>NC_072401.2:124017500-125267500 GCF_028858775.2 Pan troglodytes
AGAATTCCCCATGGACAAACTAGCAGAAATTTGAACAGAAATAATGATTTAAGCAAATAATTTAAACTCTTTCAGAGGCTTTGCCATGTCCAGCAAAGTTGAAGTGTGTGCCATCTATTCCTCTGCCCCTTTGTCTATTCCACTCTCCTTTGTTTAGGAAAGACTTCTGTCATGATTTAGTATGAGACAATTCTTCTTTAGTATTTAAGGGCTTCTTAAGATTTTTGAGTGGCATATACAAAAATAGCATAGCATGTAATTAAGAATGAATACCATACAGCCATGCACTGCATCATGATGTTTCGGTTAATTGCAGACCTCATGTATGATGGTGGTCCCATAGGATTATAATACTGTATTTTAACTGTATCTTTTCTATGTTTAGGTAACACAAATACTTAGCACCATGTTACAGTTGCCTACAGTATTCAGTACAGTAATGTGCTGTACAGGTTTGCAGCCCGGGAGCAATAAGCTATACCATCATCTAGGATTGTGTAAGTACACTCTATGATGTTCACACAATGATGAAATTACCTAAGGATGCATTTCTCAGAATGTATCCCCATAGTTAAGTGACACATGATCATGTAACATAGTGGTATTTGTGTATTTAAGCATATCTAAACATTGAAAAGGTACAGTAAAAATATGACATTATAGTCTTATGGGACCACTGTCATAAAGATAACTAAAAGGATGTTTTCAAAGTATAGTTAGGCTCTTCCAGAAAAAATCGAGGGTATCTTTTCAGTATTTAAGGACATGTGGTGTAAGATTTTAAAACAACAACAACAACAACAAAAGCAGATGGGCTTGGGTTTAATTTTCTTCATTGAGTGAGATTGTCCATTAATCAATAATTTTCTGAGTGTCTACTATGTGAGGGAATAAAGACCAAGATAGATAAAGAGATACCAAGAAAGCATGTAGCAAGACACGTCCGGAAAAGTGTCTAAAAATTAAACTCCTCTTTCCTTTATTGACTCTCCTGTATTTTCAAATGGTATCACCATCTTCCTTGCCAACCAGGCCCAGGTGTTGGAGTGAATTTCTACTGTGTCGTTTTCCCCACTCCTCACTTCTCTTCTCAGGCCCTGTCCATTTCATTTCTGCAGCACATTCACACTTGTGCCGGTCACTGCAATCTTGCTGCAGCTCGTCTAGTTCTAACCCTGACTACTGCAACTGCTGTCTAACTGATCTCATCTGTATTAGTTTGCTAAGGCTGCCATAACAAACATACCACAGTCTGGGTGGCTCGAACAATAGAAATTTATCTTCTTATAGTTCTGGAAGTCCAAGATCAGGTTTTGGCAGGTTTAGTTTCTTCCGAGGCCCCTCTCCTTGGCTTGTCGATGGCCACTCTCTAGCTGCCTCTTCACAAGATCTTTCCACTGTGCTTGTGTCTCTGTTGTCTCTTTGTATGTCCAGGTTTCCTCTTCTTATAAAGACCTCAGTCAGATTGGATGGGGGCTCACCCTGAAGGCTTCATTTTAACGTAATCACATCTTTAGAGGCCCCATCTGCAAACAGGAGCACATGCAGAGATACTGGGATTAGAGCTTCAACATGAGTTCGGGGAACACAATTCAGCCCATAGTATCCCATAATAAAGGATGTTATTCTTTGCCACAGTGAGTTAATTACTCTGTCTAGTTGTTCAGCAGTTGGACATTGTTTTTTCCTGAAGAGGAACTCTGATCATGTTACTTCTCAGAAACTCTCCTGGGCCCTTGCTTCCAAAACACAAAAGAAAAGAAGGAATAATGGTTATGCCAAAAAAGGCCATAGCCACGTACAGCCTATTTGTGGCAGGAACTGTGCCGGATGCATGGCCAAGTACAAGGCTATTAAGAAGTTTGTCATTTGAAACATAGAGGCTGCAGCTATCAGGTACGTTTCCAAAGCGAGTGTCTTTGACACCTCCGTGCTTCTCAAGTTGTATGTGAAGCTACATTGCTGTGTCAGTTGTGCCATTCATAGCAAGGTAGTCAGGAATTGATCTTGTGAAGCCCACACGAACCAAATACCCCGATCCCGATTTAGACCTGTGGGTGCTGCCCCACGACCTCCACTAAAGCCCAGGTAAGGAGCTGAGTCCTTAAGGTCTGAAGAAAAACTATCTTCTGGAAAAAAATAAAATGAAAATTGTATTTAAAAAAAGAGAAAAACATCGTGGACTTGAAAGACTTCAATCTCCTGGTACGCACATTGCCCCCAGAGCTCACAGATGTTTCAAGTCTGTAAAAATCAGAAAACATAGGAAAGTTACCAGCAGATGTGTGGTTGTCATGGATATAAAAAAGTGGGATACAGGGTGTTTTTGGAAACTCTAGGTAAGTAGTAAGCTTGATACAGATCTCTGAAAAAAACTCCAAGAGGTTTGAGAATACTGAAAAAGAAGATAACAGAGTAAGTAGTAACTAGGGTGCTACAATGGGAGAGTCATAATGTATACATAGCCTTCGTGTGTTAATTTCCATGGAATATTTGACCGAATTTCTCATAGCAACCTGTAAAAGATGTGTATTTTCTTCAAGAGAGTCTAGAGTTTTTCATATTTAGGATTCTTAGGCCAGGCTCCAACAGCCTGTTTTATAAATAAGTTTTATTGGCACACAGCCACCCTCTTTGTTTAAACATTGTCTGTGGCCACTTTCACACTACAAGGGCAGATACCCCTCAAGGTGTAAAATATTTACTTCCTGGCCCTTTACCCCAGAAAATGTGCTGACCCCTGGCTTAGGCCATATTTTTCATGAGGAGTGGACACTCCTTAGTCATGGCATTTCTGCTATTCCACACTATTACATTTAATACTAATTTCCTGACACTTGATGTCAGAAACTGTATAATATTGTCTATGGCTTTTACGGATATTCCTCCAACCTTTGGACAGGAATTGTTATTTCCAGGCTGATCTCTTATTTAAAAATGTATTTATTAATGATTTAATATCACTTTTAATAAACTGGAATTATGCTTTTCCTCTAAAAGAAAAAAAATAAAGGTGATATAGATGCAATATCATAATCTAAAACTATTTTAATAGACAGCTGATCCTATTTTCCAATTACTAGTAAAACATCATGCTTCAGATGATTGTGCTAAACCAAAGTTATGTTTTTTGCTAGACCGTCCACCCAACTTTTAATAGCAAAGTAACTAATTCCTGTGTAGCAGGAAAATTCACTTAGTTATTTCCATATATATTTTGCAACTCAACTAATTTTTCTTGGAAGATACTGCAGGAAGTTACATTATTCAAAGTTAGATATTCTCTGTTTTAGTGAAATTTTAAAAAATTAACAGTTTGGATATTTGGTTACACCTACTTTGAATATTTTCCTCACTTAAATTATTTTTGGCTATGCTTAATGATGTAGAACTGTAGAGCTTTTATGTTAAAGAATTCTGGAGAATATTGGCTCTGCCCATGGGTATCACTCCAGAAGTGGATGAATGTTCCTGTTGGATTCCTCTCTTTTTCTAGAAGAAGCCTAATGCCCACCATGGCTGACAGTTAAAGCACACAGTTCTGCTCTCTAGGTTAGGTAGGACAGACAGCAGAACCTTTCTAAAGACCTGTTGGGGGAAATACTATTTATGGAAGCCTGCCTCAACGATGTATGGAGTGCATCTTTCCTCCAGACAGAGAGTTTTAACCTGGGGGTTCATGGATTTGCTTTAGGTTTCCCTTAAAAATAGATGCAAAATGCTAGGTTGTTTTTCTGAGGAGAGGGTGCATAGCATTTTGTCAGATTCTCAAAAGGTTATCTGTGGTCCAAAATGTTAAGGACAGTATCACTAGAAACACTAAAATATGTCTTTTAATTAATCTGACATCTGGGAGAGAACCAATTTGAACCACATGACAGTGAAAATGAGTTTACTGAATTGTGTGTTGGGGTGAAACTTTAGTTTATGGTGAGTGATTTTGTGAGAAACATCTCTGTGAAGCTCGTCTCTGTGTATAATTAACAGAAACATTAAAGAAATGTTGAGGACTGTTGTTGATCTCATTACATAGTGTCCACTCTGAGGTTCCTTAGGAGAAACTTCTCTGTGGTAACTATGTTGGGTCTAGTTATGCTTTTCCTTAGCAGCCAGCTTATTTTTATCTTATGGTCTCTGGGAAATTTCTTATTGCTGCTGGATACTAGAAAGCCAAATATATGGCCTGCTTCTAGCAAGTATAATAATCTCACTCCTGGCTTCATCAGTTTTAAACCCTTCATTTGTATTTGCCTTATTAAAAAGCCATTTTTAAAGTTTTTTGTTTTGGTATATTGTCAATATCTTTGTAACTCACCTTAAATATTACTTGGGATCGAACACATTATACCTCAATAAAAATAATATATTGATTAATTTGTTATTTTTAACCACAAAGCACCACTATATTATACAGAGCATTGGGTGCTGGAGATGAAAAGAGTCAAGGCCCTTTTCCCTTAAAATGTGTCTTGTGGCACGACAAGAAAGAGATATAAATCAATAAGGGCAATAAAGTGTATGCCTGCTTTGCTTGTGGTGTTTCCCATGGGACAGTGAGATCATAGCAAGGATAGCAGTAAGTTCTAATGGGGAAGTCATAAAAGGCTTCAAACAGGAGTGACACTGAACAGAATGTTTGGAATCAAGTAGATGTTTGCCAGGCAGACAGGGCGGGGAAGGGCAGGAAGGCCAAGGAGGCAGGGCCAGGTCTGGCATGTTTTGGGAACCAAAAGAAGTTTGGAATGGCAAGAAGTAAGGCCTGCTAGCTAGGCAGGGACTGGATTATGATGGGCCTTGCAAGCCATACTGAACAACTGGTCTTTATCCTAGAAGTGGTGGGGAGTCAATGGAGGGTTTTAATCAGAGAATAAGAGGATTAAATTTGGGCTTTAATCAGAGAATAAGAGGATTAAATTTGGGCTTTGATGAGATCACTCTGGCGGGTGTGTGTAATAGATTGGAGGGTGTGAAGCTGGCGGCAGGGAGTACAGTTAGGAAATGATTTCAGTTATCCAATTGAGAAATGTAAATCTCTCTCAGACTATTTTCCTGAACATAGTAAGTGATGTATGGGCATATCTTCAAAGAAGATATTGTGGGTTTGGTTCCAGACCACTGCAATAAAGTGAATATCACAATAAAGCAAGCCACATAAACTTTTTGGTTTCCTAATGCATATGAAAGCTATGTTTACATTGTACTGTAATCGGTTAAGTGTACAGTAGCATTATATATGTTGAAAAACCAATGTATAAACTTAGTGAAAAGATACTGTATTTTAAAAAAATGCTAATGATCATCTGAGCCTTTAGTGAGTCGTAATTGTTCTGCTAGTATAGGATCTTGCCTCAGTGGATGGCTGCTGACTGATGAAAGTGGTGGTTGTTGAAGGTTAGGGTTGCTGCGGCAATTTCTTAAAATAAGACAACAGTGAAATTTGCGGCATCAGTTGACTTATCCTATCACGAAAGATTTCTCTGTAGCATGAGATGCCATTTGATAGCATTTTACCTACAGTAGAACATTTTTCAAAATTAGAGGCAAACTCTTCAAACCCTCCTGCTGCTTTATTAACTAAGTTTATGTAATATTCTAAATCCTTTGTGGCCATTTCAACAATACATGTAGCATCTTCACCAGCTGTAGCTTCTATCTCAAGAAATCACTTTCTTTGTTCTTCCCTAAGAAGCAGCTCCTCATCTGTTTAAGTTTTATCATCAGATTGTAGCAAGTCAGTCACATCTTCAGGCTTCACTTCAAATTCTAGTTCTCTTTCTATTTTTGTCCCATCTGCAGTTACTTCTTCCACTGAAGGTTTGAACCCCCTCAAAGTCATCATAAGGGTTGGAATCAACTTCTTCCAAACTCTTAGTAGTGTTAATATTTTGACTTCCTCCCATGAATCACAAATACTCTTGATGGCATCTAGAATTGTCAGTTATTTCCAGAAGGTTTTCTTTCTTTCTTTCTTTCTTTTTCTTTCTTTCTTTCTTTCTCTTTCTTTCTTTCTTTCTTTCTTTCTTTCTCTTTTTCTTTCTTTCTTTTTCTTCCTTCCTTCCTTCCTTTCTTTCTTCCTTTCTTTCTTTCTTTTTTTTTGACTGGGACCTACTCTGTCACCCAGGCTGGAGTACAGTGGTATAGTCATGGCTCCCTGCAGCCTTGATCTCCTGGAATCAAGTGTTCCTCCCACCTCAGCCTCCTGAATAGCTGAGACTACAGGTATGCACCACCACACCCAGCTATTTTAAAAATTTTTTGTAGAGACAGGGTCTCACTATGTTACCCAGTCTGGCCTTGAACTCCTGGGCTCAAGCCATCCTTCTGCCTTGGCATCCCAAAATTTTGGAATTACAGGCATAAGTTACCATGCCCAGCCTCCAGAACGTTTTCAATTTACTTTACCCAGATCCATTGGAGGAATTACTATCTATGGCAGCTATACCCTTACAAAATACATTTCTTAAATCTTAAGACTTAAAGTAGAAATTACTTCTTGAACCATCAGCTGCAAAATGGATGTTGTGTTAGCAGGCATGAAAATGTTAACCTTGTACCTCTCCATCAAAGCTCTTGAGTGACTAGCTATGTTGCTAGCCAACAGTATTCTTTTGAAAGGGATGTTTTTTTTGAGCAGTAGTCTCAAAAGTGGGTTTAAAATATTCAGTAAACCACGATGTAAACAGATGTGCTGTCATCCAGGCTTTGTTATTCCATTGATAGAGCACAGGCAGAGTAGATTTAGCATAATTCTTAAGGCCCTGGGATTTTCAGAATGGTAAATGAGCATTGGCTTCCACTTAAAGTCACCAGCTGCATTAGCCTCTAACAAGAGAGTCAGCCTGTCCTTTGAAGCTTTGAAGACATGCGTTGACTTCTCCTCTCTAGCTGTGAAAATCCTAGATGGCATCTTCTTCCAAGAAAAGGCTGTTTTGTCCACATTGAAAATCTGTTGTTAGTGTAGCTACCTTCATCAGTGATCTTAGCTAGATCTTCTAGATAACTTGCTGTAGCTTCTACATCAGCACTTGCTGTGTTACCTTGCATGTTTATGTTATGGAGATGGCTTGTTTTGTTAAACCTCATGAACCAAGCTCTGCTAGCCTCCAACTTTTCTTCTGTAGCTTCCTTACCTCTCTCAGCCTTCATAGAACTGAAGAGTTAGGGCCTTGTCTTGTATTTGGCTTTGGCATAAGGGAATGTTGTGGCTGTTTGGATCTTCTATCCAGACCACTCAAACTTTCTCCATATCAGCAATAAGGCTGTTTTGTTTTCTTATCATTCTTGTGTTCACTGGAGTAGAACTTTTCATTTTCTTCAAGAATTCTTCTTTTGCAGTCACAACGTGGCTGTTTGTGGCAAGAGGCCTAGCTTTTGACCTATCTCGGCTTTCAACATGCCTTCTCCACTAGGCTTAATCATTTCTAGATTTTGATTTAAAGTGAAAGACAATGAGACTCTTCCTTTCACTTGAACACTGAGAGGCCATTGTAGGTTTACTAATTGGCCTAACTTTAATATTGTTGTATCTTAGGGAACAGGGAGGCCCTAAGAGTGGTGGAGACAGGGGAACATTCGTCAGTGGAGCAGTCAGAACACACACGTTTATTAATTTTGCTGTCTTATATGGGTGTAGTTTGTGGTCCCTCAAAACAATTACAGTGGTAACATCAAAGATTACTGATCACAGATCACCATAATACATGTAATAATAATGAAAAAGTTTGAAATATTGCGACAATTACCCAAATGTGAGACAGACATGAAATGAACACATGCTATTTGAAAAAGGTCACTGATAGACTTGCTCGATGCAGGATTTCCACGAAACTTTAATTTTTAAAAATCATAGTATCTGTGAAGAGCAATAATGCAAATCACAGTAAAACAAGGCATGCCTGTATATGTGCAAGAATGGAAGGGTCTCCATTTTATTAAGTGAAATAAGGAAACTTTTGAATAATGCTGAAAATATTAGTCCATTTATGAAAATGCGCACACACCAACACAAGATATATACTTGTGTAGTAAATAGGAAGACTGAGATCTGAAAAGGATGTATACCTAACTGCTAACAAGTGCTTACAGCTTTAGAGAAAGGAATGGGATTAGAAGAGACGAGATCAAGGGGAATGGTCACTTCTTTACTTATGTATTTGTGAATTTTTTAAAAGAATGTATCCATGTATTATTTATGCAAAATTTTCTGAGAAGAATGAATGGGAAGTGAGGAAGTGGATGCAGATGTTGAATACTTTTCTCTGAGGTGCATGAATGTGAAGGGAAGGAGAGAGATAGGATAGCAGCCAGAAGAAGTTCCTGTTTCGGGAAACACTTGTGGACTGGGGTTTTTTGCCGTCAGTCACACGATGGATGCACGGGTGGGCTGTGGAGCACTCCTGGGAAGCGGGCATGGTCAGGCCTGTGCCCGCGCATTACAAGGGGCGCATTCCTCACTCATTCATCTGCCCCTTGGCTTATTTCTTTTCAAGTCCCACACAGAGAAGCAAGGCCTTGATCATTATCAGCACAACTGCTTTACTTTCCTTTGGGAAATGATACTTAATTAGTATTTGAAAGCAGTACATTATCTCGAATTCACTGTCTATTCTAAGGCAAAGCACACCAAAAATCTAAAATCAAATATATTCTCCATGATGTATTTACTTTTCTAAGGTGAGAGAATTATAACCGTATTCTTTGGGAATGTCCTTTTATACTCACGGAACAATGACTTGGGAGAGACAGGAAAGGCCTGGATCAGAACACAGAGGACTAGATTAAGCTTAATGGAAGCTAGGAGTCTGTGGAGTGGGAGTGCTACACGTGTATCTTGGACTGACCCCATGGACTGGGTTTGGTCTATGAGCAGCAGTATTCACTGGAAGTCAACCTGGCTTTGGAGTCTCATCACAGAGGATGACCTTGCTATGTGGAATAGGCTGCCTGGGGCTGGGACTGATGACCTGATGACCTAGCAACTCGATTTTTAGGAGGCTTGTTTCAGTCTGGGCTCTCCAGAGAAACTGAATGAATAGGAGATCACTCTATCTATCTATCTATCTATCTATCTATCTATCTATCTATCTACCTACCTACCTAGAGGGATTTATTTTAAGGAATTGGCTCATGTGATTACAGAGGCTGGCAAGTCCAAGTCCAGGCCAGCAGTCTGGAGACCCAGGGCAAAGCTAATGTTGTGGTTCAAGACCAAAGGCCGTCTGCTGGCTGAATTCCTTCTTGCTGGAGGAAAGCAGCCTTTTGTTCTATTCAGGCCTTCAACTGATTTGATGTGGGCCCCCCACAATATGGAGGGCAATCTACTCTACTCAAAGTCCACTGATTCAAATGTAAATTTCATTCTAAAACACCCTTACAGAATCATCCAGAATAATGTTTGACCTAATAGCTGGGCGCTATGGCCCAGCCAAGCTGACACATAAAATTAACCATCACAAGGCATTTGTTGACATAAACCCTAGACTGGCCTGACTGTCCAAAGAGGGTGGTGAATAAGCCCTGGCTTGGATAAGACCAACTTATTCACTATGATGCCCCAAGGACACGGGTCAGAGACTTCCTAACAGAGGTACTAGACTGGCCTCCTGTTGACACTGAGAGGTTCAGTTTTGCTTTGATCCTCAGCTCAACACTGAGACCCTAAGGAGTCTCCTTCTTCCATGGCTAGTGCCTTCCAGGGGCACATGGAGTCCAGGTTCTTTCTTCTGGTTTCTCTTGTCTTTCCTCTGAGGTGTGTGGGTTAGTTTTTCTTCTTCAGGATTTCTGAAAATAGGAATAATAATCTTATTCCAGAAGAAAGGACATGATTATGTTAAACAAAAAGGGAGCATTCCCAACTAGATCACAGTGATCGTGATGTGGAGATGTTGTGGGCTGCTGTTGCCTGTATTCTGGAGACTTGTGGTCACAGCAGTAAACAATTGCTGCTGGGCCTGTTGTCTGTCAGTTGCCATCTGCTCCAAAGCACCCCCTACTCTTCCCTTGTCCCTTTAGTTGACCTGGGCCTCAGAGCCTGTTTCTGAGGTTATGGGCCACAGAGGGGAATTGAGGCTGCAGGCTGATTACGTAGCACTGGTGGTAGTTTCTTTTAAAGTCATGTTCTGATCTGTGGTTGCAAATGTCTGCTGCTTCTGTCAGAGCATTATTCCCCTTTCATGTGGAAGAAAACTGCCATTGATTAGAAGCAGGAGTATCATCGTCAGTAGAAGCACTTGTGCTTTAGGTTCTTTGAGCTTCATGAGAGGTCCAAGATGACACTGAAGTAAAGGAAGGTGGATACCAGATGCCTTGGCTACTTTTTAGAATACATCACTGGCACTGCTAGGAGAGAGCTGGGATTCACGAGAGTGGGATTAGGTGCTGGGCCAGGAGCAGAGAGTGTTCTTTGTACTGTGGATCTCCCTTACTTGCTTCCTGGACAACTGGCTCTTCCGGACTGGGTCTCTTGGTCTATCCTTGTGTCCTTAGGGGCAAGGTGCTTCTCCACTTTGAAGCTAAAACACCGTATCAGAATCCTACCAAATACATAGACATTTTAACATGCAGCAAAACAATAAAATCTCTTTGGTGGCTTAGTTGCTATAGAAAAAGACAAATGTTCCCAGCCAAAGTGCCCATCAATGATAGACTAGATAAAGAAAATGTGGCACATACATACCATGGAATACTATGCAGCCACAAAAAGGATGAGTTCATGTCCTTTGCAGGGAAATGGATGAAGCTGGAAACCATCATTCTCAGCAAACTAACACAAGAACAGAAAACCAAACACCACATGTTCTCAGTCATGAGTGGGAGTTGAACAATGAGAACACATGGACACAGGGAAGGGAACATCACACACCAGGGCCTGTCAGGGGGTGGGGGGCTAGGGGAGGGATAGCATTAGGAGAAATACCTAATGTAGATGACGGGTTGATGGGTGCAGCAAACCACCATGGCACGTGTATACCTGTGTAACAAACCTGCACGTTCTGCACATGTATCCCAGAACTTAAAGTAAAATAAAAAAAAAAAGACAAATGTTCTACTAAATGGTGAGCTTAGCTTGGCTAGCACAGTGTGGGTAGATACATTTTAAGGTATAGGAACATTGAGGGACTTCATGTCTGTGATATTCAGTAATTTCTTTGAAGTAGGAGGGAATGCTGTCTCTGAGAGAGTTGTGACTGCTGGCTGGGTAGCCTTAGAGCATGGTGTAGAGAATAGGAAAGGAAATTAACCAGGGATATGCCCAAGTGGCTAACACTTGCTGAGGGCCCACTTGAGGCTGGAGACCTCATATTGCTAATAACACCAGTTTGGATGAATGTATCATTTCCAGAACATTGTGTATGTTGAACATTGTGTATGTTCAACAATGTATGTTCAAGAATGCAGAAGCCGGCTGGGCGCGGTGGCTCACGCCTGTAATCCCAGCAATTTGGGAGGCCAAGGTGGGTGGATTGCTTGAGCTCAGGAGTTTGAGACCAGCCTGGGCAACATGGCAAAACCTCATCTCTACTAAAAATACAAAAATTAGCTGGATACAGTGGCACATGCCTGTAATCTCAGCTACTTGGGAGACTGAGGCACAAAAATTGCTTGAACCTGGGAGGCGGAGGTTGCAGTGAGCCAAGATTGCACCACTGCACTCCATCCTGGGCAACAAAGTGAGACTCTGTCTCAAAAAAAAAAAAAAAAGAAAAAAAAAGATACAGTAAAAGTTGTGAGTTGAGCAAAATGTTATATATTTGTTTCTGGTCTTGGAACAATGTACTTAGGAGGGCCAGACTCCTTTCTCTGCCTGAGATAAGAGATTTCGATTCAGAGCATCTTAAACAGAATTAATCTCTGTGCCTTAAACTTTTCCTTATTCTTCCAGAAATAACATTGAGCGATGGTGGATGATTTTATAGATGTCTGATTTTTTTCTTCTCTTACGTAGCCTCATATATTTTTTGGAGGAAGCAGAAAGAAAAAAATTAAGTCATGGGAGCAGACAGGATAAGGGAAGTAGAAAGTAGAAGAGGGAAAGGAAGAAAGAGAAAAAAACAAAAACAAAATAAAGTGAGAACAAGCAAGAGAAGATTTAGGTTGAAACAGACATTCATATTCAAAACTCCCAAGTAGCTAGTTGTATGGGACTCTTGGCGCTCTCTTCAGAGAGCGGTTCCAAATCTCACAAGAAGGGAGCAAAAAAACCAACATGACCAGTTTTTTGTGGCACAGGGGAAGGAAACACATTCAATAGTTGTGATTTTAGGCTTCTTTTTTGGGATGGAAGTGTAAGTACTGGAGCCAGAAACTATTTCCTTTACTACCTGTGTACTTGGTTTTATGATGCTTAGAAAATGTATACACTATAGCTATTAACTATGTCTTTTTAGTGTAAGAAATAAGAACACATAGTATAAGAAGACTTTCTTTGGGGAGAGAAGACTTCTTGGTATTTTCATCCATTCCCCTACTTCCCCCGCTCCCCCATCCTTGCATCCAACCAATTGCTTGGATCAAAGCACAATTTTAGTATTATTTCAACCTGCTATGTCTTGATGGATGGCAAATGAAGAGATAACAGAGTGGCATGCTTCAAAGGAGCAGTGTGGTTCAGCATTCAGCAAAAGAAGAGGATTAGGACTGCTGATCTTGACCCTAGATTGCTGGGTAACTTTAAGGCAAAACAATTTACCAAACCGTGACCCAGATTTCTTATCTTTAGCAGAGAAGTCCAGACTAGATGATTTCTCAGGGCCAAATTTTAAGGATTTTTGACTCAAATTCTGCTGGAGGTTCAGTTTTTGGGAAAGGCTGATAATATCATTAGAAGTAGGTATGGCCAATAGAAAAGAGTATAATCCCAGAAAAGAGGGTACTTCACACCGGGTCTCTCACTGGAGATGGTCAGAGACTGTTTAACAACCCTTTGATCCTAAAGCAAATAGGCATGTGAAGCTAAATTCTGTTAGCCGAAATATGGCTTAAATGTGGCTCTAGTAGATAGTGTTGTGAGTTTTAAAGTATATAGATAGAATGACAAGCAGGAACTGATTGTCTAAATAGAGGCTAGAATTGATTTCTTAGCTAGAATGTGTTGAACAGCTATTATTAAAAGTAGAGAAAATGCAAAAGTGCAATCATGTGGCTTTTCTTCCTGGCCCTAACCCTAGCCTCAGCCCTTTCTTCTTTCTTCTCATTTCTCTGGTGAGCTCATTCTCACAGTTTCATCTTTCACATATGTGCGGTAACAGGTAGACTTGGGTTTATGTCTCAGCTGTGCCTTACTAATTCTATGCTCTTGGGTAAGTTAATTTATTTAAATATTAGTTTCCTCATCTATTATATAGGGATACTAGCTGATAATAGCTACTATGTTGGTATTGTTGTGATGATTAACATGATAATATAGGCAGTGTGTTTAGGATAGTACTGTCAAATAATAAGTAACCATTTTACTGTTATTTATTATTCCTAAATCTCTCAAAGCTTATATCTTATCTGTCCTCCACTGCTTCAGTTGTCTATTGCTGTGTAACAAACATCTCAAAGCTGTGTGGTCTAAAATAGTGATTTTATTTTTTATGATTCTGTGGGTTGGCCTGGGTGCAACTGCATAGTTCCCCTGGTATAATTTAGAATGTGTCATGCAGCTGCAGTCAAGTGGTCACGGGGACAAGAATATCTGAAATGGCTTTACTTACATGTCCAACACCTTAGCAGGGATAACTGGAATCCTAATGATATCTTTCTCCAGGTGCTCTCTCTCTCAGGTTAGCTTGGGCTTTTTCAGTGGCTGGACCTCAAGAGGAAAGGGTTCCAAGAGAGCAAGCTCCATTGTGTAAGCCGCTGTTTGCATCCTGTTTGCTAATATCAAAATTGCCAATGTCACATCAGTCAACATGTCTAGGACTAGGTTCAGTTTGGGAAGAGCTACAGAAGATATAAATATCAGGTGGTGTGGTACATTGGAGCCACCAAAATAAGTCTGCCATCAGATAAACAATTAATTCCTCGCTTTCATGAGCATGGAATTGGTGCTAGATCATAAACTGACTATCCTCATTTTACCAACTTTCTCTTAATTATTTTCTGTGTCAGTTTTTCATATTTCCAAGTTGAAACCCCCTAAACACAACATTTTTTTCCACTGCTCATTTTTTACCAAAATTCAAACTTCATGAAACCCTGGCATTTCATCCTTTGCCTTCCATCCTCATGGCCACCATCAAAGTCCACATCTTTATTATCTTACATGTGAACAGCTGTAATAACCTTTCCAGTTATTAATTCTTTAAACACCACTTTTAGCCTGATGCATTTCTTTTCAAGAACCTACGGTATGTTTATAGTCCAGATTGCATTAAACCTAACCTTTCTGTTATAGGGCCCTTTTCTGAGGCCCTCATTTATCTTGCTCTGCACCATTTATATAACTATTTTCTGGCTGAGCACAGTGGCTCATTCATGTAATCCCAGTACTTTAGGAGGCAGAAGCAGGTGGATTGCTTGAGCTCAGGTGTTGGAGACCAGCCTGGGCAACATGGCAAAATGCCATCTCTACCAAAAATACAAAAATTAGCCAGGTGTGGTGGTGGGTGCCTGTGGTCCCAGCTACTTGGGAGGCTGAGGCAGGAGGATTGCTGGAGCCAGGGAAGTTGAGGCTGCAGTGAGCCATGATCATGCTACTGCATTCCAGCCTGCATGACAGAGTGAGATCCTGTCTCAAAAATAAAATAAAGTGAAATAAAAATAAAAACTATTTTTTACTATTGTATGCCCTCCACCCTCCAGAATCAGAGTGTGATGAGGCAAGTTATTTAATAAGAGAGTTTTAAGTTCATGTATATTATAAATATCTTAACACACAGAGGGGAACAGAGGAGACAATGTTGAGGTAGAGTAAAAACCCTGAAGACAAGATGTAAGGAGGAAGGGATTTTGTTGTTGCTATTTGTACTTTTGAGAATTAGAAAGGAGGGAAAAGGGGAATCAGGAAATATTTCAGAGAGTTAGAAATTAGATCCCCTTCACGGAATTCCCCAATATTTAAACATCTTGAACTGTCTTTTGTTCACCACACTACTCCTGCTGCACTTGGGTTACGCATCCATACCCACGTGGTCTGTTTTTGTAGTTGTTACTGGAATGGTGCGAGGGTGTATATACTAATGCTGTGCTTGATACACAATGAGTGCTTCATAAATGCTTGTTGGATGAAGAATATAAGCAAAACTTACCTAATTCCTTATCTTTTATAAACTAAAATGGACAATATTGATAGGAGTTAAATGAAAGAATGAATGTTCTTATACATTAAATGGAGAGAGATGCAGAATGCAGTTTTGTTAATTATCTTCACTATTAAAAATAGACATTTGTAAAGCATCAGTATATGTGCTGTATTTGCTGCGTCTAGAGAGGAGCTGGGATGGATGAAGGCTTAGCTGGTTATACTGCACAATGAGAGTACCTGTTTCTTCTGTAGATAGAGCACAGAAGATATACTAGGAACATGGGGAAAAGCCATTATATATTTTCTTTTTTAGGTCTGCAAGCCTTTTGGATGTGAGAAGATTTTTTAAAAGGACATTAAAAAATAGCTTCTTTTTCACATAAGGATACAATATTTTAAAGTAGGAAACATAGAAAGGCATTCGCCTACAGAATTCTAATGAGCATATTCGTTATTCACTGATACTCTTTTGATGGCTGTGCATTTCCTTTCCAAAAACACAGTATTTTTGTGAAACCAGTGGTAGTATTCGACCCTGGCAATCAAGATTGTGTAAGGAAATGGTAAACATTTTTTGGAGAAGAGTCTCCCGCACCTCACAGGCTTTTAACAACAATTTCAAATAGCATATTTTAAAGAACTCAGCTCTGGAGTCTGCCTAATTATTAACTTCTACTTAGAGGCAGCTGCATTCTTGAGGGTGGAGCCATGATCTTCTTTTACTGTGATCCTGTTTTATTCCTTTAAATACTCAGCACAGCTGAAGAAGAGGTCCTGTTTTCTTACTGAAGACTTTCAGGCAAAGGAGCCGTTTCCAACTTCCTACTAAGTCCACCCAGCATATGTCATGCAGGGGATGCGGGGAAGAATTTTCCTTGCAAGGGCCTTCTCAGAAGTTTTGGAGATGGGCCTTGAGCTCTTGGCTGGAAGCGTGGTTTTCCAAAGTGGAGGCTGCAGTAATGCTCGTCATTGATTGAGAGACGTGCTGCCGGGGCTATTTTCGTGGGAGTCAAATAAAACTCTCTTGTCTTAAGCCTGCTTTGAAAGGTGTTTTCCTAATGATTTTACAGTCAAATAGAATGACTGTGTGGGAGAGTGTGTTAAATAACTGGAACACTCTGGGCAGCTTCCCTTCCCCACCCTGTGCCCCTACTTGCCTTTCCCCCAAAGCTCCTCCTCCTCCGGGCACACACATGCCGCTCTGTTTTCTGGTCTGGAGCTGCCTGAATTGTGTGATTTTTGTGGATGAATGTGAACTCTTTAATCCAGAAAGAGGTGCCAGGAACACAAACAGCCCGGCTAATTGGCATTCACCCCTAGGGGAGGTAACATGGCCAACAAGCTGGTTGCATTATCTCCATGAGGCACTTACTTAATTAACTTTGAGGAGAAACCTCAAGCTCTCTCAAATCACCCAAGAAGCATTTCGAAAAGGAAGAATTTGCCAAGAAAAGGCTATATTCAGGAGGTGTTCCATCTCTTGAGTATGTTGGATTAGTTGCAGAAATACTTACTTAAGGCAGCTTATATTTTTGTTTAATCTCTTTCTGAGCTGCTTATGATTTCAGCGTACTGAGAGGAATTTTCAAGAATTGATTTATATTGAAGAACTAACATTTCAAAATGTCAGCAGTTTTGTTGAAGTATTTCTCAGTTGTTTTTGTGAAAGTATTGCCAACCCTGACTGAAGGTCTGACTTCCAACAACTTGTTCCATATGAAGATACTGACTTCCTCAAAGGCCTGTCTGCTGCTGCCTCCTCAGACAACAGAGCAGGTTGTCTAAACCATGGCACTTCCA
Organism: Pan troglodytes; assembly: GCF_028858775.2. NCBI lineage: Eukaryota > Metazoa > Chordata > Mammalia > Primates > Hominidae > Pan > Pan troglodytes. The sequence continues at coordinate 124,034,530 of NC_072401.2, forward strand.
CCTCCAGCTTTGGAAGGCCTCTGCTAGAAGACATTTTCTCATAAGTAGTGCAGATGGTGCCCTAGGAGCTGATGAGCTTCCTGTTTATTCAGTAAGCGTTGCAGGAAATACAAAGAAATGTCAGGTGACCAAATGTTCTGGGGTCACCAGAGAAGTTCTTAACATTCCCTTACTAATGGAAATTAGAAAAATCTGTAGATTTTCAGCTATCTGAGGAACAATTTTTGTCTTTAAATAATCCTCTCCCCTCTTCTAATTACTAAAAGTGCAACCAACAGGTAGCAAAAGTGATATTTGAGCTTCATCCTTCTTTTCTTCTGTCCCCGTACCCTCACCTTCTAGTGAAATTACTCAGAGACTATGAAGAATAGGGATTGGAAGAAATTGAGAGCTCATGGTGGCAGAATAGCCCACAGACCATATGTGTCTCTGAATAAGGGAGAATTTGATAAGTAGAACAAGCCATCAGAAAAAAAATTTTCAAATAGTGATTCCACTTCAAAATATTTTACATATTTTCTCTAATATAATTATTAGAATAAAATCATTGAAATTTAGTATTAATTGAAACCTCTCATCAGATTTTTATATTGTGTTATATTGTGTTCAAGACACAATATTCATTTGGCTTTAAGAGACTGCACTAGAATGTAAAATCCACAAGAGCAGAGACAGTGTCTGGTTCCTTTCAGTGCTTTGTCCCTTGTACCTGAATGGGACCTAGTTCAGGTACTCAGTCAACAATGAATTGTAAAATGAAAAAATCTAAATACAGTGGAGGCTATTTGGTCTGCGGGCTCTTCTGCCCTTGGGTTCTCAATTTCTTCCATTTTCTGTTCTAACATGGAAATGGAAGTTACACTGAAAGTAATATTTAAAGGAATCTTATTTATATTGCTTAGCTTCTTTCTCTCAAGTAATTTCTAGATCTTAAAGCACAGATTTAAAATATTAATTATTAAGCTAGAAGTAGAGACTTTGAACTAGTTGGCTGGTATTTTCTAAATTAAATTTTAAAATTTTGAGATAATTATAGATTCATTCACATGCAGTTGTAAAAAGATAATACAGGCAGATTCCTTGTACTCTTTACCCAATTTTCCCCCATTGTAACATCTTGTGAAACAGTGGTACAGTATCATAACCCGGATATTGACATTGATTCATTCAAGATACAGAGCATTTCCATCGTCACGGTGATTCCTCAGGTTGCCCTTTTATAGGTGCACTCACTCCCTCAGCCCCACCTTGGGAAACTACCCATCTGTTCTCCATTTCTATAATTTTGTGGGCAACTTATTTTTAGAAACATTTCTCCAACAGCTGGCCCCTGAGAAGAAAAGACCATTTAACACATATAGGGTTGATGCGTTTTGTAGGTGGAAGCCAGGTATTTATAGATGCATGTCGTCAGTGTTGCCTGGTGTTGCTGTGCCAGGAGTCAGTGTGGGGTCCTGAAATCCAGATTACTGAGGTGTTAGTACTGTAACTATTCTTACCAGAAAATGCCCCAGCCAAAAGTGGATGGAATTTTCCCACCTGAATTACAATACCTCCACAAACCAGGCCAAGAAGTGTCCTCAGTGGCAGAGCATTTCTAGCCTTTCCGTGATGCTCAGATAGTCAGATAATGTCTGTAATCCCTAATAGCTACAGAACAGATGAGGGAAGGTGTCCTCTCTACCTGTCAACTTGTGACTATTTACTGATGAGTACTGGGACTTTGAACTCCCCTTTTCTCTCTATCTCTGAAGCTTATCTTTGCTGCTGTGCGGTTCTTTGCCCCTGTATTGCGCCTGGAGCTTCTGGAATGCCACAAGATGCTAAATAGTTCCTACCTTTTCCTTTTCTTACCATCAATCTGACTTAATTATCTGATGGTGTCACTATAGAAATAAAAGCCATTGGCATTCTTAAACAAGCAGCTGTGCTGTTAGAAGAATCAGGAGTCACCTGATATTTACAGCTGTTTGGGCATTGTGTTACAGTTGCTTGTATTGGTAGCTCAGCCAGCCCAAACATATCTCTTTTAGAACATGAGGTAATAAAGCCAGTACATAAGATATTGGAGGAAATTGTAAGTTTGTATGGATTGAAATTGTTTCTAACAGCCTACCTTTGGCATAAATCAGCTGTACATTTTTAAATTTTTTAAATTACATAAGTTAAATGGTATGGCTTAGAAGTAAAATTTTGGCAAGAGATTTAGTATTTCAGACATTGTATGTTGCACTTATTTTTAATTAAATTGTTTTAATTATTTTGTTATCATCTACAATCTTAAGTTTCATAATAAAAACCATTTTTACTTTATGGCTATAAGAGTTGATACACAGAAAGATTTAATGGACTCGTAAAGCCATGTCCTGATTGGGTAGTAATGAAGGAATGCACAGATTTCTAAGCTAGCTCCCTTCCTTTCTTTCTTTAATTTTTCTTTCTTTCATATTATGCCCAATTTTAACCTTGTTTGCTAGCTGAGGAGTTGCTAAGAATTTTAATGAACTATCTGGGTGTCTAATGTTCTTATTTATAAACTTTAATTAGCCAGTTGAATTGTGAAGAGAACGGAATGTGTGGTTTTGGGCTTCTGGGATGATATGCAAAATAAAATAGTAAAAAAAGAAAGTTTACTGAGAGGGGCAATATGAAATGTGTTAGTCATATTTGTATCTGATCTTTGTAATTTATCTGATTATTACCATGGGTACTCCATATACATGTATGAAGATGTAAAGTTTTTCATTTTCAGCAAATGAGTTCCTTTTTTTTTTTTTCCTTTTTCTTTGTTTTCTTTTTGGAGACAGAGTCTCAATCTGTCACCCAGGCTGGAGTGCAGTGGTCTGGTCTCGGCTCACTGCAACTTCCGCCTCCTGGGTTCAAGTGATTCTCCTGCCTCAGCCTCCTGAGTAGCTGGGACTACAGGTGCACGCCACCGTGCCTGGCTAGTTTTTTGTATTTTAATAGAGATGGGGTTTCATCGTGTTGCCCAGGCTGGTCTTGAACTCCTGAGCTCAGGCAATCTGCCTGCCTTGTCCTCCCAAAGTGCTAGGGTTACAGACGTGAGCCACCGTGCCTGGCCAAATTACTTCCTTTTGTTACCTAGCCTCCTTTGTCAGTTATCTATGCATTAAACGGTTTTCAGTGCCTGGTCTTCAGCATTGGATTGGATGATGGCTGATGGAAGAAAAAAAAACAGTGGTTATACCTTGGAATTTAGTTTTCAGTTACTGGTGAATTTTAGATCCAAGGAGACTACTAAACCTGGCTCAGTTATTTTTGGACACCAAAACATAATTTTATTGGAAAGCGAGCACACTCTATCAACCAATTTTAAATAAAAAAGGTTTTTTGAATCAGCCAGAAGTTAAAATGTGAGCATTGTGTTCTGAGCTGAAGATGTCAGGTTATGTGAGTACTTGTTCTCTATAGACTAATATAGTGAGCCTTGAAATATAGTATTAGACAACTGCTTTCTGATTATCTTAGTACGCTAAATTGAGAGTTTCAGTTTGCTTGGGTTTCAAATTACTTAAATGAGAAATAATATTAACACTGGCCCAACTAATGAAAAATTATGCAATTGCCACTAAGCCCCATGAGGGTGGAGACTTTGTAGGTCTTTGTCACTGTTGTATTTCTAGATCCTAGAATAGTTTCCTGACACATAAGAGACACCAATATCAATTACTGAATGAATGAATAGGATAATAGATTGAGAAATTATATAAGGTCTTAGTCTTTTTTGCAGTATTTCCCTTGGGAAATAAAATAAAACTAAAAATGTATTTATTCTGTAGGTAAAGAACTGGGCTCGCTATGGTAAGACATTATATAAGCATAAATAATACACTTTAAAAAGATGCCTCAGCCACATTCATACTTGCCCTCTTCTAGATATTCTCATCTTTGATAAAATACAAGGATTCCTAAAAACATAATTTCCTGAATCTCAAAACAAAGCAGGTAGGGTGCAAAGCCAACATATTTGAGTGCTATATACTAAAAGTTTATATATGGGTGTGTACATATGTATATACACACACACACACACAAAAGATCTATAACAACTGTTTCCCATCGTACAGGTGAGAAGGTAAGCTCAGTTACTTGGAGATGAAGGCTGATTTTGAATCCAGGTCTGACTCCAAAATTCATGCATTTGACACCATGTTATTTACTCTGAGTACTACAGTTTAACATCTGCGGTTTACTTCACAAACTTCTTGAAGGAGTTGTTCGCATTTACTGTTCCCAAATTGTTACTGAGGTTAATCTAGTGAATACTTTTCAGTTTTATATTACCTGTCATTTTTGGTACCATTTGATACTGAAGGTCTTCTTGAAGGTCCCACTTGAGATCCTATCTGCATTTGGTTTCTAACTCCTGGTTTCCTACTTCTGACCACTCTTGTGGGGTTTCATTAAATTTGTAAACTATTTGGTTGGGGTGGAAATGACATCTTACCTATATCGAGTTTTCCCATCTGTAAACATGCATAGCTCCCCTTTTAAGTCTTTTAAAAATGATTTTCAATAAAGTTTTAAAATTTTCTCCATAAAAGTCCTAGATACTATTTGTTATCATCATAAATTTTTTTTTAAATAACTAACAGTTCTAATAATGTGTTGTAGGTGTAAAGAAACCGAATTTTTATATATTCTTGTATCAAGCAAGTTGCTGAATTATTTTCAATAGTTCATCTGTATGTTCTCCTAACTTTAAAAGAAACTTTTTATTTTGGAATAATTTTAGATCTACAGAAGATTTACAAAGACTTTACAAAGTTCCTCTATACCCTTCACCTAGATTTCCCTAAGGTTAACTTTTTTTTTTTTTTTTTGAGACAAGATCCTGCTCTGTTGCCTAGGCTGAAGAGCAGTGGCCCAATCATGGTTCACTGCAACCTCCATCCACCCAGGCTCCAGTGATTCTTGTGCCTCAGCCTCCCAAGTAGCTGGGATTACAGGCATATGCCACCACGCCTAGCTATTTTTTTGTATTTTTTGTAGAGACAGGTTCTTGCCATATTGACCAGGCTGGTCTCAAATTCCTGGCTTCAAGCAATCCACCCACCTTGGCCTCCCAAAGTGCTAGGCTACAGGCGTGAGCCACCGCACCCAGCCTTACTTCTTACATATCTGTGGCACCTTTGTCAAAACTAAGAAATTGATACTGGTTACAACGCTGGTTCTAAAGTATAGATTTATTTGGATTTTGCCACTTTTTCCACTAATGTCCTTTTTCTGTTCCGAGATCCAATCCAGAATATCATGGTGCATTTAGTCCCTTGATTTTTTAATGTAGAAAATGGTACTGTCTGCAAATAATAACTGTTAGATACCTTCGTTTTCAAGTATTGTGTGTGTGTAGGTATTAGGTGTGCATATACATATCTTCCTGCACTAGCTCGTACTGACCACTCCATCCAGGCTCTTCTTGCTCTACATCCTATACTTCTCCCATAAATGTTGGTGCTTCCTTGGATTATGTCCTTTGCCCTTTAATCTGCGCTGGCTACACACTTTTGAGAAGATCCCAGCCACTTTACATCTCCCTGTAGGGATTAGGCACAGCCTGCACTCCCAAGGCAGCCACTGTTAGCTCTGATTATTACCTCTTTATTTCTAATAGATTCCTTTTTTGAACTCTGGATTCATATAGCTGACTGCTTTCTGGACATCTCTGTCTGAATTTTCCACAGGCATTGCAATTTCACTGTGTCTGAAGGGAACATATATCATTGTCTTCTCTTGCCAACTTTCCCCTCCTGCTGCTCCAACAACCTCCAAGTTATCCAAGACAGAAAAACCTGGGACCTATTTCTGAACTATTTGCTTTATTCTTTCCTCCCTTCTTCTCTCCTTCCTTTTTGCCCTCTTTTTACCTCCCTCCCTTCCTTCTCCTCATAGCCCCTGTGAATCCTGCTTCCTTCATGTCTCTCGTATTTGTTACCTTCTGTCCACTCCCACAGTTGGTGCTTCCTTGGATTCTGTCCTTTGTCCCCACTGTTTCATTAAAAGCTCTCATTCTTTCATGCTATTACACACTACCAAACTCCTTAACATAGTATTCAGAGCCTCTGGTCTCTCCAGCCTCATTTAGTCCCCCACACCCCCTTCCACAACACACACATACATACCCCTACACTCCATGCTACCTAACTGCTGGAAGTTCCTTAGATGTGCTAGGCTTTCTCTCCCTTTCTCCTTTGGAAGTTACATAAGATGCTTTCTTTTTGTTCCCATTCTTTCTTTTCCTTACTAACTCTTGCTAATTCTTTCAGTCTCCAATCATTTGTCACTGCTTCCAGGAAACCTCTCTATTCAGGCTGGGTTTGATGTATTCTCTGAGTGCTCTCAAAGTAGCCTGTGTATATTTTTCTCATGGCACTTACAGTATTGAGCTTTAGTTATCCGTGTACCAGTCCTCATCGCCTCAACCATGCTGTATGTTCTTTAAGGCTAAAGACCAATGTTATATTTTCCTTTGGGCTTCCTATTGCTTAGCACAGTGACTGGCACATAGCTGTTACCCATAAATGTTAATTGAATTAATGAGTAAATGTATTCACCATTTATGGAAACACTGACTTGTCTGTTTCCAAAAACCATATTCTTTCACCAGGGACAGATCTCTCTAAATATCAGCTTCCTTATTTCTAAATAGGGAAGGTGTACTGGATGATCCTTTACACTGCTGATAAATTGGTATTGTATGATTCTAAGATTTATCATCCTGGGGCATATACAAAAGAAAATGATGTGGATTGTGGAAGATATTCCAAAATAGGAGTTCCAAAATATTTTAAGCAATGGTGGTAATGTTGAAATAATAATTTGGCTTTTTGGTCCTACTGTTTAACTAATGTGTTGAGTGCCAATGATCTGAACACTTTGAACATTTAAGTGATTTACTTATGGTGATCAGAGTTTCTATTCCTTTGCTGACATATCTAAATCATTTTAGAAAGATTGTGTCAATTCTCCTTTGCTGAAGATTTTCAAGTCAAAGTTGGACAGTTGTTTGTCATGGATATTGTAGATGTGATTTAAGATGTAATTGTGTAATGATAAGGCTAAGTGACCACTAAGATTTTGCTTTATGATGAGATGCTTCAATTTTGTAGTTTAGAGCTTTTGCTTTTATGTTACAATATTTTTAAAAATTGAATTTAAAGCTTGGATAACATACTATTTATTTGTCTAAGTTTAGGTCTTAGTGGATTTAATATCAACATTAGAAAGTTACCAGAAGTCTATGTTTATCAAAATTGTTGACTTCCATGCGTCCAAAAACTGACTCTAGGGAGTCATCTCCGGCTTGTTAAAATGAGCTGGGTTAAGTCAGTGTCTAAAGTCCAATTTAGAAAGGTCTCTTAGCACAGCCTTTTAAAAAATTTATTAAAATGTAAAATACGAACACAGAAAATCACGTTTAAAAATTTGTACTTTAGGGAATTATTCCTATGTGAACATTCTTATAACTGTTGCTCAGGTCATAAAACAGAACTTTGCCAGCCACCTCAGAAGCGTTCTATGCCCTGTCTCTATCACAGACTGTCTTCCCCAATGAAAGTGTAGACTTATTTCAGTGACTTCTTTATTTTTCTTAATAGTTTTTATCATAGAAATAGGTATTCTAAAATAGTCTACTTTAGTTTGGCCTTTGAAAATATATGAATTTTTAGCTGTTTTCATGTCATGTCTTCCTTCCATCCTTTTTTCTCCCTTGCAATTACTTGCTAAAGAAATTGGATTGTTTGATCTATAGAGTTTCTCAGACTGGGTTTTCTTGATTGCTCTAGGTGTGTAGGACTTAAGTGTTTAGAACAGGCATGGCTGTTTCATGCCTCAGTCCTGGAATGACATTCTACCCAGAATATCATTCTCTTTTGTCTCTCCCTTGCCAATACCTTGTTCATGTGGTTATCTTCTATCTATACTCCAAAACTTAGCTCAAAACTCACCCCTCCTAGAAATATTCCCAGCCTTTTCATTTAATAATGGATATGTCCTATTCTGTAGTCTCCTAGCACCTGTAAAAAACTCCAGTATGACACCAATCACATGGCTGCAATTCTTTCTTTTTCTAAAAATATATATGTTTAGAGATGTATTGGAAGGAGTTGGCTTACACCATAGTGGGGGCTGGTGAGGCAAGTCTGAGATCCATAGGCAGGCTGGCAGAACTGGCAGGCTAGAATTCTCTGGCATAGGCTGAAGTGGCTGTCCACAGGCAGAATTTCTGCTGGGAAGCTTCAGCTCTGCTCATAAGGCCTTTCAACTGATTGAAACAGGCCTGCAACATTTTCAAGAATAATGTTCTTTACTCGAAGTCAATTGTTGAAACAGGCCTGCAACATTTTCAAGAATAATCTTCTTTACTGGAAGTCAATTGATTATGGACTTTAATCACATTTACAAAGTACCTTCACAGCAACACATAGATTAGTGTTTCATTGAATTACTGGGGACTGCAGCCTAGCCAAGTTGATACATTAAAAAAAAATCACACTGCATCTTTTGATTTTCTTTCTGAATCTCTGCTTTTCTTTTTCCTAATTTTGGCCTCTGTAAACCTTTCATTTTTTTCATGCTTTAGCATTGTGAGGGACTTAATACTGGGACATTTTTTCACAATATCTTGTTCACCATCTTACCTGTCATTCTTTTCCCTGAGGTACTTTGATCCAACAGACATTCACTCGATTCTGTTGTGTGTCGGGCAGTGTGCCACTGCTAGGGATACAGAAATGGATAAGGTATAGTTCCCTACCCTCAAAAAGTTCACCGTCAGTTGGTGGGGGACAGACAGGTATGGTATAAAATTACTATGAGTGGTATAAAATTACCTGAAGGCATAAAATATCCAGCTAGTGTTAAAATTTTCCTGATGGTCTCATATTTTCTTTACAGTTGGTTTATTCTCCATCAGAAGTTGAACAAGGTTCACATATCCCTTTTGGGTGATACGTCTCCAAACTCCCTTTATAATTGAGAAATTCTCTCTTTCTCCTTGAACTCATGAATGTGCGTATTTTCAGTCATGTTTAATATGATGCACAGTTGGTATTTTTATTCTAGATTGCTTTAAAGTTTTAACAATGCTAACATTGTTACATATGGATGTAACAAAGTTAACTCCCTTTTTAATTGAGAAATTCTCTCTCCCTCCTTGAACTCATGAATGTGCTTATTTTCAGTTGTGTTTAATATGACACACAGTTGGTATTTTATTCTAGATTGTTTTAAAGTTTTAACAATGCAAACATTGTTACATGCTTATTATAAAGGTAACATGCACAACTGAGAAAAAAATTTAAATATCGCAATGCATGTGGAAGTAAAATATCATTTTTATCTCATTATCCCCAAATAATTGGTAACCCTTTGGGATTGTTTTCTACTAATCTGTACATATTCAAATGTACAGTTTTTACATGCTAAATATTCCCTGTGCTATTACTTTGGGTTTAATTTGCTCTTATTTTTCTAGATCATAATGTAGAAGCTTAGATTTTTATGTTTTGTTTATCTAATACAAATATTTAAAGCTGTAACTTTCCCTTTAAACATGCTGAGTTTTCATTATCATAAAACTAGAAATATTTTCTAAATTTCTTTGTGATTTATTTTCTCTGTTTTTTTTTTTTTTTGTTTGTTTTGTTGTTGTTGTTGAGACAGGGTCTTCTCTGTCGTCCAGGCTGGAGTGCATTCGTGCTATCTTGGCTGACTGCAACCTCCGCCTCCCAGGCTCAAGCAATTCTTGTGCCTCAGCCTTCTAGGTAGCTGGGATTACAGGCGCATGCCACCATGCCTGGCTAATTTTTTTTATTTTTTGTAGAGTGGGGTTTTGCCATGTTGGCCAGGCTGGCCTCGAACTCCTGATCTCAAGCAATCCACCCATCTCCCAAAGTACTGAGATTACAGGCATGAACCACCATGCCTGGCCTTCTCTGTGTTTTATTTGGAAATGCATTGCCTAATTTCCAAATATTTGGGGATTTTCCAGATATCATATTGTTAACATTTCTACTTTAATACGTCGTATGATTTCAGTCATTTCAAATGTATTGAGGCTTGTTTTATGGTCAAGCATATAATTTATTCTTGGGAACGTTCTATGTGCCCTTGAAAAGAATGTAGATTCTGCAGATGTTGGGTGTAGTGATATTTAAGTGTCATTTTGGGCATATCTGCATGCAAAAGAATGAAGTTGTGCCACATACCACATACAAAAATTAACTCAAAATGTATTAAAACCTAAATAGAAGGGGTAAAACTAAAACTTAGAGGAATGCATAGGTGTAAACCTTCATGACCCTAGATTAGGCAGTGATTTTTTAGATATGACACCAAAAGTACAAGCAACAAAAGAAGAACATTGATAAATTGGACTTCATGAAAATTTGAAGTGTTTATGCTTCAAAGGACAACATCAAGAAAGTGAAAAGAGGCCGGGCGCGGTGGCTCATGCCTGTAATCCCAGCACTTTGGGAGGCCGAGGCGGGCGGATCACGAGGTCAGGAGATCGAGACCATCCTGGCTAACACGTGAAACCCCGACTCTACTAAAAATACAAAAACTTAGCCGGGCGTGGTGGCGGGCGCCTGTAGTCCCAACTACTCGGGAGGCTGAGGCAGGAGAATGGCGTGAACCCAGGAGGCGGAGCTTGCAGTGAGCCAAGATAGCGCCACTGCACTCCCGCCTGGGTGAAAGAGCGAGACTCCGTCTCAAAAAAATAAATAAATAAAATAAAAGAAAGTGAAAAGATACCCCACAGGATGGGAGAAAATATTCTCACATCATATGTCTGAAAGGGATTTGTGTCTAGAACATATAATGAACTCTTTCAACTCAATAATAAAAAGACAATCTAAAAATGAATCAAAGATCTAAGTAGACATTTCTTCAAAGAAGGTAAGCAAATAGCCAATAAGCACATGAAAAGATGCTCAACATTATTACCCATCCAAGAAATGCAAATCAAAACCACAGTGAGATATTACCTCACACTCAACTAGGATGCCTATAATTGAGAAACAAAAACAGACCATAACAAGTGTTGGCCTGGATGTGGAATAATTGGAACTCTCATATATTGTGATGAGAATGTAAAGTTGCATTGGAAAACAGTCTGACAGTTCCACAAATGATTAAACATAGAGTTACCATATGACCCAGTAATTTGACTCCTAGGTATATACTCCCCCCAAAAGAAAACACGTCTACACAAAATCTTGTCTATGAATGTTCATAGCAACGTTATTTACGTAGCCAAAAAGTAAAAACAGTCTAAATATCCATCAGCTGCTGAATGGATGAATCAAAGTCTAGCTACACAATGGACTATTACTTGGTGATAAAAAGTAATGAAGTACTGATACATGCTACAACATGCATAAACCTTGAAAACATTATTCTGAGTGAAAGAGGCAGCCACATTTTGTTTATATGAAATGTCCAGAATAGACAAATCTATAGAGACAGGTTGCCCAGGGTTGGGATGAGTGGTATTAGGGACATGTAAAATGACTGCTAAAGAATGTAGGGTGACAAAAATGTTCTATAATTGATTGTGATGGTTGCACAATGCTGTGATTATAGTAAAGCACATTGAACTGTATGCATGTTTTAAATGAGTGAATTGCATGGCATGTGAATTATACCTCAATAAGGCTATAACAGGTAAAACAAACAAAGGAACCATGGGTACCAACAGTTCAGAATAAGTGCCTTCGATATTACTTAGTATTATGGTGTCTTTGGAAAAGGAATTTCTCAGATGGAGTTAATTGATTTGAACAATTCAAGACCAGTAGGCAAATTGCCATAGATGGCTTCCCAAGCTGGCAGTTAATTTTTTTCTGTTAAAAAAATATATATTTTTAATTTTTTAGAGACAGGATTTCACTTTGTTGCCCAGGCTGGTCTCAAACCCTGGGCTCAAGTGATCTGCCTGCCAAGGCCTCCCAGAGTGCTGGAATTACAGGTGTGAGCCACTGTGCTCAGCCACAATTAATTTTTTGGAACATAGTTTTCAAATGACTATATTAGGAGGATGAAGTCTTAGGTAAATGAAACTTACCTGATTTAAACAACAGTATCATTTAAATCACGATTGGTAATGCTGTTCACACCTTCCATATTCTTAATGATTTATTCTCTTGACAGTTTTTGCTTCAGATATTTTAGAGTTCTATTATTAGCTGCTAAACATTTAAGATCATTATGGTGACCCTGTTTATTTCTGGTTATACTACTTGCCTTCAAAGCTATATTGTCAGATATTAATATAGCCAGATCAGCTTTCTTATACTGAAGGTCTGCATTTTACCCATTTTTTCCAGTTTTACTATTAACTTGCCTAGTAAATTAAGGTGCTTTTCTTGTAAACAACATAGTTAGGTTTTGTTTTTTCATCTTGTTGACAATTGTTTCCTTTTAGTGGTGTGTTGGACATTTATATTCAGTGTTATTATTGATATGGTTAGTTTAAATCTGACATTTTGCTATTTTTCTTTTTTTAAAATTTCTTCTAAAAAATGGGATACATATGCAGAACGTGCACATAGGTATACGTGTGCCATGCTGGTTTGCTGCACCCATTGACCCATCCTCTAAGTTCCCTCCTTTCACTCCCCACCCCACAACAGGCCCTGGTGTGTGGTGTTCCCCACTCTGTGTCCATATGTTCTTATTGTTCAACTCCCACTTACGAGTGAGAACATGCGGTATTTGGTTTTCTTTTCCTGTGTTAGTTTGCTGAGGGTGATGGCTTCCAGCTTCATCCATGTCCCTGCAAAGGACATGATCTCATTCCTTTTTATGGCTGCATAATATTCCACGGTGTGTGTGTACCACATTTTCTTGATCCAGTCTATCATTGATGGGCATTTGGGTTGGTTCCATGTCTTTGCTATTGTGAATAGTGCTGCAATAAACACACATGTGCATGTGTCTTTATAGTAGAATGATGTATATTCCTTTGGGTATATACCCAGTAATGAGATTGCTGGGTCAAATGGTATTTCTGGTTCTAGATCCTTGAATTGCCACACTGTCTTCAACAATGGTTGAACTGATTTACATTCCCACCAACGGTGTTAAAGTGTTTCTATTTCTCCACAGCCTTGCCAGCATCTGTTGTTTCCTGATTTTTTAATAACCACCATTCTGACTGGTGTGAGATGGTATCTCATTGTGGTTTTGATTTGCATTTCTCTGATGATCAGTGATGTTGAGCTTTTTTCCTTATGTTTGTTGGCCATGTAAATGTTGTCTTTTGAGAAGTGTCTGTTCATATCCTTTGCCCACTTTTTGATGAGGTTGTTTTTTTCTCGTAAATTTGTTTAAGTTCCTTATAAATTCTGGATATTAGACCTTTGTTAGATGGGTAGATTGCAGAAATTTTCTCCTATTCTGTAGATTGCCTATTCACTCTGCTGATAGTTTATTTTGCTGTGCAGAAGCTCTTTAGTTTAATTAGATCCCATTTGTCAGATTTGGCTTTTGTTGCAATTGCTTTTGTTGAGGTCTCTGCTCTGCTCCATTGGTCTGTATATCTGTTTTGGTACCAGTACCATGTTGTTTTGGTTACTGCAGCCTTGTAGTATAGTTTGAAGTCAGGTAGTGTGATGTCTCCAGCTTTGTTCTTTTTGCTTAGGATTGTCTTGGCTATACGGGGTCTTCTTTCATTCCATATGAAATTTAAAATAGTTTTTTCTAATTCTGTAAAGAATGTCAATGGTAGTTTGATGGGAATAGCATTGAATCTATAAATTACTTTGGGCAGTATGTCCATTTTCACGATAGTGATTCTTCCCATCCTTGAGGATGGAATATTTTTCCATTTGTTTGCATTCTCTCTTATTTCCTTGAGCAGTGGTTTGTAGTTCTCCTTGAAGAGGTCCTTCACATCCCTTGTTAGCTGTATTCCTAGGTATTTTATTCTCTTTGTAACGATTGTGAACGGGAGTTCATTCATGATTTGGCTGTCTGCTTGTCTATTGTTGGTGTAAAGGAATGCTTGTGATTTTTCCATATTGATTTTGTATCCCGAGACTTTGCTGAAGTTGCTTGTCAGTTTAAGGAGTTTTTGGGCAGAGATGATGGGGTTTTCTAAATATACAATCATGTCATCTGCAAACAGAGACAATTTGACTTCCTCTCTTCCTATTTCAATACCCTTTGTTTCTTTCTCTTGCCTGATTTCCCTGGCCAGAATTTCCAATACTATGTTGAGTAGGAGTGGTGAGAGAGGCATCCTTGCCTTGTGCCGGTTTTCAAAGGGAATGCTTCCAGCTTTTGCCCATTCAATATATTGGCTGTGGGTTTGTCACAAATAGCTCTTATTATTTTGAGATATGTTCCATCAACACCTAGTTTATTGAGAGTTTTTAGCATAAAGGGGTGTTGAATTTTATCAAAGGCCTTTTCTGCATCTATTGAGATAATCACGTGGTTTTTGTCTTTGGTTCTGTTTATGTGATGGATTACATTTATTGATTTTTGTATGTTGAAACAGCCTTGCATCCCAGGGATGAAGTCGACTTGATCGCAGCGGATAAGTTTTTTCATGTGTTGCTGAATTCTGTTTGCCAGTATTTTATTGAGGATTTTCACACCAGTGTTCATCAGGGATGTTGGCCTGAAGTTTTCTTTGTTCTGTCTCTTCTTGGTTTGGTATCAGGATGATGCTGGCCTCATAAAATAAATTAGGGAGGAGTCCCTCCTTTTCAGTTGTTTGGAATAGTTTCAGAAGGAATGATATCAGCTCTTCTTTGTATTTCTGGTAGAATTCAGCTGTGAATCTGTCTGGTCCTGGGCTTTTTTTGGTTGGCAGGCTATTAATTACTGCCTCAATTTCAGAGCTTGTTATTGGTCTATTTAGGGATTCTTCTTCCTGATTTAGCCTTGGGAGGGTGTATGTGTCCAGGAATTTATCAGTTTCTTCCAGATTTTCTAGTTTATTTGAGTAGAAGTGTTTATTGTATTCTCTGATGATAGTTTCTATTTCTGTGGGGTCAGTGGTGATCTCCCCTTTATCATTTTGTATTGTGTCTACTTGATTCTTCCCTCTTTTCTTCTTTATTAGTCTACCTAGTGGTCTAATTTGTTAATCTTTTCAAAAAAACAGCTCCTAGATTCATTGATTTTTTTGTAGGGTTTTTCGTGTCTCTATCTCCTTGAGTTCTTCTATGATCTTAGTTATTTCTTGTTTTCTGCTAGCTTTTGGATTAGTTTGTTCTTCCCTCTTTAGCTCTTTTAATTGTGATGTTAGGGTGTTGATTTGAGATCTTTCAAGCTTTCTGATGTGGGCATTTAGTGCTAAAAATTTCCCTCTTAATACTGCTTTAGCTGTGTCTCAAAGATTCTGGTACATTGTCTCTTTGTTCTCGTTGTTTTCAAATAACTTCTTCATTTCTGCCGTAATTTCATTATTTACCCAGGAGTCATTCAGGAGCAGGTTGTTCAATTTCCATGTAATTGTGTGGTTTTGAGTGAGTTTCTTAATCCTGAGTTCTAATTTGATTGCACTGTGTTTTGAGAGACTGTTTGTTATGATTTCAGTTCTTTTGCATTTGCTGAGGAGTGTTTTACTTCCAAATACGTGGTCGGTTTTAGAATAAATGCCATGTGGTACTGAGAAGAATGTATATTCTATTGATTTGGGGTAGAGAGTTCTATAGACGTCTACTAGATCCACTTGATCCAGAGCTGAGTTCAAGTCCTGAATATCCTTGTTAATTTTCTGTCTCATTGATCTAATACTGACAGTGGGGTGTTAAAGTCTCCCACTATTATTTCATAGGAGTCTAAGTCTCTTTGTAGGTCTCTAAGAGGCACACCCCCTCCACCAAGAGAGAAAGTGCTTCATCAAACTGGTCCTATTACCCGTGCCACCCAATTGGGTGAGACCCTCTAACAGGGGGTTGTCAGACACCCTATGCAGGAGCGATCCTACTGGCATCAGGTTGGTGCTCCTCGAGGTCAGAGGACACAGAAGAAGCAGGCACCCATCTTTGCTGTTCTCTAGCCTCCTTGAGTAACATCTCCAGGTGCAGGAGCAAATCAGATAGAATAGGGCCTAAAGTGAACCCCCAGCAAACTGCAGAAGCCCTCAGAAGAGGGACCTGACCATTGAAAGACAAAAAAAAAAAAAAAAAAAAAAAAAAAAAAACTAGCAGAAGCAACAACAACAGCATCAACAACAACAAAAAAGCCCCCACAAAAACCCCATTCAAGGGTCAGCAGCCTCAAAGACTGAAAATAGACAAACTCACAAAGATGAGAAAGAATCAACGAAAAAATGATGAAAACCCGAAAGGCCAAAGTGCCTCTTCTCCTCCAAATGATCGCAACGTCTCTCCATCAAGGGTGCAGAACTGTACGGAGGATCAGATGGACAAATTGACGGAAGCAGGCTTCAGAAGATGGGTAATAAAAAACTACGCTGAGCTAAAAGGAGCATGTTCTAAACCAATGCAAAGACGCTAAGAACCTTTATGAAAGGTTAGAGGAATTGCTAACTAGAATAACCAGTTTAGAGAGGAACATAAATGACCTGATGGAGCTGAAAAACACAGCATGAGAACTTCGTGAAGCATACACAAGTATCAACACCCAAATCAACCAAGTAGAAGAAAGGATATCAGAATTTGAAGACCACCTTGCTGAAATAAGGCATGCAGACAAGACTAGAGAAGAAAGAATGTGAAGGAATGAAGAAAGCCTCCAAGAAATATGGGACTTCATAAAAAGACCGAACCTACTATCGATTGGAGTACCAGAAGAAGACAGGGAGAACAGAAACAAGCTGGAAAACACACTTCAGGATATTATCCAGGAGAACTTCCCCAACTTAGCAAGACAGGCCAACATGCAAATTCAGGAAATACAGAGAACACCACCAAGATACTCCACAAGAAGATCAACCCCAAGACACATAATCGTCAGATTCTCCAAGGTTGCAATGAAGGAAAAACTGTTAAGGGCAGCCAGAGAGAAAGGCCAGGTCACCTACAAAGGGAAGCCCATCGGACTAACAGCAGACCTCTCAGCAGAAACTCTATAAGCCAGAAGAGATTGGGGGCCAATATTCAACATTGTTACAGAAAAAAATTTTCAACCCAGAATTTCATATCCAGCCACACTAACCTTCAAAAGTGAAGGAGAAATAAAATCCTTTCCAGACAAGCAGATGCTGAGGGATTTTGTCACCACCAGGCCTGCCTTACAAGAGCTCCTGAAAGGAGCACTCAATATGGAAAGGAAAAACCGGTACCAGTCACTGCAAAAAACACACCAAAATATAAAGACCAATGACACTATGAAGAAACTGCATCAGCTAGTGTGCAAAATAACCAAATAGCAGCATGACGACAGAATCAAATTCACACATTTTGCTATTTTTCTAATTATCCTATCTGTCCTTTACCTTCTGTCTTTCCCTTTCTGCCTTCTTGGGTTAATTGAGTAGTTTTAAAATATTTCATTTTGCCCTTATAACTCAGCTGCCAAATGTTTGGGTTGGTGGGGAGCTAACCTTGCTCTTGAACTGTACTCCTGGCTTTCCACATCTTGGAAGATCTCTGTTTATCCTGCTGGTCATTGGCTTTGCATTTGATGAAGGCTCAGTGCTTCTCAGAAGGATCACTTTCAGCCCTTTGACCTGCTCCCAGCCTTCAGTGGACTGCTGCCTTGCACTCTGCAAAGGCCCAGTGTACTTGAAGAGGATCTCTTAGCCCTTCTGTTCTGTTCCTAGCCTTTGGTGTGTGGTACTTGTGCACTGGGTGGAAGCTCTATGGGAAAGAACTGGCAGGTGGATATGGAGTTGCTCTTTGATCAGGGCTCTTCAGAATTCTAATTCCTCACATCAGCAGCTAATAAAAGTTTCTTAAAAATTCAGCTGGTTTCTTCATGGTCCCATTTTTGGCAAGTTTATTCCTCCTTCTATCAGAGATGAAGCAGCTATGCATCTCTTTTTTGGGAAGAGGTCATCTGTATATCGAATTTATTTAGGAGATGAAGCAGCTATGCATCTCTATTTTGGGAAGAGATCATCTGTATATTGAATTTAGTGTATTTAGGTTTTTTATGCATCTCAGCTCAGATAGTTTTTATAGAAAATCTATGATTTTGTGACTTCCTCAACTTCTTGTTGTAGACTCTGGTTATTTTTAAAACTTGTAATTTAAAAATTATATGCCAATGGAAACACTCTTCAAGAATCTTACATGTAATGCTTATTGCTTAGTGGTTTAATGAATGACAACAATCCCTGAGTGTGGGAATAGTTGAGGTCTACAAAAGGTTAATGAGTAAATGAATTATGTTTACTTTGGGTATTGAGTCACTGGTACTGATCTGGCCATACACGAATATCCCTAATCACCCTTATGACTAGTAATACACATTTATAAGATGGTGGACCAGAGCTGGGCTAGCGTTGATTGATAAGGGACAGAAAGAAAGTATAGCGATTGATTATTCAGCCTTGCCTCATGGGCATTTGTACATCCTTATGAGTTAAGGTGAGATGCAAATGCATTCTTCATTAAAATGGCTTATCTGAATCATTTTAGAGCTGTATACAATAATTTGCTTATACTCATTAAGATAAGTTTGGTTATGTTGATTAAAAACAAAGCTTATTTTCTGCATTTTCCAATAATATTGTAAAAAATACTTCATACCCTTCTTTGTTTGGGTTTCATGTCTTCATTACATTCCTTTTACTTCGTATTATCTTTTAAGATTTTGTAGAAGAATTTCACTTGGGTAACTGTAGGCTTAAATGATGCAATGCTTTCTGGAATCCAGGGGTGACTGACACACAGAGGTGACTCAGACATGAAATGTTCAACAAAATTCTAAGATTGTCTTTTTTTTAAATTGTAAATTCTTAAACATTCATAAAAGTAGTGAGATTAGAATAATGAAATCCTGTGCTTCTAATGACTGTTAACACAAGTGAATCTTATTTATCCTATCCACTTTATTAAAAATTTAGTTATCTATTATTTAAAATAATATATTAGCTTATTTTAAAGCTAATCCCAGACATTATGTTTCATTTTGCATGTCTGTTGCTGTCTTGGTAGGAAAATTTTTAAAACATAAATTACTGTGACATAATGATATCTAACAAAGTTAATTAAGAAACTTTCAAAAGTTGCTTTTTCATGCCGTTTCCCTAGCTACCTATAAACACCTGGAAATTATATTTATTTTATATTTCTAATGTTATTCAAATGATAATATGCTGATTTCTAAAATTGCTTTTTTTTTCTGTTGCTCTCAAGAATATCCTAAACATATCCATAAGATGTAGGATGACCTATGAAAATAGTCTGGACAAACATTTATCTTGTTTATCTTATGATAAGCAGAGTTCTGAGAAGTTTGGTAATAAAGAGTTAACTTGGTTTAACTAAGATTTTCCTAAATTATTTGACACCAGAACCTATTTTTTATTTAACATCTGTTAGCAAAAATACATTTGGGGGAATATTGTTCTAGGCAGGAGAATGCTGCCTCTGAATAGCAAAATAATCTTTACTTCATTTTTATTTCAATTAATTAGGTAATTATTTGTCCATATTACATTATCATCATAATTAAGTAATTTTTTTTTGTTTTTCTGTAATCTGCTTAATATTGATAATGTGGTGTGACAAGTCGTCTTTCTCAGGATCTTATTTTATGAAAATCTTTCATCACACTTATTTTATGAAAATCATTTGCTGTGTAAGCAAATTAAGCATAAGCATTTTATGTTTCCACTAGATAGATATTTGCACACAAAAAAATAGACATCAAAATCCCATATAGAAAGCTAAATGCATCTATAGTTCATTGAAGAGGAAGCTAGAAATAAGATGTGTAGAAGTCAAAGAAATAGGGCCGGGCGCGGTGGCTCATGCCTGTAATTCCAGCCCTTTGGGAGGCCAAGGCGGGTGGATCACGAGGTCAGGAGATCGAGACCATCTGGCTAACATGGTGAAACCACGTCTCTACTAAAAATACAAAAAATTAGCTGGGCGTGGTGGTGGGCATCTGTAGTCCCAGCTACTCGGGAGGCTGAGGCAGGAGAATGGTGTGAACCTGGGAGGCAGAGGTTGCAGTGAGCCGTGATTGTGCCACTGCACTCCAGCCTGGGTGACAGAGAGAGACTCCGTCTCAAAAAGTCAAGGAAATACAGCTCAAATTATAACAGTGAATAACTAGATTTTGTTTCATTTGTGAAGAATTGGCAAATAAGTTTTAAATAGTTTCAACATAGGCAGTAGCATGGGAATTCTCCTACACTTTTATGTACGCTTAAAATATGTTCACTTTAAAAAATGTAAATAGTTAACAGCGGCAATTGAAAGCTAACTGCCCAACAAAGGAAACAATTCTCCATGTGTCCCCCTTCTCTGCTCACCCTGTGACACCTTCTCTGCTCACCCTGTGACACAGGAGCGACAAGGGACTCACAAGGCACTGGTGCCCTAGTAGTTCTGCATCTCATCCTCTCTCATACAGTTTAGTTGACATCTGCTCCCTGTCACTCACCCATACCCCCAACCTCACCAATCCTCCAAAGTGGATTAGTTGTTGCTTAGGTGTGTTTTGTCTTTATATTGCGTAAATATTGTGAAGAAGGCTCTTTCTTCTGTGGTGCTACAAAGATAATTTTTTTTCCCGTTACAGTCAAGCTACAACTTCAAGCAGAAGAGAGAGGAGTTGTGTCTATCAAAGGAGTGTGTGCTAACCGTTACCTTGCTATGAAGGAAGATGGAAGATTACTGGCTTCTGTAAGCATACTTTCTGTTTTCACACGTTTTTTGTTAGCTTTTATTGCTGTTAATTTACCAGCATTGTTGTTTATCAAATCTTTATAAAGGATTTTACGTGTATCATCGTCATAGTCACCCTGTAAAATAGGGAGTATTTTCTTTATTTCACAGATGCAAAAACTGATGTGCTGAGGGAGTAAGTAAAGTAAGAAAACACAGCTCATATAAAGTAGAGACTGGATTGGGCTGGAGGCATTCCTGACCTCTAAGTCACTGCTTTTACTCTGCAAAACTATTAAGCTATAATTTAAAAAAAATTTTCTTCTATTATGCAGTTGTTTGAAGATCATTGGGAATAAATGTATACAATTTTGATTATTGGTTTTTAAGTTTCTTCTTTAGAATGTGACGTACAAAACACTTGCAATGTAGAACACTAGTTGAGAATGTAAGCTTTCTGCCTGGTACAGATGCCGACTCTGCCACTTATGAGCTCTGTGTTCTTGGGCAAATGATTCTGAGTTAGTTCCCTTACCTGTAAAATAGAAACAATGATACTATCTCATTGGGATTTTATCAGAATTTAATTAGATACTACACATCAAGTGCCCAAATCAGCATCTGACACGTAATAGATCCTGAAAATTGTTACTTCTTCCTCACATTACTTCTCATTTACATATATGTCAGGAGAGGGACTTTTTTTTTTTCTTTTTTTTTTTTGAGATGGAGTCTCACTCCACTGCGCAGACTGGAGTGCAGTGGCGCAATCTCGGGTCACTGTACCCTCTGCCTTCTGGGTTCAAGCAATTCTCCTGCCTCAGCCTCCCGAGTAGCTGGGATTACAGGAATGCACCACCATGCCTGGCTAATTTTTTTGTATTTTTTAGTAGAGACAGGGTTTCGCCATGTTGGCTGGGCTGGTCCTGAACTCCTGACCTCAGGTGATCCGCCTACCTTGGCCTCCCAAAGTGCTGGGATTATAGGCGTGAGCCACCATGCTGGCTGTAGAGAGGAACTTTTCTTTTTTACATTTTATCACAGCTCATCAGGGGTCCTAGTTCCTGGCTAGTATTCTTTCCACTAGTACAGGCTCCCTGTCAACTTCACCATTATTATTAGAAACGGGACTGCATATCTGTTGAACATATGATGTATAAAGAATGGTGCAGGAAAATAAATATAAAAGACAGATCTCATTCCTATCTCCTTGAGGGAGTAGATAGGACATGTATGTAAATGTTTGTGCGTGTGTGTGTTTCACAGCTCTTACACCAATGCCACTGGCCAGTTATGACATCTCTATATAACCTCCCCACAGAAAGGATCTAATAGTACTAAGAAATTGTGGTATTTTGAGCTATACAAATAGTTTTTGAAATTTCTTCTGAATGAAGAACTTTGGATTTCTAAAAGCACCAAAACAAGGCTTACAGAGAAAAAGGGTATCTAAACTATCCCAATTTCAGACTGACTGTATGACAAAGATATACTTACATTGATATTACCAGTTTATGTGATTTTTGCAGGATAAATCACAAGTTTGAGTGTAGTGGCTCTCAATTTTGGGGGGAGGTAGTTGACTAAATTTTAGAATTCTCTTTAAGAATAGCCAATACTTATTAAGTGAAAGTGTGCCAGATGCTATGGTAGGCATTGAGCTTATAAAATTGAATATCAAATTGTCTCTGCCCTTAATGAGTGACAATCCAGGGGAGGCAGAAGTGTAAATAAGTATTTATAATAATGTATAAGGGTTTTGATATGCTACTTCTATATTTTGCATACATGCATAGTAATATAGGAAAGGATAAGAAGTATTATGATATAGGAAGCAATATAGAAAATGAGGTAATTACATTTTTCTAGAATTGGGGGAGATGACCTATAAGTAGAATTTTAGACGTTGTAAAGGAAGGAGTTCAGCAGGCAGTCATGGGGCAGAAGAAATTGAGATGAAGGTATAGATAACTCTAGGACATAGGACATGAAAAGGTGTGGATAAAAAATCTACTTGATGTATCTCTAGAATTACAAGTAATTAACTAATGCTGGAATGTATAGTGCAATGGAGTAACTAGGTGGAAGGGAAGGGAGAGAAGGCTGGGGAGGTAGATAGACTGTCTGCTGAATCTGTTGAAGGGCTTTATATACCACGCTGACTATAAGCAGTGGAGAGCCATGAAGAGTTTTAAGAAGAGATCTAATTAGATTTAAATTTGAGAAAGATCATCCTGGCAGAAGTGTAGAGAATGGACTTGAGGGGGCCAAGACTGGTGGAGAGAGATCAGTTAGAAGGCCACTATAATAGTCCAAGCAAGTCATGTTCTGATCCTGGCAATAACAGTAGGTCAGAGAGGAGTGAGGAAAGTGCTAGCACTTGTGATTGATTAGATTTAGGACTGAAGATGAAAGAAAAGTCAAAGGTGGCTTTTAGGTTGCTGGTTTGGGTGAGAAGGTAGACGAGAAAGGGGAAGGAAGAAAAGAGCAAGGTTTGGGAAAAGGTATTAAGTTCGAATTTAGACCTATTTAGTTTGAGTTGCCTAAGGGAAATTCAGGTAAAGATGTTCAGTGAGTAGTTGAAATTATAAATCTGGAGCTTAGAGGAACGGTCCACATTGATTGTTAGATAGATTTGGGTATGATCAGCATATAGGTGGTAGTTAAATTGGGGGAATGTATGCAGTTTCCTAGGTAAAGAATATAGCTCAAAACATCAACTACTTGGGACTTTCACTTCTTCTACTCTGTACTTGCCTTTTATTCTGCCAATCTATTGTCAACTCAAGAGGTGATGTAATAGTTTGGGAATCTACCAAAGTAGCATTTTAAATATCTCCCATGACAGTGAACCAATAAGTAATTTTGGATGACTGACATTTTATTAGTGAGAGGAAGATGAGTTTCCAACCCTCCTGCCCCTTTCACTTTAGGATGTGACAAATCACTATGCTTCTGCAGTAGAATTGGTTTGGCTACTGTCAGACAGTGAGGGTGGTAGAGGAAAAAAAAGGAGTTGCACACAACATTTGCTCCTGTTATAACTAACTATGGACAGCACTAATAAAATGGTTTTAAAGCTCCAGCCTTTTATATGTCTGTCATAATCTGGGTCAGTGAATGCCTTGAGATTAGTTGTTACCCTGTGGTGTTGTTGAGATTAGAAGATGCAGTAACCTAGTGCATTAGTCCATTTTCATGCTGCCGATAAAGACATACCAGAGACTGGGCAATTTACAAAAGAAAGAGGTTTAATTGGACTTACAGTTCCACATGGCTGGGGAAGCCTCACAATCATGGCGGAAGGCAAGGAAGAGCAAGTCACATCTTAAATGGATGGCAGTAGGCAGAGAGAGCTTGTGCAGGGGAAGACTTCTTTATAAAACCATCAGATCTTGTGAGACTTACTATCACAAGAACAGCATGGGAAAGACTTGTCCCCATGATTCAATTACCTCCCACTGGGTCCTTCCCATAACACATGGAAATTCAAGATGAAATTTAGGTGGGGACACAGCCAAACCATATCATTCCACCCCTGGCCCCTCCAAAATCTCATGTCCTCACATTTCAAAACCAATCATGCCTTCCCAACAGTCTCCCAAAGTCGTAACTCATTTCAGCATTAACTCAAAAGTCCACAGTCCCAACATCTCATCTGAGACAAGGCAAGTCCCTTCTGCCTATGAGCCTGTAAAATCAAAAGCAAGTTAGTTACTTCCCAGATACAATGTGGGTACAGGCATTGGGCTAATACAGCCATCGCAGATGGGAGAAATTGGCCCAAATGAAGGGGCTACAGGCCCTATGCAAGTCTGAAATCCAGTGAGGCAGTCAAATCTTTTTTTTTTTTTTTTTTTTTTTGAGATGGAGTCTCGCTCTGTTGCCCAGGCTGGAGTGCAGTGGCACGATCTCGGCTCACTGCAAGCTCCACCTCCTGGGTTCACGCCATTCTCCTGCCTCAGCCTCCCGAGTAGCTGAGACTATAGGCACCCGCCATCATGCCCGGCTAATTTTTTGCATTTTTTTAGTAGAGGCAGGGTTTCACCATGTTAGCCAGGGTGGTCTTGGTCTCCCAACCTCGTGATCTTCCCACCTTGGCCTCCCAAAGTGCTGGGATTACAGGCGTGAGCCACTGCACCTGGCCCAGCAGTCAAATCTTAAAGCTCCAAAATGATCTCCTCTGACTCCATGTCTCTCATCCAGGTCATGCTGATGCAAGAGCTGGGTTCCCATCATATTGAGCAGGTCTGCCCCTGTGGCTTTGCAGGGTACAGCCTCCCTCTCAGCTGCCTTCACAGGCTGGCATTGAGTGTCTGTGGCTTTTCTAGGTGCATGGTGCAAGCTCTCAGTAGATCTACCATTCTGGGGTCTGGAGGATGGTGGCCCTCTTCTCACAGCTCCACTAGGTGGTGCTGCAATAGGGACTCTGTGTGGGGGCTCTGACCCCACATTTCCCTTCTGCACTGCCCTAGCAGAGGTTCTCCATGAGGGCCCCAACCCTGCGCAAACTTCTGCCTGGGCATCCAGGCATTTCCATACATCTGAAATCTAGCGGAGGTTCCTAAACCTCAATTCTTGACTTCTGTGCACCCTCAGGCTCAACACCATGTGGAAGCTGCCAAGGCTTGATGCTTGCACCCTCTGAAGCAACAGCCTGAGCTGTACCTTGGCCCCTTTTAGTCACAGCTGGAGCAGCTGTGAAGCAAGGCACCAAGTCCCTAGACTGTACATAGCAGAGGGACCCTGAGCCCAGCTCATGAAACCATTTTTTCCTTGTAAACCTCTGGGTCTGTGATGGGAAGGACTGCTGCAAAGGTCTCTGACATTCCCCAGAGACATTTTCCTCATTGTCTTGGTGATTAACATCTGGCTCCCCATTACTTACACAAATTTCTGCAGCCCACTTGAATTTTTCCTCAGAAAATGGGATTTTCTTTTCTATTCCATGGTCAGGCTGCAAATTTTCCAAACTTTTATGCTCTCCTTCCCTTATAAAACTGAATGCCTTTAACAGCACCCAAATCACATTTTGAATGCTTTGCTGCTTAAACATTTCTTCTGCCAGATACCCTAAATCATATCTCTCAAGTTCAAAGTTCCACAAATCTCTAGGGCAGGGGCAAAATGCCACCAGTCTCTTTGCTAAAACATAACAAGACTCACCTTTGCTCAGTTCCCAACAAGTTCCTCATCTCCATTTGAGACCACCTCAGCCTGGATTTCATTGTCCATATCATTATCAGCATTTTGGTCAAAGGCATTCAACAAATCTCTAAGGAGTTCCAAACTTTCCCACATTTTCCTGTCATCTTCTGAGCTCTCCAACCTATTCCAACCTTTGCCTGTTAACCAGTTCCAAAGTCACTTCCACGTTTTTGGGTATCTTTCAGCAGCACCCCATTCCTAGTACCAATTTACTGTATTAGTCCATTTTCATGCTGCTGATAAAAGACATACCCAAGACTGGGCAATTTACAAAAGAAGAGGTTTAATTGGACTTACAGTTCCACATGGCTGGGGAAGCCTCACAATCACGGCGGAAGGCAAGGAAGAGCAAGCCACATCTTAAATAGATGGCAGCAGGCAAAGAGAGAGAGAGCTTGTGCAGGGGGACTCTTCTTTATAAAACCATAAGATCTCATGAGACTTATTCACTATCATAAGAACAGCACAAGAAAGACTTGTCTCCATGATTCAGTTACCTCCCACTGGGTCCCTCCCGCAACACATGGGAATTCAAGATGAGATTTGGGTGGGGACACAGCCAAACCATATAACCTAGTAATCATGGTGACTCTGTAAGATAATTGCCGGTGGAATTTTTCATCTCCTCAGGAGCACTGGCTGAATATTGATTCATTGACAATGATAAAAAGACCCATTGTTGTTAAAAGTGATGAAAACAGAAATTGCTCTATCTTCAAGTGTATCTCTGAAACTACTAGGGTACATAAAAAGATGAGACAAGTTAAAAGAATGTAGACCTGAAAAGAGAATTCTGACTTTTTCTCTTGGCAAATAGGTATTAAGCTTCCCAAACTGTTGATTCTGTACCATCAGAAATGTAAAATACTCAAAATAAAGTTTTCTAGTTTCATTTTTAGCTAAGCAGGAGCTTGTGAAAGTTAGTTTTAAATGTGTTTCTATCTCTTTGGATGTATTAACTCTTTCTGATGGAACAGATTTCCACCAAGTTGGTGCAGTAAGAATTAATTTACCAATGCTTAGAAATATATCACAAACACTCTGTAGAGACAAAGCCATGGCTATTAAGCATAAATTAAAAATTCAGGATTTCTTCATCTCCTTTGAGGAATGGCATGACCAAGATCCAGTTGTACGTTTCAGCTCTCGTCATACGACCTATTCCTGCCAAGTTCACAAGTTAATCTCTAGTCTTAACATCCAATTTGTGTGGCTTGATGTCATGCCTTTTCAGCAGCAATCCTGTCTCTTTCAAATTGTTCTTGGTGGGCTGTGTCAATCTTCAGATGAAAAAGTAAGCGTGCCCCACCTCAACACCAAAGATATGGTGTTGGTGATTCAGTAAGTGGCACATTTCTCTCCGAGTCAGATCCATAGACATTAAACTGTCAACAACAGCAGCTTTTGGTATGAGTTCAGTGTTCTGACCAGTAGCCATCATCTGGGGATGCAGATGTGCCTCGTAACTTGAAGAAACTGGGATTTATGAACTTGCACTTGCCAGAGGCATAGTCCTTCCCACTCTTCTACCTGGCCCTTTTTCAGACTACTGTGTTATGACACATCCCTGGTTTCTTCTCCATTTTACTCTGTGATTCCTGCAGTGATTTCTAAAGCAGTCTAGTTTCCTCCCAGAAAGAAGAGTGCTGTGGATACAAAAAACATTTTGGTTTTTAAGAGTTATGTTAGGTTGATTACCAATTAGAGTATGAAAAAAGACTAATTTGTATACCGTTTTTTCCCCAACACCTTCACATATTAATGGTATGTGTGTTTTCAGGTTACCGATTTTGTGTTGTTTGAAAACATTTCTTAAGGGTCTTTCCTTTCTTTTTGAAGCTAGGAAATAGGAAAATTCAAAAAATAACTATATTTAATTGCCAAAGCCTGTATTTGGAAGCTGAAGTTAAATAGTTCTTTAATGCACAACAGACTTCTTACTCCATTCCATAGCAGGATAAATTTTGTTGCTATGAGCAACAGAAGTCCAGAACAAATATTAGAATTGATGATTTAAGTGTTCACAAAATTACAGATTTTTAAGAAAATTGCATAAAGTGAAGTTAATTGTAGTTTTAAGTTTAAATCACCAAATGACCTCAATGTTAGCATTGGTATGAAAAAACTTTACTGATCTTCATCTGCCAGAAAGTTGCACATTGTTTTCTATATAATGCTATATAGATCATGATATACCCTGAACAAAATATTAATATCTCAGTATTAGAATGTAATTTGCATTGATCCACAATAGTGAAATATGAAAAAATGTATATTCTCTGAGGATATACATGTAATTTCTGTAAAAGTAAAATACATTTTACCTACAGAATAACTTTCTTAATTGAGGGGCCTTCACAATGACATGAAATCTATAATAAAGTAAAGTAGAGAAAATAGATATTTGAGAGCCCAATTATCCAGACTGACAATCTATACTGATGAAATTTGTGAGAAAAATACAGTAATTGAAGAGGAATATATATCCTTTTTAAGAGATAAAATACTAGAAAAAATACAAAGGTTATTGCATAATGAGAATTACTGTTCTTTTATAACTCAATCTTAAAACTGTTATGCAACCTATAGGTATTACAGGTTTAAGATCAAATTTAGGCCTGGCACAATGGCTCATGCCTGTAATCCCAGCACTTTGGGAGGCCAAGGCAGGTGGATCACTTGAGGTCAGGAGTTTGAGACAAGCCTGGCAAACATGGCGAAAACCCATCTCTACTAAAAATACAAAAATTAGCCGGGCATGGTGATGCACACCTGTAATCACAGCCAACTTGGGAGGCTGAGGCAGGAGAATTGCTTGGACCCGGGAGGTGGACATTGCAGTGAATCAAGATCACGCCACTGCACTCCAGCCTAGGCGACACAGTGAGATTCCATCTCAAAAAAATAAAAAATAAAAAGATCAAATTTAATTTTAACTTTTCACTATTTGGATGTTTCTTTTTTTTCTGAAATAGTCAACATTGATACTTACATCATGTCTGTTTTTAATTCTCAGAAGTGGTATAAGCAAAAGCACTTTTGGATTCCTATTGAGCAAGCTCCCTCAAAAGCCAAAACTGAAAAATCAATGTACTGTAAAAGAATAAACAACCCAGTAAACAGAGCATGGGGAAATGGTCATAAGGTTCAAATCTAAAATTAGGAGTGGACTAGTATTGTGAGGCCGATGCATAAAGAAGGGAGAGTTGGGGTGAGAGGAGGTGCTGGGGGGATGTGAGGAGAACTTGGCTCATGTGCTTATTTCTTTCCTTATTGTGTACTAAGGCTACTAGAGATTAGGAGGGATTCTAAAGACCATCTAATCCAATCTTCTTATTTTACAGAGGAGGAAAGTGATGCCTAGAGAAGTTAAAGGACTTGATTGAAAATACAAGTTAGTTAGGGATCAAGGCGATATTAGAAGCTAGGTTTCTTGGCCCTTCAGAGATCCTCAGAGATGTCAAGTTTGGATAGTCAACTCTTGGAAAGGTCATCTGGTCTATTTTCCTTAGGGAGTAAATAGTTCATAAAGTTAAACCATATTCTGTATTTCAGTTCCTAGTCTGGATTTTCCCCAGTCCTATTTCTCTAGTTCTTATTTAGATTTTGTAAATGTCATTGAATTATATTTTTATTGTAAGCTATCTGAAAAAGTTCCATTTGTTCATTAATTTAGCAAATACTTATTGATGACTTACTATGTGCCAAGCACTGATACAGCAGTAGACAGAATAGATGAATATCTTCACAAACATGCTGTTGATAGTCTGGTGAAATAAAGTGATATGTATATATGAATCATCTGTATTTGGGCATAGTAGAGCACAGGAATGCATGAGGTGCTTTTATTTTTCACATTATAGCTAGAGTTGCTGTATCTAGTGACTTGAGAAATCCTTTTTTGTGATGGTACTTGTAGCCCTAGAGTCAGTTTTTTAAAAAATATATTTTAGTTTTACAATGGTTTTAGACTTACAGAAAAGTTATAAAGATGACACAGAGAGTGTCTATATACTCCACACTGAGTTTCACTTTTATTAACATCCTACATTAGTTTGGTGCACCTGTCACAACTAATGAACCCATACTGATATGTTATTATTAGCTAAAGTCCATACTTTATTCATGTTTCCTTAGCTTTTCCTAATATTCTTTTTCTGTTCCAGGATACCATATTTAGTTATCATGTCTCCTTAGTTTCCTCCAGACTGTGACAGTTTCTTAGACTTTCCTTATTTTTGATTACTTTGATAGTTTGAGGAGTACTGTTGAGGTATTTTTTAGAATGTCCTTCAACTTGCTTGATTTTTTTTTCCTTTTTTTTTTTTTTTTTTTTTTTTGAGACAGGGTCTTGCTCTGTCTCCCAGGCTGGAGGGCAGTGGTGTGATCATAGATCACCACAATCTTGAATTCTTGGGCTCAAGCGATCCTCCCACCTTGGCCTCCCAAGTAGGTGGGACTGCAGGTGCATGCCACCATACTCTACTAATTTATTTTTATTTTTAGTAGAGATGAGGTCTCACTATATTGCCCAAATTGGTCTCGAACTCCTGGGCTCAAGAATCCTCCTGCCTTGGCCTCCCAAAGTGCTGGGATGACAAGTGTGAGCCATTGCACCTGGCCTGATGTTTTTTTCATGGCCAGATAGGGATTTGGGTGTTTGAGAGGAAGACTGTAGAAGTAAAGTACCATTTTTGTGGCATATAATGGTATATGTTATCTTCATGACTGATAACTCATGATATAATCCTTGCTTACCTGGCTGAGGTAGTATTTGTGTCCACTGTAAAGTTACTCTTTCACTTCCTTTCCATACTATACTGTTTGGAAGGAAGTCACCATGCATAGTCCACACTTAAGAGATGGAGATGATGGTTGTGCTCCACCTCCTTGAGGGGTAGTATCTACATAAATTGTCATTCTTTTGCCTGGGAAATTTGTTCATTTTCCTCCATTTATTTATTTATTCAATCATTTATATCAATATGTATTCACAGATATTTATTTTATACTTTGAGTTACAATCCAATACTACATTATTTATTTTGTTGCTCAAATAGTTCCAGCTTTGGCCATTGGGAGCTCTTTCAGTTGGCTCCTGTGCCCTCCTCTTTGACATACTCTCAACAATGCATTTATTTTAAGTACTTCATTACTTTTTGGCCTACAAGATGCTCCAGGCTCATTTTGTATATTCCCTACTCCACCCTAGAATGAGCCATTTCTCCAAAGAGCATTGGTTTCTTTTATTAGAGAATGGTATTAGAAACCACAAACTGGAATGCTAGGTGTGCTTGTTGCTACTGAAGTATCTTTGCTTCTAAGCCCTCTTAAGCTGACAGAGCAAGAAATGGTGGTACATACTAGCCTGGGTATATACATGTATTTATAAATATTTCTATATTTGGCCATCTGTATCAATATTAATATGAGGCAGAGCATGGTGGCTCACATCTGTAATCCCAGCACTTTGGGAGGCTGAGGCGGGTGGACCACGACGTCAGGAGTTCGAGACCAGCCTGACCAACATGGTGAAACCCTGTCTTTACTAAAAATACAAAAATTAGCCAGGTGTGGTGGTGCGCACCTGTAATCCCAGCTACTCAGGAGGCTGAGGCAGGAGAATCACTTCAACCTGGGAGGCAGAGGTTGCAGTGAGCCTAGATCGTGCCACTGCACTCCAGCCTGGGTGACGGAGGGAGACTCTGTCTCAAAACAAAACAAAACAAAACAAAACAAAAACACCTAAATATGAGTTCATTCATACTGATATCTCCAACCTTAATCCATCAATAACACATGAATATTTTAGCAGTCCCCCCCACTTGCTTGTGTGTAACCTGCCACCCCCAACAGTGAGAAACATGGCTCCCACCATCTCCTGGGATCAGTTTTTCATTATGTAGAAATATCTCACATAACCTTATTTTCTTTTTGAAATTCCAAAGTAAATTAACTATCCAGACAAAAAACAAACTTTTAAAAATGTTGATTATGCTTTTTCATGCTACATTAGAGTCTGCTCTATTCAAATACTCCCTACAAGGGGTCAAACTGCCAGCACTATCTTTAACATTATTAGCATCATTATCAATATCAATAAATGGTTATTGGGCCCCTCTTATAGAACCATAAACTAAGCTGGTTTATGTGGACAGCCTCCAGGGGAACCTTGAGGTGTTGCCCCATCACTAACACACGACAAATTTATATCACTATCATATGTATACATCTACGTTTCTTTTTTAGGTTTATACCTTTTAGACCTGAGAATACTTGTTTACTGGCATTATTGTATATAACACACTTCCTGGTATTCCAAATAAATTAGTACTTTTTAATTTCTAGTTCTGTGGTTATTAGCATTAGCAAAAAAGAAGGAAAAAAGTTAAATGATGTGTCTGTTGCATAGTAGGTGCTCAGTAAATACTGTCTCCATTTGGATGTCTGATATTCCTCTCAAACTCAACACGTACAAAACTGAATTATTAACCTTTTCCTATAAAATCTGTTCCTACTCATAGCCCTCCCCACCGCATTTGATGGCAAGTTTATCATTCTAGAACAGAAACTTCAGTGCCATTCTTAACTCCCCTGTTTTCCTCATACCATGCAACCAATCCATCAGGAAACCCTATTAAGTCTACCTTCAAAATATGTACAAAAGCAGACACCTCCTTACCATTTCTACTGCTACCTCCATGATCTGAACCTTCATTCTCTCTGCCTGTATTACTGAATAACCCTTTAACTGGTCTAAGTCTGCTTTTGGCCCTCTGTAGTCTTGGCAGCCAGAATAATCCTAGAAAAAGATGTCAGATCATGTTATTTTTCTGCTGAAAAGACCCCAGTGGCTCTCAATTTTCTTAGAATAAGAGCCAAATATTTACAATAGCCTACAAAACTATGAGGTCTGCCCCCTCTCCCATCCCATTACCTCTCTGATCTCATTTCCTGCTACTCTTCCCACATTGGCCTACTTGCTACCCCTCAAATACTCTGGATATGATCCTGTTGTAAGGCTTTTGCACTGGCTTTTCCTCTGATGGGAATGCTCTTCTCTGATAGCTGGATGGTTAACGCCTTCATCTCCTTCAAGCATTTGCTCAAATGTCACTTTCTCAATGGAGCCTACTGTGACCATGCTATTTAATATTGCACCTAGCTTCTACCACTCACCATTCCTAGTCCCTCTTACCCTGTTCAGGTTTACTTTTTTCTAAGTTTTCTTATATTCTAACATAGAATATAATTTATTCACTTAAGCTTATTGCTTATTGTGTGTCTCCCCCAGCTAGAATTTGAGTGGCATAAAGGCAGGGATCTTGTTCAGTTTTGTTCATTGATGTGTCTTAGATGCCTAGAAGAAAAAAATATATAGATTGAATGAGTAAGTGTATTATTTGAACTCTATGCTTCCTGTACCTCTAAATTATTCTTCAATTTTAAAAAAGCAACACATAAACAAAAACTTAATTTGATATAAAGGTATCAAGTAGATGTAAGGGCAAAAGGTATCCAAAATCTGAAATGTTACCAAAAGCACTGAGTTTTAAATTCCTCATTTGTTAATGAGTATAATAATGTTAAAATATTGTTGTGACTTTTAAAGTATATGCATAAAAGCAGTCAATAATCATGCATTAAGGGATTTCTCAGCTCTTAGGCCTATATAAAATAAGGCCTTGGAAACAAGGTACAAGTTGTTATAAGCCCTTAGAAGCCACTTTCTTTGTGGTGGCATTCCTCTGAAGACCCCTTTTTATCCGAAGTTTGAAATGGTGAGCAAACACTGATAATAGGAAAACAGTTCTTTAAATATGTTTATAAAGATTAATAAAATTATAATGCACCAGTTTTTAATAGGCACACTGAGATCACAGTCACTGAAGATGACTTGGAAACTCAGAATGGAGACAATTGAAAATTGTATATATGTTGCTCTGTTAAACATCTACTTTTCTTGACCACTAAATTTTGGCCCTACTACTCATTTCTTTTAAAAAAATGCAGTTTGTTTTCAAGAGCAAAACAGTTGTTTAGTAAATTTGCATTGCTGAACATTCAGCACAGATATAAGTTTCCTTCCCTCCACTGTTTTTTTTCAAAAGTAGAAATAACTTTTGTAATAAATAAATAAGTAAATTAATTAATTAATAAGCTGTGGGTTCTATCATGTATCCACTTAGTCCCTGGTACTGTTTCTTTTCTCTGAAATATTAGGAACTGGCTGAAAAGGCAAATGTTATTGGCATAGTTAGTATTCTAGTATGCCAAGCATTGTAGGGAGTGCCAGCTAGCAAGGTGGGGCATCCGGGAAGCTGATAGAACACCAACAAATGAACATATGACTAAATGCTGTTGTTTAAATTTACCTCTGGGGAATCAGTCTATGAAGTTCCATGGCGACCTTTCATGTTGTCTTTATGATTACTATGAATTTTCCTTTCACTCTTTGTTTCCCTTCTGCTTCTATTCTTGATCATAAACCTGGAATAGAGAAAAGGGAAGATTTTTTTTTCTTTTATCAGTGGCAATGAAGATGACAGAATAAAGTAACAGGTTAACTTCAGTTCACACGAGAGGGGTAGTAAATTTCACTAGAGGTAGAGTAAAAGTATTGGATTTGGAATATATTGGTCTATATTACTCTAAGTTTAGGTGTTTCACTCTTATCACATTTGAATCTTTATGAACAGCACAAGACAGTCCTGTGTTTCATATAGCTGGGTCCTGTCAATGTGTGCTTCTCTGTAAGGCTGTGATTTATTTGCATCATGAAGAATTGAGTTTCTTTATGAGTAACGTATTACATAATAGGCAAATTAGTTAAGTTTGTATTTCAGTTTTTAAAAATCCATTTAACAGTGGTCAAAATATTAAAACCAAGTAAATATCCAGTAAAATTCTTATCTCTAGAAGATTACAGGATCTAATACCACACCCTTACTTTAGATGGCTGAGACACATTAGTCACTTTTAGTTCTTTCCCAGGCTTTACTTTACATTTTTGTTATTATGCCAGCTCTTTTCCTTGTTTTGCCAATTAATTTATGTTTTTGTCACAGTTTGTGCCATTGTTTGCCTTATCTTAGAACCAAGGAATCTGGGAAAAGGTTCAAGTCTTTTTAATGTGGGTTTTTCCAAACCTGAAGTTTCCTAGATATGAGTATATAGAAATAAACTGGAATGTGGTATTAATACAAAACCATATATTTATGTCTCTGCATACATCTTATATTTATGTGTTTAGATAAAATTTACATGTGTTTTCTATATGTTTATCATTCAATTGATATATATACACATAATTATAATGTAAAAATGATTTTTCCTTTTGAAGTGAATAAATTGATTTTTCCCCTTTGAGGTCAGTAAGTATCTTCAGTGCTACCCTGTGAAGTTGCTTTTTGAACATTTATCTTAAATAATGTGGTAGCTATTAAATTCCATTACTTGGAGTATTATTTCCAGGTCTTTTTGAAAGCCAGCTATCTTTTTTTTTTTGATAAATAGTTGAATTGAAATTAAAAGGCAAAGTCCTTCCCTCCTGAAAGAGACTGCCAGAAATCAGTATACTTACTTATTCCTCATTGTCTAACAGTGTTTGGAGATTGTTAATCATATGTAATATAATGTTCCAATATTATTTTTGGCATTATATACCAATAGCTATTTTCTGTACAATAAACTATTCATTATTATGCCTTAAAAAACATTAGCCACTTAAAACTTTTTGTTAAAATTTGGGGAATTAACTCTTCTTGTGAGTAAAGTATTAACAAACCTCCTTCTTCTGTATGGAAAGATTACAATGGGTTAGCCTTCTACTGCTGCTTCTGATAAAAGTAAAAATGATCCCTGATTGGTAACATACCTTGGGACTGGGAGGAGTGTGGATGGATCATAAATACTGCTGGAAGCTATAGCTTTGGGCTTCCCATAGCATATTTCTTCTTACTGGGTATGTCCCTCCTTGTGTTTAAAACCTGACCTGTCTGTTTTGGAGCTGGAGAATTGTCTCTGAACTCCTACTGAAGAGACATACTTGACGCTGTCCTGCTGACATGCTGTGTTCCTGGCCTGCATCCTTCTTCAGAACTAGTCTGTGTCACATTTTGGCCCATTGAATCTTGTTAGTTTGATCGCCCTGCTGAACCCAACATCACTGCTGCTGGTTGAGCAGAATAGGCATTATACTATCATAAGTATTTAATATGAAAAGTGTAATAATAATAATAATAATAATAATAATAACAGGTAATTCTTCCTTTATTTTTCAGAAATGTGTTACGGATGAGTGTTTCTTTTTTGAACGATTGGAATCTAATAACTACAATACTTACCGGTCAAGGAAATACACCAGTTGGTATGTGGCACTGAAACGAACTGGGCAGTATAAACTTGGATCCAAAACAGGACCTGGGCAGAAAGCTATACTTTTTCTTCCAATGTCTGCTAAGAGCTGATTTTAATGGCCACATCTAATCTCATTTCACATGAAAGAAGAAGTATATTTTAGAAATTTGTTAATGAGAGTAAAAGAAAATAAATGTGTATAGCTCAGTTTGGATAACTGGTCAAACAACTTTTTATCCAGTAGTAAAATATGTAACCATTGTCCCAGTAAAGAAAACTAACAAAAGTTGTAAAATGTATATTCTCCCTTTTATATTGCATCTGCTGTTACCCAGTGAAGCTTACCTAGAGCAATGATCTTTTTCACGCATTTGCTTTATTCGAAAAGAGGCTTTTAAAATGTGCATGTTTAGAAACAAAATTTCTTCATGGAAATCATATACATTAGAATATCACAGTCAGATGTTTAATCAATCCAAAATGTCCACTATTTCTTATGTCATTCGTTAGTCTACATGTTTCTAAACATATAAATGTGAATTTAATCAATTCCTTTCATAGTTTTATAATTCTCTGGCAGTTCCTTGTGATAGAGTTTATAAAACAGTCCTGTGTGAACTGCTGGAAGTTCTTCCACAGTCAGGTCAATTTTGTCAAACCCTTCTCTGTACCCATACAGCAGCAGCCTAGCAACTCTGCTGGTGATGGGAGTTGTATTTTCAGTCTTCGCCAGGTCATTGAGATCCATCCACTCACATCTTAAGCATTCTTCCTGGCAAAAATTTATGGTGAATGAATATGGCTTTAGGCGGCAGATGATATACATATCTGACTTCCCAAAAGCTCCAGGATTTGTGTGCTGTTGCCGAATACTCAGGATGGACCTGAATTCTGATTTTATACCAGTCTCTTCAAAAACTTCTCGAACTGCTGTGTCTCCTACATAAAAAAAGAGATGTACAAATCAATAATAATTACACTTTTAGAAACTGTATCATCAAAGATTTTCAGTTAAAGTAGCATTATGTAAAGGCTCAAAACATTACCCTAACAAAGTAAAGTTTTCAATACAAATTCTTTGCCTTGTGGATATCAAGAAATCCCAAAATATTTTCTTACCACTGTAAATTCAAGAAGCTTTTGAAATGCTGAATATTTCTTTGGCTGCTACTTGGAGGCTTATCTACCTGTACATTTTTGGGGTCAGCTCTTTTTAACTTCTTGCTGCTCTGTTTCCCAAAAGGTAAAAATATAGATTGAAAAGTTAAAACATTTTGCATGGCTGCAGTTCCTTTGTTTCTTGAGATAAGATTCCAAAGAACTTAGATTCATTTCTTCAACACCGAAATGCTGGAGGTGTTTCATCAGTTTTCAAGAAACTTGGAATATAAATAATTTTATAATTCAACAAAGGTTTTCACATTTTATAAGGTTGATTTTTCAATTAAATGCAAATTTGTGTGGCAGGATTTTTATTGCCATTAACATATTTTTGTGGCTGCTTTTTCTACACATCCAGATGGTCCCTCTAACTGGGCTTTCTCTAATTTTGTGATGCTCTGTCATTGTCTCCCAAGGTATTTAGGAGAAGCCCTTTAAAAAGCTGCCTTCCTCTACCACTTTGCTGGAAAGCTTCACAATTGTCACAGACAAAGATTTTTGTTCCAATACTCATTTTGCCTCTATTTTTCTTGTTTGTCAAATAGTAAATGATATTTGCCCTTGCAGTAATTCTACTGGTGAAAAACATGCAAAGAAGAGGAAGTCACAGAAACATGTCTCAATTCCCATGTGCTGTGATTGTAGACTGTCTTACCATAGACTGTCTTACCCATCCCCTGGATATGCTCTTGTTTTTTCCCTCTAATAGCTATGGAAAGATTCATAGAAAGAGTATAATGTTTTAAAACATAAGGCATTTATCTGCCATTTTTCAATTACATGCTGACTTCCCTTACAATTGAGATTTGCCCATAGGTTAAACATGGTTAGAAATAACTGAAAGCATAAAAGAAAAATCTAGGCCGGGTGCAGTGGCTCATGCCTATATTCCCTGCACTTTGGGAGGCCAAAGCAGGAGGATCGCTTGAGCCCAGGAGTTCAAGGCCAACCTGGTGAAACCCCGTCTCTACAAAAAAACACAAAAATTAGCCAGGCATGGTGGCGTGTACATGTGGTCTCAGATACTTGGGAGGCTGAGGTGGGAGGGTTGATCACTTGAGGCTGAGAGGTCAAGGTTGCAGTGAGCCATAATCGTGCCACTGCACTCCAGCCTAGGCAACAGAGTGAGACTTTGTCTCAAAAAAAGAGAAATTTTCCTTAATAAGAAAAGTAATTTTTACTCTGACGTGCAATACATTTGTTATTAAATTTATTATTTAAGATGGTAGCACTAGTCTTAAATTGTATAAAATATCCCCTAACATGTTTAAATGTCCATTTTTATTCATTATGCTTTGAAAAATAATTATGGGGAAATACATGTTTGTTATTAAATTTATTATTAAAGATAGTAGCACTAGTCTTAAATTTGATATAACATCTCCTAACTTGTTTAAATGTCCATTTTTATTCTTTATGTTTGAAAATAAATTATGGGGATCCTATTTAGCTCTTAGTACCACTAATCAAAAGTTCAGCATGTAGCTCATGATCTATGCTGTTTCTATGTCGTGGAAGCACCGGATGGGGGTAGTGAGCAAATCTGCCCTGCTCAGCAGTCACCATAGCAGCTGACTGAAAATCAGCACTGCCTGAGTAGTTTTGATCAGTTTAACTTGAATCACTAACTGACTGAAAATTGAATGGGCAAATAAGTGCTTTTGTCTCCAGAGTATGCGGGAGACCCTTCCACCTCAAGATGGATATTTCTTCCCCAAGGATTTCAAGATGAATTGAAATTTTTAATCAAGATAGTGCGCTTTATTCTGTTGTATTTTTT
This sequence comes from Pan troglodytes, assembly GCF_028858775.2. Taxonomy (NCBI): domain Eukaryota; kingdom Metazoa; phylum Chordata; class Mammalia; order Primates; family Hominidae; genus Pan; species Pan troglodytes. Next base: position 124,073,827 of record NC_072401.2, read on the forward strand.
ATTATTTTAATATACTGTAAGCCAAACTGAAATAACATTTGCTGTTTTATAGGTTTGAAGAACATAGGAAAAACTAAGAGGTTTTGTTTTTATTTTTGCTGATGAAGAGATATGTTTAAATATGTTGTATTGTTTTGTTTAGTTACAGGACAATAATGAAATGGAGTTTATATTTGTTATTTCTATTTTGTTATATTTAATAATAGAATTAGATTGAAATAAAATATAATGGGAAATAATCTGCAGAATGTGGGTTTTCCTAGTGTTTCCCTCTGACTCTAGTGCACTGATGATCTCTGATAAGGCTCAGCTGCTTTATAGTTCGCTGGCTAATGCAGCAGATACTCTTCCTGCCAGTGGTAATACGATTTTTTAAGAAGGCAGTTTGTCAATTTTAATCTTGTGGATACCTTTATACTCTTAGGGTATTATTTTATACAAAAGCCTTGAGGATTGCATTCTATTTTCTATATGACCCTCTTGATTTTTAAAAAACACTATGGATAACAATTCTTCATTTACCTAGTATTATGAAAGAATGAAGGAGTTCAAACAAATGTGTTTTGCAGTTAACTAGGGTTTACTGTTTGAGCCAATATAAATGTTTAACTGTTTGTGATGGCAGTATTCCTAAAGTACATTGCATGTTTTCCTAAATACAGAGTTTAAATAATTTCAGTAATTCTTAGATGATTCAGCTTCATCATTAAGAATATCTTTTGTTTTATGTTGAGTTAGAAATGCCTTCATATCGACATAGTCTTTCAGACCTCTACTGTCAGTTTTCATTTCTAGCTGCTTTCAGGGTTTTATGAATCTTCAGGCAAAGCTTTAATTTATACTAAGCTTAGGAAGTATGGCTAATGCCAACGGCAGTTTTTTTCTTCTTAATTCCACATGACTGAGGCATATATGATCTCTGGATAGGTGAGTTGTTGTGACAACCACAAACACTTTTTTTTTTTAAAGAAAAAAAGTGAATTTTTAATTATCTGGACTTTAAGAAGGATTCTGGAGTATACTTAGGCCTGAAATTATACATATTTGGCTTGGAAATGTGTGTTTCTTCAATTACATCTACAAATAAGTACAGCTGAAATTCAGAGGACCCATAAGAGTTCACATGAAAAAAATCAATTCATTTGAAAAGGCAAGATGCAGGAGAGAGGAAGCCTTGCAAACCTGCAGACTGCTTTTTGCCCAATATAGATTGGGTAAGGATGCAAAACATAAGCTTAATTAGCTCACATGCTCTGCTCTCACGTGGCACCAGTGGATAGTGTGAGAAAATTAGGCTGTAGAACAAATGGCCTTCTCTTTCAGCATTCACACCACTACAAAATCATCTTTTATATCAACAGAAGAATAAGCATAAACTAAGCAAAAGGTCAATAAGTACCTGAAACCAAGATTGGCTAGAGATATATCTTAATGCAATCCATTTTCCGATGGATTGTTACGAGTTGGCTATATAATGTATGTATGGTATTTTGATTTGTGTAAAAGTTTTAAAAATCAAGCTTTAAGTACATGGACATTTTTAAATAAAATATTTAAAGACAATTTAGAAAATTGCCTTAATATCATTGTTGGCTAAATAGAATAGGGGACATGCATATTAAGGAAAAGGTCATGGAGAAATAATATTGGTATCAAACAAATACATTGATTTGTTATGATACACATTGAATTTGATCCAATAGTTTAAGGAATAGGTAGGAAAATTTGGTTTCTATTTTTCCATTTCCTGTAAATCAGTGACATAAATAATTCTTAGCTTCTTTTATATTTCCTTGTCTTAAATACTGAGCTCAGTAAGTTGTGTTAGGGGATTATTTCTCAGTCGAGACTTTCTTATATGACATTTTACTATGTTTTGACTTCCTGACTATTAAAAATAAATAGTAGATACAATTTTCATAAAGTGAAGAATTATATAATCACTGCTTTATAACTGACTTTATTATATTTATTGCAAAGTTCATTTAAAGGCTACTATTCATCCTCTGTGATGGAATGGTCAGGAATTTGTTTTCTCATAGTTTAATTCCAACAACAATATTAGTCGTATCCAAAATAACCTTTAATGCTAAACTTTACTGATGTATATCCAAAGCTTCTCCTTTTCAGACAGATTAATCCAGAAGCAGTCATAAACAGAAGAATAGGTGGTATGTTCCTAATGATATTATTTCTACTAATGGAATAAACTGTAATATTAGAAATTATGCTGCTAATTATATCAGCTCTGAGGTAATTTCTGAAATGTTCAGACTCAGTCGGAACAAATTAGAAAATTTAAATTTTTATTCTTAGCTCTAAAGCAAGAAAGTAAACACATTAATTTCCTCAACATTTTTAAGCCAATTAAAAATATAAAAGATACACACCAATATCTTCTTCAGGCTCTGACAGGCCTCCTGGAAACTTCCACATATTTTTCAACTGCAGTATAAAGTCAGAAAATAAAGTTAACATAACTTTCACTAACACACACATATGTAGATTTCACAAAATCCACCTATAATTGGTCAAAGTGGTTGAGAATATATTTTTTAGTAATTGCATGCAAAATTTTTCTAGCTTCCATCCTTTCTCCCTCGTTTCTTCTTTTTTTGGGGGAGCTGGTAACTGATGAAATCTTTTCCCACCTTTTCTCTTCAGGAAATATAAGTGGTTTTGTTTGGTTAACGTGATACATTCTGTATGAATGAAACATTGGAGGGAAACATCTACTGAATTTCTGTAATTTAAAATATTTTGCTGCTAGTTAACTATGAACAGATAGAAGAATCTTACAGATGCTGCTATAAATAAGTAGAAAATATAAATTTCATCACTAAAATATGCTATTTTAAAATCTATTTCCTATATTGTATTTCTAATCAGATGTATTACTCTTATTATTTCTATTGTATGTGTTAATGATTTTATGTAAAAATGTAATTGCTTTTCATGAGTAGTATGAATAAAATTGATTAGTTTGTGTTTTCTTGTCTCCCATTTCTTTGTGTCTTCTTGTCTATGAATTCTTTTTTCTTTTTTTTGTTGGGGAGGGGCAGGTGGAAAGATCTGATCTTGGAATAGGGATAAATATAGAAAAATGGATGAAAAACAATTATGAGATGACATGGACAATATTCTTATGGCTGACATGATTACTTTTTTTCCTGTTAGAGTTCTATCTATCCATCACGTGATAAAAGAAAAGAATGATAAATTATAACATACTCATAAGGGAGCTGTACCTTTGGCTAGTACCCTATACTCTTCATTCATAAAATAAGTTATGGTCCTTTTACTGGTTTGCTTTGTGACACACTCATTTCCTGGATGAATGCTTCTTAAAAGAATGTGTCATTTCTCAACTATGCTAGGTTGGAGACCAGTGGCATGGTTCCCAGAGTTTCCATAGACTGTTGATTATGTGGGTACAGAATTCAGGCTTTCAGTGTCTGGGCTAGGCTTGACATTAATTTATAAAGGATATTATGCTTTACTTTATTAATGTAGAAATATATCTGTAAATATACCTCTATATCAATGCACTGTCTTCTAGATTCCATTTGGAAATATTCCCAGAAGGTTTATTTCTCCAGAAACTATGCAGTCTTTGTCTGACAAGATGTTGAACTTTACCACCATAAATTCCATTTACTTTTTGAGACAGGGTCTCATTCTGCTGGCCAGCCTGGAGTGCAATGGCACCATCAGAGCTCACTGCAGTCTTGACCTGCCTGGGCTCAGGTGATCCTCCCACCTCAGCCTCCTGAATAGTTGGGACTACAGGTGTGCACCACCACACCTAATTTTTTTTTTTTTTTTTTTTTTTTTTTTTTTTAGAGATGAGGTTTCACCGTGTTGCCCAGGCTGGTCTTGAACTCCTGAGGGTCAGGCTATCCTCCCACCTGGGCTTCCCAAAGTGCTGGGGTTGCAGGTGTCAGCTACCATAACCAGCCTGCAAGTTCTGTTTCTAACAAAAGAAAAGTTATAATGGAGCAGACAAATGTTTCCTAAAAACAATAAAAGTCAACTTTAAAAATCTTTGACCATAAATGATTAGAGATTGTTAATTAAATCTGGAGATGAACTTATTAGAAGGGGGAAAATGCTAGACATAAGGATTGAAAACAGCTCACACAAATTTGATTTTGACTATTTCATAAACCTTTTATATGGAAATATTAGGTATATTTATGCTGGTAAGTATTTTGTGACATTTTATGGCACCACTTAGGTTTTTAAAATGCTTACTTCTCCCCTTAAAAAGCTTGAGCCTGAGTATAGTCTTAAGCAGTAGACAGGCCTAAGCTATGTGGTTTGTGAAAAATCTAGTTAATGTCCTAGATATGATCAGTAGTGAGATGAGCATGTCTTCCCACTTTTTTTTCTTTATATCAAACAATTCCCATTAGCTGTGTTTGGCAATATAACAACAACATTAAAATACTAATGCTGGGCACAGTGCCTCACGTCTGTAATCCCAGCACTTTGGGAGACTGAGATGGGAAGATCACTTGAGCCTTGGAGTTCAAGGCTGCAGTGAGTTATTGTGCCACCGCACTCCAGCCTGGGCAACAGAGTGAGACCCCAGATGCTATGCCAGGTCTGACCCACAGTCTCTGACTGAATGACGGATGAAAAAATGCACTCAGGCACAGATCACAGATATCCAATGAAAGAGCAGGCTGGGGACTGGGCCACTCATAGAAAGAGTTGCAGTAGCCACGGCCCTGACAAGCCAGTGCTGCGGGCATTTACTCAGTACAGATTTAATGACAAAGGCCTTGAGTCAACACAGTTGTGGGTAATTAACATGGTCATGCACCCCCACCACCTCCCCCCCACCCCCACCACCACTGCCCCAGAGAGAGTAGTCCTGTGCGCCAACGGTTAACTTACCTAGATCAGGTTCTTTACATCCCCATGTTACCTAAACTAAGCTTTCAGGCACCAGATAAGAGAATCTGGCTGCCTTCAGCCAAATCCTTTTCCGAAGCTTTTGTAAACCTTCCAGCCTTCCAAGAAGGTTTGCATCTTTCTACAATTTTTCCCACCACCCTGACCAATCTCCTATGCTATGCTAAATATTTGTATAAGAATTATGCACATTTAAACTTCACAATACTCCCATGAGAGGCTATAATTTGTTCCCACTTTAGAGGTGATGAAACACTTGACTGGGGTCACACATCTAGTATGTGATAAACTCAGTGTTAAAATCCAGGCAGGCTGGTTCTAACCATCTTTTAAGAAATTGTAAAAGTTGATTTGATATTTTCTCACTAATCCTTAGTGACTGTCCACTGCTTTTTCATATACCTTTTAATCTCTTCCTGGGACCTAATTGGAACATTCTATGTAAATCCAATTAGATTCTGTGTCTTAGACTTACACTTTTCCAGGGCTCACGAATGTGGACTACAGTTTAGTGCCAAATGTCTTTGTATCTATCTGTTGCTTGTGATTTCCCCATCTAGAATGTTCTGATTGGCATGGAATTTATTTCTTAGCTAGTGATCTTTTATTATTCTTTCTTTCCAGTATATTGTTTTATGGCAAAAAAATTACTGAGGATTGGTTTTGAAAATGTAGCCTATGAGATTATGTTTTTCATCTTTGTTCTCCCTTCCTATAAAAGAAGATGATATCTCTATGCCTCAAGTGTAAAATTCCATGATCCTTTTTTTTCCTAATCTTAAAAAAGGAACTTTCCACTCTCTTGTGAAAGAAATATTCTAAAATGCTCTTGTGCTTAGCTGCTTTGTTGGATGCTACTCAACATTCACATATATGACCCCTCCCTGCTTTGAGTTGGTGAGGTCTAGTTCCTTTAAGCATATCTGATTTTCACATACTACAAAAGGTATAGTAACCTTTTAACTTATACAAATATGTGATTTTAACCATATTAAAGCATATCTGATTTTCACATACTACAAAAGGTATAGTATCCTTTTAACTTATAAAAATATGTGATTTTAAACCATATTTAGATTAGTTCCATCATATTTTGGAATGGTGAATGGTATGACAATTTTCCTATACATTTGCCAATTACAAGTCTGATGTTCTTTGTGTGTGTGTAGCAGTAAATGGAAAACAGAAGACAGTGTGGATGATGTAAGGGTGGTCTCATTTATCACTCTGCAATCCTTCCTTCCCCACTGTTAGAAATTGCTAGCCCAAGAAATAATCATTTTGGCTACTAAGAAAGGGTAAATTTTCTGATGCATTTTTTAGAGATATTAACAGAATGTAAGATACTTGCTCTGTTAAAGCATGTTCAAGTTTAAAACCACTATTTCTTTGAAAACTTATCCTGAAGATAAACTCGTTTATTTGAGGGTTTCTAGAATGGGTGAAAGGAATGATTCATTTTCTGATTCTTTTTCTGTTTTCCCCGTTCCACAGACATCTGCTTTCCTAAGCAGAGGATTCATTTTAAGACCTTCCCTAGGCATGGCTACTGAAATCCTAACCAGAAGTTTGTATAAACACAACCCTTAAAAGACTACTAATTTCTTTCAGCCATATCTCCAGAACTCAGAGCAAGGGCACAGACCTGCTAGCCTTTTCCCTTTGGTTCTCATATATATGTGACCCTCTTGTTCTGTCTTTACTCCAACTTGGTCAGATGCCAGGAATTTGGTTATCTTTTATTTTTCATTGTTCTAGTCTTTAATAATCCTATCGCCTTTTATAATTCAGACCTACTGTATTTAGATACATCTCACTAGATACAATATTATCACTGTTACCAATGAGACAGAAGCTACCACAGAGTGTCTCATAAGTTTGTTCATTCATTCAATAGAAATTTATTGCTTGCTAGGTGTTGGGCATACAGAAGTTAATGTATATGGCAAGCATAAAGAAGTTAATGTATATTGGGCATACCGAACGTAATGTACATGCAAACCCAGTCATTCTTTTTATCTTGGCACCATGTGTTTTTCTTAATAACACTTATCTCCACCTTACATAACATTTATTCATTTTATTATTTGTATCTTACACATTTGAATGTAAGCTCCATATGTAGAAACTTTGCTTAACTCCATATGTGGAAACTATACATCTGTTCACTGATGTATACCTAGTGCTTAGTGCACCATGTATTTTTCTTAATAACACATCTCCACCTTATATAATATTCATTCATTTTATTATTTGTATCTTATGCATTTGAATGTAAGCTCCCTATGTAGAAACTTTACTTTGTTCACTGATGTGTACCTAGTGCTTAGAACAGTGTATACAGCAGAGTATGTATAAGAACTCAGTAATATTCAGTGAATGAATTAATGGGTCCCTACCCTTAACTCTTGAACACCCAGTTTATGGGTTTAAGTCACTGTTAGGTCTTTTATTACCTAAAATATTGGGGTAGGGATGAAGGACTGGAATATGTGTGTAGGGAAAGAGAAAGGACATGTAAATGTCAATTTAGATATGTGTTTGAATTTGTGCATATGCTCGTGTTGAGGGTTAAATTTTCCTCTGCAAAAAACACTTGACATTAATGCCTGGGGAGAGTGAGGTACATAAAGAAAGGAGAGCAACTGGCTTGGATATCTGAAAAGAATGCCAATTAGTTGTTTATAATAAGTAAATAAGTATATATAATCTACATCTAATTTATTAAACATTAAATATAAATTACATATCATTAATAGCTATCAGTTATATTGAAATATCACCTAACACCAAATATTTACAGAAATTAAATTATTCCTCTTATTTTTATTACAACATTGAACTATATGTTAATTGTTAATTTTCATATTTTTTTGCTCTCTTTGATGGATCTCTGTTTATAACTTAAAAAAATCAAAACCCTACTTAGGAGTGTCATTCCTACTTAATCCACAAATAAACTGTCTTATATAATTTGAACTTCTTTAGCTTCTACCAGTACCAACTGCCTAAAAGTGTAGGGGGAACATGACTAGATTCTGAAAAGCATCACTTTCTTGGTCTTAAAGGACCAATTATTAGCAGGTTTGAAAATCAGCAGAGCCAGGAAGCTCAATGTGCTTGCTAGTTTAGTGGTTCTCAAACTTTACATCAGAATCACCTGGAGGGCTTGTAAACACAGAATTGCTGGGCTTTAATCCTCTAGAGCTTCAGATTCCACAGATCTGGGGTGGGGCCTGAGAATTTGCATTTTTAATAAGTTGATGCTGTTATTGTCTCTCAGCTCCGAATCTACCCTTCTGTACTTGCTTAGTGATGCTGGAGCTGGGATTCTGCTAACCAGTTTCTGCTTTGCCAGCTGACTCCCTTTTATGCTCCACCATTAGACTGCAAGGCTGGAGGAGGAAGGGACTAGCTCCTTACTGTGGGCCTTCTGTGTGCTCGTGGTTCCTGTGAGTATCACTGCTTCAAGGCTGCTTCACTCTAGCAGCAGCATTTCCTTCCCATAGTATCAGCAGAATCCAGTTTGAAGTTTTCCTAACATTTGTAAAAGAAGCTTCATTTTGCATCCCCTTCCCAAGAGACACCAGCAAGCTGATGCCTCATTCTCAGAGATATGGGTCCAGATAAACCAGCACCAGCTGAACAGCAAGAGGTTTGAGTTTTAACTGTGCATGGTCCCACATGAAGGGACCCACAACCCACCAGAATGGCATAATGATGACTCTAAACTGAAGATATTTAAGATACAGCAGATGCAGAAAGAAGCATTTCTGAGCTTCCCTTATCTGACTAAAGGCAAAGCTTTCTGAGAATGAAGCTGCCATTAATCCCCTGAGTAGGAGTGGGGGATTGAGGGGGTTGGGGAAGCTTTCAGCCAGGAAGGAGACTGACCATTAGCACCTAGATGAGAAATTGCATAACAAAATTTTGTCAGAAGCTACTATGCCTGCATGTTTTCACTAGAAGTCCTATACCCCTGTATCCCCTTTTATTAAGATGATATACTATACAGTATATAAACCCTTACCCCTGGCCAAGGCATTCCTTATAGAGTACTCTTAAACTTTTCTCCTGTTAATCTATCTGTTGTCAGTTAATTTGTAGCACCATCCCCTCCACCCAGTTCTAAGTTGGTAGATGAAAAGTTTTCTTCCCCACCTACTTTCTATACTTTTTTTTTTTTTTAGACAGAGTCTTGCTCTGTCGGCTAGGCTGGAGTGCAATGGCATGATCTTGGCTCACTGCAACCTGTCTCCCAGGTTCAAGCGATTCTCCTGCCTCAGCCTTCCAAGTAGCTTGGATTACAGGCGCATACCACCATGCCCAGCTAATTTTTGTAGAGAAGGGGTTTTATCATGTTGGCCAGGCTGGTCTTGAACTCTTGACCTCGTGATCTGCCTGCCTCGGCCTCCCAAAGTGCTGGGATTACAGGCGTGAGCCACCGTGCCTCGCCTCTTCCTCACCTACTTTATGACTTAACCTTTTTGGTTGACTTTCCCAGTCTGTGAAATTAGGACAGGTTGCTATGATGATTAAAGTAGGTAATTAATATACAGCACATAGTGTGTCTGGAGTTGGTTCCTTCCAGTGGGTTCTTGGTCTCCCTGACTTCAAGAATGAAGCCGCGGACCTTCGTGGTGAGTGTTAACAGCTCTTAAAGGTGGCACAGACCCAAAGAGCGAGCAGCAGCAAGATTTATTATGAAGAGCCAAAGAACAAAGTTTCCACAGCATGGAAGGGGACCCCAGCGGGTTGCCACTGCTGGCTGAAGTGGCCAGCTTTTATTCCCTTATTTGTCCCCGCCCATGTCCTGCTGATTGGTCCATTTTACAGAGCAGTGATTGGTCCATTTTACAGAGTGCTGATTGGCGCGTTTAGAATCTTCTAGCTAGGCAGAAAAGGTCTCCAAGTCCCCACTCGATCTGGGAAGTCCAGCTGGCTTCACCCCTCAATATGATAGTGTGAAGCACAGGTTAAACATTCACTATATGCTAAATGGTATTATTAATAAAATCAAGTTTCTTAATGTCTTACATTAAGTTGATTTTCTCAGTAGTTTTGTCACACTATAACATTAAAGTTGCATCTTCCAGGGTTTTAGATCATAGCATATTTTACTCAGTAGGTTCTTTTTACATTTGGATCTTTTGTTATTTGAATGCGAATGAGGATGATCATTCATATGTATGCCTGTGTGTATACATGTTACACAGAGACAGTCCCATTATTTGCTTACCCCTCTATGTGCTGTTATACTTTACCTCTGCCAACATAAAAGTGGTCTTTTCCACATAGGAAATTTTAGGAGTGCTATGCCCATATTCCCACCCATGAGTCACAGACAGAACTAGGACTTCGAGAGGTCATCTCTCATTCAGGTATTCTCTGATAAGTCACTCAGTGCCTAACACATCTATGACAAATGGTTTCCTGGCTTCCACAGTTTCTTCAAATCCTTTAACAAATATTTGGAGGCTAAGACTGCAGGCTAGTCAGTAAAGATGCACAAGGATTTCTTGTGCATCTGATTCCTTGTGCACTGATGACTCCTAAGAGGTCATCAGTTCTGGTTGCCATCCTGAATATTCCAGACTATTTCTGATTTTAAGTACACTGTCCTAATATTATTAAATACTCTATCTTTTGCAGAGCCCTCAGGCAAGGGGAGGCTGTTTTCTGTAGCCAGAAGAAGGGTGCTGCTTCTACTGGCTCAGAGGGTTCAAGATAATTTGAAATTCAAAATTCTTATGTCCATTCACTCAGGGTCGCAGGATCCCCACTCTTTTCCTGTTAGGGGATTGGCTTTGACATAGGACACTTGTCAAACTCTATTCAGTCTCCTTTGCAGCTCTGATATTCTTACAGTTGGATCTAGGCCTGATTTTCAATATTGCCTTTGTGGCTGTAGAATATGGGGGTCTCTTTAAATGGTGCCATGGAGGTCTTGGGGTATTCATATTGTGCCTTGAATTGACAGGCTGACTTGAGCTTGTCATTTTTATTTTGCCAAGGCATCTAAACAAGTTAACAAAAGCTAGCCATCTCCAAAGCTATATAATTATTATTACGTACTTTTAAAGTGCCATGGCTACCAAACGACTCAATACTTCTGTTTCCATCTGTACCTCATTCCTTTCCATATGTAAGAATCTTAGTAGCTGCTATGTTACTATATGCCAGGGCTTATCACTACCCAACTCTATTGATGCCAGCATGCTGACTGGACCTGGAAAGTAGGAAGTGTCACGTATTCTAGATGTCCTAGTAAGACATCTAGGTGCTAGAGGATAGGAGATGCCCCTATTAAGTGTTTAGAAGTATAGTTGTCAGAGGTGTTTAAATCAGAGTGACCCCATCTTGTAAAGAGGCTAGGTAAAATAAGGCTGAGACCTGCTGGGCTGCATTACCAGGAGGTTAGGCATTCTAAGTCACAGGATGAAATAGGAGGCCACACAAGACACAGGTCATAAAGACCTTGCTGATAAAACAGGTTGCAGTAAAGAAGCCAGCCAAAACCCACCAAAACCAAGATGGGGATGAAAGTGACCTCTGGTCATCCTTACTGCTCATTATATGCTAATTATAGTGCATTAGCATGCTAAAAGACACTCCCACCATGACAGTTGACAAATGCCATGATAATATCAGGAAGTTACCCTATTTGGTCTAAAACGGGGAGGAACCCTCAGTTCCGGGAATTGCCTGCCCCTTTCCTGGAAAACTCATGAATAAGCCAACACTTGTTTAGCAAGTACTCAAGAAATAACTCTAAGTATCCTTAGTGGAGAAGCCCAAGCCACTGCTCTGCATATGGAGTAGCCATTGTTTATTCCTTTTCTTTCTTTCTTTTTTTTTTTTTTTTTTTTGGAGACGAGTCTCACTCTGTCGCCCTGGCTGGAGGGCAGTGGCATGATCTCAGGTTTCGGCAACGTCCGCCTCCTGGGTTCTAGTGATTCTCCTGCCTCAGCCTCCCGAGTAGCTGGGATTACAGGCATGCGCCACCATGCCCTGCTAATTTTTGTGTTTTTTTAAAGTAGAGATGGGGTTTCACCATGTTAGCCAGGCTGGTCTCAAACTCCTGGCCTCAAGTGATCCACCTGCCTCAGCCTCCCAAAGTGCTGAGATTACAGGCACCAGCCACCGCACCTGGCCTATTCCTTTACTTTCTTTTTTTTTTTTTTTCTGAGACAGAGTTTCGCTCAGTCACCCAGGCTGGAGTGCAGTGGCGCGATCTTGGCTCACTGCAACCTCCACCTCCCGGGTTCATGCCATTCTCCTGCCTCAGCTTCCTGAGTGGTGGGAACTATAGGCGCCCACCACCACGCCCGGCAAATTTTTTGTATTTTTAGTAGAGACAGGGTTTCATGTGTTAGCCAGGATGGTCTCGATCTCCTGACCTCGTGATCTGCCCGCCTCGGCCTCCCAAAGTGCAGGGATTACAGGCATGAGCCACTGCGCCCGGCCCCTTTACTTTCTTAATAAAACTTGCTTTCACTTTACGGATTCACCCAAATTCTTTCTTGTGTGAGATCCAAGAATCCTATCTTGGGGTCTGGATCAGGACCCCCTTCTGGTAACAGTAATCTGTAGATCTCTAAGGTATAGGCGATTTGGTGCACCTTGCAACTATCCCCACTCACAGCACTTGGAGCAATACTTTTTTACATTTTGGAAGCAGCATATATCATATTTGGGAATATCTCTCCAATTCATTTCTACTAACAAAAAGCCTGGATCCTTTCCTCCTACTGTGAATTGTAAACTAAAAATAAAATCCTAAACCCCTACCAACTGAATGAACCCCCTCTTGACCAAGGGGACCCCAAAAAAATCTTATAAACTAAATCCCCAGCCATGATGTGTAGGGAGGTTGGACACACCTCATTATACCCCTTCCTTTTTGGAGTTTAGTCACAACTGACCATTATTATGTTAACATAAGGTAACAAAATGGACTCTTTGTGACAATAAGATACCAAATTATAAACAGGATCTAAAGCCATGCCAGACAAGTGTTAAGTCACACAACCCTGCAGGTCACTCTGACCCAGTGTAATATTGGTTGACAGACTTCTTTATTTTAACTTAAAACATTCTTTCTGCTGACTCTAAATTTTTAGACAAAGCTTCACTTCCTTAATCAATTGTAAATTAGAGAATCTGTGAATCTACCTATAGCCTGTAAGCCCCCTCTTTAAACATCCTGCCTCTTCAAAACATCCTGCCTTTTCAGGCGAAATAAATGTATACCATCCACATATTGATTTATGTCTCTGCTTGTAACTCCTGCCTCCCTCAAACTTATTAAACAAAACTGTAATTCAGTTGCCCACTGGCACACGTTCGCAGAACCTCTTGAGATGCATTTCCCAGACCAAGGTCATTCATTGGTTCAAAATAAACCTTTTAAAAATGTTTTACAGAGTCTGACTTTTCCATTAACAGAATTAATAAAATGGCATTCTGATTTATAAATTAATCTCTTATTACCCTGACTTAATCTTACTCAAAATCCAAACAACTCTGAGTAAAGGAAAACAATTAAAGTTTGTTAACTTTTAAAGGACCAACTGCTGAATCATGTGTTCTCTGAAAAGTTCAGCCATCTCAGTGAGCAAAAAACAAAAGGATTTTTAATAAAAACTTCTTTCTTTCTTACTTACAGTCTGCAGTCTTTATTTGGGTCTTCTAAAAACTGTAAAAATAGATCATCATCCTAGGTTTTGAGAAGAACTGATAATTACTCTATATCTCCTTAAATTAATCATCTCCCCGCCATCCCAGCTTTTTTTTTTTTTCTTGAGACAGGGTCTTACTCTGTCACCCAGGCTGGAGTGCAGTGGCTTGATCATGGCTCACTGCAGCCTTGACCTTCCAGGCTCAAATAATCCTTCCACCACAGCCTCCCAAGTAGCTGGGACTATAGGTGCGCACCACCATTCCTGCCTATGTTGTTTTTTTAGTCTAGGTTTAGTGAAAAGATTACCCTATAGGCTTCTGATTCTGCCTATTAACTAGTTGCATAATGTTGAATAAGTTATTGTAACCTCTCTAAATCTCAGTCCTAAAATAATGGAGATAATAATAAGTATGATTATTAAATGAGAAACATTTCATGGAAATTATTTCATGCAAGTATTTTATGTCATCACAAATTATTTGATTATCTGGTTTTATTTCTACTGACAGAGCAAAACATGATAGAATTAAAATTTTTTTTTACCCCGAAAACCTCATAAACTAGGATCAGGAATGTGTGCTATAACAGAGGAATAAGTATTAGCAAATGTTTGGCTATGACTTTTTAGGAGGCTAAAGGCCAGAACAGAGCCTTCTGTGCACTACAGGCTGGTACTACCACTTTATTAAGGTTTTTAATTCTCTTTAGAGATGACTACAGGTTCTAAGAGCCACCAAATAAACCATTCATGAACCTATCTAGGGTTAATTACTCAAAAGTCACCAAGCCTAAAGGTATGACCTTCAAATGACTGTAAAGGCCATACAAAAGAAACTCAGAGTGGAAAAAGGGAAAACTCTCCACTTGAATCTTTGTAAGTAAACATTACAGGATGAACTCAGTTATTCCAAAGAATGATGCAAACAGTGCCACTGTGGATTGAGTTTTCCCCTACAATGGGATGACGCCTATTTATTTGTTTTGTCATTAGGTCTGGATCTCCCTTTGTTTTCTGACTATGTTGAAAAACACTAAGAAACATTTCAGAAAACACTTTCACTTATTTGAAACTAAGATGAATAAAACTAGAGAAGCATTAAGTGCAACCATGATTAACAGAGAACCATAAAAGTTTTAGTGGTTTACCTGGAATTCAGGCAAATTTATTAAACATAGTTTTCACTATTACCCTGTTTTAAAAATATAGCCCAACTCAATTATTTCCCTTTCAATTACATATTTCAAGTACAGATTGCTCTGGGAGTTTGATTTCTGTAAGCTGAACCTGTTAAGTCACTTGTCTTTGCAGGTTTTATAAAGAAACAAAAAATCTACTCAAAAAACATAAAGCTGTCTAGGTTTGGAGTAAGACAATTCAGCTATATCTGCCAGGAAAGCTCCTTTTTTTCCAGATTGCAATGCAGTTTTTAACATTATCAGACCCAAGTTTGTTTTCTATGAATTTCTGTGTTTTATGACGTGAATAATAACATGGCTAGATTCTTATTTGGTAGATTAACCAACCCTGAAGGACTGCTTGGAGTGGCACAATCATGTTATCTGGCTGTCTTTCAGCCTCTGTTAAAGTCCATAATGAAATTTTATTTGACAAAATCACTTCTGAAACCCAGTGTGCTATTTAAAAAACCTTCATGGTTTACCCTTTTCTTTCCATACTACCAAAGTGGCTTAGATCACATTTTATCCATATATTGTATAAGTATTTATGCTATGTACATGGAAGGTACATAGAATTACAGTATTACAATATTTTGTTTGACCATTGAGTCTAACTCTTAAATTTTATAAATGGGGAAACATAGGTCCCCAGAGTCAGAAAGACAGTTAATGGCATGGCCAAATCCTAGGGACCCGGGTCTGCTGATTCCGTTTTGTCTCATTAACATCATTCACATGAGTCCAGGAAAGATTAAATAAATTCTGGTGATCTACTTCTTCTTTAAATGAAAAGAGAGATAATTAAAGGGATATACTTAGAAGACAGTAAAACCCTTTTATGGTATCTCTTTAGAAGTAACTGCTACATACCAAAGTATAGTTTTGTTTTAAACATAACAAAAGAAATTAATCAATTTATGTTACTTGTACATACAGTATTTGTTAAAAATGTTTGGGCATATCATCTGTCTGCTATATTGGAGAGAGTTATAATATCCACTTTGGGTTGAAGCCAACTTTACAAAGTAGAAGTGGCAAAGGGATTGGAACTCTGGTCAGTCTGGCTCCCAAGTCCATTTTGTTTATATCAGCTCCCTCTCATTGGGCATACTGTTGTCAGGCTAATTTGCATATTGTTATTAGATTAATTTTGTCCATATATCATCTTCATCATTTTGTCATCACAATCAAAATCTTTTAATAGTTACTGTTTCCATGTCAAGTCTAAACTCATCTGCCTGGTTCTCATAACTAGGCCCTACTTTTACCACTCAATCATGCCTCCTACTCTCTGGTCATAACCGTTACATATATATGTCCCAATTCAAATATAAAACTTATTGAGGGCTAGGTACAATACTACTTTAGGTGTTCTATAAATTTCTGTTGAGGACAAAAAGCTTAATTTGAATCAGAGATCCTGCCTTAATGAAAACTTCAAAGTTACTTGGAGCCATAAGAATAGTTTTAGATAGCATTTCCAAGAAATGTGTGACACTGCTTTCAGCTATCATTACAAACTTTAATTTAAACTTTAAGAACATATGTGGTGGGGAAAAATGTTTGACTATGTCCACTAATATTTGCTGAAGTCTCAGAAAGTATCAAAATCATTATTCTCTTTCACTTTTACTTCTGACTCCTGAGCATGAAAACATCTGATCCCTAATCACGGTACTTCTCTGGGAAATATTTGTTGCTTCTAGTCACCTAGACTCCTTATCTTGGTATCCAATCCTCTTCACATTGTTTCCAATCTAGCTCTCAAGTCAAATATCTTACCACTGTCCATACTCTGGGCCACAATGAAATTTTTACCATTATTTCTAAACTATGTCAGTCCCTTTCTGAGCTCTGTGCCTTTGTACAAGCAATTCGAATTTTATCAGTTTGTTTTTTATTTTTTTTCTTCTGCACCTGGAAAGCTCCTACTCATTCTTCAAGACCTAGTTTAAATTTCACCTCCTTTGAGAAGTCTTTGGGGACTTCTTCAGGCAAAGTTAATTGCTGTCATCTATTGTATGACTGTCTTTCCAAATAAATAGTAAGCTGCAGGGCATAAGGTATATCGTCTTACTGCTTTTTATATTCTCAGCACCTGGCACAGAGTAGAAACTCATTGAATGCTGAATGAATGGAAGAATATCTTGGTAATATATTAAAGCAGACTTGTCTTCCCAATTAAATACAGTCATTTATAATTTTCCTTTAGCCATAAAGTAATAGATAGTAACACTGAGTGTTACCTGGAAATTTTCAAGGTCTGTATAAGTAGTTTGGTTTAAATAAATATCTAAGGTGATCCATAACTGCTTAGAAATGATTTTTAAAATACCTTTCTATAACCCCTTAGGCATATTAAAATTTCTATATTTTATTCTTCTCTAGAAAGAAATAAACATTTAGGAAGCAATTTATAAAACAGAAGCAGCTTACTTTATTTCGATCTTGTACAACCAGTATTTTTCTAGTACTTTCATCAAATACAGCTCCTATTAGGGGAAAAAGAAAAGATAATTGAGAAATATTAATTTCATTTACCTTAATCTCCTCCCACACTCTCTATCTGTGGTGATAAAAATTCTACCCATACTTGAAGCCTTGGTTCAAATACAGGTTGAGTATTCCTTATCTAAAATGTTTGAGAGCAGAAGTGTTAGATTTTTCTGGATTTTGGAATATTTTCATATACATAATGAGGTATCCTGGGGATAGGACCCAAGTTTAAACATGAAATTCATTTATGTTTCATATATACCTTATACTCATAGCCTGAAGGCAATTTTATACAATATTTTAAATAATATTGTGCATGAAAACAGTTTTGACTGCATTTTGACTGTGACTTGTCACATGAGGTCAGGTATGGAATTTTCCACTAGTGGCATCATGCCAGTGCTCAAATACTTTTGGATTTTGCAGCATTTTGGATCTTAGATTTGTAGATTGGGGATGGTCAAGCTGTACCACCTCATCCATGAAGACACCAAGTGCCTGTCTTAGTCCATTTGGGCTGCTATAACAAAATAACCACAGACTGGATAGTTTATAAACAACAAACTTATTTCTCACAGTTCTAGAAGCTAGGAAGTCCAAGATCAAGGTGCTGGCAGATTCAGTGTCTGATAAGGGCTCATTCTTTACAGACGATGCCTTCTAGCCCTGTCCTCACATAGTGAAAGGGGCAAACAAGCTCCTGTAGGCCTCTTTCATAAGGACACTAATCCCATTCATGGGAGCTCTGCCCTCATGATCTAGTCACCTCCCAAAGGCCCCACCTCTTAATACCATCACATTGGGGATCAGGTTTCAACATATGAATTTTAGGGGGAACAAACATTCAGACAACAGATGTGCTTACAATATTTATTGAATAAATGAATTGACTTCTCATTTTTATTCCTTGAATCACTATGCATACAACACAGGCTGTGCCCCCTGATGATCCAAATCTCAAATATCTCAATATTCATTTCAAGACCTTTCTGAAGCCAATTAAATTTTCTTATTATGTATATACACAACTTTATAATCTACTAATATACTGCTTTGGAAGAGTTCTTTGTTTTATATATGTTTTAAGTTCTAGTTCATTTTTTTTTTTGTTTATTCATTCATCATACACATTGCATGTTCTCTCTTTCTTTTTAAAAATATTTCCCTTTGGGCAATCTTGGGTCAAAAATACAAATGACGTATTAGTGATTTTTATTATGATCTTTTAGATGTTATGATTTAAACATTACTTGTATTTAAATAATGTGGGATGACATTTTTTAAAAGATACTTTCTACATATTTGTCCATGCTTTCAGTATTAACTGAGTTCCTCTATATAATGTACATAGATCCTGTGCATATTAATTGAGCTCCTACTATGTGCCAGGCACTTTTCTAGGTGCTACAGATACAGTGGTGAACAACACAAATGAAACTCCCTATCCTTATGGGGTTCACATTCTGGTATGTGTGTGGGGAGGCGCCAAAACAAACAAAAAATAAATTATATAGAATATTAGAAGGTGATAAATGCTATGTAGAATATAGAGAAGGAATAAATATGTGTAACATGGGGAAAAGTAATTGAAATGCAATTGAAATGAAAACACCACACTTGACTATTTTAAAGCAGGAAGGAAAATCACCAAGTGAGATATAATTAACATTAATGTTGGCTTCTATTAGAAAATGTAAGCTATAATTTAACTGGACTTTACAAGAGGTAGACTGCCAAAGAAATGCCAAGGAAACTTACTCTTAAATTTTAATAATTTGTGGT
Organism: Pan troglodytes; assembly: GCF_028858775.2. NCBI lineage: Eukaryota > Metazoa > Chordata > Mammalia > Primates > Hominidae > Pan > Pan troglodytes. The sequence continues at coordinate 124,092,887 of NC_072401.2, forward strand.
CACTCAAATTGAACTTCTCCCTAATGAATTCACTGTAAACATGAGCACAGTATCAGAGACAAAACCAGCACCACTAAAGCACAATTTGAGCGACCTCTGCTGGTCACAACATAAAAATTATTATTATGATTAGGCACTGTGCTTCAACGTACATTAGCTCAGGTATAAGTCACAATAATCCTGTGAGTGATATGAGTGTCTGGCTTCATATAGCTCTAACTGGTAGAACTGGGACTGATAGCCAGTCTGTCTGGATTCTAGGCAGGCACACTCTTCTCACTGTGCAATGCTGCCCCTCAACAATACTGAAACTGCTCTCTCAGAAGACTCACATTTCCATCCCATTCATTAAAAAAATATTGAATATCTACTTTATGTCACTCGCTGTCTTTAGCTTGAGGATATTGTGGTGACCAAGACAGATAAAATACCTGCCTTTATGGAGTTTATATTATTGTGGGGGAGATTAAGTGATACAATATAATTAATTTACATACATGATATAATAGAATTTCAGACTGTGATAAATGCCATAAAGAAACATAGAGCTGGATAAAGGGACAAGGAATGATGGCACTAGTGTGCAGGGAGAAGTCACTTCTAGACAGAAGGGTCAGGGGCTTTTCTGAGAAGGAGACACTTGAGCAGAAACTTCGGCTATAAAGAACTAGATAAAGAAAGTTCTGGAGAAGCATGCTGCAGGAAGAGGAGCCAGTAGATGTCAAGGCTCTGAGTCAGACACAAGCTTGCTAAGTTTGAAAAGCAAAAGAAAGCAATGGCTCAAGCTATTCCAGCCACATCTGCCTTCGGTAGTTTATAACAAATGCCAATTATTTTTCTTTCCACCTAAAAACTCTGCACCCCAGCCTGGGCAACATGACGAAACCCTATCTTTGCAAAAAATACAACAATTAGCCTGGCATGGTGGCGCATGCCTGTAGTCCCAGCTACTTGGGAGGCTAAGGCAGGAGGATCACTTGAGCTAAAGAGGTGGAGGTCGGAATGAGCCCAGATCATGACACTGCATTCCAGCCTGGGTGACAAAGTGAGACCGTGCCTCAAAAAAAAAAAAAAAAAAAGCAAAACAAAAAACAACTCTGCACCTTTCCAGAACAATTTCTTACATTACCTTGTCCACACCCCCAACAGTGGCTTCAAATCCTAGTTAGTGTTCAAGATTGGTCAAGTTCTGCATCTCTTATTCTTTGAACTGCTCTGACACTCTAAACTATAATGTACAATATACAATATAGTACTTAGTTATCAACAGGTCCTTCATAGGATACTCTTTTTGCATATATTACCAATTCTGTAGTAATAACTGGGAACTCTTAAGAGTCTGTGCCCGTGAATGATAATTATTTGTATAACTTTCCATTGAAGTGTGAGGCTGTCACTAAATTATTCAGTAGAATCTTTTGAAATAGAGCTGAACGGAGAGTTTCTGAATGTCTACTTGCTACAGGGAAGTAAGACAGGGACAGAGAAGACATCATTAGGCATTCTTGAACAACTCCTTGAAAAGCCTTGAAAAGCAAACTACCTTAAAAACTCTAGTAAATTATATAAAGGCAAATAAAATTATTAATTAAATAACTAATATGCTTCATTGCTTTCATTTATTAGGGTCATAAGGATCCCTTACTATTATAGTTTTTCTAGAAATCTAAGAATTTTGGTCCTTAAAGGGTAGTACTGAGACCACCACCAGCAGCAGCAGCAGCAGCAAAAACAGAAACAGCCAGGAAGATCACCTGAATTTTCAGGTCCCACCACAGACCTACTGAATCAGAAACTCTGGGGATAGGGCCCAGCAATCTGTTTTAAGATTCCAGGTGATTTTGATGCAATCTACAATGTGAGAATCTGTGTCTTACTCTGAGGGAAGTCTTCTCTCAACTTTCCTATGTCTCTGAAGCTAATCAGCCACTTCAAAATTCTACTCTACACTTAAATTACACGATTTTAAACAACTGTTTGGCACAATAATGTAAATATTATTAAGAAGTAATGTTCAAATCATTGAAAAATTGGTTTGCTTTACCTGAAATTCAACATAAAAGTTATCATTTACTTTACAAATTTACATAATTAGTGCCAACATGTTTTACTCTACAATAAATTTATTCCCTGATCCCAATTCAGTGCTACTATTTGAGTGGTGAAGTTTAATTATATGTGTAAAATATATTCAAGCATATCCTTTGGAAAACTAAACACTAAAGTTGTTCTCTGTGCGTCTGTCTACTGATTGAGGCAAACTTCATCTATTTAAAAGCACTATGTAATAGTCCTATTTAAAAGCACTATGTAATAGATACTGTAGTCCCCCTTGTCCAGTTTTGCTTTCTGTGATTTCAGTTATTACAAGGTCAACCATAGTCTCAAAGTGTTACATCACTACTCTTGTGCTTTGGGGCATTAATAAGGAAAATAAGGGTTATTTGAATCCAAGTACTGTGATACCGGGACAGCTGATCTGATAACATGGAAGGCTACTAAGTAACTAATGGATAGGTAGCCTATAGATCATGGATACACTGGACATGGGGAAGATTCACGGCCTGGTGGGACAGAGCAGGATGGTGAGAGATTTCATCACATTACTCAGAACAGCATGCAATTTAAAACTTGAGTTTTTTTCTGGAATTTTCCATTTAGGTCATAATGCCTGTCATTCACCTCACTTCACCTCATCGAGCAGGTGAATACAAAAGGGTGAATACAAAACAATATTTTGAGAGAGACCACATTCACATAACTTTTATTACACTATACTTTTATAACTGTTCTAATTTATTGTTAGTTACTGTTAATCTCTTACTGTGCCTAACTTATAAGTTAAACTTTATCATAAATATGTGTGATAGGAAAAAACATGGTATATATACATAGGGTTTGGTACTATCTGTGGTTACAGGTGCCCACTGGGGGTCTTGGAACACATCCTGTGCAGATAGGGTGGAACCACCGTAATCATTTAATCAAATAACTCATTCCACATGAATAAACTATTTGCTTAGCTGTAACAAGCAAGCAATTGGGTGAATGTCTAAAAAGTTAATTCTGCTCATCATGAGTTTGAAACTGACCTGCAACTCCTACTTGATGTGAAGCATATCCTGGTAATCTGCTGGGCCCTTCTCTCAGCCACAGAGTCAACGTTGATGAATCCGATTCTGCGTGGTGAAAGCAGAAGCCCAGGGAAGCAGCAGGGGCAATAAATCGGCTTTGGAGGATGGGAATGTGCAGCCATACAGCTGTTCTACCTTCTGATCGCCATTGCTGTACTGCAGCTAAATGCAGAAGAAAAAAGTCTAAATAATTTCCAAAGAGACGAGTGGAATAAATTAAAACTCACCTCAGGGTTTCGCCTCCTCCAGGAAACCATCTTTAAGCAAAAGAGGTCCCCAAATGTCTTGTTCACATCGCTGGCACTGGAAGTACCATGTTTTATAGTAACCACCTTGTTTATATGATTTTTCCATCAGACTGAATTCCTTCAGAATAAAGTCATTACACTGCTGACCTTTATATCCATACCACCAAAGACAATGCTTGGCACGTAACAGATGTTCTGTAGTTTTAGAGTGGACAAATAAAAGGATTTAAACCGAATCAAATACCATTTTAATGCTGTTCCTTTTAACATCCTTAGGTTTAATCTTAAAGACAATTATGGACTTCTATTTTTTTCTTCCTTTAGGAGTTCTGTTATCATGTTTTTAATGTATAAATTTCAAGGTAGTTAAACTTTGTTTTTAAATAATGTATGCTGGTTGTAGAAATTTTGAAAATAAAAAAATATGAAGAAATCAAACTTCACATTTTACTAGCATATAGGAATAAAATTCTAATTTTTCCTTATTATAGATAATATCATGGTGAACATAATTATAGGTTTTCTATCTTTGCCTTCTTTAAATTCTCTTTACTACTTAAGATTGAGCCAGGGGAAAAAGATGCTAATATCTATTTGAAACTTACTAAGTTCCAAGCACTTTATATATATTATCTCATTAAGTGCACAACCATGAAAGGTATTACTATCTTAAGTTTATGGGTGAAGAAATAAATACTTCAGATTTAGAGTTTTTAGAAAAGCTTTTCAGATCACTTTCTTCATCCATCATCTCACTTAATCTTTATAATAAGGCTATAAAGCGTGTGTGTGTGTGCACATGTGTGTGCATGCATGCACGCATGTGTGTGTGTCTGTCTTTGGGGGTTGATTATATATCTAATAGTTAATTAACTTTCCCTTCTCTTTTCCCTAGCTCTGCAGGAAGCTCCTCTCTTTAAGGACAATGTTCTCTACCTCTTTGAAAGTTGGTGTGCCTAGCAGAGTGACAGGCACATGGGGCCTTTAATAAAGACTTCCTGATTTGAGTTAGCATGCAGTGGAATTATGGGATCAGGTCCTTCTCACCTTGCTCTCTTTGTCTGATGACATCTTTTAAAAATTGAGGTAAAGTACACAAAGTGAAATGTACAAATCTTAAGTGTACATTTCATGCGATTTGACATATGCATATGCCCATAACACACTTTAACATTATAGAACATTTCTATTACTCCATACATTTCACATGTGCTCCTTCCCAGGCAATCCTTCCAATCAAATTAAAAGGCTACTTTCTAAAAGCAATGCTATTTGCTTGCTGTTTTATATCTACACTCTGTGTCTTGGAGAATCCACTCTCACTGCTTCAGCTGACACATACATGAGGATGGCTGCCCAGCCCTGACCTCACTGAACACTAAACTTTCTGTTCTCCAGTTGCTCCCAGACATTTCCTGTCCTGAAGGTTACCACTTCAGACTTCACAAAGTGTGTTCAAAACTGAATCTTTTGTTGTTGTTGTTGAGACGGAGTCTTGCTCTGTCGCCAGGCTGGAGTGCAATGGTGCAATCTCGGCTCACTGCAACCTCTGCTTCCTAGGTTCAAGCGATTCTCCTGTCTCAGCCTCCCAAGTAGCTGGAATTACAGGTGTGTGCCACCATGCCCAGCTAAGTTTTGTATTTTTAGTAAAGACGGGGTTTCATCATATTGGCCAGGATGGTCTTGATCTCTTGACCTCGTGATCTGCCCGCCTCGGCCTCCCAAAGTGCTGGGATTATAGGCGTGACCCACCGCGCCTGGCCAAAACTGAATCTTACACCCCAAACTAGCTTCATTTATAAGCTTATTTATTTCTGGCACCAATGCTTGAAACCTTAGAATCATTTTTAAATTGCTTTCTTCTTTTCCCTAATAAGCTTTATTGCTTTTTCTTCCCTCACCTCCCATACCCATTGCTAATATCTATCCTTTAAAGTCCAGCTCATATTCCACATCTTTGACCAGTCTTTCCTAACCACTGCTCATGAGCTCACCATTATGAATTTAAAGACTACTATGTCTGTACAATTTATTAGAACTTATTACATATGACCTAATGATATCTCTTCCATTAGCTATTTTTTCCAATCCTATTTAATATTCCATGCATTTGCAATCCTCCAGGGTAACCCTACATTATGCACTGGGGCTCAATTTGTACTAATGAAATGACTGGCTTGCCTAAAGTCACATAGCTGGTGAGTGGCATAGCAGGGACCAGAACCAGTGCTATTTCATTACTGATGCAGATATGTTATGTGTGAAGCTAACAACATATTGCCTGTTTATCCCTCTAACTTTAGTTGTTGGTAACAAAACATCAATAGTTCATGTTCTAAAAGAATATGAATAGTTGACTTCTTATTCCACCAAGAATATGGACTTCTTAGTCCATAAAGACTAAGAATAGCGGACTTCATGTGTAAATAGTCTCCCTTTATAGGCACTACCATTCAGTTAGTTTTGTTCAATTATAACAACAGAACCAGCAGGAGTTCTTCAAGGTAGCATAGTGCAGTAAGAAAGGTGTAGAGCCAGGGCAAGTAAATTTTTCTCTCTGTGCCTCACTACTGTCATCTTTAAAATAGGAATAATAATGCTATCTACCTCAAAGGGTTGTTAGGAGGATTAATTACTATTTATAAAGATCCTAAAACATCTACCATTAAGTGCAACAAAATTTGTTTTATTGAAAAAATATAACAAGTATTTGGTACTTAAGTTTACAAATTAGTTTCATCTTTGATCAACGCATCTATCCAGTAATTAGAGCTGGCGTTATTCACAAAAAGCAAGCTAAGAAGCAAATATTTTCGGTGGCAATTTGCCTAATGCCTGGCTAAGCACATGGCAGAACCTGGTACTTAAACCCAGAATGTGCACCTCCAAATCGCACAGCTTTCTGCTTTGCCATGCTGACTGGGGTAGTGCTTTGATCACCTGTTTGGTCATTGATAAGTATCAGTGGGTACAACACCTGTGTCTACCCACACACTGGAAGATAAAACGATTGATTCTCCTATTAGTGACACTGTTGCAGTCTAAGTGGGCTTGTCAGCAATTACTAGCAAGTAGGAGAGAAAATAATGTGAAGAGGTAAGAAGTCTGGGAATGAGGATGAGTAAACATTGAAATAACTAGCTCAATTATATTTACAGATATGCTTCTTGCCATATTGCTCAATAGGATAAAGATTATTTTGAGTTTCCAGTGTGAGAGATTTTTCCATAGTTGAATTTGCATGCTATGCCTTCAATTAGATTATAAAACCCTCAGAGGCCGTTTGAAAAACTGCTGCACCACTAAATCGACTTCTTCCAAAGTGAAGGCTCCTCCATCCAAGCTTTCTTATCATTGGGCTCAAGGTTGAAAGCCAGTAAAAAGTTTTCTTATTGAAGACTGAAACCACCCACCACCGTCCCTGGTTAATCATAAAAGAAGCGTTATTCTAAAAAACTCCAGTTCTTGCTGGGACAGCTGTTGACCCAATTTGTATACAAATGTGACACTCTGAACCTCTCTGGTTTAGTATTTGATAGCCCAACAGGGTGACTATATTCAATAAAGATTCAAGCTGGGTGCAGTGGCTCCTGCCTGTAATCCCAGCACTTTGAGGGGCCAAGGCGGGAGAATCAGTTGAGCCCGGGAGACTGAGACCAGCCTGGGCAACACAGTGAGACACCGTTTCTAGAAAAAATAGAAAAAAGCCAGATGCGCGCCTGTAGTCCTAGCTACCCAGGAGGCTGAGGTGGGAGGATTGCTTGAGCTCAGCGGTTGGAGGCTGCAGTGAACCCTGATCCTACCACTGCACTCTAGCCTGGGAGACAGAATGATACCCTGTCTCAAAAAAAAAAAAAAAACAAAAAAAAACAAACAAACAAAAAAAACAACAACCACCACCAAAAAAACTGTACATTTAAAAATAACTAAGAGTAACTGGATTATGGTTGAATGCTCGTGGTGATGAGTATCTCATTTACCCTGATGTAATTATTACACATTTATACCTCTATCAAAATAGCTCATATACCCCATAAACATACACACCTACTATGGACCCACAAAAATTAAAAATAAAAAAGAAAAGCCTCTTGGTCCACTCAGTCCACCACCCGTATTAGAATGTAAGAGTTTTTTTCCTTGGGAAAAGTGTCCGACAGAACCAAGGCTCGGTAAAGGATACTAATAATGTAATAATATAATATTAACAAACATCTACTGAGCTTTAAATACGTGGCAGGCACTGTGCTGTGCACTTTATGTGCATTATCCAAATTAACTCTCAGTAATTCCAGGAGTTCTTATTACCGGGGTCTGTGGAAGAGGAAATGGTGGTTTACGGCAATTTCCGAATGTCGCACACTAGAAAGTGGACCAGCAACCAGGGTTGCAGATCCCAAAGTCCGGATCTTCACCATTTCACCCAACCGCCTTAGAGACCTCCCAGCAAAAGGTCTAAGCACGAATGCTCCAGAAAACAGGTCCAGGTCACGCGTGCCTTCTCCCTTTCCCTCTGGGCTCGACAGTGGTGCACAGAGCGACTAGGGAGTGGGGGCCGCGGTTATTTCATTAGAAAAGCTCTGGAGCCCCGGGAGCCCTTCGTCCCAGGCGCACTTGCCCTGCAAGCCCTTCTGGAAGGCGGCAGCGTCCAGGCGGTCCAGCGCATCGAGCCGCGCCAGGCGCACCGAGATGCCCCCGAATCTGTCCAGCTCGCCCTGCAGATCGCAAGCTCCAACTGGCGGATTCCGCACGTAACCCTGTGCGCCCGAGGCCCAGCGGTAACCCGCCGAAGGCCCGGGGCCGTAGGTTCGGGCAAGCACCGCGCGCCAGCGGCCCCAGCTCAGTGGCTGCCGCATCTCCACGCCGCTTAATTCGTCCGTTCCCCAAATGACCCCTCCGCGCTCCAGAGCGGAGATCGCGGCCGTACATTTTAGAAGAGTGCCATCAATACCCTCAGAGTTGAGCTGGGGTTACCACTCTGCAGAGCTATGCCAAGGAGACCGCGAAGTGGTCCACCAGCCCTTCTCAGCAATTTGCCCCGCTCCAGTTAAGCGGGGAAAACCTCCTCCCCCACCGCCACCCACTTATTTTGTTTGGTAGTTTAATTCAACAGACGTTGGTTTAGGGATGGGGAAGCCGGGAGGAGATGCAAAAACGTCCTGTTTTTCAGGAATTTACAATCTAAGTGGCAGTTCCGTTCCTGGAACCTATCTTCTTTCACAGATGCCGTTACAGCTGTTTCAAAGACTGCTGGTTTTGAAAACGCTCAGTCCCTCCCACCACGCTGTGCACTGCTGCGCTCCACTCAGGGGATTACGGCGCAGGGGCGGACCCTCGCTGACTTCTGCCCCGGAAGTTTTTCTCTCAGTTGGAGCGCGCACATTGAGTCGGCTTTTCTACTGCTTCGGCTAGGGTACCTTGTGACCATGTCTTCCAAGAACAGAAAGCGGTTGAACCAAAGCGCGGAAAATGGTTCGCCCTTGCCCTCTGCTGCTTCCTCTTGTGCGGAGGCACGGGCTCCTTCTGCTGGATCAGACTTCGCGGCAACCTCCGGGACTCTGAGGGTGACCAACTTATTAGAAAAGGGTAAAGAATTCCGGGTGGGAGACTAGAGGCCGAGGGGGCGCAACCTGAGGGGCGGGAGACTCAGTGATACTGACTTGGGGTGCAGAGACTTTTGAAAGTTGGGCGTGGCATGGGTCTGAGAGCGGCACAGAAGCGTGTAAGACTTCTGTATGTAAGAAGCATGCAAACGTAGCCGCGCCTGCACTGGAGAAGTTAGGCTGAAATGGTTTATCCGTGTCCAAGGTTTCTCTTTTGTAAATTATTTTGAATTTTTAAGTTGCACTTGAAACGCTTTGTCTCATTTAACATTAACGACACATTTAATTGCAAAATTGTTCATAACTAGCGAACATGGGATACTTATCCTAAAAAACTAAATAACCAATTCAGTAAAAATGTGGATCACTCTGCCTTTAGGAGTGATGATAGCATTTTCTTCCAGTACTACGCAGGTTATGATATTTAATAACTGCTAGTAACTGCACACTAGTGTTAGCAGTATATATAGCTCATCTGATTTCTACAGAAGCCGTGACCGATGGGTATAGTAATGACAGTTTTATAGAGGGAGGAAAGTTAACGTGATTCCATTCAGGCTACACAGGTGCTAAGTGGCAGAGCCGATATTTGAGTCCAGATGTGTTTGACGTAAAAGCCATTCCTAGGTGACAGTTCCTTTGATTTGGGAGAACGTATTTATACTTAAAAGTCTTATAAATTGAATTATAAATTGAAAATTTATATTTGATGTGTAATAGCTTTGAAAAATGGACCAGACTAAACTGGTGGCAAAAATTTTTATGTCTAATCAGACCTTAAAGACAATTTAGAGTTCACATGGTATTTTCACTCTGCCTTAGGTATCAGAGGACAACTTGTTCTGTCCTGAAGGTTCAACTTGTTTTTGAACTAGATCCTTCCCATTGACATGTAAACATGCTCATTTCTCTTCCATCTTAAATGAGAACAAAAGCTCCACATTTTCTTCCTGCAACCGTCTCTCTGTCCATTGCCAAGCTTCTTAAATGGAGTGGTCTCTGCCGCCTCACCACTTACATACTCTCCCTAGCCTATTCCTCTTTGACTTCCACTCCATCATTCCATGGAAACTGTTCCTGGTGTGGTCTCCGAGCATCTCCGTGTTGATAAACCTTACTTGACCACAGCAACTTTTGGTATTGTTGACCATTCCCTCCTTCTCGAAACACTTAACTTCTTATGTGTTGTCAAACTTGCCTGGTTTTCTTCATCTTTGTTGATGTTTCATCATTTTTCTTTGCAGGCTTGTCCTCTTCCCTTGACCATTAAATGTTGAAGTTCGTCAATTCTTAGTCCAAAACCTTTTTTTTCTTCTCAATAAATCCTGTCTCCTTGGCAAGTTCATCCAGTGCCCAGAGTTTCCCATCTATAGTCTCTTCAGTGTCAGATTTATATTTGTAAATCTTTTGTTTTTGCGCCTTGATGTGGTTGCCTTTTAGCCAAATGCTTCTCAAGCTCTCTGTGGTGAAGACTTTAAAATTTATAATAGGTCACAGATCGGCACTTTTGTAAAATACAGTAAAAATGATTTTCTAGAAAAATAAGGAAAAATTTTTATTAAACAGATGTGAAATTACTCTGTAAATTTCAATAAAAGCTTCTAAACACTTATTCTCCTGTTTTGTACTTGTCATGAAGCAGTAACAAATCGTTGTGGGTCATATTTTGAATAGCGCTGTACAATAACTCTTCTCATGAGTGTCCCAAAGATACTTCAGGGCTAACTTCATGAGCCCGTTATTTCCTCCAACAAAATAAACTTCAACTCTGTTCAGTTTTTCCCATTGCAAAATTCAGAAACCTAAGAGTCATCCATGACTCTCCCCCCCATATCTCACATACCTAGTCCACCACTAAATCATGTTTATTACCTAAATATCTTACATATTCCTCTTCTGCATGCCATTCCCACTGTTTCTACCTTAATTTCAGACACCATCATCTCTCACCTGGACTGCTACAACAGCCTTTTGACTGATTTTCCAGCTTCCAATTTTGCCCCTTATTCCTTTTCCATTCTGCAGCCAGAATGATCTTGTAAGATGAAGATCTTGTCATGACATTGCTTTTCATCCCTTTCTGGGCTCCCACTGCTGTCAGAGTAATGACCAGCATCTTGATGCAGCCTATTGCACTATTGTCCTGGGTGGTCTTGACCTTCTTTACATGGCTTCCCTATGTCTCCACCACTCTGCCTATACTCTCCTGAGGATGCGCCATACCCCCTTCTGCCCAGGAACTTTGTACATGCTGTCCTCTTTGCTGAGAATTATCTTTTTCTTCTCCTCATTTAGTTACTTCCTACTCTTCTTTCAGACCTCATCTTAACATCACTTCCTTTGAGAAACATTCTCTTATTTGAAATTAGGTCAGATCCCACATGGCTCTCCTGGCACTCTTAAGTCATTTTTTCATTGTATTAATCTTAGTTTATTATTTTACAGCTATTCACTGATTGTTTAATAACTCACTCATCCTACAAGGCTATAAACTCTGTGAGACCAAGGACTTGTGAACAAAAGTGCCTAGCATAGTATCTTTCATATAGTAGGCACATAGTACATATTTGCTGAATGAATAAATGAAGAGTGGATGGTTGTTTGAAATTATCTTTATTATCTTGTTAGTTAATGTGATACTTAAGGTGCTCAATAAATGTGAAAGTAGTTAATGGGGAAATTAGATGTTGACGTATTTTTAAAGTATTGGAGGAGTGAGGTGAGAAGGGAACTGTGCGGACAACTTGAGTAGACCTATATAGTGTAAGCAGAGAACACATTGGTGATGTTTTGGAAAATGAGACCGGTGGCTGGGAATTTGAACATGATTACCATTGAAAGACAAGGTGGAGAATAAATCCTGGGGCATGGAGAATGTGCTGGATAGGGTGGAAGGAGAAGAAGAAAACTAAAGTCTTGGGAAGGACTGAGAACACTTGTGTGGTAATTGTCAAGAGGGAAAGATAGTTCATTGAGGTTTAGGAAGAAAGAGGCAGGAACTGAATATTATGAGATCATCTAACAGCAGTATGCTTTACTGTTAATGACCAGCAAACAATGTAAGAGAACTAATGCTCATTGGAAGATTGAATTTCTGTCCAGCTTCTTGTATTATGCAGTATGTGTTCATTTCGTTTTATACTCAGTGCTGTTCATCTTAGCTCTGTGAGATGCTTTGTTTTTCTAGATTTGCACCTCATATAAGAAGGAAAAGAAACGTGTTGGGGAGTTGTTTTGTAGGGACAGAATAATGTAAATCATATGGGGACCTTATGGTTTTCCTTTCCTTGATTTAATTTCTTTTTTATTACAAAATATCTGTTTTCTGATTATTAAGGAAAACTTAGGTAGAGCTCTGTGATTATGGTATATATGTTTACAATAAATTTTATAATGAAGTTGTGACATTTTTAAATTCCCTAAGTGTTTCATAGATTTTGTGCTAAAAAGAAGACCATTGTATACTTATTTACTACATTTATTCATTTTATGGCTACTTATTGTGCAACTGCTATATTTAATGCACTGTAAGCATTGGAGATACAGAGAGAAATAGGACCCAATTCCTGCTTCAAAGCAGTATACAATTAAGGAGAAAGACTAAAACAAATGAATATTATGGTAAATGCTATTAACTGGCAGCACAGAGTGCTGGAGGAATTAGAGGAGGGACACCTAACTAAATATGGAGCTTGGTGGGGGTAGGGTGGATAGGAAGGAGTGGAGATGTCAGCACATCATTTTCAGAGGTGTTGTTAACTGGCCTGAATTCTGGACCCCCCTTTTCAGCCAAAAGTTGAAATCACTAGTGGTGATTTCAGTCAGTGTGTTCGTATAAGGAAGACGACTTCTGTTACTATCTTTACGTATTCTTGGTAATACAAAAGAAAAAGATCTGGTGACCATAATGTGGGGCAGAAGTAGAAACATAACTTAATCCTCTAGAGCCAGACAGATGTGCCAGTTCCCAGTTCAATCCTTTGAATACTAGTAGCTGACTCAACTTTGAACTTAAAGCTCAGAGACTCTCTTTTGCAATTATGTTTACTTCTTAATGAAATTAGAGACTCAGAAAAAAAGAAACCAATACTCACCCCATAAAACATCTTCTTTTTAGTTAATACTTAATATGTTGCCAGTAGACCCTCAAAAGCATTTGGTTTTAAATCTGTTTTGTTATAACAAAAGTTGGAACACTAGTTTCTCCAGGGTATGGTAAGTACATTCATGTGGTTATATGGTTAGAGTATTTTTATTTACTGCAAAAGAAAGCATGCCTTAACTTCTGTTACAAAGTAGTACAAAAATAATTTTCTTTTCCTTCATAGTAGATGACAAAATTCCTAAAACATTCCAGAATTCCCTTATTCATCTTGGACTCAACACTATGAAGTCTGCAAATATATGTATAGGTCGACCAGTGTTGCTTACTAGTTTGAATGGAAAGCAAGAGGTAAGAGTCTTTTTCATTTCCTTAGTTTAGAAATACAAACTGAACATTGCAAATCCAAAAATCTAAACTCTGAAATGCTTTTGAGTGCCATGGTAGTCAAAGGAAATGCTCATTGGAACATTTTGGATTTCAGATTTGGGATGCTTAGCCAGTAAACATAAGGCAAATGTTCCAAAATCGAAAATTCAAAACGCTCCTGGTCACAAACATTTTGGATAAGGGATACTCAACCTGTGTTTGAGATGTTTCTGATTTTAATTTTCAACACAAGCAGGAATAAATGAAAAACTGTATTTTAAAAGACATTAACATGTATATTAACTCTGTTCCTTTGCTGTCTATGACTCTGCTGGGCATAGTAGCCCCTAAAATGTTATGTAGAGAGAAGTGTTTCCTCCGGCGGTAGTGACAGTATTTCTCCCTGTCAGTTATATTTCTTTATAAAAATATTATTTTGGGGGTAAGAAGGTCACCTGTTCTGTATATAAATATTTTACTATTCTCCCTTGTTTCAGCTGTTTCTCCTTGCTGTCATTTTTCATACCTGAGATTCTAAGCCTGGAACCTTTCCTGGATCATTTTTGGCAGCTTGGCTTTCTTTTCTGCTACCAGCCCCTTATCTTTCATGGCTTCCTTTGATGCTTCTCTGATCTGCTGGGGATCCTTTGGAAATACTTTGAAATTTTTTGTCTGCTGATGGCACCCCTCCTATTCTTTTCATTTTTCTGGCTTATGCTTTAAAGGTCCTTTACTGTGTCTTGTAGAAGAGAGGACTATAAATGTGTGAGCTCAAGCTAGAAATTTTCGCTCCTCCCTCTTAACATTTAAATCTGATAAGACCCAGGTTCTGACAAAGCTCTTGTTCTGTGTCCCTCACTATTTCCTGGATGTAGTTTAATTTCCAGGCTGGATTACTTTACAAGTTATTTTGCCTTAATATTTTTGTCATTTTCTCATTATCACCTGTTAATGCCTTTATCTTTTTTCATATATTTTTCATATCTTCTACCGTCTTCACTGTGGGATCATTCTTGATCTTTAGAAAAAGATGTAATATTTATTAAAAAGTTTATTTTTCATGAGCCCATGTAGTATTTAAATTTTTTTAAAAATGCAATTTATCTTATTGCAATTGGTATCAGATTGTAACTCTTTTTGGGTAAAGACTGTATTTTGCATATCTTAAGTGCTTGACTGTGCTTAGCATTCTACCTTATAAATTGATGGTATTCTGTGAATATTTATTTTCTAACATTTTTATTTCCTCTGTCTGGCAGGTGTATACAGCCTGGCCTATGGCAGGATTCCCTGGAGGCAAGGTCGGCCTGAGTGAAATGGCACAGAAAAATGTGGGTGTGAGGCCTGGTGATGCCATCCAGGTCCAGCCTCTTGTGGGTGCTGTGCTACAGGCTGAGGAAATGGATGTGGCACTGAGGTTTGGCTCTTTTCTTTGGTGACTATCTGGATCAAAGCTGCCCAGTAGAAATAAAAGAGTCACAAATGTAAACCACATATGTAATTTTGCATTTTCTTGTAACATTTTAAAACAGTAGAGAGAAACAGGTACAATGAATTACAATAGTATGTTTTATTTAACCAGTATATATAAAAATGTATTTTAACATGTAATTATAAAAAATTACCAATAAGGGCTGGGCGCGGTGGCTTATGCCTGTAATCCCAGCACTTTGGGAGGCCGAGGTGAGTGGATTACTTGAGCTCAGGAGTTCAAGACCAACCTGAGCAACATGGCAAAACCCTGTCTCTACAAAAAATACAAAAAAGAAAATTTCTGGGCATGGTGGTGTGTACCTGTAGTCCCAACTATTTGGGAGGCTGAGACAGGAGGATTGCTTGAGCCTGGGAGGTGGAGATTGCAGTGAGCTGGGATCGCGCCACTGCACTCCAGCCTGGGTGACAGAGTGAGACTATGTCTCAAAGAAAAAAAAAAGTTACCAATAAGATATTTTACATCCTTTTTTTCAAGCTAAGTCTTCAAAATCAATGTGTATGTTACACTTGTAGCACATCACAGTTTGGACTAGCCCCATTTTAAGCATTTGATAGCTACATGTGCTGAGTGGCTAGTGGCCACTTGTGTTATATTAGACAACCCAAGCTAAATGAGTGCTATATAATTTATAGACTAAGGACTTTGATTTTCCATGATTAGAGTGTGCCCTGACATTTTAGGTGAGAGTAATTTTCATTGATGCATATTTAGCAGTGTTTTTCACCTTGACTTGCAGTGTAATCAGGGCTTCTTATTTTACAGTTGTAAAGAAAAGAGTAGATTACTGTGAGTCAAACAGAAACAAGTTTTAATTAAGACTATGCAAGCAAAGAACCTGATTGTATATTTTAACTTGTTGATTATTCGATTTAGTAAAACAAACGGTCATTACTATCAGATTTTAAAATAATCCCTCACCACAGGGTAATTGTTTGAATCTACCTATCAAGGTAGTTAAGGTATATCATCCATCCTCCTGGATATTCTGTTATCTAATAGGATATCGACTCGGTTTGCATATACAAGTCTTCTCAAAAATCATTTACAAAAAGCATCTTTTTATACTTTAATGTCACCTTAGTAATAGTTTGGGGGATGTGTTTACATTATATGTGAGAATTACAAACCATTTTCTAGTCATCAGCTTGATTTTAATATGTTCTCTTTTGCTACTATTGTAGATTTTAGACTTGAGTTTTGGCATATTTTTTCCTTTATAACAGGAAAATGTTTTCAGAGCTTATAGTAACAGTTTAATGAACAATAAAAAGCAGAAGGGACAGGAGACAATATGTTGAGTACCGGCTGTATACAGAAGCTTTGTATATATTGCATGTATGTATACACACACACATTTACCCTTTTCTTTTTAAACAGATGAAATAGTCTGAGGAGAACTTGCCTAATATTTTATGAGGTAGTTAATAGTACTGTTGAGATTAAACTGGATTATTCCTCAGACTATGTCTTAAAATGGTGCTACAGGTAGCAGTAATTCGTTGACTGGAATTAGCATTTATGATGACCTACAAACTAGTCAGACCTCTTGAGCGCACAGCAGTCTTAGGTGAGTAATGATTGCTTATTAGAGAGGACTGGATATGTTTTAAATGAAAGCTCAGGTTTTAAAATTTTGTTTTAAAAAATCTTATGTTTTAAATGTGGCAGCAGAGTATAGACAAGAAAGTTAACTTCCAGTTGGGAAAATCAGTCATTTTGGTCTGCTTAAATCCTTCAGTTGCAACTGTAAGATTTTATTATTAATAGTAATGTTAGAGCTCCTTCTAGTGGAAATTATTTTATGTGCAACTATTATTTTTTTAAAAGCAAAATTGGTTTGATATTTTTACTGTTTTTACATGTATTTGTAAATACCTTCTATTCAGAGTTTAACAAAAGCAATTTAAGTATAACTTGGTTTAGAGTTCCATAAACAAAAGTAAATGTAAGCATTTAAGGAGATACATGCAATTTTCTCATTAGTTTATACATATATTTGATTCATGAAATTTCCCCCTCATTCTATTTCTCTCTTGCTCTCTCTTTTATATGAATATATAGTTGATTCTCATTATTTGTGGTTAGTTATGTTCTATTAAAGTTGCCTTGAACACCGTTAGCAAATACTGAACCATTTCTCCTAGAGGGAAATACGTATGTGTGTGTATATACATACATGCAACACACACACAATATATGTAGTGTATGTATATATATAATATATATATGTACACACACATTTTACATAGATTATAATCTTAAAACTCCAAAGTAATTCTTTCTGGTAGATTTTATTTTCTTTATTTTACAAAACAGAAGAGGAGATTTAGAAGTGTTAGAAATGTTAAGGGACTTGCCTGAGGTGCTAGTGTTGGGATTCACACTCCCTCCA
Organism: Pan troglodytes; assembly: GCF_028858775.2. Classification (NCBI taxonomy): domain Eukaryota; kingdom Metazoa; phylum Chordata; class Mammalia; order Primates; family Hominidae; genus Pan; species Pan troglodytes. The sequence continues at coordinate 124,110,230 of NC_072401.2, forward strand.
ACTGACCCCAGGCCTGGAGCTTCTTCACTACACTGCTGTGTCCCCTATCACTTCCATTCTCTGGTCATCTCTGAATGAAAGCTGAAACAAGGCAGAGTGTCACCTCATCCTACATGGTAACATGGGTGTTGGGTCACCCAAATTTTTTGCTGCTCTTCCATGTCACTAATGACCACAAATGCTCTGTGAGTATTGATTTTGGGGTACACATAAGTTTTTGGGAGTTGGTAAATTTGCAAATACAGCATCCACAGGTATTGAGGATTGACTATATTGTATTATTACTGATAAAAGTGATTGGAAGCCAGACGCAGTGGCTCACGCCTGTAATCCCAGCACTTTGGGAGGCTGAGGTGGGTGGATCGCCTGAACTTAGGAGTTCGAGACCAGCCTGGGAAACATGGCGAAACACTGCCTCTACAAAAAATATATATGTATAAAAATTAGCTGAGCGTGGTGGTGAGCGCCTGTGTTCCCAGCTACTCCAGAGGCTGAGGTGGGAGGATCACTTGAGCCTGTGAGGTGGAGGTTGCAGTGAGCTGAGATCACACCACCGCACTCCAGCCTGGGTGACAGAGCGAGACCTCATCTCAAAAAAAAAAAAAAGTGATTGGAGAACAAGGTATTTTTTGACCAGATGGGCACACAGGCACATGCCACCACGTCCGGCTAGTTTTCTTTTGTATTTTTTGTAGAGATGAATTTTTGCCATGTTGCCCAGGCTGGTCTTGAACTCCTGAGCTCAAGCAGTCCACCCACCTCAGCCTCCCAAAGTGCTGGGATTACAGGCATGAGCCACCATGCTCAGCTTCCAATCACTTACACTTCCCCTTGAGCTAAACTGTCCCCCCTCCACTGGTCACTGACAGAACTAGACAGCTGTTTGTCTCCCCTCCTGATATGGGCTGCTTATGCACAAGAGGAGGAGGAAAAATGCTCATGTTCTGAGAACTCTTCAAGAGCAGATTTCTTTTTTTTTTTTTTTTTTTTTTGAGATGGAGGCTCACTCTGTTGCCCAGGCTGGAGTGCAGTGGCGCAATCTTCGCTTACTGCAAGCTCCGCCTCCCGGGTTCAGGCCATTCTCCTGGCTCAGCCTCCCAAGTAGCTGGGACTACAGGCGCCTGCAACCACGCCCGGATAATTTTTTGTATTTTTAGTTATAGACGGGGTTTCACCGTGTTAGCCAGGACGATCTCGATCTCCTGACCTTGTGATCCGCCCGCCTGGGCCTCCCAAATTGCTGGGATTACAGGCGTGAGCCACCGCGCCCGGCCAAGAGCAGATTTCTTTATAAATGTATGATATTTAGGTGTGTTCACTTCCTGCACTTAAGCAACTCTCTGGGGAGACACAGTTATCATTAGGAAGGAGGGGATCTCATTTTTCCTTGGTCATGCCCTTTCTCCAGAAAAAAACCTTCATTGTAACCATTACTCCTCTTTTTCCTACTTCTGCCTTTTCAAGTAACATACTTTATAGGACTTAATTTTCTTGAAGAAATAATTTGTAAGTTATACTGAGAGAGTGAAGTAAGTTATTAATTAGAGTCTTTCTCCAAGCTAGGCAACTTTATAAAGGGAATTATTAGTTTAGGTCAGCATTTTAAAAATGTTTTTGCCTATGACAATAAAAAATGGATTTTTCATCAGATTCTTTGTATATACACATCCATAGATAATAGTGCTCATATGTGTGCATGTGTGTATGTATGTGTTAGAAGTTAATGTTTTACAAAGCAGTATTTACCCTTTCTATATTCAGTGTACCCTGCATTTCTTATTCTATTAACAAAGTGCTGAATGAGGCTGACTGAAATGATTTCATTACCCTTGTGTTTTGAAGAACATTGATTTAGGCCACTAAGGCACCAGATTCCAAATGATATTTTCATGGCTATATGTTTCTGAAAAATGCCCATCATTTCAAAATTGTATACATTATTTATTTTAAGGTTGCAGGTGGATTATTCTTTTGATTAAGTCTATATTATAACTATATACATGTAATTTTACACCACAGTTTAGTTTCTGGTGTACCTAATGCTGATTTCTGTTCCCTTCTTATCCTTTTACAGTGACAAAGATATGGAAATTAATGAAGAAGAACTGACTGGTTGTATCCTGAGAAAACTAGGTGAGACAAATATTTTAAATTGTTTTCTTAAGTTTTAAGCTGCAAGGCATCAGCAAATAAAGTGTCTTTGAGGGCTTATATATGCATACTAGTTTTCTTCAAAATAGCTTTGAGAATATTCCCCTCAATGAATGAATATACTTTTAAGATAGGGATGTGCTACTTTTCCTGGTTAATTGGCAGTTGAGCAGTGGAAAGAATATATGACTTGTCTGTGGAAAGAGTCAGTGGTAGAATTGAGACTTTTAACCTTTGCATTCTTGCCCTTTCCAGTGACAGATGCTATCTTGGAGTGTTGGTTTGGGTGTGCCATTTTCATTTAGTTTATTATTGAATATGGAATGCCTGGCTATTTGTTGATGTGATTGATAGAATCTGAGATCTAGTGAGTGTGGAGGATTTCAGAGAATCATTTCCTTCTGTCTCCAGATGGTGTTATAGGGGAATATTAGGTCCTCAATTTTTTATGACAATTATTTTATTAATACTCTGTCTTTGATTTAGTCTTTTCAGATAGTAGATGAAATATATTGCTATTTAAACATTAAACTGGTAAAAAAAATTATGCTAACATGTATATTTAATAAACTGTTTTCTAGATGGCAAGATTGTTTTACCAGGCAACTTTCTGTATTGTACATTCTATGGACGACCGTACAAGCTGCAAGTATTGCGAGTGAAAGGGGCAGATGGCATGATATTGGGAGGGCCTCAGAGTGACTCTGACACTGATGCCCAAAGAATGGCCTTTGAACAGTCCAGCATGGAAACCAGTAGCCTGGAGTTATCCTTACAGCTAAGCCAGTTAGATCTGGAGGAGACCCAGATCCCAACATCAAGAAGTACTCCTTATAAACCAATTGATGACAGAATTACAAGTAAAGCCAGTGATGTTTTGCTGGATGTTACACAGAGCGCTGGAGATGGCAGTGGACTTATGCTAGAGGAAGTCACAGGTCTTAAATGTAATTTTGAATCTGCCAGAGAAGGAAATGAGCAACTTACTGAAGAAGAGAGACTGCTAAAGTTCAGCATAGGAGCAAAGTGCAATACTGATACTTTTTATTTTATTTCTTCAACAACAAGAGTCAATTTTATAGAGATTGATAAAAATTCAAAAGAGCAAGACAACCAATTCAAAGTAACTTATGACATGATAGGAGGATTAAGTAGCCAGCTGAAAGCAATTAGAGAAATAATTGAATTGCCCCTCAAACAGCCTGAGCTTTTCAAGAGTTATGGTATGATATCTTCAGTTTATTGCACCCAAAAATGTTAAATTCAAATTAAAAGACAGTTGACACTTATCTAATGATTGCTCATCCTCTTTTCCTGTTTTTATTTTCTGAGTAGTAGGTATGGTAGAAGATTTCAGTTGCTTTGGGAGATGCCAGTTAAATGGGCCATTTGCTATGCTTTGGTATTTTTAGGTTGTAATGTGAATTAGTGACAGCCTTGTCTCTTCTAATAGCATATTTCCACAATTACCTGTATTGGATCTAGAATAAGTATCTTGTCATGCTGGGTCATCTGTAATGACTGAAGGGATAAACCACTCAAATACATTAGATAAAACTTCTTAGGAAATGTAACTGTGTACCCAACTCTTTGCACTGAAGCAGGTAATTAAGGGAATGGCTTGACTCAGGAAACTCAGGGCTTCTGCTGCATTGTTATTGCCAAGATCCTTTGCATATCTTTGCTGTGTCTGATCTCTCTGCTTTTTCCTTTCTCATAAATCTTATATATACATACATGTATGTATATATATGTATGTGTAAAATGAACCCTTAGATTGGCATTTTGCTCATACTTATGTACCTTTTATACTAGCAAACATATGTACTCTTCAAGATGGTTAGTTGGAAAAAAACTGGGATTGGTGGCTTGTCTACCTGTGTTGTCTGTGCTTTGTTTTTCGATCATTGATCTGTGTTGTGTGGGATGGGGCGTTGCAACAATGTGGGTGTCCAGTTTTTTTTTTTTTTTTTAACCAACATGCTTCGTCTGTTCTGTGGTCTACAGAGAGAGAAAGTCATTGCTGGGTATCAGTGTTTGGGCTAGTTAGTACATCTTTCTGGAGGGGGAGAAAAAACTCTTGACTCTTTTTGTGACGCAAGGTAAAGTTAAGTTTTATAACTCATGTTTGAACTTGTATGACAACATTTATAAGAAACCTAGTAATGGTGAATCTAGTGTTTTCTACTTTTTCTTCCAGGAATTCCTGCCCCTAGAGGAGTGTTACTTTATGGTCCTCCAGGTACTGGAAAAACAATGATCGCCAGGGCTGTTGCTAATGAAGTTGGAGCCTATGTTTCTGTAATTAATGGTCCTGAAATTATAAGCAAGTAAGTACATGATTTAATAGAGTAAACTTACTATGAAATATATTTCTAAAATGTGGTTTCTAAAAATGATTGTGTAGTATTCTGTCTGATATTTTGTACACTGAAATATTTTGCTTCTTAATAAAAATTGTTTGGAAAATTCTTTTTGAAAGTAATTTTAAGTATTATAGAAATACTGAAAATTTAGGTTAGCTTTTATAGACAAAGCTTTAAAAACAATAAGAAATGGTCTTTAAATGTATTTTATTTGTTACAGATTCTATGGTGAGACTGAAGCAAAGTTACGTCAGATATTTGCTGAAGCCACTCTACGGTACTCTTTATTTTTAAATGTTTTGGAATTAATAATCAAGGCTGTATTAGTCAAAGTGAGATACTAGCACCTTATACAAAGCATAAACAGTAGTATAAAAATTATAGTGATAGTGGTAGAAGTAGATTATAGATCTAATGAAATTCTATTTCTATCTAATCTTTAAAAGTTTGATAAATGTTATTAAATTACATAAAGTAGAAGAATTAAGACATAGTGTTTGATAAGTCATGTGACCTTGTTTGAGCATAGAAATCCATGACTTTCTTTAGGTGCTTAGGTGTTTCTAATATGTTTAGCTTTTCTAGTAGACTGTATTATTGTATGTAGCTCTTTATACTAGAACTTTGTTATGTTATACTTTGCTTCAAAGGGACAAATCTTTTACCCATTAAATAACGGCTCTGGCTGGGTGTGGTGGCTCATGCCTGTAATACCATCACTTTGGGAGGCCAAGGCAGGAGGATTGCTTGACCCCAGGAGTTTGAGACCAGCCTGGGCAACATAGTGGGACCCTGTCTGTTTAAAAATAAAAATAATTGGCTGGGTGTGGTGGCTCACGCCTGTAATCCCAGCACTTTGGGAGACCGAGGCAGGCAGATCACCTGAGGTCAGGAGTTTGAGACCAGCCTGGCCAACATGGTGAAACCCCATCTCTACTAAAAATACAAAAATTAGCCAGGTGTGGTGGCAAGTGCTTGTAATCCCAGCTACTCGGGAGGCTGAGGCAAGAGAATCTCTTGAACCCAGGAGGTGGAGGTTGCAGTCAGTTGAGATCGTGCCATTGCACTCCAGCATGGGGGACAAGAGCGAGACTTTGTCTCGAAAAAATAAAAATAAAAATAATTAGTTGGGCATGGTAGCACATGCCTGTAGTCCCACCTACTAAGGAGGCTGAGGCAAGAGGATCACTGAGCTGGGAGATCAAGGCTGTAGTGAGCCATGATTTCACTGCTGCACTCCAGCCTGGGCAACACACACCCCATCTCAAAAACAAACAAACAAGCAAAATCAAAACAGTGGTAGAGACATAGCCATATTATGAGTGACGTTACGTTTGACCAAGTTATAGACCAATATCCTAATACTCATTACAGTGTAACATTGAAATCTAAATTCCCTGAGCTCAAGTGATCCTCCCCCTGTTGCCTCCCAAGTAGCTGGAACTATAGGTGAGCACCACCATGCCCAGCTAATTTTTGTATTTTTTTTTCTAGCAACAGGGTCTTGCTATGTTGGCCAGGCTGGTCTTGAACTCCTGGGCTCAAGCCATTCTCCTGCCTCAGCCTCCCAAAATGCTGGCTGTCTTGGTGTTTAATATCATAACTACTGCTCTTGAATCAGAAAACCCGCCATTTTTGAAGTTTATTTTTTTCCCCCAATGATAGTAGATGAAGTAAGCAGTTTGTAGTCCTAGTACTGTACTGAAAATTTGAAAACTAGTGGTACACCTTATTGTTTAGTATGCTTTTGTTGTTGTTGTGTTCATGGCAGTTGAGATTTCCTTCTGTGAGAGAATTCACATCTGTTTATGGGAGAATTGATCATCTTGCAAGTTTTTATTTTAATGGTTTAAAAATAACAGGGCATTTCTAGTTTATGTCCTTTGGTTTCAAACCTGCTCCAAGGGATAGTATCTCTGGCCTCAGCTTCTGAATTGATCCAGTCATAACAACTTAATGGGCATTACTGGGGAGAGTTCTTAAGAGACTCTTATCTTTTAAGCAGCATACTCTACTCAATTACCCAGCCTTTTAATGGAGGGCAGATAGAATAGAATATGAAGTTAGTGAATTAGTATTTTGGGCTAGAATGAATCTAAGGATTTTTAGCTTAACATTATAATATCTTTATAATATTAAGTGAATTCTAAATTTGATATGTTGCATTTCAGTTAAAAAAATTAAAACTAAGTAAAACTTAAAATCAAACATAGATGAGAGATTTCATTTTACTTGTTTGTTTTTAGACACCCATCAATTATTTTTATTGATGAGCTGGATGCACTTTGTCCGAAAAGAGAGGGGGCCCAGAATGAAGTGGAAAAAAGAGTTGTGGCTTCACTCTTAACACTGATGGATGGCATTGGTTCAGTAAGTATAGCACTAGTATTGATTCTGTGTAGGGTTAATTCTTAATACTTATGTGTAGTGGTAAAAACTATTGAATGTGTCAGAGTCTTTGGATATTTTAGGATAAAGGAAAAATATTAGCCATAGCAACTAGGGGAAAGATCTGTAAAATAATTTGCTTTAGTAGATTACTTAGTAACTGCTAGGACAACATCATAACCTGGCAGGTTTTTTCTAGCATATAAAATACTATACCATGATGGATTTATTTTGTGATAAATGCTGTTAGCTTTAAAACTTGAAGCAAAGATCAGTAAGGAAGATTTAGCAGTTAAATTTTAGGGGATTTTATTTTATTATTATTTATTATTATTGTTTTTGAGATGGAGTCTTGCCCTGTCATCCAGGCTGGAGTGCAGTGGCGCAGTCTCAGCTAACTGCAACCTCCACCTTCCGGGTTCAAGCGATTCTCCTGCCTCAACCTCCTGAGTAGCTGGGACTACAGGCATGCACCATCACACCTGGCTAATTTTTTTTTTAATCTTCTTAGTAGAGATGGGGTTTCACCATGTTGGCCAGGCTGCTCTCGAACTCCTGACCTTGTGATCTACCCGCCTTGGCCTTCCAAAGTGCTGGGATTATAGGCGTGAGCCGCTACATCTGGCCTTAGGGGTTTTTATTAAGAAATGTCATGAGTAAGTCTTATTACCCATGTACAAATGGACTCTTTCAAGGCTTTGTACTAGGGAAATGAAAGAAAGTGAGAATAATGCAAAATGTTTTGTATAACATTTAAAAAAAACTTATTCATATTACCAGATTCTCTCATAGGGGATATGTTCTCTCTCTTTTTTTTTTTTTTTGGAGACGGAGTTTTGCTCTTGTTGCCCAGGCTGGAGTGCAATGGCACGATCTCGGCTCACCGCAACCTCCGCCTCCCAGGTTCAAGCAATTCTCCTGCCTCAGCCTCCCGAGTAGCTGGGATTACAGGCATGTACCACCACGCCTGGCTGATTTTGTATTTTTAGTAGAGACGGGGTTTCTCCATGTTCAGGCTGGTCTCGAGCTCCTGACCTCAGGTGATCCGCCCGCCTCGGCCTCCCAAAGTGCTGGGATTACAGGTGTGAGCCACCGCGCCCAGCCGGGATATGTTCTTTTATTAATAAAAACTATATGCTAATTATGGAAGGAACATTCATAGGACTAATAAGAGAATAGGCATGAACAAAAATTTTCTAAGACTCCTGACATCCATTAATCAGAAAAATACACTTTTTATGCTGGATTATGAATAAGTAAAGTTTTTAGAATCATAATATGTTAGAACCACAATAAATTTTAGAAATTATGTAGTATCAAGTCTCTTTTGCACATTAAAAAACTGGTCATTTAGAATTTTTTGTTTTTTATACTTTAAGTTTTAGGGTACATGTGCACAATGTGCAGGTTAGTTACATATGTATACATGTGCCATGCTGGTGTGCTGCACCCATTAACTCGTCATTTAGCATTAGTTATATCTCCTAATGCTATCCCTCCCCCCTCCCCCCACTCACAACAGGCCCCAGAGTGTGATGTTCCCCTTCCTATGTCCATGTGTTCTCATTGTTCAATTCCCATCTATGAGTGAGAACATGCGGTGTTTGGTTTTTTGTCCTTGCGATAGTTTGCTGAGAATGATGATTTCAAATTTCATCCATGTCCCTGCAAAGGACATGAACTCATCATTTTTTATGGCTGCATAGTATTCCATGGTGTATATGTGCCACATTTTCTTAATCCAGTCTGTCATTGTGGGACATTTGGGTTGGTTCCAAGTCTTTGCTATTGCGAATAGTGCCGCAATAAACATACGTGTGCATGTGTCTTTATAGCAGCATAATTTATAGTCCTTTGAGTATATACCCAGTAATGGGATGGCTGGGTCAAATGGTATTTCTAGTTCTAGATCCCTGAGGAATCGCCACACTGACTTCCACAATGGTTGAACTAGTTTACAGTCCCACCAACAGTGTAAAAGTGTTCCTATTTCTCCACATCCTCTCCAGCACCTGTTGTTTCCTGACTTTTTAATGATCGCCATTCTAACTGGTGTGAGATGGTATCTCATTGTGGTTTTGATTTGCATTTCTCTGATGGCCAGTGATGATGAGCATTTTTTCATGTGTCTTTTGACTGCATAAATGTCTTCTTTTGAGAAGTGTCTGTTCATATCCTTTGCCCACTTTTTGATGGGGTTGTTTATTTTTTTCTTGTAAATTTGTTTGAGTTCATTGTAGATTCTGGATATTAGCCCTTTGTCAGATGAGTAGGTTGCGAAAATTTTCTCCCATTTTGTAGGTTGCCTGTTCACACTGATGGTAGTTTCTTTTGCTGTGCAGAAGCTCCTTAGTTTAATTAGATCCCATTTGTCAATTTTGGCTTTTGTTGCCATTGCTTTTGGTGTTTTAGACATGAAGTCCTTACCCATGCCTATGTCCTGAATGGTAATGCCTAGGTTTTCTTCTAGGGTTTTTATGGTTTTAGGTCTAATGTTTAAGTCTTTAATCCATCTTGAATTAATTTTTGTATAAGGTGTAAGGAAGGGATCCAGTTTCAGCTTTCTACATATGGCTAGCCAGTTTTCCCAGCACCATTTATTAAATAGGGAATCCTTTCCCCATTGCTTGTTTTTCTCAGGTTTGTCCAAAGATCAGATAGTTGTAGATATGTGGTGTTATTTCTGAGGGCTCTGTTCTGTTCCATTGATCTATATCTCTGTTTTGGTACCAGTACCATGCTGTTTTGGTTACTGTAGCCTTGTAGTATAGTTTGAAGTCAGGTAGCATGATGGCTCCAGCTTTGTTCTTTTGGCTTAGGATTGACTTGGTGATGCGGGCTCTTTTTTGGTTCCATATGAACTTTAAAGTAGTTTTTTCCAATTCTGTGAAGAAAGTCATTGGTAGCTTGATGGGGATGGCATTGAATCTATAAATTACCTTGGGCAGTGTGGCCATTTTCACAATATTGATTCTTCCTACCCATGAGCATGGAATGTTCTTCCATTTGTTTGTATCCTCTTTTATTTCCTTGAGCAGTGGTTTGTAGTTCTCCTTGAAGAGGTCCTTCACGTCCCTTGTAATTTGGATTCCTAGGTATTTTATTCTCTTTGAAGCAATTGTGAATGGGAGTTCACTCATGATTTGGCTCTCTGTTTGTCTGTTATCGGTGTATAAGAATGCTTGTGATTTTTGTACATTGATTTTGTATCCTGGGACTTTGCTGAAGTTGCTTATCAGCTTAAGGAAGTTTTGGGCTGAGATGAAGGGGTTTTCTAGATATACAATCATGTCATCTGCAAACAGGGACAATTTGACTTCCTCTTTTCCTAATTGAATACCCTTTATTTCCTTCTCCTGCCTAATTGCCCTGGCCAGAACTTCCAACACTATGTTGAATAGGAGTGGTGAGAGAGGGCATCCCTGTCTTGTGCCAGTTTTCAAAGGGAATGCTTCCAGTTTTTGCCCATTCAGTATGATACTGGCTGTGGGTTTGTCATAGATAGCTCTTATTATTTTGAGATACGTCCCATCAATACCTAATTTATTGAGAGTTTTTAGCATGAAGGGTTGCTGAATTTTGTCAAAGGCCTTTTCTGCATCTATTGAGATAATCATGTGGTTTTTGTCTTTGGTTCTGTTTATATGCTGGATTACATTTATTGATTTGCGTATATTGAACCAGCCTTGCATCCCAGGGATGAAGCCCACTTGATCATGGTGGATAAGCTTTTTGATGTGCTGCTGGATTCGATTTGCCAGTATTTTATTGAGGATTTTTGCATCAATGTTCATCAAGGAGATTGGTCTAAAATTCTCTTTTTTGGTTGCGTCTCCGCCCGGCTTTGGTATCAGGATGATGCTGGCCTCATAAAATGAGTTAGGGAAGATTCCCTCTTTTTCTATTAATTGGAATAGTTTCAGAAGGAATGGTACCAGTTCCTCCTTGTACCTCTTGTAGAATTCGGCTGTGAATCCATCTGGTCCTGGACTCTTTTTGGCAGGTAAGCTATTGATTATTGCCACAATTTCAGATCCTGTTATTGGTCTATTCAGAGATTCAACTTCTTCCTGGTTTAGTCTTGGGAGGGTGTATGTGTCGAGGAATTTATCCATTTCTTCTAGATTTTCTAGTTTATTTGTGTAGAGGTGTTTGTAGTATTCTCTGATGGTAGTTTGTATTTCTGTGGGATCAGTGCTGATATCCCCTTTATCATTTTTTATTGTGTCTATTTGATTCTTCTCTCTTTTTTTCTTTATTAGTCTTGCTAGTGGTCTATCAATTTTGTTGATCCTTCCAAAAAACCAGCTCCTGGATTCATTAATGTTTTGAAGGGTTTTTTTATGTCTCTATTTCCTTCAGTTCTGCTCTGATCTTAGTTATTTCTTGCCTTCTGCTAGCTTTTGAATGTGTTTGCTCTTGCTTTTGTAGTTATTTTAATTGTGATGTTAGGGTGTCAATTTTGGATCTTTCCTGCTTTCTCTTGTGGGCATTTAGTGCTATAAATTTCCCTCTACACACTGCTTTGAATGTGTCCCAGAGATTCTGGTATGTTGTGTCTTTGTTCTCGTTGGTTTCAAAGAACATCTTTATTTCTGCCTTCATTTCGTTATGTACCCAGTAGTCATTCAGGAGCAGGTTGTTCAGTTTAAATGTAGTTGAGCAGTTTTGAGTGAGTTTCTTAATCCTGAGTTCTAGTTTGCACTGTGGTCTGAGAGACAGTTTGTTATAATTTCTGTTCTTTTACATTTGCTGAGGAGAGCTTTACTTCCAACTATGTGGTCAATTTTGGAATAGGTGTGGTGTGGTGCTGAAAAGAATGTATATTCTGTTGATTTGGGGTGGAGAGTTGTGTAGGTGTCTGTTAGGTCCGCTTGGTGCAGAGCTGTGTTCAATTCCTGGGTATCCTTGTTAACTTTCTGTCTTGTTGATCTGTCTAATGTTGACAGTGGGGTGTGAAAGTCTCCCATTATTATTGTGTGGGCGTCTAAGTCTCTTTGTAGGTCACTCAGGACTTGCTTTATGAATCTGGGTGCTCCTGTTTTGCGTGCATATATATTTAGGATAGTTAGCATTTCGTGTTGAATTGATCCCTTTACCATTATGTAATGGCCTTCTTTGTCTCTTTTGATCTTTGTTGGTTTAAAGTCTGTTTTATCAGAGACTAGGATTGTAACCCCTGCCTTTTTTTGTTTTCCATTTGCTTGGTAGATCTTCCTCCATCCTTTTATTTTGAGCCTATGTGTGTCTCTGCACGTGAGATGGGTTTCCTGAATACAGCACACTGATGGGTCTTGACTCTTTATCCAATTTGCCAGTCTGTGTCTTTTAATTGGAGCATTTAGTCCATTTACATTTAAAGTGAATATCATTATGTGTGAATTTGATCCTGTCATTATGATGTTAGCTGGTTATTTTGCTCGTTAGTTGATGCAGTTTCTTCCTAGTCTCAATGGTCTTTACATTTTGGCATGATTTTGCAGCGGCTGGTACTGGTTGTTCTTTTCCATGTTTAGTGTTTCCTTCAGGAGCTCTTTTAGGGCAGGCCTGGTGGTGACAAAATCTCTCAGCATTTGCTTGTCTGTAAAGTATTTTATTTCTCCTTCACTTATGAAGCTTCGTTTGGCTGGATATGAAATTCTGGGTTGAAAATTCTTTTCTTTAAGAATGTTGAATATTGGCCCCCACTCTCTTCTGGCTTGTAGAGTTTCTGCCGAGAGATCCGCTGTTAGTCTGATGGGCTTCCCTTTGTGGGTAACCTGACCTTTCTCTCTGGCTGCTCTTAACATTTTTTCCTTCATTTTAACTTTGGTGAATCTGACAATTATGTGTCTTGGAATTGCTCTTCTCGAGGAGTATCTTTGTGGTGTTCTCTGTATTTCCTGAATCTGAATGTTGGCCTGCCTCGCTAGATTGGGGAAGTTCTCTTGGATAATATCCTGCAGAGTGTTTTCCAACTTGGTTCCATTCTCCCCGTCACTTTCAGGTACACCAATCAGACGTAGATTTGGTCTTTTCACATAGTCCCATATTTCTTGGAGGCTTTGTTCGTTTCTTTTTATTCTTTTTTCTCTAAACTTCCCTTCTTGCTTCACTTCATTCGTGCCATCTTCCATCACTGATACCCTTTCTTCCAGTTGATCGCATGGGCTCCTGAGGCTTCTGCATTCTTCATGTAGTTCTCGAGCCTTGGCTTTCAGCTCTATCAGCTCCTTTAAGCACTTCTCTGTATTGGTTATTCTAGTTATACATTCATCTAAATTTTTTTCAAAGTTTTCTTTGCCTTTGGTTTGAATTTCCTCCCGTAGCTCGGAGTAGTTTGATCGTCTGAAGCCTTCCTCTCTCAACTTGTCAAAGTCATTCTCTGTCCAGCTTTGTTCCATTGCTGGTGAGGAACTGCGTTCCTTTGGAGGAGGAGGCACTCTGCTTTTTAGAGTTTCCAGTTTTTCTGCTCTGTTTTTTCCCCATCTTTGTGGTTTTATCTGTGTTTGGTCTTTGATGATGGTGATGTACAGATGGGTTTTTGGTGTGGATGTCCTTTCTGTTTGTTAGTTTTCCTTCTAACAGACAGGGCCCTCAGCTGCAGGTCTGTTGGAGTTTGCTAGAGGTCCACTCCAGACGCTGTTTGCCTGGGTATCAGCAGCGGTGTCTGCAGAACGGCGGATTTTCATAAACCGCGAATGCTGCTGTCTGATCGTTCCTCTGGAAGTTTTGTCTCAGAGGAATACCCGGCCGTGTGAGGTGTCAGTCTGCCCCTACTGGGGGTGCCTCCCAGTTAGGCTGCTCGGGTGTCAGGGGTCAGGGACCCACTTGAGGAGGCAGTCTGCCTGTTCTCAGATCTCCAGCTGCATGCTGGGAGAACTACTGCTCTCTTCAAAGCTGTCAGACAGGGACATTTAAGTCTGCAGAGGTTACTGCTGTCTTTTTGTTTGTCTGTGCCCTGCCCCCAGAGGTGGAGCCTACAGAGGGAGGCAGGCCTCCTTGAGCTGTGGTGGGCTCCACCCAGTTCAAGCTTCCTGGCTGTGGCTGCTTTGTTTACTCAAGCAAGCCTGGGCAATGGCGGGCACCCCTCCCCCAGCCTCACTGCCACCTTGCAGTTTGATCTCAGACTGTTGTGCTAGCAATCAGCGAGACTCCGTGGGCGTAGGACCCTCCGAGCCAGGTGCGGGACATAATCTCCTGGTTCACCATTTCCTAAGCCCATCGGAAAAGCACAGTATTAGGGTGGGAGTGACCTGATATTCCAGGTGCTGTCTGTCACCCCTTTCCTTGACCAGCAAAGTGAACTCCCTGACCCCTTGCACTTCCCGAGTGAGGCAATGCCTCACCCTGCTTTGGCTCGCGCACGGTGCGCTGCACCCACTGTCCTGCACCCACTTTCTGGCACTCCCTAGTGAGATGAACCCGGTACCTCAGATGGAAATACAGAAATCACCCGTCTTCTGTGTTGCTCACGCTGGGAGCTGTAGACCGGAGCTGTTCCTGTTCGGCTGTCTTGGCTACTCCCCGAACTTTTTGTTTTTTACTGTCTAGTGGCAGAAAGTAAATATGTGAAAATAATATAAAGGTTTGGCACTAAGTCACTTATATACTAACTTGTTAATAATTTTAAGAGTCTGTAAGAGAAGGGTTGTCACCTGGTGGAGGCTGCCTGACTAACTGGTTCTCAGTCTTGGAACAGTACCTAGGAGTGATTTTCATGTCCCAGGTTGATTCTCAGGTTATAAAGTTGAAGAATTCAGTGTTATTAGTAGGCTGGAGATGATAGAGTTGTGAGGACAGACTGACCCATGATAATAACACTTACAAGAGAATCATGTATAAAATAGTGTCCTAGTTTGTCTATTTACAGTAAGAGATGTGACTGTTAAGCAGACCAAATGTTTGTGTTTATGGATGACCATATTTTCACCTTGATGGCAAATATAGAGAGCTGTCTTATAATTACAAGAGTTCTTGGTAAGTAGGAAATCAGATGAAAGGCTTAGTGTTGGAGAATCTTAATTATTTCAATCTGCTGTCTCTTTCTCTGCCACTGGGATAAGCCTGTTGTGGATTAGTATTCTTGCCTTTGGGCAAGGAATGGAAACATGTGATACTGATGTTTTAGTCTGAATATTTTTAAGGGTCTGTTTTTGTACTTCTAAACTTATAATTCATAGATTCGCTGTAGTCCATGCATTGTCTGTTGGCACATTCAGTATAATTGATTAGGTTTGAGCTTTTAAAAAAATTTTTTTTTTAACATAAATTGCATTCCAGTTATGCTTGTCTCTGGGTCATCTGAATAGAATATTGGATAATTTCTACAGGTGGCTGATCATGATCATAGTTCTTTATTATTTGGTTTTCCTAATTTCATTTTCAGAGAGTAAAAATACCTATATATTCAAAGGTGGCTGATACTTGGATATTGGTTATATTATTGTCTCTTATTTTCAGGAATTTAAAAATGTGTCCATATTAAAAAAAGTAGTCTATAAGCGAAGACTTTTTAGATAACTTTCTAATAGAATCTTGTTCTATTTGAGTATTATATGTGTCATAATCCTGACTTTCAAGTAGGGGAAAAGGACTGTTTAAAACAATTAAAACAATTATATGGTACATATTATATATATTTTATTTTTTATGAGAATGATACAGTTAAGATGTGAGAAGTAAGAGAGATGTCATAGTAGATGGAGAGGTGAGTATTGTAAAACTTCCTACAGGAGGAAGCATTTAGGCTGAACACTGAAAAATGTATAATAAAAGTAATAAATGTATAATAAAAATGTATTACTAATAAAAGTAATTGATAGGTAATGAAAGCGTAAGAAATAGGACTTAGTAGCCTGGACAGTTAGATGTTTCATCCTTGTCTATACAGCCAGTGTGCGCCTCTCACTTTTTTTTTTCTAACTTTCAGAAAAATACGTTTATTTTCATTTTATTTTGTTAGGAAGTAAGTGAAGGACAAGTGTTGGTTCTTGGGGCCACAAATCGCCCTCATGCCTTGGATGCTGCTCTCCGAAGACCTGGGCGATTTGATAAAGAGATTGAGATTGGAGTTCCCAATGCTCAGGACCGGCTAGATATTCTCCAGAAACTGCTTCGAAGGGTACCCCATTTGCTCACTGAGGCTGAGCTGCTGCAGCTGGCAAATAGTGCTCATGGATACGTTGGAGCAGACTTGAAAGTCTTGTGTAATGAAGCAGGTGAGTGTGGTTTGCTATGGTGAGTCTCTATTGATGCACTTATCTCCAGTTTACTTACATACAAATAATTTATATTTTACTGATTTCTTAATGGAAGTAGCTTTCTTTCTAATTATAAAATGTGTAATTTTTATTTGAAAAAATTTTTATTGGAAAAACCTAGATGATTCAGAAGACTATAAAAAAAAATAAAAATCACTCAATCCTACCTCTAAAGGATAACCACCATTATAGTGTATACAGTCAGCCCTCCATATCCTTGGGCTCAGCATCTGAGGAGTCAACCAACTGTGGTCTGAAAATATTCAGGAAAAAAAAAGTTAAAACAGTAAAAAATAATAAAAATTTAAAAAATATAGTATCACAACTACAGTTGACCCTTGAACTATGAGGGCTTGAACTGCATGGGTCCACTTATATATGAATATTTTTCAATAAATATATTGGAAAATTTTTTGGAGATTTGCAACAATTTGAAAAAGCTTGCTTTTTCTTTAGCTTACTTTATTGTAAGAATACAGCATATAATACATATAAAAAATATGGTTAATCAGCTGTTTATATTATTGGCAAGGCTTCAGGTCAACAATAGGCTATTAGTAGTTAGTTTTTGGGGGAGTCAGAAGTTATGCATAGTTTTTTGACTGCACAGGGATTGGTGTCCCTGACCCCCAAGTTGTTGAGGGGTCAACTGTATTTACATAGCATTTACATGGGATCAGGTAAAAGTAATCTAGAGATTATTTAAATTATATGGGAGGATGTGTGTAGTCTATATGCAAGTACTATGCCATTAACGGGCTTGAGCAGTCCTTAGATTTTGGTATCTTAGGGGTCCTGGAACAAATACTCCATAGATACTAAGGGATGACTATATCCTACTAGACTTCTCCAGAGTATACACACACACGCACGCACGCACGCGCACACACACGCACGCACGCACGCACACACACGCACGCACGCACACACGCACACGCACACACGCACACACACACACGCATGGACATGTAATCAGATCCATTGGTGGCGGTATTGATGATGACAATATTTATTGATATATTGTGCTGTGCTGTGGAAATCAAGGAGAAGTGTAAACTGGAGAATCACAATTTTCCTTAAAATTGAGTGTCATGCTGGACCCCTATTAACTTCAGTGGGATGGTACCAAGTTTGAGAGGCCAAAGAAGGGACCCAGAGACAATAAATGAAACTTAGGGCTTATTTGGCAGAACTTACTTACAGGGCGGCCCAGTGGTGATGGGCTGGACAGGAGAACTGCAATCACTTGCAAAAAGCATGCAGCTTGTATAGCATTTTCACTTAGCATCCTCCCCCCAGCAACTTCCACATGGCAACCTCCTTTCTTAAGTTATTGCTTTCAGGTGCATCCGCCATATACTCCGCACCAGCATACCCTTGCGTGGCCCTCACATTCTTAGGCCTTTCTGTCATGATATCCCTGGGGCCAGGTATGTGGAGGAGCATTGCAGCCAGATGCTGCAGTAGCAATATAAACTACAATAACAAAAAAGAATAACAAATATAATAACAATCATACTGTATAGAAAGTTTTTCAAGGGCTTGGGAGTTGATTAAAACACGTGGTTATAGGGTTTTAAGACTTAGATTCTGTAGTGGAAATATGGGTATTTAAGGCCTGCATGGCCTGGGTTACATCGTGAGAGTCATCAGGAATACATACACAGCAGGTTTTAATTAATCCATAGGTTCCGCCCTTGTGGGGGCAGTTAAGATGTCCAGGGCCATGCGATTTTACAAACAAGGGTGCATGACACACTATCTCTATCTCACTGCTGTCATCCACTCTAGCCCATCATTGTGTACAGCCTACCTACAGTGGGGAGTGACATTAACTTGCTCCTTTACCAGGTGGAAAATATGCCATCTCATGTCGGTGGTGGTGGGAAACTTGCTGCATGAGGTGCTGTTGTCGCTGAAGGGGAATAGGTGAAGGTCACTATACCAAGTATCGAAGTGGCCCCAGGTACTCATGTTAACTGCCTTGGTGTGGCATGGCAGGCCCACAGCGGAGGAGAGGGGGAGCTCTCCGCAGACCCAGCAGTCTGTTTTCTTCTGGAGAGAGATAACCATCTGCACCCAGTCAGCAAAGAGGTTTGTGGCACACCATCTATGGGCAAAAGGTGAGTTGTTTAGTGGCTACAAGAAAGGACAAGTCCTGGCCATTTAACAAGACATGGGGAGTTGTGTCATTCTGAGAGAGCACCACCCCTGGCAGCAGCCTGATGCCTGGTTTACGATACCAAATGGACTGGCTCCCCTCTGTAATGTGTTGCAGGAGGCCAGAGGAAGACAGTGGAGGTATAATGTTTCATGAGAGGATGTTCATCCCCTTGCGCAAGGGAGGACTCGGATTCATTATTTTAGAATTACAGTGGAGAGTATGGTATGAAATAAGTGTGACATATATATCCTGTTCTAGGCCCTTCCCCCATGGAGCAGAAAAACTGAACCATCGGGCTGGTTTGCCATTTCCCAGAACCACATAATGATGTGCTCCCCAGTAGGTTGGTCCTGTGGCAAGGGCCATAGCAGATTACTTTGTGTCCCAGGTTGGGGGCAAAGGTCTGCTGTCCCTTACCCTGTCTACCTGGATCCTGATGGTCGTATCACATCCTTGTGTTAGAAGAGTATACATGATGGGGTGATGAGAATGTGCATATTTATTCAGGTTGTGCACGGCTGCTGGTAAGCAGCGGGTCCACAGAGCCAACTCCTGTAGGAGTTGTTTCAACAGTCCATTCATTTGTTCAGTCAGCCCCACTGCTGTAGGGTTGTACGGCAGGTGAAAATGCCAGTGGATATCCAGGGCCTCTGCCTATTCTTGTACTTTATATCTGGTAAAGTACGAGCCCTAGTCATTGTTAATTTTTTTTTTTTTTTTTTTTTTTGAGATGGAGTTTCGCTCTTGTTGCCCAGACTGGAGCGCAATGGCGCGATCTCGGCTCACTGCAACCTCCGCCTCCTGAGTTCAAGCAATTCTCCTGCCTCAGCCTCCTAAGTAGCTGGGATTACAGGTGTGTACCACCACACCTGGCTAATTTTTTGTATTTTTAGTGGAGACAGGTTTCACTATGTTGGGCAGGCTGGTCTCAAACTCCTGACCTCAGGTGATCCACCCGCCTCAGCCTCCCAAAGTGGTGGGATTACAGGCGTGAGCCACTGTGTCTGGCCCATTGTCACTATTGATGGAGACGCTGTAGGCTGCACACATCTGTTCTGGTCCTTTTATGGTGGCATGCTTGCTGGGTTATGCTCGCAGTAGCCCTGTGCAGGTTTCTGCACAAGTTAAGGCATAGTGGCAGCCATCCAATAGGAGCAAAGATCCTATGTAGTCTACCTGCCACCATTGTGCTGGGCTCTGGCCCTGGGTGATCTTTCTGCTATCAGGTGGCAAGGGCCTGGGGTGTTCCTGTGCACGGGTAAGACATTGCTGACAGATGTGTACTGTGTCTTTGTATCATAGTGGCAGGCTCCAATTCTTTGCTATGACCCAAAGGGTAAGTTGTCCCCTATGTCCTGTCTTCTTTTGTAACCAGTTGACCACATCGTCTGTGGGGACTCCCTTGAGGAGACGAATGCAGGTTAATTTGTCTGCCTGTTGATTTCCAGGTTGGTGTAGATGCAGTGTGGGGATCCACATGGTAGATCATTTTATGCATCCCCCAGATGCAATGGGGAATGTCCTTCTACATGTCAGTGCACCAAAGGAGGTGACCTGCTACTGTCTAGTCCTGTGCTTCCCATTGTAGTAGCCACATGGTGAGTCCCTTTACATTGGATTAGGTAAAAGTAATCTAGAGATTATTAAAATTATATGGGAGGATGTACATAGGCTACATGCAAATACTATGCCATTTTATATAAGAGGCTTGAGCTGTCCTTAGATTTTGGTATCTTAGGGGTCCTGGAACCGATACCCCATAGATACTAAGGGATGACTGTATCCTATCAGACTTTTCCAAAGTACACACACACACACACACACACACACGCACACACACATGTAATCAGATGCATTGTTGGCAGTATTGATGAAGACAATATTTATTGATATATCGTGCTGTGGAAATCAGGGAGAAGTGTGTACTGGAGAATCACAATTTTCCTTAAGGAATGTCATGCCGGATGCCTGTTAACTTCAGACAGCCCACCTGTGAGTACACAGGACTGCTGGGTCTGGCTTATAGAGGAGGACCATCCTGGCAGCTTGCAGCTCAGCTCATTGGCTGCTATGTCCTTGGCCTGTATCGTCAATCCAGATCCTGTCAGTGGATGGTTGGATGGCCATGCCTGTTCAAGTGCAAGGATTGCCTCGTGACAAGCTGTTTGTGGACCAGGCCTGGTCAGACATTGGGCGGTCAGACATTGGGCCCTGTCTACCCTGTATGAAGGAGAGCATCTATGGAGGCTCAGCAGCCTCCCTAAAAGACTATATGACAGTTGTTACATAGATGACAGGGCCACGCACTGAATGGAGCTCTGAGCTCAAGGGGCTATTAATGTGCTCCTTTGTTGCACGTATGTAAGCCATTTGGCCACAGTCTGTGTCTGGGCATTCCCAGACTTCAGTTTCTGGAAGATACCCTTTAGCCAACCTGCTTTGGGGTACTGGCTGCGTACTAGCATCAGGACCCCTTTTGTAATGTCCTCTACTTGTTGTAAGGCATAATGTATAGCACAGAGTTGTTGTTCCATCACACTGTATCTAACTGCACCCTTTTTCCGTAGCTGGGACCAGAATCCTAAAGGCGCATATGTATGTCTCTGCCTTTGCCACGGGCCTCACCCAAACCCCTCAGGGTAACTGGCTACATCTAGTTCACAGGCTGTCTCTGCACCTGAACTCACAAGGCTTGTATTTATTTCACTGTGACTTCAGCTGGTTCAAAGGCCTCATCCTCCTTTGTGGATTAGTCTCAGTGGGCCCCCTTCTTGACTAAACAGTATAGGGGCCTAAGGAGTTGGGTCAAATGAGGAATAAAATGATGCCCATACCCTAGGAGTCCTAAGAAGATTTATAGCTGCTTTGGTGTCACACGATGTGAGTAGGCCTGCACCCTATCCATAATGGCAGACTCAAGTATTTGGCTGATAAGCCTGGACTCTGGATTATTGTCTGTGTTTATAGCTCATCCTGTTTGCCAGATGAGGCAGCAAGGTGTGAGGGTGCAGTTTGAAAGCTGGAAAAAGACTCAGAAGTTAGCACGATATCATCAGTGTAATGGAAAATGTGTACCCCTTCCAGGACCTCCATGGCTATGTAAATATCCCTGGGGCAAGATGGTAAAAGTCTGTTGTTCTTCCCAGGTGAATGCAAATTGATCTTTACTCTCTGCGGCAATGGGGATGCTGAAGAAGGCATTGGTTAAATCAATAACAGAGTGGTAGTGGTATGTGTCCAGTGCCTCTCCCGCCCTCTTTAGAAGGGAGGTGATATTGGGAACAGGTGCATACATTGGGGGGACTGCCTTATTTAATTCCCAGTAATCTACTGTCATTGTCCATGTCCCATCAGGCTTCCACATGGGCCATACATGGCTGTTGTATGGGCTGTGCGCTGGCCTTATAATGTCTCCTTGGGCTAACTCCTTAACAATCCCTGTGGTTTCATTATGTCCCCCCAGCAGGCAGTATTGCTTCAGTGCTACTACTTGCTGTGTGGGGTTGGCAACTGTACTGGTGTCCATTTCGCATTCCCCTTGGTCACATGCTTCACCACTCTCAGTCAGAACTCCCCAGCAGTTGTTTGGAGGGTCAAGCCTGATAAGATATCCATTCTCAAGATGCATTCCAAGATGGGAGCTATACATACTAAATAGGGTTTTGGTGGCAGTCTCTCAACTTGTAATACTCAGACAGTTCAACCTGTCTGATCCCCGTCCATAACCATCTTTTGCCATTTTAGCCCCTTGGAACCAACGAATGTCACCATATATGAAAGTGCATTTGGCTCTAGTATCCACTAGGGCACGCACAGTGTGTTTATTCTTAGGCGACCAATATATAGTTAGTTCTACATGTGACCTCTGGTCCCCAGGTACCCTGGCCACCATTACTCTTATCAGGGTTCCGGGGCCTTGGCTTTCATCCAGTCTAACAGGGTTGACACTTGCTATCCCTCTGCAGGAAGGGTGGCGGGTTGAACCTGAGGCTCCTTAGTGAAGCACTCTTCTGGTGTGAGCTTCTGCCACAGTCTGACCAGAACAGCATTAGGCTGTTTATCTGTTTTCATAGTAGCTGTTCCTGCCACTACCAGGTTGTGCCACATTTGTTGGTCAGTCACCCTGATGGGCCCCTTGGCCGTCTCCTTTCCTTTGGCGCCCTTGTCTTTCATCCCAGCAGCACGTACCCTTTGCCTATGCAGTTTCTCCATTTCTCATAAGTTGGTGGCTGCTTGGGCCGCCTGAGACACTGGCTGTCCTACTAGGGGGCTCTGGGTAGACACTAGCACACCATACCATTGGTTGAGTGCAGACTAAGATGGTGTCTTTCATGTTGGCAGTGAAAAGCTCTTTGTTGGACCTTGGTGATGTTCAGCATAGATAGCATGTTTCATCCCTAATTCCCAGATGATGTCCTGCAATTCCTCCATAGTCTGCCATCACAAAGGAGATATGGGGATACTGCCCTCATCTGGCCACGCTTCGTTGCAGCCCACAACCACCCAGCTAAGGAGGGGCATGGCCTGATCCTCATTGTTGGCACCATAGAGGTGCTGCCTCAGGGCTGGGTGGCATGCGATGGATGCCATTCCACTCATCTTGAGTCTGGAGAGTATAACACCCTCCATCCTCGTGTCCCATAGACAGAGAAGCCACCTCTCAATCAACTGTCTCTCTTCCTGAACCCACCTTCTGCCCAGCTCCACTAGTTCCACAGTGGTGTAGTGCTGCATTGTGGTATGCTACCATCTTTCAGGCAGAGACAAGTTTTGTGGGTCTACTCCCTGCAGGCACCATTGGTCTGACTTTATCTTGGTAGAGAGAACAGGACCTCTATGGGCTTATACCGGTCCTCACTCTGTTCCTCACTAGAGCTCTCCACTGGGTCCCCAGACTTAGGAAGATTTAGTCATATAGTCCTAACTTGGCATGGGAGCTGGCGACCCTTCAAACAGGCTACCTGACAAGCTAGGATTTCCATTTTGTCATCCTGTTTCTGCAGGTAGGACAGTAGGGTCTCTGATGTTTTAGGTTGAGCTAGTCTGGCATCTCTTTCTACTCATAGTTCTTCCTATAATAGACAACCCCTGGCCTGTGCTGGGAGCTCAGCCTCAGTGGCTGCTGGGAGCACAGTCAAGAATGGCCAGCCGTTGTGGCTGCCACAGCTCAGGCATCTAACTTTTGCTTAGTTAGATCCACCCCCTGCAACAGCTCTTCCAGACCCTTCGGTGTTTTTGGGGTGTTCTGTACTCATACATTGGGTCTCATCCATCAAGGATAGTGGCTTTTGGGCACCACATAAATGTGATGGTCAGCCCGGGATTCCCCCCTTGGATTTCCCCTTTCCTGATCTTATGGTCTCGGTGCTCATGAAATTTTTCTCCACCTTCCTGCTGGGTTCACCAGTTGTGGTACTGAGTCCGTGTTAACTTCTGTAAGGATGGCACCAGGTTCAAGAGGCAAAAGAGACGTGGAGCTAGCAAACAAGACATAGGGTTTTATTAGGGAGAACTAACATACAGGGACAGTCCAGTGGTGGTGGACTAGACAGGAGAACCTCAACTGCTTGCAAAAAGCATGCAGCTTATATAGCACTTTTATTTGGCACCCTCCGTGCAGCAGCCTTCACGTGGCAACCCTCCTTTCTTAAGTTATTGCTCTCAGGTGTGTTTGCCATACACCCACTCCCACCGTAATGGCATTAATCCATTCCTGAGGATTAATGTTGTTACGGTCTCATGGCCTAATCGCCTCCCAGTGGTCCTACCTCTTAATACCATAAAAATATCAATTAAATTTCAACATGAGTTGTGGAAGGGACATTCAAACCATCGCAGTTATTTTAGAGCTTTAGTTCAGAAATACAAATGCAATAACTTTTACCTCCAAATCATTGACTCATAGTTGTCTAATTTAGTAGGCTTTGAAGGCCCTGCCTTTAGTCTTTTTGACCTTTTATCTGGACTGATATATGTAGGGAAAGAGGCTCAAGAAGGAAAAACAGTTATGAAAAGAAAACTTGAAAGAGATATTTAGGAATCTTTGAATATCTTACTCTTGGTGGAGAAAATCGTTTTTCTTTCATTTTATTTGATCATTACCACAATTTCTAGGTTATAGGAATCACAGTTGGGAGAGACTGCAGGTTATGTAGACTATCAAGGCAAATACAAACATTCTTTTGGTACATTTTGCTCTAGGACTGGGTCCCACTCTGTCTAGTTTCTGTGAAGCTGCTTCTAGCATCACAGGGATTAGTGGGCCTGGTCGTAGAAATGGATTACCTAGGGATCAAAAAGCAGAAGTATCAGTAGATAGCTTTGCTTCTTTCATTGCATAAGGTGGTAATGAAGAGTCTGGATTGCTGTGTAGGTGTTGCTCTGTAGGACTTGCCATGTTCAGCATGCCTTACTAGAGACTTTTTGACTTTCTAATACATTTTATGCACTCTAGAAGGCTCTGGAATTTTTGCTGTCCAGAAATACACTGTCTGATGAAGGAAAGAGATTTGTAAACAACTACAAATATAATGATAAACTACTCATAAAAATGTAAAAATGTAGTGACTTCTGTGAGGAAAGCAAATACTGTGGTTAAATAGAAAAAATGACATCTAAGAAGAAGCTTAGAGTAGGAGTTCTACAGTGAGAAAGTGAGAAAAGGAAAACATTATTTGATTGAATCCTCCTACCAACCCTGTGATAGAAGTATCAGACAGACTCAAGAAAGGCTTCAGAGCGAGTATCCAGCAGAGCTGGGATTTAAAGCCAAGGTCATCTTACTTCAACTTCATGCTCTTAATTAAAACTAATAAAAGGTGGATCTTGTTTAGAGGGGTATAAGACTTTATAATTTAATTTTAGCGTATGATACTAAGGAGGGGATCAGTTGATAAAGTAGAAAATATGCAGGTGTTGAACTGATCTATTTTCCCCTAATCTAGCAATGAATCAGATTATGAAGAGTAGTTTTATTTATGTATTTATGTATTTATTTATTTTGAGACGGAGTCTTGCTCTGTCGCCCGGGCTGGAATGAGTGGCGTGATCTCGGCTCACTGCAAGCTCCGCCTATGAGGAGTAGTTTTTAAAAAGATTAGTGTTGTAATTACAGAATCCAGTAGGGAAAATATGTTTGGTTTTGTGTATACTGTCCCAAATACTAGTGTATGTTGTATTATGTAGTATCATTTTCTTAACTTTATATAGCAGAATAAAATTTGAAAACAGTATGCTGGAATTTTTGCAAGAGAATTTTCTAATGAGGCAGGGTGGTATAGCGTAGAATAGGTTTTGAGAGTTGGACAGACTTGCTTTTAAAATCAGGCTTGTGATCTTAGACAGGTTCTATGCCTTATCTGAGCCTCAGTTTTCTCCATTTGTAAATTGAGGAGATTGGAGTAGATGATATTTTAGTGTCATAATGCATTATGACATTCCCTGGACGTAAGGGAGAACAAGAAAAAAATGGAAGAAAAAGAAGGATAGGAAGAATTAGAAAAAGGAAAGGGAGAAAGAAGGTAAAGAAAAAGCCCTAAGCCTCTTCAGGCCTCATCGGCTATTTTCAGTGGTCTTCTCTTTTGTATCTGTATGAATGACTTACGCTTAGGTAGTTAGGGTTTTCCCATGGTGTTCTTAGAAACAGTGCTATAAAGCAGACTAATGTTGGTTGTGAAGTGCACTGCATTTTCTCATTGGAACAGTTTTATAATTTCTGACTAAAGACAGAGTAAATTACCAGTTTGATTAGTAGTGTGACTTAGACAGAAAGCTGAAACAATTGGGAAACTATAAGCATTTGAAGTAGTAGGACTATGTTCCAAGTGCTATAGAATAGGCATAAGTGTATCCCACTTATCAAACATAACAGCAGCATTCCTGTTTACTATGATGTGTGCATTGAGCATAGGGAAAAACATTCATTCTGCATGGTAGATTTGAACTACTCTCTTAGCTTTAAATAAAAAGAATTGGACATTTGGTGTTGCATTCCACCTCAGGTTACAGCAGTTATTAGGGAATAATTTGAGTTGCTCTCAGTCCTTTGAAATAACTGCCTACACAAGTTTGAACTCACATCTGTTTTTTGTTGTTGTTGTTGTTGTTGTTAAACATGGTAAGTTTCCTTGAGCAGGTGCAAGCAGTCACAATCATTACACTGATCTTAGAATTACCCAGAAAGTTAGAATAATTGTTTTTTTAAAGAGTCATGGTAATATCTTAATATTTGGAGGCAATATTAATGACTTCTGGTATATTATAGGTGCTCAATAAGTATTTGATTAGTTGAAGAATAATTTGAGAAATATGTGTGAAATCTAGGAGACATAATTATTACCCTATACACCCTTGATAAAGGAATAGTGTTTATTAATTTTAGAGTTGAGCTTAGTTTTGTTTGTAAACACCTTGGGAATCATCTCTTTTTTTCCACCCTTTGTTGCCTTCAGAAATCTCTGCTTTGCGCTGAGGAAAGAACTCTGAAGTGGTTATTCCTGCCTTTATAAGTAGCAATGAGCAAGTTATACGTTCTATGTAATCTTCAAAAATGTAGGACAGTGAGGCTGCTTTAAATAACTGGTTTTAGTCCATTTTTGCCTTCCCACTGACAGATTTCCAAGCTTTGGCTCTGATACGGCCTTTAACATTTGTTTAAAACAAGTGCTTTTCAGGAGGTGTTTTCATTGTTCACCAGTTGTGCTATGTTTAAATGGAGTGCTTGTAAATGGCCACTGGCATATATGGGTAGTTAAGGCATCTTGACCAGATTCGTGAGTTTGACACTAAGAGACTCCATCTCCAGGAGCTGTATTTCTGGGTATGTAGGTTAAATCTATCTCTTTCTATTATTTATTCTTCCCCACGGAATTCAGGTTTGTTTCACATGTTTTTAATTCAGGACCAATCACTTAGAGCAAAGAGTCTTAAACATTATTATATGAGAATCACCTGTAGAATTTACTAAACTAGGTTACTGAATCCCCCTGACAAGAGTTTCTGATTCAGTAGGTCTGAGCTGGTGCCTGAGAATGCTAACAAGTTCCCAGGTGATGCTAATGCTGGTGCTAATGCGGCTGATCTGGAGACCACACTTTGAGAGCTATTGACCTATAGGGCATTAGTTCCTAAACCTCATTATGCATCAGGCTCACCTGGGAAACTACACATTCACTCATGCTCACAGTCACATTCCCACTCATAATTAAGTGTTTAAGGGAGTTAGGAAGCTGGAGGCAGGATCTATAATGTTTTCCAAGTGATTTTGAAGCAGCCAGTCTTGCCCTTGCCTGTGATTGGACATTTGATTCACTGATTTAGGCAAGTGGTTCTCCAACCTATGTAAGAAGCATTTGTAGAGCTCGTGAAAACACAGTTCTGGGGTCTATCCTGCTGATTCCTGTAGGTCCAGAAGGTCCAAGTGGGGCCTCAGATTTGCATTTCTAACAAGCTTGCAGGTATGTCATTGCTGCTGGTCCAAGAACTGTACTTTGAGAATCACTGATCTAGGGCAACCAACTACCCAGTTTTTGGAGATTCTCTAACTGATTTAAATAACTGGATTAAATTTAGGGATTGAAATTCTTTGACCATCTCTAATAGTGTTGCGTTTCCTCCCAGAAGTTTTTTGTGATAGTAATGTGCTCTTCCAAACTATCATTTAACTTTGCCACTCAAGAGAAAATGAATGTCTAAGTTTTTCAGTTATGTATAATGGTTCTGAATAAAACTTTAAAAGTGGCAAATAATTCTGAAAAAAAAAGTCACAAGTAAAACAGTTAATTAACAATTCAGAATACAAGTAAGAGTACAGACATGTGTATTTCCTAGTTAAGATTGTGGACCTGCATGTTTGTGCTTTTTATATGTTGTGTCTCTGATGATTTTCCCTCTTCTGGACTGCCGCATAGTGAAGGAAGCTCTGTACTTTTTAACAAAAGTTATGCACGTATGTCTAGTAATGGTATGAATTGAAGTGATTCAGAATTTCTTAGAACATAGTGAGCTATGCTTCCTGATTGTTTCTGTAATCTAAAGGTTGTTTGTAGGATATGAATACAAGACCTCTGTAGTGTTTGTGTAGATTGTACATGCCTTTTCAGAGGGTAGAAGGTTTACAATCCATACTTTGTGAGAGTGATAATGCATCTTTTGCAGTGTGCTTACTCTCAACATCTCTAATCTTTTATTCCAGGTTACTAAATATTTTCCATATCTTTTAACTTTGTTCCCATAATGAATATGAAAATTGGAAGCACTACAATAGGAAGTGTTGCTTTCAACCCTTAGATCTCGCATTATCTGAGCAGATAACAATGTTTGGTGTTTGTGATTGGGTGTGAAGCTTATTTTCAAAATTATATTTTCTTTATAATTAATTTTTTAGCTAGAGTGTGGTTTGATATGTCGTGACTTGTCCAAAGAGCTAATGTTTTGTAGTTCACCTTTTTAAAGCAAAGAGCAGCTGCATTTTGAAATGTTTTATCTCAAATGGACAAGTTGTTTACAAGCTAGACTCTAACACATCCTGACATTTAATGTCTGTGTTTGTATTCCTGCTGGGATTAGGCTGCCTTTCTAATTAATTAGTTGCATAGCCTTTTATTAATTCCCTCAAAATTTATAATGTTTTAAATTAACAACATAGATAAGTATACTGCATTTTTTGGGAAAACATGAAATGTTAATTATGTAGCAGTGACATAAGTTTCATAAACTCTGTTGAATGTTAGAAGATGCTTACAACAATGTTTTCCAAATATAGGGATTTATTATAAACTTATCCTTCTAAGGCTGCCTGTGCCATTTCAGGAGAGTGAATATAAATAGATCTTGATTTCTTCAAGAAGTGGACTTAGTCATTTTGTTTATGGTGAAAGGAAGTATTTGCTTTGCATCTCTAAGAATTGTCTTTAGCATCCTTGTTAATTACACATCATTTCAACATGTTCTTACCAAATTCTCAGGCCTTGATAAGGTAGCATAACAGAACAGGAAGAATTAAAACTCATATTTAAATAATTATTTTGTTATTACAGCACTTAAATCTGTCTAGTAGCAATACCGAATCTAATAATTGTAACTTTTTCTGAGATGGAAAATTTTATCTCTTGTCCAGTGTTCTGAGATATTTTTAGCTCATTTGTCCCTCCACCCCCAACTAGCTTACTTTAACAGGGATTTATGGAGCATCTGCTATGTATGTAATAGTCCAACTCTTATGAAAGGTTCTGTTTCTAATATTTTTTACTATTTTTTCAATTCTGTCAACGTTGTTTTCTAAGTTAGAATTAAAATATTGATACTGTAGAAATTTGATATTTTAAAATAAAGTCCAGGGAAATAATGGGATTTATTGCAAAGCTTATGGTGAGCTCTACATTCAAATGCTATCATTATACTTTATCAGCTGATAAACATTGAGCAAGCTATTCAACCTCTTGGGTTTTATATCCTCACCAGCTAAGTAGGGATAACACTATATGGTTTTAAGAGTTCTTATGAGGTTTAGTAATATAGCCTGGCAGCAGTGGTAATGGTTTATATAGGCCCTTGATAAGTGTCACTTAATTTCTCCTTTTCTTCTTTAGCCTCTGGAAAATTGATATTTAAACATTTTCTAAAAATTGTATTTTACATATATTTATGCATTTCTCTGGTAGAAGCTTATTTGGATTTTGGCAATTTTTCTGATATGAAGTGTTCTTGATTATCCTAGTATAAAAGATAGGGAAATCTGGCAGAATCCTTTGCTTTGCTAAAGTAGTGATTTTCACTGAATCTGAATCAGTAAAAATCTTGCCCGTCAATAAGAATATGCAGACTAGAGATATGGCTTGTTTTTGGGTAGCCTCCTTGACAGATTTTCTTTCTTTTTGAGACGGAGTCTTACGCTTTTTGCCCAGGCCGGAGTTCAGTGGCGCAGTCTCGGCTCACTGCAACCTCCGCCTCCTGGGTTCAGATGATTCTCCTTCCTCAGACTCCTGAGTAGCTGGGATTACAGGCACGCACTACAACGCCTGGCTAATTTTTGTATTTTTAATAGAGACGGGGTTCCACCATGTTGGGCAGTTTGGTCCTGAATTCCTGACCTCAAGTGATCTGCCTGCTTCAGCCTCCCAAAGTGCTGGGATTACAAGCATGAACCACTGTGCCTGGCTGACAGATTTTCTTGCTGAACTTTGGGTCATCCCAGATGTGAGTTCGCTGTAGGCATGTCATAGAGCAACAGTAGTAGGAATACAAGTTAAATTCATGTATATGTCATGATAATCAGTCCAATTCAGTGGTCCCCAACCTTTCTGGCACCAGGGACCGGTTTTGTGGAAGACAGTTTTTCCATGGACCTCGGGTGAGAGGGTGGGGATGGTATCTGGATGAAACTGTTCCACCTCAGATCATCAGGCATTAGATTCTCATAAGGAGCAGACAACCTAGTTTCCTCACGTGTACAATTCACAGTGGAGTTCACACTCCTAGGAGAATTAATGCTACTGCTGATCTGACAGGAGGCAGAGCTCAGGTAGTAATGCTTGCTCGCCTGCTGCCCACCTCCTGCTGTGAAGCCCAGTTCCTAATAGGCTAGTACCAGCCCATGGCCCATTGGTTGGGGACCCCTGCTCTAATTAATGCATTTTATAAGGGACGTATTATTGTAGCTAGATAAATAAGCAGTAATTTTGCAGCATATTTCATAAGGCAATGAATTTTCTCCTCTGTTTTATAATTCTAAAATGTAGTTATAGAATGTTACATTTGTGATATTGGGATTTGTCCTACTGCGTAAATATTATGGATATTATATAGAGATGGAATTATTTTTATCAGTGAAGTGGGTATTTTAGTATTACTTTTGCTACTCATTTGAGATGACTGGAACTGAATGGTTTGTTTCAGAAAAAGAGGCGGTAGTTTTGATTCTGTTTAAGCTCTAAATGACATATACTATTTACTTTGCTAGTAGAAAATTTTCTGCGTTGTTTTGCCAAGACTATAAAAATATAAAACTTGAGGAAAGGTTTTCTTTCTAATTAAAACAATCACAAAAATAAAACCAGGCTATCTAAATAAAAGTTATTTCCGAGAGTTATTCTTGATTCTTTTTTCTCTTACTCTTTTTTTATCTAATCCTGTCAGCTCTGTTTTCATACTTATTCAGAATTTGACCTCTTAAAAAAATTAACTACTTTCACTGCTATACCACAGTTCACACCATCATCAGCTCTTGTCTGGACTATTGAAATACCTTCTTCCTGCCTACTCTTTCTTTTTCACCTCTCATCTATCTTTATTTTTTACATTGTCTAACTTGGAAGACTTTGAATTATAGGTTTTGAAGATGAGGACAGGTCTAGGTTAGAGATATGGACTTGGGAGTTGTTAGTAGTTAACATGGTGAAGCTGTAGAAAGAATGAAATCTCTAACAGAAGGTGAGTAGAGTTCTTTCATTCATTGAGCCAGGTACTGCACTAGATGGTGGGGCTACCTCAATGAATAAGATAGACTTGGGCTCTCTCCTCATGAAACTCAAGACTCACAGGGAAATGGAACAGTATATAAGTACAATACAGTGTGTTGGGTGTTATGTGAATGATCAGGGCGCATTCAGAATGCTAATACAGTAGAAAGGTCTTGGGAAATACTGTCATTCAAAGGTTGGGTTGTTAAAAAATATTTGGTATAGGAAACTGAGGAGTGGCTAGAGAGATGGGAAGAGAACCCAAAGAAGTCGTGACTCAGATGAAATGAGGTAAGCACTCAGTGAGGAAGTAATGGGTATTGGTTCACACTCATTGAGTACTTGGATTATGTCAACCACTGTTTGAAGCACCTTGTATGTACTAACACATTTCTTCCTCACAGCAACTCTCTGAGGTTCTCTTTATTTTGTAGTTGAGGAAACTTACGTCAGATTAAGGAAATTTCCCAAGATCACACAGGTCATAAATAGTGGAACTAGGATCAACAGTGTTGATCACAGTAGAGACCACAGTTACATAAAGTGCTTAGTTCCCTACTTGGGAGGTCATGGGAGCGTGGAAGAGAGACATTCTAGTGGTGTCTTGTGCCTAGCTGCTGGATTGCAATAAATTGAAGGGTGATTGATTGAGAGTTGAAGAAGCAGATGTAGTGATTGTCAATTTCTTTTTTAGTTTTGTTGATGTATTATTATTAATATTTAGAGTTTTTATGCTTTCCATAAAAGAGGGATAAATATACTTAGTCCTCCCTCCTTGTCATCCCTCCCTGTCTCCAGTAAAAACCAAATCTAACTGTATTTCTTTATTATTTTCCTGGTTACTCTCCTCTTACCTGGGCCCTGACTTAGTCCACCCAGCTGTGAATCTTCAGCTTCTCTTGGCATACAAATTGTACTCTAATCACCTTTTTTCAAATAACAAAAACAAAAACAAAACTCAGTATTTTAGTAAGGTTGTTAAGCCAGGTAGGTAAATAATGAAATATGAAAAATTTGAAAATGGAAACTGTATTTAGGGCAGTTTGAAACCTAGGACTGGTGAAGTGAATTAATCTTGATGTTTTAGAACTATAGGTTGATGCAAAAGTAATTGCGGCTGGGCATAGTGGCTCACACCTGTAATTCCAGCACTTTGGGAGGCCGAGGCGGGTGGACCACTTGAGGTCAGGAGTTCGAGACCAGCGTGGCCAACATGGTGAAACCCCGTCTCTACTAAAAATGCAAAAATTAGCCGGGTGTGGTGGCACATGCCTGTAGTCCCAGCTGCTTGGGAGGCTGAGGCACAAGAATTGCTTGAACCCAGGAGGAGGAAGTTGCAGTCAGCCAAAATCATGGCACTGCACTTCAGCCTGGGCAACAGAGCAAGACTGTCTCAAAAAAAAAAAAAAAGTAATTGCAAAAACTGCAACTAGAATAGAATAATCGACTACTCTTTCAGAGATAATTTAGTACATTCCCTTATTTCACAGATGAGGAGAGACTATGTGATACATTTAAACTCAAGCAATTAGTGAGAAATAAGCCTTGGCTCAAGGTTCAGATCTGGAGACAAATGTGCCTTCCACAGTGCCATTACCTTTAAAAGCAACTTTTGAAAGTGATAGAGGGTTTGGAATAGACTGGCTCCTTTGATCAGTTTAAGTTACAGCAGTCACTTATAATATAAATAAGGTGAGAACTACAATAACCTTTAAGGATATTCTATTTGATTTTTTAAAAATTTATTTATTAATGGGCAGTGAGAAATGAAACTTTCCTAGTGGTACAGCAAGTGATACTTAGCACCTTGTCTATACTTAATACAGAGTTGAGGGAGAATAAAGACTCCAAATAAAACAAATTTTTTAGAGTTCTGATATTTTGAGGAAAGTACATTTTAAAAAAAGGAGACTTAGATTTTTGTTATACTTGCTTTGTTTTCATATATGTGAGTATATCATTAGCAAATTTTATGCTCAACTTTTAGAATTTAAATATAAGATCCAGATGTCCAAGTTTTATGTTACCTTTTCATATAACTAAGTTTCTGTAGGCAGGTAGTAATTCTAAAAGGGATTGTTAACTTCTCTGATCAGTTTAATTTTATTGTTAGTTTCTAATGAAGGAGATTAATTGTGATCTCAAAAATAACATATAACTTAGCAAGCACTGAGTATAAAATTGTAGGATTTTATAAACATGGGGACAAGATGATGTTTGTTGATTGCATCTGGAGCAGATGGTTTTGAAGAGCATGGGTTTAGAATAATTGCTCTTGTCCAGAATTGGTTATATTGAAATATTGATGTAGAGCTTGAGGTGGAGCAAGTCATATACAAGTCATACGTTGGAAACAGTGTGTTGACATTTGGCTCTCTAAAGCATTTTGCCTTTTCTTCCCTTCAAGGTATCTTGTTTTCCAGTCTTAAAAATTTTAAGAGCATTGGAAAATAAAATAATGAAAAGAAAATGATACATTTTTTGTTGAATTAGCCACACCTCTTTTTTATTTCAAAATTGTGTTTCTTAACATAGCAGTATTGCTTCTGTATTTGCTTACATTTTTAAAAAATTAACTCCAAAGTTAGTGAGAAGAGGAAATGTTGATGGCTTACTTTCAACCATATTCCTTGATGTACATGTGTCCATTTGTTCTTCTAGTTAATTGTCTTCAGGTTTCTAAAAATATATGTATTTTAAAAAATTTAATCTTTCATTATGGGTTCCAGTATGGCCTTATTAGAAATGGTGATGGCCAATAATTTAAACTTAGCATCATAGAATTTTAAGTTATTTAAATTTGAATAATTAGACAAAATACATTTTAATCTTTTCATTTAATAAATGAGGTAACTGATGGCCAAAAGGGCTAAGTCTCATTTAAAGTTGTGCCTGAGCTAGTTAGTGGCAGACCTAGAGCCATGGAGGATTGGTTGCATTAGTATTATAGCTCCAAGGATCTTTAATTTCTGTAAGCTCTTGATAATATATTTAACATTTAATTCATACACATTCTGTTTTTCAACTTACATGTTATTTTCAAGAATAGCATTTGTTGTGTAAAATAGGATACGTTTATATAGAGTCCAGAATCAATACTTCAGAGTGGGAAAGAATCTGAAGGCCTGTGGCAGGGGTCTCCAGGATCTCTTATGTTTTTATAGCTTTTGCAAATCAGTAAACTTACCTATTGTTCTTTTCTCCTTTCTAACAATCCGCCATACTTTATATCCTCACATACCTACAAACGAAGTAATAGAGTTGGATGTAGGTTTATTTAAACATGTTCTTTCATATGTATAAGACTGAACTCTGGAGACTTGGGATTTTATCTTTTATTATTCTATAGGGTCTCCTAATCTCTAAAGTGCTATGCTCATTCTTGTCTCTATTTATATGCTGTTCCCCCTGCTTGGAATAGTCGGCTGCCTCTTTGGCCCCAATTCCCATTTTATCAGGTTAACATCGATTCACTTTTCAGGGCTAATTACTTGAACTTAGATATATGTTTCAGTTTTTCATTTGTGAAATAAAGGAATGTACTAAATGATTTCTGTGAGAGTCATTAGGTAAACTAATCCTTCCTGAAACTGAGTTCGATGTTCCTGACGTGTTTTTGTGCCACTTTGTTCTTTCCATGTCACAGTACTTGGCATAGTTTATAATAACTACGCGTTATGATGTGTCTCCCCTATTAGACTGTTAGCTGTGAGAGATTGATTTGCCTTCTTGTGTACCCTCATATGTAAGAGCTCAGTACAATTGTTTAATGAAGTAATTATGTCTAGGAGGTTCTTGTTGAATATTTTGAGTGAATAGATGAGTTAATATTGAAAAGAGTGCCCATGAAAGAGTAACTCCTGTGGTCAATGAATATATCTTCTCAGTGGCTTTATGATATAATAATACTTTAATTGCTTTCCTTTAACATGAATTGTAACTGAATTGGCAAGAAATACAAGAACAGGGGTTCCATTACTGAGAACTATTTTTAAAAAATATTTTCAAAACCAGTTCGGTGCAGTGGCTCACACCTGCAATCCTAGCACTTTGGGAGGCCAGGCCAGGAGAATAATTTGAGGCCAGGAGTTTGAGACCAGCCTGGGCAATGTAGCAAGACTCTGTCTCTAAGAGAAATAAAATTAGCCGGTGGTGGTAGTGTGTGTCTGTAGTCCTAGCTACTTGGGAGGCTGAAGTGGGAGGATTGCTTGAGTGTAGGAGTTGAGGCTGCAGTCAGCTATGATTGTACCACTGCACTCCAGCCTGGGTAATAGAGCAAGACCTTGTCTCTTAAAAAAAAAATCAGAGTAACGGCATGTAAAAAATGCTGTTCTCTCTCCTCAAGTTTTGTTTTTCTTCTTTAGTCACCCTGCCTTTCATACCAAACATATTCGTATGTATAAAATATTCTGGCAAATCAAAACTCTTTGTGAATACTTTAAATCATATAATCTGTATTTTGTATTCTAGTATATTTTGCACACTAGTCAGCTTATAAATATGTCCTGCAATGATTCTGAGCCTGATCAGGATTTCTGTATAGAAAATTCCCAAAACTGTTTTTATTATTTTTTTAAAGAGATAGGGTCTTGCAGTATTGCCGAGACTGGTCTTAAACTCGTGGCCTCAAGTGATCCTCCCACCTTGGCCTCCTGAAGTGCTGGGATTATAGGTGTGAGTCACTGCATTCAGCCCCAAAACCTTTTTTATGGATTTATTTTCCTAGATCATCATGGTTTTAATTATTCTGATTAGAAAGTACTCTAAATAAAAATATTTTCCTGTTTTAGTAATAAAATATTAAGGAATAAACTTCATTGTATATGTACATATGGATACTTAGAACTGAGTTTTTTCATTTTATTAAAATTTTTTTAAATTAATAGACTTTTTTTAGAGCAGTTTTAGGTTTACAGAAGAATAAAGCAGAAAGTACAGATAATTTCCATATAACTTCCCTTTTTTCCAGCTTCTCCCATTATTACTGTCTTGAGTTAGTGTGGTACCTTTGTTATAATTGATGAGCTAATATTGATACAATGATATTTCATTTTAAACTGCAGTTTATAATTTCTAAAACTACCATCCCTCAATGTTATTTAAACCAGCTTCTGTGTTGTTGCTTTATTTATAGTTTTTTTTACTTGCGCCACACTTTTTACATACGTTTTAAAAATAAACTTCTTTCTCAATGTATTACATGTATACATAAGAGAGCATAAGCTAAAATATCCATGCGTTTTCCAAAGTGAACACACTTGTGTAACCACCACTCAGATCAAGATACAGAGCATTACTAGCTTCCTGGTACCTCCCTCAGACCCTTTCCCAGCCCTACATGCTCACCTCAACCCAAAAGGCAACCACTCTCCTGGCTTCGAATGCCATAGATCAGTTTTGCCTGTTTTGCCTTCTCTTCTTTCACTTGTTTTATGGTTTGGGAGCTTCATCATTTTATTCTGCATAGCAGGAGTTCATTTTTATTGCTGAATTCGATTGTTTAAGTATTATGAGTAATGCCATGAACATTCTTGCACATGCCTTTTGCTGCACAAATGTATGCATTTCTGTCTATTATTTGTCTAAGAGTGGAATTATTGGGTTATAGGATTCTTGTTACTAAATACTGCCAAAACGTTTTTGTAGTGATTTTACCAATTTACCTTTCTACCTGTTGTGCGTGAAAATTCCAGTTTCTTCTCGTGGGTGCTGACATGGAGTTTATAGCAGTATTTCATTGTGGTTTTAGTTCCCTGATGACTGAGTGTGAGTACTTTTTATATTTGAATTGACCATTTAGATGTCTTTCTTTGTGATGTGCCTGTCAACTGTCAAGTATCTATTCAATTTTTCTGTAGCGTTACTTTTTAAAAATATATTGATTTGTGGAAGTTATTAATATAGCTTAGTTGTGAGACCTTTGTTAGATATATGTATTTTAAATATCTTCTACTCTGTGGCTTACATTTTTATTCTCTGTAGTATCTTTTGAGGAACAGAAAGTTTATAATTATATATTTATTATAATATATATTGATATAAAGGATGCAGTTCATCAGTCTTTTCCTTCGTGGCTGGTGATTTTTGTAGCTAGCTTAAGAAATCTTGGTCAAATCTACTGTTAGGTATATTTTCTCTTACCTTCTTGATGCTTTTATTGTTTTTCCTTTCATGTTGCTATCTTTAATTGCTTCACTTTTTTTCATATAGATGTGTTATACCAGTTATTGAAATGACCATCAATTTCTGCCTTGCTTCTGTGTTACCTTTGTTGTACATAAATCAAGGGTTTGTGTTCATTTTAGATTCTCTGCTCTGCCTCAATGGTCTTTTATCCTTGTCCACAATACTGAAATGTCTTCAATACTTTCAGCCTTATAAAAAGTCATAATTTCTGGAGGGTAAGTGATTTTTTTTAAAAAAATGGTCATCAAAATTTTCTTGACTATTGTTGGCCCTTTGCATTCCCACAGAAGTTTTAAAATCAGTGTGTCGGGTTCTTCCTTCTCCCCACCCAGTAAACTGGCTTGCATTTTGATTGGAATTATTAAGTCTTTCAATCAATTTGGAGAGATTTGGGAAGTTAATACCTTGTAATCCATGAACTTCTTAGATTCCTTCATTTTATTTTAGATTTTCCTTAATTTCCCTCCAGGTAGTTTGGTAGTTTTATGTGAAAAGTCTTGCATACTGTTAATTAGATTTATTCTTAGGTACTTTGGTTTTTTGAATGCACTTATGAATGGCATTTTGTCAAGTTTCACTTGTAATTATTTTATGTTAGTATAGTCACGGACTGCATAACGATGTTTTAGTCAAGGATGAATGGTATATACTACAGTGGCTCTGTAAGATTATAATGGAGCTGAAAAATTCCTATCATCCAGTGACATCATAACCATTGTAAAGTAGTAGTGTAATTAGTATTATTATTTTTAAATTTGGTGTAGCCTAAGTGGATAGTGTTTACAGTAGAGTATAGTAATGTCCTGGGCCTTCACATTTGCTCAGCACATACTCACTGACTTACCCAGAGCAACTTCCAGTCCTATAAGCCTCATTCATGGTAAGTGCCCACACAGGTATAACATTTTTTAATCTTTTATACTATATTTTTACTGTACCTTTTCTTTTTCTATGTTTAGATACACAAATACTTAACATTGTGTTATAGTTACCTATGGTATTGAGTATAGTAACATGCCTTACAGGTTTGTAGCCTTGCTGTATAGTAGGCCATACCATCTAGATTTTCATAAGTAGACTCTTTGATGTTTGCACAATGATAAAATCACATAAAGACACATCTCTCAGAATGTATCCCTGTCATTAAGCAATGCATGGCTGTATCTAGAAAAAGTAAAAAAAAAATTTTTTTTTTTTTTTTTTTGAGACAGAATCTCACTTTGTCACCCAGGCTGGAGTGCAGTGGCACGATCTTTTTAAATCTTTTATACTGTATTTTTACTGTACCTTTTCTTTTTCTATGTTTAGGTATACAAATACTTACCATTGTGTTACGGTTACCTACAGTATTGAGTATAGTAACTTGCTGCACAGGTTTGTAGCTTAGGAGCAATAGGCTATACCATATAGCCTAGATGTATAGTAGGCCATACCATCTAGATTTGTATAAGTATACTCTATAATGTTTGCACAATGACAAAATCGCATAAAGACACATCTCTCAGAACGTATCCCTGTCATTAAGCAACGCATGTCTGTATCTAGAAGAAGTAAAAAAAAAATTTTTTTGAGACGGAGTCTTGCTTTGTCACCCAGGCTGGAGTGCAGTGGCACTATCTCAGCTCACTGCAACCTCTGCCTCCCGGGTTCAAGCAATTCTTGTGCCTCAGCCTCCCAAGTAGCTTAGTAGAGACAGGGTTTCACTATGTTGGCAAGGCTGGTCATGAACTCCTGACCTCAAGTGATCCACTTGCTTTGGCCTCCCAATAGAAAAAGTAATTTTTTTGGTATTGACTGTGTCTACCTACCTTGCCAAATGCACTTATTAGTTTTAATAGTGTGGGCCAGGCACAGTGGCTTATACCTATAACTCCAGCACATTGGGAGGCCAAGGTGGGAGGATCCCTTAAGCCCAGGAGCTTGAGACGAGCCTGGGCAACATAGTGGGACACCATCTCTACAGAAAATTTACAGAATAGCTGAGCGTGGTGGTATGCACCTGTAGTCCCAGCTACTTGTGAGGCTGAGGTAGGAGGATTACTTGAGTGTGGGAGGTTGAGGCTATAATGAGCTGAGATTGCACCACTACACTCCAGACTGGGTGACAGAGTGAGACCCTGTCTCAAAAAAACCACAAAAAACAAAATTTTAGTAGTGTGTATGTAAGTTCTTTTGAGTTTTTTATCTATCAATTATGTTATAGTTTTCTATGTATACATTTCAAATAATGAGTTTTAAATTTTATTTTGTTCAACTCTACACCTATTCTTTGTCTTCCTTGACTTACTATACTACATAGGACCTCTGACAGTATTTAATAGAAGTGGTAACAATAGTAATCCTTATCTCATTCTTGATTTAATAGAAAGTTTACAAACTGTTACTTAATATTAAGAATTTTTTTTGCTGTATGCGTGATAAGGAGGTTTGTATCTATTCCTAGCTTTTAAAAAATATAATTAGTGATATTTTATCACATTTCTACATTTATTGAGATAGTGATATGAACTCTTTATTCTATTAATGGGAAGAATGATGTTGATTGATTTTTAAATGTTACATGAATCTGACATTCCTGTAATAGAGCCAAGTTGTCACAATTTTGTAATTCTTTTTAATGTATTGATCTTTTGGCTGATGTTTTGTTTAAGATATTTGCACCTATGTTCATGAGAGATTGACCTGTAATTTTTTTTCCTTGTAATATCCCTTTAAGATTTGAGGAGCAAGATTATGCTACCCTTGTGAATCAAGTTGGGAATTATTTTTTCTCTGGAACAATTTTTTTAAAATTAATGTCATATTCATCCTTAAGTATTTGGTGACATTTATCAGTGAAGCCATCTGTGCTTAGAATTTTCTCTGTAGGAAAGGTTTTAATTATAGATTTAATTTCTTTAATATCTATTGAAATATTCAAATTGTATAGTTTGTTTGTTTGTATATTAGTTTTGGTAAATTTTTTTCCCCTAGAAACTTGTTCATTTTATCTACATTTCAAATTATTTGGCATAAAGTTATTCCTACTATCCTC
The DNA here is from genome assembly GCF_028858775.2 of Pan troglodytes. Lineage (NCBI taxonomy): Eukaryota > Metazoa > Chordata > Mammalia > Primates > Hominidae > Pan > Pan troglodytes. The sequence goes on from NC_072401.2 coordinate 124,151,218, forward strand.
TTATCTTTTTAATGGCTGTAGGTTTTGTAATGATGTCTGCTTTTTCATTCCTAGTATTGGAAATGTGTCTCTCCTCTCATTTTCAGACAACCAACCTTTGGCTTTACTGATTACTTTTTTTAATTGTGCATTTGTTTTCTTCATTATTTCCCTCCTTCTTTTTTCTTTTAGGTTTAATTTCTTCTTTTTCTAATTTCTTAAGATGAATGCCTCACTGACTGTCAGTCTTTTTTTTTTCTATCTACATTAAGCCTACCAGTGTCCCCTTCAGTACTGCAGTAGCAGCATCCTGCAGATTTTCATATTATATTTGTATTATTATTAAGTTGAAAAAATTCAGTTTTCATTGTGATTTTTTTTGAACCATGAGTTATTTAGAAATGAATTAACTGATTTTCAAATATTTGTGTATTTCTTAGCATTTTTTTGTTACTGATTTTGTTATTCATTCTCCTGAGGTCAGAGAACTATACTTTATGATTTCAATCCTTGAGTTACATGGAGAGTTGCTTTGTGTCCTAGCATAGGGTCAGTTTTGGTAGATATTCCAGGTATGCTGGAAAACAGAGTTATTTTATTATTTTGATGTTGTTTTTTAATATATACCAATTAGGATAAGTGAGTTAACTTTGTTTTTCGTATCTTCTGGTATCTTCTATATATTCTTTTTAAAAATTTTGGCTAATAAGGGAAGTATGTTAAAACCTGCAAGCAAGGTCTGTTTCTCCATTTAGTTCTGTTTACTTTTGTTTTACGTATTTTGAATTTTGTTATCAGGCATGTATTAATTTAGAATTTTGTATATTCTTGGTGAATTGACCCTTTTATTACCCTGAGTGTCTGGTGATGCCTCTTACTTAATGCCTATTTGATAGTAGATATAGGTGCGCTGTTATCCTTCCATGTATATTTCATTCTGTGTATATTTGCATAGTATTCCTTTTATTCTTTTACTTTCAACCTTTCTATATTCTTATATTTCAGATACATCACTTGTATGCAGGGTAAATTGGGGTTTTATTTTTTTAATCCATCTGCTGTTGTCATTGTTTAAATTCAAGTACTTAATACATTTATATTTAGGGTAATATCTTAAAATACTTAGGTTTAATGTACTTCCTTATTTGCCCCACTTGTATGTTTTTTTTCCTGTTTTTTTTTTTTTTTTCATTCTTTTGGAATAGGCAAGTATTTTTATTATTTCATCCTCTTCCCATTGTCTTTTTAGTTAAACATTTTAACTTGGCCTTTAGTGAATATCCTATGTTAGTCTCCTTGGCTTATTAGGGGCTAGTATGCATTGCAAACATTGCAACACATGTTTACTTATTATTTGGGTACATTAAGTTGTGCTATGTTTATTACAGAATCAGTCTTTGTACTTTACTTTTTTGGAGACAGGGTCTCACCTGTCACCCAAGTTTAGTGACTGAGTGCAGCAGCATGATGATGGCTCACTGCGGTCTTGACTTCCTGGGCTCAAACAGTCATTGCGTGTAGCTAGGACTATAGGCACATGCCACGAAGCCTGGCTAATTTTTGAAATTTTTTTAGAGATGAGGACACACAGTGTTGCCCAGGCTAGTCTCGGACTCCTGGATGCAAGCTCTCCGCCCGTCTCAGCCTCCCAAAGTGTTGGGATTACAAGTGTGAGCCACCGTGCCCAACTTGTACTTTACTATTTTTTAACTTTTGAAAAATTCCATGTTTCTCTTGCCTTTGTTTTCCTCCTGTGAGTTACTATTTTCTTTCTATGTTCAGAGGAGTGGAGATTTTATCCAGCTTAAATTTTGTAGTTTGTATTAGAAATAATAGAGATTTTGTTATTTTATAAATATTTTTATATTATAATATTAAATATACTTTTAAAAACCACATATTGCCTGCGTTTTCTAGACCCCTTCCTTAAATGAAAATAATGTATCATTTAGTGTCAGATTTTATGTTTGCATGATATAAAAAAAAGTGGCAGGAAAATTACTAGACCATTTTCCCTGTTTCAGTTTTTCTGTCTCAGTAGGGTGATGTATCTGGTCCAAATTAGAAATATTGGCAAGTATTGCCAGATACTATCTGGCATTGAAGTATTTTGATTACATCCATTTATGTTAGATATTTTAGGAACAGCTTAAATTTTCCCAGGCCACAAGGTACTGTTTGATACAACATGGCACTGCATAGATACTTCTCAACTTATGATGGGGTTATGTCCTGAAAAAACTAGTGAGTCAAAATATGTGTGTGGCTGACTTGGAACTGTAGCTTGCTGCGGCTGCCCAGCGTTGCAAGAAAATTACTGAATTCATATTGCTTTTGTACCATTGTAAAGTGGAAAACTCTTTTTTTTTTTGAGACGGAGTTTTGCTCTTATTGCCCAGGCTGGAGTGCAATGGTGCGATCTCGGCTCACCGCAGCCTCTGCTTCCTGGGTTCAAGCAATTCTCCTGCCTCAGCCTCCCAAGTAGCTAGGATTACAGGCATGCACCACCACACCCAGCTAATTTTGTATTTTTAGTAGAGACATGGTTTCTCCATGTTGGTCAGGCTGGTCTTGAACTCTTGATCTCAGGTGATCCGCCTGCCTTGGCCTCCCAAAGTGGTGGGATTACAGGCATGAGCCACCACACCTGGCCATAAAGTTGAAAAGTCTTAAGTTGAATCCTAAGTCAGGGACTGTCTTTATCACTGAATATTTTTTAATGCTTCTGCTCCATTTAACTAATGAGGATGTCGAGTAGTAAATCGACCCAATTTATCATCGTCTTAGTCCAGTTTCTGCTGCTATAACAAAATACCACATACTTGGTAATTTACAAAGAACAGAAATTTATTTCTCACAGTTCTGGAGGCTGGAAAGTCCAAGATCAAGGTGCTGGCAGGTTTGGGCTCAGTCTCTTTGCATCCAAGATGGTGCCTTGAATGCCGTATTCTCTAAAGGAGAGGAACATTGTGTCCTCACATAGCAGAAGGGTAAGAAAAAGGGCAAGCCCTTCTTATAGCTGTATTAATCCATTCATGAGGCTGGAGACACCTCTCATTAGGCCTCACCTCCCATCAGTGTGTCATTAGGGATTAAGTTTTAACATGAGTTTTGGAGGAGACAAAAACTTCATACCATAGCAAACATAAACATGTCAAGAATTGTAAAGGGTCTGAGATTTTACTCTACTTTTACTCTATTCTAACAAATTTTGTGAGCGGCTGCAGAAGAGTCAAAGGAAAGAATATTGCAGCAACATAATTAGCTAGAGTAGCAGCATTCGCACCAGTTCCTGAGCCTCAGTTTTCACGGAGTGATACAGAGGGCTACCTGACACCTGAGCCTTTATAGGCTTGCATCACAGTAGGGGAGCCTTGAATTGTAGAACCTGAATCTTTTATAATGGACAGTAAGCATGTCTATCCTTTGTTTGGAGAGAGACATTTTCTTTTCCTGCATACCAACATCCTTTAAAAGATAGTCTTGAACAGAGGCAGTCAGTGATTTTACTCTCAAGCAGAAGTGCAAGAGATGTGAAGAACCATCTTTCAGCATTTTGGAAGGCAGATAAAGCAAGTGGGTATTTGTAAGATGTCCTAAAGAAGTGACTTGCTGTCTTTAGGAAGCAGGGGATCTATTTTTGGAGTATGTTTGTACTGTTCACTGCTTTTTCTTGGTAGAGAAAGATACTCAACCCTCTGTTTTGTGGAGTTTTGTGTCTTCTTTTTATTAATGCTTCTGTTTATATATAAAAGTTCAAATAAGTGAAAACAAAATGATGGAGTGGTATCATTTTAATTTAGTAAAAATGTATTGAGGTATAGTGTTTTGAACAAGAAAGGTTAAAAAAATCATGGGAGCTAGCTGGTGTTCCAGGATAACTTTAGATATTCAGACTGGATTTCTCAGAGATCTCTGAGATTAAACTCCTTCAAAGTGGAATTTTATTAAACACTCTTAACACAAAGAGCATATAGTGACTTACTGTCTTCTAGACTAAAGGTCGTCACAGATCAAAGGGCTCTAAATCTCACAGCCTGATGGAGAGGACATTCACTCTTGTCAATGTTTAAATTTCAAGCAAATAGCAAAGACAAAGAACTTAGTATCTAACTTCTCAAGTCAGCATGGTATCTTTGAATTTATTTTGGATCTCTCTAAATTTGACTTTGTTGACTATCTTCCTGGCTGCTTTAGTACCTTTTATTCTACGTCATCCTAGTTTTTCTTTCCCTTTTAAAACATCGTTTCTTTTTATGCTATTCAATTGATGGGCTTTCCTAAGATTGAGCCTTCTACACTTATTCCTCCATCCCTGACCCCTCACTAGCCTCCCCTTTTAGATCTCTCCCTTGCTATAATATCAAATCTTACATGTATGCACATCACTCTGAAGTTTGCTTCGCTCTTGTATTTCAAAATCACATTTCCAACTGCCACCTGAATGTTTGCTTGCAGGTGTTTTCCCAATACCTTAAAACTTTGTAATTCTAGTTTGAATGTATTTACCAAAAGGGCAGGGGCAAAAGCATGTTTTAATTTTAATATTTTACTCTTTTAAAAGAAGTTCCCCAAACAAATTATTTTGATAAATCTTTTTGGCTTTTTTTATGGATGTTGTTTTGTAAATTCTATTTTATATTTGTAAATAATGCTTTCTCATATTAAATATTTGTCATATTTTCATTGCCAAAACTAAGTGCTTGGATTTTTACATTTATCCTTCACATTCTTCCACCTCTCTTCCTACCTCTCATCCCCTCCCCTACAAGGACAAAATGTTTTAAATGCTGTAATCTTGCATGGGGTTTGGGTTTTTTAATATTTTTATTGGTGATAATTCTGTCACAGGATCCTTAGGGTGTCACTCTTCCAGCCAGAAACCTCTGTGGCCGGTGGCACCTCTGCCCGAGTTATATCCTCGGGCCCACTGGGCTTGTTCTGCCCACTTGGTCCAGCAGGCTATACTTGGCTTGTGCTATTGACCTGGATCCTACACCTGCCAAGGGTGAGCCAGGCGCAGAGCAGTGAAGGGGGTGTGAGTGAGCCCGAGGTCCGGCCACTGCACACAGCCAGGCATGCTGGCTGCAGTGGAGTGGACAGCCCCAGGTGCAGGCACAGGCACCGGCTCTGTGTGAGGATGTGGCTGGACCAGGCATACCACAAGTGTTTTCCACCGTGGGCACCAGGTAACATGGTGGTACCTGGAAGCTTGGAGATGTTGGAAACAGCAGAGCCCCAAAGAGAGTGTCACAGCTCTGGTATCACAGCTCTGATCACAGCCCTTGCATCTGGGCTCCCCAAAGGGCCACAGCTCCTCTTCTTCTCATTGCCCAAAATGTGGTGACCAGTGGGCGTGTTTCAGTCCTGTTTGTGTTACAGCTCTTTCAGTCCTGCCATTTGGCAGGTCCTGAGTTCTTGTCCAGCCTTTAGGAAGAATGAGGTATGTGGACAGCTGGAGGGTGAGCAAGGCAGAGAGGAGCTTCATTGAGCAAGAGAACAGCTCTCAGGAGACCTGAAGTGGGTAGGTCCTTCTGCCATCAGGTCGTCCTGATAAGCGTCCAGCTCTCAGCAGAGAGGATACCTGGAGGGGGTAGCTGCTGTCCACAGGCAGGCCATCCTCACAAATGTCTAGCTTTCCGCAGAGAGGACACCTGGAGTGGGTAGCTCCTTTCTGCAGGTAGGTCATCCTGATGAGTGTCCTGCTGTCAGTGGAGAGGAGACCCAGAGTGGGTAGCTTCTTTCTGTAGGCAGGTTGTCCCAGTGCATGTCCAGCTCTCAGTGGAGAGGAGACCAGAATGGGTAGCTCCTATCTGGCATCCCAGCTAGTGTCCAGTTCTCAGCGGAGAGGAGACCCAGAGTGAGTAGCTCCTGTCCTCAAGCTGGTCAGCCTGATGAGTGTCCAGCTCTCAGCAGAGAGGAGACCTGGAGTGGGTGGCTCCTTTCTGCAGGCAGGTTGCCCCAACAAGTGTCTACTTCTCAGCGGAGAGGAGACCCGGAGTGGGTAGCTCCTTTCCATAGGCAAGGTGTCCCAGTGAATGTCCTGCTCTTAGTGGTGAGGAGACCCAGGGTGGGTAGCTCCTTCTCACAGCTGGTAGTCCTGACATCCCAGGGAGTCTGGCTGAGTCGGGTTTTTATGGGCTTCAGAAGGGAGGAAGTACATGCTGATTGGTCCATGGGTGGCCATGGGCAGGCCCAGAAAAAGCACCATAAGTTCTTGGTCTCAGCTGCAGACTCTACCCAGCTCTGACAGCCTGCCCTCCATGCTTCAGGCTGTCCCTGGCTTAAAGGTGGGGCTTCACCAGGGACTCACTCCTTTCTGCCCAGGAGCCTCTCTGCCTCCTGCTGCCATCAATCATGTCGTCCATGGTGCTGGGGCTGTTCATGCTGAGGGGTGCTTGCAGGACTGCGCCGAGCCACCCTCGGCCTCCCTCACATACTCATTGGCACCCAAAGTCTGGAGGGGACCAAGGTGGAAGGGAGCTGGACTGTCAGTGCCACCTTGAGCACATGAACACCTAGGTGGGTCATGACAGTGGCTTGGCTCAGCCTTAACTTTGGTCTGAAATCAGAGCAGGCAAAAAGTTTTTCTGGGACTGGGGAGAGGCCAGGCAGTAGAAGCAGGCACTTCGGAGCCTGTTGGGGCAGGGGGTGCTTCCTGGGTTCTCGAGAGTGGAGGGATACCTGGGTCCACAGCCATGGCTGGGCAGCTGCAGCTGTGCCTGGGTGAGTGGGGCTCACACTCCACCAACTTGGAAAAGAGCAGGGCTCCTGCCTGTTCCCAGCTCCCACTGGCTTCGTGGAGTATGCAGCCCTGGCCACGCCTCCTTCACTGCAGCCAGTGTCTTCACTGTTGCCACTCCAGATGGGCCACCGGAGCCATCAATTCAGTCTGTATTTATGAAGGAAAAGACAAATCTTGTGTTACTTTCCTCTCTTTGTAGGTCTCTGTGCCTTGCGGAGAATCCTGAAAAAACAGCCTAACCTCCCTGATGTCAAGGTGGCTGGACTGGTGAAGATTACTCTGAAGGATTTCTTGCAGGCAATGAATGATATCAGACCCAGTGCCATGAGGGAAATAGCAATTGATGTCCCAAATGTAAGTCATTTATGTCCCACACTAGCTACACTGTTTGAATTAAACTCTGAAAAAAATTTAGAGTCCAGGGAGACTGACTTCCTAGGCTAAACTTTAAAAAAATATTTTTCTTAATTGAAAGTTTTATTGAGATAGCTGTAAATTCAGTGCAGTTATACGAAGTAATGTAGGGAGATTCTGTGTATCCTATACCCAGTTTCCTCCAGTGGCAACATTTTGCAAAACTGTAGTACAGGCTGGGTGCAGTGGCTCATGGCTGCAATCCCAGCACTTTGGGAGGCTGAGGTGGGCGGATCACTTGAGCCCAGGAGTTTGAGACCAGCCTGGTTAACATGGTAAAACCCCATCTCTACAAAAAGTACAAATTAGTTGAGTGTGGTGGTGTACACCTGTAGTCCCAGCTACAGCTGAGGTGGGAGGATCATCTGAGCCCTGGGGAATGTTGAGGCTGCAGTGAGCCATGGTTGTGCCACTGCACTTCAGCCTGGGTGACAGAGCGAGACCCTGTCTCAAAAACAAAAAACAAAACACCCAAAAAACTATATTACAATACTAAAACCAGGATACCCCTATTGATACAATCCATTGATCTTACTCATATTTTTTCAGTTTTACTTGTGTGTATGTGTTTATTTAGTTTTATACAATTTTATCTCATGAAAAGGTTTGCGTATTCATCACAGATACTAAGTAATTCCATCACCACAAAGATCCCTCATGTTGTCTTTTATAATCACACCCACCTCATTCCTCCCCTCATTTCTAAATTTTTATTTCAGAACCTTTATATAAATGGAATCATACTGTATACAACCTTTTGGAATCAGCTTTTTTCACATATGAGTAAGATCATTTGTCTTTCTGTGTACCTTAACTTATTTCAGTAGGCATAATGTTCCCCAGATTCATCCATGTTATTATAAATGACAGTATTTTCTTCTTTTTATAAGGCCAAATAATATTCCATTATGCCACATTTCTTTGTAACATTATACCACATTTTCTTTCTCTGTTCATCTGTTGAGGGACACTTAGATTGATTCCCTATCTTGGATGTTGTGAATAATGCTGTAGTGAACATGAGAGTGCAGATATCGCTTTGAGATACTTCATTTCCTTTTGATATGTACCCAGTAGTAGGATTGCTGAATCTTTTGGTAACTTAATATTTTGAGGAACCACCATACCATTTTTCCATAATGTCTGTACCACTTTACATTCCCACCAACAGTGTACAAGGGTTTCTTTTTCTCCATATCCTTGGCAACACTTATCTTTCATCTTTTTGGTAATGGCCTTCCTAACAGATGTGAGGTGATATCTCATTATAGTTTTGATTTGTATTACCCTGATGATTAGTGGTATTGAACATATTTTCATATACCAGTTAGCCATTTGTACATCTTCTTTTAACAAATGTTACTCAGATCCTTTGCCCATTTTTAATCAGATTGTTTGTTTTTTTTTGCTTTTGAGTTGTTTGAGTTTCTTAATATATATTTTAGTATTTTGGATAGTAGCCCCTTACCTCATATATGGTTCACACATATTTTCTCCCATTCCATAGGTTGTCTCTTTACTCTGTTTCCTTTGCTGTGCAGAACTTTCTAGTTTGATGCAGTCCTGTTTGTCAGTTTTTGTTTTTCTTGCCTCTGCTTTTGGAGTGTATCCAAAAATTCATTGCCCTGGACCCATGCCATAAGGCTTTTCCTTATGTTTTCTTCTAGTAGTTTTACAGTTCTAGATATTATGTTTAAATATTTAATCCATTTTGAACTGATTTTTTGTATGTGGTGTGAGAAGACTGGCCAGTTTCATGTGTGGACATACAGTTTATCATATGGATATCATGTGGATATACGGTTTTCCTGACACCATTTTTTAAAGAGATTGTGCTTTCGTCATTGCGTGTTCTTTGGTACCTTTGTAGATCAATTGACTGTACATGCGTGGATTTATTTCTGGGCTCTCTATTCTGTTTCATTTATTTATATGTCTGTTTTTATGCCAGTATATTGCTGTCTTGATTATCATAGCTTTGTAGTATATTTTGAAATCAGATAGTGTGATGCCTACAGCTTTTTTTTTTTTTTTTTTTTTGCTTGAGATTACTTTGACTATGTGGTGACTTTTATGTTTCCTTATGAATTTTAGGGTTGTTTTTCATATTTTAGAGAAAAATGCCATTGGAATTTTGGTAGTGGTTACATTAAATCTGTAGACAATTTTGGGTAGTATGAATATTTTAATAGTGTTAATTTTTTAAATTAATGAACATTAGACATTATTCTATGTATTTGTGTCTTCTATTTCATCAGTATTTTATAGTTTTCAGTGTACCGGTCTTTCACCTTCTTGGTTAAGTTTTTTCAGTATATTTAAAAAATACTATTGTAAATGGGATTTTCTTTTTTTAATTTTTTGGATAGTTGTTAGAGTATAGAAATGCTACTGACTTTTGTTGTCGATTTTGTATCCTGCCAATTTACTGAATTCATTTATTGGTTTTAATCTTTTTTTTTTTTTGGTGGAATATTTAGGGTTTCCTTTATGTAAGATTATGTCATCTGCAAACAGACAATTTTTTTCTTCTTTTTCAATTCGGATGCTTTTTATTTCTTTTTCTTGCCTAATTTCCCTGGCTATGACTTTCAGTACTATATTAAATAGAAGTTGCGAGAGTGAGCATTTTGTCTTGCTCTTCATCTTAGAGGAAAAGTTTTTAGCTTTTCATTGTTGGGTATGATGTTAGCTGTGAGCTTGTCATACATACAGCGTTATGATGTTGAGGTACATTCTGTCTAACGTATTGAGAGTTTTTATCATGAAAGGATGTTGAATTTTGTCAAATGCTTTTTCTGTATCTATTGATATGATTATATGATTTTTATTCTTTGTCCTTTTAAAGTGGCATATCATGTTTATTGATTTGCATATGTTGAACCAGCAGCCTTGCATCCTAGGGATGAATCTCATTGGATCATGGTGTATGATCCTTTTAATGTGCTATTGAATTTGGTTTGCAAATATTTTGTTGAGAATATTTCCATCTATGTTCACCAAGGATATTGGCCTGTAATTTTCTATTCTTACAGCATTTTTGTATCACATTAATGCTGGCCTCATAAAGTGAGTTTGGAAGTGTTCCTTCCTCTTCAGTTTATTGGAAGTTTTGTGAATTCTACTAAGATTTTAAAGAAGTGATGCTAATGCTTGAGAAGCATAACTTCTCGGGTCTTGGAGTTTTCTTTGTTAGGGAGCTTTTTGATTATTGGTTTATTCCCCTCACTCATTATTGGCCTGTTCAGATTTTCTTTATGATTCATTTTTGGTAGGTTGTATGTTTCTGGGAATTTCTTTCTTTCTTCTTGGTTGGCCAAATTGTTGCCATGTAATTGTTCATATTAGTGTCTTATGATTGTATTTTTGTGGTATCAATTATAGTGTCTCCTGTTTCATTTCTGAGTTTATTTACTTTAATCTTCTTTTTTTTTTTTTTTTTTTTTTTTGAGACGGAGTCTCACTCTGTTACCCAGGCTGGAGTGCAATGGCACCATCTTGGCTCACTGCAACCTCCACCTCCTGGGTTCAAGTGATTTTCCTGCCTCAACCTCCTGAGTAGCTGGGATTACAGGCACCCGCCACAACGCCCAGCTAATTTTTGTATTTTTAGTAGAGACGGGGTTTCACCATGTTGGTCAGGCTGGTCTCAAACTCCTGACCTTGTGATCTGCCCACCTCAGCCTCCCAAAGTGCTGGGATTACAGGTGTGAGCACCGCGCCCAGCCTACTTTAATCTTCTTTCTTTTTTTTGTAGTAGTCTAGGCAAAGATTTGTCAATTTTGCTTATCTTTTGAAAAAACAACTTATGTTGATCTTTTTATATTCTTATATTGATCTTTTAAATTATTTTTCTAGTCTCCATTTCATTTATTTCTGCTCTGATCTTTAGTATTTCCTTCCTTCTGCTAACTCTGGACTTATTTTGTTCTTTTTCTATTTCTTTGTTGTGTAAAATTAGGTTGTTCATTTGAGATATTTCTTTTTTCTTAATATAGGTATTTATTGCTATAAACTTTCCTCATAGAACTACTTTTGCTGTATCGAAGTTTTGGTATGTTGTGTTTCTATTTCCATTTGTCTTAAGACTTTTTTTTATTTTTCTTTTGATTTCATCTTTGACCCATTGATTGTTCAGGAGTATGTTGTTTAATTTCCAGATATTTGTGGATTTTCCAATTTTTTTTCCTGTTATTCATTTCTGGTTCATATGATTATGGACAGAAAAGATACGTGATATGATTTTAGTCTTCTTAAATTTTTTAGACTTGTTTTGTGGTCTAAGATATGATCTATCCTTCAGAATGTGTCATGTGCACTTGAAAAGAATATGTATTTGAGAGCCCCATAGATGGTTCACATCACAGGACTCTGTACAGACAACCCCCAGTACCAACCCAGAGCTGGGTAGACTTGCTGGGTGGCTAGACCTAGAAGACAACAATCACTGCAGTTAGGCTCACAGGAAGACACATCCATAGGAAAAGTGGGGAGCGTACTACGTCAACGGAATATCCCATGGGACAAAAGGATTCGAACAACAACCTTCAGCCCTAGACCTTCTTCTGACAGAGCCTACCCAATGAGAAAGAGCCAGAAAACCAACCCTGGTAACATGCCAAAACAAGGCTCTTCAACACCCCTCAAAAATTACACTAGGGATGTGTTTCCATTTGTATCGTGTATTTCTTTCAGTTGTGTTTTGTAGTTTTCCTTGTAGAGGTCTTTCGACTCCTTGGTTAGGTGTATTCCTAAGTATTTTTTTTTGCAGCTATTGTAAAAGGTTGAGTTATTGATTTGATACTCTGCTTGGTTGCTGTTGGTGTATAGAAAGCTACTGATTTGTATACATTAATCTTGTATCCGGAAACTTTGCTGAATGCTTTCACCAGTTCTAGGAGCTTTACTCCTAAGGAGGAGTCCTTAGGGTTTTCAAGGTAAATGATCATATCGTCAGCAGTGACAGTTTTACTTCCTCTTTACTGATTTGGATGCCTTTCATTTCTTTCTATTGCTCTGGCTAGGACTTCCAATACTATGATGAAGAGGAGTGGTGAGAGTGAGCATCCTTGTCTTGTTCCAGTTCTCAGAGGAATGTTTTCAACTTTTCCCCCTTTCAGTATTACATTGGCTGTGGGTTTGTCATAGATGGCTTTTATTACATTAAGGTATGTCCCATGTATACCAATTTTGCTGACAGTTTTAATCATAAAGGGATGCTGAATTTTGTTGAGTACTTTTTCTGCATCTGTTGAGATGATCGTGTGATTGTGTTTTTAATTCTGTTTATGTGGTGTATCCCATTTATTGACTTGCATATGTTAAACCATCCCTGCATCCCTGGTATGAAACCCACTTGATCATGGTGGATTATCTTTTTAGTATGTTGTTGGATTTGGTTAGCTAGTAGTTTTTTAAGTAAGGATTTTAGCATCAGTGTTCATCAAGGATATTGGTCTGTAGTTTTGTTTTTTTGGTTATGTCCTTTTCTGGTTTTGGTAGTAGGGTGATGCTGGCTTCATAAAATGACTTAGGGAGGGTTCCTTCTTTCTCTGTCTTGTGGAGTAGTGTCAAAAGGATTGAAGGATTGGTACCAGTTCTTCCTTGAATGTCTGGTAGAATTCCGCTGTGAATCCATCTAGTCTTGGACTTCTTTTTGTTGGAAATTTTTTTGTTTTTCTTTTTTTTTTTTTGAGACAGAGTAGTTTTGCTCTTGTTGCCCAGACTGGAGTGCAATGGTGCAATCTCGGCTCATCGCAACCTCTGCCTCTCAGATTCAAGCGATTCTCCTCCCTCAGCCTCCCAAGTAGCTGGGTGGGATTATAAGCATGTGCCATCACGCCTGGCTAATTTCTTATTTTTAGTAGAGATGGGGTTTCTCCATGTTGGTCAGGCTTGTCTCTAACTCTTGACCTCAAGTGATCCACCCGCCTCGGCCTCTGAATGTGCTGGGATTATAGGTGTGAGCCACCGTGCCTGGCTGGTAATTTTTAAATTACCATTTCAATCTCACTGGTTGTTATTGGTCTGTTCAGGGTACTAATTCTTCCTGATTTAAGCTAGGAGGGTTGTATTTTTCCAGGAATTTATTCATCTCTTCTAGGTTTTCTAATTTATGTGCATACAGGTGTTCATAGTAGCCTTGAATGATCTTTTGTATTTCAGTGGTATCAGTTGTAATATCTCCTGTTTTGTTTCTTAGTGACGTTATTTAGATTTTCTCTCTTCTTTTCTTGGTTAATCTTTCTAATTGTCTATTTTATCTTTTCAAAGAACCAGCTTTTTGTTTCATTTATCTTTTGTATTTTTTTTTTCAATTTTATTTCGTTCTGCTCTGATCTTGGTAATTTCCTTTCTTCTGCTTGGTTTGGGGTTTGGTTTGTTCTTGTTTCTCTAATTCCTTGAGGTGTGACCTTAGAATGTCAGTTTGTGCTCTTTCAGACCTTCCGATGTAGGTGCTTTGGGCTATGAACTTTCCTCTTAGCACTGCCTTTGCTGTATCCCAGAGGTTTTGATAGACTGTATCATTATTGTCATTCAGTTCGAAGAATTTTTTAATTTTCATCTTGATTTTGTTTTTGACCCAACGCTCATTCAGGAGCAGGTTATTTAATTTTCATGTATTTGCATGGTTCTGAAGGTTCCTTTTGGAGTTGGTTTCCAATTTTGTCCCATGGTGGTCTGAGAGAGTGCTTGATATAATTTCAATTTTCTTAAATTTATTGAGGCTCGTTTTATGGCCTATCACGTGGTCTGTCTTGGAGAAAGTTCCATGTGCTGTTGAATAGAAGGTGTATTCTGCAATTGTTGGATGAAATGTTCTGTGTATATCAGTTAAGTCCATTTGTTCCAAGGTATAGTTGAAATCCATGGTTTCTTTGTTGACTTTCCGTCTTGATGACCTGTCTAGTGCTGTCAGTGGAGTACTGAAGTCCCGTACTATTATTGTGTTGCTGTCTATCTCATTTCTTAGGTCTCTTAGTAATTGTTTTATACATTTGGGAACTCCAATGTTAGGTGCATATTATTCTAAATGAAGTAACTCAGGAATGGAAAAACAAACAGCATATGTTCTCACTGATATGTGGGAGCTAAGGTATGAGGACACAAAGTCATAAGAATATAATGGACTTCAGGGACTTGGCAGGAAGAGTGGGAGGGGGGTGAGGGATAAAAGACTACAAATAAGGTGCAGTGTACACTGCTCGGGTGATGACTGCACCAAAATGTCACAAATCACCACTAAGGAACTTACTCATGTAACCAAATACTACCTGTACCCCCAATAACTTGTGGAAAAATAAAAAATACTAATAATTTAAAAAAGAGAAAATAACGTGTATTCTGCGGCCATTGGTTGTAGTGTTCTGTATATGTCTGTTAGGTCCGTTTAGTCTATAGTGCTCTTCAAGTCTGCTGTTTCCTTATTGATTTTCTATCTTGATGATTTGCCATTGTTGAAAGTGGGTTATTGAAGTCTCTTACTGTTCCTGTATAGCTGTATGTTACTCCCTTTGGTTCTTTTAAAATTTTCTTTATGTATTTAGGTGCTCCAGTGTTCAGTGCATATATATTTACAATCACTATATCCAGTTAATGAATTGACTCTTATCATTATGTAATGACCTTGTCTTTTTTGACAGTTTTTGACTTAGTCTATTTTGTCTAAGTATAGCCACCCCTGCTCTATTTTGATTGCTATTTGCATGAAAATTGCTATGAAATAGCATGATTGCTATTTATGCAAATAGCAATCAAAATAGAGCTGAAGACTCGATTTTGAAAGTCTTCAGACTCTTTAAGAACACATATAGAATACTTTCACTTCAGCTTTAACAATACATATAGAATACTTTAAATTAAAATCTTTAAATTAGAGTCTCTTATGGGTAGCATAATTTTGAATCTTGTTGTTTAATCCATTCAGCCACTCTGTCTTTTGACTGGAGAATTTAATCTTCCATTTGAAGTAATTATTGATAGGTAAGGGCTTACTAGAGCTATTTTATTGTTTTCTGTTTTGTAGTACCTTTGTTCCTTTCTTCTTCTCTTGCTGTCTTCCTTTGTGATGTGATTTTTTTTTTTAGTGATATTCTTTGATTCTTTTCTCTTTATCCTTTGTGTATCTATTACATGATTTTTCTTTATGATTACTCTGAGGCTTACATAAAACACCTTCTAGTTGAAACAGTCTATTTTAAGCTGTTAATAACATTGGTCCCACACACAGACTCTACTCTTTAATTTCTCCTGCCCCCATATTTTATGTTACTGATGTCACGTTTTGCATCTTTTATATGTTGTGTATCCCCTAACAAATTATTGTGGCTATTGCTATTTGTAATTTTTTTTTAACTTTTACACTTGTAGCTAAAAATGATTTATGTGCTAGTACTATATTATTACAGTATTCTGGGTTTGTCTGTATTCTTACCTTTACAGGGGTTTTGTACTTTCATATGCTTTCATATTAGTTAGCATCCTTTCATTTTAACTTGATGAACTGGCTCTAGTGGTGCTGAATACCCACATTTTTATTTGATTATGTCTTTATTGCTCTCTTATTTTTTAAGGCCAGCCTTTTCTGGTATAGTATTCTTTGTTGGCAGTTTTTTTTTTTTTCCCCCTTTTTCTTTTAGCACTTTCAATATATCATCTTACTCTCTCCTGGCCCGCAATGGATTGTCTGAGAAATCTGGTCATAGTCTGATGATGGTTTCCTTATTTGTAATGAGTTGCTTTTTTCTTGCTGCTTTCAAAATTTGTTGACTTTTGAGAATATGATTATAACATATCTTGGTGAAGCTCTCTTTGTTTTCATCTATTTGGAGTTCTTTAGGCTTTATGGATTTAGATTTGAATCCATAAAGCCTAAAGAACTCCAAATACACTAAAACAAATTATATTTATTTCCCTCTCCAGATTTGGGAAATTTTCTGTCATTCTTTCTTTTTTTTTTTTTTTTTTTGAGACAGAATCTCACTCTGTCACCAGGCTGGAGGGTAGTAGTGTGATCTTGGCTCACTGCAACCTCTGACTCCCTAGTTCAAGGGATTCTCCTGCCTCAGCCTCCCGAGTAGCTGGCATTACAGACACACGCCACCACGACAAGCTAATTTCTGTATTTTTAGTAGAGACGGAGTTTCATATGTGGCCAGGATGGTCTTGATTTCCTGACCTCGTGATCCACCCGCCTCGGCCTCCTTAAGTGCTGGGGTTACAGGCCTGAGCCACCGTGCCCAGCCCATTATTTCTTTAAGTAAATTTTCTGCCCCTTTCTCTGCTTCTTCTGGGTCTGTTGTAATGTGTACACTGGTTCGCTTAATGTTGCGTTCTAAGTCCCTGTTAGGCTTTTTTCACTCTTCATTCTTTTTTCTTTTTGTTTTTGTGACAAGATAATTTCAGAAAATCTGTGTTTGAGTTTGCTGATTCTTCTGTTGTATTGTCTGCTGTTGAAGTTTTCCATTGAATATTTAATTCACTCATTGAATTCTTCAGTTCCAGAATTTCTGTTTGGTTCTTTTGTATACTCTCTATCTCTTTCTTGAATTCTTCATTTTGTTCATGCATTGTTTTCCTGGATTCATGTTATTTGAATTCTCTTGTAGCTAAGATGATTATTTTTTATACTTATCTGGCAGTTTATGTATCATCAGTCATTTAGTGTCTGCTACTGGTGCTTAATTTTGTTCCTTTGGTGTCCTGTTTCTCTAATTATTAGTGATTTTTGTGGGCTTGTGTTATTGTCTGTGCATGTGAAAAAGTAAACAACACTTCTTGTCTTTACAGATTGGTTTCTGTAGGGAAAGCCCTTCACTAGTCAGCTTGTCTAGTAGTTCTTGGTAGGCTGTCTTGCTGCTGGAGTCCTTGGGTATCTTGGTTTGTTGTCTGGGTCAGCAGGTGGATGGTCTTGGTGTCTAGGTCCAAGGAGGGCAGTCTTAGTGCTGGGATGGGGCTGGAGCCTGAGGCCACAGGGACAGTTCTGGAGCCTCTGTCCACTGGGGCTGACCTGGAGCCTGTGTCTATGGGGGTGATCCTGAAGGCTGAGTTCATGGATGCCACCTGGCACTGAGGTGGGCCTTGAATTCAGGACCATAGTGGTGGGTCTAGAGCCTGAGACCAGCCTGGGTCTACAGTGGCTGGTTTGGAATTTGGGGCTGCAGGTCCAAGCCTGGCTCTTGTGTAGGCCTAGAGCCTAAGTCTGCAGGGATCCATCCTGGGCTGTGGGGGCTGACCTTGGGCTGGGATAGGGCAAGTACTGGAATCTGTGGGGAGAGCTGGATGCTTATGTCATCCTTCTTCCATGTGGACAGTATTTCTCTCCACATTGTGCTGCCAGAGGTTGGGGGTGGGATGAAGCATTTAGTGAGAAACTTTACTTCCTAGATTCTTCAATGCATGTTTTCTTATTTATTTATTATTTTTTGAGACAAAATCTCTCTTTGTTGCCCAGGCTAGAGTGCAGTGGTGCGACACGGCTCACTGCAGCTTCAGTCTCCTGAGTTTAGTTGATCCTCCCACCTCAGTCACCTGAATAGCTAGGACTACAGGTGTACACCACCACACCCAGCTAATTTTTTGTTTTACTTTATTTTTTGTAGACATGGGTTTTCTCTGTGTTGCCCAGAGTAGTCTTGAATTCCTAGGCTCAAGCAGTCTTCTCACCTGGGCATCCCAAATTGCCGGGATTACAGATGTGTGCTACTGTACCTGGCCTGTTTCCTTATTTTTGTTCTCCACCCAGGTACTCTAATCTCTCACTTGGATTCCTTAGCTGTTGTGAAGGTATTTTCAAGTGTGGGCAATTGTTCAAGCTGATATTTCTGTGAGGAAAGAGCAGTAGAAAACTCCTATTCTGCCACCTTTCCATCATCAGTTTCATCACAGTTGTACTCTTTCTTGCAAAAACTCTACCATTAGAATTATTTGAAAACTTAGAGCCTTGTTAGAGAGTCTGGCCTAGTTGTATCCTTTACCTCACTGTGTGTAGGCATTTCAGTATCCATAGTTCTCTTGGTCATTAACTAATGTTTTTAAATTGTTAGCTAAAAATAAAACAAAAAACAAAACAAAGGAAACTAAAATGATATTAGATAAATGAAGTAGACTATGTGGAATGATAAGGATTTGTTTTCAATTTTTTTTTTTAAAGAGGCAGGAGCTCTCTCTGTCTTCCAGGCTGGAGTGCAATGGTGCAGTCCTAGCTCACTTCACTGTAGCGTCAGATTTCTCTGCTCAAACAATCCTCCTGACTCAGCCTTCTGAGCAGTTGGAATAGCAGGCACATGCCATTGCACCTTATTAAATTTTTTATTTTTTGTAGAGACGAGGTCTTGCTTTGTTGCCCAGACTGGTCTGGAACTCGTGGCTTCAAGTGATCCTCCCGCCTCAGCCTCCCAAAGTGCTAAAATTGCCGGCGCAAGCCACCATGCTGGACCTGTTTTCCCTTTTAAAAGTGACTATATTCCTCGAACAATGTGTTTTGTGGTCATATAAGTTTTGGGATTGTTGGTTTAAATAACACCAATAGTTTCTTTTCTGCTGGACTCCTCAGAGTCTTTTAATATGCAAATATTTATCATTATGAAGTGATCAAAAGGATTTCTTATGGAAACTTAGTTGCCATGGCTTGGGGAGCAGCGACTTTTTGTATTTTGCAATGTGAATGCAATAAATGACCACAGGTTCTTTCCATCACTGTGTGTTTGCCCTTTTGTGTGCAGTTTTGTACTCCTATGATAAAAGAAATGGAATCAGTTTTTGCAGGCTTTAAGTCTGTGCCTGGCCCTGTTACTTTCTTTGGCCAGTGTGATATCAGCAATCATGATGCACACAGGCTTGAAAATGCTTGAGGCTTGCCTTCCCTTGCTGCTCTTTTAAATCCTACCTTATCTATATTAAGAAATATTTACTAGCTTCCTGGAGGATGGGAGACCCTGTGGAACAGAATGAGCCCTCTTAGCTGAGAATCCTTCTACCCAGCTGTCCTGCCAATTACCAGACATGTGACATCATGCTGGACTATCCTGTCCCAATTGAAGTTTGTCCACACCCAGTTAACTCTCAGAACTGTCAGAAATAATATATGTCTGTTGTTTTAAGTTGCTAATTTTTGGGGTAATTAACTATCAAAAGCTAAAGGATGCATATACTTGTTAACTTTTTATATAATGCAGTTGTTTTGTAAATTTAGGCTGAGAAACAGTGCTCTATGGATAGGAATATTCTCTAAGGACTTATTGCTAGCTTAGGTTACTTAGTGTGGTTTTGAATTCTTTTTGAGACATTTTCAAATTTACTATTGAATTTTAACTTAATTTCCAAAAATTTCTATAGCAGAACATGCTCATTTAATGTAAATAATTTGACAAATGGAATTATGTAATAATGGATGATTGATGTTGGGCTAGTAGAAACTTTCTCTAGAATCGATGTTATAAAACCTTGGCTGATTATTATGAGTTTTTTTTTATCTGCAATATTTATCTGTATTTTATTGCATACTGTTGCATAAAATAATGGGTCAGGTAGATGCCCAGTCATCAAATGCCACATGTCAGAATTTCAGGTGATAGTTACAAACTACATCAATCAAAAACACTTTCTAGTTTAAAACAATTTGGAACTACAGAACATACAGTAACATTTTAAACTTAAAATTACTGCCAATGGGGAATGTGTTTAAACAGCATCCACTCTTGGAATTGCTAAACTGATTTATTCATCATAGGAACTGGTACTACAACTGCATATTTAATTGCTCTAATGAAAGATTTTTTTCCTTTATTTTCCTTTAATACAGTATTTACAATCCATGGACTTGTGCCATTTTCCATTTGGCACTTTATTATTTGGCCTAAGGCCATGGTGTGCTGTGATGTTACTCATGAGCTCTGGAGTGATTAACACTGGTGAAAGTACTTTCTTATACTGCATTTTATGCTTGCTTCAGATAATAAAAATTTTCCTGAGAAGTCAACATTTCTGTAATTAGATTCCTAAAAATTCAGTTTCCTGATTTCTGGCAATTATATCTACAAAAATTTCTCCAGATTATTTCTGCAGATGGTTAATACTTATTTTGGTATAGAAAACCTGTTTCAAATGGCTAGTTAATTATCAACTTTTGAAAAATAATATAGTGGGCATTTAGCATGTTTTCAGAAAAGATTTTAGTGCATAAAGTTAAAATTTCCAAATCACACTTGCCTAGTTATATTTAAGTTTGCAAAAAAGGTGCTAGGATGGAAATATTGCCAGTGAAAATATAAATGTTTATACATTACTAATTTTAGGAGACCACAAGTGTTAGCCACTTACTTAAATGTAATGTTTCCTTCTTTTGGAGCTTCTGAATGGTGATTACAGTGACATTAAGGTCAAATGCGTTTTCTTTACAGCATGAATCCTTACAATCTAGGAATATGCTAACATTCATTGTGAAATTCCAATTTTCTTATCCAGAGATAACAGCTGTTAACATTTTGTTATAGTTCCTGTAAGATGTGTGTGTGTGTGTGTGTGTGTGTGTGTGTGTGTGTGTGTGTGTGTATTAGAGATGGAGTCTCACTCTGTCGCCTATGCTGGAGTGCAGCAGCACGATCTCAGCTCACTGCAGCCTTCACCTACCAGATTCAAGTGATTCTCCTGCCTCAGCCCCCCAAGTAGCTTAGAGTACAGGCACGTGCCACCATGCCTGGCTGATTTTTGTGCTTTTTTTTTTAGTAGAGATGAGGTTTTACCATGTTGGCCAGGCTGGTCTTGAACTCCTGACCTCAGGTGATCTACTCTCTTCAGTCTCCTGGAGTACTGGGATTGCAGGTGTGAACCACAGCTTCTAGCCATCTTTTTATATTTTAATGTAGTTAATCTTAAGATATATGTAGTTTTATATTCTGCTTTTTTCACTTAAAATTATGTAGTAAACATTTTACATTAGAATTTGTTGGCAAAACTTTTTAAATGACTACACCAAAGACTTTTATATGGATAAACTGTAATTGGTTGATCCTTCTTTAGTCTCAAATATTTAGGCTTTTGTCTATTTTTCCATACCATTGTTATGAAGATATTTGTGTGTAAATCTTTGCATTTATGATTTTTAGAAATAAAATTATAAGACTAAAATGTATTATTTTTAAAGCTTGTGACAAATATCAAGCTTTTGTTTTCAGAAAGGTTATTCTAATTTATGATATATGACAAAAATTTAAAATTATAAAAACCTTAAGCAGGAACTCAATTTTCACTTTGGTTATTGTCTTTTTACTTTTCACTAGAGTTTATTTTTTTAACTTTTGGAAAGATCTTTATTGTCAGAAATTGATATTGAATAATCTTTAGATAAATACAGATTTTAAAAGGAAAATGAAAAATAATTATTAATTATATATCTTCTCCTTTCTATAAAAGTGTTAAATTTTTAGATAAAAGGGTATAGCTGGGCCATTACTTTTAATGGATTTTACAGTACATGACAGCAGGTTCTTACCTTTTATTTATATCCTGAGTACTTAGCATATGAATAGCACATAGTAGATACCCAATCAATATTTTTAGAATAAAAATGCCTATAATAGTACTATGCTATCTACTCTGGAAAGATATAAAGAAGTCCTTTATGTTTTCTGCAGAAACATTTTGCTGCTTTTATCTACTATTAAAAATTCTTATTTTAGTAAGGTAAACAAAAAATAGTGCTTTTAATATTTGTATTCATATATTATCATTGTGATAAGTTTCTCTATGTACACCATAACAATTTTCAGTGATAAGTGGCATTCTTAACCAAATATATACAAATGGAGTATCATCAAGT
This sequence comes from Pan troglodytes, assembly GCF_028858775.2. Classification (NCBI taxonomy): domain Eukaryota; kingdom Metazoa; phylum Chordata; class Mammalia; order Primates; family Hominidae; genus Pan; species Pan troglodytes. The sequence continues at coordinate 124,173,174 of NC_072401.2, forward strand.
TTAATTCTTTTATGCATCTAAACCTGCCTCCCCTCACCTCCATGCTTTCTCTGTTTCATTTTATGTAGCGTTTTAGGTTGTTCCTTATTATTTGGAAGTAATTCATCTTTATACTTTTGATCTTGCCTTTGGATTCTAGTTTTCAGAATTTGGACATTTGGTTCACAATGAGCTAATGTATAAACCATTAGAGAGGTAGTACTCCATCTTCTTGTGAACCCAGTTTTGTAAAGTGAACTGCAGCCAGAGCCTCAGGACTAATTGTATAACCCAAACCCCTTAGTAAACTCCGATCCAGGTTAAACTTAGAGGTCGTTGGCTATCAAATTGAGTGTATACCACATATCATTAGTTAAATAAACATTTCTTATTTACTCCCATTTTAAAATGTAGCAGTTTTCTTAATTATATGAATAATCAACTGTCTCTTTCACTAATTATATATTTAAAATTTACTACTATATTTTCACCTGGCACCTTTTCAGATGAGCCTAGAACATCAGAATGTGACAGTCAGTTGAGTTTCATAGGATGAGCTCATTAGCAGTACATTTCTGGTGCAAAGGTTTGAGTGAAGTAGTTTAATTGACTATAATTATATTTCATTCTTCATATCCCCTTAGGATAATTAGAAGAAATTCATTTTAGTTTTTATTCTTTAAATACAGTACTGCATTTTATATTTTATTTTTTTACAGGCTCAAAGATTGAGGGTTTCTATGATGCTTTATTAAATAAAAGATTGCTTTTTTTGGAATAAATAGTATAACCTGTGGAAATGCTATTAATTCCATATTGGTTCTTGGCAGGGCTTTTAAATTTGGTTTCTTTTGATTTGCTTCTTGTTGTCTAGACAGAAAAGTGTCTTCTATCACTCCCAAGATCCCAGTCTTTCTTGCCAACTTCTCTTGTGCATTTTTATAGTTTTAAGTAATAGCAATTGAACAGGAAAGCACATTTGGGAAAGTAGATTACTTTTTACCAGGAAATAGTGCCAGAATCAAGATTGTAGTTTTAATCTCCTTAAATATTTCAGAAGGTTAACTCTTTCATTTCACTTTTCTTTTTATACCTTACTTTTGTTGGGCTTTTATAAAGGAGGAAAAATGGGAGAGATAGCAAAAGTTACTGTAAGGATCATCAGTTTCTATCCTCAGCTCTGATCCTGATTAACTTTTGGTGAAATCAAATAGCCTTCCTCTCAGACTCTAAATGGAAAATTTAATTTGCAATTTCTGATGGTTATCTTGTTCTGTATTTAGAAATAATGTTGAAGTTGTGATAGAGGCATTATGCTATGCTTCTTTGTATATTTGATCAGTGCTCTTTAAATACTTCATGAGTGTTTGCTACAGTTACATATTTTCAGACAGAGTAAAGGAGATAATAATTCACATAAAGACTAGTACCCACTAGTAGGGTTAACGTGGTTCTTTTGTGGTACCACACTTCATCACTTTACTATATACAGATATGAAGTAATTGTATACTCATTTATCTCGCCCTTTAGTTCATTGGTCCCATTACTTCATAGTGTGATCTTTCCAAAAGAAATTACTAATATACCTTAAAATCTATCAGCCTAACTGCCTATTGATCATCTCTAGTATGAAATCTGTGCTAATTAGCCTCCTTTTCCACTTGCATCTCACTTTATGCTCTAGTCTTGTTGAACCACTTCATATTTTTGCACGTGCTGTCCTCCCACCTGCCTGAAAAGTTATTTTATGACCTCTCAGTTACCAAAGATCCTGTAATGTGTACACCTCATGCCTTCCATACATATGGACTCCAAATACACATATATGCTTTGCGGACATAATTGTGTCTTGTGTACCTTTGTATCCCTAGTGCTTGGCAAATAAAAACAACTAACTTAATTTTAGTTGAATGGCTGAGTGGATATTTTGTGAAGCAGTTTATGGTAGCTCCTATTTTTTCAGAAATAGTTCTTTTGCCTTTACATATGTATTAGTCAAGATTCTCAAGAGAAACAACCAATGGGATGGATGGATGGATAGATGGGTGGATGGATGGATGGGTAGGTAGGTAAAGAGGTAGCTAGGTAGATAGCTAGGTAGGTAGGTAGGTAGATAGATAGATAGATAGATAGATAGATAGATAGATAGATAGGAGAGGAGATTTATTAGGGGAAATGGCTCACACAATTATGGAGGCTGAGAAGTCCCTCATAGGCTGCCTGCAAGCTGGAGATGTAGGGAAGCCTGTAGAAGGTAGTGTGACTCAGTCCAAGTCCCAGGGTCTCATAATCAAGGAAGCCAGTGGTGTAATTCTTAGTGAGACTGAAGGCCTGAGAACCCAGGGGGCTGCTGGTATAAGTCCCAGAGTCCAAAGGCTGGAGAACGTAGAGTCCCAATATCCAAGGACAGGTCAAGAAGGGTATTCTAGTTCCAGGAAAAAGAGCAAATTTTGCCTTTTTACTGCCTTTTAATTTTGTCTGGACTCTTAGCTGATTGGATGGTGCCTGCCCACATTGAGGGCTGATCTTCCCTAATGAGTCCATTGACTCACACCATTCTCTGGAAACATCCTCACAGATACACCCAGAAATAATGCTTTACTAGCTATTACATATCCCTTTTTATTCAGTCAAGTTGACACCTAAAATTAGCCATCACACCATATGTTTTTGTTGGGTAACAGCTTTATTTAGATGTAATTCACATACCAAACAATTTATTCATTTAAAGGGTACAATTCCATGGTCTTTAGTATATCCATGGAATCAAGTAACCATCTCCACAGTCAATTTTTAAAGATTTTCACCATCCTAAAAAGAAACCCTGTGCCCTGTACTTACCACCTCCCAACCTGCCCATCTCATTTAGATAATCACTTTGATTTGCCTGTTCTGTACATTTTATATAAATGGAATCATAAAATATGTGGCTCTTTGTGACTGGATTATTTTATTTAGCATAGGTTTTCCAGGTTCATGCATGTTGCAGCATATATCAGTATTTAATTTTTTTTAACTGCCAGATCATATTCCATTGTGTTGATATAGCCCATTTGATTTATCAGTTCATCAGTTGATGGACAATTGGGTTGTTTCTACTTTTTGGCTATTATGATAATCCTGCTGTGAACATTCATGTACAAGTTTTCGTGTGAATACTTGCTTTTAATTCTTTAAGGTACATATCTGGAAGTGGAATTGCTGAGTCATATGGTAACTTGGTAACTTTATGTTAAACCTTTTGAGGGTCTTCTAGATATTTTCCAAAGTATCTGCACCATTTTACATTCTTACCAGTAGTATATAGAGAGTTCCCATTTTTTCCACTTCTTTGCTAACACTTGTTATTATCTATCTTTTTGATTATAGCTATCCTAGTGGGTGTAAAGTATTATCTCATTGTGGTTTTGACTTTCATTTCCTAAATGACTAATGATGTTGAGCATCTTTTCATTTGCTTATTGACCATTTGTATTGCATCTGCTTTAGGGAAATGTCTAGTCAGATCCTTTCCCATTCTTAATTCAGTGATTTGTCTTTGTATTATTGAGTTGTGACAGTTCTTTATGTATTCTAGATATGAGTCCTTTATCAGATGTGTTATTTGCACATATATTTTTCCAGTTAGTTGTCTCTTTCACTTTCTTGATAGGGTCCTTTGAAGCACAAAAGTTTAAAAAAATTTTGATTAAGTCCAGTATATTTTTGTTGTTGTTGAATGTACCTTTGGTGTCACATTTGAAAAACTGTTGTCAAATCCAAGGGCTTTAAGGTTTACTCTGTTTTTTCTTCTAAGAGTTTTATAATTTTAATTCTTACATTTAGATCTTTGATTCATTTTTTTAAATTTTATTATTATTATACTTTAAGTTTTAGGGTACATGTGCACAATGTGCAGGTTAGTTACATATGTATACATGTGCCATGCTGCTGTACTGCACCCATTAACTCGTCATTTAGCATTAGGTATATCTCCTAATGCTATCCCTCCCCCCTCCCCCGACCCCACAACAGTCCCCAGAGTGTGATGTTCCCCTTCCTGTGTCCATGTGTTCTCATTATTCAATTCCCACCTATGAGTGAGAACATGCGGTGTTTGGTTTTTTGTCCTTGTGATAGTTTACTGAGAATGATGATTTCCACTTTCATCCACGTCCTTAAAGAGGACATGAACTCATCATTTTTTATGGCTGCATAGTATTCCATGGTGTATATGTGCCATATTTTCTTAATCCTGTCTATCATTGTTGGACATTTGGGTTGGTTCCAAGTCTTTGCTATTGTGAATAGTGCCGCAATAAACATACGTATGCATGTGTCTTTATAGCAGCATGATTTATAGTCCTTTGGGGATATACCCAGTAATGGGATGGTTGGGTCAAATGGTATTTCTAGTTCTAGATCCCTGAGGAATTGCCACATTGACTTCCACAATGGTTGAACTGGTTTATAGTCCCACCAACAGTGTAAAAGTGTTCCTATTTCTCCACATCCTCTCCAGCACCTGTTGTTTCCTGACTTTTTAATGATCACCTTTCTAACTGGTGTGAGATGGTATCTCATTGTGGTTTTGATTTGCATTTCTCTGATGGCCAGTGATAGTGAGCATTTTTTCATGTGTCTTTTGGCTGCATAAATGTCTTCTTTTGAGAAGTGTCTGTTCATATCCTTTGCCCACTTGTTGATGGGGTTGTTTGTTTTTTTCTTGTAAATTTGTTTGAGTTCATTGTAGATTCTGGATATTAGCCCTTTGTCAGATGAGTAGGTTGTGAAAATTTTCACCCATTTTGTAGGTTGCCTGTTCACTCTGCTGGTAATTTCTTTTGCTGTGCAGAAGTTCTTTAGTTTAATTAGATCCCATTTGTCAATTTTGGCTTTTGTTGCCATTGCTTTCGGTGTTTTAGACATGAAGTCCTTACCCATGCCTATGTCCTGAATGGTAATGCCTAGGTTTTCTTCTAGGGTTTTTATGGTTTAAGTCTAACGTTTAAGTCTTTAATCCATCTTGAATTAATTTTTGTATAAGGTGTAAGGAAGGGATCCAGTTTCAGCTTTCTACATTTGGCTAGCCAGTTTTTCCAGCACCATTTATTCAATAGGGAAACCTTTCCCCATTGCTTGTTTTTCTCAGGTTTGTCAAAGATCAGATAGTTGTAGATATGCGGCATTATTTCTGAGGGCTCTGTTCTGTTCTGTTGATCTATATCTCTGTTTTGGTACCAGTACCGTGCTGTTTTGGTTACTGTAGCCTTGTAGTATAGTTTGAAGTCAGGTAGCGTGATGCCTCCAGCTTTGTTCTTTTGGCTTAGGATTGACTTGGCGATGCGGGCTCTTTTTTGGTTCCATATGAACTTTAAAGTAGTTTTTTCCAATTCTGTGAAGAAAGTCCTTGGTAGCTTGATGGGGATGGCACTGAATCTATAAATTACCTTGGGCAGTATGGCCATTTTCATGATATTGATTCTTCCTACCCATCAGCATGGAATTTTCTTCCATTTCTTTGTATCCTCTTTTATTTCATTGAGCAGTGGTTTGTAGTTCTCCTTGAAGAGGTCCTTCACGTCCCTTGTAATTTGGATTCCTAGGTATTTTATTCTCTTTGAAGCAATTGTGAATGGGAGTTCACTCATGATTTGGCTCTCTGTTTGTCTGTTATTGGTGTATAAGAATGCTTGTGATTTTTGTACATTGATTTTGTATCCTGAGACTTTGCTGAAGTTGCTTATCAGCTTAAGGAGATTTTGGGCTGAGACAATGGGGTTACTAGATATACAATCATGTCATCTGCAAACAGGGACAATTAGACTTCCTCTTTTCCTAATTGAATACCCTTTATTTCCGTCTCCTGCCTAATTGCCCTGGCCAGAACTTCCAACACTATGTTGAATAGGAGTGGTGAGAGAGGGCATCCCTGTCTTGTGCCAGTTTTCAAAGGGAATGCTTCCAGTTTTTGCCCATTCAGTATGATACTGGCTGTGGGTTTGTCATAGATAGCTATTATTTTGAGATACGTCCCATCAATACCTAATTTATTGAGAGTTTTTAGCATGAAGGGCTGTTGAATTTTGTCAAAGGCCTTTTCTGCATCTACTGAGATAATCTTGTGGTTTTTGTCTTTGGTTCTGTTTTATATGCTGGATTACATTTATTGATTTGCATATATTGAACCAGCCTTGCATCCCAGGGATGAAGCCCACTTGATCATGGTGGATAAGCTTTTTGATGTGCTGCTGGATTCGGTTTGCCAGTATTTTATTGAGGATTTTTGCATCAGTGTTCTTCAAGGCGATTGGTCTAAAATTCTCTTTTTTGGTTGTGTCTCTGCCCGGCTTTGGTATCAGGATGATGCTGGCCTCATAAAATGAGTTAGGGAGGATTCCCTCTTTTTCTATTGATTGGAATAGTTTCAGAAGGAAAGGTACCAGTTCCTCCTTGTACCTCTGGTAGAATTCGGCTGTGAATCCATCTGGTCCTGGACTCTTTTTGGTTGGTAAGCTATTGATTATTGCCACAATTTCAGATCCTGTTATTGGTCTATTCAGAGATTCAACTTCTTCCTGGTTTAGTCTTGGGAGGGTGTATGTGTCGAGGAATTTATCCATTTCTTCTAGATTTTCTAGTTTATTTGTGTAGAGGTGTTTGTAGTATTCTCTGATGGTAGTTTGTATTTCTGTGGGATCGGTGCTGATATCCCCTTTATCATTTTTTATTGCGTCTGTTTGATTCTTCTCTCTTTTTTTCTTTATTAGTCTTGCTAGCGGTCTATCAATTTTGTTGATCCTTCCAAAAAACCAGCTCCTGGATTCATTAATGTTTTGAAGGGTTTTTTTATGTCTCTATTTCCTTCAGTTCTGCTCTGATCTTAGTTATTTCTTGCCTTCTGCTAGCTTTTGAATGTGTTTGCTCTTGCTTTTCTAGTTCTTTTAATTGTGATGTTAGGGTGTCAATTTTGGATCTTTCCTGCTTTCTCTTGTGGGCATTTAGTGCTATAAATTTCCCTCTACACACTGCTTTGAATGTGTCCCAGAGATTCTGGTATGTTGTGTCTTTGTTCTCGTTGGTTTCAAAGAACATCTTTATTTCTGCCTTCATTTTGTTATGTACCCAGTAGTCATTCAGGAGCAGGTTGTTCAGTTTCCATGTAGTTGAGCAGTTTTGAGTGAGTTTCTTAATCCTGAGTTCTAGTTTGATTGCACTGTGGTCTGAGAGACAGTTTGTTATGATTTCTGTTCTTTTATATTTTCTGAGGAGAGCTTTACTTCCAAGTATGTGGTCAATTTTGGAATAGGTGTGGTGTGGTGCTGAAAAAAATGTATATTCTGTTGATTTGGGGTGGAGAGTTCTGTAGATGTCTATTAGGTCTGCTTGGTGCAGAGCTGAGTTCAATTCCTGGGTATCCTTGTTAACTTTCTGTCTTGTTGATCTGTCTAATGTTGACAGTGGGGTGTGAAAGTCTCCCATTATTATTGTGTGGGCGTCTAAGTCTCTCTGTAGGTCACTCAGGACTTGCTTTATGAATCTGGGTGCTCCTGTTTTGGGTGCATATATATTTAGGATAGTTAGCTCTTCGTGTTGAATTGATCCCTTTACCATTATGTAATGGCCTTCTTTGTCTCTTTTGATCTTTGTTGGTTTAAAGTCTGTTTTATCAGAGACTAGGATTGCAAGCCCTGCCTTTTTTTGTTTTCCATTTGCTTGGTAGATCTTCCTCCATCCTTTTATTTTGAGCCTATGTGTGTCTCTGCACGTGAGATGGGTTTCCTGAATACAGCACACTGATGGGTCTTGACTCTTTATCCAATTTTCCAGTCTGTGTCTTTTAATTGGAGCATTTAGTCCATTTACATTTAAAGTGAATATCGTTATGTGTGAATTTGATCCTGTCATTATGATGTTAGCTGGTGATTTTGCTCGTTAGTTGATGCAGTTTCTTCCTAGTCTCAATGGTCTTTACATTTTGGCATGATTTTGCAGCAGCTGGTACCGGTTGTGCCTTTCCGTGTTTAGTGCTTCCTTCAGGAGCTCTTTTAGGGCAGGCCTGGTGGTGACAAAATCTCTCAGCATTTGCTTGTCTGTAAAGTGTTTCATTTCTCCTTCACTTATGAAGCTTAGTTTGGCTGGATATGAAATTCTGGGTTGAAAATTCTTTTCTTTAAGAATGTTGAATATTGGCCCCCACTCTCTTCTGGCTTGTAGAGTTTCTGCCGAGAGATCCGCTGTTAGTCTGATGGACTTCCCTTTGTGGGTAACCTGACCTTTCTCTCTGGCTGCCCTTAACATTTTTTCCTTCATTTTAACTTTGGTGAATCTGACAATTATGTGTCTTGGAGTTGCTCTTCTCGAGGAGTATCTTTGTTTCGTTGTCTGTATTTTCTAAATCTCAATGTTGGCCTGCCTTGCTAGATTGGGGAAGTTCTCCTGGATGATATCCTGCAGAATGTTTTCCAACTTGGTTCCATTCTCCCCGTCACTTTCAGGTACACCAATCAGATGCAGATTTGGTCTTTTCACATAGTCCCATATTTCTTGGAGGCTTTGTTCGTTTCTTTTTATTCTTTTTTCTCTAAACTTCCCTTCTTGCTTCATTTCATTCATCTCATCTTCCATCACTGATACCCTTTGTTCCAGTTGATCGCATCGGCTCCTGAGGCTTCTGCATTCTTCACGTAGTTCTCGAGCCTTGGCATTCAGCTCCATCAGCTCCTTTAAGCACTTCTCTGTATTGGTTATTCTAGTTATACATTCGTCTAAATTTTTTTCAAAGTTTTCAACTTCTTTGCCTTTGGTTTGAATTTCCTCCTGTAGCTCGGAGTAGTTTGATCATCTACATTTGAAGCCTTCTTCTCTCAACTTGTCAAAGTCATTCTCCGTCCAGCTTTGTTCTGTTGCTGGTGAGGAGCTGCGTTCCTTTGGAGGAGGAGAGGCGCTCTGCTTTTTCGAGTTTCCAGTTTTTCTGCTCTGTTTTTTCCCCATCTTTGTGGTTTTATCTTTGTTTGGTCTTTGATGATGGTGATGTACTGATGGGTTTTTCATGTGGATGTCCTTTCTGTTTGTTAGTTTTCCTTCTAACAGACAGGACCCTCAGCTGCAGGTCTGTTGGAGTTTGCTAGAGGTCCACTCCAGACCCTGTTTGCCTGGGTATCAGCAGTGGTGTCTGCAGAACCACGGATTTTCATGATCCGCAAATGCTGCTGTCTGATCATCCCTCTGGAAGTTTTGTCTCAGAGGAGTACCCGGCCGTGTGAGGTGTCAGTCTGCCCCTACTGGGGGATGCCTCCCAGTTGGGGTGCTCGGTGGTCAGAGGTCAGGGACTCACTTGAGGAGGCAGTCTGACCGTTCTCAGATCTCCAGCTGCATGCTGGGAGAACCACTGCTGTCCTCAAAGCTGTCAGACAGGGACATTTAAGTCTGCAGAGGTTACTGCTGTCTTTTTGTTTGTCTGTGCCCTGCCCCCAAAGGTGGAGCCTACAGAGGCAGGCAGGCCTCCTTGAGCTGTGGTGGGCTCCACCCAGTTCAAGCTTCTCGGCTGCTTTGTTTACCTAAGCGAGCCTGGGCAATGGCGGGCGCCCCTTCCCCAGCCTCGCTGCCGCCTTGCAGTTTGATCTCAGACTGCTGTGCTAGGAATCAGCAAGACTCCGTGGGCGTAGGACCCTCTGAGCCAGGTGCTGGATATAATCTCCTGGTGCGCCGTTTCCTAAGCCCGTTGGAAAAGCTCAGTGTTCGGGTGGGAGTGGCCCGATTTTCCAGGTGCCGTCTGTGACCCCTTTCCTTGACCAGGAAAGGGAACTCCCTGATTACTTGCGCTTCCCGAGTGAGGCAATGCCTCGGCCTGCCTCGGCCGGCGCACGGTGCGCTGCACCCACTGTCCTGCGCCCACTGTCTGGCACTCCCTAGTGAGATGAACCCGCTACCTCAGATGGAAATGCAGAAATCACCCGTCTTCTGCGTTGCTCACACTGGGAGCTGTAGACCGGAGCTGTTCCTATTCAGCCATCTTGGCTCCTCCCCACTGTTTTGAATGTTTTCTATGTTATCTTTTGAGATAATCTAGTGTTTCTTAGTCTGTCGATATGAATTATATTAATTGATTTTCAATGTTTGAATCAGTCTTGTAGTCCTGGAATGAACTCCACTTGAATGTAGTATTCCTTTTGCACATTGCTGAATTCTGTCTGCTAATATTTTGTTGAGGATTTTTGCATATATGTTCATGAGAAATATTGTTCTGTAGTTTTCTTACAATGTTTTTGTCTGCTTTTGATATCAGGATAATGTTGGCATGGTGAAGTGAGTTGGGAAGTATTCTCTTTAGTTTTTATTTGTTGGAAGAAATTGTGTAGAATTAGTATTATTTTTCCCTTATATGTTCTCCATTGAAATCATCTGGGTCTGGAATTTTCATTATTTGGAAGGCTTATGTAAATTTTAATATTTTTACTAAATCTAGGACTATTCAGGTTATCTGTTTTTTTTTTTCTCAAGTGAGTTTTGGTAGTTTGTATTTTTTCAAGAATTCTGTTTCACCTAAGTTGTTGAATTAATGGCCAAAGAGTCGTTCATAGTATTTCCTTATATTTTTAATATCTGCTGGATCAGTGGTATGTCCAGTGTTTCATTTTTGATATTGGTAATGTGTGTTTACTTTCTCTTTTCCCTGGCTAGATGTCTATCAATTGTATTGATCTTTTCAAATTGCTTTTCTTTCTTCTTTTTTTTTCTGAGACGGAGTCTCACTCTGTTGCCCAGGCTGGAGTGCAATGGCATGATCACGGCTCACTGCGACCTCTGCCTCCTGGGTTCAAGCGATTTTCATGCCTCAGCCACTCGAGTAGCTGGGATTACAGGCATGCACCATCACGCCTGGCTAATTTTTGTATTTTTAGTAGAGAAGGGTTTCACCATGTTAGCTGGCTAGGCTGGTCTCGAATTCCTGGCCTCAAGTGATCTGCCAACCTCAGCCTTTCAAAGTGCTGGAATTACAGGTGTGAGCCACTGCGCCCAGCCTTGTTTTATTGGTTTTCTGTTTTCTATTTTATTTATTTCTACTCTAATCTTTGTTATTTCTTTCCTTCTGTTTGCTTTATGCTAAATTTCTTCTTCTTCCTCTAGTTTCTTAAGGTGGGATGTGTGGTTACTGATTTTAGATCTTCTTTTCTAATCTAGGCATTCAAAGCCATAAACATTCATTAAGCACTGCTTTAGCGGCATCACACATATTTGATATAGTGTATTTTCATTTCCATTTAGTTCAGTATATTTTAGAATTTCCCTTGGTACATCTTTAAATTATCACAGTCTACCTTTAAGTGTTATTATACCATGTGTACAGTATAAGAACCTTAGAACAATATATTTATATTGTTCCCCTCCTGGCCTTTGTGCTATTGTTGTCATACATTTACTTTTGCATATATTGTAAACTTCAAAACATACTGTCATCAGTTTTGCAGTAAACAGAGTATTTTCTTTTGAAGAGTTTAAATATTAAGGAAAAGTGATATTTATATGTACTCAATGTAGTCACCATTTCCACTTCTCTTTAGTCTTTTGTGTAGATTCAAGTTTATATCTGGTATCATGTTCCTTACTCTTGAAGTGCTTACTTTAACATTTCCTATAATGCAGGTGTCCTGGTCATGAACTTCTTCAGTTTTTTTTTTTTTAATATCTGAAAACGTATTTTGTTTTTATTTTAGAAAGCTATTTTAACTGAATAAAGAATTCTAGGTTGACATTCCTCCCTCCTTGTGTTCTTTAATGGTTTTGCTCCACTGTCTTCTGTCTTGTATTTTTTTTGAAAAGAAATCTGCTTTCTTCATTTTCTTTGTCTTGTCTATATAACATGTCCCCCGGCCCCACCTCATTGCTTTTAACATTTTATCATTGGTTTTAAGCAATTTGGTTATCATGTGCCTTGGTAGTTTTCTTCATGTTTCTTGTGCTTTTGGTTTATTCATCTTGCATATTTGAGCTTACAGTGTTAGTCAAATTTAGAAAAAAAATTTCTTCAAATATTTAGTGTTTGCTCTTTCCTCTCTCACTGGAGACTCAAATTACACACATATATATGGAGATTGTGTCTTCTTTTTTACTTTTTTTGTTTGGTTTTTGGTAATCTACATCTAGTGCTGCACCTACCAGTTCATAGCCTTTTTCCCCTTTTGAAATGGCTAATCTGCTGTTAATTCCATTCAGTGCCTTTTAATATTGTGGACATTGTAGTTTTCTTCTCTAGAAGTTTGATTTTTATCTTCTTAAAATGTTATACTTTTCTACTTACTGTTTTCAATGTTTCCTTTATTTGCACAAAGGTAATGCATTTATAACTTCTAGTGTCCTTGTCTACTAATCCTATCATCTGTGTACTTTTTGGATCAGTTTCAATTTATTGGTTTTTCTCTTTCTCCTTACGGGTATATTTTCCTGTTTCTTTGCATGCTTGTTATTTTTTTTTTTCCAGTTGCAGAGTTATTTTCTTTTACTCTCTTTTTTTTCCTTTCTTTTCTTTTTGTGGAAGGAAACCATGGTCTTGGGGGCTAGAGCGGAGTTTTGCATGCCTGGTGATTTCTGATTGAATTTTAGACATTGTAAATTTTACCTTGTTGGGAGGTGGGTTTTTTAAATATTCATAAGAATTTTAGTATTTATAAAAGTATTTTTGAGTGTAGTTTTGAGGTGTGGTTAAGTGTTTTGGTAACAGTTTGATCCTTTTTAGTCTTGTGTTTAAATTTTCTGAGGTGAGACTAAGGCTGTGTTTTGAATAGGGTTGATTTTTCCACTCTATTGAGGTAGGGCCCTTTTTAGTACTCTACCTAATGCCCTATGAATTATGAGTTTCCACTCTGGCTATTCGGAGGAGGCACTATTCCTGGCCCTTTGTGAGCTTTGAGTATTATTTGCTCCATTCTTTTTAGGTGCTTTTCTTTGGTCTTGTGTGTTTTCTTCATGTGTGAATATTTGGCAGCCACTTTTCCGTCACACACAGGGTTTTCTCTTTGTTTGAATCCCCACTCCCTCTGTCTCTGTACAGGGGAGCTGTTTTATTCTTCTTTCTTGCCTATTAAATTCTCCATGCCTCTATATATATATGTGTGTGTGTGTGTGTGTGTGTGTGTGTGTATATATACACACACACACACACACACACACACACACACACACATATGGACCTTCTGCAAATTTTAAAGGTTTTCTCCCTGGGAACTTTATTTATTATCTCCAGTACTCTACCCTGCAAACTGTAGCCACTTTGACTTTCCCATACTCCTAGCTCTGTCTTCTCAACTCAGGGAGTTTGTAGGTTCTGCCTAAGGTTTCCATTGCTGTGACCTGTGAACTTTTTCCAGTCAATAAGTTGGGTGCAATCATAGGGCTCATCTTATTGGTTTCCCTTCTCTCAACGGTCATTGTCTTTCATTCAGATGTTGAGTGTCCTGAAAGTTGATACTTTATATATTTTGTTTACTTCTTTTAGTTTAGTTTTTTTGTTTTGTTTTTTCCAGACATGTCTTAGTCCATTTAGTATTGCTATAGAATTTAGTATTGCTATAGAGGAATGCCTCAGGCTGGATAATTTATAAAGAAAAGAGGTTTATTTGGCTCATGGTTCTGCAGGCTGTACAAGAAGCATGGCACCAGCATCTCTTTCTGCTGAGGCCTATAGTAAGCTTTCACTTGTGTAGAAGGTGAAGGGAAGCTTACATGTAGAGATCACACGGCAAGAAGAGTAGCAAGAGAGAGATGCCGGGCTCTTTTCAGTCACCAGTTCTTATGGGAACTAAGAGTAAAAACTTACTCACTCCTGGAGAATGGCACCAAGCCATTCATGAGGGATCTGCTGCCACAATCCAGACAGCTCTCACCTAGGCCCTACCTCCAATATTGGGGATCAAATTTCAGTGAGATTTGGCAGGACCAAACAAACCATATCCAAACTATAGCAAGACAGAAAGGTAAATAAGTGTTATCTTTTTTACTTTATGATCAGAAACAAAGGTCCTTATTTGTCCATTTTTGAAAGTCCCATATTTAATGATTTACAGCCATGCAGCCATGCCACAGCATAGGAAATATTCACATGTCCCGTGTTAAAATTGCTGTCTGAATTTCATGTACTCTTTAGAGAACTGCTTTGCAGTTTTAAGTATACATTTTTAGAAAAAAAAAAAAGCTTATTAAGAATGAAATTTCTTCTCGTTTTGATCCTATAGAAGGAGGAATGCTCTAAGGTAAAATGGGGTATGATGCTAAAATGGGAAAAGTAGGGTAGATTGATTAAACTTAATCTGAAAACTAGGAGCAGATGTTTGAGAACTCCATCATAGGCCTGAAATAAATTTAAGGATAAGTTTAAAGGTTTGGTATAAAGTTTTCTTTAATGTCCTGGGTTGAATGTAGATGGAGAGTTGGGGGAGGTGTGAGTTCTGGAGAACTGTTAATTTGTTTGTAATTTTATTACCTATCTGTCTGTGCATCTGTCTTCATTGGGGTCCCCAAGACCACTCTCAGGCTTGATGATTCACTAGAAGGACTCACTGGACTCGGAAGCTGTTACACTCATGGTTATGATTTGTTAACACTGAAAGGATACAGATAAAAATAAGCAAAGGGAAAAGGTGCATGGGTAACGTCCAGAAGAAACCAGGTACACACTTCTAGATGTCCTTTTCCAGTGGAGTCACATGGGAACACACTTAATTCTCCCAGCAACTATGTGTGACAACAGGTGTGAAGTCACTACCAAACAGAGAAGTTCACTTGAGCCTTAGTGTCCAGAATTTTACTGGAGGTTGGTCACGTTGGTATACTACAGTGCTGGCGTGACTGACCTCAGCTATCCAGATTCCAGTACTTCCCAGGGCAAAAACAAGCATTCACCATAAATCACACTGTCAGTATAAACTTATCTGGTCAGATTGGTACAGCATGGCCCAAGGTACATACATACTGGGATATTGTGCCTGATACTTGTTTTTATATGCACCAGTACATACATCTCTAGTTTACTAACTCCATACTTTATTTGGATTGAATTAGTTTTTCCTCTAATGTCCTTTGTCTGTTTGAGGATCCCTTGTAGATTTTCACATTACATGTGGTCATCATGTTTCTAGGTTTCTCTGGGCTGTGACAATTTCTTTTCTTATTTTTGATGGCCTTGACGATTTTAAGGTGTACTGGTCAGGTCTTTTGTAGAATGCTTCTCAATTTGAGTTTGGTTGATGTTTTCTTACGGTTTGACTGGGATTGATGGTTTTGGGAGGAAAACCAGACATGAAGTTCCAATTTTCATCACAGTCTAACTAAGGTATAATATATATTTTGAACCTTTAATTATCTAATTTAAAAATCTCCTGGCCCTTCAGAAATACTTAATCAGATTTTAGGCCATTATGGTGCTTATATGCCAGATTTGTTCTCAGTGGCTTTTCTTATCTGATAACTTTTAATTAATATGCAGCCTTCTTTGCAGTGGTATCAAGATCGCTGTGCACAACTTCATATCTTTCTGGAGACAACAGGGAAAGGAAGCCAGAAGGGAGAACAGTAATTGGTCAAGTTGCAGATTAGGGAAGCTAAAATTGGTCTCTTTTACTAGATTAGAATCTGGAGTAAAACTCCAGTCTGGCCCTTCAGCATAACTTTTCCATTATTCTCATATGCCTCTCTTCCTTCTACAAGCCAAATTAAAATTTAGTATTAGGGACTCCAAATGGTACAAACTCATTCATTCTCTTTAATTGCCTAACTCCTACTCATTCTTCATATTGTTGCTTAAATGTCAGACCTTTTAGGAAGCTATACTTGACTTAGAGGACCCTCAAGGCCTGTCATGGGCTCTTGTAGTATTCCGTATAATTTTTTGTCTAGTCCTTAATTTAAGTATTAGTGTATGTTTTAATGTATTTTTTTTTTCCAGACTGTAAGCTCCACAATGTAGAGACCGTGTCAGTTTTATTCATTTTTGTATTCTTAGAGCCAGGCCAAGCATTCAAAACAGCCATGCAGTAATATGAATATATCTGAATCAATGAGTGAATACATAAATAATTGAGAAAATGAATGGATATTAGATATTAAAACTTTTACCAACTCTACTTATAGCAGCCTGACTCTTGTTAACCATAAATACACACTTGTAACGCATGGGCCCCACACTTACCCTAAGTTATAAAAATGGTACAATTAGGTAATTTCTACCCTAAGACAGTCAGTTTTTGCTCAGCGATCTAACCACGTAGGCTTGCTTACTTCTGAGACTCGCTTGACCTATCTCATTGAACTTGCTCTGTGCCTGAGATACATGTCCAATTTCTCAAGGCAAGTTCTTCTTCCAGAATTTTCTTGTGACATACTTTGAGCCAATTCCCTAGTTGGTTCTGTACCAGTAAACTCATACCCCCAGCTATTACATGTAGCACATTCAACATTCAGGGACAAACTTTGATGTAAGTTAAAAAATTTTTTTCTTTTCTAAATATTGCCCATTAAGACTATGTTTTAAGGATTGTTTTCTAATACTTTCTTCACTCTTTATCAGAGGTTTGTCCTCCTACCTTTTGCCTTCAAACCAAAACATCAGTAACAGTCCTCTTTCCCCAAGATCTTTGTTCTCTGGCCAGCATTGATTATTCTTCCCCATGGGGGAGCTTACTTTCTAGTCTATACCTCAGGACACAGAATCTGAACTGCTTTTAAAGTTTGCTTATATGAGTTTGCTGAGCTTTCTGACCCAGAGATATCTTCTGTCTTTGCCTCGCGTTTAATAAACATTTGGAACATCCCTTCAGCCAGTCTTGGCAGAGTAGGCTTTTTATTTCCATGTATACAAAAACTTTTATTATCAGCTAACCATCAAAGGAAATCAGAGAAAATGGTTTGAACTTATGACCCAACTATTTGGACAGATTAGGGCTAGGAAATGTAATGCAAGGCATGTATGTATAGACTTTGTACACTTTTACATATTGGTTTCACTCGCGTCCCTGTGAAGAGACCACCAAACAAAGACTAGGGAGGGACCGACGTGTTAAAGAATGCCTGGACGTCAGGCACCTCAGACCGTTTGCCCATTTTATGGCAAGAATTATCTAGATCTTGTAGGATGGAAAAATCGAAAGTGCCGTTTTCTGGCTATTTGGAACCACTGTCAAGTTTATATTGGGGTCAAGCGGTGTTGGAGAAGAAAATAAGATGCTTAGATTTTAGGTCAGGTGTGAGCTGAAGAGGTTTTAAGGTCTTGAGAACACAGGCTAAGGGAGAAGAAGGAGGAATGGAGGGTGGAAGGTTGCCTATAGTGAAGGAGGCAAGTCCAGAGAAAAGAGAGGGTAGAGACAGAGTGAAGGGGTGGGGGGTGCTTGCCCCCCTGGAAAGTGGAGAGAAGAGAGAGGGTAGAGACACAGAGAGAAGGGGTGTGGGGTGCTTGCTTCCCAGGAAAGTGGAGAAGGGGTGGGTAGAGACATGGAGAGAAGGGGTGGGGGTTGCTTGCCCCCCAGGAAAGTGGAGAAGGGGTGGGTAGAGACATGGAGAGAAGGGGTGAGGGGTGCTTGCCCCCCAGGAAAGTGGAGAAGGGGTGGGTAGAGACATGGAGAGAAGGGGTGGGGGGTGCTTGCTCCCCAGGAAAGTGGAGAAGGGGTGGGTAGAGACATGGAGAGAAGGAGTGGGGGTTGCTTGCCCCCCAGGAAAGTGGATAAGGGGTGGGAGGTGCTTGCCCCCCCAAGAAAGTGGAGAGAAGAGAGGGTAGAGACATGGAGAGAAGGGGTGGGGGGTGCTTGTCCCCCAGGAAAGTGGAGAAGGGGTGTGGGGTGCTTGCCCCCCAGGAAAGTGGGAGAAGGAAGGGTAGAGACATGGAGAGAAGCGGTGGGGATGCTTGCCCCCCAGGAAAGTGGAGAAGGGGTGGGTAGAGACATGGAGAGAAGGGGTGGGGGACGCTTATCCCCCAGGAAAGTGGAGAAAGGGTGGGAGGTGCTTGCCTCCTAGGAAAGTGGAAAAGGGGTAGAGACACAGAGAGAAGGGGTGGGGGTGCTTGTCCCCCAGGAAAGTGGAGAAGGGGTATGGGGTGCTTGCCCCCCAGGAAAGTGGAGAGAAGGAAGGGTAGAGACACGGAGAGAAGGGGTGGGGGATGCTTGCCTCCCAGGAAAATGGAGAAGGGGTGGGGAGAGACACAGAGAGAAGGGGTGGGTGAGCAGCCAAAGCAGGTGTCCCCACAATTGACTTGCCACCAAGGGAATGTGGGTGAATGACCAAGGCAGGCGTCCCTGCGGTGATCAGACACCAGTGAAATGTGGGTGAATAATCAGGCAGGCATCCCCGCAGTGATTAAACACCAAGGGAAGACTGTCTTCTCAAGTCTGTGACCGGCGCTGGAGTTTTCGGTCCCTGGATAAAACACATCTCCTTTGTCTCTACCAGAAAAGGAAAGGAACTGAAATTAAGAGAAGGGCGAGACTGAAGTGTGGCACCAAGATTGAAAGGAGAAAGAGATTGAGGGTTAGTGAGAGAGGTTGGAGAAGAGAGTAAAGAGGCCGCTTACTGGCTTTAAAATTGGTGAGATGTTCCTTGGGCTGGTTAGTCTGAGGACCAGAGGTCATAGGTGGATCTTTCTCATGGAGCAAAGAGCAGGAGAATAGCGGATTGATCTCCCAAGGCAGGTCCCCCTATCCGAGTCACGGCACCAAATTTCACTTGTGTCTGTGTGAAGACACCACCAAACAGGCTTTGTGTGAGCAAAAAGGCTGTTTATTTCACCTGGGTGTCGGCGGGCTGAGTCCGAAAAGAGAGTCAGCAAAGGGAGATAGGGGTGGGGCCGTTTTATAGGATTTGGGTAGGTAAAGGAAAATTATAGTCAAAGGGGGTTGTTCTCTGGCTGGCAGGGGTGGAGGGGTCACAAGGTGCTCAGCGGGGGAGCTTTTGAGCCAGGATGAACCAGGAGAAGGAATTTCACAAGGTAATGTCATCAGTTAAGGCAGAAACAGGCCATTTTCACTTCTTTTGTGATTCTTCAGTTACTTCAGGCCATCTGGATGTATATATAGGTGCAGGTCACAGGGGATATGATGGCTTAGCTTGGGCTCAGAGGCCTGACAATTGGTAACCTTTTTCATCTGACCACATCTATGGGTTTAATACTAACTCTCCAACTTTTTTCTTTATTTTTATTTTTATTTTACTTTAAGTTCCAGGATACGTGTACAGAATGTGCAGGTTCTCAGCAAACTAACACAGGAACAGAAAACCAAACACTGCATGTTCTCACTCATAAGTGGGAGTTGAACAATGAGAACACATGGACACAGGGAGGGGAACATCACACACCAGGGCCTGTCGGGGTTTGGGGGCAAGGGAAGGGAGAGCATTAGGACAAATACCTAATGCATGTGGGGCTTAAAACCTAGATGATGGGTTGGTAGGTGCAGCAAATCTCCAACTTTTTTCTATATTGCCCATCTTAACCTCCTACCAGCTTGTCCCTCTGTCACTTTTACCCCTTCTGTTGTTTTACTTGTAAGATAATACAAGAGAAATACATGTCTGCCTATTAATTTATTTCTTTACCAAGCACCAAACATATGTAATATAGAAGGTACTATGTTAGGAAGGTCCTAGTCATACACACATATAGAAAAAATAGTTTAGTTATTAATTACTCATGCCTCAAATTATCAAGAAAAGTAATCAAAACTCATTTAAACATTTTTACTATTAAAAATGATTTCTTCTAGTTTTGGGGCATTTGGTTATGTAGTATTCCATATGATTGACTTAAAATTCACTTAAGAAGCTTGTTAAACATATACTTAGCTCCTGGGCTTGGGGGTCAATCAGTAGAATCCCCTCTGTCTTCCCTCTGTTTTTAGTTTCCTTGTTTTTAGTTTCTATATTATCCATATTCCTTTATCTTTCCCAGTTCTGCTATGCCATGGTAAGAACTGCAGGAGTTACTAAGCAGTTTTCTTAAATATTCAAAGCATTTGCTGGTGATTATAGGGAAGTTATTCAAGGAATTTGGTAAATTAGAAAAAGCAAAATATTTTAATGATGTATGAAGAATTTTGTAGGTGAGTTTTATGCTGTTGTCATATCTGAGTCTTAATTTTTGTTACTTTTTTAAATTTCCATTTTTTATGAGTTTTTTTTTCTTATACTTGTTCATCTGACAAAAGTAGGTAGTTTTTTAAAAGCTCATTGTGTAAATGGTTAACCATTTTTAAGGTGAATTAAGACATACATTTTTGTAATCTAAGGGAAGTTACTTGGATAATTTATTATATTTATAAGGTTTGACTTCATGCATAGCCAGATCTGAGGACAGTGCTAAGTGTGATTGTAATGTAATTATATTTTAGAAATTGAGCTAAGATTTTAATATAACCATTAAACTGATTATTGAAATCTATACAGTTTGGAAAAAAATTACCTTTAAGTTGATAATATTTTTCATGTTTTTTTCAGATACCTATATTTTTTAAACTTGACTAATTCCCATCTTAATGTCTTTACTTATTAAATATGACATCTATGAACATCTGGCCCTCTTAGCTATTATATGTTTAGTGAGGTTCTCAATGTTATTTACTAAAGAGCAACAAATCCCAACAAATCAAGAGCAATTAGTGGCCCAGTTTTGGTGTATAGTTTCTTATATTCTTTCTAATCTAGTTTTTTAGCTTTCTGTACTCCCATCTGTGAAATTGTTAGATGTTTTCAACCTAAGCTTGCTTATGGAAAATGGAAATAAAACAGAAAGAGGGGAAAGGCTGGGAGAAAAGAGAAGCAAAGACCTCTTTGAATACTCAGCCCTTCCCACTCACCCTGTGCATAGCACTTCTTCACATTTTTACTTGTCTGCACAATCTGTCTGCTTTTCATTGCTTTTCAGAGTCCTCGAGTGATTTTTGCATTTGGTCTGACATTTTTCTTTTTAATCAACGGGAGAGAGTCTATAGTTGCCTTATGGCAGCATAGTGAAACTGGAACTTTTGACTTCTTTTTTTTTTTTTTTTTAATCTTCATAGAATGTCTTTACAGCATGGGAAATTTTTTTTTTTTGCTTTTCACTATATACAACTAATGGCTTTTACTTGTTTTCATTTAGATCTAAGAACACATTTTAACAGTTACTGCTTCCTAATCTTGCTTTATCTGTATTAAAGAAGCATTTGGAAATTTATAATTGTTCTTGACCTTGGAGGTTGGTTTTCTCAACCTTTTTTTTCCTGCAATATGTAATATCTTTAGTAATTTGGTACATTTATGATTTCTAAACAAAATATGTGTCTTTTGAACATGCTGAAAAGTTAGTGTATGACCCCACAAAGAATTTGGAACAGGTGCCAGCCCAATTGCGACTGCCTGACTTCTTGTCCTTACACTGGGAGTTGTTAGCATGAAAAAACAAAATGTCATGGCATTTTCTCTAAAATAATACTTTGAAAAGAATTTTTGTCCCTGGTGGTAAAAAACTTGGCACCCAGCAAGCAAGAGGATCTTGACTCATAGATGTATAAAAACGTTGTCAGTCCCCCTGGAGCTACGGAATTCCTTTCTCATAGTAATTTTTCTAATGTCTATAGCTCAGTTCATTAATTTTTATTTTGCTGTCTTGGAATTTGTCCATAAAAGTATTTTTTTCTATTTATTTTTAACCTGATCATCAAGTTCCTTGGCTTCTATGGGTGTATAGTTTGAATTTTTGTTGTTGTTGTTTTATTTTGTTTTGGGGTGTTTGGCTAGGAAGAACTAACTATAGGATGTTTGTCAGGGACATGTTCCTTGGGAAATTTATCTCACTGCTCTGTGCTTGTTTGACAGCTGTTCTTGCACTTCTGACTTTAATTCAAAAAGTTATAAAGCCATATGTGAGCAGCTGTTCACTGTTTTCATTAGGGCAAAATAAGATCGGATGCAAATATTATCAGGAATGATTTAGGTTATATTGTAAAAATAATTTAGACTATATTGTAGGAATAATTTTACGGTAGTTATGATATATTGTAAGTTACTAAAAAGAAGGTTCTAGAATTAAAAACAATTTTAAGCGTAAAGTACTATTTGTTGAAAGATGAGAGGTGTTGAAAGATGATATGCTGTCTGAAGGTAGGATAGTGAAACAGCTAGCTTTTGAATTCCTCTTCTGGTTCTAGGATTTTATGATTTCATGGTAGTGTTTATCCTTCTCTACAGACTAACTTTTCCCATGACTTCCTATGCTTTAGAACTCTTCTGTGTAATAATAAGCTTTTTTTTTTTTGAGACAGAGTCTCACTGTGTCACCCAGGCTAGAGTGTAGTGGCATGCTCTTGGCTCACTGCAACTCCGCCTCCCAGGTTCAAGCGAGTCTCCTGCCTCAGCCTCTTGAGTAGCTGGGATTACTGGCATGCACCACCACGCCCAGCTAATTTTTTTTTTTTGTATTTTTAGTAGAGATGGGGTTTCGCCATGTTGGCCAGGCTTTTTAAGCTGATTCATATTTATTTGTGAATTATTATCATAGCCATAGAAAGACTTATCATTTATTTGGCTTTCAGGTACTAAAATCAAAATGCAAAATTGGTTTGCCTTTAGTTTAAAGTGATGAGAACAAAAAAAAAAGTGAAGATAATTTAATGGCTTATCTTTTTCAGTAGTCCTCCAGAATATAAACTTTATAATCATCTCTCAGACATTTAAATAAAGTATCTAGTATTTATTAAATATTTACCACATGCCAGGCAAAGTACAATTAATTTAACATATGCTCTCCTGTTTAATTCTCACAGTGATCCTGAGACCTTAGGGTTTATTATCCCCATATTATAGAAGAGGAAAAAGTTTAGAGAGTTGAAGTAAATTACCCAAAGTCACATAGTAAGTACTGGGTCTGAGATTTGAACCCAAGACCATTTTTTTTTTACCAAGTTCTAAATTTTAGAAGATATTTACTATATCAAAAAAGTATGAAGTTAAAAAGAATCAGAATGTAAAATTGTGAATATGTTAAACCATACATACACATGCACACACGTGTGTTTGCATTTGGAGAGGCTAGAAGGTCCTACACCAAAATATTAACAAGGGTTACTTTTAGGTATTGGCATACAGATAATTCTTACATCCTTCTTTATAATTTCTTGTAGGCTATACTTCTTATATCTGCTATTCTCATAATCAACAAGGTGGGAATTGCTGCTATTTTTATATTCTAAAATCTTGACATCTTACATGTATGCAATTTTCAAATCTGTCTTCACTGTCTTATTTGAGAATTATAAAGCTGTTTTTCAGTAGCTTTTGTATTAATTTGTATAAAGACAGATATTTTATATATTTAGAGACTATCTCTTTTAGGATACTTTTCTTATTTCTCTTTCTAGATTTCAGATTTTTTGGACATTATTGCACTCATCTTTGTGCCCCTACAGTCTCTAGGACAAATCCTGCACATAGAAGACATTTCTTAAAATTGATTGAATTTATTTCAGTTGTAAATTTTAACCACAGTACAATAGTTGGAAAGAATAAACGAATTACAGTTGTAATAATAAAGGAAACTTAGGTTAAGAAAATTTCCTAGATTTGTGAATCAGTCATTTCTCTAACTTTGTCACCTAGTTCTACCAGATGAATGGGTGGTTCCCTGACAACGTTGGGCACCCATCAAGGCTTTTTTTGTTTTGTTTTGTTTTTGTTTTTGGCTGAACCTCTTAACTCCCCATCTGCGTCATGCTTTTCTTTTTTTCTTGACCACAGCTTCTAGGATCTTAGTCTGCTTCCTTGTCCTCATGCTTTTATATATACATACACACACAAACACACACACACCCATGCACACAGACACACACACGAGTATGTCAAATGATAAAAGTAATGCAGTTTCACTGTAGAAAATTTTCATAATACCAAAAATTATTATGGATAATATAGAAATTGCTTGTATTCCTATCACTTTAAAAATAACAATTTTTGAAAATACATATATGTGTATGTGGTTTTTTTTTTTTTTTTTTTTGAGACGGACTTTCACTCTTGGCGTTCAGGCTGGAGTTCAATGGCGCGATCTCGGCTCAGTGTAACCTCCGCCTCCCTGGTTCAAGTGATTCCCTTGCCTCAGCCTCCCGAGTAGCGGAGTTTCCAGGTGCCGGCCAGTATGCCTGGCTAATTTTTGTATTTTTAGTAGAGATGGGGTTTCACCACGTTTGCCAGGCTGGTCTTGAACTCCTGACCTGTGTGTATGTGTTTTAATTGGGATTATAATGTATTAAAATCTTTATATTCTGCTTTTTTATTACATAAATTTTCAGAAAATATAAAATATCTTCTAAAATTTATTTAATTTCTATATGATTGTCCATTCTTTAGGTATTCTATAATTCATTTAATAGTTGTTTGATGTTTAGCATTGAGGTTGTTTCTAGGTTATTTTCTGTCATACAGAGTGTTGTGCCATGAATCTTTGAAGAAGAAATCTTTTTGTATTTCCTGAACTGTTTTGGGAGGATAGTCTAGGAAGTAATATTACTAGGTAAAATGTATGAACTTCTAAAATATGTTGCCAAGTACATTTAATAAACATTATGATTTTTTTCTTCTACCAGTGTGTGACAGTGTTGACTCATTGTCTATCACTGGCCTTGAGAAGTCCATATTTTACTCTTTGCTAATTTTATAAGCTGAAAACAGCTTTTCACTATTTTAATTTGGATGTTTTGGCTTTGATTAGTAGAGAGTTGAGCTTTTTACCCCCATAGTTTGATTTTGCATTTCTTTTTTGTATCATCCATTTCCTCTTATATTCCATACTTGTAACGGTACCTTTCCCAAGCTAGTTATTTAAGCTTTTTTTAAAAAAATAATTTTAATGATTTTTGAAATGGACTCTTTTGAGCTTTTTTTTTTCTTTTTTTACCTTTTCCCTTTTTAAGATTTTTATTCTTACCTATTAGGAAGACAACAAGGTATATCTAATTACATGACAAACAGTCTTCACCAAGAAGCCAGAATCTTAAATTTATAGCTCACTGTTGCCATCTGAGATATAAATAGAACTTCAGTTACTGTGTGTTGCTTTCCATTAAGTCTACTTCCTTGCTCTTCTTAAACCCCACTACTCCTTCTTTAATGATAGCCCTTCTACCAACACATGGATCTTAATAGACTATAAGAATCACTTGACTGATGTGTTTCATTTACATTTTAGAGAACTTCCATAATAAGTAAAAGCTCTCTCAGTGTGTCTCACAGAGGGATTATCCCACAAAGAAATGTTCCTCTTTGAGCATTTTCTTATATTTCTTCCTGTCTTCAAAATAAGTCAGATCATTTAATTTATTTTAATCTTTTCTGTTAAATGCCAGTAGTACAAAGTCTCAATATAGTCAGCAGTCCTAAACAGCCCAGGAGAGGGGACCTCTATAATAATGGAATGCCAGTAACCAAAACAGCATGGTACTGGTACCAAAACAGAGATATAGATCAATGGAACAGAACAGAGCCCTCAGAAATAATGCCGCATATCTACAACTATCTGATCTTTGACAAACCTGAGAAAAACAAGCAATGGGGAAAGGATTCCTTATTTAATAAATGGTGCTGGGAAAACTGGCTAGCCATATGTAGAAAGCTGAAACTGGATCCCTTCCTTACACCTTATACAAAAATTAATTCAAGATGGATTAAAGACTTAAACATTAGACCTAAAACCATAAAAACCCTAGAAGAAAACCTAGGCATTACCATTCAGGACATAGGTATGGGCAAGGACTTCATGTCTAAAACACCGAAAGCAATGGCAACAAAAGCCAAAATTGACAAATGGGATCTAATTAAACTAAAGAGCTTCTGCACAGCAAAAGAAACTACCATCAGAATGAACAGGCAACCTACAAAATGGGAGAAAATTTTCGCAACCTACTCATCTGACAAAGGGCTAATATCCAGAATCTACAATGAACCCAAACAAATTTACAAGAAAAAAACAACCCCATCAACAAGTGGGCGAAGGATATGACCAGACACTTCTCAAAAGAAGACATTTATGCAGCCAAAAGACACATGAAAAAATGCTCATCATCACTGGCCATCAGAGAAATGCAAATCAAAACCACAATGAAATACCATCTCACACCAGTTAGAATGGCAATCATTAAAAAGTCAGGAAACAACAGGTGCTGGAGAGGATGTGGAGAAATAGGAACACTTTTACACTGTTGGTGGGACTGTAAACTAGTTCAACCATTGTGGAAGTCAGTGTGGCGATTCCTCAGGGATCTAGAACTAGAAATACCATTTGACCCAGCCATCCCATTACTGGGTATATACCCAAAGGACTATTAATCATGCTGCTATAAAGACACATGCACACGTATGTTTATTGCGGCACTATTCACAATAGCAAAGACTTGGAACCAACCCAAATGTCCAACAATGATAGACAGGATTAAGAAAATGTGGCACATATACACCATGGAATACTATGCAGCCATAAAAAATGATGAGTTCATGTCCTTTGTAGGGACATGGATGAAATTGGAAATCATCATTCTCAGTAAACTATCTCAAGGACAAAAAACCAAACACCGCATGTTCTCACTCATAGATGGGAATTGAACACTGAGAACACATGGACACAGGAAGGGGAACATCACACACTGGGGACTGTTGTGGGGTGGGGGGAGGGGGGAGGGATAGCATTAGGAGATATACCTAATGCTAAATGATGAGTTAATGGGTGCAGCATACCAGCATGGCACATGTATACATATGTAACTAACCTGCACATTGTGCACATGTACCCTAAAACTTAAAGTATAATAATAATAATAATAATAATAATAAAAGGAAGGAAAAAAAGGGTTAAAACTCCTTTCAGAACTCTTTGATGAAGTCCTATGATCACTACCTGGGTGAGGGGTTCAACTGTAATCCAAACCTCAGCGTCACACAATATACTTGTGTAACAAACTGCATATGTACTCCTTGAATCTAAAATAAAAGTTCAAATAAAAAAGAAAAAATAATAATGAAATGCCTGTAGAATATATGTTTATTATGATTGGAGATTCCTAAATTGAGAGAAGGAAATTCCTCCACCAGTTAGTAATGAAATGCAGAAGTGAAACTGAGTATCCTATACCTATAATATTTCGTTCTAACTCTTTCTTCACCATTGTCACTAGGAGAGTTGGCATGCAAAAACATCTTGAGAGTTGCACATTTTAATAAATTATTTACCTTTTCCACACAGGCCTTGATAGTCATATAAATTCAGTCTTGCTCAGAGTTGTCCAATCTTCTGACTTCTCTTGTCCACGTTGGAAGAATTATCGTCTTGGGCCACACATAAAATATACTAACACGGGCTCCGAGCAAGATGGCAGCCTCCGAGCCGGTTAGGCTACAGCTTCAATATGATTACCCACTGTCAGCTACCCTGCACTGTACGGCCTTCCTGGCTTCTGGTTGACTTGAACAGGCGCCGAGTTGTCACAGATCTCATTAGTCTCATCCGCCAGCGATTTGGCTTCCGTTCTGGGGGCCCTCCGAGGCCTCTACCTGGAGCAGGGGTTCCTGCCCCCCACCGAGAGCGCATGCCTGATGAGAGACAATGACTGCCTCAGAGTTAAATTAGAAGAGGGAGGAGTTGCTGAGAATTCTGTAGTCATAAGTAATGGTGACAGTACTCATTTATCACTTAGAAAAGCAAAGAAGTGGGCATTTAAGTTAGAGGAGGATGAAGAAACTAACCCAGATTACAACTATTCAAAGAAGCATTGGAAGAAGCAAGAGTACAATAACAATAATGAGAAGGTCTTGGATCTAGAACGAAAAGCGGTCACAGATCAGACTATAAGCCAAAAAAAAAAAAGAAAGAAAGAAAAAATAAAGCAACCTGTGGCACAACGGGTGATGATAACGAAGAGACCCCCCCAAAAAAAAATCACCAAAGAAAAAGGAGAAATGTGAATATGAAAAAAAGGCCAGGAATCCCAAGTCACCTAAAGTACAGGCAGTAAAAGACCGGGCCAGTTAGAGATGTAGTTCTCCAAAAGGCTCTGCTAGAAACAGCCTTGTTAAAACCAAAAGGAAAGGTGGTGTAAGCGTTTGCTCAAACGAGAGGCCCAGTTCCTCCTCGGAGTCTGAGTCTTGTCATGAATCAATCATGATGGTCCCAGCAAAGTCACTTTGGAGGCCAGAAATTCCTCAGAGAAATTACCAACTAAGTAATCAAAGGAAGGACCCTCTACCAAAAGTACAACTGCAGACAAACTGGCTACAAAACCTGGCTTTAGCCTTAACCCCCAGCAAGGGCAAGACCTCTGGAACATCATCTTCTAGTTCAGATTCTGGTTCAGAGTCAGAGGTGAATGCTTGATGTCATCGAGCACCCCGGAGTGTGCTGTGGGTTTCTAAAAGACAGTAGGCCTTTTTGCAGGAAGAGGTTGTCCAGGCCCTGGGCTGTCATCACAGATTGCAGGTGCTACTGGATGGAAGCGTTCTGGGTTAAATGGTGGCAGACAGGCTCCTGGTCCTTCTCCCAGTGTGTCTCTCCCCAGTTTAGAAAGAGGATGGGGTAGAGGAGAGAACCTTTTTTCTTGGAAGGGAGCTAGGGGACGGGGCATGCGGGGGAGAGGTCGAGGACAAGGGCATCCTGTTTCCTGTGTTGTAAATAGAAGCACTGACAACCAGAGACAACAGCAATTAAATAAAGTGGTAACAAATTCATCTACTGTTTTCCAGAATCTGGTAGAGACACACTAGAAGGACTGTATGGTCTGTTACCGCTGTTAACAGCTGCCCCTCAAGTTGGAGAAAAGATTGCATTTAATCTTTGGAACTAACATCCAGTTACACTCTCCTGATGTCTGTGATTACAAGGAAAAATATTAAGCCACAATCCAGAGACACAGCAAGTAGATACAGAAATTCTTTCATCCTTACCTGCCTTGAGAGAACCTGGGAAATTTGATTTGGTTTATCACATTGAAAATGGAACCGAGGTAGTGGAGTATGCTGTGATGCAGGAGAGCAAGATCACTGTATTTTGGGGAGAGTTGATTGATCCAAGACTGATTATTGAATCTCCGATTAACACATCAAGTACAGAACCTGTCTGAATATGACTGCTCCATCTTATAGTTTATGAATGTCTTGTTTGTGAAAGTGACTATAACTTGAACTTTTTTTTTTAAGAGGATTTGAAAGTTGTATGGGTTTTTTTGTTATCTTCACTTTACTGCATAGGAAACAATCTACCTCATCATTTAAAATGACATGGGTGTCGGTTTTGTAGACCTTTGGTTTTTTTGTCAGGTTCAATTTCAGTTAACAAAATGTAAAACATGACATTCCCTGCAAACGTTGTTGTATACCAATACGTATGGTTTCTTCTCTTTTTAAAAAGTTTTTGACCATCAAGCAGCAGTTGTCAGTAGGAGTTTATAATACCAAGAATGTGCTGCATATCTTGTCTCATTAAGTTTTAAGTAACATTTAAAAATATTAAAGCATGTTACTTGACCTAATTTTATAGCATTTGAGTTGTCCCATTACATGGAGCATCTCGTAAATTTCAAGTATTTTATACTTGGCAATTGTTTAGAGTTAAAAGGTAGTTGGATTTGTCACAGACAATGAGTTAAGGAATCCTTTCACGTTTTTCCCAACTTTAAAATTAAGGATTCTCAGGGCCCTGTGTAGAGCAGTAAAAATAAGACCTCGTGTATGTGTGTGTGTGTGTGTGTGTCTGTGTGTGTGTCTGTCTGTCTGTCTGTCTGTCTGGAGGAGAATTGGTGTTCCACTTGGGTGAGAGGGTTGGCTGTGAGCCTCAGACCAGGAAATGTGTCATCTTGCCAAGCACCTGGCTGAGTGTGCTGGAGTGAGGATTTGAACAGAAACTTCCTTTTCTGTTATTATTCACTACAAAGCTTAAGTGACCAAATATATACACTGTGAAAATTGGTTTCTTTTAACAAAAGATCAGATCCCTCCTTCAGCTGTACACATTTTTAAATAAAATCATAGAACTAAAAAAAATATACTAACACGAACGATAGGTGATGAGCTAAAAAAAATTGCAAAAAAATCTCATAATATTTTAACAGACTTTACCAATTTGTGTTGGACTGAAGGTTGGCCAGGCTTGGTTTAGCTTAAGTTTTATGGATTATTTGTACAACAGAATTGAGTTGATTTCTGCGGTATTTTGAAGAGTGTGAAAGTGGTTTTTTAAATTTGTACTGTACTTATGTCATAAAGCAATATGAGTAATATACTTTATGTGTGAGACCTTACGTGCTCTAAGAAATACTTTTGTTAAGGATTTATATTTATGGTGGAGTATTCGTTACAACATGGGGTCTATACATACTTGTAAAGAAATTAAGGATAGAGAATGCATCACTCAGACCCCAATCTTTCCATTCATATAGATTGGTTAGTCATCACATAGTCCATATTTTTCTACTATATTCAAGTCCCAGTTGACACCTTATGCATCATATTCCTTAGTTCCCAAACATGTTCCCTTATTTCTTTTCATGTAACTTTTAATTACTCATTTGTCCGAGTCTGAATCCTGAATATTACCCTTGATTCCATTTTGTTTCACCACCCCTCTCCAAATGTAGCTTTAAGTTTTTCCTGTTTCTTTTTCTACTCCCAGAACCCACAATTATAGCTCTGAAGTATCCTTCCAGTGAGTTTTCAGTATCTGCATGTGTTTACTCTAGCTCAAGGTGTGTTTTTTTTTCTGATATTTATGTCATTAATTGATCTCTCTGATGAATCTTGTCAGAGAAATCTTCCAGAAGGACATTTCAGACCATATTGCTTTCTAGATTAAAAAACTTCAAAGACTTCCAAGAATGTACAAAGAATTCTCTTGAATTCCTTCCTCTGGTCTTTAGGGCCCTATGCTATGACTTCAACTTTTCTTTATTTCCCTCCCTCAAATATTTTTTCTCTTTTCCTTTTTATACTTCTTTCCTTCTGAGCTTTCTGTCACTTTTTGGCCTGTACCTAGCCATTTCCCTGTTCTTGCATTTCCAAATCTCATCTATGCTTCGAGAGTTGGCTTTTAGGTTTGTCTTCCAGCTAGAAGTAGTCTTTTCTTCCTGGGAACTCCCAAAGGCCTTTTCAGTTTGTTATTGTACTTAGTATCCTTTCTGTTGAACTGTGGTTGTTCATGGTTACTGGTTGTTATAGTCAGTTCTTTAACGCATGGATTCCTGTCTCATTATTCTATTTCTTGTGTACGTTTTCTGGTACACGTATATTCTTAAGACATATAAAGAGCTGTCTTGTTCTGGGGGTATTTCTTAGTTGAGAAAAATAAAACCTTGGGGATACTTTATATGCTAAAGATAAAAATGATTGTGTGTTCTATAAAGATCTACAAAAATATGCTTGGAAGTATTTTTGCTAAAGAAGAGGTATAAGAAATTAGATATATAGATGAGACCTTGGATGACTTGCCTCAAACCACTTTCAGACAGATGAAACGTAACTTCTAAATCTTTCTAGAAGGTTAGATTTTACGATATGTTCAATCATTTAAACAGTTATTTATATGAGACTTACAAGCAGAATTTTTTTTTTTTTAGTATTTTTACAATATGCAGTTCACATTTTATGTACTCCTAATTTACTTCTTGTTATTCTTGGAATTTTTTAAAGGATTTTCCTGATTCTTAAATGGTTCTATTCTTTTTTGCAGTTCTTCTGTTAATGATATGTTTTTTATTTTTTTTAGTTCTCTGTTTGTCCTGGCAAAACTTACGTTTGGAAAATGTTCTATTTTTCAGGTATCCTGGTCAGATATAGGAGGACTGGAAAGTATCAAACTGAAGTTGGAACAGGCTGTGGAATGGCCCTTAAAACATCCAGAGTCTTTCATTCGAATGGGTATTCAGCCACCTAAAGGGGTTCTTCTCTATGGGCCACCTGGGTGCTCTAAAACAATGATAGCAAAGGCTTTGGCCAATGAGAGTGGACTGAATTTTCTAGCTATAAAGGTAGGATGTTAAATTTTTTCATCGCTACTCTCTCTTGGCCTCCCCCAACCCCAATCCTCTTAACTCCTACCTTTAGGAGAACGAATAAAGGCATCTTAAGGAGCAGTGATTCTTTTTTTTTTTTATTTGATGTTGATGGCAATATAATATAGGGAGATGAGTGATAAGAAATAAATTCGTGCATGTAATCAGCAAATCATGGTAGATATTGGGAAGACTGCTTTATTTAGTTTCTTGATTCTGGTATTTCTTATATCCATGTGTAACAGAAGCTAATCTTTTTGTTTGTTTGTTTCTACATTTTTAATTATAGACTTTTGCTTAACCAGGACTTAAAGATAAACATGACAGTGAATTCAATATTTACATACCTAGAATTTTCAAATGAACAAGACACTTGTTATGGTACACTAAATTCTTTAAAAATACTTTTCCATTCAGAAAGTATATGTGCATTGTCTTTATTCTGAACCACACATACATTTTATTTGTTCATTGCTTCGCCCCGATTAACTGGGATAGATAATCTTTCATGATATGTAGTTGTACACTTACTTTAGGACCAGATATTAATTTTATGTAACATTATGATATATCCAGATACTTAATCCACACATATAAAACTGTAAATCCATTTCTGTGGACTGTATCACAAAAACATATACCTAATTAGATTAACTATCAATTCATTTCAGAAAAGGCACATGATCATCTGTTTTGATATTACCAGGGAATTTTTTACATAACAGAATGCATTTTCTTTAGCGTGATCTTGGCTCACTGCAAGCTCCGCCTCCCAGGTTCACGCCATTCTCCTGCCTCAGCCTCCCGAGTAGCGGAGACTACAGGTGCCTGGCAAATTTTTTGTATTTTTAGTAGAGACAGGTTTCACCGTGGTCTTGATCTCCTGACCTCATGATCCGCCTGCCTCGGCCTCCCAAAGTGCTGGGATTACAGGCGTGAACCACTGCGCCCGGCCCAGAATGCATTTTCTGTCTTAGAACATTGAAATCATTGGCAGTTTGAAAGCACAAAACTTCAGAGTAGTTTGTCAACTTTTGGCTTTACTTAAGATTTTTATAGAATGATACTTAGGTGTGATTAAGCTGTTTGTTCTTTAAGAGTCAATATCTTCAACATATTTTTTATTTTCTGGAAGATATTGGAGAGTAAAGATGGGGGAGGAGACCATTTACAGCATGATCACTTATGGGGAATCACAACTACACTTTTAAAGGTTTCAGGTTTATTTGTTATTTTTTTGAGACATGGTCTCACTCTGTGGCCCAGGCTGAAGTATAGTGGTGTGATTATAGCTCACTGTAACCTCAAATTCCTGGGCTCAAGCTATCCTTCTGCCTCAGCCTCCTGAGCAGCTAGGACTACAGGTATGAGCCATCACACCAGCTAACTTTTTAACATTTTTGTAGAGACAGGGTCTCACTGTGTTGCCCAGGCTGGTCTCAAACTCCTGGCCTCAAGCAGCCCTCCCACCTTACCCTCCCAAAGTTTTTGCTGGGATTATAGGAGTGAGCTGCTGCAACACAGCAAAGGTTGCGGTTTTAAGGGTTGAAGTAATGAGTGATTTTGACATTTCCCAGGACATCTTGATTTCTCCTTGGTCCTTGTCCTTTTATCATGTGGTAATGGGGATGGCTGTGTTTACTGGCATTTTCTAGTCTTTTTACTCTCATCTCCATTTTTTCTGTTCTTACCTTGTATATTCTACAATTGTATATTCATAGTATTAGAATTTTTCTTGTCTACTGGAAATCTAAAATTTATTTAAGAACCTGTGAGCGAAGTCCTCATCAGATAAGTTTTCGACTTAACTCTTAAGAGCACACTTATTTTCTTACAAACTAGTATCTTACTTTTTCTGTGATCCAAGGTAATAATTTTAGATACTACTAAGACTGCTTTCTGGACTATCCTAGAATTACTTAGAAATATATTTATTATCTTTTTTGAACATAAACATTTCATAACCTTAAACAATTTCATTTTTAGTCTTTTTTTCACTATGAGGAAATTGTAAATGATTCTTTGAAAGGTTTGACTTTGTACACTGCTATATAAAATAACCAGGCACACATTCATTTATTTGAGCTTTTTCATTAGATTTTTAGGTCACAGACAGAAAAGCCACATGATGTTAACAAATTATCTTAATCAATTGAGTTCATAACTGAGAGATTATTACATGTCCTAGTTACTAATTTTGATTTAGTGTGGATTTTTATTCAGTTTAGAATTTAGTGTAGTTCGACAGTATTATTCAATTTTTGAATCTGTATGGAGGATATACTTAATGAATGATGGGTTTTTATTTTTCAAATTGAATATCCCTTATCAAAATGCTTTGGACCTGAAGTGTTTAGATTTTGATTTTTTTTGCATTTTGAAATATTTGCATTATACTTCCCAGTTGAGCATCCCTAATCTGAAAATTTGAAATCTAAAATGCTAAAGTGGGCATTTTCTTTGAGTGTCATGTTGGAGCTCAAAACGTTTTGAATTTTGGAGCATTTTGGATTTTTAGATTTAGGGATACTCAACATGTAC
This sequence comes from Pan troglodytes, assembly GCF_028858775.2. Classification (NCBI taxonomy): domain Eukaryota; kingdom Metazoa; phylum Chordata; class Mammalia; order Primates; family Hominidae; genus Pan; species Pan troglodytes. The sequence goes on from NC_072401.2 coordinate 124,207,707, forward strand.
TATTCGTTCAACTCTCCTATAGGTTTAAAATTTTTTTAAATACAAAGTTGGGAATATGAAAATAATTTGCCTTCTACTAGCATTTTCATTGGTCCTTTTATTTTCATCTATTCAGTGTTTGTGAGGAAAGTTTTAAAGTAACAATACCATACAGCTTATGTATGAGAAAATGGAGCCAAAGAAGTTGGGAATTCATACTCTGTTCTCTTTTTTTTTGAGACAGAGTCTTGTTCTATCGCCCAGGCTGGAGTGCAGTGGCACGATCTCAGCTCACCGTAGTCCCCACCTCCCAGGTTCAAGAGATTCTTGTGCCTCAGCCTCCCGAGTAGCTGGGATAACAGGCAAGCACCCCAACGCCCAGCTAATTTTTTGTATTTTTAGTAGAGACAGGGTTTCACCATGTTGCGCAGGCGGGTCTCGAACTCCTGAGCTCAGGCAATTTGCCCGCCTCACCCTCCCAAAGTGCTAGGATTACAGGCGTGAGTCACTGCACCTGGTCCTGTTCTCTTTAATTTTAACTTCCTGTTTAAAAAACTTGGCAACTTTTGTTCAACCCACATGTTTGGTTTCAACCTATATATTTGTTTTCTACAAGATTTAAGTGTTAAAAGTTAGTTTGAAATTTTGAAATAACAAATCTTACACATTTTGAAAGTGATCAGAAAAAGTAGACATACACTAGAATTCTCTAGCCAGTTAGGAAACACAAGTATTTTAAACAGATTGAAAGGAAAAACTCCCTGTCACTTTTCACAATGGTAGTTACTACTTTTAATCTTCAAGATATTTTGATAGACTTACACTTCTTCCACTAAGTTTATGAAAGAACCTTTTAGCTTCCTCTATGCATCTTTTCTGAACAGGGATTAAAAGATACATACTGTACTGAGGGTGGAGACTTCACCTTGACTTGTGTGGGCTTTTAATGCCCTCTGGCATATGTATGTGTTTTTGTGTAGATTGTGACATTTGACATACTGTGTAAGTTTAGTTTGTTATCTGGGCCAGTTACGTAAAATACTTTCCAGTTGAAATTTCCTTTCTGCTTCTCTCTTGCTTTTGTCTGGAGTGCTACAATAGATTAATTGCCCTGGGATAGCTGCATTGCTTTACTATATGAAGAACTGTCACTAATTCTGCAAGAAATGTGGTTAGGTCTTTGACAGGGATTTTCAGCAAATAATTATTCTGGTGAATACAGGAATGTAATGAGCTTAGTATATCCTTGACTTTTTGGGAAATTTTCTTCTCTATACTTGTCTCAGAGAGGAATTGTATAAAATAGATTTCATTTCCAGAAAAACCTGTGGTTTATTCAAAGTAGTGCACAATTCAGAGTACAGGTGCTCCCCAATTTAAGATGGATTTACTTAAGTTTTCGACTTTACAATGGTGTGAAAGTGATATGCACTCTGTGGAAATTATACTTCGAATTTTAAACTTTTTTTTTTTTTCTCTGAGACGAAGTCTCACTCTGTCGCCCAGGCTGGAATGCAGTGGCGCGATCTCGGCTCACTGCAACCTCTGCCTCCCGGGTTCAAGCAATTCTCTGCCTCAGCCTCCCAAGTATCTGGGGTTACAGGCATCCACGACTACGCCCGACTAATTTTTGTATTTTTAGTAGAGACGGGGTTTCACCATGTAGGCCAGGCTGGTGTCGGACTCCCGACCTTGTGATCCACCCGCCTTGGCCTCCCAAAGTGCTGGGATTACAGGTATGAGCCACCACGCCAGGCCCAAATTTTAATATTTTACTGAGCTAGTGATATGCAGTACAGTACTCCCTCATGATGCTGGGCAGTAACAGTGAGCCACGGCTCCCGGTCAGCCATGTGATCATGAGTGTACACAGCCAACATTCTAGAATGTACTGTGTTGCCACATCATTTTTTCCAACTGTAGGCCAGCGTAAGCATTCTGAGCATGTTTAAGGTGGGCTGATCTAAAATATGATGTTCAGTAGGTTAGGTGTATTCAATGCTTTACGACTTAGGATATTTTCAATTTTTGATGAGTTTATCAGGACATAACCCCATTGTAAATCAAGGAGCATCGGTAATTACTATTTGTCATTTAACTAGATATATTAATATTCTCTTATCAAAGGTACAAGATAATCTGAAATTTAAAAATTCCAAATTCATCTTTAGGCTTCTGTTTTTTAATTTTTGCATGGAAAACTGCATAGCTCTTTTAATTACAGAATGCTTTAAGATTACAAATAAGGATAATGATTTTAAGAAGGTTAAGTGACTTTTCGAAGGTCTAAGTGGTGGTGATGGCACTGAAATTTAGTCTCAGAACTTTCTGACTCAAGAATCTGAGCTCTTAACCACTGTATTATATGCTCTTCCATTTCCCTTTTTGTTTTTTTTTTAAAAATAGAACTAGTGTCCAATGGCTTTTTTCATTAATTACACAAAGTTACCAGGGAAGATAGTTTAAGTAGTTTCTGTAGGGTAGGTTCAGAGAAGTGGAAAGATGTTTCTGGGAACTGGTTTGAAAAATAATTTTGTTTCTCTAGGACAAAGAAAACAGAAAAATAGCATGGCTTTGGTCTAGGAGTAAAAGTTAATAGGAAAGGGCAATCACAGCCAAAGATACAGGAAACTTTTCAATGAAATAGAAGTGCCTGGAAAAAGACTGATGGTGGGATAATGGGGAGCTTAAAATTTACCTGTTAGTATATAATTTGTGCCCTTGATATTGAGTACGTCACGATGAAAAGAACACTAAGCTGGGATTCACATAGCTTGGATTTACTTCCTAACCTTAGCACTTTTTAGTTTTGCAGCCTTAAGCAAGTTCCGTAAGTCTCATTTTTTTCATCCAGAAAAGTATAACATTTGTACATTATAAGCTTTGGGGAGCATTATGCTTAAAAAGGCAAATGAAAAAGTTTTGGGGGGGCATAACCCCCCACTCCTTGAGTGTGGGCTTCTTTCCAAAGAATTTAATATGGAGAGAGGGGAGGGGAAGAGCTACTGTACAATGGTGAAACCTGACAAGCCGTGCCACAGCCAGATGATCAAGGTTAACATCTTCAGTGATAAGTCATGTTGACAGTACAGTTGATGCTTTGAACAACACATTTTTTAATACATTTTTTTTTTCAGTATAGTTGCCCTTCCTTATTGTAGGTTCCACAACCAAACACAGATTGAAAATATAATATTTGCGGTATATGGAAACTCCCAAATAAGGAGGGCTAACTATGTGTCCTCAGATTCCGCAGGCTGACTACAGGACTTGAGTATGTGTGCATTTTGGTATTCACAGTGGTCCTGGAACCAGTTCCCGTGGATACTGATAAATGACTATATATACCCTTGGATAATGTGGTGATAATAGCACTTTACTTCTGTTGTCTTCCTCCTGAGTGCTCATAACCCCTGTCCAACCATGAGAAAAATTTTAGGCAAACCCATGTTAAAAGACATTCTGTAAAATCACTGACTAGTACTCCTCAAAACTGTGAAGGTTATCAAAAACAAGGAAAGTTTGAGAAACTGTCACCACCAAGACAGTACTCAAGGAAACATGATAGCTAAATGTAATGTTACAATATCCTGTGTAGGATGCTGGAATGAAAAAAAAAAAAGGACATTAGGGAAAAATTAAGGAAATCTGAATAACTATGGTCTTTAGTTTAATAATAATATCTCAATCTGGGTTCACTGATTGTAACAAATATACCATGCTAATATGAGATAGTAATAATAAGGGAAACAGTGTACCTGGGTGGGTGGGCATATGCGAGCTGTTTGTACTATCTGCTCAATTCTTCTGTAAATCTTAAACTTTGCTAAAAAATAAAATATATTTAAATAAATTTTGAGGTCAGTATAATAGATCTGGGCATATTGTAGATGAAGTAATTGAAGTTTAAAAGGCTAACTCTGAGTTCTGTACTGCAGTGAATAGGATGCATGGAGTAAGGCAAAGAAGAGTCATGAAGAAGATTGTGGATTTCATGGGTGAGGGCTTTGATGACCTCTCCTAGTCATAGTCCCCCTGCCCATAATGATAGTGGAAAGTTACTGGGAAAAGCCCTGAGAGGAACTTGGCTGGGGAACCTGGGTTTGGGGCTGCCCTGAACTTGCCTGTTTCACTGCACTTCTCAGTTGAAGCCTATAAAGGTGTGTGTTAGTTCTGGCCCCAAACCCAGACCCCAACACTATAAAGAACTCTTTCTCTTAGTGTTTTGGTTATTTTTTCTTTCACCTTGGGTGCAGCTTCCAGTTTAGTCTCACCAGGAACTATGTCATTTCATGCCTTTTGTGGATCCTAACTCTATATTCTCCTTCTATAGGTTTATTACTGTTTGGGCTCATCTAGAGTCTGAAACCTTTTGAGTTTCTATTTAATTTCCTTTAGAGTTTTGTTTTAACTTTAAAAATTCCCTTGACTTCAGCAAATAGTGTTGTATTATGTGCCTTATTTGCTTAAATCGGCAGTTATTAACATCAATATTAAACAAAGACATATACTTAGTTTTATCCCTGTTTGAATGACTATTAGGGAATAACTAATAGTAACCTGTTATTCTTGGGACAAGTGGAATAGTTATTGTGCCATTGTCAGTTTTACAAGGTTATGAAGAAGTTAGATCAGATTTACTTATATTTGTCATTATTTGTACAGTATACTATGTTAAAGTTGTAGCATCATATGTTAAGACTATATATATGTTATTTTTTTTGAGTTGGGCTTTTATCAGTTGATAAAGCTGATATATAAAAAAAAGTCTTGATGTGAAAATATTCCATAAATAACATTTATCTAAAAGCAGAAAATGACAATAAGAACTATAACAAAACCTTTAGCATTTGGAATCTAAGAAGACCTAGAGAGATTTAGAAAAAGAAGGATAATTTTATAAGGAATTTTATAAGAAAAAGAAGGATAATTTTAAACTTATAAGAAGTTTAAAAATAAGCACATTTTATTGTTGGGTTTAATTTTTTATTCATGGATAAATTAGCTGATGTAGAGAGACTAGTTTTTTCTTTCTATCTCAATTCCTTTTTGAATGAAATTTAGAGGTGAAATATTACAATGTCATGTCTGTAATACTTTTAAAAATATTTGTAAAAGTTTTACAATTGGAATAGCAAAAATAACACCTTCTGTGTGTCAGGCACTGTGCATAGTAAACAAAGATATATTAGATGGGCTCCTCGTTATGTATCAACTCATTATTTAGTGGGAGAGATATTTGACTCAACAACTAATATGAAGAAACAGGTAACATAGAATCTGCAGCTCTTGGTTGTTGATTGTACGTGAGAAATGAGAAAGAAAAGCAGTCAAAGGTGATAAAAATTTTTACTGTCAATGACTGGCAGATGGAAGTATCCTAACTCCAGGGAGAAGAGGAGAAACAGGTTGGAGGTGAGAGAGAAAATACCAGTGTTGAGTTTGAAAAGCCTTTGGGACAAAATATTGAATATGTCCTAAAGGCAGTTGTATATATGGATTTGTAGCTCAAGAGGATGATTATTTCGAGAGATGAAAATATGGAAATTGAGATGAAAATGTGGAAATTGGAAATCAGTGTTTGAGATTCTGCAGAGAAGTCAGCAAAGGAGACTGAGAGTGACAAAAGTAGTCATTAATAGCAGAAGGGGATTTCATGGGCATGTAAATATGTGTAAATGCACATTTTACAACTTGCCTAATTGTAGCCAGCATGGTCCCTGCAATGTAAGTTCTGAAGAAATGTGTCATTTTTCTTTTTCCTGAATAGAATGAATGAATTTGGGGAAGGATTGTATTATACTTTTTGAGAGGAACAGCTCGAATTCTGTTCTCTTCCCTGCCAGCCCCTCTTGCATTTCAGGGTTTTTACCTGCCCACAGCATTCTTGCCTAGTAATTAAAGCCTATTTTCAAACTCTTTGAAGTGCTTTCCCAGAATGGCCTTCTGTATGTGCTGATACTGTACTTTTTATTAATTTTCAAGTTCCTTTACTCACATTACATATATGTAATTCTATCTTATGTGAGTTTGGATTTTTACGAGCATATTCCATAACATTTAACCATAGTTAACACTTAGGTTAACTTGCCTTCCCCAGACACTTTAGAACTTATAAAAACTTCATTTGAATTGTAATAACTAAAAGCACCAGGCAGGTGTCAGACACATTTAAAAAGCCCTTGGGAGGACTGAAAAAAACCCAGTAGTGATTAAAGGGGCAAAATTGTAAGAACATGAGGTGTAAATGTTATACTCGAGTTTGTGACTGATATGGTGTAAAATAATGAAGCACAGTAAAAAGATAAGTCAGGTTTACTTCTCACTAGATTAATAGAACAGCTGGACAAATATTTTCACATGTGTTTATGATATTTTTGTTATTTTGTAAACTTGGATACTTGAAATATTGGCCATGGAATGTTAAAAATAATGCTATTAAAAATAACTCAATTAATGGTACTTATTAATGGCAGTTTTTCTTGATCATTCTTATCAGTAAAGCACATGCTATCTAGGAGGTAAAATATGTGGCAAGACTAACATACATTTTTAAAAGTAACATAACTTGTGAGCAAATATGGGACTGAGACTATACTATATATACCTAAACTCTGTAGTTAGATATAAATGGTCTCTTGTTTATAACGGGTACTAATATACTTCTTATTTTCAAATTAGCCTATGCTACCATCTATTAAGAAAGAATTATACTTTACCTTAGCCACTCGATCTGCTCACCAGAAATACATTTGAATTTGAATTGCTGGTACTGTGTAAAATCTTGTTTTAAATTTAAAAAATTATTTTTAGCAGCCAGCTTTGTCTAGCCCCAAATTAACTTTCATCTAAAATCTTAACGGGACATTTCATTTCTCTTTTAAGGACTTAGAACAGGACATCATAATTCTTAGAAAGAGTGCTGGTTGGGAAACCACAATTCTGCATTCTTATTATTTCTGCCATTTAACTAGCTCTAGGACTTTTGGCATATTACTCAGCCTCTTTGTACTTTGCCTCAGTTTTAGGTGAGTAGGTTAGACTAAGTGACTCCTAAAGCCCTTCTGCTAATAACATTCTATGAGTAGGTCACAGTACTTGTACTTTAATCTGTTGCATATCTTTTGTGCCAATGGTGGCCAAATATTTGGGGCAGTTTCTCTAACTGTCAAGTGTAATAGTTAAAAGACTTGTATCCCAGTTCTGCCATTTGCTAAGCTGTGTGACTTTGGACAAATTACTTCACCTCTTTGCACTTAATATTTTTTTCTGTAAAATTGTAGTAACAGTGTACAACTCAGAAGACTGTTGCAAGCAGTAAAAGGGATAAGACATAGTAAGCATATAGAAAGATTCCACAAAATTAGTACATGCTGATTGCTGCTCTCTTCCATTTTTAAGAAATTGATGTATGTTTGACCTCAAATGGAGCAAAAAGTATGACATCACAGCTTATGATTCCTTAAGTTTTCTGTTAGTAGTAAAGTGTAATATTTATCTTTGAAACTGAATATAGACTTTTAAACTCTTTGTACCAAAATACAGTGATTTTTGGCAACTTAAACTTCAAGCTTAAAATAACCTCCCTTGGTAATGAAATTGCTGTGACTTCTCATAAAACTCGAGACCAACGCAACATACGAGTTCAGCTACTTGGGTTGCATTTTGCAGGCCATCTAGGTAAGATTCATCAGTACATAGTTCTGTACAAAGTCATATTTTCTAGTGACCCTGCAGTCTTTTCATTATGCCTTATTAGTAACACTTGACTTGAATTATTCCAATGCGTATTTTCTTCACAGTGCCAGATTTTCAAGTTAGAGTTTCAAATGTCTTAATTTTTTTTCTTTCTGTTTTGTTTTGTTTTGGAGGAAGAAGCATTGTTTCATTCTTATCCACAGGTCCTGTAGTCCACCTTTCTGTGGCAGTGGAGTGACCCTTCAATTGGTAGAGGCTTTCTACTATATTTTCACATTTTCAAACAAAATATCAAGAATGTTTACCTGTATGTTGGATATTTATTAATAAACCATATTAATCTTTCTATTGATACCAAGATATTGACATTGTACTTAGCAGAGAAAGAAATCATGAAATGACCATAATCTTGTACTTTCTAACATTAATGCCTAGGTTATCTTCATCATCTACAGAGAACAATGACCATTTTTCCAGGTTCTCTAATCTCTTTCCTTCAGTTAAGCCAGATAATTAAAAAGCAGTATATATACATTCAGTTACATTGCCTGAATAAAGAAATCTCTTCACTGGATTATTATTTGATGCCATATCCTTGACTTTTACAGACAATTGCTGTAAGAACAACAACAATAATGTAGAGTCGGCATGATGGTAATTGCAATAAAAACAGTGACCCCAGCAATTTCCTTTCTGATTATTGTCAGGCCACAGTTTGCCTAGGTAGTTGCTCTAAACTGAATAAAATCTGCATACAAATTTCTTACCACCCCTAACCCCTTAACAAAAACACACTCTGCTGTTTATCTAAAGCTTGTTTTATTGGGTGGGCCCTGATCCTTGTTTTAGTGTTCACTTTCTTAATTCCTTGTCCACAGTCCCCCTTGTGTAAAACTTAATTTACCACATGTAAATGAAAAGTACTAGTTTTGTTTATTTGACTTTATATTATGTTATGAATAGGCATTTCTTGCTTTGTACTACAGTCATTTTTACAGCCCTATACTACAGGCATTTCTTGCTTTGCAGTCTAGTACAAAGCAAGTATAGGGCTGTAGTATAGGGCTGTAAAAATGATTGTGCAAGGTGAAATTATGCAGAATGATCTTAATCAGTGGGAAAAATTACAAGTGTTACATAACTTTTAAACATTTTGTCAAAACATTAAGAACGTTCATTCTTGGTTATAAATGTTGAGGCAGTGCATTTTGGCTGTATAACAGATCCCTTGCTAGTTTCCCTACCTCTTAACTTATTTCTTTGACTAGCCCTTCATTCACACACTGACAGCCTAGTACTCCATTTTATGAGGACACAACAATTTATTTACTCATTTTTATGTTAATGAATTTTTAAGACACTTCCACCTTTTATTTTTATTGTTGTTATAAACAGTGCTCAGTAATATTCTTATTCATTTTCTTTTGTATATTGGTAAGAGTTTCTGAAGGCTATATGTATCTAGAAGAAGTTGTTATTGTTATTGGACATGTACGCTTCAACATTACTAGATAGTTTGAAATTGCTTTTTTTGTGTGTCATTAATTTTTTTTGCTTAATTTGTATCAATTTTTAAAATATTTTGAAGATTGTTCACTCCTTAGCAATTATGTCATTGACATTTTTGATGACTTTTCATCTTATAGACAAAAGTGAACTCTTTCAAATTATATGAGATTAATCTACATCAGAGGTCATAGTCTTTAGACATAATCTGGCCTGCAGTTTATTTTGGTCCAGCTCCCTAGCTAAGAATGAATTTTTCATTTTTAAAGGGATATTAACAAGAAGAATATGTGACAAAGACTTTATGTGGCATATACAGCCCAAAATATTTACTCTCTGGCTCTTTATATTTCGTCTTCTTAGATCCCACAATACGTGGAAAACTGCCTTCAAGTTTATTTACCTCAGTGACGGCTGTGGGTGTAAACATTGTGTCGCTGTTACATAGTCTAACCTGTATCTAAAAATAAGCTTGTAAAATTGATTTGGTATTGTTTCTTTTTCTTCAAAATCCTTAGAAGTATGAGAACATTTTGCCTCAGCATAATTAATGTTTCATTGTTTGTCTTTTTTTAAGTTAAATCTGTTTGGTAGTTGCATTATTTAAAAAATTGAGATATGGAAGTATTGGTGATTAAATTGTAATCATGAAGTCACTCTGTAGTATCTTAAGCTTAACAATAATTTTATTGTGGAAACATGATTGCTTACAGTTTAAGTACCAATGTACAAATAATTGATATACTAATTATAAATAATTACTCATCCAAAACACTGTGCCAAGCAAATCCTTGTTTACTTATGGATACATAATCACTTTGTCTATTTGTGTATTCTTGGTTTGTAGATTTCAGTCAGTGATGTAATGATATTATCTGTCTTAAATGATAGATAATATTTTTAATTATTATTACTCTTCTTTTTTATGATTTTTTATTTATTATTATTATTATTATTATTATTTTTGAGACAGAATCTTGCTCTGTCACCCAGGCTGGAGTGCAGTGGTGCAATCTCAGCTCACTGCAAGCTCCACCTCCCGGGTTCACGCCATTCTTCTGCCTCAGCTTCCCAAGTAGCTGGGATTACAGGTGCCCGCCACCACGCCCAGCTAATTTTTTTTTTTTTTTTTTGTATTTTAAGTAGAGACGGGGTTTCACCGTGTTAGCCAGGATGGTCTCGATCTCCTGACCTCATGATCCACCCACCTCGGCCTCCCAAAGTGCTGGGATTACAAGCGTGAGCCACCACGCCCAGCCTATGATTATTCTTTTCATATATCTGTCTCCTAATTAGCCTCAAATATTGATTTTTAGACTACGTATAATCTATTACTCTGAAACAGTTTTTTGCGGTTTTTTTGTTTGTTTGTTTTTGTTGTTTTTTTGAGACGGAGTTTCGCTCTTGTTGTCTAGGCTGGAGTGCAATGGCGTGATCTCGGCTCACAGCAACCGCTGCCTCCCAGGTTCAAGCGATTCTCCTGCCTGAGTCTCCCAAGCTTGGATTACAGGCATATGCTACTACTCCCAGCTAATTTTGTATTTTTAGTAGAGATGTGGTTTCTCCATGTTGGTCAGGCTGGTCTTGAACTCCTGACCTTAGGTGATCCGCCCACCTCAGCCTCCCAAGGTGCTGGGATTACAGGCGTGATCCACTGCATCTGGCCTGAAACAGTTTTTCAAAAAGATTAATCATCTTGGGTTAAGAGAAAAAAATCAGGCAGAAAGATAAAACTACTTCTGTCATTACTTAAGGATTCCTGTGTTTATGCTATTAGATATCTCCCTCATCTTAATTGAATATGATGCAAGGCAGTGTCCTTGGTGGAAGCTGGATTCTGTCAGTCTGAACTTTGAGATGTTCTTCCTATCCCTTTCTTATTTTTGCTCTTAACTTTTCTACCCTGATTCTTATATCTTCTAACCTACTCATCTGTTACCATATTATCATATTTCAATACTTTTGAAGCAGCATTGTGAAGGTAATTGTCTTATTTCAGGCTGCTATAACAAAATACCATAGACTGGGTGGTTTAAACAACAGAAATCTATTTCTCACAATCCTGGAGGCTGGGAAGTCCAAGATCAAAGTGCTGGCAGATGTGGTGTCTTCTTGGGGTTTGCTGCCTGGCTTTCATGTGGTCATCTTGACATAGCCTCACATAGTGGAAAGCAGAGAGAGAGAGAGAGAGAGATATCAAGCTCTCCTGTCTCTTCTTATAAGGACACTAATCTCATTCATGAGGGCTCCACCCTCATGAACTAATTACTTCCCAAGGGCCCTGTCTTCTAATATCACATTGTGGATTAGGATTTCAGCATATGAATTTGGGAGGGACAAATTTGGTCCATAGCAGCACCATACAAAAACAGTATTAAAGGTGGTCTCGTTTTCATCAGGCATGTTTCCAACTTGAAAGATTTGTTAATGTCCATAATTTTTGTCTGTTTGCCATTTCTGTTCTTTTCCCTTTTCTCCTCTTTTCTTTTGCATTCAGTGCATTTTGATATTGTATATTATCTCCTCTATTATCTTAATAGCTAAGCCTCTTTATTTTACTTAAAAAAATACTTGCTCAAGCACCTATACTATACATACTTACATTCTGTCTTCAAATAACACTGCACCACTTTATTTATAGTTTAAGTTCTTACATCAATATACTTTTGTTTTCTTGTGCTGTATTCTGTATTTTACCTCTAAATACACAATAAACTTTATATTGTAGAGTTAAAACTTTTAGTCAGTTACCTCTTAAAGAAATTAATTGAAAAAAGAGCTATTCTATATTTATTCATATATTTGCCGTTTCTAACCCTCTTCATTTCTTCGTATAGATCTAGGTTTCCATTTGATATAAATTCCCATCAAGCTTTAGAAATTGTTTTAATATTTCTTGTAGTAGAGATCTACTAGTGACATATCCTCTTAGCTTCTGTTTGTCTGATAATATCTTGTCCTCACCTTTCATTTTTAAGGATATGCCATTCTAGCTTGACAGGTTTTTTCTTGTAGCACTTGTCCTCCATTGTCACTTGGCTTGAATTGTTTCTGACAAGAAGTCAGCAGTAATTCTTTGCTTACAGATATATAATGTGTTCTTATATTCTCATTTCTCTTAAGACTTTCTCTTTCTTATCAGTTTTTAGTAATTTGATAATGATGCATCTTGATGTAGTTTCCTTACTTGGATTTCACTGAGCTTTTTTGGATCTAGTTAATATTTTTAAAAATCAAATTTGCCTATGTTTTTGTCATCTTCTTCCACTTTTTTTTCCTAACTTTTCAATTGTATATATGAGGGGACTTCAAAAAGTTCATGGAAAAATGGAATTAAAAGATAAAAAATATAAACTTTATTTCTCAACATAAGGTCCATCAAGTTCAAGATACTTTTGTAAGTGATGATACCAGTCATTTAGTCTATCCCTAAAGAACTGAGTGTCCTGGGAAATTAATCATATCAGTGTTATATTTTTTACATTAGTAACTGAATAAAAATGGGTGCCCTTTAAAAATTTTTAAAGATTAAGAAACAAAAAGAAGTCAGAAGTTGCTAAATCAGGATTGTAAGATAAATGCCTAATGATGTCCCATTGAAATTCCCGTGAAGTTGCCCTTGTTTGATGAGACAAATAAGCATAAGCTTTGTAGTAAAGGAGGACTCTGGTGAAGCTTTCCTAGGCATTTTTGTGCTAAAGCTATTGCTCACTTTCTCAAAACACTTGCAGTCAGCAGATATTATTATTCTTTGGAAAGTCAACAGGCAAAATATCTTGAGCATTCAGAAAAACTGTTGCCATGACCTTTGCTTTTGACCAGTCCATGTTTGCTTTGACTGGACTACTTCTATCTCTTGGTAGCCATTGCTTTGATTGTGCTTTGTCTTCAAGATCTGTAGAGCTGTGTTTCGTTTCCTGTTACAATTCTTTGAAGCAGTACGTCAAAATCTTGATCCCACTTGTTTACAGTTTTGATTGAAAGCTCTGCCCTTGTATGCAGCTGATCTGGGCATAAGGATTTTGGCCCTAATCATGTGGAAAGTTTGCACAACTTTAATTTTTCAGTCAGAATTGTTTAACCTGAACCAATTGCAGTGGCTCTGGTGGTGGCTATTGTTTGTGCTGTTAATCATTTATCTTCTTCAATTAGGGAAAAAGCAAGATGAGTTTTTTCCTTGCAAACTGATGTGGAAGGTCAGCTGCTGGGGGCTTCATCTTCAACATAGTCTTGTTCTTTCAGTTATCCATTTGTAAACTGCTATCTCATTAGGGCATTGTCTCATGAACTTTTCATAAAGCATCAATAGTTTTACCATTTTTCTATCCAAGCTTCACCATAAATTTGCTTCTTCTTGCTTCAATTTTAACAAAATTCATGTGGCTCTGACAGAAACTGTTTTCAAACTGGTATCTTACCCTTAGTGCCTCAAACTAGACTCTGTTCAGACATGTTTTAACAAGTTAGTATGAATTTATTTTGGTGCAAAAATAACTGAAATCCATGCATAATTTTTAAAATAATACATCTTTTACGTGAACTTTTTGAAGACCCCTCATATATTAAACCTCTTAATATTGTTGTTATTAAGGGACCTGTGTCTCTGAGGATGTCATTTTTTTTTTTTTTTTTATCAATCTTTTTTGTTTCTATGCTTACTTTGAATGGTTGTTCTGTCTCCAAATTTACTGATTTTTTTCTTCAGCTTGTAAGCTTATTTAGTGCACTTTAAAATTTCCAATATTATATCTTTTAGCTGTAGAAGCTTCATTTGGTTCTTTTTATGTTTTCTATCTTTTCCTCATAATTTTAATGTTTTCCTTAAAATTCTTTTTTGTCTTCTTCTTTTTTTAAAAATTTCTTTTGGCCAGGTCAATAACTGCATAGTGTTTTCCTGAAAATTTTTGAAAATATTTACGATACCTGTTTTTAAGATCTTGTTTGCCAATTTTATCACTTCTTTTATTTCTGTATCTATTTGTATTGAACTTTTTTTCTCCAATGTTTTTATATTTGGATCAAGTTTTTGTTTCTTCTATTTCTTTAAGATTTCTAAACTTTACAGAAAATTTGCAAGAACAGTCACAAACATTTTTTTCTTCAACCATTTGAATTTAGTTGCTGCCATATGCCCCATCACAGCTGAATACTTCAGTGCGTATTTCTACAAAAAGCAAATTCTCTTACATAACCACAGTGTAACCATAAAATTAGAAATGAGCATTATTATTGTCACTCAAGTTTTGTCAGGGGTCCCAATAATTTCCTTTATGACAAAATAAGTTAGTCCAGAATCATGTGTTGCATTTATTTGTCACATCCGTGAAGATTTCTTCAGTTGGTAACAGTTCCTTCAGTCTTCTTTACTTTAGTGACCTTGACATTTTTGTAGATTACAGGGTAGTTATTGTGAGAAATATCCTTAAATTGAGATTTGCATGACATTCCCTCATGATTAGATTTAGGTTATTCTTAGAAAGAATGCTGCGTTCTTCTCATTGCATTCTATCAGGTGATACTTGATTTTAACTTGTCGTATTTCTAGTGATGTTAACTTTGATTATGGTGGTGTCAGCCAGGCTTCTTCATTGTAAAATTACTCTTTTTCCTGTTAAGTTAATATTTTGTGGGAAGTTATTTTGGGACTATATAAATATCCTGTTTTGGCCGGGCGAGGTGGTTCATGCCTGTAATCCCAGCACTTTGCGGGGCTGAGATGGGTGGGTGACCTGAGGTCAGGAGTTTGAGACCAGCCTGGCCAACATAGCGGAACCCCGTCTCTACTAAAAATACAAAAATTAGCCAGGCGTGGTGACATATACCTGTAATCCCAGCTACCTCAGGAAGCTGAGGCAGGAGGATCACTTGAACCTGGGAAGCAGAGGTTGTAGTGAGTGGAGATCGCACCACTGCACTCCAGCGTGAGTGATAGAGTGAGACTCCATCTCAAAAAAAAAAAAAAGAGAAAGAAAAAGAAATAAATATCCTATTTCTTAATAGATTTTTGATTTTTTAATTTATTTTGTTTTTATGGGATCATAAATTCCTTTCTATTCAGTGGTTTATGATTTCTCAGTATCACTATTTGTATTGTTGTCTCAGTTGCACCAGTTTGGCTAGTAGGCCCTCTTTTAAGTTGTCTTTTGTGTGCTCTTGGCATTAATTAATCGCAGATGGAAAGTCAGTTGTAACTCTGTGCAGCTGTGACATTTTACATAGCTGAGTTAATAAAGTGCTTAGAACAGTTCATGGCACATAGTCAAGGTTCAATATATGTTAGTACTTATGATTGCAATTATACATTTTTTATTTTAATCATTTTGGAGTACAGTATTTTTAATGAGCTACGTATTTATTTTTGTATTTTTTATTGGTGTATCATAGTTGTACATATTTTGCAGGCACATGTGATATTTTGATGTGTATACAATATGTACTGATCAAATCGGGATAATTGGAGTCTTCGTCACCTCAAACATTTAACTTTTCTTGGTTTCGGGAACATTACAATTCTCCTCTTTTAGTTATCTTGAAATATGCAGTAAATTGTTGTTAACTATGATGTCTCTACTGTACTACTGAATACTGGTACTTACTCCTTCTAACTGTGGTTTTGTACCCATTAGCCAATTTTTTTTCATCTCCCTCCTCCTCTCTTCCCTCCTCAGGCTCTGGTAACCACCATTCTACACTTTACCACCATGAGATCCACATTTTTAGCTTGCACATATGAGTGAGAACATAAAGTATTTGTCTTTTCTGTGCCTAGCTTATTGCACTTAACATAATGACCTCTCATTTTATCTGTGTTGCTGCAGATGACAAGATCTCATTTTTTTAATGGCTAAATAATAATTGATGAACACTTAGGTTGACTCCATACCCTGGCTGTTGTAAATAGTGCTACAATAGACATAGGAGTGCAGATATCTCTTTGAAAGACTGCTTTCCTTTCTTTTAGTAGTGGAATTGCTAGATCATATGGTAGTTCTGTTTTTAGTTTTTTGAGGAACCTCCCTACTGCTTTCCGTAAATGGCTATACTAATTTACATTCCCATCCACAGTGTACACATGATTTCCTTTCTCTGCATCTTCTCTAGCATTTCTTATTTTTGTCTTTTTGATAATAACCATTCTTACTTGCATAAGATAAGAGATCATTGTGGTCTTGATTTGCATTTCCATGATGATTATGATGTTGAACATTTTTTCATATACTTATTGGCCATCTTTCTTTTGCCCATTTTTTTTATTGGATTATTTATATTTGCTACTGAGTTGTTTGAATTCCTTTTATTATTCTGGTTATTATTTCTTTGCTGAATAGGTAATTTGCTAATATTTTCTCTCATTCTGTAGATTGTCTCTTCACTTTCTTAATTGTTTCCTTTGCTGTGCAGACACTGTTGAGGTAATTTGTCTTTTTTTTTGCCTTTGTTACCTGTGCTTTTGAGGTCTTGCCCAGACCACTGTTGTATAGCGTTTCCTCAGTGATTTCCCCAAGTTTTCTTCTAGTAGTTTCATAGATTCAGGTCTTATGTTTAAGTGCTTTTTTTTTTTTTCCTTTTGAGACAGGGTCTCACTCTGTCACCCAGGCTGGAGTGCAGTGGTGTGATCTTAGCTTACTTCAGCCTTGAACTCCAGGGTTCAAGCAATCTTCCTTTCTTAGCCTCCTGAGCAGCTAGGAATACAGGTGTGAACCACTACACCTATTTTTTTTAATTATTATTATTGTAGAGGTGGGGTCTTGCTATGTTGCGCAGGCTCAAACTTCTGGCCTCAAGTGATCCTCCCACCTCTGCTTCCTGAGTTGCTGGGATTGCAGGAATGAGTCATGTGCCTAGCCACATTTAAGCCTTTAATACATTTTGAATTGATTTTTGTTTGTGGTGAAAAATGTGGATTTAGTTTCATCCTTCTGCATATGGATATTTACTTTTTCCAGTATCATTTATTAGAGACTGTTCTTTCCCCAGTGTGTGTTCTTGATGCCCTTGTCGAAAATGAGTTGACTGTAATGAATGTGGATTTATTTCTGGGTTCTCTCTTTTGTTTCATTGGTCTGTGTGCCTGTTTTTATGCCAGTACCATGCTGTTTTATTACTGTAGCTTTGTAGTATAATTTAAAATCACTTTGTTTTATGCTTCCAGCTTCGTTCTTTTAGCTCAGGATTGCTTTATCTACTCAGGGTCTTGTGTGGATCCATATGAAATTTAGGATTGCTTTTTCTATTTCTACCAAAGAATGCCCTTGGTATTTTGATAGGGATTGAGTTAAATCTGTAGATGGCTTTGGGTAGTGTAGACATTTTAACAATACTTATTCTAATTCATGAGCATGGGATATCTGTTCATTTTTTATGTGTGTCCTCTTTAGTTGTTTTCATCAATGTTTTATATAGTTTTCCTTGTAGAGATCTTTGACTTCTTTGGTCAAAGAAAATTTATTCCTAGGTTTTTGTTTGTTTGTTTTGAAGTTATTGTAAGTGGAATTGCTTTCTTGAGTTCTTTTTCAGATTAATTGCTATTGGTGTGTAGAAGTGCTACTGATTTTTGTATGTTGATTGTGTATCTGGGAATTTACTAAGTGAGTTCATTAGTTCTAAGAGTTTTTTGGTGGAGTCTTTAGGTTTTTCTACATATGAGATTATGTCATCTGCAAACAAGCACAATTTGACTTCTTCCTTTTCAATTCGAATGCCCTTTATTTCTTTCTCTTCCCTAATTTTGGCCAAGACTTGCAGTATTATGTTGAATAGAAGTGGTGACAGTGGGCATCTTTGCTTTGTTTCAGATCTTGGTGTAAAGGCTTTCCATTTTTCCCTGTTCCATATGATAGTAGCTGTGGGCTTGTCATATATGGCCTTTATCAGATTGAAGTATGTTCCTTCAATACCCTGTTTATTGAAGGTTTTTATCATGAAGGGATGTTGAATTTTACCCAGTTTTTTCAGCATCTGTTGAAATGATCCTATGGTTTTTGTCCTTGATTCTGTTAATGCAGTGTTCAATGTTTATTGATTCGCATATGTTGGTTCATCCTTGCATCCCTGGGATGAATCTCACTTGATTGTGTTGAATGATCTTTTTAATGTATTATTGAGTTTGGTTTGCTAGTATTTTTTGAAGATTTTTAAATCTGTGTTTATCGGGGATATTGATAGTTTTTTTTATTTGTTTTGTCTTTGGTTTTGCTGTCATGGTAATGCTGCCTTCATTGAATAAATTTGAACATATTCTCCCTTCATTTTTTTTGAAATATTAAAAATTAGCAGAATTTATGTTAATTCTTTAAATGTTCTGTAGAATTCAGCAGAGAAGACATCAAATCCTGTGCTTTTCTTTGATGGGAGACTTTTTATTGCTTCAATCTTCTTCTTATTGCTTTTCTGTTTTTTCATGGTTAAGTCTTGGTAAGTTGTGTCCAGGAATTTATTCAATTCTTTTAGATTTTCCCATTTGTTGGAGTATAGTTGTTCATAATAGTTTCTAATGATCCTTTGTATTTCTGTAGTATCAGTTGTAATTTTTTCTTTCTCTTCTCTGATTTTATTTATTTAGGTGTTCTTTTTTTTAGGTAGTCTAGCCAAAGGTTTGTTGATTTTATGGTTTCAAAAATCAGCTTTTCATTTGTTGATCTTTTATTTTTTTAGTCTGAATTTCATTTATTTCTGCTCTTTATTATTTGTTTCCTTGTAGTAATTTTGGGTTTGGTTTGTTCTTGCTTTTCTAGTTCCTTGAAGTACATTATTAGATTGTTTCTTTGAAGTCTTCATATTTCTTTGATTTGGGTGTTTAAGGCTTTAAACTTCCCTCTTAGTACTACTTTTGTGTATCTGTAGATTCTAGTATTTTGTGATTTATTTCACTGTTTCGAGAAATTTTAAATTTTTCTTTTTTTTTTGGTGGACTCATTGGGCATTCAGAAATATGAACTGTACAGAAACTGTACAGTTTCCAAAGTTGTTCTTGTTACTGATTTCTAGTTTTTGTTGTGGTGGTTGCGGTCAAAAAAGATGCTTGATATGATTTTGACTGTTTTGAATTTGTTGAGATTTATTTTGTGGTTAATGTATGGTCTATCCTGGATAATGTGCCATGTGCTGATAACAAGAATGTGTATATTCTGCAGCAGTTAGATGAAATGTTCCATAAATGTCTGTTAGGTCCACTTGGTGTATAGTTTAACTCCAATGTTTGTTTGTTGATTTTTTGCCTGAACTGTTTGTTGCTCAAAGTGGGGCATTGCGGTCCCCTGCAATTATTTTATTGCAGTCATTGCAGTCTGTCTCTCTCTTGAGAGCTATTAATATTTGCTTTATATATTTGGGTGCTCCACTGTTGGGTGCATGTTTTTAATTTTGTTATATCTTCTTGCTGATTTGACTTTTCTAAATCATTATATAATGACTTTCTTTGTCTCTTTTTACAAGTTGTGACTTAAAGTCTGCTTTATCTGATATAAATATAGCTACTCCTGCTTTTTTTTGGTCTCCATTTGCATGGAATATCATTTTCCATTCCTTCACTGTTAGTCTATATGTGCTGTTAGAGGTGAAGAGAGTTTCTTCCAGGCAGCATATAGTTGTGTCTTTTTTTTTTTTTTTTTTTTGGAGATGGAGTCTCGCTCTTTCGCCCTTTCGCCCAGACTGGAGTGCAGTGGCACACTCTCGGCTCACTGCAACCTCTGCCTCCTGGGTTTAAGCGATTCTCCTGCCTCAGCTTTCTGAGTAACTAGGATTACAGGCACCTGCCACCACGCCCAGCTAATTTTTTTTTTTAGTAGAGATGGGGTTTCACCAAGTTGGTCAGGTTGGTCTCAAACTCCTGACCTAGTGATCCATCCCAGCCTCCGAAAGTGCTGGGATTACAGGTGTGAGGGTCTTGTTTTTTAATCCATTCAGCCACTCTTGGTCTTTTTTAACTAGAGAATTTAGTCTATTTACATTCAATTTTAATATTGATAGGCAAGGCCTTACTTTGACCATTTCGATACTTTTTTTTTTTTGGTATTATGTAACTCTTCTTTTCGTTTCCTTCTTTCTTACTGTCTTCTTTTGTGGCTGAGTGATTTTTCTCTGGTAGCATGTTTTAATTTGTTCTTTTTTATTTTTAGTGTATATATTATAGTTTTTAGCTTTGTAATTACCTTGAGTCTTATAAAAATATTATATTAATTATTTCAAACTGGTACCAACTTAACTTTGATTGCAAGATAAGAAACAAATGAAAAGAAAAATTTGTACACCTTAACTTCCTCTCCTCCAACATTTTGAATTTTTGATTTTACAACTTGCTGTTTTTATATTGCCTCTTAACAAATTGTAATTATTTTTAATTGTTTTGTATTTTCTTTTTACTAAAGATATAAGTGATTTAAGAACCATGTTTATCATATTAGTATAACAATCACGTTAATGTTCTTTTCTTTTGGTTTGAAGAACTCTGATTAGCCTTTTTTATAGGACAGGTCTAGTAGTGATAAATTTCCTCAGCTTTTTTTTTTTTTTGGCCTGGGAAAGTCTTTATCTGGCCTTTATTTCTGAAGGATAGTTTTGCTGGGTACACTATTCTTCGTTAAGTTTTTTATTTTCTTTCAGCATTCTGAATAATTTCACTCCCTCCAACCCTAAGGTTCCCACTGAAAATTCTGCTGCCAAGTGTATTGGATCTTCCTTATATGTTATTTGTTTCTTTTCCTTTGCTGCTTTCAGGATCCTTTATCTTTGATCTGTGTGAGTTTAATTATAAATCTTGGGTTGTTTCTTATTTTGGAGAGGGGAAGTTGAGCCTGGTTGGTGACCTTTAACCTTCATGTACCTGGATATTTATATCTTTTCAAGCTTTGGAAAGTTTTTTGTTTTTCTTTGAATAAGCTTTCTACCCCTTTGTCTTTCTCAGTTTTTTTCTTTCATTTCAGTAACCTGAATATTTGTTCTTTTGATGTTGTCTCATAGCTCCCATAAACCGTTCATTTCTTTTCATTCCTTTTGCTTTTTTCTCCTCTGACTGTGTATTTTCAAATAGTTGGGCTTCAAGCTCACTGATTCTTTCTTCCTTTTCATCAGTCCTGCTGTTGATATTCTCTATTCCATTTTTCATTTTGCTCATTGTATTTTCCAGCTCCAGAATTTTTGTTTGATTTTGTTTATGATTTCAATATCTCTGTTAAATTTCCCTAATACATTTCTGAATTGATTCCGTCTGTTTTCTTGAAGTTCATTGAGCTCTCTTAAAACAGGTATTTTGAATTCCTTGTCTGAAAGATCACATATCTCTATCACTTTAGGGTTGGCCTCTGGTGCCTCATGTCCATTTGTTGAGATCATATTACCCAGAATCATCTTGATGCTTGTGAAATTGCAGGCTGTCTGTGCATTGAGGGATTAAGTATTTATTTTACTCTTCACAGTCTTCCTTTGTTTGTGCCTGTCCTTCTTTAGAGACCTTCCAAGAATTCTAAGCCAACTGAGTATTGTGTTTCCTGAGCCTGTGACCACTTCAGCTATCTAAACACTAGGAGACTATTGGGGTTCTCCAGAGGGACAGAACTAATAGGATTATGTGTATATGAAAAGGAGTTTATTAAGGAGAATTGACTCACATGATCACAAGTGAAAGTCCCACAGTTGGCCATCTATAAGCTGAGGAGCAATGAAACCAGTAGTGGCTCAGTTCAAGTCCCAAAGCCTCTAAGGTAGGGAAGCTGACAGTGTAGCCTTCAGTCTGTGGCTGAAGGCCTGAGAGCCAATGGCAAAGCACTGGTGTAGGTCCGAGAGTCCGAAGGGTGAAGAATCTGGAGTTTGATATTCAAGGGCAGGAAGCATCCAGCACAGATGAAAGCCAGAAGACTCAGCAAGCCGGCTTATTTCATCTTCTTCCACCTGCTTTTTCTAGCCACATTGGAAGCAGATTGGATGGTACCCACCCACATTGAGGGTGGGGCTTTGTCGCCCAGTCCACTGACCCAAGTGTTAATCTCCTCCGGCAACATCCTCACAGACACAACCAGAAACAATATTTTGCATCCTTCAGTCCAATCAAATTGACAATTAATATTTACCATCACAGAGACTCTCTGAGCCTAGGCTTGCCACAAATCTCACAGGGTCTCTTTGGTTGATATGGCTTTCTGGCCCAGATGGACCTGGGGTAGACCCAAGGCAGATAATCCGGCTGCGTGGAAATGCTGGCCAGGGATCTGAGTCCAGAAGACTGTCCCAATCACCCAGATGAGTGTGCCTTTCAGCATATTTCCGCACAGGCAGGATGGGCTGCTAACTGCAGTAAGAGAGCCTGGAGTTGAGACTGGGCTGCGTTGGGATCTGCTGTGTGAAGGAGACTGGCCCCGACTTATTTGCTCAGATCAGCATGCATCACTCAGCTGGTCATTGCAAAAGTGCTTGACTGTAACAGGGGGGTCTGGTACTGAGACTGGGCTCCCTTGGAATCTGCTGTGGGATGGAGGTTGGTGTTCTTGTCGCATTGGCTCAGATGGGCATGTGTCTCCCAGCAGGTCCGTACATAGATGGGATAGCTCCCAGACTGCAGCAGGAGGGGCTGGAGCTAAGACTGGGCCCCCTTGGACTCCGCTGTAGGGACGGATTTGGAAAGCTTGTCTTGTTGGCTCAGAGTGGCATGCATCTCCCAGCATGTCTCAGCACAGATAGGATAGTTCCTCTACTGCACTGGGCGGGGCTTAGACTGGGTCTCCTCAGGATATGTTGTGGGATAGAGGCTGGTGAGCGTGTCGGGGAGGATCAGAGTCCCAGGCCATGAGATTTGTGTGAATCTCCTCCTGGTTTCTTGTGTAAGCAACTATAAGCTGGGATCTCAGCTAGGGAGGCCTGGAGCAGTGTCACAGTTCAACTTCCAGGTTCACTACTGAGACCAGTTATCAGTGGGCTGATGAGCTTTTCTGCCAAGGCATTAGTGTGCATGATTTCTCTGAACCCTTTGGCAGATGATTTTGGTTGCAGGCTCAAGGTCAAATGGGGCTATAGTCAAGCCCCTTGAGAGAGAGGGCTACTTCTGGGCTTGAATGCAAAAGCAAGCTCAGTGGAGCAGATCAGTCACTTGGGTGTTAGTGTACCCTCTCAAAGTGACCCTCCTGTGTCTTAGGGTTTCACAATTGTGGATGGATGGATAATTCTTTTTATTGTGGGCATATATGAGCAGGTTACCTTCTATTTCGCCATCTTGGTGGTGTCACTCTATGAACTACATACTTAAGAGAAATTGCTACACAGAATATATTGAGCATCCTTTTTTTTTATGAATTAAGTCATTATCGTGAACATCAAAAATAGTAATGTTACTTTGGGAGGCCGAGGCAGGCAGATGACGAGGTCAGGAGATTGAGACCATCCTGGCTAACACAGTGAAACCCTGTCTCTACTAAAAGTACAAAAAATTAGCCGGGTGTGGTGGCGGGCACCTGTAGTCCCAGCTACTTGGAAGGCTGAGGCAGGAGAATGGTGTGAACCCAGCAGGCGGAGCTTGCAGTGAGCCGAGATAGCGCCACTGCACTCCAGCCTGAGTGATGGTGCAAGACTTCATCTCAAAAAAAAAATTAGTAATGTTAAGTCAAATTTGAATTATTCTACACCCCACTCTCATCTTCACATTTTGCTATCCACAACACATTAATTTTATATTTTTAATTGTTTTTGTGGCTATCTTCTCATTTCCATTGCACTCCTTTGCCTTAAACTTCTTCCTCATTATTTTTCCCCTTTACTATTCTAAGCGTTTTATAACTGTTCTCTCGACTTCTGGACTCTTAATATTCCTCCTAAACATCTTTTATACTGTGGCCAGAATCATCTTTCATTAATACCTCTGTTATCACTTAACTTTCATAAAACCCTTCCTATTGCTTACACGATAAAATCTGAACCCCTGCCTCCCACTTTAAGTAGCTTTATTGATTGCCACAATCTCCCTGCACCCTATGCTTCATGTGTAGTAAATTCTTATATCAGTTCTGTTCAAGTGTATTCATTGTATGTAGTTTAAAAGTCAATGAACTCAGCGTAAAGACCTTAAGAGCTCTTCTACAACAAAGTTCATATAGTAACATCTATTTTGGCTCATCAGAGACCTTTTTGATTTCTTCCTGGGTCTTGATGTATTTCGTATTTTTGAGGGTGTGGAATAAATCAACTGAGGACTCACCTGAAATGTTACTTTCTCTAGGAACATTTCTTGACTCTAAGGAGTTTCTTCTGTATGTTTTGATGGTACCTGTGCATTGCTCTATCATAGTACTTGTCATACAGTATGCTAATTTTCCTTGTAATATGGTGTTTTATATGAAGCCAAATACTGCCCATACCAGTTTGGGATTAGTTAACATTCTGCTAGGGTTTCCCTATGTGTTTCAGTCAGTCAGATTTTTAAAAATTAATATAAATTGTTTAGGAAATACTTAAGTCAGTGTCTTGTTACATCCTCGGAATTGGCTGGACCCATGATCTGCATGGAATAGCATATGAATCTTGTTCAAATAAGGGGTGTGTGTATGTGTTTGTGCATGCATGCATGCTCATGCGCACACACAGAGAGAGGGAGAGAGAGACACACACACATGTCTCTTGTTCTTCGGGATGTATGAGGAACTGTGTCAGAATAGCCAGATGCTCGGAGAAACATCCCCACAACTGAGGTCATCTATCATTATGGGACAATTTAATTCATAACTTCTTGTGGTGACTGTTTATCTTAAGAGAGTAGATATGTATGTGGTAAAAAAGAAAGTCTGCTGTGTTTCTTACAATATTTGATATTCTAGGTACTTGAGAAATAAGAAAAATATTAAAGTTCAGAAATATTAATGTCAAAAAATGTGCATCTTCAGATCTGGTAAGTAGACCTGCTTAGAGCTAGCCAGTGGTTAGGCCTGAGAAATGGCTGTTCCATCTTCTGTGCCTAGCACCACATATGATATAGTGTAAAAATGTGGATAGAGTTATAGACAGATGATGAATAAGTTGTTAAAATATTATGATTATTCACAGCCTTTCCTTTGTATTGATGTGTGGTTTTTGGAATGTAGAATGGCTTTAACTTTTAAGGCACAAATAACAAACAGAGAAAATAAGCATGCTATAGGGATTAATAAGCAGATTTTGTTTATTTTCTCTTTTGTGTATATTTTTTCTACTTCATTGGAAGAAATATACATGATTGCATTTATAAAGACACTGAACAGTTGTTTTCTTTTCATGCAGGGGCCTGAATTAATGAATAAATATGTTGGTGAATCTGAAAGAGCAGTTAGAGAGGTAAGAAATTGTGCCTTTAGTGGCACTCAGCACAGGAGAATCACACTTCTGTCCTGTGCGGCTTCCCTTTTGTTTTAGGTAACAGACTTTGGCATTTCCGACATCAGATCTTAGTGGTATTTTTTTTTCTTCAGGTGAATATTATTTTATTATTTAAAAATGCAGTTTTGATCATCTGCAATACTTCAGTTTTGTTTTTAAACATCATATTACCAGCCCTTTTAAAACTATCATTTTTTCTGATAATAATAGCCAGCATTTCTGTTAAAATAGTTAATGCTGTTACTAATAGTTAATAATACCTATCATTTATTGAGCTCTTACTGTTTCAGGCATTGTGCCAAATGCTTTGTGTTCTTTTTAAAATTCAATTATTAAAATAACTTTCTGAGGTAGGCGTTTATTATCTCCATTTTATAGATGTAGAAATCGAGGCTTACAGAAGTGAAGTTAACTGCTGAAAGTCACACAGTTACTAGTAGTGCAGCTGGGATTTTAACTGAAATTTTCTGATTGCTTAACTGAATTGCCTCCTTCACACCTATGTGAATATGTATTGATAGTCTTGTCTCTTTAAGCACTATTGAAGGGGATACTTTTACATCCATTATAAAGTTCTGAACATCTATTACAAGGTCTATACAAAGTGACTGGGCTTGTTGACTTGTACCTAATAGGTTTGGTTCTAAATATAGTTTTAAAACAAACCAACTACAGAATTTTCTAGTGTTTGCTCATCTTTAGCTAATGTGGCACTCTTTCCACCAGACCTTCCGAAAAGCAAGAGCAGTGGCACCTTCCATTATTTTCTTTGATGAACTGGATGCCTTAGCAGTTGAAAGGGGCAGGTAAGAAGTATTTAATAGCACTGCTATTACATAATAATATGATGTTACATAATAATAGCAATTACGGTATAAATAGCATTTCGTATACAACTTTTATCTATTAATACATTTGGCCTAAAAAAGTTTTCAGTTTATGTAATTTTTTCCTCTTATACCCATTAAATTATTTCATGTAATTACTGTATAGTACTTTTAGCTATATTGGATAAAAACCACTGATACCTGTCTGGGCATTTGAGTTAATTTTTATAGTTTATATCAACACATACTTCTTAGTATTGTCTATCAAAATTAGGGTTATTGTAAACATATAATTAAAACTGTAAACAAAACTGGATTAATCATAATTACTTCTTGTAGTAGAACAAAATTATAAAATACGTTACACAGATTTAAAAATTCTCTGGAATAAATGTTTCCTAAAGTAAAATTAAATAGAATATAAATTAGTATTAATAGTTTTGCTCCAAAATCTCAGGCAGTAAAGAGGATTATCTATGATGTCATTTCAAACAAATATGTACACACACACACACACACACACATCAGAACTGTTCATAAGTATGTTTTTTTCCTCTACAAATGTATAGCGGTCCTTTAATATGTTCTACAAGTGGTTCATGTTGGGTAATGTAAATTCATGTACTTTGTGCATAGCTTCTTGATGTGTATATTGATTATAAAATTTTTGCTGGTGATAATTACAGTGAAGGGTGAAGACAACTTACAAGTGTCAGTAGTAAGTGTGATATGAAACATTGCTGTTATCATCCTTCTTAATTAGAGCTGCCTCATGTGATGAGAGTATAAATTGTCATTAGGAACCTATCATTAGGAGGTAGACTGCTATATTAGTCCATTTTCGTGCTGCTGATAAAGACATACTCGAGACTGGGTAATTTATAAAGAAAAAGAGGTTTAATGGACTCACAGTCCACGTGGCTAGGAGACCTCACAATCATGGTGGAAGGCGAAAGACATCTATTAGGTGGTGACAGGCAAGAGAGAATGAGAGCCAAGTGAAAGGGGAAACCCCTTATAAAACCGTCAGATCGGGCTGGGCGCCTGTAATCCCAGCACTTTGGCGAATCATTTGAGGTCAGGAGTTTGAGACTAGCCTGGCCCTCATGGTGAAACCCTGTCTCTACTAAAAATATAGAAATTAGCTGGGCGTGGTGGTGGTTGCCTGTAATTCCAGCTACTTGGGAGGCTGAGGCAGGAGAATTGCTTGAGCCCAGGAGGTGGAGGTTGTGGTGAGCTGAGACTGCTCCATTGCACTCCACCCTGGGCAACAAGAGCGAAACTCCATCTCAAAAAACAAAACAAAACAAAAAATCAGATCTCGTGAGACTGATTCACTACCACGAAAACAGTATGGGGGAAACCACCCCCATGATTCAGTTAATCTCCCACTGGGTCCCTCCCACAACATGTGGGAATTATGGGGGCTACAATTCAAGATGAGATTTGGGTGGAGACACAGCCAAACCATATCATTCCGCCCCTGGCCCCTCCAAATCTCATGTCTTCACATTTCAGAATCATTCATGCCTTCTCAACAGTCCCTCAAAGTCTTAACTCATTTCAGCATTAACTCAAAAGTTCACAGACCAAAATCTCATCTGAGACAAGTCAAGTCCCTTCCACCTATGAGCCTATAAAATCAAAAGCAAATTTGTTACTTCCTAGGTACTATGGGGGTACAGGCATTGGATAAATACACCCGTTCCAAATGGGAGAAATTGGTCAAAATGAAAGGGCTAAAGGCCCCATGCAAGTCCAAAATCCAGCAGGGCAGTCAAATCTTTTTTTTTTTTTTTTTTTTTTTTTATTATTATTACACTTTAAGTTTTAGGGTACATGTGCACAATGTGCAGGTTAGTTACATATGTATACATGTGCCATGCTGGTGTGCTGCACCCATTAACTCGTCATTTAGCATTAGGTATATCTCCTAAAGCCATCCCTCCCCCCTCCCCTCACCCCACAACAGTCCCCCGAGTGTGATGTTCCCCTTCCGGTGTCCATGTGTTCTCATTGTTCAATTCCCACCTATGAGTGAGAATATGCGGTGTTTGGTTTTTTGTTCTTGAGATAGTTTACTGAGAATGATGATTTCCAATTTCATCCATGTCCCTACAAAGGACATGAACTCATCATTTTTTATGGCTGCGTAGTATTCCATGGTGTATATGTGCCACATTTTCTTAATCCTGTCTGTCATTGTTGGACATTTGGGTTGGTTCCAAGTCTTTGCTATTGTGAATAGTGCCGCAATAAACATACGTGTGCATGTGTCTTTATAGCAGCATGATTTATAGTCCTTTAGGTATATACCCAGTAATGGGATGGCTGGGTCAAATGGTATTTCTAGTTCTAGATCCCTGAGGAATCGCCACACTGACTTCCACAATGGTTGAACTAGTTTACAGTCCCACCAACAGTGTAAAAGTGTTCCTATTTCTCCACATCCTCTCCAGCACCTGTTGTTTCCTGACTTTTTAATGATCGCCATTCTAACTGGTGTAAGATGGTATCTCATTGTGGTTTTGATTTGCATTTCTCTGATGGCCAGTGATGGTGAGCATTTTTTCATGTGTTTTTTGGCTGCATAAATGTCTTCTTTTGAGAAGTGTCTGTTCATGTCCTTCACCCACTTGTTGATGGGGTTGTTTGTTTTTTTCTTGTAAAGACAGTCAAATCTTAAAGCTTCAAAATGATCTCCTTTGATCCATGCCTCACATCCAGGTCACACTGATGCAAGAGAGGGGTTCCCATGGTCTTAGGCAGCTCTGCCTCTGTAGCTTGGCAGGGTACAGCCTCCCTCTGGCTACTTTCACAGGCTGGTGTTGAGTATCTGCAGCAACACGGTGCCACAGGCACATGGTGCAAGCTGTCAGTAGACCTACCATTCTAGGGTGTGGAGGATGGTGGCTCTTTTCTCACAGCTCCACTAGGTGGTGCCCCAGTGGGGACTCTGTGTGGGAGCTCCAACCCCACATTTCCCTTCCACACTGTCCTAGCAGAGGGTCTCATGAGGGCCCTGCCCCTGCAGCACACCTCTGCCTGAACATCCAGGGATTTCCAACATCTTCTGAAATCTAGTCGGAAGTTCCCAAACCTCAATTCTTGACTTCTGCGCAACCACAGGCTCAACTCCATGTGGAAGCTGCCAAGGCTTGGGGCTTGCACCCTCTGAAGCCACGGCCCAAGTTGTACCTTGGCCCCTTTTAGCCATGCCTGGAGCAGCTGGGATGCAGGGCACCAAGTCCTGAGGATGCACTCAGCAGTGGCAGGGGGGGCCCTGGACCTGGCCCAGAAAACCATTTTTCCCTCCTAGGTTTGCAGGCCTGTGATGGGAGGGGCTGCAGGGAAGGTCTCTGATCTTCCCTGGAGACATTTTCCCCATTGTCTTTGCATTAGCATTTGGTTCCTTGTTACTTAGGCAAATTACTGCAGCTGGCTTGAATTTCTCCCCAGGAAATGAGTTTTTCTTTTCTACTGTATCTTCAGGCTACAAAATTCCAAACTTTTATGCCTTGTCACATCTTGACTGCTTTGTTGCTTAGAAATTTCTTCCACCAGATATCCCAAATAATCTCTCTCATGTTCAAAGTTCCACAGATCTCTAGGGCAGGGACAAAATGCCACCAGTCTCTTTGTATAGCAAGAGTAACATTTACTCCAGTTTCCAACATGTTCCTCATTTTCATCTGAGACCACCTCAGCCTGGATTTTATTGTTCCATATTGCTGTCAGCATTTTGGTCAAAGCCACTTAACACGTCTCTAGGAAGTTCCAAATTTTCCCACATCTTCCTGTCTTCTGAGCCCTCCAAGTCTCTAGGAAGTTCCAAACTTTCCCACATTTTCCTGTTTTCTTCTGAGCCCTCCAAACTGTACCAACCTTCACCTGTTACTCAGTTCTAAAGTTGCTTCCACATTTTTGGGTATCTTTACAGCAGCACCCCACTCTACCGTTACCAGTTTACTGGATTAGTCCATTTTTATACTACTATGAAGAAATGCCCAAGACTGGATAATTTATAAAGAAAAAGAGGTTTAATGAACTCATAGTTCCACATCGCTGGGGAGCCTCACAATCATGGAGGAAGGTGAAGGAGGAGCAAAGGCATGTCTTACGTGGTGGCAGGCAAGAGAGCTTGTGCAGGGCAACTCCCCTTTATAAAACCATTAGATCTTGTGATGCTTATTCACTACCACAATAACAGTGTGGGGGAAACCACCTCCATGATTCGATTAACTCCACCTGGCCCTGCCCTTGACACATGGGGATTATTACAATTCAAGGTGAGACTTGGTTGGAGACACAGTCAAACCATACCAGCTGCCCTGCTTTCCACCCCCCTCACATTTGGTATTCCATGAATACTTACCAGTCTTTTTGCTTTGTGAAGTGAAGCACTCAAGCCCTTTTATTACTTACGTTTTAAGATGGCACAGAGTGTTACAAAACTCAGGTTTACCTAACTACAAGAGAAGAAAAGCCAGAGAATTTTGCTGAAGTAGTGTGACCTTCCACAGTTATGTGACATCAGAGACATCTGGTTTTGGACCCTAAAAAGGAACAGGTGGGAGGGATATCCTGTTAAATATGAACCAGATGGGAGGTAGAATATGTAGCAAAGTTCTCTTAAAATGTCTCTGAAATAAAGTGATGTGAGAAACCAGACAAGGCACTTTGTAGTAATATCTTGCTTTCATAGGAGTTTAGCTCAGTAGGAATTACCAGATACATAAGAGATGCTAATGATTTGCAGCTTCTAGATGTCATTTCCTCTGGTAGTCTTCATCAAATTGAACTTTTCAGAGAACACATGTGTTTAGTGTATACCTCCCTCTCTCAATGGCTCGTCATGTGTTACTTAATGAAGGGAGGCAGTTTACATACTGAGAAATTCAGTCATTAGTCAATTTCATTGTTATGTAAACATCATAGAGTATACTTACTTATAAACCTGGATGATGTAGCCTTCTACACTATATACCATATGGCCTATTGCTAGATAGTATAACAATCATCTGCAGTACTTTGATTTTGTTTTCAAACATCGTATTACCAGCCTTTATTTTTATGAAATAAAGATTTTTTTAAAAACTATCATTTTTTTCTGATAATAATGGCCAATATTTCTGTTAACATAGTCAATGTTGTTACTGTTACTTAATCATACCTATCAATTATTGAGCTCTTACTATGTAAGATATATATATATAGCAATAAGCCATATGGTATACCAATAAGCTATATGGTATAGCAATAGGCTATATTACCTATACCAGGTAGCCTGGTCCTAGGCTACTAACTTATACAGCATGTTATTGTACTGAATACCATTGTAGGCAGTGGTAACAAAATGCTTAGATTTGTGTATATAAACATACAAAAGTTAGAGTAAAAATACAGTGCTGTGATCTTATGGTACCAGCTTCATATATGTGATTGCCATTGACCCAAACTTCATTATGTGGCACATGACTGTAGAAATAAGTTCTATGCAATTTGTTTTGTACAGAAACATTTCTGGTCATAATTTATCAAGTTAGTTGGCATTTCAGAAAGCAAAGATGAAGTTCCATTCAAGGAAATAGAGTGCTGATGGGTCCCAATTAAAGAGTTTTGGTTGTACTCTATTTGCACTGAATCTTATGTAGTTTGTTTTTTGTAACCATAAAACTCTCATAAAGTGACTTTCTGTTTTCAGGTCTTCGTCTTTTTTTCCTAATTATATGATGGATCAGTATTGCCTATAAGTGATTGTTTTATCTAATTAGTTTGCTGTTACTTGAAATCTAAAACAAAAGGTATTTTGTTCATTTTTTTGTTCTTTGGCTATTTGAATTGAACACAATGGAAACTGAAAAAGAACTACTGATAGATATACCAGAAGTATAAAATTCCCAAGATACTAAACTAATTTTATGCATTGTTAAACTACTCATGGAATAGGAAAACAGAGAAAAATTTCATAAATTAGGAGGCATTTCTATGTAATATTAGGCTGTAAACAGTCACTGATTTAATTCGTCCAAAGCTATCATCTGTTTTCTATGATAACATTCAGATCAAATCATATAATTAGTCCCAAAGTGACAATGCATAAAGAGGAATGTTTCTGGGCTGGGCACAGTGGCTCACACCTGTAATCCCAGCACTTTGGGAGGCCGAAGTGGGCGGATCACGAGGTCAGGAGATCAAGATCATCCTGGCTAAGATGGTGAAACCCTGTCTCTACTAAAAATACAAAAAATTAGCCGGGCATGGTGGCAGACGCCTGTAGTCCCAGTTACTTGGGAGGCTAAGGCAGGAGAATGGCGTGAACTCAGGAGGCGGAGCTTGCAGTGAGCTGAGATCGCGCCACTGCACTCCAGCCTGGGTGACAGAGCGAGACTGTCTCAAAAAAAAAAAAAAAAGAAGAAGAAGAAGGTTTCAAGAATTTAGTTTCTAAATTCAGGATGTTTAGCAATTGAGCAAAGAATTATGATATTTGCTAGTCTTTACTGTCTTGCTCATGCTAAATCAAATTATTTTGACTACTTAAAATTACTGAAAAGATAAGACATGGTAATTAGCCATGAAGCAGAGGATTGCAGCCAGCACATTGTAAGTAGAGCATAGATATACTATTTGCTTGTTAGTCATTGAAGTCTTTGTATTTAAAAAAAAATCATGTATTTCGTGCTTATGAAAGTATCTAATTATAACCAATATTTTATCTCTTCTTTGCCCTGTTTAATAGATTCTTTGGGACTTGAAGAATAAATAAGCGTGATATTTACTTCTCTTCTTCTGTATGTTCATTTAAATTATGGCACCTTTGAATAAGAATTTTTGTCATATTTTATATTGTAAGAGGAAATGCTGCATGATTCTTTTTTCAAAGTGTTTTACTACATTTGGGAAAATTAAAAATGCTGTTAAGGGTAACATAGCTCTTTGGAAAATGGATAATATGATAGGGAGTGAGACGTTGAGGGAGGAAGGGGAGTTGAATTATACTGGGCTAATAATAATATTAGATAACATTCCTTTAGTGCTTATTACATACTAGAAACTACTTACATTGCTTTACAGTAAAGAAAAACTCACAGAAAGGTCCCTGCATTAATGCAAAGTAGGATATTATACAATTGGCAATTGACTCTAGTACTTTGTCTTACCTCCTGACTAGCTTACATTTTTACCTTTTTCAAGGTTATGATGTGGTGAGTAGAGCAAACTGGGCAGTAAATTATTAGTCAACCTTGTCTTAGGCAGCAATCCTGTCATCAAAAGTGCAGACATGTAGGGTTGGCCCAGTCTCCTCTGACTGACGAAATGAGTACTGACTAACCTGTAGATTTCCCATAACAACTTCTGTTGTCCAGGACATTTCATAGGATCCTAAGATCCTGAATCATACTCCTTAGCTGACACTGATTACTTAGTAGTGCCAAACTTCAAGTAGGACTAGAACAGATTTGGAACTAGGAACATATTCCTGAAACTTAGGGTCATTAGCTAGAGAGGCTCATCTTTTTTACTTAACTTCCAAGTAATGTGACTCCTTTTGTTTGGACCCCACTTAGTGTATTAACTCCTAATCGTTGTGTTTAGGTGCTATTCTCATCTTCCTTTCACAGGTGAGAAAACGGGGCTGTAGACACCTAAGTACCTACTCAAGGGCATGCATCACTAATAACAGAGCTTGTATTTGAATTTAGATGTATTGACTATAGAGCAGATACCCTGAGCCACTTTTTTGTTCAACTACCGTACCACATAGCCCAGGATTCCAGGTGTAGGTAGTTAACTAACCTTTCAAGCTTGTTTATCTTGCATTTTCTCTGTGACTTACATTATAATGTTTATCTTGCATTTTCTCTGTGACTTACATTATAATGATTCTGTTCATCTAACTGAGCTGTTATAAGTCTCCTTTGAAAACATTCATTCATTCAGTAAGCATTTATTGAACATTCTCCAATAGGCTTTGCGTTGGGGATAAAACAGTGAACAGAACCTAGGACAGGTTCCTTAACCTCTCTACGCCTTAATTTCTTCATCTGTAAAGTGGAGTTAATAATAGTAAATTCTAGGTTTTTGGAAGTAAATACATTTATAGTGCTTAACATAATACCTGGCATTTAATAACTACTAGAAAAGTTCAATGTTTCTTCTTACAGTAATTTTTGCAAGATATTCTTAAAATAATAATGATTTCCATATAGGTTGAAATATAGTAATTGAGATTGAAATGAATCTACCTCGACAGAGTTTATACACTAGTGAAAGAAAACTGATTAAATAAAACATTTGGGAATTAGAAAAAATATTCTACAGTTGACACACAGTGTGGCATTTTGTCACTCTAAGATGCCATCAGTTATAAGATACATCATTATTTTATGTAACTTTCTGAAGAAATATGCTGAGAAAATGGTGCTGAGAAATCACCAACTACAGGAGACATTCTGACCTGACAAATTTAAAATATGAAAAAAAATTATCCTAGATATAGGAGAAAATTTTGTTGTTTAGGAGATAAGGAAATGATTTATTCTGTTTTGTAACACTAACGCTTTATATAATGTATTGGGGTATTGTTTTATGACTAGAACATAAAAACATGATCAAATATATTTAAAAAAATGAAAAAGGTGAAGTGCTCAGTTAAAAGCTGACTGGTATCTTCTGTGTGGCACTAGAGAATCTATATTAATAACTGCTTCTCCTATAGCTGTTTCTGCATTTATAGTCCAGAATTGGTTTCCACTTAAGAGTGGTTAGGGAAAAAAATAAAAAAGTTCTAAGCCAGCTTTCATTGAAAATGAAGATCTCAGGCTTAGCGGCATTCTGAAAAGAGGTCTGCGTTTTAAAATAATAATCAGGAAATGAGATACCCTCTTTTAAGCAGCAGCAGCATATCCAGATTTGAGGTAAATTCAATACATTCATGATGTTATGTACTGTAAAGGAAATTTTTGTAGGCATCATTTCTCTAAATGACACTTTTCAAGAAGGGTTATAAATTTTTTAATGTGATTTTTATGGTGGTTTTTAAAATTTCATAAAATCATAAAACTTTATAAATGGAAAAGTTCTTAGAAGTCATCTAGTACAACCTTTTATTTTTCAGAAGAAACACGTAATTCTTTTGTGGCCTAGACAAGACTAGAACTCATGTCTTCTGATTTAATGCTCTTTGAACTATACTACTGCTGTTTCATATATTATCAGGATTTAGGATAGAAAAAGTACATTTACTTCAGGGTAAAAATTCTCATGTATCTAAATATTTATGAAGAATTTTTTTATGTTTTAAGAAACTCTAGTAGTCACAACTTAGATATTTTTAGCCACTATTATTTTTATGTCCATTTTGAAAGTTACTAAAATCAATGGCATTTTTCTGGTAAACAGTTTTTCCCAATTTATACTTAATTGCCTCACATATAACATAGTTTCATATTGGTAAATTTTAAATAGTAAACAGTAAACAAATGCTGAGGAAAACAAAGCAAGAGACGAAATGGAAAATGTGTAACAGATTTTCTCTTATAATAGTTTTATGTGGTATGAGAGTTCCATGAGTTTTTTTATTTGTGTTTTGTCTATAAGTTGTAACTAAGTACTATAGCATACTTTTTCAAAGGCATGAGATGAGTTTCCTTAGAGAGATGGCCTGTTGCAGCATTTTACTAGGAACTGGGAATTCTTTGTTATGTGTAGGACACATAGATTTCTTACTGTAGCTATCTCACCTTTAAAATCAAAGTTTGCTTACATTTTACGTGTACCATGAAAATTATCATAAGTAATGCTTTAACTCAGAGCAGTATATGTTGGCTAGCCTTCTTTTTTGGGGTTTCTTACAAGCCAGTTTTGACTGTGGGTGTGTGAGATTTTAAGAAAATGAGGCTGGGCACGGTGACTCACACCTGTAATCCCAGCACTTTGGGAGGCTGAGGCGGGCAGATCACAAGGTCAGGAGATCCAGACCATCCTGGCCAGCATGGCGAAACCCCATCTCTACTAAAATACAAAAAATTAGCTTGGCATGGTGGCGCACACCTGTAGTCCCAGCTACTCGAGAGGCTGAGGCAGGGGAATCGCTTGAACCCGGGAGGTGTAGGTTGCAGTGAGCCAAGATTGCACCACTGTACTCCAGCCTGGGCAACGGGGCGAGACTCCATCCCCCCCAAAAAAAAGAAAGAGAGAAAAGAAAATGAACAAATTTACGTGCCTACCATTTGGGACTTGTTATTATATTTAAAATGTATACTAGGAAAAAATATTTTAAAATTAAAAATGAATATATAAGATGCTGGTATATAATTTGGGTAGGGCATTTTATTTTATTGGAGGAGTTAGGAAATTCATGTATTCTGTGAAAATTTTTAGTACTGAAAAATAGAATCAGTATAATAATTACCATAATGGGAGTGAAGTTTCTTAAAGATAGGGGTAAGCATATTTTTTTTCTGAAACAGGTCAGGTAGTAAATGTAGTCTCTGTTACTGCTATTCATCTCTGTTGCTATAGTACAAAAGCAGCATGGAAAATATTTAATCAAATGAGAAAACAATTGGTTGGTCAGATTTGGTCTGTGCCTATAGTTTGCCTACCCCAGTTTTAAGATACCGTAATATCCCTTTGATCTGTGGTCCTATATGTCTTTTGAATAGGAATAATTTGGAAAGGGGGCTTGACTTTTGAAGGGAAAAGAGAGTTAATGCTTTGGGAATGTCTGGCTTATATATTAGCTGAACATTTTCCCCTATTGTGTTGCCTATGTCTAGCAGATAATAAAGTTTTATGAAATCATTTCATTATGTTAGTGATTAAGCATTTGTATTTAAACTTTTTCATAGAGTTGTTTTTGATTTCCTAGGATGTCAGTTTTATGGTTTCTGTTTCCTACTGAAGCTTTGAAAGTCAGCCAAGAATATTTCTCAGTTCATAAAACATTTTCACTATGCTTTTCTCCAGCTAGCTTTCAATGATCTGTGGAAATAAAGAGCAAAGGCCGTATGGGTAATAGGAATGCAAAGAATTATTGTCACCTAATCTTCAGCATTAATTACAGCCACTGTTTCATCCTACAACAAATAGCAAATTGGAAAAGTTTGAGTTTCACTGCCTTTTATTTAGAAGTACCTGATTGGAGGTGTCAATAATACATTTCTAAATATGAATATTTTATTAAGAGTAATCAATTAAGTAGCTCCACATAGATGCTACATAATAACAGCATAGAATCACAATTTTATTCAAATTCAAAAGGACTTATGTATATATTACCTAAATTTGCTCCCTCATTCATACCTGCCAACAAGAATGAAATCTTCAAGGAAGTGAAAATGTCTTCATTCTCTTACCTCAGATGTCCACCACAGCGCCTAGCAAAGATGCACACAGATAGTTTTTTGAATAAGGGAATAGAAACTCAGAAACTAGAGATTATGATCACTCCACTGGTTATTCAGAGTTCGACTTAGTGCCATGTGTGAACAAATTTTCTTTTAAAATTTGAGACTTGTAAAATTTAAACTGAGACTCTTACATAATTTTATCTCCTGCATTAATGTTTATAGAAGCATCATCATCTTCATGGTAAAGAATCATTGGTAAGCTTTAGAATAATTTACCTCTCAAAGAACTCCAAAAAGAATTAATGAAGTGCTAAGCCATGCTAAAAACATTTAATGGTTTTTGAACACAATAAATTTAAAAGTGGGTTTGACTCACAAAACTTTGTCAGTGTGCCAAGTATACAGAAATGATAGATATTCTTTTTAATATAGCTGTTAGCAGCCGTAATTAAAGGCCAACAAAGGATAGCAGCAGTGATGAGCATCATCCATTTTAGGCCAGTGAGAACACATTTTGAAAAAGACTGCTGCCATCCATGATATATTAATTAATTTGTAGAAAGGTCTCCATGTTACTCTCTGCACAAAAGGCCATTCAGTCACACTTATTTTATTGTAGGGTAATTTAACAGTCTTTTTTTGCGTAAGCAAGCACCTAAGTCAGTAGGTTCCAAATCCTGTGTTTCTACAACCATACTTAGAGCATATAAATGATGATCCTGTATTATCAAGGACAAATGCTGTATAGAATCCTGTGGCACCCTCTTCCCAAACAAAAGCTGAGTTGACTGGGAATACACAAAGAAGGAGTGTAGGTAGAAAAAAACAGATGAAGAGAACTTTTGGTATAGATTCAAGAAACGAAAGAAATACGGATTTTCTTTTTATTGGCCTATTTCCTGAGCCAAGCATTTCTGCATCTGAGCACAGAATCTTACAGTATGTTGTTAAAAATATTTTGTCTATTTTAGAAGGATTTACTTAAATTTTTTTTTAATTATAAAAATATCCGAAAAGTATAAACATATTCTTATCTGGAAATTTTAGCTATGTAAAATAAATAACTACTTGAGGAATTTGAGAAGCTAAGCAATTACTACATTTGAACAACTAAAACAGTTAAGACTGTTAAGACTAAAATGTAAAGTACTCTAATTACCAATGTCTTAACAATCTCCTAGTAATACGGCAACAAAATCTCTATTAGGAGTGTATTAAAGGCTGACTGTTCTGGGCATGCCTCATAGTTATGAAGGATTTCAGAGGAGCAGTTCTGATCTTAGTATTCGCTTGGTGGTTTTCATGGCAAAATTTAAGGAAATTTGATACTTTGAACCATATTGTAAGTAAGGCTAAGTAAGGAACTGACTGTTAATCTGGATGCATCTGTTGACCTATGCTGTTTGAAGCTTCTGAAAATCTTCTACCAGACATCACATTCTTGCTCTTTTCAGCAAATATTTATGTGTCACACACCCGTTAGTTTAATTTATAACTTTAAAAGATTTAAAAGGTATCTTCATTATGCCAATTATAGTGCTGACACTTACAATGACTAAAAATTAATATTTAATTAATTTTTATAATTATAATTATTATAATGCCCCAAACTGCTATCTATTGACATTTTCTTTGTGCTAAGTACTGTGCTAGATCCTTTATATGTTTTATTTAATTTTGAGGAAGTGTCTTAGTCCCCTTGGGCTGTTATAACAGCATAATTTAGTCTTGAGTGGCTTAGAAACAAAAGTTTGTTAGTTCTGGAGGTTGTGAACTCCAAGATCAAGGTGCTGTCATATTTGATATCTGGTGAGGGCTGCTTCCTTCTTTATAGAATGCCATCTTCTCACTGTGTCCTCACATAGTGAAAGGGGCAAAGGAGCAGTCTGGGGGCTTTCTTACAAGGATACTAATTCCATACATGAGGGCTCCACCTTCATGACCTAATTACCTCCTAGATATCCACCTTCAGATACCATCACTTTGGGGGTTAGATTTCAACATATGCATTTTGGGAAGAGGCAAATATTCAGTCACCAGGCAAGTATGATCCTTCGCATATTTTGATTGAGAAATCTGAGGCTCACAGACAACAAACAAGGTGAAAAGTTGCCGTTTGAACCCAAGCATATTAAATATCAAAGTCCTTTCCCAAATTCAAAGCAACCTTCCCAGTGAGTACTAGTCAATGAAGGTTTATTGGTTTTCTTTGGGTTGTTGTTTCTTACGATTACTATAGATTTTTATTTTTTATTTTACTATTTCTAGATCTGTGATATTAGGAAAATGGCACACATTTAAAAGCATTTAATCTGCTTAAATTTCTAGGTAGTTTGCTGTCAGAAAGTAAGTTTGAACTGACATTAATTTTCCTTATTATTTCTTGTGTTGGATTATGTTTATGATATCAGTGCATGCAGGTTCAGGATTGGGAAACAATTCTTTTCAAAAAATTGCTTTTGTCAGGTGGTAAATTGAACTGTGAGTTTAAGAATCACTTGTTTCTCGGGGTGGGTGTGGTGGCTCACGCCTGTAATCCCAGCACTTTGGGAGGCCAAGGCAGGTGGATCACCTAAGGTCAGGAGTTGGAGACCAACCTGACCAACATGGAGAAACCCCATCTCTACTAAAAATACAAAATTAGCCGGGCGTGGTGGCGCATGCCTGTAATCCCAGCTACTCGGGAGGCTGAGGCAGGAGAATCACTTGAACCCAGGATGCGGAGGTTGCGGTGAGCCGAGATGGCGCCATTGCACTCCATCCTGGACAACAAGAGCGAAACTCCGTCCCCCTCCAAAAAAAAAAAAAAAAGAGTCACTTGTTTCTCTTATTCTGTGTTTGAATCAAAACTATACAAATGTAATGAATATAGTCTGTGTTAGTGTGGAATTTTTACTGGGAAATCATGGCAAGATGGAAAAATACATGCTTTTATGTCACTCCCTATGTTAACAGTTTATACAAATCTGCAGTTACATAGAGCACATGCAGCTTATACATCTCTATAATAGCTGACAAAGGTAGCTTGTGTGTCTTTCTGCATTTATAGGATATCTTATTAATCTAAAATAGGTTCCTGCTGAATGTTGATCATAATCTAAAATCTAGTTTATCATGTAGGTGATAAGCTAGATTACTCAAGACATTATTGATTTTGGACATTTATCAAATGGTTTTTG
Organism: Pan troglodytes; assembly: GCF_028858775.2. Lineage (NCBI taxonomy): Eukaryota > Metazoa > Chordata > Mammalia > Primates > Hominidae > Pan > Pan troglodytes. The sequence goes on from NC_072401.2 coordinate 124,248,579, forward strand.
CTTTCATATTTTTCAAGTTTTGTTGATTATTCATTGTTAAATATTTCTTCAGTACAGCTTCCTTTCAACTGTAATAAATAAGGAACTTTTATTTTTCTTCTGGAGTACTGATTAAAAGATGGCTGTAGTAGATATTTCAGCTTTACCATGGCACATTGGTGTATTTGGCTTACAAAATTTTTAAAAATTATTTATGATGGAATGAGTATAGGCTCTGGAATCGAGTAAATGTGCTTTTAAATCCCAACTCTTTTATTTGCTAGTTGTGGAATCTTAAGCCATTCAACCTTTCTGTCTCAGTTTTTTAATGGCCCTCACAGCAGTATTTACCTCACAGCACTATTATTGGGATTACTTAACTAATACCTGTAATGCATGACACAGAGCAACTTACACGTGTGTCAACTCTTATTAATACAGTGTCTGGGAAGTAGGTATTCAATGCACAATAGATAATCTTCATAATTACTTAATTTCCCCTCACAGCACTGTGTGGGAAGTCAGAATTCTCCATTTTCAAGGCTAGAAGTGAGGCACAGGCAAACTTCCTGGTGTAAACATAATTATATACTGAGCTTTAGTAATGCTGTAAACAAATGGTTTATCAGAAACAAGGGGGTTTAATTTTGTTTATGGGAATCAGAGATCTTTTGAGGAGATTATTTTTAAAACAGCCCAAAAAAGTGAGCAAGAAACCTTAAGAAATCCTTGATGTTGTTAGACTCTTTAAATATTTGTCAAAATGTAATTGCCAGCTGTATAACATAGCTGGAATTTTAAACATCCATAATTTCCCATAATTTTAAACATTAGGGAAAAATGCAGTATGTGCAACACAATATAATTTTGCTTTTCTCTAGAGTTGTTTTTCAAGAAGTCCAGTCTAACATGGATTTCTTTAGTTCAAGAGTTTTGTGATATTGGAAATGATTTATTCAAAATGCATTTGTTTATGGAAGAACAAACTTCTTTCCTAGGGATAGAGATTGTATTCTATAGGTAAATTTATTACTATAATATTAACCTGTTTTATTTGGAGTGATATGTAATGTCTGTGTTCACATTTTTTAATTGACAAAAATTGTGTGTACAATGTGGTGTTTTGCTATATGTATACACATAAAATGATAACATAAAGCTAACTGACATATCTGGCACCTCACATATTTGACACTTTTTGTGTGATGAGGACATTTAAAATCTACTGTCTTAGCATTTTCAAATATGTAATACATTATTATTAATTATCGTAACCATGCTGTATATCAAGCTTTTTAAGATGTTTAAAACATGAATTCCTATTCTTTTTTTTTTTTAACTGAAAAAAAATATGGTTACCTTCTCCGGCCTATCTCCTTTTCTTTCTTCTTTCACTTAAGGAAATGATGTTAAAACATTTTAGTTTTTTCATAACTTATAAATTGTATCTTTATTACAGATTTTTACTTTTTGAAACAGTAAAAATCATTGACAAAAATGATGTTTTCAAAATAATTTTATTCATGAATTATAACTTGTTTTATTTGTATACATGCTTAGAATTCTTAAAAATATAAATTTTGTCTCTTTTTTTATTTTTACAAAATATCAAGGAACTAGAATAATGTTATCATCTTCAAGGTATTTATGCAGTGAAAATGTAATTCATACTCCTCCCAAACTTTGCTATGGAGAGGGGGAATATTTTTAGAAAGAATCTCTTTTTATGTGTTTGTTCCTGTCCAAACTCATTTTCTCTCAGGTGCAAAGAAAACTGACTCTTTCTCAAGTATATAGGTTTCTTAATCTTAGTAATTTATTTTGAAAGAAGTTCACGTCGGATTTGTCAGGTCAACTAAAGAAAAGGAAAAGCAAAACAGAATCTAAAACATTTAGATGTATTGTTGACATTTTTAATGAGTGAGCATTTACAGGTGTGTATGCAAACAAGTAGTACCATAACATTTACAGTTTCTGTTTCTAGGATAATTCATATTTAGGACTCAGAAATGCCCTGTTTGTACCTGTTTTAATATTAGTCACTGATTGCAGAAGTTATTTTGCATAGATGACTTTTGGAATAAATCTTAAATGTAAATGGTGGTCACAGACTGTTATCTTTAGTTAGAAGTAATTTTATTGCCTTCAACATTTCAGAGTTTTGAGTCCATTCTTGATCCCTTTGATTTCTTTCAATAGTTTTGGGACATTCTCAGATAGTATTTTTTTTTTTTTTTTGAGGCGGAGTCTCGCTCTGTTGCCCAGGCTGGAGTGCAGTGGCGTGAACTTGGCTCACTGCAACCTCCACCTCCCAGGTTCAAGCAATTCACCCTGCCTCTGCCTCCTGAATAGCTGGGATTACAGGTGCACGCCACCATGCCTGGCTAATTTTCATATTTTTTAATAGAGACGGAGTTTCAGCTGTTGGCCAGGCTGGTCTTGAACTCCTGACCTCAGGTGATCCATCCATCTTGGCCTTCCATTCTCATAAGGGGACTCTAACTATACTTTTTTTTTTAGGCCTTTCCCCTGGATTCCATATGTCTTTTGCACTCTATTCTGTTTCCATTCTTTTTTTCTTTTTTTTGTCACTTTGTGTATTCATTTGGATGCTTTCTAGTAACCAGTCTTCCATTTTAAGAATCCTCTGTTCTGTTTTCAGTAATCTCCCATTAAGCCTATCTTTTGAGTTCTTAATTTTTATTATAGTTTTTAGGTTTAGGATTTCCCTTTGATGGTTTTCTAATGGATTCCAAGTCCCTGGTGAAATTCAACTTTTTAAAAATTTTGCTGTAGTTCATGTGGATTTTTGTTTTTACTATATTAGCACTATCTCTTGCCAGATTGTATTTTAACTTGTTTCACAGATTGTAATTCACTAGGATCTCTCCTCTTAAGAGAAAATTAAAAGGGAGATGGGATTAAAGCCAAGTGATACTCTAGAAAGCCTTTTTCAAAAAATTTCTTCTTTCATTTATAGAATTTAGGGTTTCGAGGAATGGGATGAATAGAGATGTCTATGCCTTTGTTGATAACATGGTATTTTGGGCTTTTCTCAATTGTTCCATCTCTTTTTTGGGGGCGGTGGGAACGGAGTCTTGCTCTGTCGCCCAGGCTGGAGTGCAGTGGCGACATCTCGGTTCACTGCAACCTCTGCCTCCCGGGTTCAAGCAATTCTCCTGCCTCAGCCTCCCAAGTAGCTGGGATTACAGGTGCATGCCACCATGCCCGGCTAATTTTTGTATTTTTTTTAGTAGAGACGGGGTTTCACCATGTTGGCCAGGCTGGTCTCGAACTCCTGACTTTGTGATCCGCCCACCTTAGCCTCCCAAAGTGCTGGGATTACAGGCATGAGCCACCACGCCCAGCCTGTTTTATCACTTTATAATCATTATTTTTACTGTAGCTTACTTAATGCCTTGTGTTGAGTTGAGCGTCTAAAGCAATTAGGATATTGGTAATGTTTCTGTTTGTGAAATGATTTACGCAATCTTGGCTTACTGTAACCTTCGCCTCCCAGGTTCAAGCGATTTTCCTGCCTCAGCCTCTCGAGTAGCTGGGATTACAGGCGCCTGCCACCATATCCGGCTAATTTTTGTATTTTTTAGTAAAGGCGGGGTTTCACCATGTTGGTGAACCTGGTCTCAAACTCCTGACCTCAAGTGATCCACCTGCTTCAGCCTCGCAGAGTGCTGATTTACCCATTCTTAAATTAACTTTAGATGAGTACATGTTAATAGAATGGGATAGTGTGTCAGTGAGCTGTGAGCACTTAAAAAATGGCATTAGAAAGCTCCCTGAACTGGCCGGGCATGGTGGCTCACGCCTGTAATCCTAGCACTTAGGGAGGCTGAGGCAGGTGGATCACCTGAGGTCAGGTGTTTGAGACCAGCCGGACCAACATGGAGAAACCCCATCTCTACTAAAAATACAAAATTAGCTGGGTGTGGTGACACATGCCTGTATTCCAAGCTACTGGGGAGGTTGAGGCAGGAGAATCACTTGAACCCGGGAGGCAGAGGTTGCAGTGAGCCGAGATCATGCCATTGCACTCCAGCCTGGGCAACAAGGGCGAAACTCCATCTCTAAAAACAACAAGAACAACAAAACAAAAAAACAAAAAAGAAGAAAGCTCCCTGAACTGGGTGCAGTGGTTCATGCTTATAATCTCAGCACTTTGGGAGGCCACGGTGGGAGGACTGCATGAGCCCAGGAGTTCCAGACCAGCCTGAGCAACATAAGACTCCCATCTCTATAAAAAATTTTAAAAAATTAGCCAGGCACGATGGCACAAACCTATAGTTCTAGCTACTTGGGAGGCTGAGGCAAGATCACTTGAGCCCAAGTGTTTGAGGCTGCAGTGAGCCATGATGGCACCACTGCACTCCAGTCTGGGCGACAGTGAGACCCTGTCTCAGATTAAAAAGGCTGCATGAAAAGGTTTTTTTTTTCCTTACCTGTGATTTAAAACAAATTCAAAATGAAAAACAGTTATACAGTTTTAGTTTTTCCTTATTTTCTGATGAGTTCTCATGTAAAAACTGCTTATATTAAAGCTTAGATATGATATTCTTTTAACTTAGTTATCTGTTAATGTGTACAGTTATTTATGTTTACAACATTCATCCTAGGGTTTAAGATATAAAATTATTTTTTAATTATATGATGAAAATTTATGTACATTTAGATTGCCTTTATTTTTATTTTTATTTGTTTTTTTTAGAGATAGGGTGAGTCAGTCTCTTAGCCTTTTTTTGGGGGGTGGGGGGTGATAAACAAGTAAACATAGAAGAGATTACCAGTCAGTATATATTCAGTGACATTTTATATCTTGGGTTAGGGATTTTTTTCCCCTCTTAAAGGAGACTTTTTGCTTTTGACCCCCAAAAGAAATCAATGTAGAAATAAAAATAACTGCAACACTGTCTTTAGCCTTATTTTGAACTCAGACCTATCTACTGAGTACTATCTACTATCTACTGAGCTCAGGTCTATCTATCTTCAGAATACTTCCATCTAGATGTTTCAGAAGTACCACAGATTTATACTTGTTTTCTCTTTGGTGCAGTTGTTATTCTACCCAAGATCATTTTGGGGAAACTCAAGCCCTGTGCTGTGTGTGTGTGTGTGTGGTGGTGGTGGTGGGGCGGGGGGGTTGTGTAGTGTGTGCATGTGTGTAAGTGAAATTTTTTTTTTCTGTTGTTGTTTTTTTTTTTTTTTTTGAGACAGAGTCTCGCTTTGTTGCCCAGGCTGGAGTGCAGTGGTGCGATCTCAGCTCACTGCAAGCTCCGCTTCCCGGGTTCACACCATTGTCTTGCCTCAGCCTCCTGAGTAGCTGGGGCTACAGGCGTATGCCACCACGCCTGGCTAATTTTTTGTATTTTTAGTAGAGACGGGGTTTCACCATGTTGGCCAGGATGGTCTCGATCTCCTGACCTTGTGATCCGCCTGCCTCGGCCTCCCAAAGTGCTGGGATTACAGGTGTGAGCCACGGTGCCTGGCCCCTTTTTTTCCTGTCTTAAAACCACTTACTGGCTCTGTTACCTGCATGATGTCTAAGTCAAGAACTGTGAAAGATCTGGGGTTTTCTGCTTGCAGGCTAACAAGTAGCCTTCCACAGTTGCATGGATACTGGCAGAAACCATGAGGCTCATGGGTCAGAAACGAATGACTTCATTATTCACAGCACAGCAAGCAGCAAGAATATCTGTATGTTTGTATCAGTTCCTCCTTTACACTGCATCCAAAAGAGGTGATGCATATGGGCCATATGGATATCTGCACATCTGGTAGGTTGCATTACAGGACAGGAATCCCAGTCTTGGTTAACTCAGATCTTTTATCTTGGGCAGTAAGCTTGCCTGCCCTTTGCCCCTGAGGGAGGTAGACGAATTGTGTAGCTTCTGAAGCTCTAACCAAACCTACTCTTTGCTCTGGAGGGGGACATTATTTCTTGTTTTTGTTCTTCACCATTTTAAGTGTACAATTCAGTGGTACTTCGGTATGTTTACAATATTATGCAGCCATCACCACTAATTCCAGAACATTTCCATCACCCCAGTTAGTGCCTTGCTCATAAGACTGAAGAAATGTGAAAGACCCATGGAGAATTGTCTCCCAAAACACACATTATTTGTAAGAGAAAATCATATCTTACACAGATTATATTAATGGCAAAGTAGCATGGGAGAGGGTCACAGAAGTGGGTTGGACGATTCCATTAAAAGCAGGGAACATTCTAGTTAAGGCACTTGGATAGGCATTGGGTGACAGTCTTCATGTCTTTTCTGCTAGATTGTTCCTGTTTTTTTCTCTATGTGCACCTGATTTTATGCTTTTTTTCATCTAGCACATTATCTTTAATATATCTGACATTGAACATTTGTTTGTTAAACCACCAAAAAGTTTCAAACAAGAGAAATCTGTTTTGACTGTTGGAAGGCAGAGACAGCACAAGATTAGCCTGTTCTGCTGACATCATAGTTCAACCTTAATGAACGTCAAGGAATAAAAGACTGTACATATGAGGTGTGTAGTATTAGCGTGTTTGTGAAATCATATACCCAGTAGTACAAAACACTGATTTTGCTGCGTTTGAATGTGCACATATTATTTTTGTGCATTAATAATAGCTAGTCAATGTTTGGAACTGAGACTTTTGTCTAGAATTGTATAGAGGTAAAGAGCATGGATTTACATAGGCTTAGTAGAAGAACTAATTTTAAAATAAATGGTCACATCATAAGACCTAAGTCAGGTTATCAATAAATATTTATAAGTGTCTGTAACTTGCAAGGCCATGTCAGGTAATGTTCAGCAGTCCCCAACTTCATTCTAGAATGGAGATGGCTACCAAAAAGTATCTTTGGATTCCTAGGACCCACAGAGATTGACTCAGTGGGTTTGATTGTTACCCTGGATTCATGGGTGCTTCTAAAGCACAGCTAGATTTTTGAACCTTTATTTCAGGATAGCTGAAAAACATAGAGATGAGACATTAAAGCCCCCAGTCCTCTAATAGCTACCTCCGACCAGTTCTTTGTTTAGCGTAAGGATTACCTTCACCTAGGAACTTTTTGAAGTGTCCAGTGCCCTCCTTTGTGCTCTGATTTTCTTCTGTTTTGCATTGTTCGAGAAGTTATGTTGTTATTACTGTTTTTATGAGGGGAATGGTGTTAGGAATGAGGGGTTCTCTTTCTATAACACTCCTTGAGGGAATAGGGACAGTCTTCTTTAATCTTCTCATTTCTGTTTCCTAAAGTAGTGCCTGCCAGCTAGTGTTTATTGAACAAATAAATTGAATTGAATGAATTGTTATACATTCTAATGAAATTATTCCCCTTATTTTTCTTCCAGTCTTCCTCCTGCCATGCCACAATGATCTTTGCCTAACATGAGATAAAACTTACATAGCTATTTTTTTACTGCTTGGTAAACTCAAGTAATACATTCACACTTTCCAGTAAGATACTTGGCCATCTTACTAATTCATTGGGAGAAAAAGAGAGCATATATATAACTAAGGAGAGGATCTGACATTATTTGGATGTAGCTCCTGTTAGAAGGCAAAGCAAGCAATAACATGCATAAATTAGATGTGGCATGGCCCAGGATTTTGTCTTTTGATGAAAGTAGGCCATTCCTTTGGAACTGTTTAGTTATGTTCCATGATCTCCTCTAGGTAGGGCACAAAAATTAGAAGAATTTTGTTTTATCTAGTAGTGTAGTCAGGTTAACATTTTTTTGTTGATGTGTAACCCTCGCCAATGCTAGGAGTATAACCTTCCTATTGATAAATCCAGTTGTTATTTTTTATTTCTTTACTTGACTCAAAAATGTTTGACACAGTTAACTCCAGCTTTTTTTTTTCTTTTCCTTCTTTTTTTTTTTTTTTTTTTTTTTTTTTTGAGATGGAGTTTTACCCTTGTTGCCCAGGCTGGAATGCAGTGGCGAGGTCTCAGCTCACTGCAACCTCTGCTTCCTGGGTTCAAGCGATTCTCCTGCCTCAGCCTCCCAAGTAGCTGGGACTACAGGCGCCCACCACCACACCCGGCTAATTTTTTGTATTTTTAGTAGAGATGGGGTTTCACCGTGTTAGCCAGGATGGTCTCGATCGCCTGACTTCGTGATCCACGCGCCTCGGTCTCCCAAAGTGCTGAGATTACATTCATGAGCCGCCGCACCTGGCCAACTCCAACCTTCTTGATACACTATCCCCTTTATTCCTTGATTTCCTTTCTTCTTCTCTGATACCCGTAAAATTCATATATTGAAGCCCTAACCCCGAATGTGATGGTATTTAGCGATGAAGCCTTTGGGAGGTAATTAGGTTTAGATGAAGTCGTAAGGTTAGTTCCCACATGATGGGATTAGTGCCTTTATAACAGGAGATAGCAGAGAGCTAGCGTTCTCTCAAGTTTGTGCTCTCACTCACTCTCTCTCTGCCATCTGAGGACACAGCGAGACCGCAGCCACCTGCAAGCCAATAAGAGAACTCTTGCTGGAACTTGCCCATTCTGGCATGCTGACCTTGGACTTCCATCCACCAGAATGTGAGAAAATAATTTCTGTTGTTTAAACTACTGAATTTGTGTTATTTTGCTCTGGCAGCCCCATCTGACTACTGCACACCCCTTCTCCTTTGCAAATTCCCCTATCACTTCCTGTACCTAAAATACTGGTGTTAGCATTCTCTTCATTATGCATTTACTAACTATGTATTTTTTCTCGGTGATCTATTTCCATTCTCCAGTTACCATCTTTATGACAAGGACTGGTAAAATTTGTATTTCCATTTTGTACCTCTTTCTAACTCTAAATATCTAAATCTCCAGTTGTCCCACAGGACAACCCACCATGTTTACAGTTAAAGTTTTTTTCATCCGGTGACTCCATGGAGACATTAGTTTATCAGCCCTATTGATTGTATTTCCTTAATATTTCTCACATGTATCCACTTCTGTCTCTTTTGCCATGATTTTAATTCAGACAGCTAACTATCCGTCCTGGATCGCTCCAACATTTTTCTAATTGACTGACATCAATAATACTCTTAAATTTATTTATTTTTTCTAAATAGACTTTTTTTTTTAGAGTAGTTTTAGGTTCACACCAACATTGAGTGGAAAGTACAGAGTACTCATATATACTCTGTCTCCAGAAACACACAACCTCCCCAGCTGTTAACATCCTGTGGGAGAGTGATACATTTGTTACAATCTATAAACCTACAATGACACATAATTATCACCCAAAGTCCATAATTAACATTAGGGTTAACTCTTGGTGTTGTACATTCTGTGGGTTTGGATGAATGTGTAATAACATATATCTACCATGATACTGTCGTACAGAATAGTTCCACTGCATTAAAAGTCCTTTGTGCCATCCCTGTTCATTTCTGCCTCCTCCCTAACCAGGTGTTAACCTGGCAACTGATCCTTTTACTGTCTACGTAGTTTTGCCTCTTTTGGAATATCCTATACATTCCTATGCAGTGTTCCTGTAGTTGGAATAATGCAATATGTAGCTTTTCCAGATTGGCTTCTTTCATGTAGTAGTATGCATTTAATATTCCTCCATGCCTTCTCGTAACTTGATAGCTTATTTCCTTTTAGCACAGAATAATATTCCATTGTCCAGACCTACCTCAGTTTACCCATTAACTTACTGAAGGACATCTTGGTTGCTTCCAAGTTATGAAGACTGTGAATAAAGCTTCTGGGAACATCTGTGTGCAAGTTTTTTGTGGATATAAGTTTTCTATTCCTTTTGATAAATATCCAGGAATGCAATAGCTGGAACCTGTGGTAAGAGTATTTTTAGTTTTCTGAGAGTTTATTTTTGGAACTTCCAAACTGTCTTCAAGAGTGGTTGTACCATTTTTTACCCCATCAGCAGTGAATAAAAGTTTCTGTTGCTTCACAGCTTCATCAGCCTTTGGTGTTGGCAACTTTCCTGATTTTGGCCATTCTAGTGGGTGTGTAATGGTATCTTATTGTTTTCATTTGCAGTTCCCTAATAATATATGATGTTGACCATCTTTTCATATGCTTATTGTTTGTGTATTTTCTTTGGTGAAGTGTTTGTTCAGTTTTTGGCCTATTTTTTAATCTGCTTGTTTTCTTGTTGAGTTTTAAGAATTCTTTGTATGTTTTGGATAACAGTCTTTATCAGATGTGTCTTTCGTAGACACTTTCTCGCAGTCTGTGGCTTGCCTTCTCATTTTCTTGATGTCGTCTTTTACAGAGCAGAAGGTTTTTGTTTTAATAATGACCAGCTTATCAGTTGTTTTATTTGTGGATGATGTCATTGCCATTGTACCTAAATAGTCATTTCCATACCCAAGGTCATCTTGGTTTTCTCTTATGCTGTCTTCTAGGTGTTTTATAATTTGTGTTTTACATGTAGGTCTGTAATCCACTCCGAGTCAGTTTTTGGAAGAAGTGTAAGGGATGTGTCTAGATTCATTTTTTTTGCATGTGGATGTACACTTGTTCCAGCATCATTTGTTAAAAGGACCATCTTTGCTCCCTTGTATTGCCTTTGCTACTATGCCAAAGATTAGCCGGCCGTATTTATGTGGGTCTATTTCTAGGCTCTCTGCTCTGTTCTGTTGGTCACTTTTTGTGTGTGTCTCTGTCTCTCTCTTTTTTCTTTTTTCTTTTTTTGGTCACTACCACACTGTTTTGATTACTGTCGCTTTATAGGAAGTCTTGAATTTGGATAGTGTCAGTCCTGCAACTTTGTTCTTTTCCATCAATATTGAATTAGCTATTTTGGATCTTTTGCCTCTCAGTATAAACTTTATATTGGGTTTGTCAATATTCATAGAATAACTTGTTGGGGTTTTGGTTGGGATTGCATTGAATCTATGGATCAAGTTGAAAAGAATTGACATCTTAATAGTGTTGAGTCTTCCTTTCCATGAGTGTGGAATATCTCTCCATTTATTTAGATTTTCTTCAGTTTTCTTTCATTGGTGTTTGTATTTTTTCTCATATAGATTTTGTACACATTTTGTTAGAGTTATAACTCTTTTTTTTGGGGTGCTAATATAAATGATAATGTGTTTTTAATTTGAAACACTTTTTAATTGCTGATATATAAGAATGCAGTTACTTCATAGGTTAACCTTGTATCCTGCAACCTTGCTATAATTGCTTATTAGATTCAGGAGTGTTTTTCTTGATAATTTCACATCATCTGCAAAGACACTTTTATTTCTTCCTCCCCTATCTGTACCTTTTATTTCCCTTTCTTATGTAGTGTGATGTTGAAAAGGAATGGGCAGAAGGGTCATCCTTGCCTTGTTCTTAATCATAGCAGAAAAGCTTCTAATTTCTCACCATTAAATGTGATGTTAGCTGTAGGTTTTTTGTAGCTGTTCCTTACCAAGTTAAGGAAGTTCCGCTCTATTCCTAGTTTGCTGAGAGGTGTTTTTTTGTTTGTTTGTTTGTTTGTTTGTTTTTACCAATAATGGGTATTGGATTTTGTCAAATATTTTCTTCATCTATTTATATGATTATGAGATTTTTTTCTTCAGTCTGTTGATGAGATGGATTAAATTAATTGATATAATGTTACATCAGTTGTAACATCAATTGTAATGTAATGTTTTCAAGTGTTAAACTAGCCTTGGGTACTTGGAATAAATCCCACTTTATAATGGTATATAATTATTCTTTTTTTTTTTTCTTTTTTTTTTTAGGAGACAGGGTCTCACTCTGTTGCACAAGCTGGAGTGTAGTGGCACAATCATAGCTCACTGCATTCTTGAACTCTGGGCTAATGTAATCCTCCCACTTCATAATTATTTTTACATGTTGTTAGATTTGATTTGGTAAGATTTTGTTGAGGATTGTTGCATCTATGTTTATGGGCAATATTTGTCTGTAGTTTTCTTTTTTTGTGATATGTTCGTTTGGTTTTGGTATTCGTCTAATTGTGGCTTCATAGAATGAGGAAGTATTCACTCTGCTTCTATTTTTTAAAAGAGATTAGAGAACTGGTGTAATTTTTTCCTTAAATGTTTGGTTGAATTCACCAGAAAACGATCTGGGTTTTGTGCTTTCTGTTTTGAAAGGTTATTAATTATTTATTTAATTTCTTTAACTGACACAGGCCTATTCAATTTGTCTATTCTTGTGTGGGTTTTGGCAGATTGAAGTTTTTAAGGAATTTATTCATTTCATCTAGGTTATCAAATTTTGGGCCATAGGATGTCTTAGTTTTTTAAAATTATCCTTTTAATATATATAGATCTGTAGTGATGTGTCCTCTGTCATATTAGGAATTTATGTCTTTTCTCTTTTTTTCGTAGATAGCCTGGCTACAGGCTTATTGATTTTATTGATTCTCTGAAAGGACCAACTTTTAGTTTCATTGTTTTTTTCTCTTTTGACTTCTTATTTTAGATTTCATTGATTTCTGCTCTAATTTTTATTATTTCTTTCATTCTGCTTACTTTAGTTTGCTCTTCTAGTTGCTTAAGGTGAAAGCTTAGTATTGATTTTAGATCTTCTCTAATATATACTTTCAATACTATAAGTTTTGCCTTAAGTACTGCTTTCTCTGCATTGACAAATTTTGATAAGTTCTATTTTCTTTGTATACTTATAGACAATAGAACTTTGATAAGTTCTATTTCTTTATATATTTATAGATATATATCTATAAAACTAGTGTATATATGTAAATAGTATATATATGTGTGTGTGTGTGTGTGTGTGTGTGTATATATATATATATATATATATATATATATATATATATATAAAGAGAGAGAGACAGAGACAGAGACAGGGTCTTGCTCTGCTGTCCACACCTCAGTGCAGTGGTGCAATCACAGCTCACTAAGGCCTCAACCTCCCTGGCTCAAGTGATCCTCCTGTCTCAGCCTCCCAACTAGCTACAACTACAGACATGCATCACCATGCTCGACTACATTTATTTTATTTTTTATGGAGATGGGGTCTCACTCTGTTGCCAAGGCTGGTCTCAAACTCCTGGCTTCAAGAAATCCTTCCACCTCGGCCTCCCAAAGTTCTGGGATTACAGGCGTGAGCTACTGCACCCGGCCTAAAAATATTTTAAAATTTCTCTTGAAGTTTCTTTTTTTTTCCTATGTATTACAAGTGTGCTGTTCAGTCTTTTAAGTATTTTGGAATTTTTTTTTTTAGCTGTTTGCTGTTGACTTTCAGTTTAATTCTATTTTGGTCTGAAAGCAGACATTCTATGATTTCTTTTAAATTTGTTCATGTGTGTTTTATGGACAAGAATGTGGTCTATCTTGATGAATATTCTGTCTGAGTTTATGAAGAATGTGTTGGCTGTTGCTGTATGAATTAGTGTGTAGATATAAGTTAAATCCAGTTGAATTGTGATTTAGTTCAACTATGTTCTTATTGATTTTTTTGCCTGTTGGATCTATTTCTAATAAAGTGATGTTGAAGTCTTCAGCTATAATAGCGTATTCATCTGCTTCTCCTTATAGTTCTATTAGTTTTTGCCCCACGTTTTGCTGATTTGTTGTTAGATGCATACACGTTAAGGATTGTTCTGTCTTCTTAGACAATTTACCCTTTTATCATTATATAAGACCCCTTTTGGTCTCTGAGAATTTTGCATGCTTGAAGTCTACTGTGTCTGGAATCAATATAGCTCCTCCAGCTTTCTTTGGCTTAGTGTTAGCATTGTATGTCTCTCTTCACTTTTTTACTTTTAAGCTATATTTGTTTTTGTTGGTAAAGTGGGTTTCTTGTAGGCAATATATAGTTAGGTCTTATTTTTTTATTCATTCAATCTCTCTTCTTTAATTGGTGCATTTAGGCCATTGATGTGTAAAGTGATTATTGATATAGCTGGATTAATATCTACGATATTTGTTACTGTTTTCTATTAGTCGCCTTTGTTCTTCATTCCCATTTCTTCTTCTCTTTCATGGCTTTAATTGAGCATTTTATGTTATTTTATTTTATCTCTTTTCTTAGACTGTTAAGTTTTTTGGGTTTGTTTGTTTGTTTGTTTGTTTTTCAGTTGTTACCCTAAGTTTTGCAATATATTTCTACTTTCAAATAGCCCTATTCACGTCACAGGTAGTGCAAGTACCTTATAATAAAAAAAATTCCTAAGTTATCCTTCTCATATCCCTTGTATCATTTTTGTCATTCATTTCACTTGTCCATAAACTATAGGTATCAAATACATTGTTGTTATTTTGAACAAGCTTTTGTTAGATCAGTTCAAAGTAGGAAAAATTAAAGTTTTTATCTTCTTTATTTCTTCTTTCTCTTTCTTTATATAGATCAAAATTTCTGACCTATATTTTTTTCTTTCTGAAGAACTTTAAACATTTCTTGCAAGGCAGGTCTACTGGCAACAAATTCCTTATTTTTATTTGAGAAAAATTTTCTCCTTCATTTTTGAAGGATGTTTTTGCAGGATATAAAATTATACATTGGTGGGTTTTTTTCTCTCAATAGTTTAAATATTTCGCTTCACTTTCTTTTTGCTCACGTGGTTTCTGAGGAGAAGTTAACGTAATTCTTGCTCTTCTGTAAGTAAGGTGGTCCCCACCCCTCGACATATGACTTCTTAAAGGTTTTTGAAAAATCTTTGATTTTCTGCCTATGTGTAGCTTTTTGTTTGTTTGTTTGTTTTTACATTTATTCTGCTCGGTGTTCACTGGACTTCCTGGATGTGTATCTGACATTAATTTGGGGAAATTCTCAGTGAATGTTTCTTCAAATATTGGTTCTCTTCTTTCTTCTTTTGGTGTTGCTATTACACATGCTACACCTATTTGCTTCATAGTTCTTAGATATTTTGTTCTGTGTGGTTTTATTATTATTTTTTTTAAATCTAGTCCAGTATTTTGTTTTTATAAAGTTTTCCTTATCCTTGCTTTTCAGTTTTGGAAGTTTGTATATACATATCTGTAAGTGGAGATTCTTTCCTCAGCTGTTTCCGGTTGACTAATGAGCCCATCAGATGTAATCTCTATTTCTGTTACAGTGTTTTTGATCTCTAGCATTTCTTTTTTATAGCATTTCTTTTTGATTCTTGCTTAGAATTTCCATCACTCTGCTTACATTACTCGTCTTTTCTTACTTGTTGTCTACTTTGTCCATTAGAATCCTTAACATATTAATCATAGTTTTTTAAAAATTCCTGGTCTGATACTTCTAGTGTTTCTGCCACATTTGACTTTGCTTTTGATGTGTACTCAATTTCTTCAAACTGTGTTATTTCTGTCTTCGTAGGCCTTGTAATCTTTCTTTGATAGCCAGACATGATATATGGGATAAAATGAATTGCAGTAAATGAGGCTTTAGTTATATAATGGTAAGGTGTTGGGGGGAGTATGGGAAGGAGTGTTCCATGGTCCTGTGATTAGGTCTGAGTCTTTTAGTGAGTTTATACCCTTGGACTGTGAACTTCACAATTTTCTCCCGTTAGGTGGGACAGGATGGCTAGATGGAGCTGGAGTTTTTTATTTTCATTCTCCCATGGGAAAGGCTAGAGAGGGCTGAAGTTGGGTATTTCTCTTCCTCTGGGTCAGTTGGTGTCTAATAAAACCTCAATAAGATAAGCTCTGGGAAAAAATATTTTCTCTTGAGGAGGAGGCCTTTTTAAGAAGAGAATGCTCTAGTGTATTTCACAATGGGTACTTTTCCTTCCTCCTGCCAGAAGCACAGGGGAATTTTTCTCAGATCTTCACTGTGAGAAGCTGGTGTAGTTGCTGAAGATAAAACTCACAAATGTGTGAGGGACCCCGCTCTGTGACTCTCAGACTTGTCAAACACTGAACCCCCAGCAGTTTGTTAATTGCATTTCCGGTTGTCCTACCCTGGCACTGGCTCTCATGGAGGTTTCTCTTTGTGGGTTTCCGCTCCAGAAAGTTGTGATTTTCTGTACCTGGGCTGTCTGTCTCTCCAATTTTGGGGGCAGTGATTTGCCCTGTGACCTTACTGATATGATGGATCTAAGAAGAGTTGGTTTTTCAGTTTGTTCAGCTTTTTACTTGCTGTTAGGACAGAGCAAAGACTTCTGAGCTCTTAACGTTCTGGACCAGAAATTGGAGCAATGCTGTCCTTTTATTGTCTCTTCTCTACACTGCAGGCAGCCATGGTGTTTCTCAAAAGCACAAATCTGATTAGGTCATGTCTCTAGTTGAAACATCCGATTAACTGTAGCATAAAATCCAAACTCCATGATTTGGATAACAAGGTCTTTGTTTTCAGCCTTGGTTTATTTTTCTGTACTCTCTTTTATATTTTCACTTTACTGTTATGCTGAGCCATTGTGCACTTTATCCAGTTTTTAGTATTCTGTGTTCTCTCTCTTTCCCTCCTTTCACCCTTTGCTTGCCTGATATGCACCAAGTTTTTAGGTTTTACCTTAGAAACCATCTTTCTTATGACAGCCCACCTTGACTCTCCTGAGACCTGTCCATATTACCTTCCTGAGTTTTTTCTGGTATAGAATCACAAGTGATTAGCAGAGTAGATACAATTAAAGGCCTCCGATGTAATTTATTGGCAGCCTGAAATATTTACTATGCTTGTAGTAATTATGAAAGACCTCCTAAAGCTTTTGCCAACTGTGTTTCTACTTGACAGTTAAACTCCCACGTGGAAAAGTTATATTATGGAGAATCTTTTGAAGGATGTTGATAGTGTTTGGCTCTGTGACCCCACCCAACTCTCATGTCAAATTGTAATCCCTGTATGTTGGAGGAGACTCCTGGTGGGAGGTGATTGGATCATGGGGGCAGATTTCCCCCTTGCAGTTCTCATGATAGTGAGTGAGTTCTCATGAGATCTGATGATTTAAACGTGTGTGGCACTTCCCCCTTCGTGCTCTCTCTCTCTCTCCTCCTGCCATGTGAAGAAAGTCCTTGCTTCCTCTTCTCCTTCAGCCATAATTGTTAGTTTCCTGAGGTCTCCCGGTCATGCTTGCTGTTAAGTGGAACTGTGAATCAATTAAACCTGTACTCTTCATAAATTACCCAGTCTCAGTAGTTCTTTATAACAGTGTGAGAACGGTCTAATACAGATATAGAACCCATTTGTTTATAGTGTTCAATGTTTATTCTTACGTAGAGTCAAAAAAGCAAATTTGTGTACCGGCAGAGTAGCTACCTGCAAGAATTAGTGCTCAAAACAGTTCTCATTGACTTTGCAAGTACTCTTTGGTCCCATATATTTTAAATACTGGAGAAAACCATGTTAAATTAATAAATTAGCGTTGTGATTTGTATGACAACCTCATGTGCATTTGATTAGTGTGAGTTAGAGGCTATTCTTCTGTGGATACACTAAGTCAAATTTTTGAACTTATAAGTCTAAATACTTAACTAAATACTTTAACTTATAAGTCTAAATACTGTCATTTAGAGATGCTGATTACCTTATTATTAAATATATTACATGATGATTATACTGAGGTATGCTTCTTTGTCACAGGTGCTAACAAAGTTATTGGGTGTGTATCTCCTTCTACTTTACGTCCTCTTCCACCCAAGTGCATCTAATTGAATTTACATGTTTAATACACTTACAATGCTGTGTTACTCTATAATTGTCCACTCAGTTGTTTATTACATATTTATCAATTCCAAATAGGTCTTGGAGGAAATCCAAGCTATTGCTAATGAGAATTATTTTGCACATTTTGACTGTGTGATACAGGGTTTTGTTCATTAGTAGGATCTGTTGAGTTTACTTCCTTTTTTTTTTCTTTTTTTGGGACAGAATCTCACTCTGTTGCCCAGGCTGGAGTGCAGTGGCGTGATCTCCGCCCACTGCAACCTCCACCTCCCAGGTTCAAGGTATTCTCATGCTGCAGCCTCCTGAGTAGCTGGGATTACATGTACATGCTACCACACCTGACTAATTTTTTAATTTTTTTTAGTAGAGACGGGGTTTCACCATGTTGGCCAGGCTGGTCTTGAACTCCTGGCCTCAAGTGACCCACCTGCCTCGGCCTCCCAAAGGTTTTACAGACGTGAGCCACTGCGCCTGGCCCGAGTTTATTTCTTAAAAACCTTATATTTAGTAGTTTTTTTGTAGTCAAAGGACATGAAGTTAAAATAAAGGATAGTGTGTTTAGAACTGGCTTTGTAATTGACTTGGTACGTAAACCAAAGGAAAAAAAAACTAGCCTGCTTTCTTTGCCTGTTTCTCAAGAAATGGGGATTGTGGTGATTACCTACCTTCTGATGTGTTTTAAAAATATTCTTAATATTTATGAAGAAACATCAGAAATATCCCAGTTGTTGTGGATGCATAATGAGTTTTTTATTTCACATAGACTTTAGGTTTCATGTGAGGAATGGGTTTGCATCTTACTCAGTTTTTTATTCTAATTTCTGTCAACATATTTACCATGTAGAATATAAACACTGATTGAACAATTCTCTATGTGTTTGATGAACTATTTTAAATAATCTTATATCTTATTTTCCAGTGTTTTTATTTCTGACATTTATTTAAATATTTTTGTTTTGGAATGAAAATGAACATGGTTGATGATAGAGGAAAATAAATGATTTGAATACAGTTTGTTTTGAGATATGATAATGCAGTAAATAAAGTCTCAAATGCATACTTCATATTTGAAAATAGACATGATTTCTCTTGTTATAGACTATAGAACATTTAAAAATTAATAGATAATAGTATTTGAAGATAAGTAAAGATATTTTTTAAACTGTACTTTCAAAATCAGTTCTTTAGGTGCTGGGAATGTAGCCGATCGTGTTTTGGCTCAGCTCTTAACAGAAATGGATGGGATTGAACAGCTAAAGGATGTGACCATTTTGGCAGCTACTAACCGTCCAGATAGGATAGACAAGGTAAGAGAGAAGGCGTTGTGGATATTATAAAATCAAGAACTGGCTCGTTTGATTTTATCAGGTTTTTGTTTTTGTCAAATTACTTTCTAATCAGTATTTCATTTAGAGGATATTGAAGAATGTAAAGCAGGTTCACTGTGGACTGGTTACCATCTTGTCTGAGTCTGGTAAGACAGAACATTCTTGCATACAAGTTATACAAAGCAAGTTTACCACTTCCGGATAGGCAGCAAGATACAACAGAAGCCTAGGATTCATTGCAAGCTAGTCTCTCAAGGTTCAGGAAAACTGCCCTGGGTGAATGGAATCTTGACTGCATATGCCCCACTTGCACTGCAGCTGAGGGCCTCTGGAAAGCACCCTGTTCCAGGTTTTATACACTGAGGATGTGAGACTCACTGGGCTAAAGTGTTGGAGGACATCCTGTTTTTAGGGGAGGACTGGAGTAGAACCTGGGCTGTTCCAGCTGGTCCCTCCCTGTCTCAGGATGTTGCATTTCCTGCACATGCTACAGTTATTCTTGAGAGCTACGAGGGGAGAGAGAGAACTTGGTCATTCCAAGACCACCCAGAGAGCTGTCCTACAAAAGATCTTAAACTAAAGGAAATGAAGAGAACAAAGGAAAGCTTTTATTTACATTTTTATTGCTTATGATTCAGTATTAATGAAACTATTTCATAACTCTTCAATATCTACTCCCCAATCTTGTATCTTACTTTTAGCATATTTCTCTAGAGAATTGAAGTTTTGAAATTCTTTGTTTCATCTAATTTATTCTTCCAGAGTTTTCAACATTTTCATCTATACGAAGGTACATTCTAGCTATTTAGCAAGTACTAATTAGACTCCAGTTGCCATCAACACAAGAACTTTGAAGAAGTACTGTCCTAATTGTTGTTTTTAAAGTAATTAGAATAAAAATAATGGATTCTTCTATTTTTTTAAGAAGTTAGTCAGGCTGTCACATTAAATTAAGTAGTATAGGTGCAAAACCAGTCCTTTTAAACTATTACTACCACTTTTTCCTAGGTCATAATTTAATAAAGGAGTTCAGTAATTTAAGTTCGTCATCTATATCTAATATGTAATATTTTATAAGGATTTAAGTTGAGTAAACATTTGCTCTCAGAGCGTGAACCAGTTTCTCTTTTTTGTTGTTGTTGGCATTATTGCCTTGTGTATGACTTTATGAGCTACTTTCTTCCTGTGTACATATACACATTCTTTCGGTTTTAAAAAATGTGATTTTTAAAAAAGACCCCTTTGAATGTAACTATTATGTGGCAAGAAAGCCTTGCTTTGGTTAGGTATTTTGCTATGTGATAAAGATCCTTTGGTAAAATGCAGGAAAGCTTTGGACCTTAAAAAATCATTCCCTTCCTGATGCAGTATTTTATTAGAAGATAGGTGAGTTCTGAGTATTTATAGAATCTGGGTTGGTGTTAAGGCATCTCTGAAGTCTATACAAAGTATAAGACTGTATCTTAACAAGGACTGTAGAAACTGCTGAAAGAGCCCTTAAAATTTACCTAATTCTGCCTCTGGTTTCACAAATAAAGGGTGCTGAATCCAGAAAAATCTTTCTCCTGGTAAGAATTCATTGTATTTTTATGATATTTATTTCCTGGCTTCCCTGTGGTTAATAAGCTCTAAAATGTCTTAGGATTTTTGTCACTATGGCTTAATCTAATAGTAGCCTTCTTTGGCTTCCTAATGTTGGGTGTCCTCGATATTAGATATATTTCTTGAAGTAGGATGTAAGGCTTACAGTAAACTTAACTGCATTTTTCTAAATCAAGCTGTCTGACTTGGCCTGTTTAGTGCTTGTATTGTTGTTTTCTTTCTGTGTAACAAATTACCACAGATTTAGCAGCTTCGCACCCATTTGTTAGTTCACATTTCTTAGGTTAGAATGTGGGCACAGCATGACTAGTTTGTCTGCTCAGGATTTAAACTAAAGACTGAAAACACAGTGTTGGCTAGACTGCATTCTCATTAGGAGCTCATGTTTCTAAGCTCACATGGTTGTGGCACAGCTCATTTATGATTGGGGCTGAGAACTAAAGACTGAATTTCCTTACTTGATGTCAGCTAGGAGCCACTCTCAGCTCCTAGAGACTACCCACATTCCTTGCCACACAGCCCCCTCCTCCATCAGAAACAGCAATGGAAAACTCCATTATGTTTTATCCCTGTCACACTTCAAATTTCCTTTGCCAGGAAATTTGTCCCTTTGGAGGGCTCATCTGATGAGGTTAGCCTTATTGAGGAAAAATCTCTGGACCTTGAAGTCAGTTGATTAAGGATCCTGCAAAAGCCCTTCGCAGTAGCACCTAGATTAGCATTTGATTGAATAAGTGGGAGAAGGTATGTTTCTATCAGGGTGATACAGGACAGGCCAGCCCCAGAATTGGGACATAGCCTAGGAGGGTTCTTTGCTACCCCCAGGAAAGAATTCAAGAGCTTGCTGGTGGTGTTAGACAGCAATCTTTTATTGATTGGTACTGCCCGTTGTGGTGCAGGGCTAACTCATAAGCAGTGCACCCAGAGTTGGCAAGGTATGGGCTTTTGGCAACTGTATTTATACTCACTTATGCCCACTTTCATTTACATGCAAATTAAAGGGTGAGTTAACACAAATTGATTCTATGAAAGGGTAACTTCTGGGTCACTGCCATGGAAACGGGTGGTAACTTTTGAGTCGTTGCCATGACATTTGTCAACTGCCATGGTTCTGGTGGCAGTGTCTTATGCCAATGAGCATTGAGCGCAGCTAGAGATCGCTTTTGTTGCCATCTGCTGGCTTTGGCCAGTTTCTTCACTTTGCCCCATGTGGACTAGATCCTGTTTTGTTCAGCAGAGTTTTTCACCAGAAAACAAGTCTTGTTGGTCTCCTACCTTATTCCCCCCTCAGAGATTAGAAACTCCTCCTTAATCTTAAAGGGCTGCAGATGGGCACAGGTCTATCTTCTGTAAGTGCTTTCTGCTGATTTTATAAACATAGGCTTTGCCTAGCATGGGAGGAGTAAAAATCTCTGGATACCTGATCTAAGGAGCCCAACAGCAGGATATTTTCATTTTCTGGGTCAGAAGATAAGATGAGTTGGAAGCCTTGTGCCAGCATAATCTTTATGTTGACTTTAGAAGATACAAACTTTACTAGGAGGTTAAACAAGAAAATTACAATTATAAGGAAGAGAAAACTTAATGCTCCTATGCCCACCCACAGCATCACATTATTTATCTGTGTGTTTGTGAAATAATAGCTTTAAGTCTTCTAGAGGTTTGTAAGTTATGGTGTCTTCCTCTTATGCCTGCAGCGACTTACAAGAAACAGGTTTAATCCTGGACAGCTGTATCCAGCTAGTGATTCTCTAATGTTTGACAGCAGTGGAAGTCCTTAACAATACCTGATAGGGGTCCTTCCATTTTGGGTTGTAATTGATCATCAGGGGATCTTTCTTTTTAAGTTCTTAGTAAGACTAAGTCTGGTTAAACAAAGGAACTATTTTTTTCTTTGTGGGAAACGGCAACACTTTATTTTCATAATTTTGAAAGGCCTTTTGCACCTGGCCTAAATTCCAAGAGCCGGGGTGGCATAGTGAAGTCTGTCCAACCCCCTATTTCCCATCATGGCTTGAATTAGTTTTTTAGGTTTCTGTAGGATTTCCTTTGGCCGGGGAACGTGTAAGTCAAAAGACTTATAGCCAATTAAACATTTTAGGCCAGAGAGGAATGGAGGTGGCTTAAAACATTTTAAGCAATATAGGAGTCAAATATTAAAAGCCAAAAATAAGATTATATATCAATAAAAACCAAGAGCATCGAATCAAGCTATACTGGGGGAAAAGTTCCTGTAGACCTCTAAGGCAAAACACTCTAGTATCAGGCCGTAACAGCAGTCAGAACCATAGGAGAAACAAGTCACAGGAGCTGACAAAAAAGCTAAAGGAAAGAGTTACACAAATCTGAGAAGCTTTCAAAAGAAATAAATCACAGAATCGAAAAAGCAAAAATTCTGGTAAGTTAGCAAATTAATACCTTAAGAAAAGCTGGCTCTAACACCTAGACTATTTTCTAGAAAGTCTACCACAAACAGTTTTCCTTCAGTCACAGCCAGCTTAATCACACACAAAACTCCCCTCACAAATTCCCTTTCATAAACCCCATTATCACCCACACAGACCATCCATGACATGTCTGGACCTTGTGACCTGTCCTACACCATCTCCCTCTCAAACAACCAGTTACTTTACTCTAGGACAAGAATCCACCCTGCAAGGTCCCTCATACAAAATCACTTTCTTTATATCCCTCCCCACAAAAAAAAAAAAAAAAAAAAAAATATATATATATATATATATATGTATGTGTGTGTGTGTATATATATATATATATATATCTTTTATCCACACTTTCCTCACATCCCTCTTTTTATTCATTGATTCCCTCTTATTTTGAACCATGGCCTAAATGTGCTGTATATATTCTGTAGTTATGGTGGGGAAAGTGCCTTCAGTATTTAGTGATAATTATAAAAAAGTTTAATATTTAATTCATTTCTCTTTCAGGTAGAACTCCCTGTAGAACATGAATTTTTTTAACTATACTTTTGTTACTACTCAGATGATATATACTGTATCAAAAGTGTATGTCCTTGTCAAGTTCTCTAAAGTTTGTGAAATACAAGAGAATATGCAGTAAAATTTTAAGTCTGTTTCCTTTCCAGATACTTTTTCTCTGAAGAACTACTGTGGAACATTACTTATATTGTTTAATAGTACTATAAAGTTGTTTCCACACTTGTATGATTAGCACATAATGTTCAAACTGTGCCATGAATGTGCTGGTAGAAACAAAACAGTTTTAAGGACAATTAAAACAACAACATCCTGTTATGAAATAAAGACACAGTTTTTACCATCTTTATTGTCTGGAAGAAACTGTAGTAGGAATAAAAGAGGTGACAAAGAGTTAAAGTACGTTTTATGTTTTTAGGCTAAAACTGATTTTAAAAAAAAGACCATTGTAGGGTCAAAGTAATTGATATATATAGTGTAATTTTCGCTACATTAAATCCAGGCATTTGGCCTTTTAAATTAGCTAGCATATTTTACAATCTTGTTGCCTCTTACCCCACAACCTCTATCTTATGATGATTTTAGGTTAGTATGTTAAAACAAGGAGAATTCCTGGACTGTCACAGGAGTGAAGTTGATATCATTATGTTACCCATGTGTTGTGCATATTTAGTGTCTCTTTTTGACAATATTTCAGTTTCATGTCTTCTGGGGAGACTAAAGCCAAAGTTTCTTGGGGATTCTGGTGTTTTAGCAAAGACAGTGAGACACATAGCTCAAGAACTGCGTTATTTTACTCCTTGCTATGTCACATTTACATGTCAGACTCATTAGCTGTGATGTAGCACACTAGGCTGAGTGAAATAATTGCTTGTGATGTCCCTAAGTCCCCTAGGCTTTTTTCTACCTCCTGCTTAGATAGTGAAGAGAAGTTGAAGTTGCGTCCTCTAGTGTTCATTTTGCGTAAGAGTGATAGGATGTGGTAGGACAGATGAAGATTAATGAGATTGTGTGATGTCAAGTAGGCTCATTGTCTTTAGATTGATTGCTGATGGTCTGGATTTCCTTAGCATCAGGAGAGTTTAGAAACAAACAACTAATTTATTAATGATGCCCAAATAATAGTTAAATGCCCAAACTTTTGGAGTTTATGTTGTTCATTGTTAACAACTGCTGTGTGGCCCCTTTAGAAGTGTCCAGTCCATGACATTTTATACATTTGTGTTGAATCTTAAGGAAAACATGATCATGTCTTCTTTCTCAGGTGATAAGCATGCCTCAAAATAGTTTTAATTCTGTGAATATCTTTGAATTCAGTTTATTTGGGTACTTTTAGTACGGATACCTACTATATAACAAGCTCCTAATAAGAACTATTAAATTATAAGCATTATCCCTAGCGTATAAACCTAGTTTTTTTGTAGTAGGAAATTTGAAGGACTTCAAAAATTTTACTTTAAGCCATCTATGGAAAAGATTGCCCAATTGAGAAAAATTGTGAAAGTTATGTAGAAGTCTTGAATAATTTTGGTTTCAGGATTATTTTCTATTGTTGCGTTAGACTCATGGAGGTAGTAAATTGGCATTAATTTTCCTTACAGTTTTTCTGGAAGCGGAAATGTGCTTAATGAGCTAAATAAGACATAACATTTTGTTTTCTTACATTGTTGCAAATTGAAGTTGGGTTTTGTTGTTTGTTTGTTTTGAGATGCAGGTCTGGCTGTGTTGCCCAGGCTGAAGTGCATTGTCTATTCACAGATCATAAAGTAGTGCAGCCTTAAACCTTTGGACTCAAGCAATCTCCTGCCTCAGCCTCCCAAGTAGCTAAGATTATAGGTGTGCACCACAGCATCCAGCTTAAAATTTAGTTTTCTAGAAAGTTTTATGACGTGGGGAAAAGTTAATTAACAATATTTAGAAATGTCCACAAATAAAAAGCTAAATATACGTATCTTTTGATATTCAAATGACTAGTATTCCAAAAATACCCTCAGAAGAAAGGCTACAAATGTTTCTTCATTCTCCATTTTTCCTAGTTATAACTATTGCTCTTCTAATATTACTCTTTTTAGCTAAGTCAGAACTAAAAAAAAAAAAGCTGCAAGGACTAATTGACATTAATAGTTCAAATGAATCATAATTATTTACTTTCCCAAAAGTATTTAAGGAATGGATGCCTATTAATCTTTCACATTGTTTATCAAGATGATGTGAATAGTCTTTGGTGAGCCATATTAAGATTAGAGCTGGAAAGCGTCCTGTACGGTTGTTTTCCAATTTCAGCTTTGCCATCTTTACACAAGACTCTCATAAGTGTTTTTGTTATTGTTGCTGGATTCTTCTTTTGTTTGTTTTTAAAACTCCAGGTGTTTTAACTTCTATGACAGTTATTCTTCTTATCTTCTATGGCAGCCCCTTCCAAGTTTTGGCTTTGGGGATAGAGAATTGGGAGAGATCAGAGAAGAGAGACTGGTGAGAGGTTGTATGCATATATGGGTCTTACTTCATTTCGATGTTCATAAGATAAAGACGCTTTATCTCAAGGGTTGGCAGACTATGGCCTTTAGGCCAAACGTGACCCACCAACTGGTTTTGCACATCCGATTGTCTAAGAATAGTGTTTACATATTTAAATGATTAGGAAAATACTTTAAAAGTGGTTTTTTGTGACATATGAAAATTATATGAAATTCAGCTTTCAGTCCTCATAAAGCTTTATTAGAACACATCCACACTAATTTGATTATGTTTTGTCTATTACTCCTTTTGCACTACTGTAGTAGAGTAGTTACAGTACAGACTTATGGCCTATAAAGCCTAAATTATATACTCTAGACCTTTGCAGAAAAAGTTTCCTGACTCTTGATTTGTCCTTGTAAGTTTTTAGATTAGTAGCCTTTAATGTCTGTTGTTCATATATGAACCTCACGTTTTTGTTTCTTTTTTAAAAAGATTATTTATTTTAATTGACATAAAAATTGTATCTGTTTTAGAGTACAACATGTTGTTTTGATAATTGTGTATACGTTGTAGAATGGCTAGATCAAGCTATTTAACGTGCATTACTTCACATACTTCTTATTTTTTTGTGATGAGGACACTTAAAACCAACTCTCTTAGTAATTTTTAAGTATACAATATATTGTTAACGATAGTCACCCTGCAGTACAATAGACCTCTTGAACTTATTCCTCCTGTTTAACTGAAGGTTTGTATCCTTTGACCAATATCTTCCCAACTCCCTTAGACCTCCAGGCCCTGATAACCACCATTCTACTTTCTGCTTTTATGAGTTTGACTTTTTAAGACTCCACATATAAGCAAGATCATGCACTATTTGCCTTTCTTTGTCTGGCTTATTTCACTTAGCATAATGTCCTCCAGGTTGATCCATATTGTCACAAATGACAGGATTTCCTTTTAATAAAGGTTGAATAGGATTACCTTCTGTATACATACCACATTTTCTTTATCCGCTTATTCTTCGATGAATACTTAGGTTGATTCCATGACTTGGATATTGTGAATAATGCTGCAGTGAACATGGAGTGCAGATGTCTCTTGGACATACTGATTTCATTTCCTTTGGATATATACTCAATAGTGGAATTGCTGGATCATTTTAAATTTTTTAGGAACTTCCACACTATTTTCTGTAATATCTGAAGTAATTTACGTTCCTACCAACAGTGTACAAGGGGTCTCTTTTCTCCACATCCTCAACAACATTTATCTTTCATGTTTTTGACAATAGCTATTCTAACAGGTATGAAATGGTATCTCATTGTGGTTTTCATTGGCATTTCTCTGATGATTAGTGATGTTGAGCACTTAAAAAATATACCTGTTGGCTATTTGTATGTCTTCTGAGAAATGTCTATTCAGGTCTTTTGCCCATTTTTTAATCAGGTCATTTGTTGCTGTTGAGTTCCTTATAAATTTTGGTATTTTAGATTTTAACACCTTATCAGGTTTGGTTTACAAACATATTCTCTCATTTTATAGGTTGTCTCTTCACTATGTTGAATGTTTCCTTTGCTTGCAGAGGCTTTTTAGCTTCATGTAATCCCATTAGTCTATTTTTTCTTTTGTTGTCTGTGCTTTTGAGGTCATGTTCAAAAAATTATTGTCCAGGCCAGTGTCATGGAACATTTTCCCTATAACTTCTTTCAGTAGTTTTTCAGTTTTAGCTCTTTATTCGTCTTTAATTCATTTTGAGTTGAATGAGCCACAGAGTTTTTTTTTAAAGATTGTTTAAACATATTTAACACATAAGTTTTCTGAAGATATATTATAAGTCGTATTTGAGTAAAAAATATAATACTGAACTTAAATAATAGTAGGGAGGCTGAATTAACTTATTTCAAGCATACACCATCCCCTCTTGAAAGCTCTCTTAATCTTTAATTTTTTTAAATACATTTTCTTCCACTAAGTACTTATTTTTTCCAACTGACTCCCTAAAACTCATAAATCTACAATTTTTATTACATGAGTAATGTAAATATTTATTCATGCCACCTGAATCTTAAAGTTCCATTGGTTATTAGCTTTTTGTAGTTATGAGTTGTATGCCCTTTTTAGTATTTAGCAACATTGGGATTTTCAGGCTTAGATTTCTAAATTTTGAAAGATTCTGTGTTTAGATATATTTGTTTAGTAAATAATATTTGATGTTGTCAACGTGAATTGAAGTATGTTTAATATTAGAGAAAGTAATACCATAATAAAATACATGTTGCTGTCAATACCCAAGGTCTAAAAGAAATTGGTTTTTTCAAGACTGGAGAGGACATAGAAGGCTCCATGGTCTAGATGACCCATCTGATACACTGACACCTGTTGTAAAATCCCAACCCATCATTTCTTCATCCTTTGCTTATTCACCCACACTGATGGGGAACTATTAACTCACGAAATAGACCATTTCATTTTTGTGTCAGACTATTAGGAAGTTCTTTAATCTGATGAACCAGCAGCTGTTTGTCTCCCTAAACCCTCTATACCTCTACCTGATTTTATTCCAAAGTCTGTAAAGAACAGTTTTTATTCCTTCTTCTATATGGTGTTCCTTTATTTTTTAAAACTGTTAGTTACCTTGTCTTTAAACTTTATCTCACTAACCAGTCTTTTGTTTTTCAGGCTTGACATTTTGGATTATTTCATATGCCATTCTTTTTCCGTCTAAAGCATTCTCATCTTTTTCTTGTGAACTATTTGTCCTTTTTGCTCTGAAGTTGTAACATCCACCAACAAATATATAATGATTGGTTGTGTTCTATCAGTACAGAACTTAGTGAGACTCCTGCTGCCTCTACCCTGAATACCTTGCTTCTCCTAATGCATTCCAGGATTTTGTTAGCTTTTTTGTCAGCTGCACATTGAGATTGCTATTGAATAAAGTCACCAAGAACAACAACAAAGGTGAAAAGCCCAGGTCTTTCTTCAAAGTCTGCTAAATAATAGTTTTCACGCCTTGGGCTTGTGCAGTTAATTTGATTTAAGTTTCAGCAACTGAGGCACAATATATACCAGATATAGAAGTTATCCTCCAAAATTAGCTCCTCTAAGTTTCTCCTACTTTTCACATGATTCCCAGATATTCTTTTCTTTAAGTCCAAGTGATTTCCCAATTATTTCCATGGCTGTGGCTTCAAAGGCTTTAGGCCATAGGAATAGAGGAATTTATTCTTACTAAATTCATCTTATTAGATTTGATTAATCTTCCCAACTTGTCAACTGTGGGATCTTGTTTCTGTCATTCTCCATGTATTTCTTTATTCATTGATAGCAAAGGCACTATATATCTTAAATACCAAGAAGAATTTATATAGCTTTCTTTTTGAAAAATTGTTTAAAGTATCTAGTTCAAGATCCCCAATCTAGGTGAACTTCATGGAACATTTAATTGACATGGAGATAATTAGGGGATGTTCTGAAGAGTTACCAAAGAGAACTCCTAAAGAGAAACTAGATGGTTGAGATTATTTATGGAGGAAGAACAGATGAAAGTAAAATTCTGCTATTAAGAATACTATCTGGGTAAAGAAATGCTTTCTGCTTTCTTTGATGGAAATAGATAAGAGTGAACAGACTTATATTCATTCATTGAAATTCAGATAAATTCATAACCAAAGTTTTATTATATATATATTGATAAGGTGAAGAGTTCAACACTAATATAGTTTGAACTCCGTAGATATTTAAAACCAGCTATTTTAATTTCTTTTAGCTCTAAGACAATGCTGAAATATGTACTTAATTTTCTGAATACTTTGCTCTTTATAGCTGCCGTTTCATGAATTTGTGATATTAGACTTATTGTATGAGGAGTTTTGTATTTTTCTTCTTTGAACTTTTTGCTTATAGTGCTTTGGGCACAGACCTTCCCAAACCTTAGTATTTCTGGATGAATTTTTTGAGAGTGCACAACATTGGAAAGGAGCTTTTGCATAATGCCAGCAGTGTACCTGAGGAAATGGGTCTGGAGGAAAATGAGATTTGACACCTGTAACAGAGGATAAATATGATAGGGGCCAGAGTGCCTTATACAGAGTGTGATAGGAAAGCTCAAAACTAACAGAAACAAGCAATGGAAGAGTAAAAGCAGACAGATGGTTGCAGAGATCTTAGTTTCTGATGCTAGCTGTGTTATTAACAGACTGTGTATTATTTGAAATAATTTATCCTCACTGAGCATCTGTTTCTGTACCTGTGAAAAATGTACTAGATAATCTTTGATATATCATTCAAGCTCTACAATTATCTTCTTTTGTGACACAGAGACAGACAAGAATAGAGATTCTCAATGTTATATAAAAGGATGTTACTTACCAAACAAGTTTCTGAGGTTTTTGTTTTTTGTTTTCTGTTTTATTTTGTTTCTTTTTAGGTACCACCTTCCCAGACTTTCTTGTTATTGTAACGTTTATTTCTTCAAACAGATCATAAAGCAAGCAGATATTATCCAGGTGTGCAAAAGTGATTAACCATGTGATTTTCAGAAAAAAAAAAAAGAAAAAGCAATCAATCAGCCTTTAAGGCTGTTGTTGTGTAATAGAAACCTTGCTTGACAGTTGAAGAACACCTTAACTTTTTCATTTAAAATTTATTACTCTTTGAAAAAGGAGAACTTGTTGAGCAGCATATTTTCTTTTTTCACAGATGTCTGATTAGCCTGCAATATTTTGGTTCTATTTAATATACTTTTAACTATTTTTTAATGAATATGAATGTAAAAATAATGTTGAGTTAGAATAGAAATATCTAACTGTATGATTAAAGTTGAATCACTTTTAAATTTGAAAAAGCTTCTTGTCTTCTATTGTTAATGCTCCTAGGATCTCATGTTTGAGAACTAATGTTCAGTGTAGCCAAAACCTAAATCTGGGGCTATATGTTGAATGTTTTAAAGTCACTAGTAGAAGGGCAATTTGGTGGCTAATTTTAAAGTACATAAAGAGTATTAACAATAATGAAGTGTCATTTTGTTCCTGGCATTCTGTGTGTGTGTGGTGTCAAAAAAGTATGTGAAGGGGCCTGTAATAGAAAACCTAGTTCCTTTATGATATACACAATCTAGCTTGAAATTTTAATGCATTAAATTCATAAAACATGAAGAGTTTAAGCTTTGCAACACTTAATTGACACATGCATCAGAATCAGTTTGGAAAAAAATGAACCTTCATACATTTTGACTTCTCTGTTTTCTATTTGATAACTTTGGTATTGCAGTTACTCTTTTTTGACACAAGATGGTGATGTTCACCTGAAATGTTTCCTGAGTACAGGCTCTACTGCGTTTAGAGGCTCCCCCTTATTTATCCAAAGAGCAGCTTAAAGAAATGAATGAAACTGGCTTTGCTTTAAGAGATAATAGTTGAAGAAAAGCAAGAGAGTGTGTCCTCTTTTATAACTGATTTAACAAATAATGATTCAAATTTAAGTGTGGGTTTGTGTGAGTTGAGGATTGGGGAGCGGAGAACACTGGGAAAAAGGAAAGTTGAACAGTGGAGAATTAGCAGTTATTAGGTATGCAGTATGCATTAAGTCTATGCTATGTGTTTTACATATGATGTCTAGTTAATTTTAGTCAAATATGAGCACTTTACATGTATTTTACACAATACTAGTGCATTCCTTGTTTAATTGTGCAAGTTTAGAAGTGCGGTGTGTGTTTGTTCTTTCTTAAAAAAATTATGACGTATCATCAGCCAGTGTAGTAGCGTTATTCATAATTTAAGTGATACTATCTGTTTCATTTTTAAAAATACACAAGTTTCTTACATATAGTTAAATATATATTTAACATAGTATCCAACAATCTCAGTCCTAGGTATTTACCCAAGAAAAATGAATAAATTGTCCAGCAAAGACCTGTTTGTAATGTTTATAGCAACTTTATTTATAACACCTAAACAACCCAAATGTCTACCTACGTGAATGAATAAATAAGTTGCAACATGTCCATACAGTGAAATACTACTCAGTCATGAAAAGGAACAAATTATTGATATATGCAAAGATGGATACATTTCAAAAGCATTATGCTAAGTAAAAATAGTCAGATATAAAAGACTATATACACTATACTGACATTGTGAGGATTGCAGGGACAGAAATCAGTTCGGGGATCTGAGGGAGGAAATTTCACCACAGAGCAGCAATGGGAAACTTTTTGGAATGATGTAGATATTCTATATCTTGGCTGTAGTGGTGATTACAGGACTGCATATACGGGGATACCTCGTTATATTGTGGTTTATTGCACTTTGCAAGTAGTGTATTTTTTATAAATTGAGTATTTGTGGTAACCCTGCAAGTCCATTGGTGCCATTTTTTCAACAGCATATTCTCACTTCACATTTTGGTGATTTTTGTAATATTTCAAACTTCCTCATTATTATTATTATGTTATCTTGATCTGGGATCAGTGATATTTAACATTATTATTGTAATTGTTTTAGGACACCATAAACCACACCCATGTAAGACAGCAAACCTAATAAATAAACGTTTTGTGTTCTGACTGCTCCAACAGCCAGCCATTTTTCTGTCTCTTTTCCTCTCTTTGGGCCTCCCTACTCCCTGAGACACAACAGTACTGAAATTATGCCAAAGAATAACCCTACAATGATTTCCAAATGTTCAGATTAAAGGTAGAGTCTCACATCTGTCACATTAATCAAATGCTAGAAATGATTAAGTTTCATGAGAATGGCATGTCAAAAGCTGAGAGAGGCCAAAAGCTAGGCCTCTTTCACCAAATGTTTAGCCAAGTTGTAAATGCTAAGGAAAAGTTCTTGAAGGAAATTAAAAGTGCTACTTCAGTGAACACATGAATGATAAGAAAGCAAAACAGCCTTATTACTGATATGGAGAAAGTTTTAGTGATCTGGATAGAAGATCAAACCAACTACAGCATTCTCTTAAGCCAAAGCCTAATCCAGAGCAAAGCCCTAATGCTCTTCAATTCTGTGAAGGCGGAGAAAGGTCAGGAAGCTGCAGAAGAAAAGTTGGCAGCTAGCAGAACTTGGGTCATTAAGTTTAAGGAAAGAAGCTATCTGCATAACATAAAAATGTAAAGTGAAGCAGCAAGTGCTGATGTAGAAACCGTAGCCAGTTATACAGAAAATCTAGCTAAGATAATTAATGAAGGCGGTTAACTAAACAACAGATTTTTAATGTAGCAAAAACAGCCTTATATTAGAAGAAGATGGTAATCTAGGACTTTCATAGCTAGAGAAGAGAAATTAATGCCTGGCTTCACGCTTCAAAGGATAGGGTGACTCTGTTGTTAGGGGCTAATGCAGCTGGTGACTACGTGGAAGCCAGTGCTCATTTACCATTCTGAAAATCCTAGGGTTCTGAACAGTTATGTTAAGTCTACTCTGCCTGTGCTCTATCAATGGAAAAACAAAGCCTGGTTGACAGCACATCTGTTTACGGCACAGTTTTCTCAATATTTGAAACTCATTGTTGATACCTATTGCTGAGGAAAAAAAAAGATTCCTTTTGAGATGTGACTGTTCATTGACAATGCACATGGTTACTCAAGGCTCTGATGGAAATGCACAAGGAGAATTAATGTTTTTGTGTCTGCTAAAACAGTATCTATTCTGCAGCCTATGGATGAAGGAGTAATATTGACTTTCAAGTCTTATGATATAAGAAATACGTTTCTTAAGGCTATTGCTGCCGTAATAGTAGATATGGGCAAAGTAAACCTCCTTGAAAGGAGTCACCATTCTAGATGCCATGAAGATCATTCATGATTTATGGGAGGAGGTGAAAATATGTCAACTTTAACAGGAGTCTAGAAGAAGTTGATTCCAGCCCTCAGGGATAATTTTGAGGGCTTCAAGACATCAGTGGAGGAAGTAACTACAGATAAGGTAGATATAGCAAAAAAGCTAGAATTAGAAGTGGAGTGTGAAGTTGGGACTGAATTGCTGCAATCTCATGATCAAATTAGAATGGATGAGGAGTTACTTCTTATGGCTGAGCAAATAAAGTGATTTCTTGAGATGGAATCTACTGGTGAAGATGCTGTGAATATTGTTGAAATGGTAACTGAGGATTTACTATATCGTGTAAGTTTAGTTGATAAAACAGCAGGGTTTGAGAGGATTGACTCCATCTTTAAAAGAAGTTCTACTGTGGTTTACCCTATCAAATAGCATTACATGCTACAAAGATATCTTTCATGAAAGGAAGAGTCAGTCGATGTGGCATACTTTATTGTTGTCTTTTTTTTTAGAAATTGCCACAGCCACCCCAGCCTGCAGCAACTACCACCCTGATCAGTTAGCTGTCATCAACATCAAGGCAAGACTTTCCACCAGCAAAAAGATTATAACTTGCTGAAGGCTTAGATAATCATTTGCATTTTTAGCAATAAAGGATTTTTAAATTAAGGTATATATATTTTTCCCCCATACATATTGGTATTGCATACTTAGTAGACTATCATATACTGTAAACATAGCTTTTATATATATTGGTAAATTAGAAATTCTTGTCACTTGCTTTATTGTGATATTAGCTTTATTGCAATATTAGCTTTATTGTAGTGGTCTGGAACTGAACCTGCAGTATCTTGGAGGTATGCCTGTATTTGTCAGAACCCTTCTAGCTGTAAAAGTAAAGAGATTGAATTTTACAATATGTGGGGTATACCCAAACCACACTAAAAAAAATTGTTTAATTCGGAACACAAAGGAAAATGTCAGCTTTATACTTCAGCAACAGTTTCTTTTCACTTGGAGCTAAGGCCTCCTGCTTCTCAGCTCTTTTACCAACCTTTGACTGTCTTTTACAACCCATTTACACAGACCTGCATTGTTATTGCCTCAGTGGGCTCAGAACTACCTCAGCAAAGAAGGGGACTTGGAGTGTTGCTTCACCAGCTGGAAACCTCCATGGCCAGTGGCGCCTTCTGCCTGAGTACTGCTCGCACCCACTGAGCTTGTTCTGCCCACTCAGCCCAGCAGGCTGTACTCTGCTCGTGCTACTGGCCTTAATCCCACACCTGCCAAGGGCGAGCGAGGCGTGGAGCGGTGAGGGTTGTGTGGGCAAGTGAGCCCAGGTTCCTGCCACTATGCACAGTCAGGCACACAAGCTGCTGCATGGGGTGGGCAGCTCCAGGCACTGATAACAGGTGTCGGCTCCATGCAAGGCTGTGGCTGGACCAGATGTAGTGCACACATCTTCCACTCTGTGCACCCGTGACTGGATGAGGGGAACGCAGTGGTGCCCAGAAGCTTGGAGAAGCCAGGATCCAGAGCCCCAAAGAGGGTGTCACAGCCCTGCCTCAGGGAGCCCCTAGGTCTGGGCTCCCCAAAGGGCTGCAACTCTTCTCCTTCTCATCACCCTCAATGTGGCAAGTCAGGGTTGGGGGTGTTTTTCAGCTTTGTTTGTGTTACTGCTCTTTCAGTCCCTCCGTTTGGTGGGTCCTGAGTTCTTGTCCCGTGTCCAGGACCAGTGAGGTATGTGGACAACTGGAGGGTGAGCAAGGTGGAAAGGACCTTAATTGAACAACAGAACAGCTCTCAGGAGACCCAACTTAGGTAGCTCCTTTCTGCAGCTAGTAGTCCTGAAGTCTCTCCAAGTCTGGCTGAGTCCAGGGGATTTTATGGGTTCAGAAGGGACAGAGTGCATGCTGATTGGTCCATGGGTGGCCATGGGCAGGCCCAGTGAAAGCACCCTAAGTTCTCACTCTGGGCTTCACATGGAACTGGCAGCCCAGCCCCCAGGCTTCAGGCTGTCCATGTCTTGAAGGTGGGGTTTCACCAGGGACCCACCCCTTTGCACCCAGGAGCCTGTCTGCCTTCTGTCACCAGGAATGTGCCATCCATGGCCCCCAGGCTGTTTGTGCCAAGGAGTGCCTGAAGCCCTATGGCAAACCACCCTCAGCCTTCCTCAGCCTCCCTCCCATGCTCACCAGTGCCCAAAGTCCAGAGGGGTTCAAAGTGGCTGGGGGCTGGCATCTCAGTGTCTCCCTGAGCACAAGCACACCCAGTTGAGTTGTGACAGCACCCAGGCTTGGCCACAACTTTGCTCCGCCCAGAGCCTGCGCCACAATCAGGGAGTGGCCAGGGAGCAGGAGCAGTCACTTCTGAGCCTGCGGGGGCAGGAGGGCTTCCCAGGCCCCCAAGAACACAAGGATGCCTGGGTGCAGAGTCACGGCTGGACAACTGCAGTCAGCCCCGCCCTCCCAACTCAGTAGGGGCCAGGGCTCCTGCCCGTTCGCAGCCTTGATGGCTCGGCGGAGCTTGCAACTCTAGCCGCACCTACCCAGTGCAGCGGGCGTCCTCACAGCCGCCGCTCCAGACGGGCCGCTGCTGCCATCATTACTCCCAAGTTTCGGGTCAGAAATAAGTAGAATTTTAGTGCTGGAAAGATTCTTAGAGAATTTGATTTCTTAATAAAAATTTGGCTAACTAGATATTTTACATGTAAATCTTATAGAGAATTTATTCAGCAACAAAAATCAGTTATGTGTATATTGACAGTTTCTAATCTAATTTTCATAATTAAATATAACTAAAATTATGAAAATGTACTTTAAAAAAAGCTAGATTATACTCCTGTCTCCTAGAAGGGACAGTGCAGGTAAACCAGACCAGTGCCTTGTATCAATAATTATGTTTCATACCAAGTAATAATGTTTACCTTTTTGTTATGCCAGTAAAATTTATGGCCTAAAAGTTACATGTTGTTTCTGTTTACATCAAGATATTTGATGACAGACTTAGTCAGAGGTATGTTTTGTTATGAAAAAGACAATGATAAGCCAGTTGTAAAACGAGTGCCTTTTGGAAATCTTGATTCCAGAACTTTTTTTTTTGTATTAGAGTACAAAAAAGAATATTTGTCATAGGATTTTATAAAAGTATAGTATATTCTATCTAAGTAGAAAGTTGAAGAAAATAGAATGCTAATGTTGGAGAAGGTGAGCAAAATTATATTTTTATGAATGTTTAGGATATTTTGGGAATTTCTAAGAGTTCAGCCTCTTTAATTCTATATTTTGGGGCTTAACGCATTTTTTTAAAAATTATGTGTGTTCTTTTAGAGGCTAGTAGAGGCCTGACATTTTGAGTTTAACAACTTTATGAGGTTTATTCTTAAATTCTGTATCAGACTTAATGTCTTTGAATTGTGTATTTAATAATTTGATGTCATTTTGCTACTGCATTTATAAACCAGAATTCAGTCTTTGATGATTGCATTATATTACTAAGTGATTTGGGTAAAGACAGAGGGGAAAAAGAGAAAGAGGGAAGATGGAGGAGGGTAGAGGGAGGTTGAAGTGGTATATGTGTGTGGGTTGTTGTATTTATGTTTTATCTTTGCTTGTTAGACAATTAGAATTGAAGTTAAACACTAGGAAATAGATGATAAGTTTATCTCTATACTCCCAGGAAAATTTAACATTAGAATTAAGGCATTTAGCTAAACTAAGCCAAGGTTGGAAAACTACTGTGCTCTATGCCTGTGTTTAGAAATAAAGTTTTATTGGAACACAGCCACATTCATTTTTTTTCTCTTGTGAGTGCTTTCGCACTGCAATGGGAGAGTTGAATAGTGCTATATAGACTGTATGGCTGACAAGCTGAAAATGTGTACCATCTGGCCCTTTATTACTAATTATAATATGGCTTATAGAAAGCTATTAGTAATTGTTAGAACTAAGAAATACTCATATGATAGATCTCTCTTATCTGAAGCAATAATAATATTGAGCCTCATAGGAAAAGATTATATCAATCATCTGACACTGTAGGTGCTCCAACCCATTTTCTCACTCTGATTCTCCTTATCTCCTTTTATGCTACTCAGCTGTTTTTTTCTGTAGTGCTTATTAGTGTAGTGTAGTGAATATTATTACCACATAGTTTACTTATACACAGTATTTATTATTGTCTGTCTCCCATTGCTCTAATGCAAGGGAAGCATTTTTGTCTATTTTGAGCAAGGATTTTTGTCGTATTTACTGGTATATTCAGGTACCTGGAACACATAGTAGCAGTTAGTATGAAAACAACCTGCCTTCTTATTAACTATATTAATCAATTTAGAAAGCATCAGCTTTTCACTTGCTGGCTATATTTTGCTAATTCAAAATGCAAATAATTTGCTGAGCTAAATTGTATATCTTTTAATTTGTTTTCTCTGTTCTTCATTGAGAAAGTTAGTATTTTCTGTTTTTAACTTCTCACTTTAGCTACATGTAGTTTTTTCTTGGGGGTGATATGTGTTTAGTAGAAGGTAGTTCAGTATTTACTGAATAGCAAAACGAACACTAAGATTAAAGCTCATGTTAACTACTCTGATGGCCTTGAGGAAGTAATGCTGAGAGTTTAATCACCATTAAGTAATTAAGAATAATTTCTCATAAAAGTTCTCTTCCTTCCAGTTATATTCATGACTGTGTTTTGGTGATAGTTGATTGCCCTGCTTACATAGTTGCAAAATTGGTAAGGAGAACAGTATTCTGCAGCCAAGTTTCCATGAGTTGATATTTCACATTCACATTCGTGACCTAAACCTGTATTCTGGCAGACAGTGAGAAAAGCCAAATGTTCTCGTAAGCAGCAAGGATTTTCTTCATGGAAAACAAAGAAGTAAAAATGTAATCCAAGCAAAACTATCATGTATATACTGAATTTTATAGGTATATCTACAGAAAATTAATATTTGCTTTTATGCATTTTATTACAAGTTTATTTTGTTAGGTATTATATTTGAAGTAAAAAATAAAATACAAAATTGAATACATAAAGGGAAATCAGAAAAACCCAGAAATATTACTCTAAGATAATAACAATTATTACCACTTTTATTTGAGCACATGCACTATACCAGGCACAGCACACCGTGCTTTATGTACATAATCTGTAACTCTCCTGACAACCCTGCAAAGTAGTACCTCTGTTTACATTTTGAAGATGAGAAAATTACTGCTCAAAGAGATTAAATAGCTTGCCATGATTCAGGAACTAGTAAGTAATGAAGGCAGTATTGTAAGGCAGGACTTTCTGTCTCCCCAGATACCTTATTCTTTATCCCATAGCATGTCATTTTTCTCCAGTATTGTCATGATGTGTCATCAGATGACTATACTTTTTATCCATACTTTATTTAAAAATTTTACGTGTTAGAAAACTTACACTCTAGACATTTAAAATTTAAATTTTCATAACATAGTATGCTTCTGAATAACCTGAGAAGAATGTTACACAAAAGGAAATGGCTTGCTGATTCCATGGAGTAATAAATGCCTACCTGTTTTCATTTTGAAGTTGAAGCCATTGCTTCTAATTTTAAGCCAACCTGTATTTTTTTTCATTTTATCTTTCACACCTTCATAACATGTATTTGGCCTTATATAGCTGTGAAAATTGATTGTACAAATTGGTTTGAGCATATGAGACCTATGAACACTTGTATTCTGACTTAGCATAGAGTTTTATATTTTCTGAGTAGCATAGACCCATATATTTTTGGACACCCCTCGTATTTTACATTTAATAGAATGATGAACATGATTCATTAAGCCTTTCTTTGATGAAAGACAGAAACCACAGAGCAATGAAGATATTGGCATTTCTGATAAAGTTTGTATATTAAAGTCTTATGGTAGCCTATGAAAAAGAGCTTGTTTGGAAAAATTGAGAGATTCAAGTTTTGTATTATACTTAAGTTTTGTCACTTCATCAAATGCCTCCCTTTCTATGTCTTATCATGAATTTATTTTTTTCCCTTTAATAGTAGATCAAATATAGATAGCCAGGAAAGAGTAAAAGGTCAGTTATGGTAATATAGTGAAGATGTTTCATTCATACTTTAATATTATACAAGTATTCGTTTTGTATTATATTTCTTCTTCTTCTTCTTCTTCTTCTTCTTCTTATTATTATTATTATTATTATTATTATTTTGAGACAGAGACTCACCCTGTCGCCCAGGATGGGGTGCAATGGCATGATCTCTGCTCATTGCAACCTCTGCCTTCTGGGTTCAAGTCATTCTTCCGCCTCAGCCTTCTGAGTAGCTGGGATTACAGGCATGTGCCAATTTTTGTATTTTTGTGAAGACAGGGTTTCACCATGTTGGCCAGGCTGGTCTTGAACTCCTGACCTCAGGTGATCCGCCTGCCTCAGCTTCCCAAAGTGCTGGGATTACAGGTGTGAGCCACCGCACCCAGCTATACTTACTATTTTAGAAGAACTTTATGAACACTATTAATAATAAAATTGCCTTAAATTATTATCTGTTGAGTGAATGAATAGCTGGCTGACTGAATGAATGCATACATTCAGAACTCTGGACTCCAAAATCTTTTAGAGTCTCCCTTTGAGTGGAAACTACTCTTCCTTGATTTTGGAAATGTTAAATTAAAAGATAGCTTAATATTGGTATTGCTCCTTTCTGTAATTGTCAAAAAGAAGTTATAGTGTCCTCATAAAGACAAATAAGGAGATAAAGAAAAACAAAAATAATTGAGTTCAATTGTTAATTTTTGTTTGTTTTATGTGATCCTCAGATTCTTGGGATTAAAATTCAAGCAGGGATGCAGTCTTCTTTTGAGTTACATGTTAAGAGTCTGTGACATTAGCATTCTCTATCTCAAGCAGAAATGCTACCAAAATGGTTCTTGATTTAAGGATGTGATTTCTTTTATAGTCAGTATTTTTAACATATCACATTTGAGTCTTGTAAAACTTAACTGCTTCCTTCTTTCACATATCAGTTTCTCTTCCATCAGAGAGAATAGTGATATGGAATCATTTTGTCTGAATGGTTGGCTAAAAGTACATACTGTAGAAGGTAGAAACTTAAATACAGGATAATGAATTTTTTTAATATCTGATTCCCATTAGCATTAACATTTTTTTTTTCTGTTTCCAGACCATAAAAGCTTCTTCCAAAAGTATCCACAGGCACAGAAGCTCTGTTTAGATTTTTTCTATGTGCTTTCTTTTCTTGATATTTTGATTTTTTTCCAAAATGAGTTTGCTGTTTACTTTTGATGAAGTAAATATCTATATAAAATCTGAAGATTTTTATTTCTTGGATTTGGAGGGCAATTTGAACATTAGATTTTAAAGGCTTATACTTAAGATGGCCATTAGT
Organism: Pan troglodytes; assembly: GCF_028858775.2. Lineage (NCBI taxonomy): Eukaryota > Metazoa > Chordata > Mammalia > Primates > Hominidae > Pan > Pan troglodytes. The sequence continues at coordinate 124,289,637 of NC_072401.2, forward strand.
AGTTAAATCTGGTTTATAACTAATCTAGTGTAATTTAATTAATAGAGGTTAGTGTGGAGTCATTCATATATTTATATTTCCTGTTTCATATGTTTATAAATACTTGATGAGTATCATTGGCTTTTTTTCTCCAATGTGTTTGGATTCAAGGAATTAAGGGTCTGTATAAATACTTATTTTTCTGTGTGTGCATTTTCTTGTGTTTATTTTCATTGGTTTTGAGTTTGACTTAATATACACATGTGCATTTAAAAAGATGATCTTTCCAAAAGCTTTGCTTGGGATCTTTGCTAGGAGGATGATTTAGATGGATGGAGAGGGCTGCTTGCTTTACTGTTTATTTTCCCAGACAAATCCATGGAGACAGGCTGCTAATAGGATAGGAGAAAAACAACAAAAACAAATACAGCTTTTTGGCCTGGAACTGAATTGTATTATCTGTACTGTCAGTTAGAGCCTTTGCTCACTTACCCAGACAATCTCTACAGGGATTAAAGCTTCCTCCTGCATTTGTGATAACTTTCAGTATGCTGCAGTGTCATATCCAGTTAATATTAAAAAAAAAAAATCTGGCTGTAAATAGTTACAAAATCCTCACCAAATCAACCTTTAGCAAGAGTGATTGTGCTGATTAATCAAACAAGATTGTCAATAATTAAAGGAATACAGATGACTTGGATTTTATTTTCAGTTTTCATATGTAAATTCTTGCAGCCCTTCCCCAAGGTTGGGCCTGATTTTGTTATGGGATCTTTGGGGTGTTGCTTTTCTGACCAGCAACCTCTGTGGCCAGTGGCGCCTTTGCCTGAGTTCTTGTCCTGCATCTAGGAAGAATGAGGTACATAGACAAGTGGAGGGTGAGCAAGACAAAGAGGAGCTTTATTGAGTTAGAACAGCTCAGAAGAGGCCTGCAGTGAGTAGCTCCTTTCTGTAGGCAGGTCATCTCGTTGAGTGTTGAGCTCTCAGCAGAGAGGAGGCCTGGAGTGGGTGGCTCCTCTCTGCAGGCAGGTTGTCCTGACGAATGTTCAGCTCTTAGCAGAGAGGGTAGCTCCTCTCTGCTGCTGGTCATCCTGTTGTCTGCAGCTCTCAGCAGAGAGGAGGCCCTGAAGAGGGTAGACTCCTCTCTGATGCTGATCATGCTGACCTCAGCAGCTCTTAGCAGAGAGGGTAGCTCCTCTCTGCAGCCGGTCCTTCCACTGGCTCTGCTCTGCTCTGGCTGAGTCCAGGGCTTTTATGAGCCTCAGAGGGGAGGAAGTGCATGCCGATTGGTCCATGGGCCTGCGGTAAAGGCACCACAAGTCCCCACTCTGGTCCGCAGGGCTGGCAGCCTGGCCCCCAGCCTTCAGGCCTGCCCTGTTCTGAAGATGAGGCCTCACCAGGGACCTGCCCTGCCCCTTCCCACCCAGGAACCTGTCTGCATCCTGCTGCTGCCCATCACACCCAGGCTGCTCACACCCGTGCCAAGGAGCACCCACAGGCCAGCCCAGAGCCTCATTCAGCTCCATCTTGGCCTCCCTCTCCTACTTGGCATCCATAGTCCAGAAGGGCCAAGGTGGCAGGAGGCTGGTGTGTCAGTGCTGCCTGGAGCAGCACACACCTGGCTGGGCCACAACAATGCTGGGACCAGGAAGAGGCCAGGCAATGGGAGCAGATACCCCTGAGTCTGCTGATGACGGGGGACCCACCTGGGTACTCGAGAGCACCAGGAGACCCAGGCCCACAGCCACAACCCAGGCAGCTGCAGCTGTGCCTGGGGAGCTCTCACCCTACCAACTCATAAGGGGCAGAGCTCCCACCAGTCCCTGGCTCTGCAGAGTGTGCAGCATTGACTGTGCCGCCTTCTCTGCATCTCCCACATTGGTGGCAGGTGAGGTGCAGGTGGCATAGTGGCCCTGGCCAACCCAGCACAAACAAACCCGACGCTCCCAGGGCTAGTCCTGTGAGTCCCAGTGGCAGCACCTTTGGCCAGGTGCTTGTGGGCTTTCAGGACATGGTGGGGCGCGAGGTTGAGGCTGCAATGGAGGCTCCGAGCTTAGTAGCAGGTCCTGCTACCTGTGCGAGGGTGGAGGTGGCACAGTCCACCTTGAGGACATGGGGCACAGGAGACTGTTGCCACTGCTGCTCTCACAGTTGCTTCTGCTATCCTGTCTGCCTCCTTGCAGCCTGGAGCAGGGCTCCAGGCCATCGCTGGGCTGGGCTGCCATCCAAGGCAAGGATGACATTGCCGCAAGTTCCCCCTGTGGACCCGGCTCTCGGTGGCAGCCTGGGGCTCCTCCTCGCACAGCTTGAGACCCTGCTGGGGGGCACCTCTGGGAGCGGATCGTGGGCCCCAAACCCAGTTGTTGGGAGCGCCAGGCTGGACAGTCACTCCGACGTGGGGTGGATCCTGGGGTTGCAGCGTCGGTGGCCCGGGCTGAGCCTCCAGCTGAGGTGCAGGAACTTGGAGCCGCCAGCAGGGTGGGTGCGGCGACAGAGTCGCTTTCCATGTCTGGGAAGCGGGCGCCACTCCCGCTTTCCACCCCACACCCCTGAAGTACAGCCCCACTGTGCGTTCAGGCCCAGCTCCCTTCACTCTGTGCGCAACTGCGGCACCCCTGGGTCCAACTCTGCCTTGAGACCCCTCCATGACAGACCGTGCTCTTCCCCCGCCTGCAGGTAGGTCGGCCCGGCCCCACCTCAGTGGATCCCAGGGTTGGGCTTCCAGGGCAGCAGGCTCCAGGTACCGTTCGCCTTGGAGTCCACCTGAGGATCCACAGCCTGCACCCCCACCTGCACCCACACCCGTGCCCCACCACAGCCGGCCCCGGCTGCCAAAGTGGCAGTGACTACTTTGGATGGCCCGCTGCTGCCATCAATTTGAATGGTTTATATTTTGCCGTCCTTGTTAGTTGAGAAGAAAAACATGGATGTATAGATATACAGTGATGGATGGACTAGCAGCTTAAGAGTCATTTTGAGGACATTTTTTAAAAAAATTTTTTGAGACAGAGTCTTGTTCCATCTCCCAGGCTGGAGTTCAGTGGGGCAATCGTGGCTCACTGCAGCCTTGACCTCATGGGCTCAGGTGATCCTCCTGCCTTAGCCACCCAAGTAGCTGGGACTACAGGCGGGTGCCACCACTCCCAGCTAATATTTAAATTTTTATAGAGACAGGGTCTTGCTTTGTTGTGCAAGCTGGTCTCCAACTCCCGGGCTCTCACAGTCCTCCTGGCTTGACCTCCCAAAGTGCCACCACACCCAGGCTATTTTGAGGACGTTTCTCTTTTCAGAAAAGTTATAAGTATTTTGACCCTGCATGAAAGTTTGGAATGATGGAATCATATAAACAAAAACAACAGAAAGCCTCAAAAGATTTTTTTAAACCAAACAAAAATTATTGGAACCAGCTTTTACCTCAAGCAGTGAATGAGCTACACAGAAAGTTGATTTTTCTTTTATTAATGATTGCTAGTAATTAGAATTTTACACTTTATTCTTCTCAACCTCCCTCCAGGTCAGTTTTGGTTGTTACAGCTGGAGGAATGATACTGGCATCCAGTGGGTAGAGGTCAGGGATAGTACCAGACATCCTATAATGCACAGGAAAACCCTCCCTGACCCACAATGAAACATTGTTAGCCCAAGTAATGCTGAGATTGAGAAACCCTGCTGTAAAGTGTGGATTTTTATCTTGATGGGAGTTTTTCCAAGTAGCTACATTGATGTTTACAATGCTTTATAAATAAAGGGAAGTTTTGTTCTGTTTGTTTGAATTACTAATAAGAGATAAAAGAGGCTTTAGACACAGATTTTGGGATTTATAGATGCAATAAACACATAAACACAGTCTTCGAAAAATGTTCATGGAGACAATATGGTGATCTTGTGATACAGGGAAATGGAAAACATTTTATTATAGAAGAACATGAGAAATTTGTATTTTTTACTCTTTCATGGACATGAAATGAAACTTCTACTTTGTAGGTGTTGGTGTTGTACAGAATTATTTCTATATTTGTGAATTAAATCATATAATAAAGTAATCGCAATATCCAAAAATCAATTATCTTGGTAGAATATTCAAGAGCCTGAAGCTCTGGATTCACTTCCCATTTGTGACTATAGTTAATTTATTTAATGTCCAAGCCTCAGTTAACACATCTGAAAAGTAAGGTAGTTTTTATAAACTTGTCAGATGGGCATTAGTTAATTTGTATTTGATAATTTGTATTGACACTAAACTGTTATCAGATGTTAAAAGAACTGTTCAGTCTTTGATTGCTGAACTTCAGTGTAAGGAGTAGGTGTTTCTTTGTTCATTTCATAAAGGAGCTCTTGAACCTCCGTTTTCAAGCATTGTCTGCTCAGTCACAATAATTTGCAGTGGAAGGATGTATGTGTAACCACACATGTGTAAACACATACACACCTAGTGACTTGATGGTAGAGAAGTTAAGGATTTACAAAATGTGTTTACATTGCTTTCCAGAGATTGAGGTTGAGGTTTTTGGAACCTGGCATACTGATAGTACCCATTATGGAACCATAATCATGTGGAGTTAGCATATGAGATAGAGCATATAACCTATAAACATATTTAATGATACTCATCCATTGTGCTACAACAGAAACAGACATTGGAGAGTAAATGTAAATGATCTTATTCCCAGTCTTAAAAAATTGCAGTTGATTTTATTTTTTAAATGATTATGTGGTCTGCCATACTACCCACAGTCCATTAACTAACTGAATGCGTGTTGTCGAAAAAGTTCTGCTTTCTGTAAAGGAGGAGAGGGAGAAAAAAAAATGCAGGTTGGAGTCACAAATCATAGCAAGTCACTTTACCTTTGTTTCCATGTTTAAGAAGGTGTCTCTTTGGTGGAGACAGATGAGATCTGTATTCTGTCACCACCAAAAGTCCTTAGGGTTATTTTTTTAATTTTTTTTTTTTTAACTAAGGGACCAGCCAGGCCTACGCAACTAATATAGAGAAAAATTCAGACAAGAAATTGGATCTCAGATGGAGGTGGAAACTGCAAAGTTTGATCATCTTTTAGAGATTGCAGTGTATAAAATAAATTGTTTCACTTATAAATGGAAGCAAAGCAATAAACTTCATGTTATTCTATATACAACTTTAATCACTGTTTCATTTTTTAAAAGATATTTTGTTAAGATGGTATTTTGAATTGGTAACATATGTATATAATTCAGAGATCAAAACTGTATGGAAAGATATACATGCTAATACTTTGTTCCTTCTACCACTGTACCCCAACCTTTCCACCTTACTTTTATTAGTCTCTTGTTTCTTCTTCCAATTTTTAACACAAACAAAAAATATGCAAATATGTATGCGAATATAAATATGTTTATGTGTGTGTATATATAATATATATAATATATAATATATATTATATATTAAATATATTATATATTATATATTATATATATAATATATATTATATATTAAATATATTATATATTAAATATATTAAATATATATAATATATATTATATATTAAATATATTAAATATATATAATATATATAATATATATTATATATTAAATATATATAATATATATAATATATATTATATATATGTTTTCAATACCCATTTCTCCCAGATATATACAATGCAGGAAACTATGTATACCCTTCAGTACTTTGCTTTTTTGATTTAGCTCTGTTTCTTGCAGATCTTTTTCTCTCAGTAAATGGGCATTTTCCTCATCCTTTTGAAGGATGCATGGATGAAGAACTACCATAGTTATTCAACCAGTGCCTTATTTTATGGACTCTTAGGCTATTGTCAGTCTTTTGCCACTACTAACAGTACTACAAAGAGTAATCTTGTCCAGGTGTCATTTTGTACTTGTGCTGGTTTGTTGTAAAAGTGGGATTGTTGTGTTATGGGTAAATACATTTGTAATTTTGTTAGATATTATCGTATTTCCTTTTATGGTGATTCTACCATTTTTTACTTTCACCAGTAATTTTGAATGTGTCGGGGTTTCCAGCTTGGTATCAGTAGTTAGTAGTTAATTTAAAAGGGTAAGTAAGTAATCATTAAATGTTTTATATTTATGTTTAATGATTTTATTTTAACATAAAACATAAATATACATTGATTTCATTTGTCTTAGGGCAAATAATTTTTTAAGAATAGTCTGCTCATTGGAGCTCTGTAATACCTCTTTTCTAAACCACATTGTATTAATTTCAGTGTTTGGCATCTATCAAGTAGAGTGATAACTTAAGATACTCTGAGGTACCTTGAGTATCCCCATTCATCTACAGCTGTTCTGCCAAACCAAGTTAACAGTTGAGAGTTACTCATCTTTATTGAATCTTTCCTATTTAGGTTTTTTTTTCTAAAAAATAATATATTTATTTGAATCACATAATTTCAATGTCAAGTAATTGTTAAACTAGAATTTTGGAATCAGTATTTTTTACTCATGTTTTGTTTACTGGTAAGTCACCTTGCTTATTACAGTGTCTCAACGTATTAAGTGTTTAGTAAATTTTCATTGAATGGAATAGAAGGAAAAGAGGTAGTATGGAAATAGACTCAACTGATTCTAATTATGCACCCAAAACAAGAAAGCAAAGGTTACGAGAGCAGGAGGAGGGTGCGCATAGCAGAGGGCCTTCTTATCAGCCAGGATATTTAACCTCCCATGGCTGAAGAGTCTAGGAAGTGACATATTTTGCTTTCCAGTCCCCTAACTTTCTCTTCTTAGACATACAAAATTTATATCAAATAGAGACAGGGTGGGTCCATCTTTTTCCCTCATTTTGCTGTCATTTTCAAACTTTTTTATTCTGGAAAATTATAACATGTCTTGCCAAAATTGATTGGCTAGATGTGCTGCAACTTACAGAGCTTTAGACCAGTTATAATGATGAAGGTTCAGTTTAGATAGTAATGTGCTTTGAGGCAATAATTATGGGATATTTCCTTGTAGTGACCAGTAATTTTTATGTCTTCCGTATTAGTCCATTCTCACATTGCTAGTAAAGACATACCTGAGGCTAGGTAATTTATAAAGGAAAGAGGTTTAATTGACTTACAGTTTAGCATGGCTGAGCAGGCCTCAGGAAACTTAACAATCATGGCGGAAGGCACCTCTTCACAGGGCTGAAGAGAGGGAATGAGTGCAAGCAGGGGTAATACCATAAACTTATAAAACCATCAGATCTCATGAGAACTCACTGACTATCATGAGAACAGCATGGGGGAAGCTGCCCCCATGATGCAATTACTTCCATGATGTGGGAATTACGGAGATTACAATTCAAGATGAGATTTGGGTGTGGACACAACCAAACCATATCATCTTCCAAACAGAATTTATCATCAACACTGACCAGCCATTTCAGTTTTATCTTAATTATTGCAAGGACTGGTCAAGAGAACGTGTTTGGAAATTGGAAATTAATCATCTATGTTGAGGAAATAGTTTATAACATTTGAGTTTCTCTGGTGAATCATTAACATAGTTTCCATATTTAAATTTCTGCCATTATATTTTTTCACATTGTCTGTCTTCTTTCCAAATAACTTCTCTGAGAAACTCTTAGAAAAAGCAGTAATAATTAAGGGCTAAAGAAAGAGCTTCAGTGCACTTGTGACATCATTTTATCCATTATAATTAACCATTAAAAATTAGTTAATATTAGTTACCTAACTAAAGTTAGTTAATATAATATCATTATGTGTGCTGCATCATCTATGTGCCCTTCTGGCAAGACTGAGTTTTGGTGAGTGAGGGTTGTTACTGCAGTCACGTTCTAGACACAGTCATGTGCTGCGTAACCATGTTTTGGTCAACATCAGACTGCATGTACAAATGTGTCCCATAAGATTATAATGGAGCTGAAAAATTCCTATGGCTTAGTAACACTGTAGCCATCATAATGTCATAACCATTATGATGTGGTAGCATAGTGCATTACTCTTGTGGCAGTGCTGGTGTAAACAAACCTACTGTGCTATTAGTCATATAAAAGTATAGCACATTCCATTTGTATAGTACATCATACTTGATAATAAACAACTGTGTTACAGGCTTATGTATTACCTATACTATACATTTTTATCATTGTAGTGTGTACTCTGCTTATAAAAAAAAATTAACTGTAAAACAGCCTCAGGCAGGTCCTCCGGGGGATATTCCATAAAGAAGGCCTTGTAAACGTACGAGATGACAGCTTCATGCATATTATTGCCCTTGAATACCTTTCAGGGAAATAAGATGTAGAGGTGGAAGACAGTGATACTGATGATCCTGACCTATGGGCCTAGGCTAATATATGTGTTTGTGTCTTCGTTTTTAGCAAAAAAGTTAAAAAAGTAAAATAATAAATAAAATTTAAAAATAGGAAAAAGCCTATAGGATAAGGATATAAAGAAGAAAATATTTTTGTGCAGCTGTATAGCATGTTGTTTTAACCTAAGTGTTATTATAAGAGTCAAAAAGTAAAAAAAAAAAAAAAAATTAAAAAATTTATAAAGTAAGTTACAGATTAATTCTTGAAGAAAGAAAAGTTTTAAAATAAGTTTAGTACAGTCTTATTGTACCGTGTTTATTGTAAAATCTATAGTAGTGTACAGTAATGTCCTGGGCCTTCACATTCACTCTTTGCTCACCCAGAGCAAAGAGTTTACTCACTGACTCACCCAGAGCAACTTCCAGTCCTGCAAGTACCATTCCTGGTAAGTGCCCTATACAGGCATACCGTTTTTTAATCTCTTATACATTATTTTTACTGTACTTGCTCTTTGTTTAGATATGTTTAGACACAAATACCATTGTGTTACAGTTGCCTACAGTGTTGAATACAGTAACATGCTGTACAGGTTTGTAGCCTAAAAGCAACAGGCTATATATCATATGGCTTGGGTAGACTATACCATCTAGGTTTGTGTAAGTACACTCTGTGATGTTTGCACAATGACAAAATCACTTAAGGATGCATTTCTCAGAACATATCCCCATTGTTAAGTGACACATGACTGTATTTTGTTCTGTAACTTTCTTGGCCAAATGTACTATTTTGAGTCAAATTCCATAGACCTTTTTGTTTCCTCTTGAAGTATAATGAACCTTTTCCTTTTAACTTATAAAAAGATGAGTGTATTCAAGACTGATTGTTCAGAAACTTTGTCTGGGCAGATTTGACTTTTTATTTTAAATTAGCTTTGTCACAAGGATATTATCACCTTATGTCTTGAAACCCTGACCCAGCCCTCATTGCACTCTCCCAATTTCCCTGCTGGATTTTGTTTGATTATTTGTTGTTTTGCTGCCTCACCTATTTACACATATCACCCTGTAGTTTCAATATGTAAATTCAAAACTTAACCTGTTTTGCTATCTAGGATAATATTTAGATAATCAGCTAAGTATTTGCTCAGGTTATGTTGATGAGAAAGAGATAGATTTGTTCTGAGATACTTACATTTATTTTAACTGTTCTCCCCCCAGATATACAGATACTCCTCAACTTACAATGGAGTTCCTTCCTGTTAAAGGTATCTTAAGTTGAAAATATCGTAAGTCAAAAATGGATTTAAAACACCTAACCTACCAAACATCACAATTTAGCGTAGCTTACCTTATATGTGCTCAACACTTACATTAGCCTACAGTTGGGCAAAATCGCCTAACATAAAACCTGTTTTATAATAAACTATTGAATATATTATGTAATTAATTGAACACTGTACTGAAAGTGAAAAACAGAATGGTTGTATGGGTACTCAAAGTAAGGTTTCTTCTGAACATGTATCACTTTCACACTATCATAAAGCTGAAAACTCCAAAGTCAAATCATTGTAAGTCAGGGACTGTTCATTACTTTTGTTGTCTAATGCAGTGGTAATTAATGAAGGAAAATACCAGAAATTGACAGTGTATTGATAAACTGTTCTTTCTATTCATAGGGCTATCTTTTTGCCTTTATACTAATCTCCTTTAATAAATGGAATAGAAAACTACTTTTTTTTTTTGGCCATGTCATCTGTTTTTTTTTTTTTTTTTTTTTTTGACAGCATATTAGGTTGTGGATAGTATTTGGAAATCCACATCTGCTCTTTATCCACATGTGTTTATCCTACTTGCAGTGTAGATAAAAATGTGCTTTGTATTTTAGATTAAAAATTGTGTTTTCCATTATTTTATCAATTTTCCTTTCTGAAAATTGACCTTTTAACTTTGTATTTTTGCAGGGAAAGCTTTTGTCAGAGGAACTTTTATTATTGTTTTTCAAAAGGCAGTTGCCTCCAGAAAATCTATTTTACTTTAGTATGAAAGTGGAAAACTGACATTTAATTGCACAAGCTGTTTAAAAATCATAAAATATAACTACTGCTATAAAAATGTGTTCATATAAGAGACTAGAGGATAATATTCAGAGCATAAAACAATGGTTGGAGGTCCACAGGCAACCAACACTGGTAGTCAAATAGTGACTAAATTCTTGATAAGTCTTGCTGCTTTTTTTCTGAAATTTTATTTAATAATATCATATAATGTTTTTCATTTGAAAAGGAAAAAGATGTTATCAAGTTCCTGCCTATTTAACTTTAGAGAGAACTTAGTTTGGTTTATTAAGTTAGACATGTAGTCAGTGTAGCACTTTAATCTTTTAACTTTACCGCTTTAATTATTTTACAAATACAAGTTCTTGATGATCTTTTATGTTTTTCTAGGAAATATTAGTGATAACATCTCATATCAATTTTTTTTGTAACATTCAGAAATTGTAGTCATGAAGAAGAACAGGCCTTACCTCAAAATATCTGGTATACTCTGCAATAAAAGTATCATCACTGGCCATCAGAGAAATGCAAATCAAAACCACAATGAGATACCATCTCACACCAGTTAGAATGGCGATCATTAAAAAGTCAGGAAACAACAGGTGCTGGAGAGGATGTGGAGAAATAGGAACACTTTTACACTGTTGGTGGGACTGTAAACTAGTTCAACCATTGTGGAAGACAGTGTGGCAATTCCTCAAGGATCTAGAACTAGAAATGCCGTTTGACCCAGCCATCCCATTACTGGGTATATACCCAAACGATTATAAATCATGCTGCTATAAAGACACATGCACATGTATGTTTATTGCAGCACTGTTCACAATAGCAAAGACTTGGAACCAACCCAAATGTCCATCAGTGATAGACTAGATTAAGAAAATGTGGCACATATACACCATGGAATACTATGCAGCCATAAAAAATGATGAATTCATGTCCTTTGTAGGGAAATGGATGAAACTGGAAACCATCATTCTCAGCAAGCTATTGCAAGGACAAAAAACCAAACACCGCATGTTCTAACTCATAGGTGGGAATTGAACAATGAGAACACTTGAACACAAGAAGGGGAACATCACGTACCGGGGCCTGTTGTGGGGTGGGGGGAGAGGGGAGGGATAGCATTAGGAGATATACGTAATGTAAATGACGAGTTAATGGGTATAGCACACCAACATGGCACATGTATACATGTGTAACAAACCTGCACGTTGTGCACATGTACCCTGGAACTTAAAGTATTTAAAAAAAAAAAAAAACAAACCATGCTCTTATTGGACCACTGCATACCTGACATGTATTTCATTATTTGGTGAATATGAACTTTAAGAGGAAATTTCTTTATTATGAAGTTTTTTAAAACTGAAATTACAGTGTCACAAAATAGTTAACTTGGGTCAGAGGCATTCCAAATGATTTGCTCTGTAAGTGAATGAATGAATTGAAATCTAACTTCGAGTATTATACTTCTTTTGACAGAAATTATTTTACAAAGAAAATGTAACATAAAATTAAGAAATTATTATTTCTCTGGTTTTCTTTGGTGATTCTAAAACAATCACCAGGAAACATATTACTTTTCCATGAGTTCTTACGAACACCTTTACCTCGGGTATATGAAAATGGCCTACTCTTGAGTTGGATGCTTTATTCCAGATGTGTTCACATAAACGAAGTATGGAAAATCTATACTTGTATAGGAAACAATGGGTCAGCTTTGAAATTTTTTATGAAATGTACATAGATTTTTCTAGACACGTACAGAAAAATGAGAAGTCGTGTCTAGATGGAGCCATCTCTTGAGACTGGACATCTCCAGTAGAAATTTGACTTCTAGCTAGAAAGACAGTATCAAATTGTTCTCAAATATTAATTTATCATTCTTCTTTCAGGGCTTCCAGATGAGCTTGGAAACTGATTTACAGAGATAATTAAGACCATTTGCCATGAACTTCCTTATGTATCCCCATCATTAACAAAACACAGCTTGGCTCTATTATTATCTGCTGCTCCTTTCCTACACTGTCAGAGAAGGACATTTTTTGCCTAAAGTTAATTGTTCCATCTAGTTTCTGTAGCTCATCTCAATTTTAAAAATTTTAGCTCCCTAGTTTCTCCTCACGGACCAAATATATTAAAAGTGAACTTGTGAAAGTCACCAGTGACTACTGAACAAAATTTAATGGTTTCCTTTCTTACTGTGTTCAATTCCATAAATTTTATCCTGCTGAGTACCTGTATCTTGAAACCCTGTACCCTATTAGCTTTGATGACATGACAGTTTTCCCTTCTGCTGACTGAGTCTAGTACTCTTTTATTTCAGTGGAATTTAATAATCACGTTAATATGGCAAATATTTAAACAAAAATCTGAATCCAGTCCAGCCTCTGGTTTTGTTTTATAATTCAAAATTTGAAATCTCAATTATTTTATCTCAATTTCTTTTTTCTGCTCTATTACCATTACTCTTCTGGTTGAGTTATTTCCTTTATTACTGCCATTGCCTCTTGACTCATTTCTCTGCCTTCAGTCTCTTTCTCCACCATTTCATATTCATTCTGTTTTATAGTATTCTTCCTAAAGGAATGATATACTGTTAAGGAACATACAGGGACTCCTTGTTTGCCTCATCAAGTCCAGCTCTTCATTCTGGCTTTTTCACTTTGCAAAAGTTGCCCGTACCCCATGCAGCATCTTACCCTTATAGTATTTTCTGTTTTCACTGAACATTTACCTTTTATCTTGGCAATTATGTCTTCTGGTAGTCATGTGATATGCACGTACTATTATACATTCATTATTTTCTCCAGGCTTTTGCTTATTTTGTCTCCTCCTCTTTCATCTAAAACCATGCTCATTACTTTTCCTTGACTGCCTGTCTTAACAGCCTTTTCCATGAATTTTTATTTTTGAGGTTTTGTTTAGTTTTTACTAAATTGGCTCTACAAATCTTTTTTCTCTAGCTTACTTGTCTTCTGTACCACCTAGCTTAATTCTTGATGTTCTCTAATAGTTCACGTGTTCCAGGTTTTTCCTATCTTTCTAATAACATGTAAGTATCTTGAGGTCGGAGAGATTGATACAGTTTGGCTGTGTCCCCACCAAAATCTCATCTCAAATTGTAGTTCCCATAATCCCCGCGTGTCATGGGAGAGACCTGGTGGGAGGTAATTGAATCATGGGGGTGCTTACCTCCATGCTGTTCTCATGATAGTCAGTGAATTCTCATGAGATATGAAGGTTTTATAAGGGACTTTTCCCCTTTTGCTCTCATTCTTTTCCTTCCTGCCACCATGTGAAGAAGGATGTGTTTGCTTACTTTTCCACAATGATTGTAAGTTTCCTGAGGCCTCCCCAGCCATGCCAAACTATGAGTCAATTAAACTTTTTTCTTTTATAAACTACCCAGTAGCCTTGGGTATGTCTTTATTAGCAGCATGAGAAGGAACTAATACAGAGATCAAATCATATTTTTGATAGCCCTCAGATAATAGTTATTTCATGAATTTTGCCCGTTAATTAAAAATAAGACTACATGGCCAAGTGCAGTGGCCCACACCTGTAATCCCAACATTTTGGGAGCCTAGGGCAGAAGGATCACTTAAGGCTAGGAGTTTGAAACCAGCCTGGGAAACTTTGGGAGACCTTGTCTCTACAAAAATTGAAAAATCAGCTGTAGCCCTGGCTACACAGGAGGTTGAGGCAGGAGGATTGCTAGCTACATCCCAGAGGTTGAGGCCTATGGTGATCCGTGATCTTGCCACTGCTCTGTAGCCTGGGTGACAGGGTGAGACTCTGTCTCTAAAAATAAATAAACATAAGACACAGAAGCTAAATATTTAAATCTCTTTAGTTTTCACAGGAAGTCAATAATGAAACCAGGATCTGAGTAGAAACAGTTATTTTAAAATCATAATATCACAGTTTTATCATATCAGTTTTTATAGTTGTAAAAATTTCACATCAGCAGAGGGCAGTCAAACCATAGTTCATTCAACTATCTTATGGGAAATTAAAATTTTCTCTGTGTTTTTCTGCTTAGGACACAAGCTGTATTTTATATAATCAGTTTGTAAATACATTTCAAAGCTCTTAGTTGGTAAGCTGATAGAATTGTATTACTGTTTAGCCACTGAAGGTAAACAGTTTTTTTAAATAAATTTAAATAAAAGGAATTATTTTTTTTAGATCATGAAATGCTTTATTATTTGGTGTTTTTGATGGACGGCCACTTTACATAGAAATTTGTTTTTTCTGCCTCAGAAGCAGTATTTCTCTTAAATTGCCTGTTATTAATTAGGCTATTTTTTATTCAAAAATATTAACTTTTATGGAATACCTTTATTTTCCCCTATGAAGTTGAGAAAAATGAGTTTTTATTAGAGGCTATAGTATAACACTAACTAAAATGTAGTTTGGCAAGTTTTATTGAGTTTTTCTTCCTTAACCTTTTCTTTGGCTGGCTGCAAACAACTAGTGATAATGTGTTTTTAGATGTGCTTATTTTCACCTCTTCCTCCTGGAGGTTAAGCTAGTACTCATTAAGGAAAAAATACAGTTTATACTAAACAGTGTTTAATATATACTAATGGTATTACTGTATTTCCTGTTTTGTGTTCACAATGAGAAGATTCTGAAAAACTGTCTTTGTGTAAATACTTTACTGACATACCAGACAAGTATAATCTTGTCTGCTGGTAGGCAGGAAAGAGTGATGTCCTGGAATGTTGTTGAGAAGGAAATCTCTTTGTGTTCCACAAATGATACCCCTAAACCCTTTAAGAATATAATTTTAAAATGACAGCTCTGAATTTGCTTTTCCTTCCGTTTATTAACTTTTCCTGCATTTAAGTTCAGAAATGCATTTAGTTGGGAAAAAAACCGTTGTGTCTGAGAAAGAAGTATCTCCCTGGTAGTTTGTGGGAAATTATTGGTAGAAGTATCTCAGGGTAAACATAAAAACAGATTTAATAATTGTTGCTTTTTGTTTTCTTAGTTTAAACTTTTTCTGATACTTGAGTCAGGCTTTTGATAATTCTCTACAGGCTTAAAAAAATGCAGCATCTCCAACAACCATCCGAAACATCTACCCAAGAAGTAATTTGGGGAGATTGTTGTTAGAACACAAATTTTTTTTAAAGTTAGAGTTGGAGTTTTTAAATTTTATTATTTAATGTGAGTCATTAAGACATATGAAAAGCTGTTGTGTAGTGTTAACATTGAATATTCTAGTGAATGGATTTTTATATGCTTAATTATTATAGCTGAGAGTTCACTTAAAATTATACTGATGTTTCTGTTCAGTGACTGAAAAAAAAAATGGTTATGGTTAAACCCTTAAATAATTGACAAAACAGACATCACAGACTAGACCTGTGTGTGATTTCTGGGTCAGTGGTTCTTTTTCTTCTTCTTCTTTAGTACTCCCCATCATTATTACTTACAGTGATTTTCTACTTCAGCTCTCACTCTAAAACCCAGCAAAAGGGAGAATTATCTGTAAGAGTCTCCAAATACAAGGTTTAAAATGCTTGTTAATAATTTTCAAACTTTAGAAAAGTATTATATGCTTTTTTTGATCTTGAAGTTCTTGCATTGTTAATGCATGTCATATGTTGTATCCTTTGTTAAAGTATTTGCTTAAAAATATGTGGGACATTATCCTTCATATAGACCTGTTTTCATAAATCTGCTCTGATGAATTCTGAAATATGGAGGCTACTGCATTTTCAATTAAAAATCTTAAAGGGAGTACTTTAAGACAAAAGAGCTAAGTAATTCAAACAAGTATTAACTAATATGGTAGTTTTATGGTATCAGAAATTCAGATTACTTCTGTGCCATCCCTTAGGCCACATGGTAAAAAGTATCTCACTGTAACATTAGTTACAGTGAGAACATTAGTTGGGTTCTCATTCAGGTCAGCAAGAATTAGGAGATAAGGTAATAGTTCATCCCTGCCGTTTAAGAGCATAACCCATAAATTGCAGCTATCATTTACATCCCATTGGCTAATCTTAGCTACAAGGTAATATTCAGCTGCAAGAGAGGCTGTAAAATAAATATATTCTCTATTTTGAGGGGCTGGGATTTAAATTTGGCTTTAACTCAGGGGTTTCATTACTAAAGAGAAAAACTAACAGTCTCTGCGATTACCTGTTAGCACCATCAGCTGTCATTGTCCACTCCTTCCTCTTTGAAACATTCCTCTTTGTTTTACATGACACAGTAATACCTAATTTTTCTTCTATTTCTTTGTCCTCCTTGACTCCTTTACATATTTATTCTGGTCTGCCTAGCCACAGAATGTTGCAGTTTGTCAAGGCTGGGCACAGGACCCATCTTGTCTCATCCACATCCATGGCTTCAGTTGTCAGCTGTGATTCAGCGCCTAATTCAGCTCAGATCTTTGCTCTGACCGATTCAACCATCTACTTACATGTCTCAAAGGCACTTGCAGTTCAACATGTTTTTAAATTTTGTTCTAAATTATATATATAATTATATAATCTTAATTTTATGAAGTAAATTCTATTACCATCCTTGATCATACACGTGAGAAACTGAAACACAGATGGTTAAGAAACTTGACCAACGTAGCTGGTAACTGTTATGTGAGGTTTTTTGTTGTTGTTTTGTTTTTGAGGTAGGGTCTTACTCTGTTGCCCAGACTGAAGAGCAGTGGTGCAATCATAGCTCATTGCAACCTCAAACTCCTGGGCTCAAACCATCCCCCACCTCAGTCTCCCAAGTAGCAGGGACTATAGGTGCAGGCCACAGTGCCCAGCTAATATATATATATTTTTAATTTATGTAGATATGAGGTCTCGCTACGTTGCTGAGGCTGGTCTCAAACTCCTGGCCTCAAGCAGTCCTTTCACCTCAGCTTCCCAAAGTACTGAGATGACAGGCGTGAGACACGATGCCAGGTTCAGTTCTGTCAGTTTTGATAAATGCATAGAATTGGGTAACCACCAACACAATCACAATGCAAAACAATTTATTTACTCCAAAAATTTATTCTTGCAGCCACCACTGGTGGGATGTCTTCTTTCCACCACTGACCCCTGGCAACTACTGATCTGTCCTGTAGTTTTGCCCATTTCCCAAATGTCATATAAATGTAATCATGCACATGTCATCTTTGAGTATAACCTCTTTTATTTCACATGTTTTCGAGATTCATCTGTGTTACTGTATCAGTAGTTTGTTCCTTTTTTATTATTGGGTATTATTCCGCTATATAGATGCGCTACAGTTTGTTTATACATAATAAACAATAAAGGACATTATAGATTGTTTGCAGTTTTTGCTATGAAGAATGTTGCAGTACACATTCACAGACTGGTTTTTATGTGAACAAAAATTCTTATATCTAATATGATTCTAGGAGTGGATTTACTGAATCATAGGGTAATTAACTGTATGCTTAATTTTATATAAACTGCCCTATTACTTTCCAGATTGCCTGAACTATATTCCCACCAACGATATATGAACATTCCAGGTGCCCTGCATACTTGCTAGTGCTTGTTATTGTCAGTGTTTTTTTTTCTTTAGTTTTAATCATTCTGTTAGTTATATAGTATTATCTTATTGTGGTTTTAATCTGCATTGCTCTTATTACCAGCAACATCAGGCATCTCTTCATGTGCTTATTTGTAATTTGAACATTTTGTTTGGTGAAATGTTTTCTTTTGATCAATTTTTACCCTTTCAGTGGGTTGTTTTCTTTACGTATTCTGGATCAAAATCCTTTATCGAGCATGTTACAAACCTTCTCTTAATCTGTAGCTTGTCTTTTCTTTTTATTAACACTGTAGTTCACAGAGCAAAAAATTTTAATTTTGAAGAAGTACAATTTCCTTTTTTAAAATCAACTCTTTACTTGTGTATAATGTCTCCTATGGGGATTTTTTAAATTATTTTTTTTATTGCAGTAAAAAAGCACATAACATAAAAGATACCATCTTAACTGTTTCTTTTTCTGTTCTATCTTAGCAGTTTCTAAGTTTACAGTTTAGTAGTATTAAGTATATTCACATTGTTGCACAGCCTCCAAAACTTTTTCATCATGGAAAACAGAAAATCTGTACCCATTAAACAACTCTGCATTACCTCCTCCCCCCAATCCCTTTCTACTTTGTTTCTATGAATTTGACTGCTCTGGATACCTCATATAAGTGGAATTGTGCAGTATGTGTCTTTTGTAACTGGCTTATTTTAATTTAGCATAATGTCCTCAAGATTATTTTATGTTATATAATGTATCAGAATTTCTTTTTTGAGGCTGAATATTTTATTGTATGTATATACCACATCTTGTTATCCATTCATCTGTAGGTGGACAGTTAGGTTGTATCCACCTCTTGGCTAAATACGAACATGGTGTGTGAATATCTATTTGAGATCTGCTTTCAATTTTTTGATATGTACTCAGAAGTGAAATTGCTAGATCATATAGTATTTCTATTTTTAATGTTTTGAATAACTGCCATACTATTTTCCACAGCAGCTGCACCATTTTATATTCATTCCAATAGTGGGAACAAGGTTTTAAATTTCTGATTCTTTTCTTTTTTCTTTTTTGATAGTATGTATCCTAATGGGTATGAGGTGACATGCATTGTGATTGTGATCTGTACTTCCCTAATGATTAGTGATTTTCACTATATTTTCATGTGCTTCTTGGCCTTTCCCCCCCCAGCTTTATTGAAGTATGATTGACAAACAAAAATTGCATATCTTTAGAGTGTACAACATGATGTTTATATACACAGACACATATACATTGTTATGAACTATAGTCACCACCATGCTCTACATTAGGTCTTTAATACTTATTCATCTTGTGGCTGAGGGTTTGTATCCTTTGACTAATATCCCACTTTTCCCAACCCTTAGGTCGCAACCATTCTATTCTCTGTTAATAGGAGTTCAGCTGTTTTTTAGATTCCACATATAAGTGAGATCATGTAGTACTTGTCTTTCTGTGTTTGGCTTATTTCACCTAGCGTGATGTTTTCAGAGTTCATCATGTCGCAAATGGCAAGATTTCCTCCTTTTTTATGGCTGAATTATATTTGTGTGTGTGTGTGTGTGTGTGTGTGTGTATACATATATGTACATTCACAATAGCCAAGCTGTGGAAACAACCAGTGTTCATTGATAGAAGAATGGACAAAGAAAACATGATGTGTGTACATATATATATATATATATATGTGCATATATATTTGCGTGTGTACACACACATCACATTTTCTTTATTAATTCTCTGTCAATGGACACAGGTTGTTTCCATAGCTTGGCTATTGTGAATAATGCTTCAATGAACATGGAAGTGAAGGCATCTCTTCCGCATAATGACTTCAATCCTTTTTTTTTTTTTTTTTTTTTTTTGAGACGAAGTCTCGCTCTGTCGCCCAGGCTGGAGTGCAGTGGTGCGATCTTGGCTCACTGCAAGCCCCGCCTCCTGGGTTCACGCCATTCTCCTGCCTCAGCCTCCCCAGTAGCTGGGACTACAGGCGCCCGCCACCACGCCCGGCTAATTTTTTGTAGTTTTAGTAGAGACGGGGTTTCACCGTGTTAGCCAGGATGGTCTCGATCTCCTGACCTCATGATCTGCCCGCCTAGGCCTCCCAAAGTGTTGGGATTACAGGCGTTAGCCACTGCGCCCAGCCGATTTCAATCCTTTGTGTATACATTGCCAACCTAAATAGCAGGCAGAGAGGTTCTCCGAAGATAATGGGTTTGTTCGAGACTGCATAGAGGATTTGCAGTTCTGGGATATGCAGCCTGTGGGGACCACAGGCATATCCAAAGAGGTTCAGGCAAGGGGATGCTTTTAAAGGTAAAGGAGAAAAGTAGTAGTTTATTTTGAAACAATGACAACATTGGTTACAGGGGCTTATCACAGGAGCTGACACCAGTTCTTTAGTGGAAACTGTGTCAGGCAAGTGTTCTTGTGCATCTGGCTAGCTGTCCTTGTGACTCCTGTAACAATCTGCAGTTTAGAACGTTGTGGTTACAGGCATATGTGCCTAAGAGTCCTTCATACAGTCTCTGTTATAGTTCCTATCATAGGCGTGTGTGTGTGTGTGTGTGTGTGACCTCCCTTTGTAAACTCCTAGCTTTATTTATATATATATTTTTTGTTCGAGTTTGACACAGGTGACTTCATTTTGATTCTGATACCTTTTACAATACCCAGTAGTGGGATTGCTGAATCATATGGTCATTCTGTTTTTACTTTTTTGGGTAACCTAGACATTGTTTTCTTAAATGGCTATACTAATTTACAATATCACTTTATATTGTTTTCTTAAATGGCTATACTAATTTACAGTGTCACTAACAGTGGATAAGGATTCCCTAGTTTTCACATCCTTGCCAAAACTTACCATCTTTCATCTTTCTGATGGCCAGTCTGACAGATGTGAGGTGACATCTCATTGTGGTTTTAATTTGCATTTCTCATTATTAGAGATATTGAGCACTTCTTCATCTATTTGTTGGACTTTTGTGTATCTTTTGAGAAATGTGTATTGAAGTTCTTTCCAGTTTTTAATAGGGTTATGTGTTCTCTTGATATTGAGTAGTTTGAGTTCCTTGTACATTTTAGATATTAGCTCTTTATTAGATGTATGATTTGCATATGTTTCTCCCAATCTGGGGTTTTTCTCTTCACTCTATTGTTTCTTTGGTGTGCAGAAGCTTTTTAGTTTAATGCAGTTCCATTGGTTTATTTTTGCTTTCATTGCCTGTGCTTTTGAGGTTATATCCAAGAAATCTCTGTCTGTGGAGCTTTTTCTCTTAGGTTTTCTTCTAGTAGTTTTATTTTCAGGTCTTCTGCTTAAGTCTTTACCAGTAGATCAAGTGGGATTTATTCCTGGAATGTAGATTGCTTCAACATAAGCAAATCAATAAATGTGACTTACCATATTAACAGAATGAAGAACAAAAACTACATGATCATCTCAATAGATGCAGAAAAAGCCTTTAACAAAATTCAGCATCCTGTCATGATTAAAAATCTCTTTAACAAATTAGGTACAGAAGGAATGTTCCTCCACACAGTAGAGGCCATATATGGCAAGTCTGCAGCTAACAGCATACTCAATACTGAAGAGCTAAAGGCTTTTTTTCTAATATCATGAACAATACAAGATGCTTACCTATTCTCACCATTTCTTTTGAACATAGTTCTGGAAGTCCTAGCCAGAGCAATTAGACAAGAGAAAGAAATAAAAGGCATCCTAATAGGAAAGGATGAAGTGAAATTATCTTTGTTTGCTGACTACATGATCTTATACAGTTACACCTCTGTCTCTGTGGGTTCTGCATCTTTGGATTCAACCAACCACAGATTGAAAATATTCAGAAAAAAATGGATAGTTATGCCTGCTGAATATCTACAGACTTTTTTCTTGTCACTCTTCATCAAACAATATAGTATAACAATGTTTACATAGCATTTACATGTATTAGGTATTTTAAGTAATCTAGTGATCATTTAAAGTATATGGGATAGGCATAGGTTATATGCAAATACTATGCCATTTTATATAAAGGACTTGAGCATCCATGGAGTTTAGTATCCTCCAGGTTGCCTGGAACTAATCCCTCATAGATACTGAGGGACAGCTATATATAGAAGATCCTAAGGACTCCACCCAAAACTGCTAGAATTCATAAACCCAATAAAGTTGCAGGGTACAAAATCAACCTACACAAACCAGTAGCATTTTGTTTTACACTAACAACAAACTGTCTGAAAAAAATTAAGAAAACAATCTCATTTACAATAGTATGAAAAAATAAGTAAAACAATTAGTAAACAAGGAAGTAAAAGATTTGTAATTTCCGAATATTTGGAAATTTTTCAGTAACTCAGTGTCTTTAACTAATAATTTAATCATTCTAGTAAGAAAACATGCTTTGTATGATTTTAATCTTTACATTTATTAATTTATGTAAATTAATATGTGGGTTTTATGATCACCCACGACATTGTCCTAACTTGTCGACTGTTCTGTGTGCTCTTTTAAAGAAGGTAGTCTGTTGGCCGGGTGCGGTGGCTTACGCCTATAATCCCAGCACTTTGGGAGGCTGAGGCAGGCAGATCACCTGAGGTTGGGAGTTCGAGACCAGCCGAACCAACATGGAGAAACCCGGTCTCTACTAAAAATACAAAATTAGGCCAGGTGCGGTGGCTCACGCCTATAATCCCAGCACTTTGGGAGGCCAAGGCGGGCGGATCACGAGGTCAGGAGATCGAGACCATCCTGGCTAACGTGGTAAAACCCTGTCTCTACTAAAAAAAAAATACAAAAAAATTAGCTGGGGTGGTGGCAGGCGCCTGTAGTCCCAGCTACCTGGGAGGCTGAGGCAGGAGAATGGCGTGAACACGAGAGGTGGAGCTTGCAGTGAGCCGAGATCGCACCACTGCACTCCAGCCTGGGCAACAAAAGCAAAATTCCGTCTCAAAATATATATATATATATATTAGCTGGGCGTGGCGGCACATTCCTGTAATCCTCGCTACTTGGGAGACTGAGGCAGAAGAATCGCTTGAACCCAGGAGGCAGAGGTTGCAGTGAGCCGAGATCATGCCATTACACTCCAGCCTGGGCAACAAAAGTGAAACTCCGTCTCAAAAAAAAAAAGAAAAAAAGAGAATGTAGTCTGTTGTTGGGTGCAGTGTTTCATAGAGGTCATTTAGTCAGTGGTCCCCAACCTTTTTGGCACCAGGGACCAGTTTTGTGAAAGACAATTTTTCCACAGATGTGGGGCGGGGGTTGGTTTCGGGATGAAACTATTTCACTTCAGATCAGGCATTAGATTCTCATAAGGAGCACACAACATAGATACCTTGCACGCACAATTCACAGTAGGGTTCGCACTTCTATGAGAATCTAACGGTGCGGCTGATCAGGCAGTAATGCTTGCTTACTTGTCTGCTGCTCACCTTCTGCTGTGCAGACCAGTTCTTAATAGGCTGCAATCTGGCACTGATCCACAACCCAGGGGTTGATGACCCCTGATTTAGGTCACTTTGGTTGATTATGCTGCTATTCATGTATTTGATATTCTTGAAGAATTTCTATTTGGTCTATTCTTTTGATTCCTGGGAGAGAAATGATGAAGTCTCCAAGTGTAATTGTGGATTTCTCTATTTCTCCTTTCATTTTCTTCAGCTTTGCTTCATCTATGTTGAAGCTCTATTCTTAGATGCATACACATTTATCAATTGTTGCACCCTCTACATTTCTTGGTAATTTTTGTATTCTGACATCTAACTTCCTCAGATTTTAACACAATCAATCCACTTTTCTTTTGCTGGTGATCACGTGGTCTCATTTTACATTCTTTTAACATGTATGTATTATTTTATTACAGTTGACTTTCATATAGATAACATTCAATTTGTATCTTGTTTGCTGTACAGTCTTGATCAGGTTTCTTAAAGTTGTGTTTATACCATTTAGTATAAATTTCCATATGTTTGGGTTTATGTCTGTGACTTTATTGTTTGCTGTTTGCTTCTGTTTTTCATTCTTCGGTTTTCCTTTTTCTGCCTTCTTTTGAATTATTGGAATATTTTTTATTACTTTAATTCATTTACTGGCATTTTAAAATTTCTTTGTTTTGTGTGTTTTGTGTGTTGCTCTAGCAATTACAATATTCACATCTAAGTTTTCACAGTCTACTTAGAGTTAATATTTTATCACTTGAAGTTTCTATACATTAGTATAGAACCCTTACAATGATCTAGGTCAAGAAGATAGGGAAAATGGATATTTGATGACAGCTGGGTGTCTGCCACAAAGGACAACATTAAGTTGCCTTTTAGCCCGCACTTCTCTTAATCTTTTCTGTACTACTTGTTATGCATCCTTTAATTATTTGTTTTGTTCTATATTAATTTCAGCCTATAGTGTGCAATTATATGGAAAATAACGTTATGTCCATGCCTCCTTTCTTGGGATATTTCCTAAATTCAATATGAGATTGTTGATATAGATAAGAAAACTGACTTGCAAAGAGATTTCATTGCCCCAGGTAACACAGCTAAGTGGCAGAGCTGCAATTTGTACTCTGAGTCTGGTTTTGGGGTCTGCACATTTGACCACAATGCTACTGCCTGTATTTTACTTAAGATAATAGTTATGTTTATGACAAATCTCTTACTCTTTTAAGTATGTATGACTTCTAAATTTACACATTCTTTGAGTGTTCTAATTTCATTGTCATAAAAGCTTACTATTTTCTCATTTTTAAGACATATTTCATACTTCTTAAGATAGTTCTTAAATTTATTCCAGAAACTTTAAACATTTTTGATATTGTTGAACTAGTTTTGGAATCAAAACAATTTGTGATTCCCACATAATTGCAGTTAAATTTTTTCAGTGTAATTTTAAAAATACCTTATGGGAAAATACTACTGCAAATTGTGTAACACTTTAATTATCTATTTTTTGTAATCATAACAGCATACACTTAACATTTGAAAAAATATATATATTCAAAATATACTTTTTCATTTTTTTAAGGTAATACTTGGTATTTATAGGTCTTCAAGCCCAGGAGCCTACAACCGACAGACTGGGAACCATACTTTATACTATTAGTGAATAATAATAACAAAAATAAGATTTACATTTTTTCTTAGGATACCAGAGTTGAATAAATTCAAATTTAGAAACACATATACATGTATATGTATAAAATATATGTATATCAAAGAACTAGAATTTTTAATCAGACTCAAACCTTACCAGTGAAATGGGAATACTCTTTACATTATCCACCTAAAATGTTCCTATTAACCATGTGGTTTTAAGAGGTATTTAAATTTTGGAATTTTTAATAGCTATCTGTTTCTTCTGTAACTTTGATTATATTATAGCTTTTCTTGAATGAGGAGATAAAACAGATGTAAATATTAAGACAAAAGCTTGATGCCTATGAAACAAATTATTTCCAAGTACATAGAGTGAAAATACTTTAAAAGCCTTTGAATTTGGCAACTTTCTCTTTGCATTCCCTTTCCTGATTCTGTAGCAATCACTATCTTGTTCTTAATGAACTGGTACTCAAAGGTCATTCAGAAAGATTCATTAAAACCAGTAGGGAAATAATTCTACAGACTTCCTTTAACCAACCTGTAGTTTTGTTTTCTTTCTTAATAGCCTCAGGTCTCAGACACAACCATCTTTTATTTATTTTTTCTTTCTTTCTGGAATCAAATAGCTTTTAAAGATTTGAGAAAATCAGCACCAATATTTGAAGTTTAAAACTTGATCCATCTGGCAGTTAGAATTTTGATTTGGAAAAGCTGCAGGTAACAGTGTAAATTCTAGTTTTACAAATGTAGTAATAAAGAATATACTTCAGTGGCAATTTAAACTTCATATTAGTGAATTAAGATACTCAGTAAGTTTCAGGGTATTAGATTGATAAAGCAATACCTGGATTAATGACTAGTCATTATGAGGTGTACTTTTATCTTTCATTTAAGTCAAAACTTATGTTGCATTACATGCTTTACAAAAATTGCCACGTTATTACGTTATGGTTTGGCCATAAATAGGAGCAATTTTGGGAACCATTTATTTTGTGAATGGTTACTGATTTTCTGAATCATTCAAGTTCTACATTCTATTAAATTTTATAAGCCTATTATTTAATATGAGCTTTTTCTGTTTTCAGAATGATACCCATTATTTTTCAGTCATAGCAGAGAAATAGGTTTCCAGGATAAAACAAATTGTTCAGGTATTCAAGCAGCCCTCAGGAGTAGGCAAATATCAACAGATAGGTCACTGAGAGATCAAGGAATTTACTCTTTTCTTTGGTATACCATAGTTCTTGAAGGCTAAAATTTTGGTAACTGTTCCAGGAAAATAAATACTGTACTATATTTCATTTCTTTCCTTCAATCCTGTTATGTAAAGTAAACAAACCTGTTTTCAGAATATCTAACCTTTAGTTGAGTAAATGACAGGTAGGAAATAAAGCTGTTGATACATGAGAATGAGTAAGTGAGAAAATCCATCCTTTGTCAACCACTCTTATTTTTTAAATTGAATCTGCTTTCAGTTTCAGTAGTTGGGAGTGCTAGATGTACATAGCTTAATGGATTTGGTGCTTAAAATTCTGGTTTTCTTCTTTTACTTACATTACAACATCACAATAGAAAATAATGCAAATGGCCTTCTAAATGATTGATATATGATGATATGTTAGGCTTATTTATTGAGTCAATGCTTCACACCTGTTCTGTGTCATAACACCTCCCTTA
This sequence comes from Pan troglodytes, assembly GCF_028858775.2. Taxonomy (NCBI): domain Eukaryota; kingdom Metazoa; phylum Chordata; class Mammalia; order Primates; family Hominidae; genus Pan; species Pan troglodytes. The sequence goes on from NC_072401.2 coordinate 124,316,260, forward strand.
GAGGATAAGGTTTTTTTTTTTTTTTTTTTTAAAGTGATTCTTTCTTGTAATGCCACAGGCATTATAAATCTCTCAATTGAAAAATACTGAATTAAATTTGCTTCTTATTTAAATCTGCTTAAGGGTAACCCTTTGTATACTTGTTTTTTAAAGTTGATTGCTGATTATCACATTGCTCTATGTGTATTCCCATTTTTTAAACTTTGACAAGATACCAATTTTTATATTCATGGTAATAATAATCTTAACATTATATAACATTTTCACAATATGAAGTTTACTGAAAACAAATCTAAAATTTTACATTTAAATTCACTAAAGTAACACTTGTAGGATAAGAAAGATTTTACTTGTTTGGTGGTACATGGAAATTTGACCCCACATGGAACAAAAGTTAACATTGTCATGAAACTACTAAAAAAAATGCTCGTGTCATTTTAGCCTACATTAATTATAGCATCTAGATTGCATAACTAATAACTTCATAGTATTCTGTCCTGGTGAGATGACATCTAGAATATAACACACAATTTTGAGATTTCATGATTTGCAACTAATTTTGGACATAACAGGCAAGGTCCACAGCATATTTTTACCATGGATAATAGAATGTAAAATAGTTACTGTTTTCATGTGTTTAAAAGTCTGTTCTCTAGAAAAGACATGATTTTAAAAGAAAGTTTCTAGCAAAACAAAAAGAATAACTTTGTGATGAATTGGAATTTTTCACTAGGGGACTTGCTTGTTCTGGTAGGCATTGATCTCCCAGTTGTTCTGGGTGCTTTTAAAAATTATATTACATTTCTGCTGCATTGACTAGGAAGTTAAAATTAGCCAGGCATGGTGGCGTGGGCCTGTAGTCCCAGCTACTCAGGAGACTGAGGCAGAAGAATCGCTTGAACCCAGAGGCGGAGGTTGCAGTGAGCCAAAATTGCCCCACTGCACTCTCCAGTCTGGGTGACAGAGCGAGACTCGGTCTCAAAAACAAAACAAAACAAACAAACAAAAAAACAGTGTTACTCTATAGTGTACTGTGTTGCCAGATTTGTTTTGCCCACCTGTAGGCTAATGTTAGTATTCTGAGCATGTTTAAGTTAGGCTGGGCTAAGCTATGATGTTCAGTAGGGTAGGTATGTTAAATATTTTTTTGATTTAATATTTTCAGCTTGATGGGTTTATCAGAACGGAACTCCATTGTAAGTAGAGGATCGATCTGCATCTTTGGAGAAACGTCTATGCAAGTTTTTTGCCCACTTTTGAGCTGGGTTGTTTGTTTTTTGTTTGTTGTTGTTGGGTTTTAGGTATTCCCTATATATTCTGGATATTAATCCCTTATCAGATAGATGATTTGCAAACATTTTCTTTCATTCTGTGGGTTGCCTTTTTACTCACTTGCCACTTTTTTGTAGCAAACGTGACCCCTCCTAAAAGGGGGGATATATGTATTTTAAGACCATTCCTTGGCAGTATTGTCCTTAGAGCTTTAGGTTGACTATTTGAATTCGTATGGTCTTTGACTCATCTCATCATCTAAAACTCCTTGATGTTTTCCTCCTTTCTTTAATGTTATATAGACACAATTGGGACAGCTGACAGTGAATATAGGTTATATTTTTGTGAAGAATTTAGCAAGAGAGGTTGGCTGTTTGGCATTAAATATCTGTATCACTGTGAAGTTTTTAATTGTTTTTGGATACTAATTATCACTGAACATGACCTTGAACAATACCTTATTATGTAGAGTTACTCATTTGTCAAATGTAGGAATGAATGTATGTATGCATGCATGTAAGTACACATGCATGTAGCCTTGGTAGTTACTACAGTGCTATCATAGATGTAAAGTCTTTCACAGGCCTGGGTAGACAGCAGTCATGTTTTATTCATGGCCTAGTCTGGCATGGTTCCTGGTACTCTTAAGTTTTGGTGAATGTTCATCATATAAATAAATATATTTAATTTAGAAAGCATCAGAAAAACTAACATTTGGATAAAGCAGATATAATTTTGTATTATATATGTGAGTAATTTTCTTTCATCTTTAAATTGTCATATTTCCAAGGAATCTATTCATTGTTGATTTCATGTCCCTCTTAAACAACTTGAGATACGTTAACTTTGGTAATCTGTCATAGACTTCACTTCATTCTGTGGCCTTTAATTTAAGAGAATGGTAGTTCTTTAGATGCTCTCTCAGGGTTAATCTCCCAACAGCTGGAAAACCAAGAATGGCTGTGAAAAGTACTTCTTTACATAATACAGGATTGCATAGCTACTTTTTCTTTGCTTTTCCCTTAAAAATAATCTGCAGTATACATGGATCTTAAAATAGGAATGATAACTCTTTTGTAGAAATATTAGAGGATCAGAAGAGATAATTTATGCGAATCATTTGGCTTACAATCTGTTGTAAAGTGAGGCCTTGAGACACAATAGCTATTACAGGGTGAGCATTCTAAGTTGGAAAATTCAAAAACTGAAATGCTCCAAAATTTGAAACTTTTGAGTTCTAACATAATGCTTGAAGGAAACGCTCATTGGAGCATTTAGGATTTTGGATTTTAAGGTTTGGGATGCTCAACCCTAAACCAGTAAGTATGTATAATGCAAATATTACAAAATCCAAAAAAAATCTGAAATCTGAAACACTCTGGTCCCAAGCAATTCAGATAAGGGGTATTCACCCTGTATTATTAGTTTTTCCAGAAAAAAAAAAAAAAAAGATTATCCAAGATACACACCCGACTTTAGCACTAAAATTTTTAAGTTGTTGTACCTTCAATTGCTTTATTTTTCCCTTTCAATTCTAATGTTAAAAAATTTAATCCTGTTTTACAAAATATTTCAGCAAGTTTTCAGCAGTCGTCGCTATTACATTAACTATAAATAATCTTTTGGGAGACCTATCAACATCTACTTTCTCTTTCACAATTTGATAATTAATGTATATCACGTCTATGCCTTTCTTTCTAGGGATTTCCAAGATCTGATGGAATTTGCAATGGTTGATGTATATATGGCTCTTATCCATTGTCAGTAACCCACCTTCTTATGAGCTTTTCCAATTTTCGGGCAAATACCTAAGTAGAGTATTTGTGTTGATATAGGTACAAGAGTTTAAAGAAGGCATGACTTAAGTGTTACTAAGAGGAAATAAGGAGAAATTATGTTAATAAATTGGCATTATATACTAATAAAGTTAGTCTCCAATCTGTGGAAACATGAAGAATAGAATGTAATGCTTTGCATTTCTCGGTGGATGAATGATTTTAAAATTTCATACATGGGGGAGAAAATAAAAATACTCGTGAACCCAAAGGTTGACTTCATTCAGGGATATGCATAAACTTCTTTCTCTCTTTTTTTTTTTTTTCCTTTAACCTGAAAGGACATTTAGAAAGCTAAATCTATTTTTCCTTCTTTTCAGTCAGAAAGTCAGGCCTCACCAGCAACAGACTACTGATGTTTTGTAAGGGCTATATAATGTTTTCATCATAATGCTATATAATGTTTTCATCTTTGTATTCGTTAGCCCAGACTTTTTGTTTAGTACTAGGAAGTATTTCCACAGATGTTGAGTGAGTGGATAAATGAATTAACTTGTATGGTATACCTGGGGAAAAGGCAGTAAATGGGTAGAAAAACTCAAGAATAATCTACACCTATGGGGTTGACAACTTTTCCAGTTGCTCTAAGAATTACTGTAATCATTTTCTTTCTGTTATACTGCCTTATAGATCTGATGGAAATTTTGAAAAGAGCGTGTTCTCATTGTTTAGCTCTATATATCTGTTGGCTTCATTTGCTTTTAATATTTTTTTCTAATAGATACCTTTCTGGCTTGCACAGCAAAGTTCAATTAATGTAAGGATAAAATGTAAATTATCTAATTCAGCTTGTTTACATGCTGTAAGTAATATAGTAATGCTAACTGTGCTTTCCTTGGCTTTTGTTTCATTGTGATCTGAGCTCAGATTATAGTTTGATCTGCTATGCGCTGACCTGGGTGCCAGATGCAAGGGAAGCCAGTAAATAATACTATAAAGAGAGATGCTAGCTTTAGTTTTGAAAGGACGATGACTTGTAAGTGAGACTGTTGTAAACCACACAGTAATTACAAAGCTCCATAATTAAAAGGGATATTTCCTTTCTTTAACCTGTCTTAAATGTTAGATATGATTAAAAGCAAAAGCATTTCTCTCAATAAAGTTGGGGGAAAAGTCCTTGTTTTTATAGTCAGTTTTTGAAACATAGGAAAAGTGACCTCAAAGAACCTGTGTTGTAAAATTTTCAGAGTCATAGGAACTTGAACTTTGTTTCTTGATTACTTGATGAAATTGGTCATACTAGTTTATGAATAGTTCTGAATGGCCTTGTAGTCTTCTGTTGGTTTTGGTTTCATCTTTCAGTAGATGGACCTGTGGAAAAGTGGAACTGGCTTTGAAAATGTACTGGAAGCAGTTGTTTTCCTAAGACAATATTTTTTTTTCTCTTTTCCATTTTCTTTAGAACATACTGGCTAGAAGATCCACTCAGCATTTAATGCATATGACTTTACGTTGCTGTTTATCTTTTTGTTTATCCCAAAATTGGAAGCTTCTAAAAGGCAGAGATTCACTCTCTTCCTGTGGTGGTTCTAGAGGCTGTGCCTTGCATAGAGTTAATTTTTAAAAAATAATTAATAATTATTTTTCTTACCATTTCTATTACTCATTTTTCAATTTGGAGAATAATTTTACCTGGCCACACTGATAGAACTTGCATACATGGGCCAGCTCTTTTACTCGGTTGCCCAGTTTTTGAATGAAACTGAAAACTGTGGATAGATACATCAGGGAAGAGGAACATACAGAGTAAAAGACATAAAAGCCTTAAAGTTGGCTTCAGTTTCTTCATTTCATCTTGTAAATTACACAGGAGTCCTTCAGATAAAACTCACTGGTTATATGACAAATTAAGCAATTAGAATACTGCACACCTAATAATAGTAGCAAATAATGCACTTTCAATCTGCTAATATGTTAAGCACTTTTCATTATCTCTTCCTTTTACATGAGGGGAATCTGAAGTTTAGGGAATTTAAAACTTCCACAAAGTTAGTAGTCAGTAGTTTATATACTAGTATTAATTCTGTTTAAATCCAAAGCCAGTGACATTAACAGTTTCCAAACGATAATAACAAAAGTGAAAAATGTTAGTATAATTCCTTGAGAATTCACTACATAAAATTCTCTTCCAAATATTTACTCATTTTATAGATTAGGAAACTGATCCCCAATGAGGTATATCCTTTTGGTATATTAGTTAAAGAATAATATATCTACTTGAGAGTGGCATCCTAATTACAGAAAACTGGACTACTAACTTTTAAAGTTTAATTAACAGTAATTTAATGTATTTTTATGTTATTTCTTAATCTTTGGATTATTTTTTCTTTTTGGAGGTTGTGTATACTCTGAATACTTATAGCAGTACTTCAGAACAATTTAGAACATATTTGTACTTCTAATGCAAATTTAATGTCTAGAATCCTGTTAACACATGTGATAAATGCCAACAGAAAGAGATTGATTTGCTGTCATGAATCAGACTGACAGATTTCTCAACAACACTAGATGCAAGAGGCCACTAAATAGGAAACTAACTTTGAACCTAAGATTTTATCCAACTAACTTATTTAAATATGAGGGAGAAGTAAGGATATTTGCTCATATACAAGATCTCAGAAAACTTACTGTACCAACACTATCTCTGAAAAGCACCAGGCAAGAAAAGTGTGTCCAGGAGGAACTAGTGAGATATAGTTAGTAAAAGGAAATAAAGAACCCAAGAAAGGGTATAGTTTTATAGCCACACAATGGGGAGAAAAACGGAAAAGAAGGGGAAGAAAAGAAATAATAGCCAAGTAATTTGTTGGCTTAGAATTAAAACTCCAGGTAATATTAGTCTTTCAGCAGTTATGGGGACAAGATGGGTAAGGAAGTCAGTTAAAGACCAGGGTAGGTGAAAATTTTGAGGTTCTTGTATTCATCAGGGAAAGTATTTATGAACTTTAGACACTAACAGTGAAAAATATGCATAGTTATGAAACTCAAAATTAAGCTCTCTGTTTAATAATAGACATCAGAGATAACATGAACAGATACTGATAAATTGAGAAAAGAGCTTCAGTACCAAACGAAACAAAGAACACAGATTTCCAGGTGCTTTTTTATCTGATCATGTTGCAGCACCATTGGAACCATTGTGTCACTTTAACCAAGCCTCCAATATTTTTATTCTTTCAGATCACAAGGGGTGGATGCCAAACCTCTCATTTTTTTCCTCATGATTACACTACAAGGCAAAGCGCACAGGGTTTGAGTTGGTTGCAGTTGCTAGGGACATACACCTAGGGACTGACTACTAGGGCAACCTATGCTGTCATGTCACATTGTTCATAAGTCTTCCTTGAGCAAAGATCTGTCCCAACAAATGCCCCATACTCCTTTCACTTCCAAGTTATTTTCTATCCTAAACAATTTTTCCTTCCTTTATACTGGAAACTCCAAGATCTATAACATTTTATGATAAACTTGATCTTATTTTATATTATATATTTGTGTTCCCATTTCACTCTTCCGTTATCTTACTCTAACACTTAAATGCTGTATGATCAAAGTTAACTAATTTCTTAAATTTAATGAATCTCTTTAAACCAGGAGATGTCATGTCTTGGTTGTGCATGGTATACGTAGGAATGATAGTTTAAGGAAACCCATTTCTAGATCTTTAGTGCCTAAAACTGATCTGCTTGAGAATTCACTTGTGATGGGGGTGGAAGTTTCTCTTCCCCAAACTCCTCTTTACCTCTGAAGCATCAAACAAGTGGGCAGTGGGAAATACAGGTATTACGTTTGAGAGAATAGATGGCACTAAAGCCATCTATTATTAAACTGGTACTCAGTACCAGTTTACTGAGTGTGGTCTGAAGATCATAATAATTACCATTTGCCTTTTTCATTCTTATTTTCTCAGTAGTTACAATTAAAAAAGATTTTCAGTTGTTATCTGTCATCATTCCTGATATATAATATAGACAGATTTCAAATACTTGGGGAATATGATTAGAACAGAATTACTTCTCGCTTATTTGTGTGAACACGGTTTCTCTGTACTTTATTCCACAAATTTTTTTTAGAAATTGAAATAGAATCTAAAAAATTGAATTGTAGCAATAAGTAATAGTTTACAATGTCTATAAAAATTCACTGGGGAGGGAGACTAATAAGAGGATTCCAGCTGTCTCATTAAGAAACGAACTTTTATAACCTTTATGTTTAATTATATTTTCCAAAAATCGTTAATATATTTATGTAATTGTACATGAATCATTGTAATGCTCATTCAATCCAGAAGAAATGTAATACTTAGAACCTTATGTTCATATGAGTGAACATTTTTTAAAATTTCAAAATATGTGAATATTTTTCTAAGAATTATTACAAGATGATCAGAGAAAGAAGGAAATTCTATTGGGATAGTAGAGTAGAAGTACAAATTCAAGGAGAAAAAAAGAGCAGTGTAAAATTTCTCAAAGATATCTTTTAAATAGATGGTAGTGTTAAATCACTGTATATTTAAATCTGTTGAATATGTTGAAAGAGTTGATGTAAAGGTCTTATTTTAAAATCTCAATATTTACAAAACTCTGGAAATTACATCCTTTACGACTATTTAAACATGGGTACATGTGAGAAGGCAAAAATCTCAATTTTCTTTTTTAAATATACATACAGTTCCTTTTTAGCACTAAGAGCTACGTGTGCATAATGATTGAGACCAGAACTCCACATTTTGTTGAAAAGTGGGGAGTGAGGGGGAGAGAGAGAAATGCTTTTAAAATTAAACAATGAAACTTTTCCGGGGAGTAGTGAAGAGTGGGTGGTTATAAAATGACTTGGAAGCAGATCAGCTGGAAAGGTGAAAGAATCAGAAAGCAAATATAGCAGTGGATAATGGAGTTGATCTGTAGCTAGCCTATAGCAACTGCCTTACTATATTTTAATATGTGCCATTAAGTGTGTCTCTTGATTGCTTCTGCTTTCTGCCAGTATGGCTTACTGTTGTAACTAGAGTTAGTTAGCTGGCCCACTGATACCACCACCAGAGCCTTTTCTAATCTATTATAGATTTCTAACGTGGGATAGGAGGCCAACAATGTTTCTTTGATTACAAATAGGAGGTACATACCTTGCCAAAAATTTGCAACATGATAGAATTGAAGTCAGTACAGAACACACACACACTCTATTTTTTTTTTTTTTTTTTTTTTTTTGAGACAGAGTCTCGCTCTGTCAACCAGGCTGGAGTGCAGTGGCACGATCTTGGCTCACTACAACCTCTGTCTCCCGGGCTTAAGCAATTCTCTTGCCTCAGCCTCCCGAGTAGCGGGGATTACAGGCAGGTGCCACCATGCCCGGCTAATTTTTGTATTTTTAGTAGAGACGAGGTTTCACCATGTTGGCCAGGCTGGTCTCGAATTCCTGACCTCAGGTAATCCGCCTGCCTCGGCCTCCCAAAGTGCTGGGATTATAGGCGTGAGCCACGGCGCCTGGCACACACACACTCTTTTTATACCACTGTTACTTTACAGTTTGCCCAAGTTATGACAGAGATGGCACTTATACTTAGTAAATAAATTTGATAAGTTACAGCCTTACAAATGGAGAAATCAAGAATCAGGTAACTAAAGTGAGATGGAGATAAAACTAGATAAGATGAGTCTTTGCTGCAACACTTGACAAAATTCTGGGAGAAAGGATAAAACCATCTAATTCATAAAATTTATAATAGGCCAATGGACTGGGAAAAAAAAAGAAATACAGGAAAGATACTGTGGAAGAGAAATTACAGAAAAAGGTGAGGAAAAAGTTAATGTCTGGGGATGGGAATAAAATGAGAAATGGGGTTTAGCTGTCTATAATAAAACAAATAGAAAACGAAGACCGAAGCTTTTTCTCTACTTCGATTTGTACTTTTCAATTTCATAATATGTTTGTCTAAATCAGTGATTATCAAAAGGGCTCTAAGGTGTGCATCTGAGAATTATGCATGTACATCAGAATATGCAAATGTTCTCTCTTCTTCATAAGTTTCTGGTACAACTTAATGATCTTAAAAAATGCTTACCCAATCCCACCTCACATAGGCACACACAAAAACCACTGGATTTTTTAGATGGAACTGTGCTGTTCATTTCAATGGTGTTGAAGCCTAACTAATGTGATTTTCATCATGTAGCAAACATTTAAAACTTTTGAATTTCCTGAGCATTATTTTAGGAAATAGCTTTTTTTTTTTCTTTTTTTTTTTTTTTGGTCAGAGTCTCACTCTGTCGCCCAGTTTGGAGTGCAATGACATGATCTCTGCTCACTGCAACCTCCGTCTCCTAGGATCAAGCAATTCTTCTGCCTCAGCCTCCCAAGTTAGCTGGGACTACAGGCACATGCCTGTAGTTCAACATATGCAAATCAATAAACATAATACATCACATAAACAGAACCAATGACAAAAACCACATGATTATCTCAGTAGATACAGAAAAGGCCTCTGATAAAGCTCAACACCCCTTTATGCTAAAAATACTCAATAAACTAGGTATTGATGGAACATATCTCAAAATAATAAGAGCTATTCATGACAAACCCACAGCCAGTATCATACTGAATAGGCAAAAGCTGGAAGCATTCCCTTTGAAAACTGGCACAAGACAAGGATGCCCTGTCTCACCACTCCTGTTCAACATAGTATTGGAAGTTCTGGCCAGGGCAATCAGGCAAGAGAAAGAAATAAAGCGTATTTAAATAGGAAGAGAGGAAGTCAAATTGTCTCTGTTTGCAGATGACATGATTGTATATTTAGAAAACCCCATCATCTCAGCCCAAAAGTTCCTTAAGCTGATAAGCAACTTCAGCAAAGTCCCAGGATACAAAATCAATGTGCAAAGATCACAAGCATTCCTATACACCAATAATAAACAGAGAGCCAAATCATCAGTGAACTCCCATTCACAATTGCTAAAAAGAGAATACCTAGGAATCCAACTTACAAGGGATGTGAAGGACCTCTTTAAGGAGAACTACAAACCACTGCTCAAGGAAATAAGACAGGACACAAACAAATGAAAAAATATCCCATGTGCTCATGGATATGAAGAATCAATATCATGAAAATGGCCATACTGCCCAAAGTAATTTGTAGATTCAATGCTATTCCCATCAAGCTACCATTGACTTCCTTCACAGAATTAGAAGAAACTACTTTAAGTTTCATATGGAACCAAAAAATAGCCCATATAGCCAAGACAATCCTAAGCAAAAAGAACAAAGCTGGAGACGTCACACTACCTGACTTCAAACTATACTGCAAGGCTACAGTAACCAAAACAGCATGGTACTGGTACCAAAACAGATATATAGACCAATGAAACAGAACAGAGGCCTCAGAAATAACACCACACATCTACAATCACCTGATCTTTGACAAACCTGACAAAAACAAGCAATGGGGAAAGGATTCCCTGTTCAGTAAATGGTGTTGGAAAAACTGGCTAGCTATATGCAGAAAAAATGAAACTGGACTCCTTCCTTACACCTTATACAAAAATTAACTCAAGATGGATTAAAGACTTAAACATAAGACCTAAAACCATAAAGACCCTAGAAGAAAACCTAGGCATTACCATTCAGGAAATAGGCATGGGCAAAGACTTCATGACTAAAACACCAAAAGCAAAGGCACCAAAAGCCAAAATTGACAAATGGGATCTAATTAAACTAAAGAGCTTCTGCACAGCAAAAGAACTATCATCAGAGTGAACAGGCAACCTACAGAGTGGGAGAAAATTTTTACAGTCTATGCATCTTACAAAGGCCTAATATCCAGAATCTACAAAGAACTTAAACAAATTTACAAGAAAAAAACAAACATTCCCATCAAAAAGTGGGCGAAAAAGTGGGCAAAGGATATCAACAGACACTTCTCAAAGAAAGACGTTTATGCAACCAACAAACATAAGAAAAAAAGGTCATCACTGGTCATTAGAGAAATGCAAGTCAAAACCACAATGAGATACCATCTCTCACCAGTTAGAATGGTGATCATTAAAAAGTCTGGAAACAACAGATGCTGGAGAGGAGGTGGAGAAATAGGAATGCTTTTACACTGTTGGTGGGAGTATAAATTAGTTCAACCATTGTGGAAGACAGTGTGGCGATTCCTCAAGGATCTAGAAACAGAAAGACCATTTGACCTAGCAATTCCATTACTGGGTATATACCCAAATGATTATGAATCATTCTATAAAGACACATGCACACGTATGTTTATTGCAGCACTATTCACAATAGTAAAAACTTGGAACCAACCCATATGCCCATCAATGATAGACTGAAATAAAGAAAATGTGGCACATATACACCCTGAAATACTATGCAGCCATAAAAAAGAATGAGTTCATGTCCTTTGTAGGGACATGGTTGAAACTGGAAACCATCATTCCCAGCAAACTAACACAGGAACAGAAAACCAAACACCTCACATTCTCATTCATAAGAGGGAGCTGAACAATGAGAACACATGGACACAGGGAGGGGAACATAACACAATGGGGCCTGTCGGGGGATGGGGGCGGGAAAGGGGAGGGATAACATTAGGAGAAATACCTAATGTAAATGATGGGCTGATGGGTGCAGCAAACCACCATGGCACATGTAATACCTATGTAACAAACCTGCACATTCTGCACATGTATCCCAGAACTTAAAGTATAATAATAAGAAAAGATAATTAGAAGACAAGCTACAGGCTGGGGGAGAATATTTGCAAAAGACACATCTGATAAAGGACTGTTATCCAAAATACACAAAGGAAGAACTTTTGAAATTCAACAATAAGAAATCTAACAACTGGATTTAAAAATGGGTGAAAGACCTTAACAGACACCTCACCAAAGAAGATATCCACATATCAAATAAGCATATGAAAAGATAATCTACATTATACATCAAAAGAGAAATGCAAATTAAAACGAGACATCACTACACACTTGTTAGAATGGTCAAATTCCAGAACACTGACAACACCAAATTCTGGCAAGGATGTGGAGCATCAAGAACTTTCATTCACTGCTGGTGGGACTATAAAATGGTACAGCCACTTTGGAAGACAGTTGGATAGTTTAAAAAACTAAACACTCTTACCACATGATCCAACAGTTGCGCTCCTTGATACTTACCAAAAGGAGTTGAAAACATGTCCACACAAAAACCTGCATACAGTGTTTATAGGAGCTTTATTCATAATTGCCAAAAGTTGGAAGCAAGGGATAGCTGACATCTGATGGATAAAATAATAAATAGAAGAGAAACTTGGGAGACTGAGATTTCTTTAACAGCGGTTATAATAGCTAACATTTATTGAATACTTAAGTGGCATGCAGTGTCTTGAATGCTTATGTTAAATTATATATCTTCCCAATAACAACCACATGCATCTGATTATCAAAGAATTTTCCTCTTGATTACTTTTGTCATTCAGATATTTATTAATTCTTCCATTATCTCAGTGGGCAATTGAGTCATGTCCTAGCTTCCTCTTTTAGGTGGAAACTTGACAGGCCTAGAATGTCCACAGTGGCTCACCTATATGTCTGGCTTATCTGGGACTTTCTCCTGTAGCACCTTCGAACTCTTCCACATGGCCTTTCTACAGCATGGGCTTCTCACAGCATGGCAGCCAAGTTCCAAGGCAGAACATTTCAAGCCCTGGAAAGGAAAAGCTGCAGATCTCTGAAGGCTCACTCTGAATTTATACTATGTCACTTTGCCAATTCTCTTGTCCTGTGTTTTGATAGAGCATCTCACAGGGCTAGCCCAAATTTCATGTAGATTCAACCTCTTGATGGGTAGAGAAGAAAAATTTTTGTACCCATTTTTTTTCTTTGACATTTATTTTAAGTTCCAGGGTACATGTGCAGGATGTGCAGATTTGTTACATAGGTAAACGTGTTTGCACCCGTCTTTAACCCACTACAGATATTATGATAGATTCCTGTGTTGTTGTTATTACTGTAAAATTATATTTATAAGGGTTAACTGCCTTTTTTACTTGTAATAACATGAACATAAAAAATACCAATGCAACATGTAAAGGTGGCTCCAAAAATTAGTAAGCACAAAGAAAATCAAGCAAAATAAATCAAGCACAATAAAACCACAGTAGGGCATATCCTAATGAAACTGTTGAAAACCAGTGATAAAAAGAAAACTTTAAAAGCAGTCAAATGGAAAAAGAAAAAACAAACCCACACATTAAATACAAAGGAAAAAAAGTAATAATTGTCATTAACTTCTTGGCAGAAACAGTGCAAACCAGGAGGCAGTGGAATGCTGTCTTTAAAGTTCTTAAAGAAAAAACTGTTAATCTAGAATTCCCTTTCAAGCAAAAATATCCCTTAACATGTGAAAGTGTAGTAAAGACATTTGTCTTTCCAAGACTTTTGAAAGAAAAAATTATCAGACAAATTAAACTTGTGAGAATTTCTTGTTAGCCAACTTGAACAACACCATGAGAAATGATACCAAGTTCTTGAGGCTGGAGGAAAATGAAGCAGATGGGAACCCGAATCCATTCACTAGATGGAAGCTTGAAAGAAATGGAGGAGAGGGTTAGACAATGTGAAGATTTGAATAAAAATAAGGGAGTTTTTTTTTTCTCATTTTCCAGTTTATTTAAAGATACTTTACTGTTTAATGTTAAAACCGATATTATAGAGTTCTGTAATATTCATCAAAGTATATACATGACAATATTGCCACAGATGACAAGAGAAAGGAAAATGGAAACATATCCTTATAAGCTCTTAAAGTGATAAAATAATATTTGTAGACAGGTCAACAGTTTAAAATAGCAGAGTACAGCATCTAGCTCCCAAGACAATTGACTGCACATCTAAGGTGATACTGCCCTATAGAGGCTACCAAAAGTGTATGATAAGTGTCCATAGTGAGATTTTAAGAGTAAAAACTGTCTGAATTTAAGGATTAAAAACTAAAAAAATAGAAACAGTTGAATTTTGAAACAGTGAATATTCAACCAATCCTAGCTTTGTCAGTTAGTGGCTGTGTAACCACAGCACTTAAATTTCTTTGGACCTTAATTTCCAAAAGGAGATCATTGATGTCAACTCTATAAGGAAGGTTATGAGATGGATTAGAGAAAAAATATATTAAGAGAAAAGCATAGTGCCTGGTGCTTGACATATATATAATAAATTTAACAAATGTAACACATATTGTTAAAGAAATTTAAAAGGTCAAAGTTAGTTACTTCGGAGACCTCAGTAAAGGTGAGGAAGCAATACAACAGATGATTTTGACAAACATTAGAAAATCTGAATCTCTTGCCAACATTTTTTTCTGTCCACTTCTGCCCCTGCCTGCTTCCCTCTTTCCCTCTTTTCTTCCCTCCCTCTCTGCCCCTCCTCCTTATTGTTCTCTTGATCTGTGAATACATGTTTCTTTCCTGTTGAGTATCTATCCCTATTTCTGTTTATTTGTTTGTTTATTTATTTAGACACAGAGTCTCACTCTCGCCCAGGCTGGAGTACAGTGGCGTGATCATGGCTCACTGCAGCTTCGAACTCCTGGGTTCAAGCAGTTCTCTCACTTCAGCCTCCTGAGTAGCGTGGACTACAGGTGCACACCACCAGACCTGGCTAAGTTTTATATTTTTATAGAGACAAGGTTTTGCCATGTTGTCCAGGCTGGTCTTGAATGCCTGAGCTCAAGCCTTCCTCCCACCTTGACCAGTGCTAGGGTTACAAGCATAAGCCACTGCACCCAGTCTTATCCCTATTATGTAATTTTTTTTCTCCTTTCTTCTCATTGTCTTTTTTTCCCTGTCTTCTTTTCCTCCACATTCCTTCTTGCTAGTCAAAATAGTGAACAGAGTTACATTTTTTAGTATATGCAATTGGCCTTGTGTATCTTTTGCATTTGCATCTACAGTTTCAACCAACTATGAATTGAAAATATTTGGGGTCGGGGAACAAAAATTAACAATACAGCAGTTTCAAAATTTAAATTGTTAAAAAAATATAGTATAACTATCTGTAGCATTTACATTGTATTAGGTATTATAAGTAATCTAGAAATGATTTAAAGTATACAAGAGGATGTGCGTAGGTCATAATCAAGTAGATACCATTTTATATAAGAGACTTGAACATCCTCAGATTTTGGTATCTGCAGGAGGTCCTGGAACCAATCCCTCATGAATACCAGAGAATAGTATTTTATTTTTTGAGCAACTAAAATGTTGTTTTTCTGTTAGTTTTAAAGCATAGTTTGATTTTGTTTTAAACAAAAGTTCATCTTGGTACCTGTATTAGTCCGTTCTTGCACTGCTCTAAAGAAATGCCTAAAATTGGGTAATTTATAAGAAAAGAGATTGAATTGGCTCATGGTTCTGCAGGCTGTACAGGAAGCATGGCAGCTTCTACCTCTGAGGAGGCCTCAGGGAGCTTTTACTTACGGTAGAAGGCAGAGTGGGAACAGATATTATAAATGTTAAACTCGTATATGTAATTTAAAGGGACTAACACCCAGGATATGGCTAGACCTTAAGTTAGGACTCTCAGCTACATGGCTGTGTTTAGTTTGCAAGTTTATCTCTTCATCATAGTTCATTCAAGTATGCTTGTCATTTCTGTTTTGAACAGAAAAAAAATGGAGCAAAATCTTGAAGTTGTAGTATAAAAGTTTGAACCAGGGGTAGAATACTGAAACAAACATGTTAAAAGATGGGGTCTAGGCTTCACATTACGTACGTAACCCTTCAAGGGCCTATTCTCTATGCTGTAGCTTTTCAATTAATGTCAATAATAGAATTCTTAGTACAAAATTCCTAGATACCTAGTCACCATTTTTAAACATTAGCTTGTCAGGAAAATGTGCCAAAAAGTTCCAAAACATGAAATTACAAATAAAAACTTAGAAAATAATCCCTTTAGCAATTGGGAACTGCCTCAGTACCTACTCAGATTGGAAACCCTCAACTTGGTCATGTTTTTTTATCACCAAGACAGCTGGTGTTGTTTACAACATATGTCTGAGTATTATTTTTAAGTTTCTAATTGCCAGTATCTCCAGTTTTTAAAAGGACACAAACCAACCTCTTTGTAAAACTTCTGCCCTCCAAAGGCTTTATGTTCTCTAAGATAGTTAAAAAGATTAAAAAAAAAAAAAAGAAAAAAAAAGAAACTCCTGTTCTTAATGATCCCATGCTGATAGTTTTTTTTGGATAAAGTGTAGGCTGCTGTTGATAGAGATGCCAAGTACATATGAAAGGAGGGACTCATATGGAAGGTGAACTTATTACCAGAAATCCTAACCTGCAGGTAGGGTTTCTTTCTTCCTCAAAATAAAAATTAACCCATGGGATGAGACGCAAATTTGGCAACAACACTGAATGATCTCTCTACAAGCTTTTTTTTTTTTTTTTTTTGAGACAGAGTCTTGCTCTGTTGCCCAGGCTGGAGTGCAGTGGTGCAATCTTGGCTCACTGCAACCTCCACCTCCCAGGTTCAAGCAATTCTCCTGTCTCAGCCTCCCGAGTAGCTGGCATTACAGGTGCCTGCCACCACGCCCAGCTAATTTTTGTGTTTTTTTTTTTTTAAGTAGAGACAGGGTTTCACCATGTTGGCCAAGCTGGTCTTGAACTCTCAACCTCAAGTGATCCACCCGCCTTGGCCTCCCGAAGTGCTGGGATTACAGGTGTGAGCCACTGCACCCAGCTTCTACAAGCTTTTATTCATCATAACCATACACATTTATTGTTGCATACCATAAGAAGCATAAAGCTTTAAAAGCCTTTTCTGGACTAGGCCACCTCTACCCCCTACTTTGTATGGTTTACATTGGTTTCTATGTGAATCATTTGATTATTGCATTCATGTTTTATCTCCCAAATACTGCTAGCTCCCTTAGGATGAGGTTATTGTTTTATATAAAAGATCCCTTTCAAAAAAGTAGTCTCAAAAAAAGATTGTAACTCTTGATTTACATAGCAAAGTATTAATTAATAGCATCTTCCAAGATCAGACGAGATTGAGCGTGTTCGGGGTGGTATGGCAGTAGACAAGTAACAGCATCTTAATTAGTTCACGTAAAACAAATCTCTAGCCACATTCACTCCAACTTTCAATATCACAAAATATGTGGTATTTCCTAAAAACATAGCTTTCTATGTCATCATCAAGTGAAAGTAAATACTTCCCCCCTCTATAAAAGAACAAAACCTATCCAACTTAAATAATGAAATACGTTATTGTTAAAAGAATCCTAGAGTCACAGAAACTGGATACTGAAAAGGAAGTTTGAACTAAGTTGATAGCATTGGGAGTGGGTGTAAAGAGTGGCTAGGAATGACATCTTCCTTGTTCCCCATACGCACATATACCACTCTATTTTGCCAGATACACCAGGCAGCAGCTTTTTCAAATACACACACACACACACACACACACACACCCCTACACACCTTTACACCTTAACCTCTCACTGTGGCATTACTAGGGTAGTGAGCCTCTGTGAATGATGAAAGTGAGTAGTGTCTTTGGTGTGTTGAGCCAAAAAATAGATTGAAATCACTGACAATACCAATCCTCATTTGACACATATGACCATTACAGCTTTGAGAAGATAAAATGACTTGTTCCAAATTACTTTTGGCAGAGAAAATAACCTGAATCTCAGGTCAAGTTGTGCTCTATTTCTTTTGTACATTTAAAAGTGTGGGGATCCTCTTGGAATTAGCCTGTGAAATGTATTTGCATTGAAAGGTCAATCTCAGAAATTTCAGAGCAAAGGTTTTGTTTGTATGTATGGGGGAAAGGATACTTACAGTTTTAGTATCAATGCAATTTGATGTAAACTCTCATTAGAAAGTCTAAGTTTACTAAGCTATGTATTAATTTATGTAGGTATAACAATAGTAGAGATGAATAAAACATCACTTCAGTATTTCTCTCTTCATCTTGACAAGTGAAGTTCAGGTGTGGTAATATCTATTATGTAGGGGCTCCCCAAAGAACTTCGGGTCAAGAAATACAGAGTACATAGGCAGTATATAAACATACTTATTGTTGCATCCAGTCTATGGAAAAAAAATACAGAAAGAACATTTGAGCACAATAAATCTCCCCTGAAGAGAGTTATTACTTGCTGCAACCTGTCTGCAGCAGTCAGAGGAAGGAAGTCAGCAAGAAAGGGAAAGAATGCCAGGTTGCAAATACCAAACGGTCCCATCATTTGCAATTCAAGACTAACAGCAGATTCCTAAAACTCAAAGTTCAAATTCAGCTGCTAAAATTACAATGGTCTCCTAGATTTTAGAATCAATTTTTCTACCAGTAAAGGTGATCTTAATCTAAAATATTAATAGCGAAAACCACAGAGGATATGTGCTAAAAGAGACTGCAGAAATTATGTCTAACCTTCTTATTTTCAGATGAGGTTAACATGGATTAGAGAGTGTTTATTTGACTCCTAGTCCAGTGTTCTGTCCATTACATTTTGTTAGGAAGAATTATAATTCTAACAAATTACTTCCAAATGCCAGGTAAATCAGGCCTGATTAAAAGTATGTCTTTTATAGCTGTTAAATGGTTCTGAAAAACTAATTCTGAAGGATTTATAGATAATCTATTATTTCGTTTTCTTTTGTAAAAGTTTTGACAAGTTTTTAATCTGATATTATGATGCTTTTGGAAGCTAACAGATGTTGCTCTGAAAGTCATATTTCTCACTTAATTACAGTTTTAATAAAGCAGCCTGGGTAATGTTAGTTGGGGGAGTATTTAGGACACATAGGAGCCAAGTCAGATAGAAGTCATAGAAGTGTTGCAGTCAAGAGGCGTTTGATTATAAGGTGCATCATTACTTTGTAGACTACTAAAAAAGAAAATGCAGCCAATTAAACTATTATATGCATTGTCTCTGATTTCTGCATTTAAAAAATGAAGAAATATGTTTCCTATAGTCATTGAAATACAGTAAGTCATTGGTTAGGAAAGGTAAGGACCTTTCTAAAGGGGAAGAAGCAGAGTAGAGGTGAGAGTGCATAGCATGTAGAGCCTGGGTTACAGGCTCCTCTGGGAAGCAGTGGGATATTAACTGGAAGGCTGCAGGACCTAGGACTGGGAGGTGCAGGAAGTGAGGACAGTGTCCAGACCTAAGCCAATTGTCCTGAGTCTCCTGGTTCCATTTAGTTAGTGAACAGGATAATGTATCAGAATCAGTCTTAACAATTTAAGTGGGAGAGCAGCATTCAAAATCTTGAGACTCTCCTAGAATTTAGAAGAGGAATGAAGTGATTAAATGCCAGCCGAAACTATTTTTTAGGCAATAGTGGGCCTCTGAAAAGCAATGAAATAAACAAGTTTTTAGAATATGAATCTAACATGGGTGTGAATAATTATGGTCTGCCAAAAATCTTGTCTTTTTGTTGTTGTTGTTGTTGTTGTTCAGAGACTCCTTCTAGAGTAACAATATTGGTGTGATGACTAGCCTTTTTTCTTTCTATTTTACCAAGTTGTGCTACTTCTCTGAGAAAAATCCAAGTTTTACACTTAATAGTAAAGAAGCCAGTGGTTATTTATATGAGATTTTTACCCACCCTAACCTTAGACTCAGTGCCACAACACAGCATGCTAAATTAGGTTACATCCTTAAAAAAAAAAAAATAATTCACTTTGGGTGGAGTACAGACCTGCCCGTAGCCATCAGTTTTACTGCAGGCAAAATAAAGACACACCTCTTCTTGAAAACACAGACAACACAAATTACTGTGGCCAGCTTCTTATATTATAATTTTTACATCAGCTCACCCCTAACTGCTAATCACCTAATACTACAATGTAAACACTGCCCCTTCCAAAGACCAGGCTTCCTTTGGTGGTATTCTGTGATAACCTGTCATTCTGTAGTATCCTTGACATGTCTCCCTCTTACAAGATTCTCTCAACTCTGCCTGTGTTTTATCACCTCTGTCCTATCACTGTGAACAAGAAAATGCCTTCCTATTTGTCCCTTGCTAAATTCCTACTCATCTTTTAAGAATCAGACCTTCCGACCACCTCCAGCAGGAGTTTGGGCTTCTATGCATAGAGCAGTTACCTCTTTCTTTTTCTTTTGTTTTTTTTTAAATACAAGTAGTATCCCCTTATCTGCAGGGGATACATTCCAAGACCCCCAGTGGATGTCTGAAACCATGGGTTATATTAACTGCTATATATAGGTTTTTTTCTTATACATACATACCTATGATGACATTTAATTTATAAATTAGGCACGGTTAGAGATTAACAGCAATAATTAATAATAAAGTAGAACAATTATAACAATATGCTATAATAAAAGTTATGTAAATGTGTTCTCTGTCTCTCTCAAAATTTCTTATCGTACTATACTCACCGATTTTCAGACTGAGGTTGACCTTGGGCAGCTGAAACTGCGGAAAGAGAAACTGAGTCTAGGAGGACTTTCTATCTCAATTCTTGCATTGTATTGTACACTCCTTAAGGATAAAAGCCATGTTTCTTCAGAATCTTATCCCAAAAACTTAGCAGAGTGCCTGGTACATAATCAGTGGTCACTGAATATTTTTTGATTGATTAGATGATGGAGATTTATGTATGTCTAGCTATAAAGTTTATGTTTATCATATACAATATTGGCTTAATAAGATATTCTTTGGCCTCAAAATTAGAACCTAATAGGAAGCTTAAGACATAAAACTAATTTGATGACAAGGAAGCATGAAATAAGTGCTCTAAAAAGAAACTCAAGAACATTTAGGAAGGATATACCGCATCCAGCAAGGGTGACTAAGTGATAATAATTACGCTAAGTCTTGGGGAAGAAAGGATGCTATTTCAGGAGTTGGAGGAGAGGAATAGGTAGTTATTCCATATGGAAATAATACTCTAGGCAAGGGATACAAACATGAAAGCAAGGAATGTATTTGAAGCATGGTATCTTCTAATTGCATAGTTCAAAATTCTAAATAGGAGGTCAGTGGCTGATAGAGCTAGGCAAGGAAGTTGAAATCACATTATGGAAAAGTTTAGAATGTAGTAGGCAGTAGAGAGACATAATTTCTGAATAGAAAAAAATACTGTCATGAGATTTTACAAAGATTAATCCCTGCTCTGACTGGATTAGAAGAAGCAGAAACTGTAGGCCAGGGGTGCAGGGTTCTTTAGGAAAGAAATATAAGACAAGAAGTTAAACTAAATAAAAATAAGACAAGGATGTATATGAGTGATATTGTAATGTATAAAGAAAAGTGTCTCATTAGACTCGCAAGCTGGTCCATTTACATTTGATCATATTTTAAGAGAAACATGAACAAGCCAAGGCAAGTCCAAAGGAGAGTAATCAGGATTTGAGCGAGAGGGAGGGATGAGGGTCTGCAAGTGGTGAGTTCCTGGTTAATCAGCTGGGGAAAAAAGACCAGGAAGGAGGAATGTGATAGGCAGCTTCAGTTATTCAAAGGGCTGTCCTCTAGAAGAGACAACGTCCTTATTCTGTTACTTCAGAGAGGCAAGAAGAGACACCATAAAAGTGGGTTGTGTCCAGAAGAGTGTGATCAAGATATGGAATGATTTGGAAACTGTGTCACACAAGAAGAATAAAAGTATTTTTTATGATAAAGGAGAATTTTAAGGAACTTGAACAACACCTTTAAGTACGTGCAAGGAAAAATGGGACTTTTGAACATTCAGTTAACTCCATATAACAGAACCATCTAATTTATAGATAAGCAACTTTTCTCTTTACCAATTATAGTGGGCCATCTGTCAAATATTATAGAGTACATGAGTATGTTGGAAGGAAATGTTGACAGTGACAAATGTTTTTAAAAGGGAAAATTAATAGTGTATACTACATTTATTTTATTAGTATCTCTAATATCAGATGGAAAAGAAAGGATAATCAATGGGCCCACTGATGGCTTAGAACTTATGTCTATAAAATTTACTCATATTATTGCATTAATATTTCAGAATTCATAGTCTCAAATAAATACAAAATATAGAGAGACATATCAGGAAGTTTAGGTTACCTATGTATAAATAATTAAATCTCTTTATTAAAAGGAATACCAATACCAAATTTTATTTTATAAGGAGTCATCATGGCATAGTATGAAGAGCTGTGGGTTGACATCAGGCATACCTAAATTTGAAACCAGCTCTGCTACTTACTAGCTATTTTAACTTTAGCATGTTATTTGGCCCCTCTGGGTCATGGTTTAATCATCTATAAAACAAGGATATAATTCCTCTCTCCAGGGTTATTATACAGATTAATAATAATGTTTATGTAGTATATAAAAAGAACCTCATACATATTTGATATTTAAAATGGCAATTATTAATGTTATTATCTGAAAAGCTTTTAACAAGCATGCTACATAGATGCAAATGGTAAAGTGGAAAGAATGTGGACTTTGGAATCAGACTGACCTAGCTTTGAAGGCTAGCATTGTCACTCACTAGCTGTACATCCATAGTAACGTGATTAACCAAGCTGAACTCAGATTATCTGTAAAATAAAAACACTGCCTGGGCCGGGTGCAGTGGCTCACGCCTTTAATTCCAGCACTTTGGGAGGCCAAGGCGGGTGGATCACAAGGTCAGGAGTTCAAGACTAGCCTGGCCAACATGGTGAAACCCCGTCTCTACTAAAAATACAAAAAAATTAGCTGGGCATGGTGGCACGTGCCTGTAATCCCAACTACTCGGGAGGCTGCTTGAACCGGGACCCAGGAGGCAGAGGTTGCAGTGAGCTGAGATTGCACGGCTGCATTCCAGCCTGGGCTACAGAGCGAGACTCCATCTCAAAAAAACAAACAAAAAAAAACCAACACTGCCTGTCTACTCCACAAGTTCAGAGTAGTAAATTAGGTCATGCTTATTATTTTTGTTTTTAGGATAGTCTGGTATGTAGTAAAACCTCAGTGTTAATTTCATTTTATTTCCCCAAATATATGAACAGGCTGTACCCCACTTATGACCTCTTAACATGTATTTTACAGACTTACGTGGACTGGAAGTCCTGGCTGGGCTCCACAGTCCCTGAGGGAAGGGAGAGCTTCCCTTTTTTGAACATCCAAACCCCAGGGACTGATTCACCTAACTGCTCTCTATTAGGCAACCTTTGAAAGGAAACTTCTGAGTTTTAATAAATGAAGAGAGGACAGAGACCCATCTCTTGTTTTATGCAGAAGTAAAGAGTTTAAGTGACTAATGTCCAGGCACACTTACTGTAATTACTCCTCTCTAAACCTTATGTAATACTTCTAAAGCCCTACATCTTTCGAGAGGGTGTAGTGATCAGAGGTAAGGTTTAAAGTCTACCACTTAGACCTGGTTTTTAACTTCTCATCAAAATACCACAGTCTGTATTGAGTGTTCTGATCAGGCTTGTTTCCTTATTATTGAGGTGACTTACTTTGCTCTTTCTCTGCACATTTAACCATGGTGTTCTTTTTATTGAGAAAACCACCCCTTTTGTGCTCTTATATAAATTCGGAGCTATACTTCAAGTCACCCCAAGATCTGCCTTCTTTGTGACCTCTAGTGATCCTTCTAACCCACAGTGATTTTTCCCTACCTTGAGCTTTCACAGCCCCAGTTCTTCCATATTTTGTCACTTACTTTGTATTTTGAGTTATTTTCTAATTATTTCATGTGTGTAACTTACTTTCCCAATAGAAATTTAAGTCTTTGAAGAGAGGAAACTGTATTATTGGATTTTTTTGTTTTATTTTTTGTTTTTGAGACAGAGTCTCGCCCTGTCACCCAGGCTGGAGTGCAGTGACACGATCTCGGCTCACTACAACCTCCGCCTCTTGGGTTCAAGTGATTCTCCTGCCTCAGCCTCCTGAGTAGCTGGGATTACAGGCACCTGCCACCACGCCTGGCTAATTTTTTATTTTTGTATTTTTAGTAGAGATGGGGTTTCACCATATTGGCCAGGCTTTTATATCCCCCACTATGCCTAGCAAAAAATGTAATTGTATAATTATCTAATTAAGATTTATTGAAATGCTTTAAGTTTTTAGATTCTAATTGAAGTCTCTATGCCAATACTTTATTACTTTTTTTGGTTCATTTGCCTTTGAGAATTTTCTTAGCATTTTTAATTTACTTTAATAATTGAGCGATTATGACAGGAAATCATTTCATGTAAAAAACAGACCAAGTATTCTGGTTCCTAGCCAGTTTTCTTTCATTTAGATATGATGGTACTAAAGCAAACAACAAATCACACTTCTACTTAATTAGTGATTCCGCTATTCTGAATATATATTTCATGGCAATAAGAATTTGTTGAAGTTTGAAGGCCTTTTTACAGTCTCTAAAAAGACTTAAAATTAGTGTTTTCATTCAAGTTATAGATGGTTATAATCTCAGACAGCTGAGACTTTTCATTTTCACCTTAAGGTTAATTTTATTTGGAGTGAACTGTAAAAAAAAAAAATACTTTGGCTTTATAAAAATTCTTTTTAGTGTAAAAATGACTGAGAATATTATTATTCCCTTTATATGAAATGTCCAGCTAAGGAAAATTATAGAGAAAAAAGGTAGATTAGTAGTTGCCTTGGGCTAGAGTTAGGAGATGCCTTGGGGATTAAGTATAAATGGACATGAGGCAACTTTTGGGTTAGTGAAAATGTTCTAATACTACATTATGGTGGAGGTTGCACAATTTTGTATATTTCCTAAAAATTATTGAATCGTATGCTTAAATTCATGAATTTTGTGGTATGTAAATTATTTCTTAATAAAGTTATTAAAAATAATTTATGAAATTATAGGGTTAAATTTTATTTTATAATAAACATAATAAATTGTTCTTAGTATCCATTTATGAAAGTAAATATGTTTCTTGAAATTATTTCATTAGAAAAACTATTGCTACTCTTTAGCTGTATGGCTATCTGTAGGTCTTGTATGTGATTTATTTATTAATAAATTTATATTGAACTAAGTAGAATTTTTAAAAATATGGCTACTCATATGTAAAAGTTACTGGAATGGTCTTCTTATTTTTCTGACCTTTTTATATCCATATAAATTCGGATGATTTCTCATTGATATTTATGATATTCTGCTCTGAAAATAATATAATCAATTACTTGCCTTTTTAAGTCAAGTATTCTACCCTAGTTGACTATAAAGTGAATTTTTTCAAAGGAAGTCTTAAATTTTTCATATATCTCTAAGATTAAATTTGAGAGATGTTCACATTGGGGGGAAAATCAAATTTAGTAAGCTGTGAACTTTGGCAATGCAAGATTGAACTACTGCCTTAAATATTTGTTAATATCTGCTCACTATTCCATTCACATAGCATAAGAATTTCCCTTATGCCTGATATTTTTGGCTTCATATTTTTAATTTCTATTTCTGGATTTGTTTTCTTATGTCCAATGGAGCATTGATGCTGATTTTTTTACTTCATAAATACATAGTATCTGTGATGGTTAATACTGAGTGTCAACTTGATGGCATTGAATGATGCAAAGTATTGACCCTGAGTGTGTCTGTTAAGGTGTTGACAAAGGAGATTAACATTTGAGTCACTGGGCTGGAAAAGGCAGACCCACCCTTAATCTGGGTGGGCACAATCTAATCAGCTTCAGACACAGCCAGGATATAAAGCAGGAAGAAAAACGTGAAAAGGTTTGACTGGCTTAGCCTCCCAGCCTACATCTTTCTCTCGTGCTTTATGCTTCCTGCCCTCAAACACTGGACTCCAAGTTCTTCAGCTTTGGAACTCGAACTGGCTTCCTTTTGCTCCTCAGATTATGTGAGTTAATATTACTTAATAAACTCCCCTTTATGTATGTATGTATCCTGTTAGTTCTGCCCCTCTAGTATCAATCAAAATTTGAAGTATCAATCAAAATTTGAAGCTACAAGAGAATTTAGAAATCATCCAGTGCAACTTATTAAATTATACTTTTGATAGGGGATGCTAAATGGTTAGGGAACTTGTTTGGATCTATGGATTTAGTTGGTTATATACTCAGCTCTTAATTGCCAAGGAATAGTCATGATGAACCAGCAGACTTTCCTCACCTAGTTGGGGAGAAAAGAATTAGATTAATTTTCGGTTCCTTGAACTCTAGAATTCTATAAATCTATCAACTGTAACTATGTCAAATATAATGCTATGGATGTTACTCTTCTTAATTAACTATGTCTACCTTCACTTTCTCATAGTCCAGCTATCATTAATCTTGGATTATAATGTATGGATCCTATCTGCCTGGCTCCCTGAACTTTTTATAGAAAGGAGTATATACTATATTAGTAAAAGCACACACTCTGGATTTAAACTCCTTGGGTTTGGGTATTGGTTCTGCCACTCATTTACACTGTGTCCTTGGACAGGTTATTATCCCCTCAATATGGGGAGAATAAAATGCTTCATAAACTGGTGAGGATTAAATGAATTGATACATGCTTGAAATAGTCCACTGAATAGAATAGGAACTCATAATAAGATGAATAATTAATATAACTCAAACCAATTGGTTTCAGGGCCTTATAGTATATGTAAGTATATTGTTATATATTTATATATTATATATATTTGATATATATACTTACATATAGATATCTATATATAATAATATACTTATATGTAGATATCTATATATATAGCTTTTTGGGGGGTCCTACTTAGCCTTTCTTTCTCCATAGGTTTAATTATAGAGCTGTGTTTCTTTTGTTTGTTTGTTTGTTTGTTTTTGAGATGGATTCTCGCTCTGTTGTCCAGGCTGGAGTGCAGTGGCGCGATTTCGGCTCTCTGCAACCTCCGCCTCCTGGTTTCACGCCATTCTCCTTCCTGAGTCTCCCAAGTAGCTGGGAGTACAGGCGCCCGCCACCATGCCCAGCTAATTTTTTGTATTTTTAGTAGAGACGGGGTTTCACCATGTCAGCCAGGATGGTCTCGCTCTCCTGACCTCGTGATCCACCCACCTCGGCCTCCCAAAGTGCTGGGATTACAGGCGTGAGCCACTGTGCCTGGCCACAGCTGTGTTTCTTAAACTTAAGTAATGCATAAATGTATTGTAAAGAAAATACCTCAAACTTCTATGAATATACCTACAAATTCCAGTTGAAGAACTACATTAATTAAATGCTGCCACCTTCCATGGTAGCTTGGTTCCAACACAATCAGAAACTCTAATGCAATTTTTGATGCTGAAATCAGGTAACCAGTACTTTATTGTAAGATCTTCAGCTGATTGAGCATTTTAATTTTTTTAGTCATCATCAAAAGAAAAACAGAAATTTTAAGCATATGAAATATCTTGAGACTATTTCAGCAGACCCTAGTTGAGAACTGTTGCTTCAAAAGTAAAAATAACACACCTATGCACACCAAACTGATTGTTTTATATTCAAAACTCCAGTATCACTATTTGTTTTGATCAGTTGAAATTACTTAAGAGTAATACCAGGCCTGCTGCCAGTGGTGGTAGCAACTGAAGCTGATTTTTATCAGATCAAGAGTGAGCCAGGATAATGCCAGTTTGGGGCCAGCTCTAGGTAGAATGCTAAAAGTTGTCGAGACTTCTGTCTTCCTTCTGTTACCCTACTACATTCTGTCATCCTTCCTCCTGTCTGTGCCCTTTGTCAGTGCCCTTACCCCAACCCCAAAAGCTCCTCACTGAGATGCTTGACATGTTACTTTTCCCAGCCTATTTATGTTTTAATAAAGCAAATCTAAGTCCCTGAAATACCTCAAGACTTGTTAGAATCTCTTAAAGTGAAATTTCTAACACTCTGAGTTCAATAAGAAGAAATAAAAGTACATATATTTTTATATAATTTTTTATGTTTGCAAACCAAGAAACATGCCATTTCTCCTAGTAAAAATGGAGGAAATGAGGACTACTTTGCCTTTTCTCCTGGACAGAGTAGTCCTCATTTCCCCCTTTTTTCTTTATAAAAAGGAAATGATGATAAAAAATTGTTAATTGGATACCACTTCAAATGGGGATTAGTTATGCATAGAATATTTCAGATATATTAGTATAGAAGTCATTTAAGATACAAGCATTTTATCCTTTTGTAAGTTCTTTTGTCTAAAGTTTGTTAAGAGGAAAGCCAAAGATTATTTTATTGTATACTAAAAGCTGTAAATATTATTAATTTATGTCCTATACTTCCCTATGGAAAAGGGAAACTCAGTATTACCATGAACAGGATCCATTCTTTATATGAGTAGTTAGAAGCTAATTGTAGGTTATTGAGATTTAATTTAGTCTCTGGTTATCATGTTTAGAATCTTATGACATGATTTGTTTTAGAGAAATAACCTGCTTGCAGTTAAGTACATTCCTTAGATGTCAGCCTGGTTAACCAGTGTCTGTCCTCAGTTGGTAAATGTCTACTTAGATGCCAGTGATGCGAATAGAAACTGTCGTGTCAGCTTATAACATTCTCAGAGGGTTGCACTTTCAATGCAGATGGGGGGAAGGACAAAGTAATAGCTTCTTGTTGGGATTACAGTAAGTGAGGGCTCAAGTGAAGATCTCTTAGTTCCTTGAATGATCCTTTAAAAGGTAATAGTTTTCCATTTTTTGCTTTCAGTTCTTGCATATGTAATGAAAATAACGTGAACTTAGAAATATGGGCTTAGTAAATTCTTAGTAAATTATGTTCACATGCTATAAGATTTTAATTGAGTTTCAGGAAGGGAATTTATATTTAATACCAACCTACGGCATGCCTATATTTTAAACTATTAATCATCCAGTAACCCATAAGCCTAGGAAGGATTAGTCCAAGGTATTACAGTCTCAAAGAGATAGAGCCTGGCTATGAGCATTGTTCTGTCTGATTATTTTTCATTTTCTCTTTTGTTTTGTTTTTTTGTTTCTAGCCTAGGCAGAGTGCAGTGGCATGATCTCAGCTCACTGCAACCTCTGCTTCCCGGGGTTCAAGCAGTTCTCTTGCCTTAGCCTCCCAAGTAGCTGGGATTACAGGCGCGTGCCACCATGCCCAGCTAATTTTTTTGTATTTTTAATAGAGACAGGGTTTCACCATATTGGTCAGGCTGGTCTTGAACTTCTGACCTCAAATGATCCGTCCGCCTCTGCCTCCCAAAGTGCTGGGATTACAGTTGTGAGCCACCGCGCCCGGCCTGTTCTATATTATTTTAAAACCTAAACCCTTTCCTCTTAAACAAGCAGACATCTGTAATATATGTAGCCTAATTGTAAAATAGATAAAGGTAACGGAGAGTATGGTTGGTATAGTTTCTGGTTAGTGCTAAATGATTGGAACAAAGAAAGGAGAGATTACTCTGGACTGGAATGATCAAGAAAAGCTATATAAGGATACAACTTGAGGTGGACTGTGAACTCTGGGTAGAAACAGAGTTAGGGTTCGTTTTGGAGGTTCTAACAATTGTAATATTTTTAGTAGTTACAAGTAGAGCTCTGTCATTCCCATCATCTAATTATAATGTGCAAAGACTGATTGCATGTGCTCTTTGACTACAGTTCTTGGCACTAATAACCCTAAACAAAGCTGGAGGCGCTAATTACCTCCTTTTCCTAATCTGAATTTTGATGTGCTTTTGAACTAGTAAGTCTTCTGGCATTCTAAGAAGACTTACCCCATCACTGGGGAGACATTTACTTCAGCATTCAGAACTAGATTTTTGAATTAAAGTTTTTTAGAGGAGTTTTTCACGCAGTAGCACGAATAAATTATCAGTGTCTTTATTTTTCTATACCCCTATCGTCATTGCCTGCATATAAGAAGGAGATAAGTATAACAGTTTACTCATGGGATATGTGTACTTTTTGATAGAAAACATGGAGACTATGAAAAGCATTCATTTTGTCTCCTGGTTGTCAGATTCTGTCTGTAACTGACAGTATGATCCTATATCTTTTAAATGTGCTATTACCTGAGTTTCTTGTGGTAACACTAAAGGTAGAAAGAAAAAAAGTTAACTTAGGGTAAAGGCTATTTGTTCCTTTTTCATTAAAAAACCAGGAAATTCTTTTTTGATTGGTGACATTGTATTAATATTTAGTCTGATTTATTAGCATGAGGCAAACAGCTTTTTTCCCCAGAGTGTTGACTTAGAGAATGTGGACTTATATAAAAATAAAGATAATTTAGTTTATGATTTTTCTTCTTTTTTCAAAATTCAGTTTCTTTCTTAACTTTTTGTTGGACTTTTTCTCACTTTTTAAAAAAACCGTTAGTTTTGTGACTTGGGCAACCTACTCGGCCTCAATTTTCTTATCCCTAAAATGGGGTTATTAACCCACCTATTTAACAGGGTGGTTGGTAGGATTAAATGAGATCATATCTGTGGAATGATTCAAACAGTTAGAACGGTACCTCATAGTTACTTAGTGAGTAAGTATTAGCTGTTGTTTTAAATAAAACCAGTAGGATTTCAACCACACTGGCAGGTGTGCCCAGCTCTGCCCTTTGCTAGCTGTGTGACCCTAAAAATGTTACTTAGCCTCTTTGTATTTCAGTTTCCATGTCTGGAACACAGAAGTAATACTGATGCCTACCTTGTAGATTTTTGTAACAATTAAAGCAGTTAATGCTTATAAAAGTTCTCAGAACACCCTGGCACATAGTAAGTCTGTTGTTATAATTATTTTCAACATTATGACTGTTTTTGTCAGGATGGGTTTTTTTAAAGCAATGCATAAAAGTACTATAAATATACATTTGTTCTATATAATGGCCAACTAAGGAAACAAAAGCAGATAAGGTAAAAGCACAAGAAATGAGGAAACAGAAAGAAGGCAAACAGGAATAGGCAGAAGGATAAGTACTAAAAAACATACATACACTTCCAGGGAGACAGGACAGATCAGAAAGTTCTTCCTATTTCTAAAATGTGTTTATACACACACACACATGAAATGAAATTCTAGACTACAGTAAGTGATCGTTGGGCTATTTCCTATATCATAGCATTTTCACATTGTATTTTGTTTGCTCAGTTAATTATCCATCTTCCCCTGCAAGCTCTTGAGGGTAAGAAACATTATGTCTTGTTCATCTTTGGAACCCTACTGTCTAGCATGTAGAAAGCTCTCAATATTTAAATTGAATTTAAAAATAGGGTTTTGCAATACTAACTTGTATTTTTCCATAAGTGCTTTTCTAATATTTTCCATAAATTTTCCACAAATATGCCTTGATATTTTATATATATATAGAATTCCTTGACTGTGTGTGACGTAGTTTAAAATTTTCCTTTTCCTAAAATTTTTATTTTCTTTTTAATTTGGAAGTCTCCATTCTTATTAAAATTAAGTGCTTATGCTATTTAATATAATAATGCTTGTTACACCTTTAGGAAAACATAGTTGTTCACCATGCTTTATATATCATGTGTGAACTTTTCTATATTTTTTTCCTTTCAGAGTGTATTGTTCTTTTTGTTTGTAAAGCAGCATACTTGATGCTGCAACCAGTGACTTTTTGCCATGCATTCTTAATACTTCTTGGAATATTTGGTTTAGGAAGTGGGGTAATTAGTACATAAACATTGTGTAGCAGAACTACCCTAATGAGTGCCTTTTGGCCTGTCTTCAATGATAAACAAAGTAAGATGTGTGTCAGCATTCATCCTAACACTTTATAAAAATTGTTATAGCCCTATGGGGCAGCATACACAAGATAAGTTAAATAATGTAGTAGTTGAGACCATGAGAAGGAGTTTTGTCTGTCTATTAAATAGTCTTTGCATGATAAATTAGCTTCCTAGCTTTGAAGGCTTCATTAGTCTTAATTATCCAGAAAGCATAAACTTAGCCATCAAAGTGTATCCCTAATAACGTTTTACATCTTTAGTGAAATGTTGCCTCTTTAATCTGTACCTGAACCAATTTCACTATCTTCCTATAATCTGTAGGCGAAAAAGAGCATTAGCTTAGACCATCAAAATGAAATGATTCAGGAACTGGGTTCAGAGGCAAAACATTTCTCACCCATTTTATGGGGCCTTTAGGAAATTTTCTTTCATTTAGTTCACTGTTACTTAAGTCTGTTATTTCAGAAGACCACTACTTCCTATTTTTGAAGTATAAATACTTTAAAGATTTTCCCATTAAGATGTTGCTTTGTTGGTTTACAATACTGGGACTACTATATAGGAACAGATCATTTTTTCTAGAGACAAGGAACAGAACTTTCTGCTAGACAGCTCATTTCTTAGAGACACTCTAAGCTTAAAATTTGGGACTCATTATGAAGTCTAGGTACAGTTTCTGAAGAATCTCATCTGTATTAAGAAGTGGTTGTTCAAAACCTCTTTGTAATTAATTTTCTTACATTAAATCACAAGGCCGAAAATGGAAAGTAAATATGTAAAAAAGTAGAAAACTTAAATAGGTTAATAATTGTCAAAGATATTGAAATGGTAGTCAAAGCCCTCCCCAAAAACTAAACACAAACACCTGAATAAACAGACACACTTTCCTAAGCCAAATAGATTTTATAGGACATTGTTACCAGATTTTCAGGGGATGTAACTCCTGTCTCATATGGATGCTTTAAAAATAAAAAAAAGCCAGGATGCTATCTGGCTAATTTTGCAAGGCTTGTACAACCTTAATTCCAAAAGATAGCAGAAAAGTATAGGTCCACCACACTTATCATTACAAGTGTGGGAATTCTAAATCAAATTTAGTGAATAAGTCCAATGGTTTTTTTTTTTTTTTTTGAGTCGGAGTCTCACCCTGTCACCCAGGCTGGAGTGCAATGGTGCAATCTCTGCTCACTGCAACCTCTGCCTCCCGGGTTCAAATGATTCTTCTGCCTCAGCCTCCCGAGTAGCTGGGCTTACAGGCGCCCGCCACCACGCCCAGCTAATTTTTGTATTTTTAGTAGAGACAGGGTTTCACCATGTTGGCCAGGCTGGTCTCAAACTCCTGACCTCATGATCCGCCTGTCTCAGCCTCCCAAAGTGCTGGGATTATAGGCCTGAGCCACTGCACCCAGCTGGTAATTTTTTAATATAGTATTTTATCTAAGGAAGTTAAGGATGGTTTAACATTTAAAAAATCAAAGAAATTCACTATATTAATGGTGAAAATATGTAATAGGCAAAAAAATTATATAATTGTCTAAAAGCATGCTTTGAAAAGCATTTGATAAACTTTAACTATATAATTAAAAGTTTAGAAAATTAGGAATAGAAGGAAACTTTACAAACTAGTTATATACAAAAGCCTACAACAAATATCAATACCAAAGCTTTAATCAAACTTTATACAAAGCAAGACAAATATATATTCTTGATATAGATCTGACTAGTCCAATAAGAAAAAAAAAGTGAAATAAAGGTGGACAGAGAAATGGTGGAGCAGAAAAGAGAAACTAAAATAGATAAAATAGTCCTTACTTGGAAGTTATACATTGTCTATGTGGGCAAATTATTAGAACTAGAAGAAGCAAGCTATATACTGTCAATAGTTTCAAGCTATATACTTTCAAGCAAGCTATGTACTTTCAGTATACTTTCAGTAGTTTTGTTTTTCCAGATTTAGCAGTGACTACACTTCAAAATTCACAGCAATTACAAAAAGTATACTGCATTTAAACATTAACCTAACAAAAAATTATAATAGCTTTAGGGAACAAATTACAGAACTTTACTAAAGGACGTAAATGAAAACTTGGTTAAATGAAGAGCTATAACATGTCTATTGGTGGGGCACATAACAACATAAAGATACCAATTCTCCCCAAATCCAATTCCAATTAAAATTATAATAGGACTTTTGGGGAGCCTCAGTTAACTGACTCTGATGTAGAAAAAGTTTCTTAGATAGCTAAGTCTATTTTGAAATGTATCAGGAAGAGGGATGATTTTTTTCAACCACATTTTAATCCATATTTGTAAAAGTAGTATGGAACTGGCATAGAAACAGATGATTACACTAATGAAACAGAAGAGACAGGTCAAAAACAGAACCATGGTGGGGAAAAGGAATGTTGCTTAGTAGGTTCTTGAAGACTGGTTTACAAAATTTTAAAAATAAAGTTGGGCCCCTACTTCACATCACATACCATGTGAACTCCACAGAGAACAAGGACTTAAAAGTGACAGGTATAACCACAGAGCTAATAGAAGAAAATGTAAGAGAATATTTTTCTGATCTTTTTTTTTTTTAAAAATATATATATATTATTTTGAGACACAGTCTTGCTTTGTCATCCAGGTTGGAGTGCAGTGGCACGATCACGGCTCACTGCACCCTCAACCTCCTGGGCCCAAGCAATCCTCCCACCTCATCCCCCTCAGGTAGCTGGGACAACAGCTGCATGCCACCATGCTTGGCTGATTTTTGTAGAGATGGGGTTTCACCATTTTGCCCAGGCTGGTCTTGAACTCCTGGGGTCAGGCAAGCAATCATGCCCAGCCTATTTTCTAATCTTGATATGAGGAAGAACTTCTTAAACCCTACTGCAAAAGCACAAACTGTCAGGGATACAATTTTTTTTTGCTTTACATTGTCAAAACTAAAGATTTTTGTTCAATGATTAAAGAGTAAAAAAATTAACAGAATAGTGACAGATTGGAAGAAGATATCTGCAGTGTCATAAGCAGACAAGAGATAAATATGTAGACCGTAAGAAAAATGCTTTCAAATCAAGAAGAAACCAATATATACAAAAGCAAAAGTTGTTACTAGACAATTCATGGAAGGGACTCCTTAATGTCTAAGTGTATAAAGAGAGATGTTCAACCTTATGAGGAATTAGAGAAATGCTAATTGAAACAACATACCACTTCCCATCTATTTGGGAAGAAGTTTTTGAAAAATCAGTTGGTAAATCAAAATATAGGTGAGGATTTGGGGTAATGAGGACATTCATGCACTGCTGGTTGAAATGCAGGCTGACATAGCTGGTCTGAAGAGCAATGTCACAGTCCTTTGTAAAAGTAAATATGTTTATAACTTGTCACCCAGAAGTGCCATTTCGTGTACATATTCTATTGAAACACATTTCAGCTTGATAATGTTGTGTATCCCAGGATGTTTACTGTGGAAGTGTTTCTGGTAGTGTGGGGTTGAGGACAACTTAAGTGTCCATCACTATGAGAATGGTCAAGTAAAATGCAACAGATGCATCCTGTGGAACGTTCTGTAACAGAGCAATAAAATAAATGTTCAGGCAATGCCCTCCAGCCAGAGACTCCTGGGAACACACACCTGGAGTGGAACAAGTTGGGTTTATTCCTCCTTGTATGGAGGAGTAATGCACACCTTGCAGAACTGGGGGTGTCTTAGCAAGAGGATGTTAGGAGGGAATTATAAGAGCTGAGCTTGTATGAGATGATATGGGGGAGAGCTTAAGAAAGTGGGCATTGTACTGGATTGCTTACTTTCAGGAGGCAGAGACAACGCCATGATTGATTATCTTAATTAAATCATCTGTAAGGAGGGAAGAATTGAGTGAAGCTAATGGTGTAATTGGTAAAGAAGCAGTCACTCTTACTAGCTGGAACTGGGAATGTATGTTTATTTTGTGGCTTGGAGAGTGTTCATATTTTGTCCATACCTGAGTATGCAGCGGTCTTGTTTTTGTCTTGATCTGTTACTGTCACAGAGTGGCCTCGTCTAATGTTGCTGTTCTGTGAAATTGTTCATGTTCAACAGAATACCAAGTGAGTCTCAGACCAGCTCATGATAACATAAAGGCCATGCTAGTAATACAATACCAGAGCAGCTCTCAAATATCCCTTCTGTTTTTCAGTACTACAACAATACACAAGATCTTAAAAATGTAGTAGTGATTATTAAAAAGGGCTTACAGCAAGACCTGTAACATAATATTATTTATATAAATTACAGACATAATAAATAAAACAGTAGTATGTATTATTCAAGGATGAATATATGTATACAAGGCCCTATACCAAATACAAGGGTTTTCATCTCTAGTGTGGTCGGAGGGAAGGGGCCAGTAGCCAATATTGGGGGTGAAAGGAAATATTAAATAAGAGAAGAGCCTTGTATGGACCAATGTGATAGTGTGCTATGTAGATTGAAAATTATGATAATTCATTTTCAGCAGCTAAAGTCTTAAAACAAGTCTACATTTCTGCAGAAAAGTGGTAAGGGAAAGAGTGGGAGAGGACCTGTAGCCCAGCATCTTATCTACATTTACTACTCTTGCCTTGTGGGAGGTGGGGGTAGGGGGAGGAGGAGGAATACCTTCTTTAAGCTTTTCCTAAATGTCTTACATTTCCCCCAAAAGGAATGAGCTGTTGTAATGATAGCATGTTGATGCTGGTTAAAGTAAAACATGCCCACCAGTGTAAAATGATAGCATTAATATTTCATGTGGGAACTTGATTTAGCTTTAAATGTACCCAAAAGCTTTCGAAGTACAAAAGCCCTCATATTAGCTCCAGAGAAACCAAGTTTATTATATCTTAAGGAAAAGATTTCTTCATGAACCTTAAATTTAGTGTCTGTGTAATCATGTTATTTTGTCATTTACTTTTTAACTGTAGAAAAGAGCTTGATTTGATTTTTTTTTTTTTTTTTTTTTTGAGACGGAGTCTTACTCTGTCACCAGGCTGGAGGGCAGTGGCACGATCTCGGCTCACTGCAGCCTCCGCCTCCCAGGTTCAAGCAATTCTCCTGCCTCAGCCTCCCGAGTAGCTGGGACTACAGGCGTGCACCACCATGCACAGCTAATTTTTGTGTTTTTAGTAGAGACGGGGTTTCACCGTGTTGGCTGGGATGGTCTCAATCTCTTGACCTTGTGATCCACCCAAAGTGCTCTGATTTGGGAGACCTTGGCCTCCCAAAGTGCTGGGATTACAGGCGTAAGCCACCGTGCTGGCCAGACCTTGATTTTTTTAGGAGTAAAGAGACTTCCTACCTCCACTCTAGTCCTCTTATCAGTGATTTCTTTTTTAAAAAGTAAATGTCCTTGTGTCTTCACTTCATCTTCCTTAATAAGTATTTAGAGGCAGTATTTTCGATATTAACAGCATAGATTCTTTAATTTAGGAAAGAAGAAAACTTAATTTTGATTTTTCTAACTTTCTGCTCAGCTCTTCCAACGTGAATATGTAGGTCTCTGTCTCCCGGGGTCCTCATTATGCTTTACTTTGCCCTTTCCAGTGCCCTTTCCAGTGTTTCAACCACATTGAGCCGCATGGCCGCATAGGGGACTATGAAGATCAGCTCATGCATTTGTGAAGCACTGCCTCCTTGTGTCTTACTGTTCTCTTTCTTAATTGGCTGTGTTCTGGAATGGTGTCTTGGTGTTATGTTTTAAAACATTATTTTGCGTAATTTATGTCATTTTATAGTCAGCCAGGAGAAAGTACACTACATTAGTTTTATGTCATCAATTTGTTTAATCATCTCTATAATTTACATGAATCTTCATTAATAATACAGGAGGAAATACAGGACTCTTTCTATAAAGCTTTGAAAATGCTGAGTTTTTCTGAAATAGATTTAGAGGGTACAAATGCACTTGTTACATGGCTATACTCTAGTGGTAAAGTCTGGGCTTTTAGTGTAACCATCACTGGAATACTGTACCTTGAACCCATTAGGTAATTTCTCATCCCATACCCGTCTCCTTCTCTGCCATCTTTCCAAGTCTCTGATGTCTGTTATTCCACTCTGTAGCCGACATTAATTTTTAAGGATAGTTACTCTTTATATACTACTTCTGTAAATCCATAACAGATCCCCAGGTTTTTTCCTTGTCTATTAGGAACTATTTAAAAAATTTTGTTTAAGAAACAAATGTATCTCCATTCATATTCTTGAACAACACCTCTAATTAATGAATTACTCAGAAATTTTGCTGATGAAAACATGTTATGAAATCTGTATATTGTATAAGACCTTTGCTTCCCTGAGAGAAATCACTCCCATTGTTTCTTCAGGAACTTATTCTTTCAGACTTGCAGGTTTGAACTCTTGAAAATTTCTATGTGTTTTCTCTCTGAATATGTAGAAATTCCATGTTTGTTTTACGTAGATAGGATTAAGATGGAACTGTGTTCTAAAAATTGGGTTGTTTTTTATAAATCGTCCAAATTTACATTTTCCTAAAAAATATATTAAGAATGTTAGCTTGCAACCTCTTTTAAATCCATAATATGCTGACATATTATCTTTGCAATAAAGAATATTGGAAAAACAATACTGCTGCAAGTGTACAAATGGTATTTAATTCCACATGCTCCTGTGCTTCCATCAGTCCCTGCACATAGGCTTCTCTACTCCTGATTCTAAAGCTCATTTACACTAAAAAGGTTATTGAAAGGTACTTGATCTGTTTTTGAGCTTAAGAAATAGAGCTAATGGACAGTGTCACAATTGTACATGCACATGCAGCCCATTTTCCATTCCTAGATATATCATTTACGTTTTCTACATCACCTACACTCTTGGGTCCAGGGTTATAGAGCATAGAAAGAAGCCGAAAAGAATGAATACCTTTTGAAGAACTATTTTCAAGCTAGTGTACCTAATTAAATGAGGACCATAGGCAGTTTTTCCTTCAGATGCCAGCAATCTAGAAGGAGGAGTAGGATGGGAGCAGACAGGTTGCCTCCCCACCTGGATAACTGAGTGTGGTTTTCTGCAGTTCTTAAAATTGTCAGCTCACACATACTACTTACTTATTTACTTACTTACTTACTTACTTACTTACTGACTTACTTATATATGTCTGTAAGTACGTGACAGAGTCTCACTGTGGCACCCAGGCTGGAGTGCAGTATCATGATCTTGGCTTACTGCAACCTCTGCCTCCTGGGTCCAAGTGATTCTTGATTCTCATGCCTCAGTCTCCCAGGTAGCTGGCAATACACGTGTGCGCAGTCACACCTGGCTAATTTATTTCATTTTATTTTATTTGTATTTTAGTAGAGATAGAGTTTCACCATGTTGCCCAGGCTGGTCTGGAACTCTTGAGCTCAGGCAGTCCGCCCACCTCGGCCTCCCAAACTGCTGGGATTACAGGCATGAGCCACTGCCCCCAACCAACTCACACATACTTTAAGTGGGACTTTATTTAATATCTTCATATCAGCGATAGAACTTGATGTGGTTTTCCATACATATACACACACATAATAAATATCATCCCTTTGACAATACTATAAGAATTAGTGCCTTTATCATTGGATATTCTCTTAAAATCATTAACAGAAAATGTGTTCTTTCTAGAGGAATTTTATCAAAAAATTTATAAGGTGTTTGAACATGTGATTACAAAGGAAAGGGAAAGCTAATAAAGAACTTAGTAGTATAACCATGGCCAGGCACAGTGACTCATGCCTGTAATCCCCGCACTTTAGGAGGCTGAGGCGGGAAGATCACTTGAGGTAAGGCATTCGAGACCAGCCTGGCCAACCTGGTGAAATCTCATCTTTACTAAAAATACAAAAATTAGCTGGGCATGGTGGCAAGTGCCTGTAATCCCAGCTACTCGGCAGAGTGAGGCACGAGAATCGCTCGAACCCAGGAG
This sequence comes from Pan troglodytes, assembly GCF_028858775.2. NCBI lineage: Eukaryota > Metazoa > Chordata > Mammalia > Primates > Hominidae > Pan > Pan troglodytes. The sequence continues at coordinate 124,355,900 of NC_072401.2, forward strand.
GCAGAGGTCACAGTAAGCCACGATCATGCCACTGCACTCCAGCCTGGGCGACAGAGTGAGACTCTGTCTCAGAAAAAACAACAACAACAACAACAAAACTTAGTATGTAACTATTTATTTAGCTATTTTTCAGGCACATTTTAGAACAAAAGTGATTTTTTTTCAAACCTCTTTACCCTCTTTGGTGGTAGGAGACAGATTTCATATTCATAGAGGTCCATATGTGGTACATATGTTACTTAAAACTTGTGGTTGACACTGTAGTGGGAAGTAACAGTAGGGTCACTACTGATATCTAAATCCCTGATGTTTCTAGTAGGTATAAACCAGAGTGTGATTTGTTTTTGTGAGGAGGGAATTATATCTCTGTTAGGTAAGCTAAATTCTTATTTTTGGCATTCATACTGTAATTCTCTATCCTGATTCTTGTGTTTTTGCGCATTGTAGACAAATATTAAAAATCCCACTTGACATGATTCTAAATCAGAAATTCCTGAGAATAGAGATGTTTAAAAGATGAACTAAAGCTACCTTAAAACATTTCAGTATTTTGAAAGAGAAAAGGATATTGTATTTAATTCCTCCTTTATAAAGAAGTTTTAACTAAACTTTAAAATTATTTTTTATTATCTGGTGTACCAGGATTGTGTGGGTAATATTCTTTTTGTTTTTAGGTCTCATTCAGTATCTCTGTTTTTTTGATAAAACAAGGGTCAGCAAACTTTCTCTGTAAAGGGCTGGGTAGTAAATATTTTAGGCTATGCAGGCCACATATAATCTCTGTGAAATCTCTTCTCTCACCACCCTCTATACTCTCTTCCTCCTCCCCCTCTTTTTTTTTTTTTTTTTTTTTAATTTCAGATGGAGTCTCACTCTGTCGCCCAGGCTGGAGTGCAGTGGCGCGATCTCGGCTCACTGCAAACTCCGCCTCCCAGGTTCACGCCATTCTTCTGCCTCAGCCTCCCAAGTAGGTGGGACTACAGGCACCTGCCACTGCGCCTGGCTAATTTTTTGTATTTTTAGTAGAGACGGGGTTTCACTGTGTTAGCCAGGATGGTCTCGATCTCCTGACCTCATGATCCGCCCACCTTGGCCTCCCAAAGTGCTGGGATTACAGGTGTGAGCCACTGCGCCTGGCCCTCCTCCTCTATTTTTTTTTTACAGCCCTTTAAAAATGTAGAAGCTGGCCAAGCACGGTGATTCACACATGGTAGTTCCAGCACTTTGGGAGGCAAGGTGGGCAGATTGCTTGATCCCAGGAGCTCAAGACCAGCCTCGGCAACATGGCAAAACCCTGTTTCTACAAAAAAGTACAAAAATTAGTTGGACATGGTCACATGCACCTGTAGTCCCAGCTACTCAGGAGGCTGAGGTGGGTGGATTGCTTGAGCCCATGGGATCAAGGCTGAGATTGTGCCACTGCACTCCATCGTGGGTGGCAGAGAGTCAGACCCTGTCTCAAAGAAAATAGTAATAATAAATAATAATAAATTAATAAAAATGTAGAAATGATTCCAAGCTAAAGTGCTCTATGAAAATAGGTTTGGCCCACTGGCTGTTTTGGGGCCCAGTTCTAGACCAAGTTCTGCCCCAAACTAATTGTGTGCTTTGGGGTAGTTTGTATAATTGGTAGTATCTTCTCTGGCTATTTTATGAAGATAATCTAGTAGTCACTTCATATGTGAAGAATTTATGAAATACCTATATATTTGCTTTTGTTTTCTAATTTTAGATACACACTTTACTACAGAAAATAATTTAGTCATATTAAGTTTGATTAATGCTAAGATTAGTATCATCTGAGGTCAAGCTATATGGCATGTGAATTCAATGTCAGAAAGTCTGAATTTGGGTCCTTGATTTGCTACTTACTAGACTCTCTGGTCGCAGGTAAGCTCTGAAACTCTGAGTTTCGACTTCCTGTTCATCAAATTGATGAAATGACACTAACTCTGCCTACCTCTTAAAATTCTTTAATTATTTTTTAATTGAAATGTGAAACTAAGATACCGTTATAAAGCACAAAACATTAAATCATCATTAGGAGTCATTCTTTTAAACTACATGTTTTCATAACTGAATTTCCCCTTATAAATTTTATTATGGAAAAAAAATTTTAATTTAAAAACCACTAACTAGTAAGGCCAATAATTCTTCATAGTATAGCATCTGGCAAATAGACACTCAGTAGCTGGTTATCTAAGGTAAGTCAGTAGCTTTTCCAACTAGAACTTATACCTAGGTTTTAATTATATTGTTCCTTTCTAACTAACCCAATGGTATCAAATGCTCTCTGCAATACAGATAATGAAGCTCTTAACATAGTGCCTCCCACATAGTAGGCACTCAGAAATTTGCTGACTAATTCTAGGACTTCCATCTGCCTAGGTATTAGATGTTTCCATTTACCTCTCAGCTGTAAATACTGCATTTTTTGTGCTTAAAGTATAAAACTGTTGTCTTTCCTTCTTAGTTTGCATTTGCTCCATTCCCTCAGTAGTTCTCTTTATCTCCTTTGTCAGTGACAGAAGAATAAAAAGAAAAATATTCCCTGGGGACTGGATAGGTTCTGTCCAATTGAAAGATAGTTAATTCCCAGTTTACTTTTTTCTTGACCCTTCTTCCCTCAATTAGTTATTTCCAACAAAAGCCACTTGAAACCAAATTTCATATAATAAAAGCTGTGCTTTGGCTAGTGGTAGCTCATCTGTTGGGGAGAAGGAAGCAAAGAAGGAAGCTCCCTAGAAATCTAAGATGGATTTTTCAGTTTTATTTGGTTTTGCGTTATACACAGTTTAAGGGGGTAAGAAAACAGAAATAACTTAGTACAGTACTTTCCAAATCTAGCTGTACATCAGAATCACCAGATAAGCTTTGAAAAACCAAGGATTTCCTGGCCATGAACCAGACTTATTAAATCAGAATCTTGGAGGGGGTCAGAGCTATCAATCTATAATTTCAGAAGATTCAGCCAGGTTTGAGAACCAGTCAGTACCATGGTTTTTAGAGTAAGACAGATGTGAGTTTGAAATCTGGTTCTGTTACTTACTACCTGTATGAATTTCAGCAATTTATTTAACCACCCTTCAAAAAAGTAAAGGTAATACAGGTAGTAAAGCTTCATTTCATTGAGGTATTTTGAGATTAAATGAAATAATATAACATGTAAATGCTTGGTACATAACAGTCACTCAGTAAATCATTGTTTATTATTTTACATGATTGTATTATCATTTTCTGACAGATGGTATTTCCTTAGGAAAAAAGTTAGACTATATTTAAATTTTAAATAGAATTCTTTAAAATAGAACGTGAATAAAAGTTTATTTCATGACAGTCTCAAATTAGTTATGCTACATGTGCATTATTAGCATTTTATTAATAGAAATATGCAGGTATAGCGTATTCACTCTGTAGTTTTCTTACAAGACTTGACACTTTTTAGAGTATTATGTACATGTTGCACATAGGCCAAGATGATAGTCACATTCATTTGGCAAAAACTATTTAGATTTCTAATCTAACACAATAAAAGAAAAATGGAAAAGAAAGAGTATAAAATTTTTTTATGTTGGCTGCTTGATTTACATGAGGCCCAACCTGGTTTTTCTTGTTTGTTTGTTTTGTTTTTTTGAGATAGGGTCTGGCTCTGTCACACAGGCTGGGATGTGGTGGCATGATCTCAGCTCACTGCAGCCTCCACCTCCCAGACTCAAGCCATCCTCCCACCCCAGCCTCCTGAATAGCTGGGACTACAGACATTCACCACCATGCCCAGCTTGCTTATTTATTTATTCATTCATTCATTCATTCATTCATTCATTCATTCATTCATTTATGGTAGAGATGGGGTCTTGCCATGTTGCCCAGACTGGTCTTGAACTCCTGGGCTCAAGTGATCCTCCCAACTTGGCCTCCCAAAGTGTTGGGATTATAGGCGTGAGCCACCATACCTGGCCCCGACCTGATTTTTTTTTTAAACTAAAGCCATAACTAAGTAAAGGGAAGCTGGTGTATGTAAAAATATGAGATATACATGTTGATTTTAGCGAACATTTAGGTTCTCTGAAAATCTGATATCAAATAACTCTACCTGAAACAAATGATACTGGTCTGTTTTGTGTTAAAATAAGTATCTATACACACTACTATGATTTTGGCATTCTAAATATTCTGAGATCTTTTAAAAATATTTTTTAGACTTTTATGTTTATACATATTTTGAGAAAATAAGTCTGATTGTGGTTCATGTTCCACTCCTCATACTTTTCTAAAGTGCTGTCCGACTTAAGAAGAAAAATCTTTTGCCCAATGTTTTGGAATTGTTCTATGATATTTCTGCCAGTTATATATATAAAGTGCATTCCTTTTAGTAAGGTCCAGCATGATCATTTCTAAAGTGAAAATAAACAGTGAAAAGCCATTAGTAAGTTGCCAATAATGTTGATTCTTTGGTTAGCGTGATAAATCAAATTTCCCAGGGGCAGTCACATAAATTATAGCATTATGTTGATAAGATGAATTTGGCCAAATTATGCTTCATTTGTAGCAGAGTCAATCTTAAAACTCAGGTCTCGTAACTGCCTGCCAAGGCTATCCCTTTATTTTGTAGGTGAAACCTAGGCAAAGCCAATTTGGTGCTCACTCACCCCTTCCCAGAAATGAAGTTGGTTGATGGCTCTTTTGAAAGTATTAAGTTCAGGTATCTGAAAAATTGGAGGAATATTAGTAATAGTTAACCGTTATTTAGCTACTGAGTTGGTGCTGTACATGTTTATCTCGTTTAATTTTTATTCTATCTCATATGAGGTAGATGTTGTTATGCCCATTTTACTGTTTTTTATTATCTATCTAGTATTTAAAGGTTCATAACATCAAAAAAGTCATAATAACTGTTACAATAGCTACTGTAGATCCTTATTTTTGACACTACCCTTTACTCTGTTTTACATATCATTTTATGTCATGCAACTCTGTGAGAGTCTAAGTATGAATATCTACATTTTAAATATGTACCACCTTACACTAAATAGGTTGAAGTAATTTTGCCCAAACTCACACAGCTAATAGCTGAAATAAGTGAAGTTTTAACTCAGGTCTGATTTCAAATTTCATTTCTTTCCCTCTACTTTATCTTACTTCACATATATAATTTTACCTCTTACCAAAATAAGACTAGTGTTACCTAGGAAGTGGGGTAGGCATGATAGATATGTTTTTTTCTTATACATGAAGGAGTTCTTATGATTCTCACGCTCTGATTTTCTAAACTAAAAATATGTTCCTGTTCCATTGTTATCAAAATGTAGAAATCAGTTAAGTACCACAATATATGGGGGCTTTAAAAAGTTACTTAGAAAATGTGCATTGTACAGTGAGCCGAGATCGCGCCACTGCACTCCAGCCTGAGCAACAGAGCGAGACTCCGTCTCAAAAAAAAAAGAAAGAAAGAAAATATGCATTGTATTGATGTTTCTAATTATTAGAAATCTCCCACTATGTTTCAAGGGGACTTTTGTTAGGTCAAGTTGGAACATAGATATTTATGGACTATATCATGGTGTCACATAGGTAATTATTTGTTTTCTTTGAAGCTAAACAAAATTACAACAGTATATCATTCAAAGTGCTAAGTTTGGGATCATAAGTAGTTAATCTGATTAAACAGCTTAGTCACACATTCATGATAAGGATATAATGACAAAAATTCTATAGGTTTTAATAATAATACCTTAGTCTAGGAATTCTGGCATAAGAATTATTTTGGAAATAGATAATTTATGTGTTTCTGTTTTCGTTTACAACTGAAAATAGTGTAGTAATATTGATTCATCTAATATGAATATTATGACTACAGAATAATTAGAATCCCAGCAATGGAAAGTTTGAATAAAAATTATTAAGTGTAAAAGTTTTACTTCTTAAGATAGTGCCTTTTCAGAATGAGGCAATTTGACATCGTTTTTGCCTAAGACAGCTTTTAGAGTTTAGTATAGAAGTTGTTCAAATAGAAGTTGGTGACATGTTGAAGCTGAATACCTTCTTTTCTTAAAAGGTAGGAAATGCTCTTCTCATTTGTAAGTTTTAGTTTTCTACAGTCTAATAATCTTATAAAAGGTACATCGTTTTAAATTTGAAATGTAGTTGGAATGTCTTATTGAATGTCTTCAGTGATGACTTCTGGTTTTCTAAGGTTTCATTTTTGAAAAATATGACTTTTAGGGTCATAAAAGGAAAAAATAACTGTATATACAGTTTTGTGATAAAAGAACTGAATATATATGAGGTTGGTGGTGTGCAGTGTAAAGCTGGCGGGTGGGGAGGGTTGTTTCTAAGAAGTTACCTTAATTAAAAAGAGAATACCCTATTCATTGGCCATTCAAAGTGGGAATATAGATATGTGGGGTGGAGAGGGGGACAGCTTTGTACCTGCAAAGCTCTAATGAATGCCACTACATGGTGGAGCTTGAGAACTCACTGAGCTACCCAAAAGACTAGTTTGTCATTGCAGTGGCTCCTAGACATTGCTTTATGAGGAAAGAAAAGAGGAAAGAGGATGAGCCTAGATACAAAGGGAAAGGCTTGGGAAAAAGAAACTACATCCATGATTTTTATAGTGCCTCTTTTGTTACTATTGTTTTGTAAATAAAATAGGTAGCAAATCCAGTCATTCAAAATTATAAATAACCACTAAAGGGAGAAGTCAATGCTCACTTTAGCTTGGTTTCTGGTGTTGTTCTTTATGGTGTGCATTTGTGTTTATGGTACTCTCCGAAATAGCTCTTCACAGCTACTTTATGTATAAGCTCTTTGTCACATCTAATGGAACTTTTTTGAAGTTGTTTGCATCAACTTGAATCTGTAGTTGTTCCCTAAGTTCATTCTGGAATGGCTGAAACCACTTATAAAGAAGAAAGTATTAAGGGCATTGAGTTACCCAACATATTAGTTGTTATCGCTGAATTCTACTTTTAACCAGGAATATACTTTGGTTTTCGTTCAAAAGCACATCATTTTTTTGTAATTAAAATATATTTGGAGACAATATAGTCTTTAATTTAGTGATTAAGAATATTGGTATTCTGTTTGAAACTTGGAAATTCTGACATCAAAATTATATTTATTACTGATTAGACATAATTGTATCATTTGGTTATTTTTATATCTAAGCTAAAGTGATCCTCTCTAATCCTTTATACTCTAGGTTTTTTTGTAAGGATATAATGCCAAAAATTTTGAAAAAAAGAAAACAGGCACTGTGGCTCACACCTGTAATCCCTGCACTTTGGGAGGCTGAGGTGGGAGGATCTCTTGAACCAAGGAGTTCAAGACCAGCCTGAGCAACATGGCAAAACCCCATCTGTCCAAAAAATACAAAAATTAGCTGGGTATAGTGGCACATGCTTGTAGTCCCAGCTACTCTGCAGGCTGAGGCAGGAGGATCACTTGAGCACTGGGGAGGTTGAGGCTGCAGTGAGCCATGATCATACCACTGTACTTCAGCCTAGGTGACAGAGTGAGGCCCTATCTCAAAAAAAAAAAAAGACTGAACTTTAGTCTTTTAATATTATATTTCTGGATTTAAATAAAAACGGAAGAAAGATAATGAAGTGTGCTCTTTCATTCTTAATCTTTCATTTTTATTCTTATCATTAAACATATGGAACACAATCTTAGGTAGACCATATATATTTTTATAATTCTATATTTTGTTAAAGATTTATATATTTTAGTATTGCCTCCTTAATAGATGCATTCCTACAAAGTTTGTTCTGTAAGAATTTCCTACTTATTGTAGTGATTTTTTCCCAGTGATTTTCATTATAATATTAAAACTATAAGCCATTTTTCTACTTTTGACATCTAAATGTCATAAAACCTTATTTGCTTGTAAATATCTATATTCTTAAAAGTAGTATATCTTCCATAAAATATTAACAGTAACTTGAAATATTAATAACATTTCTGCAGTGTACCCTAAAGAACAACCAGAATCTTTGACTAGAAGGAGGCTCATTCTCATTTTTCTTCACAAACTGTTCGTCGATCATAGAGCAATCACATAAGACTACACTTGTTTTTTGCTAGTGTGGAACTACATTATTGCTTCAAATTTATTTCCAAGTTAGCAATAGTTCCCCCGTAGCTTTTTTCTTTCCTTGAGATGTACTGATCTTTTCCAAAAGTCTTGATTGACATCACTTCTGTTTTAAAATGCTGATCATAAAAAATGATTATTGTTTTAATGTTTGTTTTATCTATTATAAATAGGATTAATCATAAAAGGATAGAATCATGAAGGCATCATTTGGTAGGTAGACATCTTAATAGTATTGGTTTATTGGGCCCGAGAATTCTATAAATATGCTAGTCATTGTAGGGTAATGTTGAAGCAGTTGTCAAAGTCATTAAACTTACAAGTTTATCAAGTGAATTTCTTTTGATTATTTCTAAATGCATTTTCTTCTTAGTACCCAAATCTCTCACAATTGAAAAGCAACTGGGTGTTGGGACAAAAATATAGTATTTGGACATTAGAGGGTCTGGCCTTGACATTTGATGCTACTACTTAACTGGCTCTTATCTAAAACTGGTATCCTAAAAGCCTTAATTTCTTAGTGCCAGTGCTGTCTGTCTATCTCGCAGGTTCATTATAAGTATATGAGGTAATATGTGTGCAACAGGAAAGAACTGGCCCAAAATGTTAGTGTTGCTGGGATTAAGAAACCCTGCTCTGCGGAATTCTCTCTTTGATATTTCCCTGCCTTTTATAGGAACTCTTTTTCACCTAAGATTTTCCATTTATGTTTTGTTCATTCTTTATCATCTGCTCAGAGTTGTAAGTTTACCACAAGTGGAGACCTGGGATGTACACCCAGGGACCAGAGTCACCCCATAACTCATTTTCTCATAAATTGTTTCCTAGAGAAGCCTCCTTTTTCAGCTAGAGCCCTTTGGATGCCTTTTTTCTTTTCTTTTTTTTAATTTGACTTTTCCAACTTAGTTTAAACACAGAATCTCCTTTAACCCTCAATGTACACTGGTCTTAATCAGATCAAGTTTTTAACCACAAGGTAAAATGTTTCACTTTGCTCATGAATCTTAAGAATGGGCCATCCAGAGTGGCTGTACCCAGAACAACAGGTTTACTGTTGTTTGTTTCACTCCAGTTCCCTGACTTTGACTGCTCTCTTTGAATATTGCCTTAGCTTTCATTTCTAATCTGTGTAAAGATGCCTTCCATTTGCCTACACCCACTTTTGCATAGATTAATTGTACTAGTTTAGTCTGAGTTATTTTTAATTTAATCCATTTGCTAAGGTCATTTGCTTTTTTTTTTTTTTTTTTTTTCTTGGACACAGGGTCTTGCTGTCACCCAGGCTGGAGTGCAGTGGCAAGATCATGGCTCACTGCAGCCCGGGTTCAGGTGATCATCCCACCTCAGCTTCCCAAGTAGCTGGAACCACAGGCATGCACCACACCTGGCTAATTTATTTTTTTTAAGAGACAGAGTCTCCCTGTGTTGCCCAGGCTGGTCTTGAACTTCTGGAATCAATTGATCCTCCCACTGCAGCCTCCCAAAGTGCTGGGATTACAGGTGTGAGACACCACGCCCAGCTTCATTTGAATATTGGAAATACACTGTTCCTAAGTAATGGTCCTGGGAACTTTACAACAATACTGTGACTATTCTCTTTTCAAAAATGTGTATCGGCTTAAATATTTAAGAGATGGGAAAGAGAAGTTCCTGATGACATTGTATGCACCACGGTAGCAGGTGATGTGGTGACTGTATCTCTGTTTAGGTAATAACACTTTTGGCCTCATACCAGCGTTTGAATTAGTTCCGGAAACATATGTGTCACATTTTGTTTCATCAGCTTTCCATCTCAGCATTAATGATCAAGGCAAAAAATAAAGCAGTGTGCTTTTTGTATCTAACCTCATCTGATTTCATGGTTGTGGCGAGATTGCACAGAGATGAATAGAGGACTTTGAAGTATCACTTTTCTAGTTAGATTTTCATCTTTCCTGTGCATATTTAATCGAGCCAGAAGAATGAGAAAGGCCTGAAGGGTACCTCTATCTTCTCTTCCTACTTCAGTGAAAGGACTTCCTCTAATAGATTAGTGGACAGAGGTTAATAATAAAGGTATTCACAGGAATGAAAGAAGAATTGACTAAGACAGAAGGAGATTAGGTGCTACTATGGGGTAGGTTTATCAGAATTATGACTTCCATAGTGTACTGTATATTGAGGCATTTCATTATTCATATTTTTTAACAAAACACTCTATTTGGTTTTGTGAGTATTGTGAAGAATGTTATTAAGCTAGTTTGTAGGTAAACACTGCCTCAGGTTTCATCAAACTTGGCACTTAAAGTTAGGATTCAACTCTTTCACTGCAGTATTACAGAGGGGCTCCATCTATTTGTTACCTGAAAATTGCCTGAAACAGTGTAGAGATTTTAAAAACGACTTCCAAGCAAAACTTGCAGTGATGTCACTCATTACCCATTGCTCTAAGAAATGCCCTCATCTTGCTGTCTAGGAAGCACTTTTCATGGACTGCTAACTTCTGTTAGAGCTGTATCAATTACAAGCAGTTTGGCAGGGTAATTCTGATATGTAAAGCTGGGGAGGAACATTGTTTGAATTCATTTGGTTAATTAAAAAGTGAAATTATACTTTGATTCATATAAGTGATACCATGTAGAAGAAATATAAATCTGTGTTTAGATATTACTGTCAAATATTACCAATTCTGAAATATAAGGATATTCCTATTCCTTCTCATATTCCTATGAGAAGGAATGTCATAGCTGATTTAGGTAAAGAAATTGAGCATATGCAGCTAAACCCACTCTGGACTCTTTTTTTTTTGGCAACTACCTAGACGCACAGTGGTTCCATAGTGCCTACTCTACCATGCTATAAGCTTAGGGAGGGCTTTGCTCCAGAAAAGGAACCTGTAATTAGCTCATGTGAGTGAGTAGATAGCCACATCTAATAAAAGGTTAAGTATTAGGAAATTCTTGTGACTATACATACAAGATACATTCTCCAGTAATAAAATTTGTATTTTGATATTTTTATCTTCGTATTTCTTTCTCTTCTGTATTCTCATCCTCTCATCTGTCCATATTCTCTCTCCCTGTCTTTCTCTCTCTCTTCTATCCTACCCATCACCTATTGTATTTAGATAAGGAAAATAGGGTTATTTTGTGGCCTCCCTAAAACTTTAACAACACCCTTCTCCATTTTTTGTTTTCCATGAGTGGTTGTCATTTTCCTACTAATTTGTAGTTCTTTATATAATCTGACTACTAATCCTTTGTCAGTTATATGTTCACAAATATCCTCTCCCAGTCCTATTTCTTATCTTTATACTTTGTTTATGTTCCATGTGGCCTTTTATTGTAGGAGTGTTTAACATCATCAGATTTATCAGTCTGTTTCCTTATGATTTGTGGGTTTTCTGTCTTCCTAAAGAAATCCTTCAGTACACACAAAATCATATAGTCTTTTCTTCTTTTTTTTTTTTTTTTTCTTGAGTCAGAGTCTCAGTCTGTTGCCCAAGCTGGAGTGCAGTGGTGTGATCTTAGCTCACTGCAACCTCCGCCTCCTGGACTCAAGCGATTCTCGTGCCTCAGCTTCCTGAGTAGCTGGGACTACAGGTACCCGCCACCACACCCAGCTAATTTTTGTATTTTTGGTAGAGACAGGGTTTCACCATGTTGGCCAGGCTGGTGTCTAACTCCTGAGCTTAAGCAATCTACCTGCCTCGGCCTCCCAAAGTGCTGGGATTACAGGTGTGAGCCACCACCGCTGCTAAAATCGTATTTTATTTTAAGTACTTTAAAGTCTTACGTTGTATATTTAGGTCCTTATCTGGAGTTTTCGACCTGACATTCAGTGTACAGTGAACACACTCATACATCTCCTCATGCAGATATGCACCGTCTAAAGATGGAGGCTACTAGCTACATTTAACTGTTTAATTTTCAACTGATTATAATTAAATAGAATTTTAAATTCAGTTCCTTAGTTTCACAGCAGCCATATTTTAAGTGCCCCATAGCCACTGTAGTGAATGACTACTCTATTGAATAATGCAGATAAAGAATATCTCCTTCACTGAAGTAAGCAGTCTTTTGTGGTCCCCTAGGACCTTTACCAGGACTCTCCTCTTAGCGGGCTTTGAGTCTAGCTTCTCTCCCCCTGTGGCCCAGAAGTGTATTGAAAAGTCAGCTGCCTTCCTATTCCTCAATAACTTCTTCAAGGAATTTTTGCCCACAGGCAGTATATTTTTCTTCCCAGATCCAAATCTAGCTTTTATTCTACCTTTGATTTGGTCTATCAAGTAAATAAACTGGCTTATTTAAAAATATGTCATATTCAGCATTAACTTTAAACAAATTATAAAAGAAAGTTTGTTGTATGTATCTAAGGTACTCATGTGAATAAATGAGAAATAAGTAGGCATTAACTTGTTATCTCTTGTTTATTTATTTGTATATGCTTTGCTTGCTCAATCATCAAGTGGCTTTAATTCTTCTGAGAATATTAGTAAACTCCTTGTGTATCTGAGAGTTCTTAGAAACCTGAAGCTTCTAGTACAACTTTGCTGAAACATGATTTGTCAGGAGAATTGTAAACATTGCACATTAACCCAGTGAGAACAACCCAACTTTAAGAATTAAAGCTAAATTGCCTGATAGTGATTTCAGTAAGGCTGTTGTTTTTGCACGTACACATTAGCATCCATAGTGCTACCAACTTTAAAAAATGCTCCAGATTTGAGTACACTCAGAAATTTTCTAAGATATTGAAAACAGTATTCTTAAAGTTCCTCTGTTTTCTGAACATTCCCTAGTGTACAAGATTTTATATATTTATCCAAATGAAACGTTGACCTTCAATGTAATACACAGAATATAAGATTGCAGATAAACTATTATTACAGGTTATTCCTAATAAACTTTTAGTTGCTGAATGTTAACAATAACAATCTTTACTTTTAAAGCACTATAGACAAAAGTGTAATTTTTATTTAGCACCAATAAATAAATGATTTAACATTTTAAAGTATTTAATAAGACTGAAACCCACAGCAAAGCTGTTCTCTGGTGTACAATTACTGGAGAAGTTCACTAGGTCAGAGTAAAAGCGAAGAAGATGTATTTTAACATCTAATATGCAATGTACTTTTTGTTTCTTAATCAAAATGTGAAAAAGAACATAAAATACAGAATTTTATTTTCATTACGACTTAAACCAGGGTTTAACGTCTATAAAATATGCTTCAAAAATTAGAAGTTTAAGAATGTCATCACTTATATAAGACAAAAATAACACATGTATAGCCCATCTAAATCATTCTTGAAAACAGACCACACACAGCCTTACATTTTTAAGACAAGAGGGCTTTAAAATGTAAAAGGGGAGAAAATGAGACTTAATGACATATTAGAACTAACATCCCCTGAGTATTGATTGAAAGGAAAGGTATTGTGTAATAAGGAACGTGTTCCTCCAATTCTTCCATCAGTCTCAGTTTACTTTCCACTGCGTCCTAGGGTGGGAAAGTAATTAATTCTCTGTACTTATTGAATTATAAGTGTTTATGAAGCAACAACTTGAAATGACTTCAATCCCTACTTACCGGCCATAGGAAGCAGTAGTATTGGCAGGGAGAAAGCAAGTTTGGACATAAGGACTAGACTTCAGGGCTGTCCAATCTTTTGGTTTCCCTGGGCCATGCTGGAAGAAGAATGGTCTTGGGTCACACATAAAAAACAAAATAACTCTGACGATAGCTGATGAGCTTTTTAAAAAAATGCAAAAATCTCAGTGTTTTAAGAAAGCTTGCTAATTTGTTTTGGGCCCAGGTTCAAAGCCATGTTGGGCCCAATTCAAAGCCATCCTGAGCCACATGTTGGATGACCTTGGACTAGAGAAAAAAACTCACTGGAGCCTCCATATTTTTTATAGTATCTTTTCTGTGGGATACTTATTAAATTAAGGTTGAGCCATTTTTAAAAAACGTATTTTCTCTGTAAGGAAAAGCAAATCTGTCTTAATGAGTTACATGAAATTATATGAAGTTATATGAAATCTAAGGGATTTGAAAATTTCAAAAAGATTTAAAGGAAATACATCAGAATTTTGGTTGCATTTCAGTTAACAGATTTATTTATCTAGATTTTTGAATAAAGTGTTTTTGAATACTTAATTCAGAATTGATGATCTGCCCATGACCTTAATAAAATTTCCTAGTTTCATGGCAATGGCAAAAACAGTTTCTAGGTACTTGGGTGAGACACATACTAGCAGGTGTAGAAGTAGTAATAAAAATAATGATTTATTATCAGAACAACACTTCTTACACCTATTCACCAATTTTCTTTCGGGATATCCCCATAATATTATTATTCCTAAATAGCAAATAAAGAAAATAAGCCAAATGCAAGTCACGTCACTTTATATCTTCCTCATCCTTCCATTCATTTCCTCATTCGTTCATTCATTACCCTCCTTGTTTCTTAAACATCAAATGGTGCCTTGAGGCATTAAACAAGTTGATAAAATAAAACAAAAGCATGAATACTTGACATATTTCTCTCATCACTAAGACAACATGCCAGTTAGTCAAGTAAAAAACAAAAATAAATGTATCAAACCACGTGGTATTATGTGGAGAAGACTTGATCCCAAATGTTCCCTTTTCTCGAAGTTATTTGCTGTTGTCCATACTATCCACGCTATCCAAGTTTACCTGGATAAATAGAATGCAATCAGAATTATGTTGAAGCTAATTTATTGATAAAATATATACCAAAATGTATTACAAACATAAAACTTCATGAGGTCGGTATTGTTAATTTCAAATTTTGTGGTTTTTTCTAACATTAAATTATTTAAAACTTTTATTTAAAAATGCCACATTCAGGTAAAAGGTAGTATGTCTTAGATGGGAAAATTTCAGCAGTAGATATTGCAGAATACAATGGTTGTAGAAAAAGGGATTATGAGTTTATTTATGTGCAGATATACAGTTATGTTTTTAAAATCTAGATTATAAAACTGATATAAAATTCGAGTTTAACAACATATCTTATTAAGATAAGAATCTTAATCCACTATGAAAAGAAAAACAAAACAATGCCCAGATAACAGGTTTCTTTTGGTAGTGATCTACAAGGTATTAGGGATATGATTTCCCTCTTGTTCTGCTGTCTCTCTGTCCCTTAGTGATTACAGGTAGAGCATCACTTCAGTAACTCTTCCAGTCAGTATTGGTGGTGACAGCCAGTCTGACCTGAAAAGAAACCAATACCCCTTCCCAACCTGGAAATGCTGGTAATTTATTTCACCATCCCCAGCTTCCCTATATTTTTCCCCATCCTACCAGCAAACTTTGTTTATATAAAATGCAGCCAAATACAATTAAGCCAAATACAAGTCAAATCTTCCTCATCCTTCCATTCATTTCCTCATTCTTTCATTTGTTACCATCCTTGTTTTTTTTTTTATTGAGACGGAGTCTCTGTCACCCAGGCTGGAGTGCAGTGGTGCATTCTCAGCTCACTGCAAGCTCCGCCTCCCAGGTTCACACCATTCTCCTGCCTCAGCCTCCCTAGTAGCTGGGACTACAGGCGCCCACCACCACGCCCAGCTAATTTTTTCTTTTTTCTTTTTTTTTTTTTTTTTTTTTTAGTAGGTATGGAGTTTCACCATGTGAGCCAGGATGGTCTTGATCTCCTGACCTCGTGATCCGCCCACCTTGGCCTCCCAAAGTGCTGGGATTACAGGTGTGAGCCACCGCGCCCGGCCACATCCTTGTTTCTTAAACATCAAATGGTGACGTGAGGAGTTAAACAAGTTAATAAAACAAAAGCATTAATACTTGACATATTTCTCTTATCACTAAGACATCATGCCAGTTAGTCAAAAAACAAAAATAAATTCAGAGTACCTCTTTCACATGTTAAACTTATTGGATTATTTAAATACTAAGTGATTTAACATAGTTTTTCTGAGCATTTCACACACAAAACATTTTTTTTTTCCACATGAGACCATTACTTCTGAATTTTAAGGAATTTCATATGGTGCATGTTTGAGGAATTTCGTATGGTGCCTGCTGTAATAGGATCTTGGCTTATTTGCATTTGTTGATCAGATGCAACTAGGTATAGAGATTGGATGAGGGAAGAGTAAAGTAAAATTACAGAAAACTTTTAAGGCTTCCCAAGTTTGTTACCGTTTGATAGTATTAGAAACAATGTCACTGTAATTTCCATTTTCAGGCCTATGTATAGTGTTAATAAGATTCTTGCCATGAGTCTCTTTACTATTTATAGATTAGTAGGAGCCATTTTTATGGCAATCCAAAGCTCTCTGTTAAACTTAAAACACTGTATAAAATGAGTTGAAAAGATTATTAATAATCTTATACAGAATGATGTCCTTCAGTTCAAAGAAGATGTTACCAGTATTAACAGTGGCACTTGTTTTAAAAGAACAAATATCCTACTCTTGTTTTTCATTAGAACTCTAAGCAAGACTACAAACAAAGTTTTCATTGCAATAATAAATCTTTTTAAAGGGTTTTCTGAAACCACTGGATTTACATACTTTACATTTGCCCTACCTAAGTTTACGGTAAGGAGCCAAATTCATTTAGCATAAATATTACAACCCATGAATCCAGGCATACAACAATTTATGGGGGACATTAGTCTTCTTATTATAGAAAACGTTTGTTTAAATAATGTGAATAACTACCAATGTTTATTATAATTTTATATTTTTTCCTTATTCATCTCTAATAACAATTTCCATTACTTCTTAAATCATCCCCAGGTTAAGAGAACATAGGCATTTGTAAGTAGCAAGTATTACAAAAACAAATAAGATTTTTTACAAAAAGAGAAACATCAAATTTCCTGTTAGGCTCACTGACCATGCTCTCTAGTGTCACTCTAGTTCCTCTTTATAAGCATACATACTTAGGCTGTGCACGGTGGCTCACGCCTGTAATCCGAGCACTTTGGGAGGCCAAGGTGGGCAAATCATGAGGTCAGGAGTTCGAGACCAGCCTGGCCAACGTAGTGAAACCCCGTCTCTACTAAAAATACAAAAAATTAGCCGGGCACAGTGGCGGCGCCTGTAATCCCAGCTACTTGGGAGGCTGAGGCAGGAAAATGGCTTAAACCCGGGAGGCGGAGGTTGCAGTGAGCTTAGATCATGCCATTGCACTCCAGCCTGGGCGACGGAGTGAGACTCCATCTCAAAAAATAAATAAATAAATAAGCATACATACTTTACCTTCATGGATGTTTTAAGGGGAAGGCAGGTGTTAAGAACTTATAAAAAATACAAAGTGTTAACTTTAGAAATTAAGAGTTTTTGAATGCTGAACAACACATTCTATTTAAATAACGTTAATAGAAACAGATTTTGAAGCCTCTAATATCATGGTGCATTAAGAGCATAAGAGAAACGAGCCGGGCGTGGTGGCTTACGCTTGTAATCCCAGCACTTTGGGAGGCTGAGGTGGGCGGATCATGAGGTCAGGAGTTCAAGACCAGCCTGGCGAACACAGTGAAATCCCGTCTCTGCTAAAATTACAAAAATTAGCTGGGCATGGTGGTGGGTGCCTGTAATCCCAGCTACTCAGAAGGCTGAGGCAGGAGAATCACTTGAGCCTGGGAGGTGCAGGTTGCAGTGAGCCAAGATTGTGCCACTGCACTCCAGCCTAAACGACAGAGCTAGACTCCGTCTCAAAAAAAAAAAAAAAAAAAAGAGCAACCAGCTGGAGTCACCGAGCATGTAGCTGCCCAGAGCCTCCTCCCTACATCATGTGTGTAGCTTGTTCCATATTGTGAAGGGTGTGTATATGTATATGTGCACACACTGGCACACAAATTCATATGCATTTGTCTTACTAAAGTGTTTTTGTCTCCCCTACGGTCTTTAACTGCCTGGTTGAACCCTTCTGAGACCACTACTCTGTTTGAAGGGATCTTGCCAGCCTCTTCCTAGAATTGCATCTCTGATTCTGTTTCTTCTCAGATAGACATTCTTAATTGAAGCTAGGACTTAACACAGCCCTAAAAATTACCATTAATTAGGACCATTAAAAGCCAAAACATCTTCCTGCCTTAGGATTGGGTCCTTTAATTGAAGCTAGGACTTAACCCTAAAAGTTCCCAATGATTAGGACCAAACCCTAAAAGTTCCCAATGATTAGGACCATTAAAATCCAGAATATCTTCCTGCCCTAGCCTTTCCTTGACCTGAAATTACCTTTGCTAAAATTGACCTGCAATGTATTTCTTAATATATTTTCTGTTGCTCGTTATATAATGGACTAAGAGTGTGGTGGGAAGAAACAGACTCAGGAATGTGTTGACATTTGCAAGGTTTAGAATCTAGATGAGGCATGAACTTGAATTCTGGAGCTTCTTGTGGTAGCCTGATTTAACATAGTTAAAGGCCAACATAAAATTAATACTGGCAGACTTGAGGCACAATAGTACTGGTGATGCTGTGAGTGAGTGGTAGAGAAGGAGTGGTCTCTTGAGCCCACTGATGAAGCCTGGCGGTCTGGGGAAGTGAATCTAAGTCCAAGTGTACAGAATTCATACTTAACCTCTTTGGAAAAGGGCAGACTCCTCCACATCAGAGCTACTCCTTGACCTCTGTGAGTTCCTGATATTCTGGGTCAGTAAATAGATGATATAGATACAGATATAGACATAGTCATAGGCATAGACATAGAGCCTGGTTAGGAGTATGAAGTAGATCCAAATCCTGATTTTTAAATATAAAATAATGTTAATTACATTATGCAAAATGATTTTTATGCAGTATAAATTTGGAAAATTTAATGACCCACAGAAATTGATTTTCAGAATCATTGATAACATCATTGTTTTGGATTTATGAAAGGAACACAGCAGTAATGAAAGAAACTAAATTATGGAATCTTTTCAATGATATACTCAGAGGTGGTTTTTTTTTTTTTTTTTTTTGAGATGGAGCCTTGCTCTGTCGCCCAGGCTGGAGTGTAATGGCACGATCTCGGCTAACTGCAACCTCTGTCTCCTGGGTTCAAGCAATTCTCCCACCTCAGCCTCCTGAGTAGCTGGGACTACAGGCACGTGCCACCACACCTGGCTAATTTTTGTATTTTTAGTAGAGACGGGGTTTCGCCATGTTGGCCAGGCTGGTCTCCAACTCCTGACCTCGTGGTCTGCCCGCCTCAGGCTCCCAAAGTGCTGGGATTACAGGCATGAGCCACCACACCCAGCCGATATACTCAGAGTTCTAATGTTTTATCTGTTATCTTTTCATATAAATCCAGAGCTATATACAGATTAGTTAATCCCATGGCAGAATGTATAAAAATATCTGCTTTCATGTAGTTTTTATTTTATGTGGAATATTTACCTAAACCAGGATTTAGTTTTCATCTTTACTAAATTTTTCAGATATACATATGTATGTATGTATTTACTTAATTATAAAACATGTTCTAAGGAAGTAAAAGATATCTTTGGATGCCTTTGCAGAACGTAGAACTACTTTTGTTTAATTCTGTGCCCTTACATATTTTTTGTTTTTCTTAATTCATAATGTGGAACAAGGCCTTCTTTTTTTCTGTTCCAAATTTTGAGGTAAGAGGTATGGCAATTCACATATTATGATTGTTTTAGAGATGAACTTAAATTCACAGGGCTTTAATAAACATCAGCCCTGAATAAACTGAATATGTAAAACACTAGCACTGATTACTCTATTCGAAAAGGAAAGTCCACATTTTCTATGTTAATACATTTTCTACTGCAATTATTTCATATGGTACTCAGAATCATGCGGGAAGTTGCATTTCTTTTCTCTACTCTTCCTGTATGTCATCTTGGGAGCCCAAGCGAATTTTATATTCAAAAGAGCAATTTATGCTACTTATTAATACATGTTTTTTAACAATCTTTAGGGATAATAAGTTGACATAGCTGAGAGTAGCTGAGGGACTGATGGCATATGCAATCTGTTAAAACATTTCTTTGAAGAGAAAGCTTGTGCTTGACCATGGTTGCTCGGTGGAGAGTGCTCCTATGCATACCACAAGCTTGGCCTTCAGTTTGGAATAGCTCTTTTCATTGTTTGAGTTTGGTTGCACTGAGAAGGCAAGCTTGTTACTTTACTGTAAAAAATAAAGTGCTTGTCCAAGCTTGTTGCATGTTGGCAGTTGAGAGGCTGCTCTTTTGCTGGCTGGAACGTGGACAACTTTTTAACCTCTCCAAGGCAACGTAGCTGTGACAAGATGTCAGTTACCTTCAAAAAGTAAATAAATCACAGCCTTTGAGTTTCAGTATAATAATAAAGATCCAATGTCCTCACATGAGTTTCTTATTCCACAATTTTGAATCATATTTTTTTGTGGCAAATGCTCTACCTTCAAAGTAAAGCGTTTTAAAAATACAGTTTAGAGAGCCAGGTTCCCTGAGAGGAAGATTATTAACTCACAAAGAAAGAACAGTGAATTATCTTTAATAAAATAAGCTAAGAAACAAAAACATTAAAGTTTTGTTTGAAATTTAACCTTCCTTGCCTATGTTCTTTACCAAATCAGGAAATACTAGTGTAGCTGTAGTGTGAACATCCTTGTATTTAAGAGAGTGAATTTAAATGTTTCAAATACTTTGTAAGACAATTAAACATTTGCTATATGTAAGTTCACCTTAGACTTACAAATTTCCAGGAATTATTCTAAATTCATTCTATAGAACACTACCTGACAAGTTGGAAAATATGGACTTAAGAGTCTTTATGGCTTAACTGTGTTAACTGGCTGATGTTTAACAACAATCTACGTTTCCCAAGTTTCACTCCAAACCCGTAAGTTGTACTGTTTCAGAACATCGACAAAAACACCAATCACTAGATGAATAGAGATATTTGATTGAAAACAAACTGTTCTACAAATATATTAAGCTTGAATTTGCTAATCTTTATCAAGTAATTCCCAGTGCTCAAATGTGTTTTGTAGAGTGACATACTTTGCTGAGCAAAAATGGGGTGTTTGAGTTTTAGTTTCAGGTGTTCTTTTAACCTTCAAAAGTAGTGGCCGAGTTAATCTTGGGTAACAAATTATCTTAAAAAAATGAAGAAGAGGCCAGGCACGGTGGCTCATGCCTATAATCACAGCACTCTGGGAGGCCAAGGCGGGCAGATTGCTTGAATCCAGGAGTTCAATACCAGCCTGGGCAACATAGTGAAACTTTGTCTTTACTAAAAATACAAAAAAATTTAGCTGGGCATGGTGGCATATGCCTGTAATCCCAGCTACTCGAGAGACTGAGGTGGGAAGACCATCTGAGCTGGTGAGGTCGAGGCTGCAGTGGGCTGAGATGATGCCGCTGCACTCCAGCCTGGGCAACCAGAGTGAGACCCTGTCTCAAAAAAAAAAGTGAATAAGAATATACAAAACAATAATAATAACAGAAACAGTGCATTAGATGAAAGTTCAAAGTCTTTTGTGGCTGATTGAAAAATGTAATAGGACTGCTAATGCCTTTTATGGAAAGAAGCAATATAAACTAGTAATTTAATGCTTTACTCCATTTCTACATAGCATCTTTTAAAATTTATTTTTAGTATATCTTGTCTTAGTGGTTTATGCTGGGGTTAATATTCTGGAGATAATATTACATCAGAATTCTATATCACACATTTTGTTTTTCACTGTTTAAGAAAGGTAAGTAAATAATACTTCAGAACAGTGATCTCTGAACTTTTTCATTGCATATACCTGAGTACTTTTTAGCATATACTACTAATATGTGCATATTTATTTATTTTATTATATGCAGGTTTTATGCAATGTATATAAACATGTAAAACAGGAATTTAAAAGGATGTGATTTTATGTCTTAAAAATCTATTCTAATAATTTTATGGCCAGCAGATGACTTTTTTCTTTCCTCTTATTTTGTAACTTTTAATTTTGACATATGATACATACACATAAAGTTGAAAAAAATAGTACATAGTACCCCATAAGCCATAGCCCAGCACCCCCAATGGTGATATCTTATATCTGTAGAACAATATCAAAACCAGGAAATTGCCATTAGTACAATATTATTAATTAGACTACATAGCTTATTCAGTTCTTATCAGTTTTTACCTGCACTCTCATGTTTTTCTGTGTGTGCAATGCAATTTGACCCCTATTACAGATTCATATAATCACTACTACAATCAAGGTAGAGCATTATATATTTGATCACCACAAGGAAACTCTCTTGTGTACTCCTTTATAGTTGGATTCTCCCATCTTCTTTTCTCTGTCCTCTGGCAACCACTAGTCTGTGTCCATCTCCACAGTTTTGTCATTCTAAAAATGTCACAGCTGGGCACGATGGCTTGCATCTGTAGTCCTAGCTACTTGGGAGGCTGGGGTGGGAGGATCCCTTGAGCCTAGGGTTTCGAGGCTGCAGTGAGCCGTGATCGTACTGCTGCACTCCAACCTGGATGACAGAGCGAGACTCCATCTCTAAGTAAATACATAAATCGAAATGTCACATAAATACAATCATGCAATGAGTATTAACCTTCCAAGTTTGGCTTTTATCACTAAGCACGTTATTCTTTAGATCTAGCCAAGCTGTATGTATCAATAGTTGTACTTTTTTTTTTTTTTTTAGAAGGAATCTTGCTCTTATCGCCCAGGCTGGAGTGCAGTGGCATGATCTCAGCTCACTGCAACCTCCGCTCCCAGGTTCAAGTGATTCTCCTGCCCCAGCCTCCTGAGTAGCTGGGATTACAGGTGCGCTCCACCACGCCCAGCTAATTTTTGTATTTATTTATTTATTTGAGATGGAATCTCGCTCTGTCACCCAGGCTAGAGTCCAATGGCGCAGTCTTGGCTCACTGCAACCTCCGCCTCCTGGGTTCAAGTGATTCTCCTGCCTCAGCCTCCTGAGTAGCTGGGATTACAGGCACCCACCACCGTGTTGGCCAGGCTGGTCTTGAACTCCTGACCTCAGGTGATGCACCTGCCTCGGCCTCCTAAAGTGCTGGGATTATAGGCGTGAGCCACTGCGCCCAGCCAGTTGTACCTTTTTTATTCCTGAGTAGTTACACTGCTTTATGGATGTACCAGAGTTTAACCATTTATCTGTCTAAGGACATTTAGGTTGTTTCCAGTTTTGGACTATTATGAATAAAGCTGCTGTGACCATCCATGTACAAACTTTTATGTGAACATAAGTTTTCATTTCTTTAGAATAAAGAGTACAATTGTTGAATCATATGATATATTAGTTTCCTGTTGCTGCTATAACAAATTACCACAGGCTGGAAGCTTAAACAACACAAATGTATCATAGTTGTATAGCTTAACAATCCAACATATGTCTCATCGGGCAAAAAT
The DNA here is from genome assembly GCF_028858775.2 of Pan troglodytes. Taxonomy (NCBI): domain Eukaryota; kingdom Metazoa; phylum Chordata; class Mammalia; order Primates; family Hominidae; genus Pan; species Pan troglodytes. The sequence goes on from NC_072401.2 coordinate 124,379,353, forward strand.
CAAAGTGTTGGCAAGGTTGCATTCCTTTCTGGAGGCTTTAGAGAAGAATCTATTCCTTTCCTTTTCTAGTTTCTCCTGTTATTCTTGGCTTGTAGTCTCTTCCTTCATCTTCAAAGGAGCAATGTTGCATCTCTCTGTGCCTTTCCTTCGAAGTCACATCTTCATCTGCTAACTTTCTTCTGCCTCCCTTTTCCACTTTTAATTCTTGTGTAATGTTACATAAGGTAGTTCTGTTTTAAGGTCAACTGATCAACGACCTGGATTTCATCTACAACCTTAATTTCTCTTTGCTATGTAAAGTAACATATTTTCAGGTTCCAGGGGTTAGAATATGAACATCTAGGGGTTGGTAATGTTGTTCTGCCTACTGCATATGATAAATTCATGTTTAGTTCTATTTTAGAAACTAACAAACTATCTTCCAGAGTGGCATGTGACTTTATATTCCCACCAGTAATGAATGAGAAATCTAGTTTCTCTACATCCCTGCCAGCATTTCATATTCTAGTAGGTATGTAGTGATACCTCATTGTGATTTTAATTTGCATTTCTCTAATGGTTAATGATGTTGAACTTTTTTTATGTGCTTCTTTGCCATACATATTTCTTCTTTGATGAAATGTCCGCTCATGACTTTTGCACATTTTCCTTTGGATATGTGGTTTATACAAGTCCTCTGAATATGTGGTTTGCAAATATTTTCTCTCATTCTGTAGCTTGTTTTTAATTCTCTTAACAGGGACTTTTGCTTGTGAGAAACCTTATAAAATTTCAGTTCTTGCCTTACATGAGTGATGCCACATGCTACAGTCATGAATATCTCATAGGGTTTTAAAGAAAACATTCATATGAGACAGTAGTCATTACTTAAAGCTGTGTTTGAAGTAAGACTTTGTGCTGATTTGGATGTAGTTAGAGTTGGACCCAGTGATGTGCTTGAACTGGCTCTTCCCAGTTTGCAAGAGGCACGTTTTGAAGTCCAAGAATGTTGCAAGTTAGTTTTTAAACAGTCAGTAGCCATGTTGGGAGTATGTATACAATGGAAATTGGCAATCACTATAAATCAGTGCTCCCCTCCTCACTGGAGAGTGGGTAGTTAAATATTTACCAACTCTCTACCAGTGAGACTGGCAAAGAATTTGTCAAGAAATTGAGTATTTTTTTCCTTTAAGTCAGTGCCCATTGAGATATATCATAAATAAATATGTCAGGGTATTCTCTTCACCAGCTTATAATATTTGCTTTGTATTTTTTGCTATTTTATTTTTATTTGTGTTTCATCAATTTTGTCCTGTTCTAATTATAATTTTTCAGAATGTCAGGGAGTACAGTGGTATATAAGTAGTATAGTTTAATGGTGTAGATTAGACCATACATTTCAGAATCAGATAGACTTAGCTTACATCCCACCTCAATTTAGTAGCTGTATGAACCTGGCAATATTGTCTTATATGTAAAATTATGACAGTTATTATACATAATACAGTCAGCCCCCCAAATTTACAGGTTTCAAATCCGTGGATTCAACGAATCAAGGGTCAAAAAAAATTTTAAGAAAAAAAACAGTAAAAAATAATGCAACAATCAAAAATTTAAATGTTAACATAAATGTTGACAATACAGTATAGTAACTATTTACATGGCATTTACATTGTGTTAGCTATTACAAGCAATCTAGAGATGATTTTAAGTATAGGGAGGATATGCAGAAGTTATACGCAAATAACTACACCATTTTCTATAAAAAGGACTTGAGCATCTGTGGAATTTGGTATCCTGGTGGGGGTTGGGGAGGGGATTGTAACCAATCCTCTGCAGATACCAAGACAACTGTATATACTTTGTAAAGCTTGTATAAGATGATACTCATAAAGCATTTAACAGATAATGTCTCAATAAGTGTTTTAACTGTTGTATCATTACAACTATCACCATTATAATCTCAACAGGGCAAGCCTTTCATAATCACAGCTGATTAAAATACCTTTTTAGTATTCAGGCATCCCCTGCTTAACACTTAATATCCTAGGAAATCAGATGTCCTACTTGAAAATTCTAACCAGGAACCCATTCCCCCAAATCCCCAACCAATTTCCTAAAAGCTAACTAAATGCAGTGAAATATCTTTAAAGTAATAAATTATAATTTGGGGATGTAAAATGCTTAAACAGTGGTTTCCTGATGACCTAACAAATCTAGCCTTAAGGAACCGTTGCTAGGTTGATACACTCAGAGGACTTTTTGAAATGTCTACACATGATCAGACCTTTCTACCAGTTGTGTTTGGAATGTAACAGGAGACTTCCCTCCGTACATTCTTTTGTTTAAAATGTTATGTTAAATTTGAGGAATGTAAGTATAAATTTTTCCCATATAAACATCAGCAGGAAAATGTTGAATTTAGAGACATATATTGCCTGAGTTATGGATGTAAAACCAAGAGGAATTCTATCAGAAAATGTTAACCATGGAGACTCTGTAAGTGTGCCCGATTTTTATGTCCTGGTTTATTTACTGGATGAAGTGGATATAACTAACAGGAAAACACCTGATTAGTGCTGCAGACTCTATGTTCTTATTTAATTCTCATACAACTTTGGAAGTTAAAAGACCTTAAATTAATTTTGCAAAGCTGTACAACTCCTTCATTTCTGAGTTGAAATTCAGTTCTACTGCAGTAGCTAATAGCTGTCCAGGAACAGCTATTAGAAAACTGGAAAAGCATCAAGGAAAGCCTACTGAAGTGTGTTTTCCTTTCGATCCAGTGTCTTCTTTTCTAGTAAATGTCCTGTCTATCCCCCCTTCCCCTATAGGAAGTTTTCTTCTCTTTCTTCAGATGCTATTATATGAGATACAATTTATAAATTCTTTTTTTTAAATCTGACGGTAGCTTTTTTCTATACAATCAGTTACCTTTCACTGTGTTTTTCACCCATCCTTTTTAAAATATTTCTGATGTCAGGATTTGCTGCAAAAGAATTAACGAAAAGTATCAAGAAGTTTGCTAGAGCTTTCTTTCTACTCTTGCTTCTCTCATGGAATCAAGTGGAAAATTGGGCTTTCTTATTTTATTTCATTCACTGAGTAACTGTACTCACAAGAATGTCTACTTCAGTAAGGTAGTTGAACCAAGCATATCCTGACAGCCTCATGGAAGCAATGAATCTTTTAATTTATGTTAGAGAGGAAAATGAATTAATGAGGAAGAAAATCATAAGTAGATGGTTAGGCATTCTAGAGAATTATATTTAAAATTAGCTACTAGGTCACTTCTGCATCAGTTGTTCTACGTAAAAGTGATAGGGTATCCCCTCAAATGTTAAGTCACATTCTGGCCATCCTTTTTCATAGGTTGCACTCAAATTACTTTCAGGTTAGTTGTGTTTCCTTTTTTTTTTTTTTTTTTTGTGAGACACGGTCTAGCTCTGTCGTCTAGGGTGGAGTGTAGTGGCGCAAGGCTGGAGTGTAGTGGCGCAATCACACGGCTCATTGCCACCTCTGCCACCTGGACGCAAGCCATCCTCCCACTTCAGCCTCCTGGGTAGCTAGGACTACAGGCACACGCCACCACACCCAGCTAATTTTTGGTTTGGTTTGTTTTGTTTTGGTAGAAATGAGTTTCGCCATGTTACCCAGGGTGGTCTCGAACTCCTGGACTCAAGTGATCCTGGCCTCCCAAAGTGCTGAAATTACAGGTGTGAGCCACCACGCCTAGCCCAGTTGTGTTTCTGTACACCAGAAGTGAATAATCTGAAAATGAAATTAAGAAAACAGTTGCATTTACACTGTCATCCAGAAGAATAGAATACATAGCAGTAAATTTACCCAAGGTGAGATACTTGTATACTGAAAACTACAAAACATTTCAGAAAGAAATTAAGAAAATCTAAATAAATGGAAAGATATCCTGTGTTCATGAATTGAAAGACTTAATATTGTTAAGATGTAGGCACTAACCAAAGTGATCTATGGGTTCAGTGCAGTTCCTATCCAAATTTCAGTGACATTTTTTGCAGAAGTGAGAAGACCAATTCTCAAACCCATATGGAATGCAAGGGGCCCCAAATAGCCAAAACAATATTGAAAAAGAACACAGCTGAAGGACTTTCACTTCGCAATTTCAAAACTTACTACAAGGTTACCATATTCAAAATAGTGTGATACTAGCATAAGAATAGACTATATGTAGACCAATGGAATTAGAATTAAGAGTCTGGAACTAAATCCATGAATACATGGATTTATGAATTAATCGAATATCCACAAGGATACTAAGACCATTCATTGGGGAAATAATAGATTCTTCAATTAATGCTGCTGGGACAACTGGATTTTCACATACAAAAATTGAAGTTGGACCCCTACCTTATACCATATATAAAAGTTAACTCCAAATGGATCAGTGGCCTAAATATAACAGTTGCCATAAAATTCTTAGAGGAAATCATGGGGTAGGGATCTTAAAGACTTTGAATTTGGCCATGGGTTCTTAGATATGACACCAAAAGCACAAGGAAGGAACACATTTAATGGAACCTCTTGGCTTATAAACCATAAACCCAGACCACTATGTCAAAACTATTATAAAAATCAAATTAGACCCATGTAAGCAGACTATATAGCCACTGATTTGGATAGTAATATGAGACCAAATTTTTATTTGTTGACAATTAACCTATATACAGTAACTAACCTGTAGAGTCTGCATCTAAGAAGTTTTGTCAAACTTTCCAAAGCTAACCATCAATGTCGTTATGGATAGAAGGTACCAAAGTCTTTAGTGTAACATATTTAGACAATAGAGGTGTTAGGAATAGTCTCCAGATGGATACTAAATTGGTTCTTATCCAACAACATTAAGAAATAGCCATTCTTCTGTAGTTCATTGTGCATGTTATTCTCCTCTATAATATTGTAAAATATATATTTTGTCTTCCAGCTCTGTTTTCCTGGCATGCAACTCCTAAAATCCTTAGAATTTCCAAAGTAGTATCTTTTTCTATGCTGATGAGTTGACTAGTGACTTCAGGGTGGGGTCACAGGAGAGAACAAGGCATGATTATAGGACTGGGACTTGAAGTCCATCCCACAAACTCCAGGGAGGGGAGAGGGGCTAAAGATTGAGTTGATCACTGATGACCAATGATTTAGTCATCTGTATCCTTTGTAATACCTTTAATAATAACCTGGTAAATTAAGTGTTTTTGCTGAGTTATGTGAGCCACTCTAGAAATTAATTGAACCCAAGCAGGGGTCATGGGAACCCTGATTTATAGCTCATCAATTAGAAACATAGGTAAAACAACCTGGGGCTTGTGGTTGTTGCTGTCGGGTGTCAGTCTCCTGGGGCTGAGCTCTCAACCTATGGGTCCTGACACTGTCTCTAGGTAGACAGTTTCAGAACTGAATTGGAGGGCACCTATCAGGTGTATGTTGCAGAAATGAATGATTACTTGGTAGTAGGGAGAAATCCCCCATATATTTAGGGTTATAAAGTCTTCTGTATTGATTGCTGTGGTATGAGAGCAGAGGGAAAAAAAATTTTTTTTCAACTCATATCCTCCCACTCCCCATAGCTGCTCTTGCCTTTATCAGTGTTGTGTGTGAAAGTCTGTATAAGGATAGAAAAGGAGATTGAGGTGGCCCTATGAACTGCGTAGCCCTGGATTCCATTCCATTGAGTTCAGCCAACGGGATGCATCAAGAATTTTTTTTTTTTTTTTTTTTTTTTGAGATAGGTTTCACTGTCACCCAGGCTGGAGTGCAGTGGTGCAATCATAGCTCGCTGCAGCCTTAAATTCCTGGGCTTAAGCGATCTTCCAGCTCAGCTTCCTGAGTAGCTGGGACTACCAGCATGTGCCCCTGCACCTGGCTATCAACAGGAACTTAGAAGGTGGAAGGAGAAAGAGGTCAGGATATGTATTCCCGCTCCCTCCCTGCCCTAGAACCTCAATTCTAGTATTGGCTGTATCCCTTTATAACTGTATCTCTTGTCCTTTGAGCCTTCACCCCACTTCTTCAACAGCTTCAGCTTTGGGTTTTGATAATACTGTCTCCTCCCACTTACTCCTTCCAGGTCCTAAGCAGTAATAGCTTCCTGCAGTCCCTAGACTTTGGTTCCGTCAGCATGCCTTAACCTTTCCAGCACTTTGGGAAATATTCCCTAAGTTGATTTGTCTTCAGAGTCTCTAACAGGACCCTGACTAATTTTCTATTTTATTTTTACAAGTAAAAATTGTATATATTTATGGTGTGTATGATGTTTTGATATATATACACATTTAGAATGGCTAAATCAAGCTACCTAATATATGTTTTACCTCACATACTTATTTTGGAAGATGAGAACATTTAAAATCTACTGTCTTAGCAATTTTCAAATACATGATATATTGTTAACTGTAGTCATCATGACATACAATAGGTTTCTTGAACTTATTGCTCCTGTCTAACTGAAATTTTGTGCCCTTTGACCAGCACTACCTAATCCCTCTGCTAACCACCATTTACTCTCTCTGAGTTCAACTTTTTTACACTCCACATATAAGTGAGATCATGGGATATTTGAATTTCTGTGCCTGGTTTATTTCACTTTATGTGATGTCCTCCAGGGTCATCCATGTTGTCAAAACATAACAGACTTTCCTTCTTTTTTTAGGCTGAATAGTATTCCATTTTGTTGCACATTTTCTTTATCCATTCATTTGTTGATGGACGCTTAGGTTGATTTCATATCTTGGCTATTGTGAATAGTGCTACAATAAACATGGGAGTACAGATAGCTCTTTGATATACTGATTTCTTTTCTTTTCTTTTAGATATATACCCAGCAGTGGGTTTGCTAGACTATATAATAGTTATATTTTTTATTTTTTGAGGACCCTCTATGCTGTTTTCTGTAATTGCTTATAGAAGTTGACTAGTTTACATTCCCATGTAGAAAAAGGGATCCCTTTTTTCTACATCCTTGCCAACCCTAATTTTTTGATCTTCCAACTTAATTTTTTTTTTCCTGTTGGTTAATACAACTTTGGCCTGTCAAATCATGGTAGACATTCTGTGAATAGTATCACTGTAGTAGAAGCCAGAATGTTTTATAGAGGAAATGTAGAACAGAAATTAAATCTGGGGAGTCAGATAAATAGAGGTAGATTAAAAGGATCTTTCATATTAGTGTTATTGCATTTTTCTCAGTGTCTCCAAAGAGTTTGAAATGTTGTATACGTTATTTAGAATTGTACTCAGAAGATAAAGTATTTTACCAACAACTGAGCTTAATTTTTATAGTTTATTAGTATCTTCATTTCCTAGTCTCCAAAGACCATCTTCTCATAAAAGTGCTTATATATGTAAAAGTTTGTTTGCATTTTCAACCTGTATCCCTTGATACTCATCCAGAAACCTAGGGTGAGAATACCTGTGTTAACTGTTTTTAAAAATTTCCATGACATGTTTGGTCAGGGGAGAAGAATGTTCTGTGACAAGTGCCAGTTTTATTGGTGAGGTAGAAAAGGCCTTAGAAAGTGCTAGTAAGACAGAAAAAGAACTGTAGGAAGAAATCAGTGTCGGAGAGCATAGAGATCCTCAATCCTTGGATATATACCACCCAGTGAAGCAGATCAGAAAGACCTATATTTTATAGTGCTGTCACAACATACAAGCTGGAAAGCACCCTATTATATGTGAATTGGCCACAGCTAAGAGTAAATGATTGAAATCTTTTAAAACTTTTAGTTACATTGTTTACAATTTGGGGTAAATGTCTAGATATCTTTAGTCATTTAAATTTTTTCACCTAAACTCATAATTTTGCTTCTAGAGTCCTAATGAGTAGTGAAATGGAGATTAATCTTGAAAATCCCATTACCTTACATCACTAGAAGCACTTTGTCCACCTGCTCCCTGGACCTAGAAGAGTAAACCTGTGGTTGTCCAGTTCTAGGTGGTAGCTTTAAGATACTGCAGGCGAAGACATATATTTGTGACCAGCAGATTACAAACAAGCAAGAAAGTGTAATCCCATTCTGATATATTTTTAATGGACAGGATTGGATATTTCTTTCTAATCATAGAAGACGTCTGGAAGAAAATGGTTTCTGCAGAGGGAGATTAATGTATTGAAGGTGGGAACAAGATTTTGGTTTTTACATACACATTTCTGTACTGTTTGTTGTTGCTATTGTTTTACCATGAGTTTGTATTACTCAATAAAATAACAAAAATGGTGAGATCAGGAAGGACACCTTTTCTTGCTATGTAGATTATTTTTGCCTCATCCTTGGTTCCTTAGTTTCCATTTCCTTACAGTATTTTCCAGTTACTCGTTTTTAACAATCTGTGGGGTCTGTCCATAGTTTTTCCTTTTTCTTGTCCCGATTAATAGCCTCCCAATTTATTCTCTCATCGCCTGCATACAACTCAGACCCTCCTATCGAACGTGAAACCTTCTACCTATTCACCCCTCTACACAGATCACGCATCATTTTCTTGTCTTAACTGTTTCAGTTGTTCCGTGATTTTTGTTCTATGCCTTTGAGGATTTATTGTTTACAAAGAACTAAAGCATTTTTAGTTTATTTGTTTAAGCTACCCTCAAAAGATAATAATAGGCAAAAGAAACACTGTAAGAACATACCAAAATTCCACTGAAAGCTAACTAGGGAATGTTGGCTTCCAATCTTAGCTAGAAAATGATCAAAATTTGATACTGGTTGATTTTTTAAAATATGAATTGTGAGTCATATTCAAAAAGAGCCACAGCTTGCAGTTGTAGTCCCAAACTAAAGTAGGTATAGATAGATAGTTCCAAGAGATCATCTGTGTTACAGGAATCAGGCAAAATTGCTTTCACCTGGAGAGCCGTTTGCATGGAAATACAGCATGGTTAGAGGTAGCCCTCTGGATCCGACTGCTTGCTTCAAATCATACTGCACTTTCACTGTGCTTAACCTCAGTCAAGTTACTTGCTTCTTTTGGCTTTAATGTTATCTTGCATAAAAATCAGGATATTTAAAATACCTCACTAGTTTGTTACATGATTAAATGAGACAATGCATATAAAATAACACAGAGCCTGTTATATGGTTACCTTTAGCCATTAACAGCATAATCATAAAATATCACATTATAAAGTTGCAGGAGATTCTTTCCATACCTCCTCAAAAGAGTTTTTACTTGGACCTTCCAGCATTTGAAGCTATGTCACCAGTGTCAGTCTTTTTGACTTCATATACCTTCCAAATAAGTAGTTTTATTTTCAAAAAGCTGAATGCTATAGTAGTGGTGTTTATCAAATATGTTACCAATATTTGAAGTTTTGATACCATTTCTTATATGCAGATTGATCTTCGTGTACAAGCTAAAGCTAAACCATGCTAACAATATTTAATGGGTATATATCCTGTATAGAATAAAATATTTCCTGAATTTCATTTTCCTTTTCCAGAATTTTATACATACATGCTCATGGAAACACACACAAGCACAGCTCTCTGTGCCCTAACAACAACAAAAATCTTATAAGTTTAGACTTCTTTTGATTAAAATAATATGGTTAGTCCCAAAACTACAAATATATTTTTAATTTAAGTAAAAGAGGACACTCCAACAAAACTAGTATTCACTGCACCTCTGAGCATAGCACACATCCTTTCTGAGTTCAGGTGGATACAATTAGCTGCTACTAAAAATGAACCATTAGTGAAGTCAGTGAATATTAAATGTGGGACTTACAAGGCTAGGAATGACAAATAATGGGAAAAAACATTTTGTACTCTAATTTTAAAAAGAACTATTTAGGAGACAGCTGTAGCTGGGGTAGCTTTCTCTTGTAGAGGCATTTGCTCCATTGTTGAGGGTTGGTACTGTCTAAAGTTAAACCATTTCAGTGATGCCTAGCATGGAACACTTGACAACCAACCTTCCAGGTAGGAAATGAGACTTCCTTGCCAGCAAGTCCATATAATACTACAATTTTTATGACTAGACTATTTTTGCAGAAGTACTTATTGCTTAATTGACATTAAACTTAAGTAAGTCTATCTCTTTCTCTTAAAAATAATCTTAATAACAAATAGAAATCTTCAGTATCCCAGTCTAACTCAGTTTAGTCCTATTTAGTTTGGGATAAGAAAGTAATGTATCAGTTATTTTGGCAAATTATTTATAGAAGCTATGTGGAATAAGCTGTATCTATTTAGATTTTATATAATTTGGTAATTAGCATACAATAGCTTACATGAAATAAATTCTTTAAATAGTAGAAATTATGAGTAATTCCACTGGGCTTACTCTTGTCTTAGATTACATAGATATAAGTATTCTTGGGCATTTTGATGCTAGACCAATGATTTATAATATCAAATACATTTATTTTTAATACCAACAAAGGTCACTGGGGTTCAAAGAAGTAAGATTAAGCAGTCAAGGAAACGTGTGGGACAATAGTAACACAAATACTACTTTTAATGCCCTCAGTTGCTTTACTGTTAGTAGAAAGTTTAGTAAATAAAACAGATGACAGATCTCATATCAGAGTAAACCTAGCAATAGGGCATTAACATTGATCTTATTAAAATACAGTTGACCCTTTGAACACCACAGGTTTGAATTGCACAGGTTCACTTATATGTCGATTTTTTTCAATAAATATATTGGAAAAATTTTTGGACATTTTTGATAATGAGGAAAAACCATGTGGCCTAGAAATATAAAAAAAAATTAAGAAAAAATGTCATGAATGTATTAAATATGTATATACTAGTCTATTTTACCATTTACTAACATGAAATATACACAAATCTATTATAAAAAGTTAAAATTATCAAAACCTACACACACAAACACTACTCAGCCTTAAGACGATAAGGATGAAGACATGAAGACCTTTATGATCTGCTTCCACTTAATGAATAGTAAATATATTTTATCTTCTTTATGATTTTATTAACCTTTTTTCTCTAGCTCACTTTATTATAAGAATACAGTATATAATACATATAAAATACAAAATATGTGTCAGGCTATGTTATTGGTAAGGCTTCCAGTCAATAATAGGCTATTAGTAGTTAAATTTTTTGGAGAGTCTCAGGTTAAAGGAGAATTTTTGATGTGTGTAGGGTTTGGCACCTCTAGCCCCCATGCTTTTTGTGCATCAACTGTAATTCATTTTGCCTGCATGATAACTGCTTATTTTTTAAGATATATTTTGAAGACTCAAAATAATATCATGTTGATATAGAAACATTCCATTTCCATTTGTAATTAAAATTGAAAAAATTTTAATTCTTCCATTTACCTTGACTATCACAAATACATGTAATGATTTTTTAAACCCAGTCTAGAGCTGAACCAGTTAAGACAAAATTGACATAACAGATTTGCCCACTTTTCCATTAAATATTTTTATCCCTAATCAGGCCCTCAAGTTACCTGCTGATGCTAATTGTATGATTTGGGGTAATATGGATCAATTATTGTATTTTTTAAAGGCTAGAAATTATTGGATAAATTGTGGAAATTTTAATTATTTCTAGACCTCATTTGTAGAATAAAGTTTAATCAGAATGTTTGAGCTAAAGGAGATCCTAGATGTCATGGTCTAGTCCCTCTCCTTTTACAGATAAGAAAACGTGAAGCTCTAGAAATTAATATCTTTGCCATTATCATCAGTATATGAGAACAGACCTGCAAAAGTGAACTCATTTATTTCAATAGCCCATCCTTTTTTCCCCCTTATGCCACAATGCCTCTTAACTTTTAATTTCCTACCAGTTCACTCTTCTTCCCAAAGTGCTCCTTCTGTTAATTACTATTTTTCCTACCTTCCCTCCACACCAACTAAAGAAAAATTCCTAGTGCCTATTTCCTCTCAGCCTCTAGGGATATTTATTGCCTGAATGAATCTCTTCAGTAGCATTTTCAAAAGTGTGACAAGATGAAAAGGACATTCTAATGTCAGAGGAACTCTTTAGGGCTTTACTAATACGAAAGGTATTCTGTCTATGAATCTGCCCTAGTTACAGTCTTTCTTCTTCTCTCTTGTTTTTTACTTCACTCTTGAACTACATGGGTTCTCTAAAAACTTAGGTTATTTTTGGTTTTGTTTTAACTATATGATCTCCTAGTAGGGCAAGTATAAAAGGACAAGGTATACATATGTTTAAAGTCTTGTCCTTTTATGCCTGCCTTACCTACTGAATCTAAAATTGGTAATTAAGTATTATAGACATTGAGGTCCCAGAATTTTATATCTCAAGACAAAAAAAGAATATAGGCAGCACAATGTCATGAGATTTGACCTATGAGAGGTTTTTCTTGAATGTTTCTAGGAGGTATTCCACTGGCTTTTTTTCAATATCAGACATCACCATATTATGCTTTTTTAAACGTATGTAGATAAAAGTGAATGTGGAACATAAATTTGCACAGTCTTCCTGGAAGGTGGTTAATATATAATACAAAAACTTCAAGTACTCACCTTTTGTCCTATAAATTCTATTTTTAAAACTTTGTCCTAGATAATAAGACAAATAATCCAAGATTGAATCTGCCTTAGAGAGTTGCTTTAAGGATTATTGCATATACACTATATCTACATAACAGAATGAGAAACTATTAAAATGGTGATACATATATCTGTATGCATTAACATTAAAAGAAGTTCATGCATTTATTAACTGGAAAAGTAGATTACAAAACTATAAATAACACAACATTTATGTAAAACTATGTATGTTACAATGGTCTGGAAAATTGTTCCCCAAACTGCTAACAGAGCCATCACGTTTATTATTTTTACTTTTTTTTGTTAAAGAAACAAAGCCTCACTCTGTCACCCAGGCCAGAGCACAGTGGTGCAGTCATAGTTCAATGTAGCTTCAGACTCCTAGGCTTTTGCCTCAGCCTTCTGAGTAGCTGGGACTGCAGGTGCACACCACTTTGCCTTGCCAGTTTTTTCAAATTTTTTTTGTACAGGTGGGGAAGTGGAGGGGCTCACTTTGTTGCCCAGACTGGACTCATGTCTCCTGGCTTCAAGTGGTCCTTCCACCTTGGCTTCCCAAAATGCTGGGATACAGGTATGAGCCACCATGTCCAGACAATTTTTACTTTTTAATTAATGTTAATCAACATTATAGCAATATTGTATATAATAAATATGAACCACTTTTATAGTCAGAGAAAGCAATGAAATTATTTTTATTTTAAAAACAAACCAAATGTACATAGCCTTGGTATTTACTAGCAGTATGACTTTTAACTTGTTACACACTTCCTCATTTGTAAAAGGGTGTAAATGTCAGTCATATTCCCATCCCATCTTCCTCCCCATTTATGAATCCTGAGCCCCTGTCGGCTCCATTAACAGCTGGAGTAAATGCCTTTTGACAGATGTGAGGGTCAGATTTCTCATCAGCAACTTCCTTAGCAAAAGCAGTGTTGTTAAATAGAAAAGGTGGAGGGAAACCAAGATGTTGACAGAGCCTAGAAGAGAAGTTAGCATGATGATCTAAAAGAGTATTTGCAAAGTCCAGAATTATGTGGCTATTTTAAGACTGTCTTTAGTTTTATTGTCATTAACTTAATGAGTTTCAGGAAAGAGGGAACGTCTCTTTTGATTCATTTTGATTCAACAGTTTTATTTTTAGGTATATACAGAGGAGAATTCTCTTGGTTAAAAATAAAAAAGGAAAACTTACACAGCTGAAGTGAATGGTACTCTGAAGTATCTGTGGGGAGACTGTAGTTAGTGACTTGTGTCATACCCCTTCCACCCATACCAGATCCTTTCCTTTGAGACATGGGTGCTTTTCCCTGGCTAGTCTTAGAAGCAATCACATTTTTATATAATGAACTCTGAGGGGTTTAAAAATGAGTGAGACATGGTATCCTGGAGTGCAGCATATGACTGCTCAGCATTTACAGGTTTGTTTGTTTTTTTCCGCTCTTTACTTTTCCATTTAGTAGACACTAGGCCATAAACCCGTTTTAATTTATTCACTGAGAAGGAAATGACATAATATTCACTGCTGTGGCTGCATAGGTCATCAATTCCCTGGGACTCAGGATTACATCTGAGCTGATATCAGACTGCCTCTTCCCAGGATAGTAAAATTTGAAGTCTGTGTGTCAGGGGCCTGCAGTGTAAGTATTCGAGAAAGTTTGTTCAAAGTATTTCCTTTCCAAAAAGCAGGAATTAGAGAAGCAGGAATACAGGAGCATGATGGTGTATTAGGAATTTTAGCTTAAGATTCCTTTACAATTTCTTCTCCTAAGAAATTTTAGCTCTCTTTAACAGTGTGGTTGTCAAGTACGCTAGTGAATCTTACAAAAATTATGCAACTGGAGAAATGAAATTATTTGCTATTTGTACTGGCTTATGTGCAGGCAAAATAAAAATAGGCAATGGATGGAAGAAAACAGAGACTTTTGCTTTATTAAGATGAAGTGAATTTCACCTCCTTTTATCGTTTGAAGTATTGAGAGGTTTTTGTTAGAGTGTTTTGTTTGGAAAAGTTATACAGATTTTGCCTTTAAGAACAAAATTTTAAATCTCTCTAAGAGGTTTAGTATTGAGTGGCAATTATTTTGTTTACTTGTCTGTCTTCTCTGTTGACTATGAACTCCTTCGTGGTAGAGATGGTGTTGCTTATGTTTGATAAGTCCAATCCCAGACTCATAAATGTTTATTTGGTTGGATAATTAGCAAATTAATTAATTTTGCCTGTTAATGCAGATAATTTTGCTTAAAAATAGTTTTACATAAACACATATACATACATACATACATACATACATACATACATACATACATACAGTGGGCCTACCTTCTATTTTCTGCTGCTTTCAACTTAAGCTTGGGAATATTTTTGCTATAGCTATTTACAAAGTTTTTGCATTAAAGGATTAAATCACTCTAAGTTGAGTGGGAATTGGAAGGAGCAATAATATTGGGGCTATTTTAAAAATGTCTGTATGCTGGAGAATAGGAAATGGTTAACTATGGCCAGACCTATACCCTAGCATATCTAAATCTATTACAAAAGTGAATTAACCACTGTATTAAAGTTTTCTAGAGAGACAGATCCAATAGGAGCCATTTATTATCTAGATCTGTATATGAGTTTATTAGGGAGCACTGGCTCATGTGATAACACTGTGAAGTCCCATGATAGGCTATCTGCAAGCTGGGGGAAGACAGAAGCTGATAGGGGGCCCAGTCCAAGTCATAACGCCTTAAAACCAGGGAATCCAACAGTGCAGTTATCAGTCTGTGGCTGAAAGCCTGAGAGCCTCCAGGAGGCCGCTGGTACAATTCCACAGTCCAAAGGCTGGATAACCTGGAGTACGATGTTCAGGAGTAGTAAGAGAGGAGGCAAGCGTCTGACACAGGTAGAAAGAGAAAGCCAGAAGTCTCAGCAAACTGCTTATACCCCTTCTCCTGCCTGTTTTGTTGTAGCTGCTGGCGGCCATGGGATGGCACCTGCATTGAAGGGTATTGCTTTCAGTCCACCAACTCAAATGTCAGTCTCCTCTGACAACACCCTCACAGACACACCCAGTAACAATTCTTTACCAGCCATCTAGGCATCCCTCGGTTCAGTCACACCTAATATTAACTAACCGTCACAACCGCCATTCCCCATATTAGTACTTAGTGTGCTAAGTCAGTGCAAAATGTGGGACAATTAATTTACATAATTTCTTTTTATATTTTAATTCCTGTGAATAATATGTGTGCTCTTAAGTATTTATAAACATAAACATAGAAAAACAAACACTTGTGATTTTTATATTCTTGAGTTTAAGGAAATATATTTAATCTATTTCAGGCAGTTAAAATATAATTTTACTTGTGCATGTGTATAAAATATTTCTCAAAGTAGTACCTCTGTAACAAGAAAACCTTGACCCTGTTTCTTCAAATGAATATAAGCTCTAATAAATAGACATTTGTTCAATCTCTGAACTATTTAACTGTAATGAGTTGAAAAAAAAATTTTTTTTTTTTGAGACAGAGTTTCGCTCTTGTTGCCCAGGGTGGAGTACAGTGGTGAGATCTTGGCTCACTGCAACCTCCGCCTTCCTGTTTCAAGCGATTCTCCTGCCTCAGCCTCCCGAGTAGCTGAGACTACAGGCACATGCCACCATGCCCAGCTAATTTTTTGTATTTTTAGTAGAGACGGGGTTTCACCATGTTGGCCGGGATGGTCTCGATATCTTGACCTTGTGGTCCACCTGCCTCGGCCTCCCAAGGTGCTGGGATTACAGGCGTGAGCCACTGCACCCGGCAGAAAATCTTAAATCTATACTATAGAGTCTGACAAGAATTTGGGACCCAAAAGCAATATAATTCTATTACATATTTATCTTAACAAGTAACATTTTAAAAGTCCATGTAATTTATAGATTTATTTGCTTTCTCTAACAAGTAATGCTTCCAATAAAAATCTGGGCCTGGTGGGGTGGCTCATGCCTGTTATCCCAGCATTTTGGGAGGCTGAGGTGGATGCATCACAAGATCAGGAGTTCCAGACCAGCCTGGCCGATGTGGTGAAACCCTGCCTCTACTAAAAATAGAAAAAAAAATTAGCTGGGTGTGGTGGTGCATGCCTGTAATCCCAGCTGCTTGAGAGGCTGAGACAAAGGAAGTGCTAGAACCCGGGAGGCAGGGGTTGCAGTGAGCTGAGATGGCACCACTGCACTCCAGCCTAGGCAACAGAGCAAGACTCCAACTCAAAAAAAAAAAAAAAAAAAAAAACCTGGAGTTAAAATTAAATTTAGCATATAACTTAACAACAACTTAAAATTACTTCTGTTGTCACATATTCTAGTTGCTAGTGATTTTTAGCAGTGATTCTTGTTGTGTTATTAATGAGCTAAAAACTTCTTCAGCTTATAATGGTTAATCAGTTTTTAAATGAATTTACCAATTTTGTAATTAAACAAAATCAATCATTTTGGAGGCTCAGGTAGTCATAATATTGTGTAAGATTGGCACTTGTTTTTATGAGGTTAATTTATGTGATGTCCTAACTTCATAAATTTGATACATGAACGACATAGGACATTTTAAAAAACCTACATAGTGTCTTACATCAACTATGTAGTATGCTATGTAGTGTGTATCTCTGGGAAATTTCTTTAGTGATTCTCTCCGTAGCACTGCAGCTGCCTGTCTAGTTGGTAGCCACTGGCCACATGTGGCTATTGAGCACCTGAAATGTGGCTTTTCCAGCACCTGAAGTGGGGCTTTTCCAAATGGAGATGCGAGTTTTTTGTTGTTGTTTTGTTTATTTTGAGACAGGGTCTCACTCTGTCACCCAGGCTGGGGTGCGGTGGCACAATCATGGCTCACTGCAGCCTAGACCTCCTGGGCTCAAGCAATCCTCCCACCTAAGCCTCTTGAGTAGCTGGAACTACAGGCATGCATCACCATACTCGGGAAATTTTTTAATTTTTTTTTTTTTTTGTAGAGATGTGGTCTCATTGTGTTGCCCAAGCTGGTCTCAAACTTGTAGGCTCAAGCAATCTTCCTCCCTCAGCCTCCCAAAGTGCTAGAACTACAGGCGTGAGCCACTGCACCTGGCCTGAGATGTCTTTTATACACCAGATTTTGAAGACTATTCAAAAACAATGTAAAATATTTTTAAACAATTGTTAACATTGATTTTTAAATGATGATATTCTGGAATATTGGATTGAATATATTACATTTGTTTTACTTTTTAAAAAACCTTTAAAATATAGTTTCTTAAAAAATGTAAAAATGGCCAGGCACAGTGGCTCACACTTGTAATCCTAGCACTTTGGGAGACCGAGGTGAGCAGATCACCTGAAGTCAGGAGTTCGAGACCAGCCTGGCCAACATGGTGAAACCCCGTTTCTACTAAAAATACAAAAAAATTAGATGGGCATAGTGGCACGTGCTTGTAATCCCAGCTACTCAGGAGGCTGAGGCAGGAGAATCACTTGAACCCGGGAGGCGGAGGTTGCAGTGAGCCAAAATTGTGCCACTGCATTCCAGCCTGGGCAACAAGAACAAAAACTCCATCTCAAAAAAAAAAAAAAAAAAAAGTAAAATTATATTTGTAGCTCACACTATATTTCTTTTGAACAACACTGATCTAAAGTGCTACGTTTTTCATTGTCCGTTTAAATGGATTATGATGTAATTAGACTAGAGATCTCATGGGTTTTAGAACTAAAATGTTCTGGGGTCAGATGTGGCTTCTGGCTTTTACTTATTTGTATTTCTGGCCTCAGTTGTACCCAAAAATAAATTTTTGTTGGAAATACAGTTTGTCCTGAGCTAATAGAGGAACATGATTTATCTTCAATTCTGGAGAGCTAGTAAAATAATTTAGAACACTATGTCAAGAATGATTCTTTCTCACTCATAACACTTTCTTGTGTGTCTGTTATTTTAAGTATCAAAATTATCCTCTAAAATTCTGGGATAGATGTATCACATGTTTCTTCTTGACCTAAAAGGTGTCATTTTCAGGCACCAAAAGTTCTTAAACACTAATATTCTGGTATGTAGCTGCTGATGAAAAATGTACTTCTTAGCAAATCCTAAGCTGGATACACATAAAATCACACAAGGCATAGCATGATAAAATTGTATAAAACCAATGATAAAGAGGAAAATCTTTTTAGTTATGTTATGGTAAGAACATTTAACATGAGGTCTACCTTTAAAAATTTTTTTTCAGTGTACAATACAGTATTACCAACTGTAGGTGTAATGTCATACAGTAGATCTGTAAAACTTAACTGAAGCATTGCTTCACTGAAGCATTATGCCTGTTGATTAGTAACTCCTCATTTCCCCCTCTCCCCAGCACCTGGTAACCATCTTTCTACTCTTTGATTCTATGAATTTATCTATTTTAGATACCTCAGGTAAGTAGAATCATGCTATTTGTCTTTGTGTGACTGGTTTATGTTACTTAGCATAATGCCTTCAAGTTTCATCCATGTTATCCCATATGGCAGAATTTCCTTCTTTTTAAAGACTGAATAATATGCCATCATATGTATATACCACATTTTCTTTAATCCATTCATGTGTAGATGGACATTTAAGTTGTTTCCACATCTTGGCTCTTGTGAATAGTGCTGCATGAACGTGAGGGTGCTAATATCTCTTTGAGATCCTGGTTTTAATTCTTCTTGACAAATACCCAGAAGTGGGATTGCTGGATTATATGGTAATTCTATTTTTAATTTTTTGAGGAACGTTCTTACTCTTTTACATAGCAGGTGCATCATTTTGCAGTCTCATCAACAGTGTGCAAGGATTCCAGTTTTTCCACATCCTCACCAACTTTTATTGCCTTTTATTTCTTTGATTATAGCCATGCTGACAGGTCTGAGGTGAAGGCTCATTGTAAGTTTGATTTACATTCCCTCAGTGAGTACTGACATTGAGTAATTTTTCATATACCTGTTGCCCATTTGTATATTTTCTTTGGAAAAATGTCTGCTCAACTCCTTAGCCCATTTTTAATTTGGGTTGTACTGGTCCACTCTCACACTGCTATAAAAAAATACCTGAGATGGGGTAATTTATAAAGAAAAAAAGGTTTAATTCATTAATGGTTCCACAAGCTATCCAGGAAACATGGCTGGGGAGGCCTCAGGAAACTTCCAATCATGGCAGAAGGCAAAGGGGAAGCAGGCACATCTTCATATGGCCAGAGCAAGAGGAAGAGAGAGGCAGAAGGTGCCACATACATTTGAGCAACCAAATCTCACAGCTACCACAAGAGCAGCACCAAGGGGACATTCTCCCCCATGGTCCAATCACCTCCCACCAGGCCCCACCTCCAACACTGGGGATTATGATTTAACATGAGATTTGGGTGGGGACCCAAACCATATCATGGGTTATTGGGGTATTTTTTAAATTGAGTTGTAGGGGTTCCTTATATATTTTGGAGACTAACCCCTAATATTGGATACATGGTTTGCAAATGTTTTCTCCAATTCAGTAGGTTGCTTTTTCACTCTGTCGATTGTTTCCTTTGCCTTGCAGAAACTTTTTAGTTTGATACAGCCCCACTAGTTTATTTCTATTTTTGCATTCTGTGCTTTTACTGTCATATTCATGAAATTATCACCAGGACCAATGTCATTAAGCTTTTCCCTTATGATTTCTATAGGAGTTTTACAGTTTTAAGTCATATGTTTAAATCTTTAATCCTTTTTGAGTTGATTTTTGTATATGATGTAAGATAATTTCATTGTTTTGTTTGTGGGTATCTAGTTTTCCCAACACCATTTATTTATTTATTTGTTTTGTTGAGTCATCTCTCCTTTTTCTTTTTTTTTTTTAATTATACTTTAAGTTTTAGGGCACATGTGCACAACGTGCAGGTTTGTTACATATGTATACGTGTGCCCTGTTGGTGTGCTGCACCCATTAACTCGTCATTTAATATTAGGTATATCTCCTAATGCTATCCCTCCACCCTCCCGCCATCCCACAACAGGCCCCGGTGTGTGATGTTCCCCTTCCTGTGTCCATGTGTTCTCATTGTTCATTTCCCACCTGTGAGTGAGAACATGCGGTGTTTGGTTTTTTGTCCTTGCGATAGTTTGCTGAGAATGATGGTTTCCAGCTTCATCCATGTCCCTACAAAGGACATGAACTCATCATTTTTTATGGCTGCATAGTATTCCATGGTGTATATGTGCCACATTTTCTTAATCCATTCTATCATTGTTGGACATTTGGGTTGGTTCCAAGTCTTTGCTATTGTGAATAGTGCCACAATAAACATACATGTGCATGTGTCTTTATATCAGTATGATTTATAATCCTTTGGGTATATACCCAGTAATGGGATGGCTGGGTCAAATGGTATTTCTAGTTCTAGATCCCTGAGGAATCGCCACACTGACTTCCACAATGGTTGAACTAGTTTACAGTCCCACCAACAGTGTAAAAGTGTTCCTATTTCTCCACATCCTCTCCAGCACCTGTTGTTTCCTGACTTTTTAATGATCGCCATTCTAACTGGTGTGAGATGGTATCTCATTGTGGTTTTGATTTGCATTTCTCTGATGGCCAGTGATGATGAACATTTTTTCATGTGTCTTTTGGCTGCATAAATGTCTTCTTTTGAGAAGTGTCTGTTCATATCCTTCGCCCACTTGTTGATGGGGTTGTTTGTTTTTTTCTTGTAAATTTGTTTGGGTTCATTGTAGATTCTGGATATTAGCCCTTTGTCAGATGAGTAGGTTGCGAAAATTTTCTCCCATTTTGTGGTTGCCTGTTCACGCTGATGGTAGTTTCTTTTGCTGTGCAGAAGTTCTTTAGTTTATTAGATCCCATTTGTCAATTTTGGCTTTTGTTGCCATTGCTTTTGGTGTTGTAGACATGAAGTCCTTGCCTATGCCTATGTCCTGAATGGTGTTGCCTAGGTTTTCTTCTAGGGTTTTTATGGTTTTAGGTCTAACATTTAAGTCTTTAATCCATCTTAAATTAATTTTTGTACAAGGTGTAAGGAAGGGATCCAGTTTCAGCTTTCTACATATGGCTAGCCAGTTTTCCCAGCACCATTTATTAACTAAGGAATCCTTTCCCCATTTCTTGTTTTTGTCAGGTTTGTCAAAGATCAGATAGTTGTAGATATGTGGCATTATTTCTGAGGGCTCTGTTCTGTTCCATTGATCTATATCTCTGTTTTGGTACCAGTACCATGCTGTTTTGGTTACTGTAGACTTGTAGTATAGTTTGAAGTCAGGTAGCATGATGCCTCCAGCTTTGTTCTTTTGGCTTAGGATTGACTTGGCAATGTGGGCTCTTTTTTGGTTCCATATGAACTTTAAAGTAGTTTTTTCCAATTCTGTGAAGAAAGTCATTGGTAGTTTGATGGAGATGGCACTGAATCTATAAATTCCCTTGGGCAGTATGGCCATTTTCACGATACTGATTCTTCCTACCCATGAGCATGGAATGTTCTTCCATTTGTTCATATCCTCTTTTATTTCATTGAGAAGTGGTTTGTAGTTCTCCTTGAAGAGGTCCTTCACATCCTTTGTAAGTTGGATTCCTAGGTATTTTATTCTCTTTGAAGCAATTGTGAATGGGAGTTCACTCATGATTTGGCTCTCTGTTTGTCTGTTATTGGTGTATAAGAACGCTTGTGATTTTTGCACATTGATTTTGTATCCTGAGAGTTTGCTGAAGTTGCTTATCAGCTTAAGGAGACTTTGGGCTGAGATGAAGGGGTTTTCTAGATATACAATCATGTCATCTGCAAACAGGGACAATTTGACTTCCTCTTTTCCTAATTGAATACCCTTTATTTCCTTCTCCTTCCTGATTGCCCTGGCCAGAACTTCCAACACTATGTTGAATAGGAGTGGTGAGAGAGGGCATCCCTGTCTTGTGCCAGTTTTCAAAGGGAATGCTTCCAGTTTTTGCCCATTCAGTATGATATTGGCTGTGGGTTTGTCATAGATAGCTCTTATTATTTTGAGAAACGTCCCATCAATACCTAATTTATTGAGAGTTTTTAGCATGAAGGGTTGTTGAATTTTGTCAAAGGCCTTTTCTGCATCTATTGAGATAATCGTGGTTTTTATCTTTGGTTCTGTTTATACGCTGGATTACATTTACTGATTTGTGTATGTTGAACCAGCCTTGCATCCCAGGAATGAAGCCCACTTGATCATGGTGGATAAGCTTTTTGATGGGCTGCTGGATTCGGTTTGCCAGTATTTTATTGAAGATTTTTGCATCGATGTTCATCAGGGATATTGGTCTAAAATTCTCTTTTTTTGTTGTGTCTCTGCCAGTCTTTGGTATCAGGATGATGCTGGCCTCATAAAATGAGTTAGGAAGGATTCCCTGTCTTCCTGTTGATTGGAATAGTTTCAGAAGGAATGGTACCAGCTCCTCCTTGTACCTCTGGTAGAATTTGGCTGTGAATCCATCTGGTCCTGGACTTTTTTTCGTTGGTAAGCTATTAATTATTGCCTCAATTTCAGAGCCTGTTATTGGTCTATTCAGAGATTCAACTTCTTCCTGTTTTAGTCTTGGAAGGGTGTATGTGTCGAGGAATGTACCCATTTCTTCTAGATTTTCCAGTTTATTTGCATAGAGGTGTTTATAATATTCTCTGATGGTAGTTTGTATTTCTGTGGGATCGGTGGTGATATCCCCTTTATCATTTTTTATTGCATCTATTTGATTCTTCTCTCTTTTCTTCTTTATTAGTCTTGCTAGCGGTCTATCAATTTTGTTGATCTTTTCAGAAAACCAGCTCCTGGATTCATTGATTTTTTGAAAGGTTTTTTGTGTGTCTATTTCCTTCAGTTCTGCTCTGATCTTAGTTATTTCTTGCCTTCTGCTAGCTTTTGAATGTGTTTGCTCTTTCTTCTCTAGTTCTTTTAATTGTGATGTCAGGGTATCAATTTTAGATCTTTCCTGCTTTCTCTTGTGGGCATTTAGTGCTATAAATTTCCCTCTACACACTGCTTTGAATGTGTCCCAGAGATTCTGGTATGTTGTGTCTTTGTTCTCGTTGGTTTCAAAGAACATCTGTATTTCTGCCTTCATTTCATTATGTACCCAGTAGTCATTCAGGAGCAGGTTGTTCAGTTTCCATGTAGTTGAGCGGTTTTGAGTGAGTTTCTTAATCCTGAGTTCTAGTTTGATTGCACTGTGGTCTGAGAGACAGTCTGTTATAATTTCTGTTCTTTTACATTTGCTGAGGAGAGCTTTACTTCCAACTATGTGGTCAGTTTTGGAATAGGTATGGTGTGATGCTGAAAGGAATGTATATTCTGTTGATTTGAGGTGGAGAGTTCTGTAGATGTCTATTAGGTCCACTTGGTTCAGAGCTGAGTTCAATTCCTGGGTATCCTTGTTAACTTTCTGTCTCATTGATCTGTCTAATGTTGACAGTGGGGTGTTAAAGTCTCCCATTATTATTGTGTGGGAGTCTAAGTCTCTTTGTAGGTCCCTAAGGACTTGCTTTGTGAATCTGGGTGCTCTTGTATTGGGTGCATATATATTTAGGATAGTTAGCTCTTCTTGTTCAATTGATCCCTTTACCATTATGTAATGGCCTTCCTTGTCTCTTTTGATCTTTGTTGGCTTAAAGTCTGTTTTATCAGAGACTAGGATTGCAACCCCTGCCTTTTTTTGTTTTCCATTTGCTTGGTAGATCTTCCTCCATCTCTTTGTTTTGAGCCTATGTGTGTCTCTGCACATGAGATTTTGAGATGAGTTTCCTGAATACAGCACACTGATGGGTCTTCACTCTTTATCCAGTTTGCCAGTCCGTGTCTTTTAATTGGAGCATTTAGCCCATTTACATTTAAGGTTAATATTGTTATGTGTGAATTTGATCCTGTCATTATGATGTTAGCTGGTTATTTTGCTCGTTAGTTGATGCAGTTTCTTCCTAGCCTTGATGGTCTTTACAATTTGGCATGTTTTTGCAGTGGCTGGTACCGGTTGTTCCTTTCCATGTTTAGTCCCAGCACCATTTATTAAAGAGGAAAATCTTAAAAGCAACTGGAGAAAAAAAAAGATAAGATACAGATTAATAAGGTAATAATTCTTATTCCCTATAGAAACCATGCAAAGCAGAACACAAGGAAATGACATATTTCAAGTGCTAAGTGGATGAATCTCAGTCAGATTATTCTGAATACTAATAGCATTCATTTATTTAGTACATATTGTAAACCAGAAATTATGCTGATTATTTTAATATGCATTATCTCATTTAATCCTTACAGCAACCCGGAGAGGCAGCTAGAATTAACACATTTTAGAGGTGAAGAAAATGAGGCTCAGAGAAGCCAAGGGACTTGGCTAATAAATGTTACACACTTAGCAAATGGAAAATTCAGGATTTCAAACCAGATATGATTAACATAAGCCATGTCTCCTCTTACTATAAACCATAACTGGTAGAACATATACATAACTTAAATTTGATAGGTAAGCTGATTGGAGGCTATTTGTTGTGGTACAAATGTTTGAAAATTGCTGTCAGTCAGCAAGTATTTATCAAGCACATTAGATATTCCAGGCTGGAACTGGAATGGAATCATGAACAAT
Organism: Pan troglodytes; assembly: GCF_028858775.2. Taxonomy (NCBI): domain Eukaryota; kingdom Metazoa; phylum Chordata; class Mammalia; order Primates; family Hominidae; genus Pan; species Pan troglodytes. Next base: position 124,404,443 of record NC_072401.2, read on the forward strand.
ACAAGTATGGTTCTTTATCCTTATGGAGCTTATAAATGTCTAAGGAAAAGAAATGTGGTAATTCTAGGTACTTCTGAGGGTGGTTCTAAGGATTAAATGATATATTAAAAAGAACCAGCACAATTTCTGGCATATAACATTTATGTTCAATAATTTTAAGTATTTTAAAAAATAGTTATAAGTAGTCTAAGTGTTCTGAATAAGTGCCAAGTGCTGTGGAAGGACATTGGAGGGAAAAAGCTAACATAGTCTGGGAGATTAGGAAAGGCTTCCCTGAGTTATTGATTTTTAAGCAGAAGCTGATGAGTGAATAATCTGTTAGCCAGAGCAAAGAGATTGGACACAGAAGATCATTATATTCAAAGGGCTGCACATTTGATAAGACATTGCAGAGGTTGAAGAGAGCATAATATGTCCTTATTCTAAAGACAGTGGGAAACAAATGAAGCTTTTTAAGGATGTGGGTGGAGGGTTGCTGGCAATAATCATGTTAGCCTTAAAAAATCATTTCATCATTCCAGCAACCTCTAAGAACAGTCTTTGAGGAATGTGGCAAGAGTGGACACGAGGATAAATGTGAGGAAGTGGTTCAAACAGTGGGAACAGAACAAAGTGGACAAAGCTACTTACATGGAATATACAAAATTTGGCAATTTTGTATGTAGGAAAGGAGAAAGAAGATGCACAGTTCTTAGGTTTCTGGGATGATGGAAATGCCGTTTCCTGAGAATGGAAATATCGCAAGTTTTGAGAGAAAATTATTAGATATCTTTATTTGGATATACCTGTATGCTGTGTCAGTTAGAGAGATATCAAGTAGGCAGTTTGACACACTGGTGCTCTGAGGAGAAATTTGGACCCAATATCTAGATTTTGGGAATCATTTATATGCATACTTTAGAAATATCGTATGTTCGGTTCCAGATCAGCAAAATAAAGTGAGTTTCTCAATCTATTAAATGTGCAAAAGAATTATGTCTAAAAAAACAATTTTTTTTATTGTTTCAGAATACTTTATTGCTAAAAAAATGCTAGCAATCATCTGAGCCTTCAACAAATCATAGTCTTTGCTGGTGGGTCTTGCCTCCATAAAGATGACTGCTGACTGATCAGGGTGGTGGTTGCTGAAGGTTGAAGTGGCTATGGCAGTTTCTTAAAATAAGATAACAGTGAAGTTTGCCACATCCATTGACTCTTGCTTTCAGGAAAGATTTCTCTGTAGCATGTGATGCTGCTTGGCAACATTTTACCCACAATATAACTTTTAAAACTGGAGTTAATTCTCTCTGCCACTGCTTTATCAACTAAGTTTATGTAATATCCTGAATTATTTGTTGACATTTCAGTAAGGTTCACAGCATCTTCACCAGGAGTAGATTTCATCGCAAGAAACCACTTTCTTGGCTCATCCATAAGAAACAATTCTTCATTCAAGTTTTTTTCATGAGATTCCTGCAATTCAGTCATAATTTCAGGCTCCACTTCTAATCCTAGTTCTCTTCCTATTTTCACCCCATTTGCAGTTACTTCCCTCCACTGAAGTCTTAAACCCCTCAAAGTTATTTGTGAGGGTTGGAATCAACTTCTTCCACACCCCTGTTAATGTTGATATTTTGACCTTCTCCCCTGAATCATGAATTGACCTTCTCCCCTGAATCATGAATGTTCTTAATGACATCTAGAATAGTGAATCCTTTCCAGAAAGTTTTCCGTTTACTTTGCCCATATTCATTAGAGGAATCACTATCTATGACTGCTGTAGCCCTACAAGATGTATTTCTTAATAAGACTTGGAAGTCTAAATTATTCTTTAATTCATGGGTTGCAGAATGGATGTTGTGTTAACAAGGCTTGAAAACAACACTAATCTCCTACATCTCCATCAGAGTTGTTGGCTGACTAGGTACACTGAAAATGATCAGTAATATTCTGAAAGGAATCATTTTATCTGAGTAGTAAGTTTCAACAGTGGGCTTAAAATATTCAGTAATCATGCTATAAACAAAGTGTTGTCTTGCAGGCTTGGTTGTTCCATTTATAGAGACAGGCAGAGTAGACTTAGCAAATTCTTAAGAGCCCTAGGATTTTCAGAAGGGTAAATGAGCACTGGCTTCAACTTATATTTACCAACTGCATTAGCCCCCATCAAGAGAGTCAGCCTATCCTTTGAAGTTTTGAAGCCAGGCATTGATTTCTCTCTAGCTATGAAAGTCCTAGATGACATCTTCTTCCAATATAAGGCTGTTTCATCTACATTGAATATCTGTTGTTTAGTGTGGCCACCTTCCTCAATTACCTTAGCAACATGTTTTAAATAACTTGCTGCAATTTCTGTATCATCACTTGCTGCCTGACCATGCACTTTTATGTTATAAAGACTGCTTCTTTTCTTAAACTTCATCAACCAACCTCTGCTAGCTTCAAACTTTCTTCTGCAGCTTCTTCACCTCTCTCAGCCTTCACAGAATTGAAGAGGGTTAGGGCCTTGCTTTGGATTAGGCTTTGGCTTCAAGGAATGTTGTGGTTGGTTTGATCTTTTATCCAGATCACTCGAACTTTCTCCATATCATCAGTAAGACTGTTTTGCTCTCTTAGTATTCATGTGTTCACTAGAGTAGCACAATTTCCTTCAAGAGTTTTTCCTTAGCATTCACAATTTGCTTACTGATTGGCAGAGGAGGCCTAGCTTTTGGCCTTTCTCAGTTTTCAATGCACCTGCTTCACAAAGCTTCATCACTTCTAGCTTTTTATGTAAAGTGAGAGATGTGGGACTCTTCCTTTCACTTAAATACTTAAAGGCCATTGTAGGGTTATTCATTGGCCTAATTTCATTATTATTGTGTCTCAGGGCATAGGAAGGCCCAAGGAGAGGGAGAAAAGCAGGGAACAACCAGTTGGTGGAACAATCAGAATACACACAACATTTATCAGTTAAGTTTACCATCTTATATGGGCATGGTTTGTGGTGACCCAAAATAATTACAGTAAAAACATCAAAGAACAGTGATCACAGGTCACCGTAATAAATATTATAATAATGAAAAGTTTAAAATGTTGCAAAATTACCAAAATGTGACACAAAGACAAGAAGTGAGCACATGCTGTTGGAAAAATGGCTGCAGTAGACTTGCTCAATGCAGGGTTGCCACAATTTACAATATAATACATTGTATTATAAAAAATACAATATCTGCAGAGCCCAATAAAGCACAGTGCAATAAAATGAGGTGTGCTTGTATTTATAGATGATATCTAAAGTCAAAGAATGGGTGGAACAGTGAAGACGAAGAAAAAGAAGAAAGTTAAGTATAAGCTCTGAGGCACTTCAACTTTTAAATTTAGCCAGAGGGAGAGGAGCCAGCAAGTAACAATGCATGAATAGGAGTATCTAGAGAAATAAGAGGTATAATGTGGAGTGTCAGAAGCCAAAAGCGAAGTGTGTTAAGAACAAAGGTGTAGTTCATCTTTTCCAATCCTGCTGAAAATTAGGGCAAGATACAGACAGAAAAGGCATTTCTTAAAGTTTTAACAACCTGGAATTCATTCGTGATTTTAACAAGAATCATTTTGGTGGAGTGAGAGGGACAGATTTGAGTCAGCTGAGAAAAGTGTGACAAATGAGGAATCAGAGACAGAGCTTAAACAATTCTTTATCTATGAGTGTGGAAGAAAGAGATTGGGCAATAGCTAAGACAGGATAATGTGTTGAATGAGGGTTTTTAGTAGGCAGGAGATATCTGATGGAAAAGAGCAAATAGAGAACTTGAAGATACTGCATTGGGGGATGATTGCAGTGCAATGTTATGTCGTGGCAGAATGAGGTGGGATTGGGAGAGATTGCTCTTAGATAAGAAGAATTGCTGGTCTGATGTAAAGTTAGGCAAAATATTTTAAAACATACTATTAAAGCTAACTGTCAATTCTTAGCATCACAATGAAATCATGAAAACCCCGCAGGTGCTTCGCAGTTCCTACAGGGAATCTTCCTTGTTACAACAACAACAACAAAGCAAAAGAAGACACCAAACCGACCAACAGCAAGGAGTAATATTGAATATTCAAAAATAAAATCTATTCCTTGACTTCAAATCATTAAAGTAGAACTGCCTATTTAAGAACTTTTATTTGCACAGTCCTATTAATTTTAATGCCTAAAGCAGTGTTAATCACATGACCCACGTGAAAAGATTTTAAAAATTGCTTTGTTAGAAAATGTAATAGACTTGTCGTTAAAGTTTTCAAACTCTTTTTTAAAGATTTGTAATATTTGGCTAGAGTTCCATTAATTTTCTTTAAAAAAATTATGTACACACACACACGCACACACACACACACACACACACAGAGTCACTCCTATCCCGCACCCTCAGAGAAAGTTTGAGATTATACAGCCACATCTGTCAGAGCTGTGCTAACCTATGTCATCCATCTGTTCTGGTTATATTTTCCTTCCCTTTCCTCTCTTTTCCTTCCATTCTTCCCAGCCTTTAAAAGAAAAAAAGTTGAGAGTAAAAACAAATCACCTCTTTTTATATTGAAATTTAAGGTGGAAGAAAAGTAGTTATAAAAGCATCTATCATCATAGCACTGACTTGCCAAGTTAAGTATTTAGGTTGGAAATCATGCCTTTCCAACTGCTTAAAAACAGGAAGTATCTCTGCTAAGTGATAAATAGCTCCCTGTTGCTGGAAAGGAAGGCCTCTTTTATTTCTTTCTACATTTTTGAGCAATAATAAATGAGTTCTGCATTTTCATACATGGGGGTGTGTGTGTGTGTGTGTGTGTATAATGCAGAAATCCATTTGCAGTGTTTATGTATACATATATACCTCAGTATATGTAAATATATGTGAAAATACTTTCCAAGACTTTAAGCATAGAATCTCTTCTCATAAGCCAGCCCAGGCACATCTTACTCAACAATTCAAGCAAAACCTTTGGATCTGTCAGAAACAGCTTATAGGTCTGCATTAGGTGATTAATTGCCAGGAGAATCTGGTTCTATATTTTGTTACATATAATTATTTTCTTTTCAGAAGGTGTTCTTTTATTAAGCTCCCACCATAAAAGAGGGGAAAATAAGCACACGTCTTACATGCCTGATGTTTAGCACTTCTTACAAAAGAAAGAGGAAAACTTTAACATAATCCACTGATAAAGGCATATTTGTCTTGGCTTCCGACAGTTTTCTCCTCATTTTTACAAAAACTTTAATAATATTTTAACTTGCTTAGAAATTAGTCTTGGGATAGCAGTATGGAATAATGGAATATACTTTGGTTATACAATCTGATGGTATAAAATTAAACCTTAGTTCACATTCTATCCTTAATGCTTACTACCACTCTGACCTTTACAATTACTTAACGTCTTCAAGCTTTTATTTCCCTTTTTGTAAATTGACTATAAGAATACATATCTCCTTTTGAGTGTTACTGTGAGGATTGCACTAATTACCATAGTAAAGCACTTATTACAGTTCTGAAAATATAGTAGGAACCCAATAACATTACCATTTTAAACATCATTAGTTTGCTTATTCTAAGCTCTGCCACTTAATCATGTATGACTCAATATCAATATTACCTCCATGGGCCTCAGTCTTCTCAGTAAATACAGGAGTTTAGAAATGGAAGAATTTTTTGTGAGACTAATGTCCTGTGATTCTCTAATTATCTTCATATCAAATGAAGAAAAAGTATTTTCATTTTAGATACAAATTATTCTTATCCCCATAACTGACAAAGCAAGGAATTTGGCTTCTACAATGTAATTTCTGCTTTACTTTTGACTGAGTATTCATTAAGACTTCTTTTGGTGTTGATTATGGTCTCTAGAGCGAGACTGCCAATATTTCAATTCTGGCTCCCCACCACTTACCAGCTATGTAACTTTAGGCAAATTACTTAACCTCTCTCTAACTCAGTTTTATTATCTATAAAGTGAGACTAATAATAGTACCTCGCCTACAGGGCTGTTGTGCAGATTAAAGGAGTTTTATGTAAACTCATTCATGAATTTTATGTAAAAGAGTTTGAACAATATCAAGCATATTGTACATTTCACATGCACATATTATTGTTGTCATCATTGTCATTGTCTGGAATAACATCAATTGCCTCTTTAACCATAGCATGGGAATACTGTAATAGATGAATAAGAGTTTGACTATCTGAAATGCAGTTCTAGCACCATAGGCTTTGATAAGTATCTTACTAATGACGGATCTCTAAATATGCATGCACATACCAATAGAGTGAGGGAAGAAAATTTAGAAACATACTCATGACTATTTTATGTACCGTTCTTTTTAATGTACACTTTTGTGTTGTATACAATATATTAATACAAGAAGGCATGTGTATGCTTTCTGACTAAACATTAAAAAATGGGGGAAAAGTGCTCACATAGTTTTTACTAATATGAATGAATGATCAAAAAACTTTGGAGACAGCTGTCCTAGGAGACAGTGTCTTCCAAAGGTGGTGTTAACTTGACCTCGCCATCAGTCTCAGTTGTCTGCCCTGTACTAGATGGAGATGAACATGTATTGAAGAAGCAAATCAAACGTTCATGACTCCAGAGAGTCTGGAAAGACCACAACGAGTAGTCCTTTGCTAAAGATAGAATAAGTGTAGTATGGAATCCAAGTTATTCTGACTATGTCAACTACTTGGTGTGACTGAATAATCAAATACCTGAGAGATGTCAAATAAATCATTCCTTTTCAGTACTCATATTTGGACTTCACCATGGAAGAAAATACTGCTGTTCTCAGTGCCCAGGGACTACAAAACCACATTTCCACAGGATAACCAAATTCCTTTTCTGCTTATGTTTAACAGCAGTGCAACTGGGCTTTTCTAATAGATTTTAAACTTTTTGTTATAAATATTGTTACCTCCACGGAAGTGAGGAAATTATATTTTTTAACTATTCTGCTTAGAAACTACCACAAATAAAGGAAAATCAATAAATTTCTTTCTTAAGTAGATACATTTTAAAGCAGAGTTACCAGTATTTGAAAATAACTCAAAATGAACTTCTTTCTCTCTAAGAAGTTCTCATAATGGGTTGATATGACCCACGTGTTAGTACATAGATACCTAGGAGTAAATGCCCCCGCCTTCTTTGGGTAATGTATTTTTGGGGGGAATCTGATAGATACACTCTCCTGAAAATACAAATACAAAATTTTTACACGTAAAATTTAGCCTACAGTTTCAAGGCTTCATAGATACTGTTTTCCCTAAACGCATTCAAGAACCTTTAGGTAACTGAGATCTTCTGGATGTGAAGGGGATGTAGCTACATATACATTCCAACCCATAAGCCACTGTGTCATCATTGCAGTTTATGATAAGCTTTCTGTAAACACTTCATTTTCTAGGTTTGGCTTCAAAAGTCATTGGTGCAATTCTTAATTACATAGTTATGTCTTGTTTTTTAACGCTTGAAATAGTGTTAAAATGATGGCATCTGCATTATCTCTTTGCTGTGTGATATTTGCTTATTATGTTTTAATTATTTAAATTTTTATGAGGCCACCATGTAAGTTATAATCTGAATCTTCCCAAAGATATATTGTCTTACATTCTGCCACAGAATTAAAATGACAAAAATAGTGCATCTCATAGCAAAGACATAGAGTTCCACTTTACAGATGAGAAAGCTAAGGCTTAAGAGCACTTAGAGTGATTTGATTCATTTATGGGGTAAGGGACTGTCCACGTTCACCTATGAGGCTTTTTTAAACTAACTTGTACAAGCCATATCTCTCAAAGTCTAGTCTAGGAACTTTCTCTGTCAGAGTCAGCTGGCAAGCTTATTAAACATGCAGGGTCTGACCTCTCCCTCCAGACCTAGTGAGTCCAAATGGGATGTAAATGGGGAACAAGATTCTCCTGGATGAGCAGATAAGCCAGATGATTCCTGTGCACATTGAGGTTTGAGAAACCCTGAAAATTGGTTTAACTTTAACTGCACATTAGAATCGAAGAAAATAATTTGCCTGGACCTAGACTGATTGATTGTCACTGGAGCAAGGAGGTGGAGGTAACCTAGGTTCTTAAAGTTCACCAAGTGATTGTGATGCACAATGAAGGTTAAAAACCACTACTCTAAAGTATTTAGAAAGGTTTTCTGTAAAAGGCCAGATGGTAAATATTTTAGACTTTATAGGCCACATCTGTTATTCCTTGTAGCTACTCAACTTTGCTGACTTAGAATGGAAATAGCCATAGATAATATGCAAATGGCTGAACAGGGCCATGTTCTAACACTTCATTTATAAAAACAGCTGGTGGGACAGATTGTAGTTTGCCAAACCCTACAGAGGGGGGTACAGTCCCTGCCATGTGCCTCAAAGGTGCTGTTAGACTGTGTTCTAAACCTGAGATGTTTCTAGTTGTTTGAAGTAAAGGTGGAAAACTACCATATTAAAATTCAATTATGGGCCGGGCATGATGGCTATAATCCCAGCACTTTGGGAGGAGATCAGAGTGACGCCACTTGAGGCCAGGAGTTCAAGACCAGCCTGGCCAACATGGTGAAACTGTGTCTCTACTAAAAGTACAAAAATTAGCCAGGTGTGGTGGTGCATGCCTGTAATCACAACTACTTGGGAGGTTGAGGCATGAGAATTGCTTGAACCTAGGAGGTGGAGGTTGCAGTGAGCTGAGATCATGTCACTGCACTCCAGCCTGGGTGACAGAGTGAAACCTTGTCTCCAAAAAAAAAAAAAAAAAAAAAAAAAAAAAAGGAGTTCCATTCCAAGATGGCCAAATAGGAACAGCTCCGGTCTGCAGCTCCTAGCATGATCGACACAGAAGGCGGGTGATTTCTGTGTTTCCAACTGGGGTGACTAGTTCATCTCATTGGGACTGGTTGGACAGTGGGTGCAGCCCACGGAGAGTGAACTGAAATAGGGTGGGGCATTGCCTCACCCAGGAAGTGGAAGGGGTTCTGGGATTTCCCTCTCCTAGCCAAGGGAAGCCATGACAGACGGTACCTGGAATATCGCTACACTCCTGCCCAAATACTGCGCTTTTCCCATGGTCTTAGCAACTGGCAGACAAGGAGATTCTCTCCCGTGCCTGGCTTGGCAGATCCAACACCCACAGAGCCTTGCTTGCTGCTAGTGCAGCAGTCTGAGATCGACCTGCGAGGCTGCAGCCTGGCAGGGGGAGGGGCATCCGCCATTGCTGAAGCTTAAGTAGGTAAACAAAGTGGCCAGGAAGCTCAAACTGGGTGGAGCCCACTGCAGCTCAGCAAGGCCTACTGCCTCCATGAACTGTACCTCTGTAGACAGGGCATAGCTGAACAAAAGGCAGCAGTAACTTCTGCAGACTTAAACGTCCCTGTATGACAGCTCTGAAGACAGCAGTGGTTCTCCCAGCACAGCATTTGAGCTCTGAGAACGGACAGACTGCCTCCCCAAGTGGGTCCCTGACCCCCATGTAGCCTAACTGGGAGACATCTCCCAGTAGGGGCCGATAGACACCTCATACAGGCGGGTTTCCCTCTGCGACGAAGCTTCCAGAGGAAGGATCAGGCAGTAATATTTGCTGCTCGGCAGCCTCCGCTGGTGATACCCAGGCAAACAGGGTCTGGAGTGGACCTCCAGCAAACTCCAACAGACCTGCTGCTTAGGGACGTGACTGTTAGAAGAAAAACTAACAAACCAAAAGGAATAGCATCAACATCAACAGAAAGGACTTCCACACAAAAACCCCATCTGTAGGTCACCAACATCAAAGACCAAAGGTAGATAAAACCACAAAGATGGGGAGAAACCAGAGCAGAAAAGCTGAAAATTCTAAAAACCAGAGTGCCTCTTCTCCTCCAAAGGATCGCAGCTCCTTGCCAGCAACAGACCAAAGCTGGATGGAGAATGACTTTGATGAGCTGACAGAAGTGGGATTCAGAAGGTCAATAATAACAAACTTCTCCAAGCTAAAGAAGCATGTTCTAACCCACTGCGAGGAAGCTAAAAACCTTGAAAAAAGGTGAGACAAATGGCTAACTAGAATAAACAGTGTAGAGAAGACCTTAAATGACCTGATGGAGCTGAAAACCATGGTATGAGAACTTCGTGACACATGCACAAACTTCAGTAGCCAATTCAATCAAGTGGAAGAAAGGATATCAGTGATTGAAGATCAAATGAAAGAAATGAAGTGAGAAGAGAAGTTTAGAGAAAAAAGAGTAAAAAGAACAAAGCCTCCAAGAAATATGGGACTATGTGAAAAGACCAAATCTACATTTGATTGGTGTACCTGAAAGTCACGGGGAGAATGGAACCAAGTTAGAAAACACTCTTCAGGATATTATCCAGGAGAACTTCCCCAACCTAGCAAGGCAGGCCAACATTCAAATTCAGGAAATACAGAGAACACCACAAAGATACTCCTCAAGAAGAGCAACCCCAAGACACATAATTCTCAGATTCACCAAGGTTGAAATGAAGGAAAAAATGTTAAGGGTAGCCTGAGAGAAAGGTCAGGTTACCCACTAATGGAAGCCCATCAGACTAACAGCGGCTCTCTCGGGCAGAAATCATACAAGCCAGAAGAGAGTGGGGGTCAAGATTCAACATTCTTAAAAGAATTTTCAACCCAGAATTTGATATCCAGCCAAACTAAGCTTCATAAGTGAAGCAGAAATAAAATCCGTTACAGACAAGCAAATGCTGAGAGATTTTGTCACCACCAGGCCTGCCTTACAAGAGCTCCTGAAGGAAGCACTAAACATGGAAAGGAACAACCAGTACCAGCCACTGCAAAAACATGCCAAATTGTAAAGACCATCGATGCTTTGAAGAAACTGCATCAATTAACAGGCAAAATACCCAGCTAACATCATAATGACAGGATTAAATTCACACATAACAATACTAACCTTAAATGTAAATGGGCTAAATGCTCCAATTAAAAGACACAGACTGGCAAATTGGATAGAGGCAAGACCCATCAGTGTGCTGTATTCAGGAGACCCATCTCATGTACAGAGACACATATAGGCTCAAAATAAAGGAATGGAGGAAGATCTCCCAAGCAAAAGGAAAGCAAGAAAAATCATAGGTTGCAATCCTAGTCTCTGATAAAGCAGGCTTTAAACCAACAAAGATCAAAAGAGACAAAGAAGGTCATTACATAATGGTAAAGGGACCAATTCAACAAGAAGAGCTAACTATCCTAAATATATATGCACCCAATACAGGAGCACACAGATTCATAAAGCAATCTGGGAGACTTTAACACACCACTGTCAATATTAGATCAACGTGACAGAAGTTTAACAAGGATATACAGGACTTGAACTCAGCTCTGCACCAAGCAGACTTAATAGACATCTACAGAACTCTCCACCCCAAATCAACAGAATATACATTCTTCTCAGCACCACATCGCACTTATTCTAAAATCGACCACATAATTGGAAGTAAAGCACTCCTCAGCAAATGTAAAAACAGGAATCACAACAAACTGTCTCTCTGACCACAGTGCAATCAAATTAGAACTCAGGATTAAGAAACTCACTCGAAACCGCACAACTACATGGAAACTGAACAGAACAGCCTGCCCCTGAATGACTACTGAGTAAATAACAAAATAAGGCAGAAATAAGGATGTTGTTTGAAACCAGTGAGAACAAAGACACAACGTACCAGAATCTCTGGGACACATTTAAAGCAGTGTGTAGAGGGAAATTTATAGCACTAAATGCCCACAAGAGAAAGCAGGAAAGATCTAAAATTGACACCCTGACATCACAATTAAAAGAACTAGAGAAGCAAGAGGAAACATGCAAAAGCTAGTAGAAGGCAAGAAATAACTAAGATCAGAGCAGAACTGAAGGAGATAGAGACACACAAAAAACCCTTCAAAAAAATCAATGAATCCAGGAGCTGGTTTTTTGAAAAGATCAACAAAATTGATAGACTGCTAGCAAGACTAATAAAGAAGAAAAGGGAGAAGAATGAAATAGACGCAGTAAAAAATGATAAAGGGGATATCACCACCGATCCCACAGAAATACAAACTACCATCAGAGAATACTATAAACACCTCTACTCAAATAAACTAGAAAATCTAGAAGAAATGGATAAATTCCTGGACATATACACCCTCCCAAGACTAAAACAGGAAGAAGTTGAATCTCTGAATAGACCAATAACAGGCTCTGAAATTGAGGCAATAATTAATAGCCTACCAACCAAAAAAGTCCAGGACCAGACAGATTCACAGCCAAATTCTACCATAGGTACAAAGAGGAGCTGTTACCATTCCTTCTGAAACTATTCCAATCAATAGAACAAGAAGGAATCCTCCCTAACTCATTTTATGAGGCCAGCATCATCCTAATACCAAAGCCTGGCAGAGACACAACAAAAAAAGAGAATTTTAGACCAATATCCCTGATGAACATCGATGCGAGAATCCTCAATAAAATACTGGCAAACTGAATCCAGCAGCACATCCAAAAGCTTATCCACTACGATCAAGTCAGCTTCATCCCTGGGATGCAAGGCTGTTTCAACATATGCAAATCAATAAATGTAATCCATCACATAAAGAGAACCAATGACAAAAACCACATGATTATCTCAATAGATGCAGAAAAGGCCTTCGAGAAAATTCAACAGCCGTTTATGCTAAAAACTCTCAATAAACTAGGTATTGATGGAAATATCTCAAAATAATAAGAGCTATTTATGACAAACCCACAGCCAATATCATACTGAATGGGCAAAAACGGGAAGCGTTCCCTTTGAAAACCGGCAGAAGACAAGGATGCCCTCTCTCACCACTCCTACTCAACATAGTGTTAGAAGTTCTAGCCTGGGCAGTCAGGCAAGAGAAAGAAACAAAGGTTATTCAATTTAGAAAAGCGGAAGTCAAATTGTCCCTGTCTGCAGATGACATGATTGTATATTTAAAAACCCCATCGTCTCAGCCCAAAATCTCCTTATGCTGATAAGCAACTTCAGCAAAGTCTCAGGATACAAAATCAATGTGCAAAAATCACAAGCATTCCTATACACCAATAACAGACAAACAGCCAAATTGTGAGTGAACTCCCATTCACAATTGCTACAAAGAGAATAAGATACCTAGGAATCCAACTTACAAGGGATGGGAAGGACCTCTTCAAGGAGAACTACAAACCACTCTCAACAGAATAAAAGACACAAACAAATGGAAGATGGGAAGAATCAATATTGTGAAAATATCCATACTGCCCAAGGTAATGTACAGATTCAATGCTATCTCCATCAAGCTACCAATGATTTTCTTCACAGAATTGGAAAAAAACTACTTTAAAATTCATATGAAACCAAAAAGGAGCCCACATAGCCAAGACAGTACTAAGCAAAAACAACAAAGCTGGAGGCATCACACTATCTGACTTCAAAGTATACTACAAGGCTATAGTAACCAAAACAGTATGGTACTGGTACCAAAACAGATATGTAGAGAACAGAGGCCTCAGAAATAACACCACGCATCTACAACCATCTGATCTTTGACAAACCTGACAAAAACAAGAAGTGGGGAAAGGATTCCCTATTTAATACATGGTGCTGGGAAAACTGGCTAGCCATATGCAGAAAGGTGAAACTGGATCCCTTCCTTACACCTTATACAAAAATTAATTCAAAATGTATTAAAGACTTAAATGTAAGACCTAAAACCATAAAAACCCTAGAAGAAAACGTAGGCAGTACCATTCAGGACATAGGCCTAGTCAAGGACTTCATGACTGAAACACCAAAAGAAATGGCAACAAAAGCCAAAATTGACAAATGGGATCTAATTAATCTAAAGAGCTTCTGCACAGCGAAAGAAACTACCATCAGAGTGAATAGGCAACCTACAGAATGGGAGAAAATTTTTGCAATCTACCCATCTGACAAAGGGCTAATATCCAGAATCTACAATGAACTCAAACAAATTTACAAGAAAAAAAACAACCCCATCAAAAAGTGGGCAAAAGGTATGAATAGACACTCCTCAAAAGAAGACATTTATGCAGCCGACAGACACATGAAAAAATGCTCATCATCACTGGCCATCAGAGAAATGCAAATCAAAACCACAATGAGATACCATCTCATGCCAGTTAGAATGGTGATCATTAAAAAGTTGGGAAACAACAGATGCTGGAGAGGATGTGGAGAAGTAGGAACGCTTTTACACTGTTGGTGGGAGTGTAAATTAGTTCAACCATTGTGGAAGACAGTGTGGTGATTCCTCAAGGATCTAGAACTAGAAATACCATTTGACCCAGCCATCCCATTACTGGGTATATACCCAAAGGATTATAAATCATGCTGCTATAAAGACACATGCACACGTATGTTTATTGCAGCACTATTCATGATAGCAAAGACTTGGAACCAACCCAAATATCCATCAGTGATAGACTAGATTAAGAAAATGTGGCACAGATACACCATGGAATACTATGCAGCCATAAAAAAGGATGAGTTCATGTCCTTTGTTGGGACATGGATGAAGCTGGGAACCATCATTCTCAGCAAACTATCAGAAGGACAGAAAACCAAACACTGCATGTTCTCACTCATAGGTGGGAATTGAACAATGAGAACACTTGGACGCGGGGCAGGAAACATCACACACTGGGGCCTGTCAGGCGTTGGGGGGCTGGGGGAGGGATAGCATTAGGAGACATACCTAATGTAAATGACGAGTTAATGGGGGAAGCAAACCAACATGGCTCATGTATACCTATGTAATAAACCTGCACGTTGTGCACATGTACCCTGTAATTAAAAAAAAAATTCAGTTACAACCAGGTGTGGTGGTTCACACCTGTAATCTGAGCAGGAGGATCACTTGAGTCCTGGAGTTTAGACCAGCCTGGGTACCGTAGGGAGACCCGTCTGTCCAAAAAAATAAAATTAAAATGTTAGCCAGATGTGGTAGCACACACCTGTGGTCCCACCTATTCGGGAGGCTGAGGTGGGAGGATCGCTTGGACCCTGGAGGTCAAGTCTGTAGTGAGCCATGATCGCGCTACTGCAGTCCAGCATGGGCAACAGAGAAAGACCCTGTCTCAAATAAATAAATAAAACTCAGTAAGTAATAGAGCCAGAATTTTGAACTATGAATAGGTAAGATTAAAAAAAAGACATTATTTTGTAATGTCTTGTATTATCAGACAAGGTATCAGAGACAAGGAAAAAGAAAGGTGCACTGAACAGCCAAAGCAGGACTGACGGAACTCAGAAATGGGCTGGGACCAGCCTGGGAGAAAGAAAATGCAAGGCAAAGAAAAGGATAAAACAGCCCTGCTGCACTCTGGTGGGACTGATAAGAAATAGCTTCTGTATCTTGGTATTTTGTACCTTAAAAAAAATTGAGGAGTGGCAGGAATAGAAAACAGAAACAATGTCTCTTTGGGGTGAGAGACAGAAACACGCTGTTCCTCTCAGAGGATGTGGAAACATTGATGACCTCTGCAAGTGCAGGCAGGCAGTATCCACAGCTCTGCATCACCACTCGGCGTCACCACTGTGCAACCCATCAGTCCTGTGGTGCCCGTTCAAGTCACATTGTATAAATCTGTCCTACGGCATCTGTATCCTCACCATCTAATAACTTTAGCACAGAATATTGTTTAAGAATGATGGAGAGGGAAAAGAAGACTTTGAGTCAACAAAACCTTTGTTTGTTTACATTTACCGTATCATCCATTCTTTGTAGTATATATCAGAAGACTTTCATTTTAGGTTTTTAAAAATCGTTTATATGTAATGAGTTAAAAACCTTAGTTATCCAGAAACACATATTCTGAGCAACATGTTTTTGGTACCACCTGCTGTCTTATATATTTCTTGTCTGCATGCTTCTGTATACCTAGTAGGTGTCTGTAGGCAGATCACCTTACATTGTGATTTCTTTTAAATTGGGAAAAAATATATGTCCTTTGAATATCTTATGGTTCAGCAGGGGCATTAGAAAATATAAACAACTGTTGTGTGATATGTGCAAAAGAAATGTGAACAATGTTTAGGAGTAATATAGAGAAGAAAATGACAGTTTCTTTGTATAGAAATGATTTGAAAGAATAACTAGGATTTTCCTGGAGTACATGGCCTGGGAGTAGACAGCACTGTTCAGATAAAGAGATCACTATTTATAAATTAGAGAGGTGTGAAGAATATGCTTATAGCAATTTTAGGGGAAGTACAAGGAGTTCAGTATTGGTAGAAAGTAAAGGGCCTGGAGGAGTCAAATAACAGGAGACGATGCTGGGAAAAGAAGCAGAGGACAGGCCATTTGTCCCCACTGCCACTATTCCCTTACCCCCATTAAGAACCCATGGGTTTATATATTTTTAAATATCTTAAAATATGTAAATATCTAAATAAGTTCTTCACTCCTATTCTATCTTATGGAGACCCTTTTTAAAGAGTGAATTTTATAGAGACATAGGAAATGTTAGTTTGCATTGTTTTCACTTTGCCCCTATAGTTTTTTAAAAAGCAGATTCACTTTTTACAAGAGGAAGAATTTGGATTAGTGCTGGATACATACTGTTTTGACTTGTAAAATGACTCTTTAATAGAAATGGACAAAGAAAATATGCTAATAAAATAACTTAAGTATGTGTATGTGTGTGCATGCTAAATTTTTTTTTCTTCTGTTCTCTTCATTTTGTGCTCATCATCAATTGCTGCTATTTACTGTGGTGCATTTTTCCTGAACACCTGCTGTCAAATGCATCAAGTCTTTTCTTGCACAGTGCTACAGGTTTTTGCAGAACTGAGCAAGCCCAACATTAGACAGATAGCCTAAAGACTGATTGATTTATTTGTTTTAATACAAATATACGCTCACATGTTGACATACAGAAATCTGTTTCAAATGAATTATTTTTTAAAGAACAAAGAACTTTATAACCCTAGTACCTAATCCTATGCCTGACACATAGTAGATACTCAGCAAATATCTGTGGGACTGAACTGCTCTGTGAAGCCTAGCTAAGCACTAAAGACTCCCACAACTTTTTCAGCTTTATGGGGAAGTGATTATCTTAAATAGTTTTAATGCAAATTGAATTATTGTTTAAAAAGCATGTCCACCAGTTGAAAAGTCAAGTCATGGAACATTGTTAAGATCCAGGTTTTAATTTAGCAGATATTGTTCTCTTTGCAGAATAATTACGAATCTATTTAAAATAAATGCTTTTTTATCTTTATCTCCCTTTGCACAATGGAGTGGCATTGTCAAAAGGGGAAAGTGTCTAATAATAAGTTGAAAACATTGTGCAGTTATACTTCAAAGACATCTCTTAAATTGTCCTGTTCAGGTTCACTGCCTCTGCTATTATTCATGTTCTAATTTAGGGCCTCGAAATTGTATTAGTTGCCTAACTGGAAGTTGCACTTCGTTCCTGTGCTTCTTCCACACTGCTGCCAGAATCATTTACTTTCTTCAACAGAAAATCAAGCCTGTCTCTTTCCTCATTAAAAACCTTCTGCAATTTGCTACGGACTGTGAGATGAGGACCAAACTCCTTGGCATTACATACCATATGTAATGTAATTGTACCTGTGGATTTTTTTTCTTAATCTACCTTCATGTCCCCATGTTTCTAAGCATCCTCTACCAGTGCTTCCCAAAATTTTTCATGACATGTCACACATGGAATAATAACCAGATGATACCACTGTCTGACTGCCTGAAGTCTCTGGCTTCTCTGAGCTTTCTGGCCCTTCTGAGATCTGAAGGAAACAATATCTTAAGCATACCCTCTAATCCATTCCCAGTACAACCACTGGGAAAGTCTGCCCTACATGTGACCACAGTAAACCTTTTCGCCTCCCAGGAATGGTTTGTGCACTGCTTTTCTTCTTTGCTTATAATATTCATTCGGCCTTCTCGCAGATTCTCAATCTGGTAAATTTCCCCTCTTTGTCATTTAAAGCCCGGCTCATTTGGATTAGGGAAATGTTTCTGGAATTTTTTTAAGAATATGTGAAGCTCTTTGTTTCCAATTAAAGCCTTATCTTAAATCGATTAATTTTCACTCTTAGAAATTCTCTTTCCATTTTCTGACCCATTTGTAATAACTTAATTTTAAGGTTACACCTACTGTACCAATAATGATTTTGTTTTTAAAAATACAAATAAAAATCTCCCTTCCTTGGCTTTTTGGAAACAGTTTCTTTCCCCCGTAAATTATATTGCCCATGGTTTCATAAATACACATCTCAAATGGGTTACTCATGTAAAGGGTGTGTGTGCTTACTTGCGTGCGTGTGTGTGTGTGTGTATCACTACTACTATTACTAACAAATATATATATCATTACTACCCACTTAGCTATACTCTAAAGTTAAAAGATCTCAAAATACTTCTTGTGAAAAGGTTTACTAAGCCCAAAGTTCTAAGAGAAAAATTATGAAAATTGGTTTCCTTTGTTTAACAGAGCCTATTGCTTATTTTAAGTGTAATTGATCTTTTGTTTTGAGACAGGGTCTCACCCTGTCACTTAGGCTGGAGTGCAGTGGTGGATGGCTCCCTAGGCCTCAACCTCCTGGGTTCAAGTGATCCTCCCACCTCAGCTGGGACTACAGGTGTGTGTACCACCACACCCGGCTAATTTTTATGTTTGTTTGTTTGTTTTGTAGAGATGGGGTTGCGCCATGTTGCCTAGGCTGGTCTCAAATGCCTGAGCTCAAGCGATCTGCCTGCCTTAGCCTCCCAAAGTGCTGGGATTACAGTTGTGTGTGTGCCACTGTGCCTAGCCTGATTGATTTTGATCTCTAACACATTCCTCTCATAACTATTTCTGCTTTTCCAAAAAAGTTTTATGTATGGGTTAGGTAAATGTTTCTGGTTTTATCTCATTAAATGATTGGCTTTTAGTATCAGCATGAATCAAGTATAATTTGACTCACCTCATCCTTAAATTCTTACTTAATTTGGTAATTATTGTGTATTTTATCGTTTTCTATTAGTGTCTTAGCCTGTTGATCAAAGCTTGCTGCAGTTAGTTGTTTGCGTGTTGATCTTTCTCTACTTTTTAGTGTTCTTAAAGGTAAGGACCAAGTCATATGCTTCTGTATTTTCCTCACAGTGCTTTGCACAAAAAAAAAAATTGTCTAGTAGGTGTCTTTTTAGTTACTTTTAAAGTATCTTGTGGGTAGTTGAGACTTTTTTATTCAAATTTTATATAAAATCTGTTTTTGTTTTCTGATGCCTGTTCAGCAGATGCTTACCCAGACTGAAGTAGTTTACATTCTTTTTCAATGTCCCAAAAGCTTAATTAGCAAATAATATAATGCAGACTGCTCCTTGCATAGGCTCTCATGGATTTTACATACTACTGCGTATTTTATTAGTCTCAAAGTCATTCTTCTCCCAGTGTAATTACACTTTTAAAAATTACTAAATTGCATAAGAGATATTATGAAATTGTGTTCCTGGAACATTGAGAATTTCAAGCTTTAAAAGACAGCAGCTAAAGTCAAAGATACAGCAACATTTTCAAAAGTTAGCTTTGTACATCTCTTGGCTGAGTAATGTGAACCCACACATGGAAAGATTTAATATTTACAGGAATGTTCTGGGCCTCTGTAAGAGCTGATCCCTCTATCAGGTTTCTGTGCAGACAAGCATGTTTCTTCTATCTATTAGGAAAGGGTTATGAATTGAGCATTTCAGAGGCTATGGTAAGAAGCAGGGAGAGAAGGGGGCAAGTAGAGAATTGCTAAATATCAATTCTTTTTAAATATTGAGATTTAGAAATAAAAATCAAGAATCTGTATTTTGACTTGACTTTTCAATCTATTATTCTAACCTCCTAGCTCATTGTTCCATTTATTCAAAGAACATTAACATCTGCCATATATTAAGAATTCAGAGATTGCTAACATTGCCTATATTCAAGGATCTCATAATCAAGTACTGAGGATAATTATACAAGAAGAGTAATCACTATAATAGCATTTAATACTTACTGAAGCATACATGCCATATGCCAAACACTGAGCTAAGCACATTGTATCAATATAGATATAAAAACACCTGCTGATTTGTCCAAACACACAGCTAATAAGTTTTTTAGCTAGAATTTTCCTCCAGCTAAGCTGATTCTTTTGCCCTCACTTTTAACCTTGTATGCCAAATTACGAGTTTAAAATTCATTTATGTACTTGGAAGAGTCATAGAAGTTTCAATAAAAGAGAAGACTTTTAAGCTGAGACTTGAACAAGAAGTGGAGCTTCCCTGATAGACAAAGAGATAAAATGTCATTCTGAGCAGAGGGAGAAATATGTGCGAAAACAGGGAGGCAGAAAGCAGCGTGGTGAGTTTTACTAACTGGGTGTTTAGGTGCTCCTAAGCAAGTCCAAGTTCAAGTATAGCGTTTCAAGTTTCTATGATTTTAGTGTAACTCCTATCTTATCTACAGCTCCTTTTCTTTTCTCACAGGGTGAGAAATGCTATACTTGAACTTGGACTTTTTTCCTTGATGTGCAATTAAATGATTAGAAAATAGGAAGTTAAGGTATTTGCAGTTAAAATGATCACGTTAGCCATGATGTAGATAAAGCAAGGAAAAAGAAGGAAAGAATAAGACGGCAGGCAGAAAAACAACTAGCACAGCAGTTATGATATTCTAGACAAATGATTGTGTTGGCTTGATATCACTGAGTAAACATTTATTGGGTGCCTTATATGTGCCATAGCTGAGCTTACAGTATTGAATAAAATGAATATGATTCCTGCCATTACATACAGTCTACAATCTGTTGGGAAAGACAGACGGTAAACAAACACACAAATACACAATAAAGAAGAATGGGTAGAAGTGACAGTTTTAAGAGAGATTTAAGTAGTGTTAGCCAGGTCTATGCATTAGTTGGATTTAGAGGAAGAAATAGATACCTAGAATAAATCCAAGGTTTCTTTGAGATAATTCAGAGCCGTTACCAAAGATCCACCTTTCTCCCTGGTTTCTGGAACTATTCTCTCCATGAATCATGATTCATTGATATGTTTTTATTAAAGTATAAAGGCTCAGTGCTGCTTTCCTTTCCTAGAGGAAGGCACTCCCTATATACACATACACACCCTTGTTGATTATTTTAAATGAATGGGAGCCAATGGGACCTGATTTTTCAAGGTGTCTATTTTAATACTTTTGTCTGAACAAGTATTTCTATGTTAATGAAATTAGATTTGAGCATTTGATAGAACATGAAACTATAAGTGTTGAATTTCAGAATTTATAAAAAACAAAAGGCAGCCTTATAATTGTGGTATAAGGTTTGATAGTTAAGACTCCTTCATGTGAAATACCAGATGTTTTGAGTCCTTGATATAAAGGTCAGAAGAAAAGAAGGATATTGGTTTCATAATAAACTAACATGTTTACAGTAATGACTATGCAGTGTAAGCTGTGGATATTTTGTTATATAAGAATGGCAGGGGGTCCTAGAACTGGGGGCTGGAAGCCCCATTTAAAAGGTCATCCAATATGATAATTTTTAGTCTGAAGCACACAAGCAGATTTCAGGTGAACTCCCTGGAATTATTTGCAAAATTGGGAGTATTTTTCATATGTATAGTTTGAGGGGAATTTCTGTCAAATGCACATAGGCACCTGTAATTAAAGAGCCGCCTTCATTTTCACACATGAGGAAACTGAGGCTGTTACAGATGTAGAGACTTGCCCAAGGTCTTGAATAAGTTCTCAGAAAGGGAGTTTGTTCTATGATTTGTTTTTTTTAATAAAGTTTTAATGGACAGACCACAATATCCAACATGGCCTTGGAGCCATAGGATTCAGAA
Organism: Pan troglodytes; assembly: GCF_028858775.2. NCBI lineage: Eukaryota > Metazoa > Chordata > Mammalia > Primates > Hominidae > Pan > Pan troglodytes. The sequence continues at coordinate 124,426,273 of NC_072401.2, forward strand.
TATTAGAAAGCCTTGGCTTCTTTTTTCATTGAGTTGTCATATAGTGATTTTAATAATAATAGAACATGCTATCATTCAGAATACATTCTTCCACCCTAATATCCCAAAACAGTATTTTTAAAGAAATTCTAGGAAGGGTGTTTACTCATTCAGAGTTCTACAGGAAGGAAGGCTCTTTCCTACTATTTTTTAAGCATAACTTTCACTGACAAGACCAGGCCAGAAAAAGCCTAGCTGGCTGTTGGCCCAGACAATGTTATAATAATCATTGAAGTATACTCAACCTGCACTGCCTGAGGATAGCTACAGCTAAAAAAAATAAATAAATAAGCACACACAGATGTATGCTGAGTGTTCCAGTGACTTAGCTGACATGTGTGCTGTATATCCTTTGCTGTGTTCTTTCAACTATTAGAAAGGAAATTTTAAAATAGCCTAGAATTTATTATTCCAATAGGGTGAAAAGGACAACTGCAACTTTAAAAAAATAACCAAGCTCTCCACGGCTGTATCCCCAGCAAGTAAATCAATCTGGCATATAGTAGATGCTTAATAATTTTTTTGATGAGAGAATTGTTGAACTTTGTTAGTTATATTTCAGAAAGAGAATTTTGTTTGTTCATCAATAATGAGTATCATGTAGTGTCAAAATAGTAAAATTAAAAAGGACTGATTCAACATTTAGAAACCCCAGATTTCAGCACAGTTTCTGTAAGTTATTGTACGACCTTGGGCCTCATTTTCTTTGTCTTAATAAGGATATAATAATATCTAATTCCCAAAATTTGGGGGAATATTAAATGAGCTACAGTATGTGGAAGATGCTTCATAGATCCTTAAGTGCTATACAAATATTAATGTTATTTATCTTAGATAACATTTTCACTTTTTTAAATATGTATTTACTGAAATCATCTTTATTTCCTAAGTCCTGTATTTGTTTTAGGTAGAAAGAAGTGATTTCCATGATTGAAATGGAGTTTTGAATTCTTTGATAAAATACATTTTAAGGTGTACAGAATTGTCTGCAAAGAATTAAAACACTCATTTTTAAGCAAGGGAAATATATTTATTTTATGATTTTCCTAATTGAATTTTTGCCAGCTAATTTGTACATAAGTTAAGGATTGATTGATATATATTTGATAGACAATCACCCTCTTCTAGGTATTATAACATATACAAAAAGTATACAACAGCATTTTCCAAAGTGGAAAAGAAATATTAGTTTTTGAGATGTTCCATGATTAGAGTTTGGGAATTTAAAATAGAATTTTTACATACTACCATAGGTTTCTCCTGGATATTTTTATTACCCATTAATATAATTTCCAAAAATTCCTTCATATAGAAACCTATACAAACCTTTTATTTTGTTTCTACATAGTGTTCTCCAAATTTATTTAACAAGAAAACCCTTTTTTCCATTACATTGTTAACATTCACTCGAGTATTTTATAAAGCACTGGTATGAGATATGATGATATGACCCCATGGATTTGAACAGTCTGTTTGGAACTCTAAGTATGAACATGGTGAAGTACATTAAAACAAAACAAAACAAACAAAAATAAAACAAATTAACTATGAGATTGTGAAATGGTTGTAATATATGTCACCAAATTCATGGCTAAATCATAGAAATTGATCTGTCACAGCTTGTTAAATAAGTATTCTTTCTCTTACATGACTTCTTATGTGATTTTTTCCAAACTGCTTAGTCAAAGAAGATAATCTTTCCAGATAGAGAAAATTTTAAAATATCTTTATTCCTCTTTAAATTTACTGATTTATAAATACTGGGAGTCTAACAAATGCAAGTTACTACTCTTTATTAATCCTTTTTATTTAGTTTCAGTTTACACACAATAATTGTATCAACTTATATGTACAAGTCAATTAATTTAGGCTTGTGTAAACCTGTGAAACCACCTCTGCAATTAAGGTGCAGAACATCCCCATCACCTTCAAAAGATTGCTTTTGCCCCTTTGCAGTCCATTTTTCCCTCTTCCTCAGGTTGCAGTCAACCACTAGTCTGCTTTTTGCTACTATAGATTAGATTGGACTTTGTAAATATTTTATATAAATGCAGTATGTACTCTCTTATGTCTGTTCTATTTGACTCAGCATGATGAGACTCATGCACATTGTTGAGTGTTCAGTATTTCCTTTCTATTGTTGAGTAGTATTCCATTATATATTTTGACTATTCACTCATAAGTTGGTAGACATTTGGGTTGTTTACAATTTTACTATTGTGAATGAAGCTACTGTGGGCTGGGCACAGTGACTCACACCTGTAATCTCAGCACTTCGGGAGGCCAAGGTGGGTGGATCACTTGGACATGGGCGTTTGAGACCAGCCTGGGCAGCACGGCAAGACCCCATCTTTACTGAAAATACAAAAGAAATAGCTGGGGCTGGGCACGGTGGCTCAAGCCTGTAATCCCAGCACTTTGGGAGACCGTGGCAGGCAGATCACCTGAGGTCTGGAGTTCAAGACCAGCCTGGCCAGTACGGCAAAACCCCATCTCTACTAAAAATACAAAAAATTAGCCAGGCATGGTGGTGGGCACCTGTAATCCCAGCTACTTGGGAGGCTGAGGCAGGAGAATCGCTGGAACCCAGGAGGCAGAGGTTGCAGTGAGCAAAGACTGCACCACTGCACTTCCAGCCTGGGCAACAAGAGTGAAACTCCACCTTAAAAAAAAAAAAAAAAAAAAGCTGGGCATGGTGGTGCATACCTGTGGTCCCAGCTACCTGGGAGGCTGAGAAGAGAGTATCACTTGAGCGCAGGAAGTGGAGGTTGCAGTGAGCCAAGATCACATGACTGCACTCTAGCCTGGGTGACAGAGTGAGACTCTGTCTCAAAAAAATAAAATTTGTGAACTTCCATATACAAGTCTTTGTGTAGATATGGGTTTTTTCTTCTTAGGTAACTACCTAGATTATTTCACAATAATTGGGTTGTTATGATGTGGTAGGTGTAACTTCTTAAGAAGCTGACAAATAGCTTTCCAAAGTGGTTGTTCTATTTTATATTCCCATTAACAGTGTATGTAAGTTCTAGTTGCTCCATGTCCTTGATCGGTCTTTGGTATTGTTAGTGTCTTTAATTTTCATCATTCTTATAATGTAATGGTATCTCATTGTGGCTTAAATTTGCATTGATCTGATAACTAATGATGTTAAGTATCTTTTCACATACTTACCTCACAAAGGAAGCTGTGTGGTTAGCAAGTATGTTCAAATTTTTAGTCCAGTTACTTTGGGTTATTTTCTTATTATTGAATTATGAGGATTCTTTATATATTTTGGATACAAGCCCTTTGCAAATATGCATATTGTGAATATTTTATCCCAGTCTGTGACCTGTCTTTTCGTTTTCTTAAAGGTACCTTTTGAAGAGAAATTTTGTTTTGATTTTTGTAAAGACCTGTTTGTCCATGTTTTTCTTTTATACTTCTAGAAGTTTTGTAGTTTTAGCTCATACATTTCAAGTTTATTTTTCAGTATGGTGTGAGGTAAGGGTCAATGTTCATTTTTTTCATATGGATTTCTAGTATTCACAGTACCATTTCTTAAGATAATTTCCTTTTTGAGTGCCTTAAAATCAGTATGGACTTCCTTTTTCTATTTTATTTATCTGTATCTTTATCCTCTAGATACTCTCACACTATCTTGTTTCTTTAGCATTATAAGTTTTGAAGTCAAGTAGTGTAAATTTTTCCACTTTATTCTTTTTAGAAGTTGCTAAAAGTTGCCACATTCCCTCTGTAGATACACACAGAGAGAGATTTTAGACACATACCTCTTTTTAACCACTTTGAGATAATTCACATACCATAAAATTCACTATTTGAAATATTTAATTCATTGATTTTTAGTATATTCACACATATGTATAACCATCACCATAGTCAACTGTACACATCTTATTCATGCTTTCTCCTATTACCAAGAGCAATGTCTGGTATGTAATACATGCTCACCAAATTTTTCTGAATAAGTGAATCCATTAGTTGTAAAATAATGTAGGCATTAGCCTCTAGTAAAATATTAAGAAGGCTCATTTGACTGCATTCAGCTCTAGAACTATTCTTTTATTAGAACTCTGCTATTTTGAGGGATCTCTGAAACAGCTAACAGCTTAACCCAGATATAGATACAGATATATATGTATGGCTACAGATTTTTTTTTTTAAATGGAGTCTTACTCTGTCACCCAGACTGGAGTGCAGTAGTGCTATCTTGGTTTACTGCAACCTCCGCCTCCTGGGCTCAAGTGATCCTCTCACCTTAGCCTCCTGAGTGGCTGGGACTACAGGCATGCACCACCGTGCCCAGCTAATTTTTGTATTTTTTTGTAGAGATGTCGTTTTGTCATGTTGCCCAGGCTGGTCTCGAACTCCTGGACTCAAGCAGTCTGCCCTCCTTGCCCTTCCAAAGTGCTGGGATTGGCCGGGCACCGTGGCTCACACCTGTAATCCCAGCACTCTGGGAGACCAAGGCAGGCAGATCGAACGCCTGAGGTCAGGAGTTCGAGACGAGCCTGGCCAACATGGTGAAACCCCGTCTCTACTAAAAATTAGCCAGGTGTGGTGGCGTGTGCCTGTAGTCCCAGCCACTAGGGAGGCTGAGGCAGGAGAATCTTGCAGTGAGCTGAGACTGCGCCACTGCACTCCAGCCTGGGTGGCAGAGTGAGACTCTGTCTCAAAAAGAAAAAAAAAAAAACACCAAGTGCTGGGATTATAGGCATGAGCCACCATACCTGTCCTTAAACCATATTTTAGTAGTTATTTAAGGAAGTTACAAAAAAAATTCCTTTTGATATAATGAGTGCAAATTATTTGCACATTTTTGAAGAGTGAATAGTCATCTTTTGTTCACCTGATAATTGCTGAGAAGGGCAAACCTCCCATAAGTACTGCTTTTCTATTTTTTTTTTTTTTTTTTTTTTTTGAGACAGAGACCTCCTGCTCCACCCACCTCAGCATCCCAAAGTACTGGGATTACAGGCGTGAGCCACCGCACTCAGCCTTCTATTTTCAAAAGTACTCTTGACATTGTTTGTATCTGTGACATAGATTATGGAATCTCTGGTACTTGTTTTATTTACCAATTACGAATAATAGTGGATTGTTCGTGAAATTCCAGACATCTTTCCCTAGGTATCTTTGAGATGGAATGTCAGTTCTGAGCCCAGTTAATTCATGTTGCCTCATTTTCTTTATAGGCTTTGATGCGGCCTGGAAGAATTGATAGAATCATCTATGTGCCTTTACCGGATGCAGCAACAAGAAGGGAAATATTTAAGCTGCAGTTTCACTCCATGCCTGTCAGTAATGAAGTTGACCTGGATGAACTCATCCTTCAAACCGATGCATACTCAGGAGCAGAGGTAAGATAGTTCCCTTCAAAATACCTTAGTGGGAGGAAAGCGGTGGCTTGGGGTCATTAAGCAAAATAAATTGCTTGCCCTGAGGTGTTTTAAATGACCATACTAAGAAATCTTGAAACAGGAAGTGCAGTACATGACATAGTCACTAAGTTAAATTGCACTTTACGTGGCTTCTATTATATCACAATTGTTTTTTACTTGCTCCTATTATTTCTCAAAATGTAGTCTTCAGAGGAATAGCATAATATAGTGAGAAGAACACTAGACTAGAAGTAGATTCTTCCATTGGGCTTCTTAATACAGCAGTTTCTAACCAATCACACACTTCTCTAACTTTGCTTTCTTTACCCATCAAATGGAAATGATACTACTACCTTCCCTCCTGTTTCCTCATGGAGAGCATAGAAATAAAATTAGGATATCATGAGTATAAAGGGCAAAGCAAACAGATTGTATCATTATCATCTTTTTATCATTTTGGCAAGTTATCTCAGTCTAATTTTGTATTAAACATTCTCTCACAGTAAAAGGGACCATCTGCCCTTACCTCTGAAGATAAACTCTTGACAAGAACAGCAAGACCTCTGTGAAAATATGAAAATGACTTTTATGTATGGCAGATTAACATTTTTTCTCTCCTTACCAACTCTTTACTTATGCTATTTTTATTTACCAAATAAAATTCCATCAAATAATTCTGCAACTTTTCTAGCTGCATTTCTTAATGAAAGGACCAACTATGTACCTCGACACAGAAATAGCATCTGTCACACCAATGATGTAGACTTTTAATGGGAGATTAATATTTTTTTAAGTACGAGGTTACAGATTATTTTTATTCTGAATTACTCAGTAGGCTAGGACTCCACATTCTGTTTTGCTTGCTATTGTTTTCATTCGTCTTATGTAAACACCGAAGAGATTACCATATGACAGATCATTAGTGGTAATCCGAGAGTCTATTTGGAACTGAACTTAGTGTATCATGCAGTCATAGCTAATAACAACAGCCAAAATAAATCCCAGATCTATTCATTGTTTTGCCCCAAGAACCATAGATATAGATATAGACAGTCCCCAACTTATGACAGTTTGACTTAAGATTTTGGGGCTTTACAATGGTGCAAAAATGGTACACACTCAGTACACTCCTCAACTTACAATACAGCTACATCTGGATAAATCCCTCTTAAGTTGAAAATAACAAGTCAAAAATATCGTAAGTCAAAAACATATATGCATTTTCGACTTAGACATATTCAACTGATGATGGGTTTACCAGGACATAGCCCCATCATAAGTTGAGGAGTATTTGTATTTGATTTTCCTCCTTTATATTTTTCAAGTCCACTGGAATAAAAAGCCCTGTGGAAAGTAGCTTGAGAAGCAGTTGAAGTGCGCTCACCTTTAACTCCTCTGAAACAGTGATCCTTATGACCATCCATAAAGTTAAAATGAACATACAATTATGGTTAACTGACTGCTCCAACATTTCTAGAATTCAGTTTTTGATTTGAGACGAGGGCTGGCATCTTGTATGATGATATGGCAATTTGCAGGAAACAGCAAGAGGAAGACGAAGAAACCATAAATCTCTCACTTGAGCCGAGTAAACTAGAAGAGCAGTTAGCAAGATATAAATGTGCCTTTCTCACTTTGAAGTAATTCATGGTAGTAACATCGAAGTGCAAAACAAAAATAAAACCCAGTGAGATTCTATCTGGCTAAAAGGAAAAAAACCTCATTTGGTGCCAGCAATTATTATACTGGCTTGCTAATTCTTATGTAGTGCACTTCTTATTTGATCTAACATGTAAGCACATTTATGATTAATTTTTATATGAGATCTTCTGAAAATCGTCACAGGAAAAGTAGCAGAAAATTCTATCTTCCTCAAATTATATTTTTGTGTTCCATAATGCTTGGGTTGGGGAGGGCATCCCATTGTGGTCCTATTTATAATTAGTATATTATTACAACTTCATAGAAATTTTGCTAACAGCTACATCTTAGTAGTTCTGTGGTTTCTAATTTAGATGAGGCAGGTTTGTTCCCTGTTGAGGGTTTTTGTTTTGTTTTGTTTTGGTCTGAATAGGTAGGCAGTTCACACAGTTGTTTTAGGAAAATTATTATTTCTTCAAAAGTCTTAAAGTTAATAAACAGGAGATTTAGGACACGTTAAGTAATGCTTAAGATAAAAGGTTTCATTTCTCTCTCTCTGTTTCTCTGTCTTCACACAGAACCTTCTACATGGTGTGTGTTTAACAAGCACTTGATAAACTGGGGGGAAAAAAGATTTTTAAATTAGATTTAGGAAAAATAGACTTCAGTTCTCATTTGTTACAAGAGGAGCCCTCTAACTCCCTGCTGTAGACACAGCCATTTTCTCAGAGTTGGAGTGTCTCTTTGGCCACTTTGGGTATAAAAATGAAACTACTATCAATTTATTGTCCTCACAAGAGAATAGTATATTATATTCAAGATTATATAAAATTAATTTTATATAAGTGTATACTATTAGCTATATGAACAAGAATTTGGGCAGGAAAGCCAGAGACGAGGAAATTCCTGGCACTCTAATTGTTTTTTAGAAACAAAATGTTGAAGTGTAGTGAGCATTTTTTATTTTTAGTGAAAAAGTTGTAGAGGATGATTAAGATGGAAATGATACTGGTGCTTTTTTTTTTTTTTTTTTTTTGAGACAGAGTTTCGCCCTTGTATCCCAGGCTAGAGTGCAGTGGCACGATCTTGGCTCACTGCAACCTCCGCCTCCCGGGTTCAAGCAATTCTCCTGCCTCAGCCTCCCAAGTAGCTGGGATTACAGGCACCCACCACCACGCCCAGCTAATTTTTGTATTTTTATTAGAGACAGGGTTTCACCACATTGGCCAGGCTGGTCTTGAACTCCTGACCTCAGGTGATCCGCCCACCTTGGCCTCCCAAAGTGCTGGGATTACAGGCATGAGCCTCTGTGCCCACCACTGGTACTTTTAATGGCAGGGATGAGAAGAGGTTACTTTAAAAAATTATTTTCTTTTCACTTGGTTATTTATTTTGCCCAATCAGCATTGTTCTATAAAAGCTTAGACCAGCTCAGTGTTTGAAATACCTCCTTCTGGTCAAAGTTACTCCATTTTCCCTCCGTGGAGAGGGTATACAGAGAATTGAAGCACTTTTGTAAGCCTCAGGAGGCTCTCAAGAGGAAGTCTGTCACCAGCTGGAAGGGGAATACAGCCGTTAGGGAGCAGCCTCTGAGGGGAGACTGAAGCAGGTTGTGTCTTTTAGCCATCTCTGCCACCTGCCACTCATTGTCCCTGTGGCTATGGCCCTCATTGTTCTGGCTTCTTGACTGTAGCTGTCAGTTAATGAAAAAACATGTGCCATTTAAAAGCAGATGGGAATTTCTCTCAGGAGGAAGTAAGTCTTTTTGGTTATCACTATTGTTTTCTTTTGCTTTGATTTTTGTTTTTTAAGTTATTTGTAGCAATTCCACCTCATTTATTCATTTATCTTTTATCAAATTATCCTGGTTACTTTTGGAAGAGTTTTATCTCTAACAGGAAATCAACTGTCACAAATATATTTACAAAAAAAAGCAGTAATTGGGCTCATTACCCCATATGCCCTATGCTTGGGAACACAGATGATGAGTAAGATGCATAATTTCTTCTGTGTATCAGAATTTGCTGACATAGGCCAAAGACTGATATCTGTAAAATTGGGGTTGAATTTTTATTTGCATTTGGATATTATCCTCCTTTCAGTGAATCCCTTAGGATCACCAATTTGTGAGGGAGTCAGGCCCTTCTTGGCCAGTTTGTAAATCTCCTCCCTTACATCTTCAGAGGCCAGCTTCAGCCAAGTGGGGACACTGCGGTGACAGGGAGGAGCCGATTGGGACAGGCCCTTCCTGGGAGCAGGCATGCAACTCATGATGTGGCAGTCAGGAGCAAAAAAAACACCTCCTTTTCTTTAAAATGTAAAAATTTGCTTACTATAGTGTTTTTTTTTATTGCAATCTTATGAATGTAGCTCTAGAAGATCTTTTTAAAGCAATTCATTAGAGTTAAATACATTTCACACAGAGTTTTCAAAAAGCTTTAACTTCATGTAAACTTAGTCTATTTGTTTTATTTTTAAATGATCTGTCATGCCCTGAATTCTGTTTTGTAGTCTATGCTTTCCTGGGTCTAATAATAGCACAAGAGCTTCATGCCAGCTTGACATTAAAAAAATCACCTTCTAGTTTGCCTCATTAATTCAAGAAGGGTCCTATTCACTATGCTTGAGCTATTATAGCTAATAAAAGGGGAGCCTTAAATTACTTTTCTGTCTCACTGATTAACGTTTTTTCTGACATCTCTTTTTCTCCCACACAGTGAAAACAGAAGGAGCAATTATAGCCACTTAAAATGTCTGTACTCTTCTTATGTGAAATCTCTTGTGATAGTATTCCCCAAACTAAAATATCAGTCATTGTATTAGAATCTGGCATAGATTGTTCATCTGACCAGTCAAACAACACATGTGAGATAGGAATAAGGATTCTAAGGAAGGACCATTTGACCTGGTCTTAAGCGCTCTACTTATTATTGTTAGAAAGCAGCTAGCAGCAGTGTACTTGTCTCCAAAGTGAAGCAGAGCACCACAGTACTTAGCACTCTCCTACAGACCAGGGGTCCCCAACCTCCTGGCCACGGACCAGCACCAGTACTGCATAGCATGAGTGAGTGGCAGGCAAGTGAGCATTACTGCCTGAGTTCTGCCTCCTGTTAGATCAGCAGTGGCATTAGACTCTCATAGGAGCACGAACCCTATTGTGAACTATGCGTGCGAGGGATCTAGGTTGTGTGCTCCCTATGAGAATCTAACGCCTGAGAACAGTTTCATTCCGAAACCATCCCCCCACCCCATTTGTGGAAAAATTGTCTTCCACAAAACCAGTCCCTGGTCCCAAAAAGGTTGGGGACTGCTGCTATGGACTGTCTGCAACCTACTTTTCCTGCCTAATCAGAAACTGCCCTATGAAAACATGCTGCTATCACCAAGTAGTCTACTATATTTGAGATCTTCTTTGCTATCTCTCTATTCGTCCTTGTGTCTTTACACTAAAATTCTGTATCTGTGCCCCAGAATTTCAAAATACTCAGTGCTCTGTATCTGCAAGTTCCATCTGCAAATTCAACCAACTGGGAATAGAAAATACTCAGAAAAAAGCAACAAAAAATAACAATACAACAACAAAAAGTACAAATTTGAAAATATAGCATGACAACTATATAGCATTTACATTATATCAGTTGTCATAAGTAATCTAGAGATGACGTATACAAGAGGATGTGCACAGGTTATATGCAAATACTATGCCATTTTATATAAGGGACTTCAGCATCCTTGGATTTTGGTATCTAAGGGGCTCCTGGAACCAGTTGCCCTTGGATACCAAGGGAAAACTATATTCTTTCCTTACACGACCTACTGAAATAACTACTTTGTCATTAAACCATAATGACCACCCCACCAATAAATAGCCTATTCTTTTGTACTCTTTTACACTTATTTTTGTTTTACTTGTTTAGCTGTTACCATATTTTTTCCTGTAGTTATTTTATTTTTTTAGAGACAGGGTCTCATTCTGTTGCCCAGGCTGGAGTGCAGTGTCATGATCATACCTTACTGCAACTTTGAACTCCTGGGCTCAAGTGGTCCTCCTGCCCAAGCCTGCTGAGTAGCTCAGAATAGAGGTGCATGCCACTGTGCCCAGCTAATTTTTTAAAAAAAATTTGTAGACATTGGGGGTCTCACCATGTTGCCCAGCCTGGTCTTAAACTCCTGGCCTCAAGCAATCCTCCTATCTCAGCCTCCTAAAGTGTTGGGATTACAGGCCTGAGCCACTGTGTCTGGCCTCTGTAGTTATTTTAATATGAGCAGCTGCCTCATCTCCCCAAACACAGATTCTCTAGGGCAGAGATCAGTTCTTGTACTTCTTAAAGTCTGGCAAAGCAGCTGTCTCACACACACTCAGTGGGCATTAATATTAGATGGGTGGTAGATTTATGTATTGATTCTAAGTCATTTTACCAACCAAAAATGTCAGTTTTAACATTTGCTGAAGTGGCACTTTCTAGTTTTAATCATATTTTCATATACATTATCTATTTGAGTACCCTAACTCTATGAGAGCAGTGCTGTAGCGAAAGAACTAAAGTCAAGCAAAAGAAATTGGCTTGTCTGAGATCCCACAGCAAATAAGTGACAAACCTGGGACCAGAAACCAGGTCTCTCAGTTCCACTTGAAGGACTCCACGATCTCCTAATGCCTCTGTGTCAACACAACGTTCTTTGAAACTTTCATAGTTCCCTTTGACATCTCTGAATGTTTGATAAAAGTTTGTCAATTCCTGTGAATAGTGACTTAGCAAACTAAACAGCAGTTATGAAACATCTGTACCATTTTTATACCTTTTTCTCTTACAGTAATTGTCTTTACCTACCTTGTTTTCATCTTCTCCAAAAAAGTATAAGCTACCTAAAGTTAGGAACCTTGTTTTTATCAATTAATTTCTTTTATTTCCTAGGTATTGTGAATAATGTTTGCAATTTAGAATGAAAAGTATAAACAACGAAGTTCTATATAATGTATTTATGTGGCATGATCTAGTGATGTGCAGAATGCTATAGGAGAAAGGAGGAGGAGTAACTCACACTACCTGGGATTAAATGAGATAGATGATACCCAGAAGAATTTTTTTCTGAGTTTTGATGGGCAGATGGAAAGGCAGAGATGAATGAAAGAACATGGTGTGGTCTAAAATCAGTTAAAGTTTGAATATGATTGGCAGAAAGAGTCTTCATGTAGAAGTAGTAGGGGATGAAGCAGAAAAAGTAGGTCAGACTTAAATATGAAGGAACTTGAATATCATCCGAACTTGCTTTTCTCCTTTCAGCAATGGAAAACCATTGAAAAATGTGACCACTGTTGGGGTCAGATTTGTGTTATTGAAAGATTTGTGGCATTTGTGTCCAAAGCCACCACTAGCTAGCCTACCAAGCACCATTACACGAATTAGAAAAAGGTGTTCCTTCACCCCACTTGGTGACAGCTTTTTGTTACAGCAAAAAGCTTGTCAGAGCATGAGCAACATTTCAGCCCCTATTTGCCCCCCTTGGCTGGGCACCCTTTTGTAGATACAAGCTTTACATCTGTACAAGGTGTCTTATTTTTGTCTTCTCCACCTTTATCTCCCTCACAATGCCTAGCATAGCACCTTATATAGAGTTATTGTCATTAAATAAACAAATGGAGATTTTACATCTCAAATATATAAACTACTTTCTGTAACTTTAACATTTACCTCATGAGCCCTTGGATAAAAATAAATTGGGACTATTAAAGATGTCTTTTGTAGAAGATACAGAAATGGCCAACAAACATATGAAAAAATAGCATCACCAATGATCAGGAAAATGCAAATCAAAACCACAGTGCAATACCACTTTACTCCTATAAGAATAGCCATAATCAAAAAATCAAAAAATAATAGATGTTGGCATGGATGTGGTAAAAAGGGGACATCGTTACACTGCTGGTGGGAATGTAAACTAGTACAATCACTATGGAAAACAGTGTAGAGATTCCTTAAAGAACTAAAAGTAGAACTACCATTTGATCCAGCAATCCCACTACTAGTATCTACCCAGAGGAAATAAGTCATTATATGAAAAAGATACTTACACATGCATGTTTATAGCAGCACAATTCACAATTACAAAAATATGGTACCAGCCCAAATCCCCATCAATCAACAAGTGGATAAAGAAATTGTGGCATATATATACACCATGGAATACTACTTAGCCATAAAAAGGAACGAAATAATGGCATTCGCAGCAACCTGGATGGAATTGGCAACCATTATTCTAAGTGAAGTAACTCAGAAACGGAAACCCAAACATCTTATGTTCTCACTCATAAGTGGGAGCAAAGCTATGAGTATGCAAAGGCATAAGAATGATACAGTGGACTCTGGGGACTCGGGGGAAAGGGTGTGAGGGGAGTGAGGGATAAAAGACTACACATTGGGTACAGTGTACACTGCTTGGGTGATGAGTGCACCAAAATCTCAGAAATCACCACTAAAGAACTTATCTATGTAACCAAACACCATGTGTTCCCCAAAAACCTATTGAAATAAAAAATGAAAATAATAATAAAAGGTCTTTTGTGCAAACTTTAACCTGCCATGAGGTACAGCACTTGTTGTAAATTGCTAGAATATTAAAAGTAAGGTGGATTATATCCTCTGAGCCGTATTATGTAACTTTGAATACAAACTGTAAGGACAAAAGCATAATCTCTGCACCTGTTTAGTGGCTAAAATATGGCTTCTCTGTTGTAAATGAATTATGAAGGGATCTTTCAGAGCAAAAATCAGCATGTGCTAAAAGTAGATATTTAGGACTGTAACTTTTGAGCTAGTCCTGTACCACTCCCCTTTTCCCTTCTTCAGCATTTTATGATCTACATGCTAAGTGAAGAAATTTGGTAAAAGCCAAGACCCATCATGGCCACCTAGAACAATATGAGTTTAGCCAAATCATTTATCATTTGTAGAACTCACTTTCATCTTTTAATAAGGGGATAGGAAGATGGTCTTTTTATAATCCTTTCAAGTGTTAAAAATCTGTGTGGTTATATACCTGTCATAAATTAAATTAATTGTATAAGGAATCCCTTAGGGATTGGACCTCCAGGGATATGTAGTATGGTTATGCTTCTCTTACATTCTGTCCAGAAAGCTGGGATCTTGGGATCTTAGTCAATGCCTCTAAATATTTTCTTCTGTGGCCAAAAGATATTAATTATGGCACCAGAAGAATGGGGACCTTAAATGACTCTGACAGTGCATAGAACTTGGATTTTAATAAAATTCTCCTTAGCAAACTTTAACAGTTTTCCACTAAGTAGAAAAGAAAAGTTTACATGCTCAGAGAGTTGAAGGCCTAGTGATTTTTTTACCCTGAGATCTTTGGTTGTTATGCTTTTCAACTTCCTTAAGAACAGCTAATCAAGTTCACTATCTATGATTTTGGGGATACTTGGATAAAAAGGGTTATAGAATGGAAATATACAGCAGCCGACTTTTTCCTTAAACTCTTTGTTGGGAAAATAAATGAAGGTTGCAAAATTATAATATTGTTCATTTTAACTTAACAATTTTTAAAACTTCAATGTATGGAGATACAATGTACTTACAGTGTATGGAGATTCTCTGTATTTCCAAACTTCACCTTCTGCTTAAACTGGCAACAAAAGTACATTCAGCTTACCTGAAGGCTATTTTAGATAGGATGTTTACACCAAAGCTAATCATACTCCAGAACACCTTGTGCTGCCATACCTGTATTGCTAACTCTATGCCAGGTATTTAAAACTGCTGTGAGTTTACAAGAAGTATTAGTCAGAAAGGAAATGGATATGAATGAGAGGCTGGTTAGCAACAAACTTAATAGAACTTTTTACACCCAAACATGGAAGCATTTTTATAGGGAAGAAGTATATCCAGTGAACAAGTTAGTCAGAACCTACCAGATAATCTAGTCCCCAAGGCTGATATCCAGAGTAAATCTGTATCTGTGGAGAATTACTCAAGCCAATGATAATGCCGATTTGAGCATTTTAACATTCCACCTTATTTCTCTTCTTCCAAATTCTCAGTCTATTTCCTCATTCTTTTTCTCCAATATTTTATATAAACCATTTAATCTGTGCTTCCTCATCTTCAGAAGAGTGATAAAATGGAGGTGGGGGTTAGGTTCTGTTAACCTGAGAGGAGCTTATGATGTTAAAAAAGAGATGTGCAAAGCATGCTGTTAACTCTGTAGCATAGATTCTGGTAGTGACAGTTATTTTTGTTTGGTTATTTGAAGTGATGGAAGGCTGATTTCTAATAATAACCTAATTGATCTATATATGAAAAGATACACATGTAAAAGCTGTTTCTCCTTTTAGGAACTTTTTTTACTATATGAAATTGAATTATGGTTAAGTACCCTGGGTTATGGAATGAGAAAGCTGTGAATCCAAATGCCAAGTCTTCCATTTCCTAGCTATGTGACCTTTTTATTCATACGTAAATAAGGATAAGAGAGGTCCTTAACTTCATAGTTGTCCAGATTAGATGACATAGTTTATATAAGGTGCTTATCCTAGTAAGCACATAACAAGTGCTCAGTA
Source organism: Pan troglodytes (assembly GCF_028858775.2). Lineage (NCBI taxonomy): Eukaryota > Metazoa > Chordata > Mammalia > Primates > Hominidae > Pan > Pan troglodytes. Next base: position 124,441,912 of record NC_072401.2, read on the forward strand.
AATAAATTTTGTTATAATCAGCAAATTTAATTTGATATCTAGTATAAAAAATCTACAATTTGCCTAATTTTTTCACATTGTGTTGCCATAGATTTTATGAGTACTCATAATAAATGTTTCATGTATATGTCTTGTTTTTAGTTTTAATGGTGTGTTCTTTAAGCTATATTTCATAGTTTACATGCAGCGTTTATTTCATCTGATTTATATTTATAAACATCTGTAATCCTATTTTTATTTTTTCCTTATTAAAGATGTATACTATTTTTTACTTTTCAAATGTGTAAAGCTAATGTTTTACACTTTCAAATGTGTAAAGCTAATGTTTTTTTATAAACTCCCTGTGTAATATCCCTATTTCGGCATATTCTTTAGTTAATTGCTACTTTCTCACCTATAGCTTATTCCTAACTTTTTTTACATGTCTTGTTAATTAAAAAGAAAAAAATAGTAACCCAACTTTAGAAAGTTGAGGGTTTCTGTGTCCACTAGAATAATTGTTTAGGAAATAAGCATACCTCATTATTTTGCTCTTTCTTTGAAGTTAGGATTGGACCCCAGTGTTTAGGTAATAAGGCTGAGAAGTCTAATGCTGAGGACAGTAGCACCACATATCTGTTATTCAGTGTATGAAAGACACAATTGACATGTTCTCGTTCTTCATCCCCAAATGACCATAATTCTGAGAAGAGTTCTGAAAGAAGTCATTCTATTAGAATGTTATTAAACTTTATAAAATGGTTGTTCAGAGCTGCAATGCAGTGGTTACCTTGTTCTTAAAGAAACCCTCCACTAGTTTTTGGAAACTGAAGAACAGAATTTAACCATGCCTTAGACTGACTAGAAAGAAAAGTAGAAAGAATTTAGATTCATAGGGTTTTCTCTTTTTATTGTATTTGTGTTTCAAATTTCCAAAGATTATTTCTGATGTTCTTTAATAATAGCTCACTCCCTATTTACTATTAAATTCTGGAAAATGGGTTTTGCTTTTATATTTGTAGCAAAGTTTCCCTGTTTAGGAGCAAAAGAACTTTAGGTATAGTAAACATGCTACTTTACCATTGTGGAAGTTCCACATCATAAATTAGATATTTTCCCTTTTCCTTCAAAATTAAGTCACACTACTTTTGGCACTTGGACAGGACAATCTTTCAGTGACAGCAAAATTAGCCTTTTGGCATATTTTTATTCACTTTGAAAGAATCCTTAAGGAGCGGTTTTATGATTGAAAGCAAGAATTGTATTTACTTTGCCTAGGGTAAATTTCTTGCCTGAATATGTAAAAGAACGTAAGTCAAACACTGTTAGATAAAAACAAATTAGTATCAAAAGATTTCATTATAATAACTTGTCTATATTTTATGACATAAAATAGTATATAACTAAGTTCTGTATTATTTTGAACTTTTATTTCTGCTACTACAGTAGTGATACATCTTGAGGAACTCCAAGGGGCCTAAACATAAGTTTACACAGGTATTTGAAGAATCAGTTGACTCACTATCTGAACTGAGTATGTCTGTAAAGCTATGTTTAAATATATCCCTATATTTAAACTGATCATGGCTTATAAGCTAATCATCCATGAAGAGTGTATGTTGTCTTTCTTAATAGCCAGTATGTTAGACAATCAATATATAATTTATGTTTGTATTAATAGACACACACAGTTTCCAATTGGTATTTCGATGCCTCTTTCCTAAATATGAATTGAAAACTAAGGACCACTAATATTTGAAAAAAGCTAAAATAGACAGTCTAAAACAAGCACAGGGAGGATAGAGATAATTAGGGAGCAGATGAAAAGAGAGACAAGAATAATATGGCCACAAAACAAGCACCAGAAGCTCTAAAACAGAAGGCTCAATTGTTCCTTAATTGAAAATGTAAAACATTCAGGTAGAAATAAAAAATAAATGGAAGAATTGGATGATCAAGTTGAAAGTCTCCCAGAAAGTCAAACAAAAAGACAAAGAGATGAGAATTGTAGACATGGTAACATCTGACTAATAGAGGTCTCAGAAGGAACAAAGAAATCAGAAGAGAGAAAACTATCAAGACTTCTTTCCAAGATTTGAACATTAAATTTCTAGATTGAAAGCCTCTACCAAGTGTCTGGCCTCAAACCATCACATTCAAAGGACTAAAAATTTGGAGTGCCACAAATTTATCAACAGCAGAAGCTGTACGACAGGAGAGCTATTCTTGAAATTTCTGAGGGGAAATTATTTCCAACCTAGAGTTCTATATCTAGCCAAACCATGAAATCATATGTGAAGATGGAATAAATTCATTTTAGACATGCAAGACCTAAAACATGTTTATCTTCATGCATGTCTTTTTAGGAAGTTACTAGTAAATGTGTTCCACCAAAAAAACAAGGAAAAAACATGGGATCCAGGAAGTAGGTCGTTCAGCACATAAGAATAGTGAAGAGAATTCCCAGAGCAATAAAGAGAAATCCTGGAAAAGACATTTTTAAGCTTTTCTATAAATCTGGCAAGGAAATTCATTCTTATCAAGTTGTCACTATTTGACTCTATTTTTCAATTGAGAATAAATAATAAAAAAGACTAGTAGGTGAAAATTGAATCAGCCACACTGGGAATTATAAAAGCAAAGTATTGCCTGAAGAAACCATCATATATTCTTTTCACCTCTTTATTCCAATCCAGAACTGTTTCTCCATGAAAGCTTTATTTTAGAATTCAGTGTTACTGTTTTCTATAATTTTTAAAACTTCAAATGTGTAGTTCCTGAAATACTTTAATAGCAGAATCTTTCCCCTCCATCAAATAAAACCGTATGTGGGAAGCCTATTATATTGGATCTACTTTGGTGGGGTCCCTGTCCTGCATGCCTCTTCCTCCTGCCCGGGCATGCTGCATCCTGTGAGGCACCTTGGAGATTCCACAGAGCAGTTTAAAAACTATTACTGTAGCAAAAACACTGCTGAACACATGGCTTCATTCTTATTTCTCAGAAACATAACATGAGTACCCATTAGTTTCATGAACTCACAGAAACAAAACATTCTTGTGACATGGCTTGCATAGTGGGTTGTATACCTGTGTATCTGTGAAATGAACACTAAAAGTCCATCTTGACAAGTCTGCACCTATCTGAATATATTAGTTTCCTTTTAAATGAAAAGTCATTGCCTTGGTTTCAAACAAAAATTGGAACCTCTAGTTTTTACATTCCTGACATTTTAAAGTTTGAAATTAGTAACTCATGTTTCTTTTCCCTTGTAAGTATGAGCTGAGACAAACATGAAGCACCAAAATAGCACTGTACTTTGGGTGGGGGAACCTGCATTTCAACTGCTCCTTGTAATACATCCTTCGTCCCCCTTAATGCAGTCTTTTCTTTTTCCGAGGTCACCTTTGTAAAAGAAGCTGTTCAAATATGTATAGTTTGTTTTGTTTTGTTGAGATGGAGTCTCGCTCTGTCACCAAGCTAGAGTGCAGTGGCACCATCTCGGCTCACTGCAACCTCTGCCTCCCGGGTTCAAGCAATTCTTCTGCCTCAGCCTCTGGAGTGGCTGGGACTACATACGCCCGCCACCACGCCCGGCTAATTATTTGTATTTTAGTAGAGACGGGGTTTCACCATGTTGGCCAGGATGGTCTCGATCTGCTGATCTCGTGATCTGCCCTCCTCGGCCTCCCAAAGTTCTGGGATTACAGGTGTGAGCCACCACACCCAGCCAGATTTATAATTTTAAATAATTTTCCAGATATAATCTTTTCTGGTAAATAAAACTAAGAGATAGGGCTAAAGGACAAAAACAGACTAACAATACTACGGGAATTTGACTTTTTATGTAGTTGGTCATTATGGGATGTCTGTCACATCAGAATTGAATCTTCCTGTGCACCATGAAAATGTAAAAGATAAAATAGTAGAGCATGACAATAACTATTTAGTCTGAAAAATGATTTATCATTGGTGGATATTTAAAAAATGCCAACTCTGTGGCCTTTACTACATGTATACCCTCTGTTACTACATGTATACCCTCTGTGGGGAAGGGTACTCCCTAACCGAACATTTTGTGAATTGATTAATGTTTAATATTGATTTGCAAGGCTTAGAAATGTAATGAAGAGATAGCTATAAACCTTGTGTGCTTTGTGCATCAAGGAATTTAGGTGCATGTTGCTTTCCCATTTACTTATTCTTTTTAGGTTCTTCAACGAAATAATGCAAAAAACATAGCTCATGGAATTAAAGAGGAATACTTAAGCAGGAAAAAAAATAAAGATTTTAAAAAGAAAGAGGAATATAACATCTTAAAAACCTCACCTTTTATATCCTTACTTATAATTTTAAGAATTAAAACCTTGAGCAAGTGCCTATCTTGGCAGGCAAATTATTTGACATAAAGTTTGATCAAAGTACAATTAGAAGAAAACTCAGAATCATAGCTGGAAATGTTGTTATCTTCTTAGGTTCAACCTAAAAAGCCAGTGTACATACAGGTTAGCATTTCAAACTCAAAGGATTTGTTTTCATCTTAAAGATGATGAAAGGCCAGCTACATTTAGAAATCAACAGCAATCCATCATTTTTATCCCTCAGTCATTCTCTAAGGGTATTTTTTGTGACACCTGTGAAGAAGCAAAGCCATGAAGGTATATCATATATGCCAGATTTTCACTACTGATGATGCCATTGTAGACAACTGCAGAACAATGCTGGAGAGTCAATATAGCAAGAACAATGCTAGAGAGTGAATATAACACTCCAGAAAAGCCTCTCACTTAGGTGCCAAGTTCAAGGCCAAAGAATTACTTAGATATTCTCAGGGAAAACTTGGTTATGTACAATATCATGAACATATAAACTTCCCCCTTCATGCTCATTTGCCGTTTACCAAAGATAAATTGTGACTTCCCAACTTTGTAAGAAAATAATAGTTGGAATGGCTTGAGGATGTTCTTCTATGCTTTTTTGCCATCTTCTGGTTCTTTTCACTTGTGAAAACAGTATCAATCTGTTGGGGTTTTTTCGTTTTGTTTTAATTAGATGAGGATCATTTTATTATCAAGAATTGAAGGCTTCTGTGAATTTCTGCCAGCAGGGTGATAGCTGCCAGCAGTGCACAGCTTTGGTGTGAGGTAGTAGGGATTCCATGTGGATATTGTCCCTAGACTAAGGGAAAGCCCCATTGCTGTGGCTTGTTCGGTGATTCTGCCTGCCAGCCCCATTTTATGTAGCTTATCATGCATGGTTCATGGCTTGTAGGATGTTTATTCCTCTGGGTTAAGTTTTCCTCTTGTTCTTCTGTGGTTTCTAGCTGACTTACTTGTGAGAGCAGAAAATTACCTGGGTGCTTGAGACCCATTGTTCATGTGATGGAACTGTGATGCACATACATTTGAATACATTTAAGTTTTTTATTTGCCATTTGTAACTTACACTGGAAAGCCACCCTGGTCCTACAGTTAAAATTTTCCCCTGAGTATTATTCCTAATATGTTTTTTTTTTTCATGCCCCAAAATGATGTTTATAATTCACATTTTCTCACTGGCACATGAGTAAGATTTACTTATGCTGGTTTTGAAAGGTTTAGAATAATCAGTATTTCACTTGCTAAGACTCGAAACGTTAACAATAATACACTGTAATACACAGTGAAATTCTTTGAGGAAAAGACACCAATGATCTTTCCTATCAACTTATAAATGCTTCCACTGATCAGCGAAGGTAGTTCAAAATTTCATCACTCAGTCCTGATGCTCAGATAATACCAGAGTAGTCAGGGTGACACTGTTGTGCTTCTGACTGCTAGAAAATGTTGTGCTTTCCATTTTTCAAAGACAGTTGTTGACAGATAATCCTTTCTCTTTGTGTATGTATGTATGTAATGAAAATAGCCACCGTGAGCTCAGTAAACCCCTCCTTACTAAATGTACACAAAAGTCCATTTTTAGATGTTTGTTATTTGTGAAACTTGGTTATGTACAATATCATGAACATATAAACTTCCCCCTTCATGCTCATTTGCTGTTTACCAATATGATTCCCCTTGAGACTCCAGCATTAGGTGCTATGTGGCTGTACAAATTGGTTTGGGATTGCTTTGCTTACAGTCATCTCACCTCAGAACCACACTTAGCAGTTTCTATGATTCTCAGGGAAAGTGCTTCAGCAGAAGTAGACCTTTAGCAATTAGAGACAAGTTACAACCAAAGGAGGGACATTCACCTGCAGAAGCTTATAAAAGCACATGAGATACAAGCATCGTAACCTACTCAGATTGACATCTACTTGCAGATGCTGGTCATTAGTGACTTCATTGAGCACTGAGAGCAGTTTCATTGAAGGAGCAGTAAGGGCAAAAACTAGATCGTAGAGAACTGAAGTCAAAATAGTAGTTGAGATTTATTGTGGATATCTCCTTTCAAGAATTTTGAATGAAAAAGAGAGGAGAGAGATTAGATTGGTAACTAGAGAGATAGTGGTGGGGGCAGGGTATATTCATAGAATGGAAGAGACTTGAACATGTTTATAGGTTGAAGAGGGAGAGTCAGCAGAGAGAATAGAGTGAAAATATCCAAGAGAAAAATGAGAAAGGGGATAACTAATGAAGGAAGATCACAGAGGACTGTGGTCATGGACACAAAGAAAGGTTTTGCCTTCAGCTGAAGGAGACTTTATTCTCTTATATTATTCAGAAAGAAGTAAGAATGATTGTAAATATAGACAATTTCTTAGGTAGAAGGCTAGAAAGGTGAAAAGGGTGGTTAAACTCAGTCATCGCTGAACCTCAACTTAAAAGTCTGTTCCACTAATCTTTATTTTGTATTACTGAATGCATATATAATGAGCTACGTTAACATTGGGTTTTACTGTACATTATGCGTAGTATAATATATAGAAAGTCTGATCCCTCTTTTTAAATAATATATAGAAATCCAAACTTTATCAATGTAAACATACTGAGTTTGAGGTGTCTATAGATCATCTTAATGGAGATGTCATACAGATTAGTTTTCATTTTTAAATTTCTCCCTATTTCATTGAAAATATGATTCACTATATAAAATTGTAATTAATATAGATATATTACATAAAGACAAAGGAGAAGCTCTATACATATGGATGATCACATACTAATGGAAGATTTTTTTAATTGTAAATTAATATTGTTTCCTAGGCAAGTCAGTAGGATTGAGTATACAAGTTGAATATCCCTAATCTGAAAATCCAAAATCCAAAATGCTCCAAAATCCAAAACTTTTTGAGCACGGGCATGATGCCTCAAGTGGAAAATTCCACACCTGACTTCATGTGATGGGCTGCAGTAAAACATTGTTTCATGCACACGATTATTTATTGTATAAAATTTCTTTCAGGCTATCTGTATAAGATGTAGATGAAACACAAATGAAGTTCGTGTTTAGACTTGGATCCCATCCCCAAGATAACTTATTATGTATATGCAGATATTCCAGAATCCAAAATTCAAATACTTCTGGTTTCAAGCATTTTGGAATAGGGTTACTTAACCTGTACTGAGGTGACAGGTAATCTCTTAATCTTCTGGCTCTATATGATTACTGGTTAGCTAAGGACCTGTCTATGTTAGAAGCCTTGTCCATGCCACATTTTTTCCCAAGTTAAGCTTCTACTGTAGCTTTTTCTTATTTTCTGACCTGCTTGATAATCTATTCTTATATTCATTCTCACAGTGAATTAGTCTATATAGTGTATTAGTTATAACTCGGTGTATTCTTAAAGGGTTTCCTCAATTATTTTAATATTTGACCTGCAATAATCTGAGAACCATTTTCATTTTCTATACATAATGGCTTTGTAGTTCAGTGTTAAAGCTTTGGAATATTCAGAGTGAATTGATTGATAAAAGAAAACTAATAGTGCCTGGCCCCCAGTTTGCACTTAATAATGTTTGATGAATGAAAGACCGAATGCATACAATTTCATTTTTGTGAAAGTTTACCATCCTAAAAACTCTGATTTTTTTTTTTAAAGAAATAGTACATGTTCTTTTTGGACTGTCTGAAAACATTGACTCTTAACCATAATAACAAATAATTTTTATGAGTCCCAAGCTAGAGATAAAGAGACCTAGTTACTTCATTTTACCTTGGGTATGAGTTTTGATATTTGATGATAACAAATTTGGATCGTTGCTGGTTTGGGCAAGGTTCGGATTAATTGTATAAAAGAGCACATAATTTAAAAAAAAAAAAACCTATCATATCCTGTTACCCAATTCTCTGGTACAAGAGCTTTAGGCACTGATTTAATCTTGAAATGATAATTGGACTTCCCACTAGATTAGCCCATATGTTTTGAGAGGCTGTCTGGGAATGAGAGGATGTCATTCCTATATGAAGGAACATGAGGCAAGAATCCAGAATGAAGAACCATTAGTCCGTCTTACCAGAGTTCTGACAACACTGTGATCTGAAAATGTTTTGGCCAAAGTCAGATTTATTGAGGGCCATAATTTTCAATAAAAAGAATCCCAGAGGAAGTTATTTGATGGTTGGAATAAAAATATGACTTATACACTACATGATTCAGCTGCTTTGGTGTTGTTTTTTGAGTTGTACCCATATATTCACCTTCACATCCAAGTGTGCTGGAAAAAGTTTGTGTTCTGATTGAATTATGTTCACCTTAATTTCCTCTGCAATGCTTTTCCCTCAGGCAGACCCTTGAGTGATTGTCTTTTTTACCTCCTCCAATTTCCACCATTCTCATTTTATGTGTTCAACTTAAATGTGAACAACAGCAAACAGCTACACTCTGTAAAACATACCATTTCTTTCCTTGAGTCAATGCATTCACTTTTCTGGTAAATGATTTTGGGGGCCTGCAGAAACCAAATGATGAGACCCCTGTAGGTGGTGAAGAGGAGTTTGCAAGCAATGTTTGCATAAAGTTCTCCTGGCCTCTTCTGCTCGTGTTTGGTTTGTTCTTTTAAACACTGTCTTAACTACAAAAAATTTTTTTATGACTTTGGTCTCTTTGGAGCAAGGAAAATGACCTGGAGGGACAGTCCTATGGCAGTCCAGCTTATATTCTTATGTAATTGACTTAACTGACATATGCCTTGGTTTTCCTTTTTTTTATTTAACTTTTATTTTAGGTTCAAGGGGTACATGTGCAGGTTTGTTACATAGGTAAACTGCATGTCATGGGGGTTTCATGTACAGATCATTCCATCATGCAGGTAATAAGCACGGTATCTGATAGGTATTTTTTCTGATCCTCTCCTTCCTCCAACCCCCTAGCCTCAAGTAGGCCCCAGTGTCTGTTGTTCCCCTCTTTGTGTCCATGTGTTCTTGTTGTTTACCTTCTTATAAGTGAGAACATGTGGTATTTGGTTTTCTGCTGCTGCATTAGTTTGCTTAGGATAATGGCCTCCAGCTTCATCCATGCTGCTGCAAAAGACATGATCTTGTTTTTTATGGCTACATAGTATTCCATGGTATATATGTACCATAATTTCTTTACCCAATCTACTATTAATGAGCATCTAGATTGACTCCATGTCTTTGCTATTATGAATAGTGCTACAGTGAACATACATGTGTCTTTATAGTAGAATGATTTATATTCCTTTGAGTATCTACCCAGTAATGGGACTGCTGGCTTAAATGATAATTCTGTTTTGAATTCTTTGAGGAATTTCCATACTGCTTTCTACAATGGCTAAGCTCATTTAAACTCCAACCAGTAGTGTATAATCATTCCCTCTTCCCTGACACCTCACCAGAATCTGTTATTTTTTTGCTTTTTAATAATAGCCACTCTGACTGGTGTGAAATGGTATCTCGTTGTGGTTTTGACTTGCATTTCTCTAGTGATTAGTGATGTTGAGCATTTTTCCATATGCTTGTTGCCACATGTATGTCTTCTTTTGAAAGTGTCTGTTCATATTCTTTGCCCACTTTTTAATGGTGTTGAGGTTTTTTTGCTTGTAAATGTAAGTTCCTTATAGATTCTGGATATTATATCTTTTGTGGGATGCATAGCTGCAAATATTTTCTCCCATTCTGTAGATAATCTGTTTACTCTGTCGATAGTTTCCTTTGATATGCAAAACCTCTTTAGTTTAATTAAGTCCCATTTGTCAATTTTTGTTTTCATTGCAATTGCCTTTGGCATCTTCATCATGAGATCTTTGCCAGGCCCCATGTCCAGAATGGTATCTCCTATGTTATCTTCCAGGGATTTTATAGGTTTAGGTTTTACATTTACATCTTTAATCCATCTTGAGTTGATTTTTGTATATGATGTAACGAAGGGGTCTAGTTTCAATCTTCTGTACATGACTAGCCAATTATCCCAGCACCACTTACTGAATAGGGAGTCCTTGCTCTATTGCTTGTTTTTGTTGACTTTGTCAAAACTCAGATAGTTGTAGGCATATGGTCTTATTTCTGGGTTCTCTATTCTGTTCATTGGTCTATGTTTCTGTTTTTGTACCAGTATCGTGTTGTTTTGGTTACTGTGGCCTTGTAGTGTAGTTTGAAGTTGAGTAACGTGATGCCTCCAACTTTGTTCATTTTGCTTAGGATTATGTTGGCTATTTGGGCTCTTTTTTGGTTTTGCATGAATTTTAAAATAGTTTTTTCTAATTCTGTGAAGAATGTCATTCGTAATTTGATAGGAATAGCACTGAATCTGTAAATTACTTTGGGCAGTATGGCCATTTTAACAATATTGATTTCTTCCTATCTGTGAGCATGGAATGTTTTCTATTTTTGTGTCATCTTTGATTTCTTTCAGCAGTGTCATAATTCTCTTTGTAGACATCTTTCACCTCCTTGGTTAGCCATATTCTTAGGCATATTTTATTATTTTGTGGCTATTGTGAGTGGGATTGCATTCCAGATTTGGCTGTCAGCTTGGATGTTTTTGGTGTATATCAATGCTACTGATTTTTATACATTGATTTTGTATCCTGAAACTTTTACTGAAGTTATCAGATCCAGGAGCTTTTGGGCTGAGACTATGGGGGTTTTCTAGATATAGAATCATGTTGTCTGCAAACAGGGATAGTTTGACTTTTGTCTCTTCCTATTTGGATATCTTATTTCTTCCTCCTGCCTGATTTCTCTGGCTAGGACTTCCAGTACTATGCTGAGTGGGAGTAGTGAGAGAGGGCATTCTGGTCTTGTGCTGTTTTTCAAGGAGAATGCTTCCATCTTTTGCCCATTCAGTATGATGTTGGTTGTGGGTTTGTCATAGATGGCTCTTATTATTTTGAAGTTTGTTCCTTCTATGCCTGGTTTATTGAGGGTTTTTTAAATGAAGCATTGTTGAATTTTATCAAAAACGTTTTCTGAATCTGTTGACATAATCATGTTTTTGTTTTTAGCTCTGTTTATAGGATTAATCACATTTATTGATTTGTATATGCTGAACCAAACTTGCATTCCAGGGATAAAGCCTACTTGATCATGGTGGATTTGCTTTTTCTTGTGCTACTGGATTCGGTTTGCTAGTATTTTGTTGAGGATTTTTGTATCGATGTCTATCAAGTATATTGGCCTTAAGTTTTCTTTTTTTGTTGTGTTTCTGCCAGGTTTGGGTATCACAATGATGCTGGCCTCATAGAATGAGTTGGAGAGGGATCCCTCCTCCCTAATTTTTTGGAATAGTTTCAGTAGGAATGGTACCAGCTCTTCTTTATACATCTGGTAGAATTCTGTCTGGTCCTGGGCTTTTCTTGGTTGGTAGGTTTTTTTATTACTGCTTCAGTTTTGGAACTTGTTATTGGTCTGTTCAGGGATTCAATTTCTTAGGTTCAGTCTTGGGAGGTTGTATTTGTCCAGGAATTTATCAGTTTATTCTAGATCTTCTAGTTTGTATGCATAGAGGTCTTCATAGTACTCTCTGAGAGCTTTTTGTATGTCTGTGGGATCAGTGGTAATGTCCCCTTTGTCATTTCTAATTGTGTTTATTTGGATCTTCTTTCTTTTTATTAGTCTAGCTAGCAGTCTATCTGTCTTATTAATTTTTTCAAAGAAGCTACTCCTGGATTCATTGACCTTTTGTATGGTTTTTCATATCTCAGTTTCCTTCAGTTCAGCTCTCATTTTGGTGATTTCTTGTCTTCTGCAACCTTTGGGATTTGTTTGCTCTTGATACTCTATTTCTTCTAGTTGTGATAGGAGGTTGTTAATTTGAGATCTTGCTAACTCTTTGATGTGAGCTTTTAATGCTATAAACTTCCCTCTCAACACTGCCTTAGCGGTGTCCCAGAGATTCAGGTATGTTGTATCTTTGTTCTCATTAGTTTCAAAGAATTTCTTGATGTCTGCCCTAATTTCATCATTTACCCAAAAGTCACTTGGGAGCAGGTTGTTTAATTTCCATCTAATTGTATGGTTTTAGCAATTTTCTTGATATTGGTTTCTATTTTATTGTCTTTTGCCTTAATTTTCATTTATGAAAATATAACAAATATAAATATAATGCATGTGATAAATGCATGAAGTACAATACTGATGCTTTTTCTTTGGTATGTACATTCCAGAAATTAGTTATGTTTACACATTAGGGTGAGTCATGTGCTGAGCCTTTAAGGGGAAATTTTAAACCTTAATCTGTATATTTCTAATGTAAATGGCACCATATATCTCTAGGACACAGTAATAGACCCCAGAATTTAGGACCATGTCAAAGAAATCTGAAATGTTTTAATTTTTCTCCTACTGTGAGTTTGCTTCATCTCTACTTGAAAAATGAAGAGTTTCTTTTAGGCCAGGCGCGGTGGCTCATGCCTGTAATCCCAGCACTTTGGGAGGCCAAGGCGGGTGGATCACCTTAGGTCAGGAGTTCGAGACCAGCCTGGCCAACATGGTGAAACCCCATCTCTACTAAAAATACAAAAAAGCCGGGCGTGGTGGCAGGCACCTGTAATCCCAGCTGAGGCTGGGGCAAGAAAATCACTTGAACTCAGGAGGCAGAGGTTGTAGTGAGCCAGGATCATGCCACTGCACTCCAGCCTGGGTGACAGAGCAAGACTCCATCTCAAAAAACAAACAAAAAAGCTTTTATAGAACTAATGTATATAAAATATACATACAAGTTGGAAGTATAGCAAAGAGATAAAGAACTCAGTTTCTGAAATTAGGAAAAGGTAAATTTGAATCCCATCTCTGCCATTTACTAACTCTATGACTCTGGAAAGTTTTCTAATAGGTATAGTAGTTATAATAATAGTACTTTCTTCCTAGGGTCATTGTGAAGATTAAATTATATCACCTATAGAAAGCGCTTGTACATATCATGAACCAAAGATTATAACTAATCCAATTTTTCAGTTCACTGAAGAAAAATGGAAGTGACTGTCCAATGTAGATGTCAGCACATACTGAAGGGTTCAAGAAATGAGAGTTGTAATTATCACTGCTGTTATCAGTAGATCATCAATAAGTAGAACTGATCAGTTAGCTCAAATTGAGCAATCAATACATGAGTTACTAGAAAGCAATATTTTTTAAAGGTTTATTACAATATAAAAGTGATACAACTAAGGGACTGGGAATAAATGCGTATACATTTACATAAGAACAAGTGTTTAACTCCAATTTCTTTTAATTAAGTTAGTTCGCATTTATGATAGAGCCATACATATTGCAGAGGACAATACCATGTGCAATGCTAAGTAATATTTTCTTATGAGGTTTAGTGTCAGGTTCTTCAGGTAGAAGAAGCACAAGCAGTGGCATTTAGTAGACCTGGGTTCCAATCCTAGCTCTACCATTTATCAGCTGTATTACATTGAGTAATTTAGTGAACCTGTCTGAGACTCTGTAAAATGGCAATAGTAATACTTCATTACTATGAAGTAATACTTTCATAGGCATTATGAAGATTGGAAATAATATATAGGGTACTTAGTAAATAATAGCTATTGGTGTTATTCTACCACTACTTTTTTTTTAATTAATAAACTGTGTACTACCACCATTTTAATTAATAAAGTTCGGTTCCTTTACAAATAAACATTAGTTTTCTATCCCTGCTGTAACAAATTGCCATACACATAGTAGCTTAAAACAACAAATTTATTATCTTACAGTTCTGGAAGCCAGAAATCTGACAAAGGTCTTATTGAACTAAGATTAAGATGTCAGCAGGGCTGTAATCCTTTATGGAGCCTCTTGGGAACAATCCATTTCTTTGCCTTTTTCAGCTTTCTGAGGCCCCCTGCATTCCTTGGTTCATGGCCTTTTCCTCCATCTTCAAAGCTAGCAGCCTAGCATCTTCAAGTATCCTTCTGTTTCTGACCTATGCCTCCCTGTTCCACATTTAAAGGACGATTCTGATTACGTTTGACCTATCCAGATAATCCAGGATAATCTCCCTATTTTAGGGTCAGGTGATTAGCAATCTTAATTCCATGTGTAACCCTAATTCTCCCTTGACATGTAACATAACATATTCACGGTTCCAGGGATTAGAAGGTGGACATCTTGGGGGTGGGGCATTATTCTGTCTACCACAATAATCAAAAAAAGCATTTGTTGCATAGTATTGTATTTGCCTTAATAATCATGAGAAACTGGCAAATAAAGATCAGCTGGTACCATAAATTTTCAGATATTAGCATTTTTTTGTTTTCATTTTTGTTCTTTTTTTAATGTTATTTTAGTATCTTGGTTAAAAGTACTATCATTTTGGAAATTCACATTTTTGGCCACTATAGCTGTATTGTGTTTTTTATTTAAATTGATATAGTTGAAGCTCTAAAGATACAACTGCAAGAATATATGTGGGCAAATTTTTGAACTATTTTGTGGATAAAGGGAAAAAGGGTAGGAATCGGATGTTTTTCATCAGTTTTTAGGAGTAATTACAAAGCTAACAGGAAAATACGTCTCCCTTCTAAGATAAAAGGAACCCGAATATTTGTCCCTAATATTAGAAAGCAAATGGCTCGCAAAAATTCTCAAAGATAGTGTGAATCATATTCTTTTATAACACTGGATAAAGGGGAAAAAAAGTGACATTTGGGGTATTAAACCTGAGATGAACATCCTAATCCAGAGAGTAGCTGATCTTTAGACCTACAGGCTGCCAGTGAGGTGTTGTCAGATGTTGGAGTTTAGGCATAGACAAATGCACTGGGAAGAGAAGAGTGCCACTGGCTAGTCACTTCACTTCTGGGCCTCAGTTTTCTCATACCTATTTTGTGGATTATGTGGGTTGCTAATTAAGACACCAATCTATCTTTGATGTTCTTTAAAGTAGAAGAAAGAAATTTAAACAAATGAATGACACTAAAAACAGAACAGAAACCACCAAGATGTCCTTCAACAGGTGGATGGATGAATAAACTTTGGGAAGTCCAGACAATGGAATATTATCCAGTGCTAAAAAGAAAATGAGCTATAAGGCCATGACAGTGCATGGAAGAACCTTAAATATATATGACTAAATGGAAGTAGCCAATCCAAAAAGGCTACATACTCTGTAATTCCAAATATATGATATTCTGGAAAAAACAAAACTATGGAGACTAAAAAAGATCAGTGGTTGTCAGGGATTAGGGGAAGGGAGGGATGAATAGGCAGAGCACAGAGGATTTTTAGGGCAGTGCAACTACTGTATTCACTACAGTGGTGGGTACATCTCACTATATACTTCACAATGTAACAATGTAGGTTCATCACTTATAACAAATGTACCACTCTGATGTGAGTTATTGAGTATAGTGGGCAGGCTGTGTGTATGTGAGGGCAAGGAGTATCTGGGAACTCTGTACTTTATGCCCAGTTTTACTGTGAACCTCAAACTACCCTAAAAATTAAGTCTATTTTAAAAATTAAACAGGGTGGGAGGAAATGGAAGGGGAGAAAATAAAAAGGCTACTCACTGAGCCTTTCCTCATCTCCACTGCCTGTTTCACACACTTGGCCTTTTCACTGTCTGTAGTTTTTCCT
Organism: Pan troglodytes; assembly: GCF_028858775.2. Classification (NCBI taxonomy): domain Eukaryota; kingdom Metazoa; phylum Chordata; class Mammalia; order Primates; family Hominidae; genus Pan; species Pan troglodytes. Next base: position 124,457,854 of record NC_072401.2, read on the forward strand.
CTCCTCCAACCTTAGTCACTTTCATGTGGATAGTTAGGACAGCTTTTTCACTCTAGTGGGTAAAGTATGCTCTAAGTTCACTAAAACAAGCATGTTTGTCTTTCTTACTGGGTTAGGGAGAATCTGCTGTATGATCCAAATAACATACTCAATACATTAACTGGGATCCAGTATAACATGAGTGATTGGTCCATAAAAATCCAACTCTGGAAGTATCAATTCGTGTTTTACAACTATTTTTGGATACTGTATTTCTTTCTAAACCTTCCTTAGATCATTGTTACCCTTAAGAATACACCCTGTCTGGATCAGCAAGGTCACACAGCCATCCCTATGAGACAGGGCTCTATGACTGGCTTATCAAAGAGTTGGCATAGCTGAGGGGCAGTTCCCCAAAGAAATAGTTCACTTGTTCAAAGAACTAAGAAGTCTTGTTATTTAAAATTAAAAAAAAAAAAAAGTACAAGGGAAAGAAGCGGGGGAAAAAAGAAGAAGGAAGGGAAAAGAAAGGAAAGACGAGGGGAAAATACCATGTTTCTTGTATCAAGCCTATCAAGACACCTACCAGGATGTTTTACAAGATTTTCTTTGACACAGAAGGGGAAAGTCAGTGTTTCTTCTGTATCAGAACACTTAATATATGAAAATGATTTTGCTTCACAAAAACTGTGAATATAAATGTCTTGCACTTTTATGTTTTGTCCCTGGAAGTCTAGGTCAGATGCTCCATAAAGGTTTTGGATGTGATCTCTAAAGCATATGTTCCACCAAGAAGTCTTTCTATATTCACCATCTCTCTGGTTTCCATGGAGGTGATGATGTAAACTTATGTATAATTTCAGACTAGCATTGTGCTGTGAATGATGTTTATAAAATATTAAATTCTGATAAAGGGAATAATATTTTTAAGTCATTCTTAATTCCTGAATAATGCTGCATGTTAATGGTTAGATATCATTTGACTTCAAAGTCTTTCACAACATAAACTTTGATTTCATACTAGTATAAGTGACCCGGTAGGAAAAAAAAAAGAGAGAGAGAGAGATGTTTGTCTTTCTTATAGGGTTAGGGAGAATCTGCTGTATGTTCCAAGTAAATGTTTTCTACCATTACCATCTTGTTAAGCTAATGCAAAAAAAGAACAGCAGTTTTCTTACCCAGAATCCCAAATTTGAGTCAAGGCCAATTTCATAGGAATGTCCTCCTATGTAATGGGGAGTTAACTGTCTAAATCAGGGATCATTAAACTACAGTTTGAGGATTAAATATGGCCCACAAACTGTTTTTGTGAAGCCCACAAGCTAAGAATGTTTTACCTTTTTAAGGGATTGAAGAAAAATCAAAAGAAGAATAATACCTCATGACACATGAAAAATGTATGAAATTCTAATTCCAATGTCCATAAAGTTGTATTGGAACACAGCCACACTCATTCATTTACGTATTGCCCATGGCTGCTTCCACGCTGCAAGGGCAGATTTGAGTAGTTCCAGGAGGAACTGTGTTCTCCGCAAGACCAAAACACTTGCTGTCTGGCCCTTTACAGCATAAGTTTGCGCACCCCTGATGTAAATAATTGTTTCACCATCTTCCCACCTCTGCACCGACACACATATTCTTCCTATCATCTCTTTCTCCTTCCTTCCCTTCTTCTCTTCCTCTTCACACACACATACCTCATTTTGAATTTGGCAATTATGATTACTTACAGTAAAGGTAAGTGGAAATACATTTTAATTTTCCTTTGTCATTTCTGTCCTCCCTGCCTGCTTTCCCTTTCCTCTACTGCCTTTATATAGAATGTCTGAGGGCTGTGCCCTTTTCCCAAAATATTTTGTTTTAAGGTGGGGGTTAGATCTTGGTACATTTTTTGACTTCCACGGAAAGTTTTGTGTTAGTATGTGGTCCCATTTTTAACCTATTTGCAGACACCCCCGATTATCTAAAATCACTTTCACATGGGGCTGAGGTTAAGCTTTATTTCTTTTGGCATGTCCCTACCACAGCAGACACTTCCTCTTTGCCTTGAAAGGACAAAACGATGTTCCGCTGTCTGGGCTTAGGCCCAGTATTTGATTTATACATTATTTAATTTCCTCCTGAAAATTGGAAGCAGGACTTTCAGGAATAGAAGTCAGTATTTTTCATTTGTTTTAGAATACTTCTAGGTCTAATATAATCATCAGTGGTAGATGTCAGCATGATTAGGGGGTGACTTAAGGTAAAGCAAATAAAATGTAAATACAAAGGAAAATTATTTGACAATGGAGAAGTTCTGAAATTTTTGAATAATCATTATTGTATATGTTATTAGGTTTTGGGGGTACTACATTTTGGGGCACCTGTCTTCACTTTACCCATTGAAGGAAAGATGTCTATTATGTTATAGTTGCAATTGTTGGGGGATTAGAAGTTTGAGGAAAATGTAATGTAACCCTTCCAGTAATTTTACAGAGGATTTTTGGATTCTCTGTGAGCTGCTACTGCATTTGTCTTCACAATTAAGTTCATACGAATGCCAGGATGTGAATGCCAAAATAGTTTGAGATTTTAACAGCAGTGAACTCAGGAAATTAAAAATTAACTCTGGAAATACTATTTCGTGTTTTACAACCACTTTTGGATAGTGTGTTCCTTTTTAAACCTTCCTTAGATCATTGTTACTCTTGGGTTACAACCTGTCTCCTTTTTACCACCAAAGTTCTTAAAAGTCTAGCACACCTACTGCCTCTACTTCCTCACTCATAATTCGCTTCTCAAACCCTGGCAGTCTGGGCTTTCCCTCCCTCTGCACACTGCTAAGCTGACCTCACTATTTCCTTCTCTCCAATTTAATAACCAGCTCTAAGTCCTCAGCTTTCCTGACCTTTTGCTCCATCTGTCAGAATTCGTACCCTCTTCCTAAAGCCCTCTTTCAGTTTTTATGTGGGACTGTCCTAATTTCCTCTACTTCTTCCTGTCTTTTATAGACCCATCTCCCTAGTATGGAGCTGGGCTTAAGTGTCCCCCAGGTTCTGTTTCTTGGACCATTTTTCTCCCTACATTCTTAGGCTTTCCCTTCTCATTTTTTCTCATTACCTGAGACACTTCAGGAGAACTCAGAGGGCTGCAAAGAGCACAGTTTGAAAATCACCCCGGTCCTGTCAGACTACTTTTGAGTCCTTAATACAGCCCACCCTATGCCACCTCTATGCCTTCACATGAGTGTGTACCTTAGTGTGGGAGTGTGCACTCCCATGGAGTGCCTTGCCACCAACACCACCAGTACATCTCTTCACATTCTTCTAAAGCTTATTCCTAAAGCATCTACTCTTTTATGTTACCAGGCTCCCAGTAGATGCTTTCCCTCCCTCATCTGAGCTATGGTGGGTAAAGAAAAGGTACCAGAGTCAGACAGATATGGATTTAAATATGGATCCACCACTTAACCTGTGTGTGATGTTGAACAAATTTACCTAAAGGCTTTAAAATCAGTTTCTTCATTTATAAATTGGGGGTAGGGGGAAGGATTTTACCTACCACATTAGATTGTTGGATAGATTCGGTAACTTATGTGAAGGCAGAGAACACTTGGAAATCAGTGGTGGTGGAGGTGGTAGTGCTAATAGTGCTATTATCACCATCGTCAATATAATTATTTCCACAGCAGCATTTTGTTTCTCATATGTCAGTTACGTCACTGTACTTATTGTCTTGTTCTCATTTCAGAATTTCAGACTCCTCGAGGTTTTATTTATATTACCCTGTTCCCCAAGAGCATAGAACAAGGACTTAAGCATAGGTTTTCCTAAGTGAGTTGAGTTGCATAGAATAGCTCTTCTCCCCTAAAGGAAAATACTGACTCCACAGTGTTCTTAAAAGTCAGAGCTGGTAAGTTTGTAGCTGTCTCTTCATATTTTAATCAAACATTATCACACTAAAAAAAATCATTGTTACATTTTGTCACTCTAAAACTTGAAACTAAGTAGTCTTTAAATTTTAAATTTTAATTTCTCCAAGAGTTAATGACTTATATATTTAGATATAGGTGGTCTGAAGTAATTATTTTTAAAAGAACTACTTTTGTATTTGATGCATAAATTATATCAGTAGTAAAATATTCAGAGAAGAAAAATTAATATACAAACATTAAATTGCTTTTGATTTTATACGTTTGATTCTGTGTCCATCTTATTTTTGATTTTGTAAAATCAATGCCAACTGCAAAGTTTTTTAGCTTAAATAACCAGCAGTTTTTCTTTTTACATGTTTTTACTTACAAAACCTTTATCCTCTATCTCTCAACATATTTCTGGAAAACAGATTTTCTGCTTCTGGGAAACATCACTTTTTCACAAATCACACATCGACCTGGTTATAAAAACCTATAACTGCTTTGTTTGTTGCTCTGAGGGCCAGAGTTGTAGATTAGGTTCTGCTGTGGATTTCTGAAGGCTAAAGTAGGGAAGGAGTGGTTGTGCTATTCCGATCTGAACTTCTGTAATAGGAGAGTAGCAAAGCAGTGAGGAGTTGAAAGGCCTTTAAAAAAAAAAAAAAGTATACGTTCACATGGAGTCCCTCTGAATAAGTACCAGCACCCCAAAGTCACTAAAATTACTCCCCAAATCAAGCATTCATCACTCAGAAAGCCTTTATGGATCACCAGTTTTGCAGGGCGCGGTATTTGGTGGTGTCCTCACAGCTTTGAACCAGACATGCTTCACCTGAGTTAAGGACACCTCTACCGGCAGGCCCCTAGAGAGTGGCTCAGGGTACTGATGGGGTCAGAAAAGGGAGGGTGTGGCCAAAGAGCAGATTGAGTCCACACTTTGAATACTTTCAGGAACTACTTGCAGCCACTCAGGAATATAAACTAGTATCACAGCTGAGAGCTTTATTTAACATTCCACTTAGTTGTAATCTTTACCTAATCTCTACTGTTTTTATTTGGCTACTAGCTATTTAGTGTAACCCCATTTTTGTGGAAGGCTGGCCAAGAGCACACTTCAACTCAATAGTAGTCAAAGCCAGCTCTACTGAACCTACATGAACACATGAGCACACAAATTGTGTGGTTCTGAAGTTTGTGGGGGTATTTTTTAGTTCTTGATAAATCTTCATCTGCCTAAGCAGTATATACAATGTAAAGTTAAATGTGACACCTGCTATAAGGCATATAAATTCCACATTTGGTTAAAAACCAACTTGTTAAGACTAAAGTCCTAAATTAGTTAACATTAAGTCAGATATCTTATTTTATGCTCTTCATATATTTTCCTTCTTTCCTTCATTGTTCTTTTTCATTCTTTCCTATATTTGTTGACCATGTACTATGTGCCAGATAAGGTTCTAGGCACTAGCATCTAATATTAGCAACGAAAATAAATAAGTCTATTTTGTGAGAGGCAACAGACCATCAACAAAATAAAATATAGTATGTGGCAATAAGAGAGAAGGAGCAAAATAAAGCAGGGAAGGAGAATGGGATTACAGGGAGGGCTGCAGGTTTTAATAGGGTGGCCATGGAAAACCTTGCTGAGAAGGTGGCATTTGTGTAAAGACTTGAGGCGAGTGAACTGCAATTATCCAAAGGAAGCACATTTCAGGGAGAGGGAACAAGAAGTCCACATGCTCCGAACACGACTGTTCTTTGCACATTCAAGAACAGCCAGGAAGCCAATGTCACTGGAGTGAAGAGTGTGAGGGGGTTCTAGAGCCCAGTTGAAAAAAAGTGGGAGTAAGTGATTGGTGTCGCATGCTGCTAATAGATTAAATAGATTGAGAACTGAGGATTGACCATAGGATTAGTGACCTTGACAGAGCAATTCAGTGGGGGAGTGTTCAGAAGTGTCATTTCAATGGGTTTAAATGAGAATGGGAAGAGAGGAAATAGAAAATGGAAAATGAAGAGAGCTCTTCCAAGGAGAGTTGCTAATGGGAATGAAAGCATATATGGAGACAAGGAAGGGACTAGATTACATCTATAAGGTGAGAAATTACAACGTGTTTTTATGGTGGTGGTAAAGCTTGACTCAGGTAAAAGGAAATGGAACCCCATGCATAAATAGAAGGATTGATCTTGGCAGCACAGATACTTCATCTATTGAAACAGGAAAGAAAGTTGAGTATGTACATACAAGTAGAGGGAAAGGGGTAGACTCAATGGTAATAGCATGTTGAAAGTTCTTCTCTGCTACATGAACAAACTTTCTTTCCAGTGCTTAAACAACATCTGCAGTATCCTTCTCATATGGTCATTTGCATATTATCTCTACAGCTGTCTTATGTTTGGCCAGCTTATTAATTGTTAATATATCTCTTCCTCTTATTGAGCAAAAACCTTTCTTCTAGAACACTGATCCTAGTTCTGCTTCCCATAGCCTCCCAAGATGGACAGTTCTAATTTTTCTATAGAAGAGCCTTTGAAGGACTGGAGGACTGATGTGGTTTCTCAAGGCCGACCTCATTCCTGCTGATTCTCACACCTAGCCCTTCAGTGTTTCTGCTGGCATGTGTGGTTTCAACCCCTGTCACATTCAGACACTCTCATCTAACAGGGCCCAGGGTATTTAATCAGTTTCATTTGCTAATCAGGCCTCATTGGTCCCGGCCTTCGGTATCTGTTTTTCTCCCAGGCTTTTTTCTACATATTTAGTGTTTCTCACAAATACTAACATTGAACCAGCATGCCATTAAGATTTATTTATTTATTTCAGTAGCTTTAGGGGTACAACTGGTTTTTGGTTACGTGGATAAATTGTATAGTGGTGAAGTCTGGGCTTTTAGTATACCCATCACCCAAATAGTATACATTGTACCCAATAGGTAATTTTTCATTCTTTACCCCCACTCCCACCCTACCCCGTTCTGAATCTCCAGTGTCCATTATACCATTCCATATACCTTTGTGTACCCATAGCTTAGCTCCCACTTAAACATGTGAGAAATGCAGTATTTGGTTTTCCATTCCTGAGTTACACCGCTTAGAATGACCTCCAGTTCCATCCAAGTTGCTGTCAAAGACATTACTTTGTTATTTTTTCTGGCTGGGTAGTATTCCATGGTATATATACCACATTTTCTCCATCCTCTTATTGGTCGATGGGCACTTAGGTTGATTCCATACCCTTGTGATGGTGAACTGTACTGTAGTAAACATATACATGCAGATGTCTCTTTTATATAATTATTTCTTTTCCTTTAAGTAGATACCCAGTAGTGGGATTGAAGGATCAAATGGTAATTCTACCTTTAGTTCTTTGAGATATCTCCATATTGTTTTCCATAGAGGTTGTACTAATTTACCTTCTCACCACTAGTGTATAAGCATTCCCTTTTCTCTGCATCCTCATCAACATCTGTTGTTTTTCTGTTTTTGTTTTTTGTCTTTTTAGTAACAGCTATTCTGACCGGGGTAAGATGATATCTCATTGTGGTTTTAATTTGGAGTCTCTGATGAATAGTGCTGCTAAGCATTTTTTTTATACAGTTGTTGGCCATTTGTATGTCTTTTTTTTTTGTGAAAAATGTCCATCTGTGTCCTTTGCCCACTTTTTTTTTTTAAGTTCCAGGGTACATGTACATGTTGTGCAGGTTACATAGGTAAACATATGCCATGGTGGTTTGCTGCACCTATCAACCCATCACCTAAGTATTAAACCCAGTATGCATTCACTGTTTATCCTGATGCTGTCTCTCCCTGCCCTCCAACAGGCCTACTTTTTAATGGGGTTATTTTGTTGCTGCTGTTGAGTTGTTTGAATTCTTTGTAAATGCTGGGTATCAGTCCCCTATCAGAGGCATAGTTTGACAATATTTTCTCTCATTCTTCAGGATGTCTGTTCAGTCTCTTGATAATTTCTTTTGCTGTGCAGAAGTGTTTTAGTTTAATTAAAGTTCCATTTGTCTATTTTTGCTTTTGCTGCTTGTGCTTTTGAGGTTTTAGTCATGAATTCTTTGCCCAGACCAATGTCCAGCAATCTTTCTTAGGTTTTCTTTAGTATTTTTACAGTTTCAGTTCTTACATTTAAGTATTTGATCCATCTTGAGTTCTTTTTTGTATACAGTGAGAGATAAGGGTCCAATTTCATTCTCCTGTGTATGGCAATCCAATTTTCCCAGCACCATTTATTGAAAAAGGTGTCCCTTCTCCAGTGTACGTTTTTGTCATAAAAGATTGTTGGCTATAGATATGTATTAGTCCATTTTCACACTGCTGATAAAGACATACCCAAGACTGGACAATTTACAAAAGAAAGAGGTTTAATTGGACCCACAGTTCCACGTGGCTGGGGAGGCCTCACAATCATGGTGGAAGGCAAGGAGGAGCAATTCACATCTTAAATGGATGGCAGCAGGCAAAAAGAGAGCTTGTGCAGGGAAACTCCTGTTTTTAAAACCATCATATCTCATGAGACTCATTCACTATCACAAGAACAGTGCAGGAAAGACCCATCCCCATAATTCAATCATCTCCCACCGGTTCCTCCCACAACACAAGGGAACTGTGGGAGTTAAAAATCAAGATGAGATTTGGGTGGGGACACAGCCTCAATGATCCGTCTACTGCTGTTGGTGGAGCGTTTAAGTCTCCCACTATTATTGTATTGCTCTCTGTCTTTTCTTAGGTCTAAGAGCATTTGTTTTATGAATCTGGGAGCCCTGGAGTTAGGTGCATATTTATTTAGGATTGTTATATCTTCTTGTGGAACTGATCCCTTTGTCATTATATAATGACCCTCTTCGGGTTTTTTGTTTGTTTTTGTTTCGTTTTTACTATTATTGATTTAAACTGTTTAATCTGATATAAGAATGGCTATTACTGCTTGCTTTTGGTTTCATTTGCATGGAATATTTTTTTCATCCCCTTACCTTGAGTCTATAAGAATCTTTACCAGTTAGGTGGGTCCCTTGAAGACAGGAGATATTTGGCTTGTGTTTCTTTATCCATTCCACCAGTCAGTATCTTTTAATTGGAGCATTTAGATCCACTATTTAGACCCGTATTCAACATTAATATTGATATGTGAGGTACAGTTCTAATGATCATTTTGATTGTTACCTAGTTGTTTTGTTTTCTTCATTATGTTACTGTTTTATAAGCTCTGAGTTTTATGCTTTCAAATGTTTTTATACTGGTGCATATTGACCTTTCATTTTGAAATTTAGAACTCCTTTTAGCATCTCTTGTAGGGCTGGTCAAGTGGTGACAAATTCCCTCAGCATTTGCTTGTCTGGGAAAGTTTCTCTCTCATTTATGAAAATTAGTTTTGCAGGATAGAAAATTCTTGGCTCCCCATGGGAGAAGCCCCAGCTGTGTCTACAGTGATGGGCTGACAGTTATTCTGCTTTTGAGAAGATTAAAGACAGGACACCAATCTTTTCTGGCTTATAAGGTTTCTGCTGAGAAATCTCCTGTTAGTCTGACAGGTTTTCCTTTATCTTTCCTTTTAAGTTATCTGATGCTTTTGTCTCACTACTCTTAGAATTCCTTCATTCACATTGACGTTAGATAGCCTGATGAATATATGCCTTGCTGATGTCCTTTTTGCAATGAATCTCCTAGGAGTTCTTTGAGCTTCTTGTATTTGGATGTCTAAGTCTCTAGCAAGACCAGGGAAGTTTCCCTCAATTATTCTCTCAGATAGGTTTTCTGAATGATTTGCTTTTCTTTTCTCTCAGGAACACTTATGATTCTTAGGTTTGGACGTTTTATATAATCTCATATTTCTTGGAGACTTTGTTCATTTCTTTTAATTCTTGTTTCATTATCTTTTTCTGATTTGGTTGATTCAAAAGCATTCTCTTCAAGCTCTGACATCCTTTTTTCTACTTGATCTAGTCTGTTTTTAAAACTTTGCATTGCATTTTGTAATTCCCAAAATATGTCTTCATTTTTAGAAGTTCTGGTTTTTCTTCAAAATATGTCTCTTTAGAAAACTTTCCATTCATATTCTAAATTGTTATTGTGATTTCTTTATGTTGGTTTTCAATTTTCTCTTGGATCTCATCGAGCAACTTAATAGTCAGCATTTTGAATTTTTTTATCTGGCATTTCAAAGATTTTGTTTTGGTTTGGATCTATTGCTGGGAGGTTAGTGAGATCTTTGGAGGGTGTTGTAGAACTGTGCTTTTTATATTGCAGAATTATTTTTCTGGTTCCTTATCATTTGGGTAGACTACTTTTTCTTACTATTTTTGAATTTTTTTTTATTCTACTGGGTTAAAAAAAATTCCCCTTGAGAATGTTACTTTAATGTTTGTGGTATAGTCACCTAGCTTAGGCTCTGAGTGCTTTCAGTGGCAAAGACTTTCCAAGTTCCTTGGTTATAAAACATCTTTGCACAGTGGCTTTCTCATATGCTGGTTGTAGTACCAGTGTGCTGGGTGTGTGAACAGGTTCACTGTCTCGTGGGGCTGGAATGGCAGAGGTCCCATGAAGCTTACATCATTCTCCGGTGGTGTGTACTTTTCTATTTTTTTTCCCATAATATTTTTCACTGAGTTGAACAGTTCAGCTTTTGGGCCAGTAGGAGGTACCCACAGGTAAAAACCAGCTGCAGCTTAAGCAGATGGATATATGCAATACCCCAGTGGTGGACAGAAGTCCCAGCCTTGACAGAAGCAACTGTGGGAGCTCTCCTTGAAAGGCACTGAGGTCTTTGCAGGATAAAGGGAGGGAGCCACCTCAGCTCCTCTTCCAGACCAGCACGAAAGCAATCTACCTCCCTGTCACACTCCTGTCGCAATGTTCTGGATATTCAGATCAGACAAGGCACTTCTGTGGATCTGCAGAAATGCTGACATTCATGTAGAGAGGGATTGTGAACCTACCCCAAAGTGCTCCAGAAAGGCCATCCATAGGTGCACCCAAGCCAAGCTCCTGTGGAGGAGTCCCAGCCACGTCTGCAGTGATAGGCAAAGGGTAGAAGTCCCCTTCTCCAGGTCCCTTCACGAGCACTGGGGCTGCCCAACTGCTGGGGTAGAATGACAGTCTTTCTACCACTTAGCCCAGCACTGCATCTGTGCCTCTGCTGAAAGAAACTTCCCACAAGCAGAAAGTTCTAGGACTCAAAGGCTGCACTCTAATTAATTTTGTCCCACAGGGTGCTCCCTTGATATGGTACCCTTTCCCTTCCCCTAGGAGTGACAGTCCCTTAGGGCAAGACTACTGTAAATACTGCTGCTTCTCTAGGTATAGCCACCCTGTGGGGGCTGCCACAATCCAGGCTGGTGCTGGGGAATGTCTACAAGGGATCCAGTGATGTGAAGATACAAGGGTTGAAGGATCCTGAGCAGAACAAAGTCCCACAACCTATGTGCATGAATATGGCAGCCGCTACTACAGCTCAGGCCTAGGGCAAGAGGGAAGGGACACTATGCAAACAAGGCAGTGCCCTCAAGAAGTCCCCAAATCGCAATCCACTCCTGTACTTGTGCTCACAAGGGCAGAGACACTCTGCCTGAGTTCAGATGCCAGCAGTCTGCCACAAGACCTAGAGATGCTGAGAGCACTCCCACCTACCCTTTCCAAAGATTACTAAGCCTCTGGGGGTTTGACCTCTGCCAGCTTCTTGTAAAATAAAGCACACTTTATTTTGTGGCTGTATCATAGATTCTCCCAGTGAACTCTGTGATAGGCTCTAGCACTCTCCCCTTAACATTCCATTTGGGCTATGATTATTCACCTATAACTTTGGTTCTTCCTTCTGAGGAGAATTGGTCACCCGTGTCTCTTATCAGCAAGCTGGAGAAGTTCTCTGATGCCACAGGCTGTGGACAGGTCTGCAGGATGTGCAGTGGCTTGGGCTCTGCTCTTAGCTTCAGAGGGGAGTGATGTTGCGTGGAGCTGAACTGAACTTCCTCTGGTCTCCCAAAAGCAAGTGCAAGCACCAGCTCTGATGAGGGTGGCAGGGGAGCGACATAGACTCTGTAAGATTTCTTTGGTTTTAAATAGCCCTAGTGTGGCTCAATGAGTGAGAACTCACTGAATATAGTTCTCAGATGCCAGCTATGGAAGTAATGTGCTGGGCACATGAACAGTCTCACCATTAAGTTTTTATCTAATGTGTTTATCCTTAGGATGAGGCCAAGGACAAAGTACAACCATCAAAGAATCCCTTCCAAACCTATCTTTACCCATTAGTTAACCCCATCTAGACAGGATTGTAATTTCTAAGTATTCACATGATCCCAGGTAAATCAACATCAAAACCAGGAGACTTGGTCAGATTAAATGGTATGGGGCAAAGAAAAAGGGGCATATTTCCAGTGTGTTGAAGCCAACATGCCTGGGAGTATAGTGTATCACTGAAACACTATACTCTGAAACACTGAGTTAGTAGGGCAGGCAGTTTTCAAATCAAGATGACACATCTAATGTTGAACACTGTGGGTTGTAAGTACCCAACCTGAGCTAAAGATGAATATTTCACAGTTATTTGCATAGGAGTGATACTTAAAAGACATGAGAGTAAATTCATTCTTTGAGAGATTATAGGTAAAGACTAAAAACCAGGGGCCAAGGATAATACATCATATGTCTATGGCATATAAGTATATGATCTTAGGAGAATTAGAAGCTAGTCCTAGCACATTATCATGTACATGAAAAGTTGATGTAAGAGAACCATACTGGTTTGCAGCACCTGCATAAATACAACCATCCTAATTTTCCTATTATCACTTCCTCAAGCCCATGATTGCTGCTTCTGACACTTTAGAAGCAGTGTCTGAGCTGATCTTAGTAGCATGACCAGCCCCATTAGCACTGCTACCTCCTTTACCATTACAACAGAGTATCAGCAGCAGTGGTGATCACCAGAAGACTGAGTGTGAGTCAGCTCCAGTAGCCAAGCTTAGGAGAAAAGGCAGGTCAGTTCGATAGCATGAAGCCACTTGGAGATGTGGAAAGGTAGAGCTGTGACTAGAGCTGGCAGAGGCATAAGCCTTGGAAGGCTGGTTGGGGCAAGGTGAAAAATGGGAAGAACAGAAGCAGGTAAAGAAGCCAGAAAAGGCAAAATTTTACCAGGTTCTTTCCTCTTTACTGGAATTTGAATTTTGTCCTACTTGCCTGTCTTGAGACTTTGACTGACATAAATAAATCTTAAGATGAAAAGGGAACAAAAGACTGAAAACAGCTCAAATATCTTTCACTTGAAACTGGGTTAAATAAACTATGCTCCTATAAAAGGAATGAGAAATAGCTCTCTATATAGCTGTGAAGTTGTTTCTAGGATAAATTGTTAAGTGAAAAAGACAAAGCAGAGCCAGACGCCGTGGCTCACGCCTGTAATCCCAACTCCTTGGGAGGCCAAGGCGGGCAGATCATTTGAACCCAGGAGTCTGAGAAAGTTGAGAAACAGAAAGTTCTAGGACTCAGAGCCTGCACTCTACCAAACATGGTGAAAACCTGCCAGCATGGCAAAACCCTGTCTCTACCAAAAATACAAAATTAGCCAGGCATGGTGATGCGTGCCTGTAGTCCCAGCTATTCAGGAGGCTGAAGTGGGAGGACGGCTTGAGCCCAAGAGATCAAGGCTGCAGTGAGCCAGGATCACACCACCTCACCAGCTGAGCACGATCTTGTCTCAAAAGCAAAACAAAACAAAAAAAGATAAAGCAGAGAAAAGCATGAATACTATGCTAACATTTTTCAGGAAGGTGGCAGGAGAGGTGGGAAAGCGTCCCTTTATCAATATATCCCAGCTAATGAATGAAGAAGGAATAACAGAAATAGGATAGCATCATTTTGCAGCCCTTCATGCATCAAAAGACCTGCACAATCATAAGTGGCTACTAACACATGAAAAGAAGAGCAGCCATACATTATGTGCATCTCAGCAATACCTATGAAGTACTTGTTCAAAAAAAAAAAATCAAACCTGAAACTCCCCAAGCCTCTAGATCTTAATACAAGTTAATAAGAAATACAGGAGGCAGGAGATGTTAAATAACACCAGAGGGATGCAGGAAGCAAAATAAGGAATATGGGAGACTGGATAGGATATATAATTCTGTTTCTTGAACATAAATTTTAAGGGAAAAGAGAAAGAGAAATCCCTTAGATATGAGATATAGTAACTAAATGTAATGTGTCACACCTATTCTGATCCCAATTCAAACCAACCATCTGTGAAATATACTGACTGGTAAATGTGAACACTAACTAAATACTGATAATGTTAAGGAAATGTAGCTAATTTTAATGTGGCATAAAAGTGTTACAGTATATCTTTAGAAATACACTGAAATATTTATGGGTTAAATATTGTGATTCTGAGATTTGCTTCAAAAAAATCAGTGCAGTGTTGGAGATAGGATTACAGTGTAGATGCAACAAAATTGGTCATGAGTTAGGCATTGTTAAAGCTGGGTAGCAGGCGAGTGATTTCACTGTATACTGTTCTCTGTACTGTTGTATGTGTTTGAATTTTCTATCGTTAAAAAATATTAAGAAGAAAACAAATAGCATTATCTTTTCCCTAAGTGTTCACAATCTCCTCTGTCTCCCCTTTCTCCTATTTTCTAAGGAGAAAGAATTGAGCAAGTTTACAAAGTGGGGTGGAGCTGTTGTGAAAGATACTTCAAATCATTTTTTAGCTACTTAGAATTATAGCATGAAGTCAAAGTTCTCTAGGCTTGAAATGCTGTGTACCTCATTCTTCCCCTCCTTAAGCCCTGTCAACACACATTTCCAGTTATACGCACAATTTTAATTGACTGTAGGGACTATCTTCAAATAACATTTCCATAAACTTCCAAACTGAACCGCCCCAGACTGGAGTTTTGTAATCTATTAGCCATTCATGACCCCTCCCCCACCCACAAAAAAAAGTTGTTTTTGTTTGCTTTCTCTTCTGATTTTCATTTAGACTTCTTTCTTTGCCAATAGATTTAACACAAAGATAGCATTTTCTAACTTTGACCATAATCCATACTGGAATCATCATTCAAAAATAATGGCTTAATTGTTCCTACAAATTTCATAATCATTTTCAAAGAAGTTGATTGGTGGCCCTTGAGGCTTTTCAACTTTATCCTATTTTGGATGATATCTGTGGCCTAGAAATCAGTTGTATAGCCCAAAATGTTACCTAGACTACTAATGAACAGCAAGGTCTAAGGAAATGGCAACTAGAGGCTGGGCGTGGTGGCTCACGCCTGTGATCCCAGCACTTTGGGAGGCCGAGGCCGGCAGATCACAAGGTCAGGAGATCGAGACCATCCTGGCTAACGGTGAAAGCCTGTCTCTACTAAAAATACAAAAAATTAGCCAGATATGGTGGCGGGCACCTGTAGTCCCAGCTACTCCGGAGGCTGAGGCAGGAGAATGGTGTGAACCCCAGAGGCGGAGCTTGCAGTGAGCCGAGATTGTGCCACTGCACTCCAGCCTGGGGGACAGAGTGAGACTCCATCTCAAAAAAAAAAAGAAAAGAAAAAAGAAAATGGCAACTAGAAACAAGCAGCCCCATTGCAGCACGCTGAACACTGTTCTTTGGAAGCATGCACCACTGAGCAGGAATTCCAAAATGGCACCTTTGCAATAGTACATTTTGAGGCATTGTGTTGCCAAGACAGAAAGAAGAGAGGAAGCAGTATATAAGCACCACAAATTTACATATACATAGAAAAGGATAGAGGGCAGTTTTTACATCCTCTCTCTCATTTCCTCCACCAACCAACAATAGGCCTGACTCAGATTACCTATCCAGCCCTCCTAAGGATCTTCACTTCCTCCCCTTAGAAAACTACAGAGTTGCTCTGTTGTCACAGTGTGAAAACACACACACACATGCATGCGTGCATACATACACACACACACACACACACACACTTGATTTGGTGCATAGGAAGTGACCTAATTCAGTTTGTCCTCATCATAGTGACAACTAGACTGAGCCAATCAGAGACTTTCTGTAGGGTTTTGATTACTGGAATTGAGAAAATGAGGGCTTTCTGGTGGGTGAAGCTGTGAGATGTAAAACACAGCAACTGTGCCTGGTCATGTGAAGCCAAAGTACGGAGAGAAGCAGAGACAAAAACTCTCTTCATCGAGACGGAATCCCGATGGCATCCCAGGCCCTGCTTCCAGCTGGTCCGCTGAGGCCCAGCCACACTGCTTTCTTTAAGTTCAGTTCAACCCAATAATATCATTACAATAAATTCCTCCTTTTGGATTCAAATTGGCTTTCCATCCCTAGCAGTTCAGCCCTAATATACAGCAGATGTCACAACTGATTGCACATATTTGGAGAAATAGGAGTAGCTGAGACAGAATTTAGTCTACCTTGCTCAGAGACATTCACAGATAGTGTGAAAACTACTCATGAGTCCCCTTTGCTTAAAGTTACCCTGGTCATGTTTATTACAGCATGTAAAGGTACATAGCCTTAAAGTCTTTTCAGGACTTGGGATTTTTCTTAAAGAAAACAAATCAAGAGTGTTCATTAAAAGATTGATATAAAAAATTAATAATTCTGAAGTTAACCCAAAACTTAATGTAATCTTCCATTGGAACATTTGTTGATGTGTGTGGGGGTTTTAAATTCCACAAATATTATTAAAATGAACAATCAGCAGCAAGATGTTTTAAAATATTTTGTTTCAGCATGTAAAATCTCGTTTTATTACAGAATTCTTTTGTTAAAGGCACAGCTATGCCAGGTTGCTGCCAGAGTGATAGGATCATAACAGCTCAGTTAATTTTAAAAGATTCACAAGTGGTAGGCCTTGGAACTACTGATGGCAACATGTACATCACATTTTAGTATAATCCTTAAACTTACACCACATCTTGTGAATTTATATGCATCTGCCAATGTGTGTGTGTGTGTGTGTGTGTGTGTGTGTGTGTGTCTGTGCACGCATGCATGTAGATACACATATATTTATTTCAAAGAGAAGAGAGTTGGTGGGAAGTAGGACAGACTTGTGAAGTAATTAAGAATTTCTACTGGCTCTCACATTCTTCAGTGTAACTTAAAATGTGTACAAAAGATATCTTGAATACACTGTGTCAAAACTGGTCTGGTTTCATTTCCAGTTAGATGCCAGCATGCTAAAATGGAGATGCTTGCTACCAAGGTGTAGCTTGTCTAAAGTTTAGTGATTAGATCTCCAAATGAAAAAGTACAGCCTAAAGAGGAAATTCTTGGCACTTGTTTCAATTATCTCCTCTTTACAACATTATAGGGTGCTTTCATGTGTATGTATTATCATTCATAATAGAGAGTACATTGACTAAGATTGCAAAATAGTTTCCATTGTATCATAATCCCCTTGTGTCCAGTTGACTCACATCTCTGAAAAATTTCTGCTCAGTTACAAATGTCTGCTGGTCTCTTTCCAATGATACTTTGTTTGATGGTTGGAAATCTGAAGAAAGTTCACTTAGTTAAAATGGTGATGTAAAGTATACCAGTACAGTCCTAAAATTTACTAAATGTACATACTCACATTTACTCAACTTTAGGTCTTCAGATTTTAAAAACTAGATGAATAATCTATCCTTTAAAAATTCACCATTAGTTCTTCAAGTATACCAACTGCTGCATTTCTAATACCAAAACAACCTTATCAAGTGATAATTTAATTACACATTTTAAATGAAATTTTAAAACATGATTTATTCATGAAAAACAAGTAGTTTCATCCACTCTTCTTTTTCTACAACTCTTTGCATATTTGTGGCCTGCTATTTATTACAGCCTTTCTCATAATTTTTAGTGTAGGCTTAACAAGCATATAGTTTTAAATCTTTCTTTAGGAGACTTTCTGGCTTTTCTCATTGCTGAATTTGACACAAACCTTATTCTCTTATTAGCATTCTTACAAGGGAGTTTAGGTAATAATAGTTAAGAAAGAATGTTTAAGTTTGATAGTACATTAAATAATAGACAATGATCAGAAGAGGAAAAAAATGCGTGGGTATTTTGGTTAAGGTTTTCAAAACCTGAATCATCTTTATTCTCCACCTTGGCCTGAACAAAGAATAACTATAATGAAAATTTGGCCTATGTGGCTTTTACACGTATGTGTTATTTCCTTCCGTTACTTCACATATATAATTTTTTGCTGTTAAAATGCAACAGCTGGATCTCGCTATTGGCTTTCAGATCAGTAAAATCAGAGATTGCCCTTTCTTTGTTTCCTTTTTAGTGGACCTGCAGGAAATAGAGTTCAGAGTGTACCTCACTCCTTACAAGACAACAGCCCATATAATTTTGCAGATAAGGAAACAACTCCTTCAGTTTCTAAATACCCAGTATATAGTGTTGTTATCAAACATCAAAACCTGTATGCATTTAAATTCACTCACAGGTTAAATGAAATTACACATAGTTAATACATGCCACTTGTAAAGTCTAATCTTATCTTGGGAACTTGGATTTTGCATTCCTTAACTAGTGTGCTTAAATTTTCAGTTGTATTATCCTATGTTTTTTTTGTTTGTTTTTTTGTTTTAGTAGATGAAAATAAGACACAGGTCTTTAGGTTTCTCTTCATGTCGATAAAGATCTAAACAAGCATTTAGTTATACTTAGGAGCAGCTGTTGAAATTTTCTAGGTTACAAGAGGAGGATCTAACAGAATAAAACCCACTCACCTCTAGCATGATTAGCTCCATTTTGTATTTTCTGTACTCCCCAACTGTGATAATTCCAGCCAAACTGTATTCTGGCCTAAGTCATCTGGAAAGGGGGAAAGCAGGTGTTATTATGAAGCATTCAGAGGATTTAAGAAGATTTGAAATATAGTTACTATAGAGCAGTGATTCCTAACCCCTTTTTGGTTTTGGATCCTTTTTAGACTATAATGAAAGTTTTGAACCTTCTCTATAGAAAAATATATAATATGTATACATGGGTATATGTTTTCATAAGTTTCAATGTATTCTTAGATCCATCTAGATATCCATAGACTCTCAGTTAAGAATCTTTACTATGTGGCCAAAAAACACACAAAATTAGTGAAATACCAATTGAAATAGTATCTAGTTCATGTAACAGAGATTGCTTTATTATTTGAAATTAAAACAAAATAATATAATGTGAGCTTCTAAATAAATGGCTTATAAACAACATAAGTATTACAAGTCAGAGGAAGCAGAGACCACCTTAAAAATATAAAAATAAAAAAGATACATGAGTGTATACTGGGTATTTTCAGAATATCTTATGTAATTGGGATGATGTGATTTCACCTCATTTACATCCTTATTTATTTATATGCTAGATGGGAAAAAAAAGAACTTTCTTCCAAAAAGCATACCACTGTCAATGAGTATGACATGCATAAAATAAGTGTAATATAAATAATCCTATTTTCTTCTCACTCTATGTTATGTGCTAATGGTATACTTATTGGTTACTCACAAGGACCTATCTTCACCTGCCCCTTAGCTAGCTGCAGATTGTCAAGTCATTTTTTCCCCCTGTTTAACACAGATAGCCATTAACACCATGTCATCTTCTTTAAATGTAAAATCATTTAGGGATGCCAAGCAAATCTGCTGATTAGCTCAGGCCAGCCTACACCAGATTGGAGAATGGGAAAGTAGTGAAAGACACGCATTACAGATTAAGACTGGGTATAAAGAGAAGACTCTAACAACCTACCCCCACCAAATATGCCACACAAGTGCTCAGAGAGACCAGAGTCCCAAACTAGACTACCCAGGTGAAACTACAGAGTTTCACAGGAGGCAGCTTTATGTGTGTGTCAATGGGGCAAAATGTGAGGGCTGGCAGTAAAGAAGTCTGACAGATGAGGAAACATGGGGAATATTAAAACCAGTTTAACACACTTGCCCACACCATCCCCCGAGCCGCTTCCTCCCAAGCTCCCAGAGCACCAGCAAGGAGGTTGAGACACTCTAGACTTGGGGAGGAGTCTTGAAGTTTTTCAGGAACTTTGCTTGCTTTCTTCTCCCAAGGACATCCCCTGTCCTCCTCTCCTCTTTGCCCAGGGCCAACCTCAAGCTCTCCCATTACATGAGTGCTTTTACCCAAAGTGTGGTGCCTCTTCCAGAGCTGTCAGCTTTCTGGCTATAGCTTGGATATCAGCCCCACAAGGACCCACAAATACAAACCTCAACATAGGATGACTTACTGTGCCTCATACGTTTTTGCCTTTTTAGTCCATAGTAGACAATTATCTTGACTATAATTGTCCCAGCAGGAGCTGCCTCTGTGTGTGTGTATATGCGTGTCTATTTTTTTTTTTTCTAAGGCAAAAACTAGTTTATATCTTTGTTCAAAGATGACCTTAGCAGGAGACCTTTTTTATTTTGGAGTTGATCGGTAGGTCAAGCCATGTGCTGACCTGGCTTGTCTGGGTATGTCTGGGAAGCAGAGCAGGACCAAGGCTGCAGGGCCTTTATGGAATTCCTGTGCTAGGAAGGGAGATAGACGTTTAACACAAATATCTCTATATCTTGACATTTGCGATATGGCAGGAAAGTACAGGCACCTATGGGACTATAAAACTGATCCTAAAACAAGCAGGCATGAGGAGGTAGTGAGGTCACCTCTAGGAATGCCTCCTCAATGGAAACATTTGCACTGAACCTTGAAGATTAGGTAGATGAGCCAGTGCTTTTGCACACCTTGTTCCATGAAAGCAAGACTGTTTTTTTACTGTTGTATTCCCCAGTGTCTGCTTCCTTGTAGGTGATCAATAAAGATTTCTTGAATAAATGAAAGAATAAGGGGCTCCCAACATCTGTTTGCTCTCTTATCCCTCTCCTTCCCTACCCAGTGGTTCCTGTTCTCTCCATTCCCTTACCAATTGGTATGTTATTTTTAAAACTAAAAATACTCCGTTTTATCTTATTATTATTCAATTAAAGTTAGAAACATTTAAAATCCCCACAGATGCAAATGCTAGAACAATGAAATAAAAGCTCAAGATCTTTTCTGCCCCCAAAGCTCTGTGGAATAATCAATTTTATAAATTTTTAAAAAACAAAAACTATTTGGAAGGCTGAAGCAAGAGGATTGCTCCAGCCCAGGAGTTCAAGACCAGCCTGGGCAACATTGCAAGACCCCGTCTCCTAAAACAAATAAGTAAATACAATTTTAAAAACGAAAAACTAGGCTTCACCATGCAAGTTTATAATGAAAGGTTATACACTGAATATATACTTTAGCTATATATTTCAAAGACCTCAAGATAACGTTAAGGCCGGGCATGGTGGCTCACGCCTATAGTCCCAACACTTGGGAGGCCAGCTGGGGAGGACCACTTGAGGCCAGGAGTTAGAGACCAGCCTGGACAACATGGTAAGACTTCATCTCTATAAAACATAAAAAAGCCAGGCGTGGTGGCACACACCTGTAGTCTTAGCTACTTGGGAGGCTGAGGCTGGAGGATCACTTGAGCCCAGGAGGTCGAGACTGCAGTGACCCATGTTCAAACTACTTCATTCCAGCCTAGGTGACAGAGAGCAACCCTGTCTTCAACAAAAAAAACAAAAACAACTTTGAATCAGCAAAATTAAGCAACCAAGTGTGTTCCCCTTTTCTAATGTCATTAAGCTTTGAGTGTGTCTTTACAGAAATTTTTATTTTCTTATGTATGGCATCCTAGATTGTATGACTTTAACATAATCCCAGATGGATTAATTATCATGAAGGCTATTTTGCAGACGATTCAAGGGAATTTAGCCCAAGAGCAAAAGTTAGGTAATTCCTTAAATCTGAAATCTGTCCTCTGAAATACTTCTCTACTCACCGCTTAAATGGTTTTTAGTGAAGTGGCATTTTAAAAATAAGTGCTGCTTGCTTTACCTCTGAATTCCCTTCTCCAATGCCATTTTACTCCCTGAGCTGCTTTCTTGGCAGTTTGGGGCACCCCTTGCTGTTTGTGCCTGTGATAGTCTGACTTCCATCTGCCGTTCTGCAGCCAGGAGCCTGCTGTGCTCCCTTCAGTCACATCTTTCATGCCTGGCCATTCAAGCACCTTTCATCAGGTCTCAATGGGCCTGGGTAAAGGGCCCTCCCCCTGCATCCACATGAGCACATAATCTCCCAGGTAGCCTCCTCCTTGAAGCACCTCCAGTGTATGTGTTCGCAAACAGCAGGACATCACTCTCTACTGGGTTCCTAATCCCTCAGACACACAGAGGAAGGAGGTCGCAAGGCTGTGAAAGTGAAAAGAAAAGCGAGGGGGCGGGTGAGCAGAGGCAACACAATGTCAGCGCCTGGGCCCTCCAGCGGCTGCACCACAATCATCGCCAGCTGCAGCCCAATTAAGCTCAACAGGTCACAGGTGTTCCAGACAGAAGATGCTTTTAACAAAACCACTTTCTTGAAAATACCTAAGACTTTTTGAAGCACTGCAGCCCATTTCTTTTGGTAGATTCTTTAAAGCTATTTAGTACCCTTCAAATACAAAGAAGCTGAGAAGCACATTTCGGCCTCAGTGGAAGGCGTGCTTGCTTCATGCAGAACAGCGGGGGCAGCAGCCAGGCTGCCGTGGCCGAGCGCAGAGACAGCATCTCTGCCAATACGTGGATTCAGTGTGCAGCTGCAGAAGAAGGACGTGAGGGTGTCTCCCTCCTCCAGCTTGGTCGCGTCTGATACTGTAGCCTGAACTGTGCAGTTCACTCACTCACACAAGAAATTGCTGCATAGCCATGACCTTGTGTGTACTCTTAAATTACAATCTCTAGGATGCAGTTGTAGTTTTCCTATGAACTTTTAAGCAGCCCTGCCACATGCTGGTTAAACTAGGTGAATGAATTCAGCTATCAGGAACTACTTTTCATCTTCTGACACATTTTAAAGTGCTGGCTTCATTTTCTCCACAGATCCAAGTGTTCCCCGTGCCTGCCAGAAGTGTGGGGAGGGGATGACAGGATCCAAGCAGAATTTAGGTAGTTGTTTAAGTCACCTTCGGACCTTTGTTACCCTTCCACCTTTCTTTGAGGATATCGATAATCTCTGAGAGGCAGTTAGGAATGTAGTGGGGAAGGTCAAGTTAGAATTTCGGCATCCCTATTGGAAGGGAGCGGTTCTTAGTTCCCCTACTCCTCAGGCGCACTTACGGCAGCATCCCTTCTTCCCACGCCTGCGTGCCACTCTCATGGGTATGTTTGCCTGTTGTCATTATTGTAACCTGTTTACAGCCAATAGCGAGGACATGCTGACGCTACCCAGGTCTTATCTGGAAATGGAAGCAACTGCTTAAATTTACAATTGGGTTTCTAATCTTTCAACGCACCAGAAAAGCCCCTAGTACTACTGTGAAACTGAAAAGAACATGGGAAGAGTTAAAGCACAGCGGGAATGAATACCCAGAATAGGGCCCAACGTTTTCAGCTTTTCCTTCCTGTTGATTAGTTTTTGGTAAACAGTCTTTGCCTTGACTGTTACTTTTTATCACGTCATTTTTTTAAAATTATTACTGCTTGCTTAGAAACCATGTTGGTTTTAATTTTCACAATACGCCTGTTTCTGTTTTGCTAAGCTGAGCCACCTGTTTAAACTCTTCTTGTCTCATGAATTGGGGGAAAGAACCGTAGGCAATGTATAAGAGGTTTCATTTTTTTCCACAGTGAAGTAAGACATTGTTCTTATTCTTCATGGCATTCAGAATTCTGCACAATTGCCTCTTTTGCCCTTTTGCATTTAAAAGTGAGGTAATTAGATTTCCCAAGGTTCAATGGTCAAGAGCCTTCTCATCCCGCGGAGTTGCTTCCCCACACTGCTCACAAGTGGAGCTGTCTCGCGTAATCCAGTTATTGCTATATTGTTGTTATAAAGGAACTGCTTTTTCAGAGAGCTAGCATAGCATGAAACTTTATACTCACATGTCCCTTTGCTTTCATTGCTAACTTTTTTCCCCACATTTGAAACTAATTACTATTTTATTCAGTGTCTGTGAGGATTTCTAAACATTTTTGTTAAAAATCTTTTCCTACGTCCTAGGAATTCATTTCAAATATGCCTAAATCCTTCACATTGTGAGATCCTGCCTTTGTTGTTTTATGTTTTTGTCAGATATTCAATCGTCAGATCTATTATTACTGCTGAACAAATGGAAAGAAAATTTGTGACATGTTGGCACCAAATAAATTAGTGTCATAGCCACTGAAACAAAGGCATGTCTTCGTCTAGCTCTGACAGTGAGATCTTGGGCCCACTCTGCTATTTTTTTGTCTTATTTTCTCATTTTCACAAACAGATAATGTTTTTACCTTTGCAAAAAGCTGTATATATATATATTCTAAAGCTTGGATATCAATTTTTTTTTCTTTTTTTTTTCTGAGATGGGGCTTCACTCTTGTTGCCCAAGCCAGAGTGCAATGTCACGATCTTGGCTCACTGCAACCTCTGCCTCCCGGGTTCAAGTGATTCTCCTGCCTCAGCCTCCCACGTAGCTGGGATTACAGGCATGCACCACCACACCCGGCTAATTTTTTGTATTTTTAGTAGAAACGGGGTTTCACCCTGTTGGCCAGGCTGGTCAGGTATCAATTTTTTAGTCAAAACTGAATAAGATGAAATACTCAGATTTATAGAGCTGGCCAAAACGTTTTTGTTTTTACAGCCTAATAGCAAAAGCAATCTTGCTGGTAGTTGGCTAGTAATTCATTTCTATGATGTAGTCTGCAGCCTATGGGAGAAGAGGACAAGATGGTGAAGGGATTAGGGGAAAGCTTCCAAAATCCTTTTTGCCAAAGAAGTTAAGGAGCTTGAGCAACCCAGGTTTTCTCTCTAAATGGGTTAGTTTAACATTCCAGACAGTCTGTGATTCAAACTTGTCTATTCACCTATACATCTACTCAGCAGAGTTCTTTATGGCCTCATAGGAACAATTCAGCTGAATTCCCCCATCACTGAAACTGTTCCAGACTTTATCTACTTTTGCTTTTTGTTTTTTAGAGACAGAGTCTTGCAGTGTTGCCCAGCGTGGCCTTGAACTCCTGGGTTCAGATGATCCTCCCATCTCAGCCTCCTAAGTAGCATGACTACAGGCCCACACCACTACACCCAGCTCCATCTGCATTTTGAATGTGATGCCAGCAGAGTCATGAGCTTTGTGGTGGTCCCTGGGTTCAGTGTAGATACACACACACACACAAACACACACATACTTATCTCATTAGGTTTTCCTATAAACTTTATAGCTAGTAATGAGAAAGGTCCTAGTTTAAATTGAAGGGTTTTTTCCCTCAGTTTCTGTAGTATTCATTCCTAAATAGAGAGATATGTTGACAGATTTATCTGAAAAGACCTCATTTTTCCAAAGCTTAACACAGAAAGGAAAATCCCATAATCTTAGGTTAGTTTCATCAAGTGAGACAATAAATCGCCATTTGCATAATTTTCTTTTTTTAGCAAAGATTCCATTCTAATCCTCCAAAACAATATACAGTCATGCACCACATAATAACATTTCAGTCAACAATGGACCAGATACATAATGGTGGTCCCATAAGATTACAATATTATATTTTTGCTGTACCTTTTCTATGTTTAGATACACAAATACTTACATTGTGTTACAGTTGCCTGCCTACAGTATTCAGTAACATGCTGTACAGGTGTGTAGTGTAGGAGCAATAGAGTAGACCCTATAGCCTAGTGTGGAATGGGCTATTACCATCTAGATTTGTGTAAGGACAGTCTGTCTACACAACAGTGAAAGCACCTAACAATGCACTTCTCAGAACATATCCCTGTTGTTGAGCAACACATGACTATATGTTACTGCACTGTTTGTAAATTTTCTGAAGTCGTGCTCCATTCCAGTGCAGTTTTTTTTTCTATGACAATACAACAAAGAAGCTCCTGTTCCTGTGGGATACATTTTGATACCTAAGAAAGCATCTCTCAAAAATAACAAAAGCATAGCTGTATTCTTGCTAGAATTTCTAATTTATGTTAGAAATTAGTTCTACAGAAAGAACTAAATGCAGAGCAGTGCTCCAAACTGAAAACATAGCTTGAGATGAACATATATCACAGTATTAAACAATTTTAGTTATTTACTTTCTCTTCATTCTAAGAACTTAAGAAGACCTGACAACATCTGGATCAGGGGTTCCCACCACCCCCAGGCCATGCACCGGTACTGGTCCGTAGCATGTCAGGAACCAGGCCACACGGTAGGAGGTGAGCAGTGGGCAAGTGAGCATTACCACCTGAGCTCCACCTCCTGTCAGATCAGCGGCGGCATTAGATTCTCATAGGTGTGGGAACCCTATTGTGAACTGTGCATGTGAGGGATCCAGGTTGTGCACTCCTTATGAGAGTCTAATGCCTGATGATCTGAGATGGAACGGATTCATCCTGAAACCACCCGCACTCCTCCGCCCCCTGTCCATGGAAAAATTGTCTTCCACGAAACCAGTCCCTGGTGCTAAAAAGGTTGGAGACTGCTTATCTAGATCATATGAAACATAAGTAACTAAAAATACTATAGATTGGCCAAATCTGGGGAAGATGAACATAGCATGCATCTTTTTGAAAATGTAGTTGTAGTTAAGTAACTATTCAGTTCAGCAAACATACCTTGACTATTTACATAGCCAGAACACAAGTAAGTGCTTTGGCTGCTACCACTGTTGCTGCCCTTTGACCCATTAAACACACTGGCCTTCCTTCTGTCTCTCATGTCCTCTCCCCATCTTCTCAGAAACACAAGGAATATGTCTATATGTCTATTCCTTGTGTTTCTGTCCTCCACCCGCTTCCTTTTTCTATTTTGGAATGGGGAGAGCAAAAGTAAAAAGCTATGCTAATAAGCAAGAGCCATAATGTGCCCTGATTGAGTTGTTTGGTATCTCCCAAAGTATGTGCCAAAGATCACCATTAAACCATTTATAGATATTCTGCCAGAAATAGGAGGGGAAGAGTTCTATGGGAAACAACGAGTGTCATAGTCCATTCTGGCTGCTATAACCAAATAACTTAGACTGGGCAATTTTTAAATAATACAAATTTATTGCTCACACTTCTGAAAACTGGGAAGTCCAGGATCAAGGTGCCAACAGATTTGGTGTCTGGTGAGGGCCTATTCCTCATAGACATACCTTCTAGCTGTGTCCTCACATGGTGGAAGGGGCCAACCAGCTCCATCAGGCTTCTTTTAAAAGGGTACTAATTCTGTCAGTGAGTACAGAACGCTCACAACCTAATCACCTCCCAAAGACCTCACTTCTTAATACTAGTAGCATTGGAGATTAAGTTTCAACATATACATTTTGGAGAAAAACATTCAGACCATTGCACTGGGTTAAAGAAAATCAAACTGACCATCATTAGTAGCCTTTGTAAAACCTTTAAAATTCTATCGTGCACCATGGGAAACAGAATATATACAGGTTGAGTATCACTAATCTGAAATCCACAGTGCTCCAAAATTCAAAACTTTTGAGTACCAACATAACACACAAAGGAAATGCTCATTGGAGCATTTTGGATTTCAAATTTTCAGATTACAAATGTTCAACCAGTAAGTAGAATGCAGATATTCCAAAATCTGTAACATGTCTGGTCCCAAGCATTTCAGATAAGGAATACTCAACCTGTATAGTGTTACCCAAAACTTATTTGACCATGGAATACTTCTCCTGAACACACTGATTTCTTAACGGAAATGCTGGCGTGGACCATGAGAAGAGCAGGAGAGCTGCACTTTTCTTGGGAGATATTATATCATATCTTGGAACTCATACCACAGTAAGTGGCTCCCAGAGCAAATAGAAACCAGCCATCATGGACATCCTAAGAATACATCTGTTTCCAAATCTACCTTTTTATTCGTGGTAGGAGAAAAGAACCAATAATCCAGTCAATGCTTTTGCTTTTGGAATTTCTACTAAGAAGCCTTTTCATGAGGAAAAAATAAAAACAAAAGGAACTTTTAGGAGTGGCGCTCTGTCAGCTGTTTGTGCATCAGCTGCTTGTGGATTTGGTTTAGAGCTTTAGAGAGGACTGGCATTGACTAGCTTTCACTGTCATTGTGGCCCACATGACTTTGAAAACACTATCATTGTGAATTTTAGTTATATTTGATGGTGGAATTATTCTTTTAAAAAAAATTTCTCCATTCTGTCTACTGAGGCTAGTTCAATGTAATCTGTGTTTTCTTTCTTCCCACCTTGCTGCTTCTCTACTCATTTTATTCCTTTCCCTTACCTCTATGCATGTCTCAGTTCTGTTCTTCACACTTTGGTTTCCAAAGCTGTAACTTATTCCTTCTCTCCACACTAAAGCCCTTTCCATTTGCCTCCCTGAAAGTACTTCTAATACCATGGTACACACGGCATTTACCTTACATGCATCCACTACTGGTTTGTGAGCAGGGGAAGACAGGTGCTATATCTTAGACATGCCTGGATCTTCCACCTGGCTTAATATAGTTATTGCACAGAGTAGCTATTCAGTGGATGTTGATTGACGAAAGAATGACTGGCTAATTATTTGTAGTGTCCTGGTTACATCTCCCTCAGTTACTGGCGGTATATTGCTAAGTAAATGTGTTAGGAAAGTAAGAGTGGCAGAAGAAGATGACCTTATTGACTAGTTCTTCAGAGCATCCTTTATAAATAAAAAGAAACAGAGTAATGTTTATTGAAGCAAGTGTTGAATTCAGGCAGTGTTTCTCCCGCCCTAGGACATACAGACAGCTGCACTCCTTCCTCTACACAGAAGAAGACACGTTCATATTGAGGTCCTTGAGTACCCATGTTTCTCTTTTCATTAACTCTCAGAAGTTCTCTAGGTCATCCCTATCTCATCCAACCATTAGTGATCTGGTCAAAACTCTGTCCAAGTTTTCTATATCTCAAGTTTCGTAGTTCTCCAAGCTAGATGGAATTGTTTATTAAGAGACAGGGGAGTACTAAATATAGTAGGGAAATTTTTCCCAAATGTTGACATATACTAGAGGCCCCAAGTTACAAACATTCACATTTCAGGTGGTCACTACTTCTCTGACCATAACTGATCACTAAAGCTGCTTTGTCATTACCATGTAAGCTACCACAAAACAACAATTTATAGCTCATAGAAAAATCTATAGAAGCAGGCCGGGCTCGGGGGCTCACACCTGTAATCCCAGGACTTTGAGAGGCCAAGGCGGGCGGATCACAAGGTCAGGAGATCGAGACCATCCTGGCTAATATGGTGAAAACCCATCTCTACTAAAAATACAAAAAACTAGCCAGGCGTGGTGGCACGCGCCCATAGTCCCAGCTACTCAGGAGGCTGAGGCAGAAGAATCGCTTGAACCCAGGAGGCGGAGGTTGCAGGGAGCCGAGATTACGCCACTGCACTCCAGCCTGGTGACAGAACGAGACTCTGTCTAAAAAAAAAAAAAAAAAAAAAAAAAAAAAGAGAGAGAGAGAAAATCCACAGAAGCAAATGTGAAGGAAAGAAAGTGATTCTGCAAAGAGGAATGCCCAGGGGAACTGACCCTAAGGACAGCCTTCTAGGCCCTAATGATATAACATTTCCCACTACCTACATTTATTTACTGTGCTGTATTAGGCTCCCTGAGGTTCCAGTGATTACAGGAGTACAACCATTTCTTCTTCTGCCAGTTTGATTACTGTGTGTTGAGAGTGAAAGCCTGTCTGACAATTGGTTCCTTTCCTCGGATGTGCCAGCGGGGCAAACCGCCCATCTGGCCATGTGAATCAAAACCCAGAAACGTTGAGAGGTTCCAGGCAGCCTTTTGGTTACCTCTCTTTTTCTCAACCCTGCTCTTTTTCCAACCCCCGCCCTGGCCACCATGGTACACATGCTCATCTGGCCACTCTGTTGGATGTGTTTCCATCAGACTTTACACATACCCCTATTAGCAAGATCACTGCACTGTGCAAAAACAGGGAGATATCAGTCATATAGCAAATGAAATAGTACAGTAATTAATATTTGTCCACTCACATAGTAGGTGCTCAATAAATGTTTCCAACCATTATGTGCCAGGCTCTCTATTCTCTGAGGGAGTCTCAGCTATGAGGGGTGGGGGAGGTATGCAGGAGAGAGAAAGAGAGCTCCATCACCTGGCAGGAAATGTAGTGCTCTTTGCCTCTTCCAGTGATTCTTCAGACTTTTTAGCCTTGCAACCATTGCTTCAAATTCTTGTCCAGATGAAAGAAGTGCTGCTCAGAAGGGTGTGGGTGGGGACTCTTCCCACTTGGTCCCTTCACCTCCCTTTGTAGAGATCTCCAGTGTCCCCTTAGAACACAGTGGAACCATCGGATAGCCAGTTTACCATGCTGGTCATTTCACAGGTTTTTACTGTGCTTATTAATTATCACATTCTTGTTTTCAAAAGAGCTCTTTTTGCACCAGAACATGTGATAAAGTGGTTTTACTAATCCCTTGAAGTTTTGTTTTTTCCTTCAACAAGATGATAGCCACCCTCTTTTTTCAGAAAAACATTAACATGCATAACCACTACAGTTAACTTCGGCGCTCATTAATGAAGCCCAGAACTAATAGTTACATTGTCGTAATTTGACAGAGCCATCTAAATCTATGCATGTTTTTGAAAGCTCCCTAAACATGCTGCTAAATCCCCTAAAAAGCTACTAAACTGCTTTGGCAGCCATTAGCCCAGCATAAGCAGAGGAACTCTTTTCAGTGAGTGAACAAACAGAGAAAATACGCTGAATGGCTGGACAAATGTGTTTCAGCTGGCCCTTTCATTTACCAATATAAGGGCGCAGTCAATATCAATCACTGTTTTCCCTGTTGCCCTGAAAATCACAATATCTCTTTTCATCCCACAAGCTCTTTTCACTACCGTAATGTGTCTTTAGAATGACACTGGCATCAGCCTGCTTCCGCTGTCTGAAGTCCAGAGAGCTTAAAAACACATTTCGGGATTCTTGAACCTTCCTCCCCTTCCGTTTTCCTACTGCCTCCTCCCTCCTCCCTCTGCATCCATTCCGCCCCCTCCCCAGATTCTTTTCAATTCTTCCAGCTTTCCTGGCTGAGTAAACAGCATTCACTTCTCTGTTCTAATGCAGCTCTCCAAAGTAAATGTTGACAACCCTATCTGATATTCCTGAGATTTAAGAACTCATTAAAGAGATACACATAAAGAAATGCTTTTACATGTTGGTAATACATCAAAGGTTGAAAGGAATGTGGAAACTCTGTGCTATGACACGGTGTGTTGATGAGCAAGGCCTCACTCTGTATCAGAATATCTCCCCCTCTGCCCTCCCTTGACCGTTGGCTCCCGCCTCCCTCCACCACATAGAGACATGCATCCTTTGCCATCCCTTGTTAAAAGTATGTGCGTGCACAGCTACCTACCCTTACAGTTAAGAGCAAATGCCCTTAAAAGCAAATGCCACTTCTTAGATATCTTTTGGTACTCCTGGTTCTGAGTACTTAATACGTTGCTTTGGGATGAAGGAAAGAACAGAATGCTCTGTATATGATTACCTTTTATCCTTTTGAAAACTTGAGTGGACTCATTCTTGCAGATAAATTTTAGCAATGGACATTTAGTTGTAGAAGGTACCACAGATGAATATTTGGAATATTATGTTTCTAAAAGAGTACTGATTGTTTTCTACCTCCTTTTATTTACTTATTTTTTAAAATTTCAGATTGTAGCCGTCTGCAGAGAGGCAGCTCTTCTGGCTCTGGAAGAAGACATTCAAGCCAATCTCATCATGAAAAGACATTTCACTCAGGCCTTGAGCACTGTGACACCTAGAATTCCTGAGTCATTGAGACGTTTTTATGAAGATTATCAAGAGAAGAGTGGGCTGCATACACTCTGAGAAAATATATATATTCAAGATGCTGAAAATCCTTTCCAGAGAAAATTTGTTTCCTTTTAAAATTTTTTGAGAGTGTTAAAAAAATTTTTACTAGGCAAAATGTTTGAAGTATGTTCAGTAGAATTTAGGGGCTTTGGTTCTTACAAATTTTCAAGTCATGTAAGTACAGTGAAAATATCTCTGAGCATAAGTTTCAATCAGTTTTACCTGGAAATTTGTGGTGCGGTTTAAAAAACAAATGTTTAGCTTTTTCATTTGCGACCTAGTCTGTTCATCCCATGAAGCGATTTCTTTTTCCAGAATCTGTTTGAGTGTCTTTCTAAAATGCCAAACATGTTGGCATCAATTTTATACAGGGATATAAAAAAGTGTATGTGGATAAATTTTTTGTAATCTTTATTTTTGAAGGCCAGCCAGTAAAATGGCCCAATGTGCCAGCCAGGCTTATGTGGCCTTGTTTTCAAATATACATACATGTGTTATCATTAAAATTCATATATGCATTTTTGTTTTAGCCTTCTTAATCTCTACCTATGGCCAAAAAAATTTTTTTTGAGAGATATTTTGTATAATACAATGCCCTTTGAAAGTGTAAGCCCACTCTAAGCCTAGATCAGTAGGCTTGGGTTTTTTTTGTTGTTGTTTTGTCTTGTTTTTTTTTTTTTTTTTTTTTTTTGAGACAGAGTCTCACTCTGTTGCCTAAGCTGGAGTGCAGTGGCACGATCTTGGCTCACTGCAACCTCCGCCTCCTGAGTTCAAGCAATTCTCCTGCCTCAACCTCCTGAGTAGCTGGGGCTACAGGCGTGCACCACCACACGCAGCTAATTTTTATATTTTTAGTAGAGACAAGGTTTCACCATGTTAGCCAGGCCGGTCTCGAACTGCTGGCCTCAGGTGATCCACCCACCTGAGCCTCCCAAAGTGCTGGGATTACAGGCGTGAGCCACCATACCTGGAGAGGTTTTGTGTTTTTGTTTTTTTTTCATAAAATGCTTTTAATAAATCATATGAAGCATTCATGTTTTTACTTGTACATATTTTCAGGGTACCAGTAAACTTTTTAGTTCAAAGATAGGCCAAATTGTACTTTTTTTTTTTATGAGACAGAGTCTCGCTGCTCTGTCGCCCAGGCTAGAGTGCAGTGGCGTGATCTAGGCTCACTGCAAGCTCTGCCTCCTGGGTTTACTTACGCCATTCTCCCGCCTCAGCCTCCTGAGTAGCTGGGACTACAGGTGCCCACCACCATGCCCAGCTAATTTTTTTTTTTTTTTTTTTTTTTTTTTAGAGACAGGGTTTCACCGTGTTAGCCAGGATGATCTCGATCTCCTGACCTCGTGATCCGCCCACCTCGGCCTCCCAAAGTGCTGGGATTACAGGCATGAGCTACTGCGCCCTGCTGCCAAATTGTAATCTTAAACATATTATGTTGCATTCTAAATATGTATATTTATGCTTCTTGTTATTTATCCTCAGGATTTCTTCACACTTTATTACTTCATAAATACTCTTGAAAAAGCTTTCAGAAAGTGATTCTCTGACTTCAGATCAGAAACTGGCAATGGGAAGAATGTGCACTTAAACTTGATCACTGTAGATCTTTGAAAATTCCCAGAAAGACAAATCAGACAAGAAATACCTGATTATCAAAATAATGGGCTATACAGTTTTGTGGTGGCATACATTCCTTGTTTGTTTGTTTAGAGATAGGATCTTGTTGTGTCACCCAGGCTGGAATGCAGTGGCACAGTCGTAGCTCACTGCACCTTCAGACTCCTGGAGCTCAAGTGATCCTCCTGACTCAGCCTCCTGAGTAGCTAGGACAACAGGTGCACACCGCCATGTCAGGCTAATTTTTTTTTTTAAACAGAGAGACAGAGTCTTGCTGTGTTGCCCAGGCTGGTCTCCAACTCCTGGCCTCAGGTGACCCTCCTGCCTCAGCTTCCCAAAGGGCTGAGATTACAGGTGTGAGCCACCATGCCCAGCCTGTGGTGACATATATTCTGAAGTCACATCTCAAATATTTAATCCTCAAATATATTTACATCCTCAAAAATATCAGATTTTCAAGACAACACTGGTTTATCAGTACATAAACCCACCTAGGGAACAAAGAATATTACCACTTAGAACTGTGTTGTCAAATACAATAACCACTAATTGTATCTGACCATTTTAATTAAATTAATTACAATTAAATAATATTTAAGAATTAGTTTATCAGACATATCAGCCACATTTCAAATGCTCAATAGCTACATGTGGCAAGGGTCTGCCACACTGGACAGAGTAGAAAACATTCCCATCATTCAGAAGGTTCTCTTGGACGCTGCAGATCTGGAAAACAAGACTTCCATATTGAAATAAATACAACCTCAAAACTTTTATGCTCTGTGTTCCCTTTAGTTGTTATCTACATAGAAAATTATGAAACAAGAGAGGAACTTACCTTCTTCCCTATTAAATATATGGCTAAGGGCACAAGAAAATAAGAGGAAAACTTATCCTTCAGGGCCTAAACAAGGAAATGAAAGAAATCTCATTCCCAATAGAATAAAAACCAGAAGCTTGAAATGACTCTGGTGCAGGAGGCTGGGTGGTGGGGAGGAGGGTAGCACTCTCAATCAACAAGTTTAGATATTAATAGCCACTCAAAGCCTTCAGCCCATATAACATGAAGTTACAACTGAGCTCTGCACATAATGCTCAAGCTCTATAATAACCAACACTCTCAGCACAAGGGTAGACAAGAAAAGAAAAATCTCCTGCTGGCCAGGAAGACCACAAGGAGGCTTTCTGACTTGGCCTGTGCTTTTGATTTTTAAAACATTTTTTAAAAGAGGCCTCTCTGGGCTGGGCGCGGTGGCTCATGCCTGTAATCCCAGCACTTTGGGAGGCCGAGGCAGGCGGATCACGAGGTCAGAAGATCAAGACCATCCTGGCTAACACAGTGAAACCCTGTCTCTACTAAAAATTCAAAAAATTAGCCAGGAATGGTGGTGGGCGCCTGTAGTCCCAGCTACTCGGGAGGCTGAGGCAGGAGAATGGCGTAAACCCGGGAGACGGAGCTTGCAGTGAGCTGAGATTGCGCCACTGCACTCCAGCCTGGGTGACAGAGCGAGACTCCGTCTCAAAAAAAAAAAAAAAAAAAAAAAAAAAACCTCTCTGAGAATTCTGACTATGAGCTTACCTGCCCATGGCTTTAGGATTTGAATTCACACTACCTTCAAATTCATGAAACCTCAAAACCTACAAATTAACCTAAAAACATGGAGCCAAGCTAAAAATGCCCTGGGGGTAACTAGCACTTGGACTAGTTACAGGAATGTAGCTTCGTCTCAGAGGATTCCAAAAGCTAATGCCTTGCTTACCAAGGGCTTGTAATCTCACAGGATGTGATGGGTGGGGCCTCAGATCTGCTGATGGGAGCATAAATTGGTACAACCACTTTGGAAGGCAACTGGCTATCTAGCAAAGTTGAAGACCCTACAATCTAACGGTTCTCCTAGGTGCATATCCCAGAGCAAGTCTCACATTGATGCAGTGAGATAGTGAATAGGAAAGTTCATAGCACCATTATTTTTAAGTAGTAAGAACCTGGAAACAATCTAAATATCCATCAGTAATAGATATATGTGATAGTCATACAATGGAATACTGTGGCAATAAAAAATAATTAGAGCTACATATGAAATAGGGATGAAACACGGATGAACAAAGAATGTTTTAGAGGAATATGATATTTAAAATTTGAAGCATGAAAAATATGTGTTTATGGGGGCATATATAGTGGAAGAATAAATGAATAGAAAAGAAAAGCACCAAATACTGGTGAGGAATTTCCTCAGGGGAGAAAAGTTGAGCTGCTTCAATTGTGTCAGTAATATTTCATATCTTAGGGTGGGTGATGGGAATATAGGTGCTGATTTAATATAGTCTGTACTTTTTCTGTACCTAAATATTTCGTGATAATTTTTAAAAGATGGGCCTTAAACCAATACAGTCATATCATTTAACTCAATTCCATGAATTTACAATGCAATCCACAGTGCCCACAACCCCATGTTTCTGGAAAATCAGGAGTATTGGGTACAATGGAATAAAATGCAAGAAGGCAAATAAGAGATCAGGCTTTTAGGACCTAGGAAACAAATAAAGAGGAATTTGTTGCTGAAAGTAATGTGTAGCTGACACTCTCATTACCTGACACAATGGGAGACATTATGTCTGGGAATAAGACATCTATTTCCATAGCACTGTAGTCCTGCAAAGGAGTTGGAAGTTATGAATTTTTAAAGATTTTAGAACATTATATCTTTAGTCTCTCATAAGCCAATTATTTATATCTCCACATAGCCCATTATTACCATTGAAAAGGCATGCAATTCTTCTATTTGAAGCTTGTTCCCTTTTTACAAAAGTACTAGTAAAAATCTGAGTCACACAAAAGAGCAGGTCAGGTGTCACTAATAACAGTTTACCTCAGCTTCATCTCCATGAAGGTTTTACTTCTAATCCCAGAGTCTCATGTTTATGTATTACAAGAGTGTATGAAAGCTGGGCATGGTGGCACACACCAGTAGTCCCAGCTACTCGGTGGGGGATTGAGGTGAGAGGATCGCTTGAACTCAGGAGTTTGAATCCAGCCTGGTCAATGTAGCGAGATCCTATCTCTTAAAAAAAAGGGCGGGGGGGAAACAGTGTATGATCCTATTATTTGGGTTTGTGTGTGATCGAATACGTGGTATATAGTTCATGGAAAATTTAAGCTCAGCAAGGAAAGAAAATGGCCAGCTTCCTGTCTTAGGAAGACAATTTACTTTTTGGCATCTGTTTGGTTGAAAGTTTGCCTTTGATCCAGATTCTTTCGGATGTCAGGGATATTCACATTGACATGTCTTTTTAGTGTTCCAGGAGATTTTAGTTTGAATAGTACAATTTTTTCTTCTTACAACAAAACTTAGAACGGCTTCTAACTTATTTCTTCATGGCCAAGAAACTACCCTAACTTATCTCGATAAATATTTAGTTCTGTCTTATTTCTAATGTGTAAAACAGGTTTTAAAAATAATATATAGATTTTGCATTTATAACAAAAGATTTAATTTATAGAACCAAACTTGAACATATGTTTAATTTAGCCTAATCAGAAGGTTACAGAAAAAGTTGCTGTAAAGATAGAATAAAAGTATTGTACTGGTCTGTTTTTACTGAAGTTCCAGAATGTGAGGTTATTAGAGTCTTGGCTTATTGTGTCATGTTTTCCTGAATGCTTCCTTTGAAGATGAGCACACACCAAAGCATCCTTTGATATTATGTATGGATTAAATTAACACTGCTTTCCAAATGTGGTCCACATAGAAATTCTAATGTTACAAATTTGCCTTTCTTCCTTGGATTTTCATTATAACAGTTGTGTGCACACATAGGCCTTTTGCCTAATGTCTTTATCAAATATACCCCTTACTCCAACAAATTTTTGCAGAAAGAGATGTTACAGCGTTTTGAGAGTCCTACAAAATCATATGGAAATTTGTAGACTCTTCTTTCAGGATTTAGTGATAAACATTTCTGGAAGGATGGTTCCTCTTTCAAGATTTAGTGATAAACATTTCTGGAAAGACGGTTAAGTGTCACAACCACACACAGCAAAACCCAAGGATATGAAAAGAAAAAAAAATAGAAACATAGAATTCATCTATGCTTAAAATAGGGAACAAATATAACATGTATTACAGGTTTCAATTTTAGACCAACTTAAAAAGGATCTAGGAAGTTTTACACGTACTGTGCTTGACAACACATTCAGTGTGACAGGAAATACCTTGTTTACTTGGT
Source organism: Pan troglodytes (assembly GCF_028858775.2). Classification (NCBI taxonomy): domain Eukaryota; kingdom Metazoa; phylum Chordata; class Mammalia; order Primates; family Hominidae; genus Pan; species Pan troglodytes. Next base: position 124,495,430 of record NC_072401.2, read on the forward strand.
TTCAATACACCATCAATTGTAAGCCTCACTATTTAAAAACATCTTTTTCTAGAAAAAAGATAAAGTACTATAATATTGATTTGCATGTTAATGGTATTACATCCTGATTCCAGAAGCATTAAAATGTGAACAACATATATAATAAAAATCAATGAAATATAGTTAAATGCAAAGGAAATTAACATGTAATAATACATTCAAATATTTTATAATACACCCACAGCCATTAAAATATTACTTGCACCCAACATAATTATAGGTAATAATGAAAATTGCGACAAGCAAATAGGAGAATTAAAGATACTGAATGCAGATTATTTTGGGGCCGTGAATAATCACAAAGTGAAATATCCCAAATGAAAATAGCAGGGGAACTATGCCAAAAATGTGGGGTGAAGGGGAAGGCTGGGAGGAGGAGAGAAAACACCAAAAGAAAGCTGGGGTACATTTGGAAGAAGGAACATTTTCTGAGGAAAGAGGAAAAAAGTTTAGAATACAATGGCTTTGAAGTCTCAGAAAAAGTTAAGAAAACATGGATGATGTGATTCAGTAGATAAAATAATTGAGTCAGATTTAAACAGAATTAACAGAGCAAAGGAAAGGGACTAAGAAGAAAAATAATACTCTCATGTAGCCTTAGATTCAGAAATTCCACATTAAACCATTTATCATTCAGATATACATTCACAGTTACAAAATGGTATGTATAAAATTTTTTCATTACAGCTTTGTTAAAATATTAGACACAATTCAGTTATCTATCCATAAGGGCTATTTAAATAAAGTATGGTACATCCATATAATGGAACATTATGCTGCTATAAAAAAAGAAAAAATTATGACCTAGTGTAGACATTATCTCCAAGATACAGTGGATCTGAATAATAACTAATAACACATATGTTTAAACTCTGCAAATAGAGAATGCACATCATTTTATACTCGTGATACATGTAATTATAGGGTACATGCACACACGTATATAACAATGTATTTGCTAAAGTAGATATGGTGCAGAATGTACCCTATAACTACCATGACATAAAACTAATGTAGAAACAACAGTTACAACAAAAATCAACCAATTAAAAGCTCAAAAATAATTGTTAAGTGATTCCTTGAACAAAAGAAATTGAAAACAAAATTGAAGAATATCTAGAAAATAATAATGAAAGTACTATATACAATCTGTGGGACACAATTAACATTCTACACAGAGGATAATTTGTACACCTGAACACTTTCCTTAATAGAATAAGATTAACTGAATTAAGCATTCTACTAAAAACTTATATTTAAAAAAAAACTACAAAATTAATCTCAAAAAAATGTAAAAGCTGAAATCAATAAATTAAAAAACAGAAGTGGTCAGTCCAACAGCTCATTGTTTGACGAACAAACTCTAAAACAAAACAAATTAATCTTTTTTGTGTTCGACAGAATGATTATCCAAGTATGTCCATGTCCTAATCCTCAGAACCTATGCATGTGTTTGTTATGTAGCCTTCAGATGTCAAAAAGAACTTTGCAGATGTGATTACATTAAGGATCTTGATAGGAGAATAGCCTAAATTTTTCTAGTAGACCCAATGTAGTCACAAGGATCGTTATGAGGGAAAGATGGAGGCAAGAGAATTGGTCAATGATGCAAAGGTCAGAGAGAGACATTTGAAGATGCTCCACAGCTGGATTTGAGGATGGAGAAAGGGCCCACAAGCCAAAGAAAGCAGGTGGCCTCTGGAAGCTGGAAAAGGCAAGGAAAGGGATTCTTCCCTAATGCTTCTAAAACACAGCTCTACCAACATCTTGATTTCAGCCCCATTTTATAGACTCATTTCAGACTTCTGACCTCCAGAACTGTGAGATAATACATTTGTGTTTTAATCCACTAATTTGTGATATGTTACAGCAGAAATTGAAAATTGCTACACTTTCTAGATTGCTTTTTAAAAGATAACAAAACCATCTATGGCATTTTGATATACTGATGACAATCAAGCTGAGAAAATCGAGAACACAATCCCATTCACAATAGCTACAAAAAAAAAAAAAAAGTGAAATATCTAGGAAGATACTTAACCAAGAAGGTGAAAATTCTCCACAAGGAAAACTACAAAACACTGATGAAAGAAATCATAGATGATACAGACAGATGGGAAAAATGCCATATTCATAGATTGGAAGAATTAATATTGTGAAAATGACCATACTGCCCAAAGCAATCTACATATGCAATGCAATCCCTATCAAAATACCAACATCATTTTTCACAGAATTATAACATCTTAAAATTCATATGTAACCAAAAAGGAGCCCAAATAGCCAAAGCCATCCTAAGCAAAAAGAACAAAGCTGCAGGCATCACATTATCTGACCTCAAACTACTACAAAGATATAGTAACCAAAACAGCATAGTATTGGTATAAAAACAGATCAATGGAACAGAATAGAGAACTCAGAAATAAAGCCACATATCTTTGACAAAGCCAACAATCTTTGACAAAGCTGACAAAAACACTGGAGAAAGGACCACCTTTTCAATAAATGGTGCTGGGAAAATTGGATTGCCATATGTGGAAGAATGAAATTGGACCCCTACCTCTCACCATATATGAAAACCAACTCAAGATGGATCACGAACTTAAATGTAAGACCTGAAACTAAAAATACCAGAAGAAAACCTAGGGAAAATTGCTGGTCATTGGTCTAGTCAAATAATTCATGACTAAGACCTCAAAAGCACAAGCAACAAAAACAAAAATAGACATGGGACTTAAGTAAACTAAAAGGCTTCTGCAGCACAAAAGGACAGAGTGAACAAACATTCTGAAGAAAGGGAGAAAATATTTGCCAACTGTGTATCCAACAGGGAACTGATATCCAGAATTTGCAAGAATAACAACAGCAATGAAATAACCCCATTTAAAAGTGGGCAAACTCATGGGAATATAAACTAGTATGGAAAACAGTGTGGAGATTCCTTAAGGAACTAAAGGTAGAACTACCATTTGATCCAGCAATCTCTCTACTGGGTATCTACCCAGAGGAAAAGAAGTCATTATACGAAAAAGATACTTGCTCATGCATGTAGCAGCACAATTCGCAATTGCAAAAATGTGGAATCAAACAAAATGCCCATCAGTCAATGAGTGGATAAAGAAACTGTGGTGTGTGTGTGTGTGTATACATATATACACACACATATATATACACACATATATATACATATATATACACACATATATATATACATATATATACACACACACATATATATACAATGGAATACTGCTCAGCCATAAAAAGGATTAAATTAATGGCATTCACAGCAACCTGGATGGGATTGGAGACTATTATTCTAAGTGAAGTAACTCAGGAATGGAAAACCAAACATCATATGTTCTCACTCATAAGTGGGAGCTAAGCTATGAGGATGCAAAAATACAAGAACCACACAGTGGACTTTGGGAACTCAGGAGGAAAGGATGGGAAGCGGGTGAGCAATCAAAGACTACAAATTGGGTTCAGTGTATACTGCTCAGGAAATGGATGCACCAAAATCTCACAAATCACTAAAGAACTTACTCATGTAACCGAATACTGCCTGTTCCCCAAAAACCTGTGGAAATAAAAAATTTTTTAAATAAATAAAAAAGTGAGCAAAGAACATGAATAGACATTTTTCGAAAAAAAAGACACAGAAATGATCAACAACAATATGAAAAAATGCTCAACACCACTAATCATCAGAGAACTCCAAATTAAAACCACAATGAGAAATCATCTTACCCCAGTCAGAATGGCTGTTATTAAAAAGAAAAAAAAAAAAGACATTGGTGAGGCTGCAGAGAAAAGGGAGTGCTTATACACTGTTGCTGAGAATATAAATTAGTATGTCTATGGAAAACAGTATGGAGATTTCTGAAAGAACTACCATTTGATCCTGCAGTCCCACTGCTGGGTATATACTCAAAGGAAAGTATTCACGCATTATGTTCATAGCACTCGTTATGTTCATAGCACTCATTATGTTCATAGCAGCACTATTCACAATAGCAAAGGTATGGAATCAACGTAAGTGTCCATCAACAGATGTGTGGATAAATAAATTGTGGCATATATTTTACCATGGTATACTATTCAGCTATAAAAAAGATTGAAATATCTTTTGCAGCAACATGGATGGAACCGGAAGCTGTTATCTTAAGTGAAAACTCAGTCAAATACTGCATGTTCTCACTTCTAAGTGGGAGCTAAATAAAGCACACACATTGGAGACTTGGAAGTGTAGGAGGGTGGGAGGGGGTGAGGGATGGGAAATTACATAATTGGTACAATGTACACTATTCAGGTGATGTTTATACTAAAAGCCCAGACTTCAACACCAGGGCAAATCCATGTAACAAAACTACGCTTACAGTCCCTAAATTTATACAAAAATAAAGACAATAAAACCACAAATAAAATTATTAGGAAGGAACCACATTTATGAAGGAAATAAAAAGTTTGGTTACCTATGCTAATAAAAGCCCTGTTTTGTTTTTGGTTTTTTTTGTTGTTGTTGTTGTTTTTTTGAGACAGAGTCTTGCTCTGTCACCCAGGCTGGAGTGCAGTGGCATGATCTCAGCTCACTGCAACCTCCACCTCCCAGGTTCAAGTGATTCTGCTGCCTCAGCCTCTTGAGTAGCTGGGACTACAGGGGCCCACCACCACGCCCAGCTAATTTTTTTATTTTTAGTAGAGGCAGGGTTTCTCCATGTTGGCCAGGCTGATCTCAAACTCCTGACCTCAGGTGATCCACCTGTCTCGGCCTCCCAGAGTGCTGGGATTACAAGCTTGGGCCACCACGCTCGGCCTGAAATTGATTTTTATATAGCTACTTCTCAAAACATCCTTCAGCACAGATGACTTCATATGCAAAAATTTATTCAGATTTTCAACCCAGTCATTGTTATGCTATTTTAACTGTTGATGAGCATAAAGAAAAAGCAAGTTTTTTAGTTCTTGTTACGACTAAAATGGTGCTAAGCCCCCCTTCAGTAGCTATGTATCATAATCTCTAAAAGAAGGACCTAAAAAGTTATTACTCAAATCGAATGATCATTTAACATGAATAAATCAAAGTAGAAAACAATAAGTCAGTCTTGGAATTTAACATCCATTTCTCATTTTTTAAAAAAAGTAAAGATAACATTTACATGTTAAAAATAATAGTCCTAAACCAATAGCTAATAACATAAATATCAGAAGCTAGAACAAAGATCCATTACCACCACTTTTGTTCATCGTTTTTCTTTGAGCACCAGTCAATGAAGTCAAACCAGGGAATAGAGTCAGAACCCCAAAATAAGTAACTGAGGGATTATGTAAATATGTCCCCATACCTAACTGTTATAACAAAATAAGGTCACATTTCCTTTCATACTCAATTTATGTCTTTGAGTCTTTCTCCCACCAACAACCACAAGCCCCTTCTACCAATTTCACTTCCTCAAGTATTTTCCGGGACTCAGTCCCTGATTAGTGCTTTCAGTTTGTTAAGTATATGTTGGCAGGAGCTTAACACCTGCTCTCCACTGCCAACTTCACCCCCATTCCACATTCTTTCCCAACCCAGTAAGCCACTCCGCATCCCCGGGCCCCTGGTGCTGCCTGCTAACAAGCTCCTCAAGGTCTGCCCACCATGAACATCATAATGTTATGGTGCTGAGTCATTTCATTCAATTGTCTCAAGCATTTTCATTGTAGAAAGAGATCTTTGTTTTTATTTTTTAATAACTAAAATTTACATTGACTTTTTAAACTAAGAATCTTTGCCTCCAAGATAAATTTTTTCTCTATCTTGAGAACAACAGTAAACAACATCAGGAAGTTTTAAAACTGCTTTTAGATTATCACGGTTCCAGAAATTTTGTATTTTGTATTTCAGTCTTAAAGGAGCATATTCCCTTTGCAAGCCCTGGAGTTCAGTAAGCTGGATTCTTAGCTAGTGTCTCCATAAAGTGGACACGGAAAGGAAGAGAATGTAGACACATCAAAAGGACGCCTCGTCAGTTGAGAAACAAGGCATTTTCAAGAAGCAGTAACAGAGGATCATGAGGATGAACCAATCCAGTAAAGACCCTTGTATGTAGTTCTTAGTGGTTCATTAGCGACCTTTAAGGAAGCAGTATCAATGGGATAATGAATAAAGGGTAAATAGGGGTTGCACTATGAGTTACATAATTTGTTTTTCAAAAATTGTTAATATAATAAGTGTGTCAGTTATTAAGTTCTCTTCTATCTCCAAATCCAAGCTTCTAAACTTTGCTTTGGGGTGCTAAAGCGGACACTAGACAAGCCATTTCTGCATTGCTGGCTGATGCCTTAATAGGCTGTGCCAACAGGAGAGGCGGAATTCAAGGATGGAGTAGGAAGGAGGAACTTGTTCCTCTTTGTTTCCTGCAGACCCCACGGGTCTTTCCTGCTTGTTTCCTAAGCATCCCCTGACCATGGTATTTTTTCCCCCTTTTTTACCCTGACAGTAGCAGTCCCTTCCCACAGCAACGACTGAATCCAACTTTTGCAAATCCAGCCTTACTGTGCTTTCCCTTCCCCCCAACATGCCAACAATGGGAGACAGAATGTTTGTGGGTGTGGATTCTAAAGGTATTAGACCAAGGTGGATTTAATGTGACACTGGAATCAGCTGAATTTATTGATATAGGTGCATTCATCAGAGATTCTGGATTAAATGTTTTAGTTTGGATAGCTGCAAGTGGCTCTATTAGGTTACTTTTTAATTTACTTATTTACTTGTTTGTTGCTTATTTTTCCCCACTGCTGCATGTGGTCAGGGATTTTTATCTGTTTTATTTGCTGCTATATTTTGGCATCAGAATCACACCTGATATACAGTACGTAAAAAATATTTGTTAAAGGAATAAGTAAATGAACACTATGCTGAAAGTAAAATTAGGGGAAATATTTACTTGGTCTTTTCTAGATTTCTAAAAGGCTTGCCAAATAATGTCATGCCACATTAACTATATGGCTGTAATAATTATTGCTGGTGATGATCTTAATATATATGTGCCCTTTTATTTTAGGAAGTACTTTGATGTATGTCAGGCTTAAAACCCAGATGACGGGTTGATGGGTGCAGCAAACCACCATGGCACATGTATACTTATGTAACAAACCTGCACGTTCTGCACATGTATCCCAGAACTTAAAGTAAATGGAATAAAAAAGAAAGTAATTTGTTTCCTGCATTCATCAGTTGTTCAAATATTGCCTTTAAAACGTACATGGTCAAAAGTTGTTCTGAAGGCTCCCATGACATAAACAAATTAGAAACAAAAATATACTCGACAATATTCAGACTTGGAAGTAAGTTATATAAGCTGATTCCACCATAAGTATACATCTTTATTATCCACCAGCCTCAAACAGTGCCTCCTACATTGCCAAACACGTTGAACCTTTAGACTTCATCCAGTTTACAATAGAAAGCCAGCGTAAGGTACTGAGTTCTACCATCTATGGCACTTCTCCCATTTCTAATCTCACGACATTCTTTTAGCTGATAGCATTTCTTTCCTCTCTCCAGGATGCCAGTTGTCAGTTTGGTATTCGCATGAAAGATCATGAGTTCACTTGGTTGATTGTCTGAAACTTGGGCTCAACAATGGCCTATGTTTAATGAGACTGAGACCTCAGAGCTTTCCTGGCATAATGAAGACAAAGGATGCTAGCCCTAGATCCAGACCTAGTAAATGGCAGAGACAGGAAAGATTACAGGGTCCAGGGCCTCAGATGGGCTTGACCCTGGATAGGAGCACAAAGAAATTTCCTGTGGTTACAGTGGGAAAGGCAAGGTAGATGGTAATGGGGCAGATGGAGAGCATTTGGCAGAAACATAGGACTGTTTTTCTCAATGAAATAGGAAGCAGAGCTCTCAGCTGAGTATAGGGATGAAAGAGGAGACTTTGGAGGTTTGAGAAGAGAGAGTGAATTGCCTACAAATGTGTAGGAAGGTGGCCAGGCAGCACTAAGGGCCCGCTGAGGTCAGTGGTCAGGAAATTAGGGCACAAAGAATTTCCTGTCATTGACCAAATTCTTACATTTCATCTCAAATTCATGTCATTTTTTACAGTTTTCCTGAAACCAGTCCCAAATTTCATCCCCAATTTCCATTATAAGTGAAGGAAAGTTATTTGGCCTCTATGCCAAATCTTAAAACATGACATTCTTTTTTCTTTGCATATTTCCAGAAAAATATTTCTGTGGCCTTCTCTGCTTCACCTCCTCCATTTAACTTCTCAGTAGGAGTTCTTCAGAAAAGTTGATGAGACTGAATGAGTGAATGGAAAAGAACCCATTGGCTGAGAGTCAAAGAAGGATGGTTTGCCATTCCAGCTGCTCCAACTAAGACTTCCGAGGTTCAGTCTAGAGAGAAATCAAGTCCTGTGTTTCCCAGGTTCACCTTGAACAAGTCACCACTTTATCCCTCCACATCACTCTCGTTTTAGCAATAAAATATCAAGTAAAAGCTAGGAGTTGGAGGAATCATTCAAACAGATATTAAAACGTTAGCACACATTTTTAAACATTTCGTAAGTCACAAGGTCCCAACTTCTGTAAAATTTTGAGATTTGGTTAGGTTTTTGTTACAGAAAGTTGATGTACCTGAAAACATATTACAGTGATGTTTTAGCACAGAGCCGGGCTGTACTAACCCAAAGAATCATAAGGATTTTTCCAGAGGCTTTGGGTGTACTTCATACTTTTCACCCTCTTGGGGTGGGTTCGAGTTCATCATTGCAGAACCCACTAGCCCTGGAAACAGTCCAGTAGGATCAAGGACATTTGTCCAATTCTCTGGGCAGAAGTTGGAAACAGTCCAGTAGGATCAACGACATTTGTCCAATTCTCTGGGCAGAAGTTGTCCATCACTGTCTGCCTGTGTCAGTTTCTCCTCTGGTTTTAGTGAATGGGAAGGTCCACACGCCCCTATTCTTTTCTCCCCTTCACTGGTGATTCAGTGGAGGTGGAGAACGAGGGCCTTTCCCATCTCCACCACCAGCTTAGCTGTCAAGCTTTCTGTATACAGGCACACCTCATTTTATTGCACTTAGCCTTACTGTTTCATAGACACTAAATTTCTACAAATTGAAGGTTATGGCAACCCTGCATTGAACAAGTCTATTGGCACTGTTTTTCAATAGCATCTGCTCACTTTGTGTCTGTATTACATTTTGGTAATTCTAGTAATATTCCAAACTCTTTCATTTTTATTATATCTGTTATGTTGTTCTGTGATCAGTGCTGTTTGATGTTATTATTGTAATTTTATTGGGGTCCCATGAACCACATCTGTAAGATATGGTGAACTTAATCAGTAAATGTGTGTGCTCTGACTGCTCCACAAACCAGCTCCTCTTTCCCTCTAACTGGGCCTCCCTGTTCTCTAACATACAACAACATTGAAAGTAGGCCAATGAATGACCCTACAATGTTCAAGTGTTCAAGTGAAAGAAAGAGTCACACATCTCTCACTTTAAATAAAAAATTAGAAATGATTAAGCTTCACGAGGAAGGCACGTTGAAAGCCAACATAGACCAAAAGTTATATCTCATATCTCTGGCACCAAACAATTAACCAAATTGTGAATGCAAAGGAAACGCTCTTCAAGAAAATTAAAAGTGCTACTCCAGTGAACACACGAATGCTAAGAAAGCGAAACAGCCGTATTGCTGATTTGGAGAAAGCTGAGTAGTCAGGATAGAAGATCAAACCAGCCACGACATTCCCTTAAGCCAAAGCTTAATCCAGAGCAAGACCCTAACTCTCTTCAATTCTCTTAAGGTGGAGCAATGTGAGGAAGCTGCAGAATAAAAGTTGGAAGCTAGCAGAGCTTGGTTCATGAGGTTTAGGAAAAGAAGCCATCTCCATAACATAAAAGTGTAAGGTGAAGCAGCAAGTGGTGAGGTCAAAGCTGCAGCAAGTTATCCAGAAGATCTAACTAAGATAATTAATGAAAGTGGCCTCACTAAACTACACAGCCAGAAAGGAGTAGTCAATTCCTGGCTTCAAAGCTTCAAAGAACGGCTGACTTTCTTGTTAAGGGCTAAGGCAGCTGGTTACTTTAGGTTGAAGCCGATGCTCATTTACCGTCCAGAACTCCTAAGGCTCTTAAGATTTATGCTAAATCTATCCTGCTAGTGCTCTGTAAATGGGACAGCAAAACCTTGATGACAGCCCATCTATTTACAGCATGGTTTATTGAATATTTCAAGTATACTGTTGAGATCTACTGCTCAGCAAAAAAGATTCCTTTTAAAATATTACTGTTCATTAACAATGTACCTGATCACCCAAAGCACTGATGGAGATGTACAAGGGTGTTAATGTTGTTAACGTTGTTTTATTATTATTATTATATTTTTTTCTTTTCTTTTCTTTTTTGAGACAGAGTCTCACTCTGTTGCTCAGGCTGGAGTGCAGTGGTGTGATCTCAGCTCACCACAACCTCCGCCTCCTGGGTACAAGTGATTCTCCTACCTCAGCCTCCCGAGTAGCTGGAATTACAGGCACTAACCACCACACCCCACTAATTTTTGTATTTTTAGTAGAGATGGGGTTTCACCATGTTGGCCAGGATGGTCTCGATCACCTGACTTCATGATCTGCCCACCTCAGCCTCTCAAAGTGCTGGGATTACAGGTGTAATAAAAGAGCCACTGTGCCTGGCCTTATTATTACACTTTAAGTTCTGGGATATGTGTGCAGAACGTGCAGGTTTGTTACATAGGTATACATGTGCCATGGTGGTTTGCTGTACCCATCAACCCATCATCTACATTAGGTATTTCTCCTAATGTTATCCCTCTCCTTACTCCTACCCCCAAATAGGCCCTGGTGTGTGATATTCCCCTCCCTGTATCCATGTGTTCTCATTGTTCAACTCCCACTTATGAGTGAGAGCAGGCAGTGTTTGGTTTTCTGTTGCTGTGTTAGTTTGTTGAGAATGATGGCTTCCAGATTCATCCATGTCCCTGCAAAGGACATGAACTCATTCTTTTTTATGGCTGCATACTATTCCATGGTGTATATGTGCTACATTTTCTTTATCCAGTCTATCATTGATGGGCATTTGGGTTGGTTCCAAGTCTTTGCTATTGTGAATAGTGCTGCAATAAACATGCATGTGCATGTGTTTTTATAGTAGAATGATTTATAATCCTTTGGGTATATACCCAGTAATGGGATTGCTGGGTCAAATGGTATTTCTGGTTCTAGATCCTTGAGGAATTGCCACACTGTCTTCCACAATGGTTGAACTAATTTACACTCCCACCAACAGTGTAAAAGCATTCCTATTTCTCCACATGCTCTCCAGCATCTGTTGTTTCCTCAGTTTTTAATGATCACCATTCTAACTGGCATGAGATGGCATGAGTTGTGGTTTTGATTTGCATTTCTCTAATGACCAGTGATGGTGAGCTTTTTTTAATATGTTTTTTGGCTGCATAAATGTCTTCTTTTGAGAAGTGTCTGTTCATATCCTTCGCCCACTTTTTGATGGGGTTGTTTGTTTTTTTCTTGTAATTTTTTTAAGTTCTTTGTAGATTCAGATATTAGCCCTTTGTCAGATGAGTAGATTGCAAAAATTTTCTCCCAGTCTGTAGGCTGCCTATTCACTCTGATGATAGTTTCTTTTGCTGTGCAGAAGCTCTTTAATTTAATTAGATCCCATTTGTCCATTTTGGCTTTTGTTGCAATTGCTTTTGGTGTTTTAGTCATGAAGTCTTCAGCCATGCCTATGTCCTGAATGGTATTGCCTAGGTTTTCTTCTAGGGTTTTTATGGTTTTAGGTCTTATGTTTAAGTCTTTAATCCATCTTGAGTTAATTTTTGTATATGGTGTAAGAAAGGGGTCCAGTTTCAGTTTTCTGCACATGGCTAGCCAGTTTTCCCAACACCACTTATTAAATAGGGAATCCTTTCCCCGTTGCTTGTTTTTGTCAGGTTTGTCAAAGATCAGATGGTTGTACTTGTGTAGTGTTATTTCTGAGGCCTCTATTCTGTTCCATTGGTCTCTATATCTATTTTGCTACCATTACCAGCTTTTTTCACTGCTATAGCCCTGTAGTATAGTCTGAAGTCAGGTAGCGTGATGCCTCCAGCTTTGTTCTTTTTGCTTAAGATTGTCATAGCTATATAGGCTCTTTTTTGGCTCCATATGAAATTTGAAATACTTTCTTCTAATTCTGTGAAGAAAGTCAATGGTAGCTTGATGGCAATAGCGTTGAATCTGTAAATTCTTTTGGGCAGTATGACCTACTTCACGATATTGATTCTTCCTATCCATGAGCATGAAATGTTTTTCCATTTGTTTGTGTCCTCTCTTTTTTCCTTGAGCAGTGGTCTGCAGTTGTCCTTGAAGAGATCCTTCAAGTTGCCCTTGTAAGTTGTATTCCTAGGTATTTTATTCTCTTTGTAGCAATTGTGAATGGGAGTTCACTCATTATTTGGCTCTCTGTTTGACTATTATTGATGTATAGTAATGCTTGTGATTTTTGCACATTGATTTTGTACCCTGAGACTTTGCTGAAGTTGCTTATCAGCTTAAGGAGTTTTGGGGCTGAGACAATGGGGGTTTCTAAATATACAATCATGTCATCTGCAAACAGAGACAATCTGACTTCCTCTCTTCCTATTTGAATACCCTTTATTTCTTTCTCTTGCCTGATTGCCCTGTCCAGAACTTCTAATACTACGTTAAATAGGAGTGGTGAGAGAGGGCATCCTTGTCTTCTGCTGGTTTTCAAAGGGAACGCTTCTGGCTTTTGCCCATTCAGTATGATATTGGATGTGGGTTTGTCATAAATAGCTCTTATTATTTTGAGATACGTCCCATCAATACCTAGTTTATTGAGAGTTTTTAGCATAAAGTGGTGTTGAGTTTTATCGAGGGCCTTTTCTGTATCAATTGAGATAATGATGTGGTTTTTGTCTTTGGTTCTGTTTATGTGATAAATTACATTTATTGATTTGTATATGTTGAACCAGCCTTGCATCCCAGGGATGAAGCCAACTTGATCATGGTGAATAAGCTTTTTGATGTGCTGCTGGATTTGGTTTGCCAGTATTTTATTGAGGATCTTTGCATCAATGTTCATCACGAATACTGGCCTGAATTTTTTGTTGTTGCTGTGTCTCTGCCTGGGTTTGGTATCAGGATAATGCTGGCCACATAAAATGAGTTAGGGCAGAGTCCCTCTTTTTCTATTGTTTGGAATAGTTTCAGAAGGAATGGTAGCAGCTCCTCTTTGTACCTCTAGTATAATTCGGCTATGAATCCATCTGGTCCTGGGTTTTTTTTGGTTGGTAGGCTATTAATTACTGCCTCAATTTCAGACCTCGTTATTGGTCTATTCAGGGACTTGACTTCTTCCTGGTTTAGTCTTTGGAGGGTGTATGTGTCCAGGAATTTATCCATTTATTCTAAATTTTCTAGTTTATTTGTGTAGAGGTGTTTGTAGTATTCTCTGATGGTAGTTTGTATTTCTGTGGGATCAGTGGTGATATCCCCTATGTCATTTTTTATTGTGTCCATTTGATTCTTCTCTCTTCCCTTCTTTATTAGTCTGGCTAGCAGTCTATCTATTTTGTTAATCTTTTCAAAACACCAGCTCCTGGCTTTATTGATTTTTTGAAGGGTTTTTCGTGTCTCTATCTTGTTCAGTTCTGCTCCAATATTAATTATTTCTTGTCTTCTGCTAGCTTTTGAATGTGTTTGCTCTTGCTTCTCTAGTTCTTTTAATTGTGATGTTAGGGTGTTGATTTTAGATGTTTCCCGCTTTCTCACGTGGGCATTTAGTGCTATAAATTTCCCTCTAAACAGTGCTTTAGCTGTGTCCCAGAGATTCCGGTATGTTGTGTCTTTGTTCTCATTGGTTTCAAAGAACTTATTTATTTCTGCCTTAATTTCATTATTTACCCAGTAGTCATTCAGGAGCAGGTTTTTCAGTTTCCATGTAGTTGTGCAGTTTTGAGTTTCTTTTTCTTTTTTTTTTTTTTTTAAGTGAGTTTCTTAATCCAGAGTTCGAATTTGATTGCACTGTGGTCTGAGAGACTGTTTGTCATGATTTCCATTCTTTTGCATTTGCTCAGGAGTGTTTTACTTCCAATTATGTGGTCAATTTTACAATAAGTACGATGTGCTGCTGAGAAGAATGTATATTCTGTTGATTTGGGGTAGAGAGTTTTATAGATGTCTATTAGGTCCACTTGGTCCAGAGCTGAGTTCAAGTCCTGAATATCCTTGTTAATTTTCTGTCTCGTTGATCTGTCTAATATTGATAGTGGGGTGTTAAAGTCTCCCACTATTATTGTGTGGGAGTCGAAGTCTCTTTGTAGGTCTCTAAGAACTTGCTTTATGAATCTGGGTGCTCCTGTATTGGGTGCATATATATTTAGGATAGTTAGCTCTTCTTGTTGCATTGATCCCTTTACCATTATGTAGTGCCCTTCTTTGTCTTTTTTGATCTTTGTTGATTTAAAGTCTGTTTTATCAGAGACTAGGATTGCAACTCCTGCTTTTTTTTTAATTTCCATTTGCTTGGTAAATATTCCTCCCTCCCTTTATTTTGAGCCTATGTGTGTCTTTGCACATGAGATAAGTCTCCTGAATACAACACACTGATGGGTCTTGACTCTTTATCCAGTTTGCCAGACTGTTCTTTTAATTGAGTCATTTAGCCCATTTACATTTAAGGTTAGTATTATTATGTTTGAATTTGATCCTGTCATCATGGTGCTAGCTAGTTATTTTGCACATTAGTTGATGCATTTTCTTCATAGTGTCATTGGTCCTTATATTTTGGTATGTTTTTGCAGTGGCTGGCACTGGTTTTTCCTTTCCATATTTAGTGCTTCCTTCAGGAGCTCTTGTAAGGCAGGTCTGGTGGTGACAAAATCCCTCAGCATTTGCTTGTCTGTAAAGGATTTTATTTCTCCTTCACTTATGAAGCTTAGTTTGGCTGGATATGAAATTCTGAGTTGAAAATTCTTTTCTTTAAAAATGTTGAATATGGGCCCTCATTCTCTTCTGGCTTGTAAGACTTCTGCAGAGAGATTAGCTGTTAACCTGATGGGCTTCCCTTTGTGGGTAACCTGGTCTTTCTCTCTGGCTGCCCTTAACATTTTTCCTTTGTTTCAACCTTTGTGAATCTGACAATTATGTGACTTGGGGTTGTTCTTCTCCAGGAGTATCTTTGTGGTGTTCTCTGTATTTCCTGAATTTGAATGTTGGCCTGTCTTGGTAGGTTGGGGAGGTTCTCCTGGATAATAACCTGAAGTGTTTTCCAACTTGGTTCCATTCTCCCCATCACTTTCAGGTACAACAACCAATCATAGGTTTGGTCTTTTCACGTAGTCCCATATTTCTTGGAAGCTTTGTTCATTCCCTTTCATTCTTTTTTCTCTAATCTTGTCTTCTCACTTTATTTCATTAAGTTCATCTTCTATCTCTGATATTCTTTCTTTTGCTTGATTGATTTGGCTATTGATACTTGTGTACGCTTCACGAAGTACTTGTGTACGCTTCACGAAGTTCTTGTGCTGTGTTTTCCAGCTCCATCAGATCATTTATGTTCTTCTCTAAACTGGTTATGCTAGTTAGAAATTCCTTTAATCTTTTATCAAGGTTCTTAGTTTCCTTGCATTGGGTTAGAACATGATCCTTTAGCTCAGAGGAGTTTGTTATTACCCACCTTTTGAAGCCTCCTTCTGTGAATTTGTCAAACTCGTTCTTCTTCCAGTTTGTTCCCTTGCTGGCAAAGAGTTGTGATCCTTTGGAAGAAAAGAAGCATTTTGGAATTTTCAGCATTTTTGTGCTGGTTTTTCCTCATCTTTGTGGATTTATCTACCTTTGATCTTTGGTGCTGATGACCTTTGGATGGGGTTTTTGCATGGGTGTCCTTTTTGTTAATGTTGATGTTATTACTTTCTGTTTGTTAGTTTTTCTTCTAACAGTCTGCTGGTCTTCTAACTCTTCTGCGGGTCTGTTGGAATTTGCTGGAGGTCCACTCCCGACTCTGTTTGCCTGGGTATCACCAGCGGATGCTGCAGAACAGCAAAGATTGCTGCCCATTCCTTCCTCTGGAAGCTTTGTCCCAGAGGGGCACCCACTAGTTGCCAGCCAGAGCTCTCCTGTATGAGGTGTCTGTCAACCCCTGCTGGGAGATGTCTCCCAGTCAGGAGGCACAGGGGTCAGCGACCCTCTTGAGGAGGCAGTCTGTCCCTTAGCAGAGCTCAAGTGCTGTGCTGGGAGATCCACTGCTCTCTTCAGAGCCAGCAGGCAGGAATGTTTAAGTCTGCTGAAGCTGTACCCACAGCCACCCCTTCCCCCCGGTGCTCTGTCTCAGGGAGATGGGAGTTTTACCTATAAGCCCCTGACTGGGGCTGCTGCCTTTATTTCAGAGATGCCCTGCCCAGACAGGAGGAATCTAGAGAGGCAGTCTGGCTACAGCAGCTTTGCCAAGCTGTGGTGGGTTCTGCCCAGTCCAAACTTCCCAGCAGCTTTGTTTACACTATGAGGGGAAAACCGCCTACTCAAGCCTCAGTAATGGTGGACGCCCCTCCCTCCACCAAGCTCGAGCATCCCAGGTTGACTTCAGACTGCTGTGCTGGCAGCGAGAATTTCAAACCAGTGGATCTTGGCTTGCTGAGCTCCGTGGGGGTGGGACCCACTGAGCAAGACTGCTTGGCTCCCTGGCTTCAGCTGCCTTTACAGGAGAGTGAAAGGTTCTGTCTCGCTGGGGTTCCAGGTGCCACTGGAATACAAAAAAAAAAAAAAAAAAAAATCCTGCAGCTAGCTCAGTGTCTGCCCAAGTGGTCACCCAGTTTTGTGCTTGAAACCCAGGGCCCTGGTGGTGTAGGTACCTGAGGGAATCTCCTGGTATGAGGGTTGCAAAAACCATAGGAAAACTGTAGTATCTGGGCCAGATAGCAGCGTCCCTCAAAGCACAGTCCCTCATGGCTTCCCTTGGCTAGGGGAGGGAGTTCCCTGACCCCTTGCACTTCCTGGGTGAGGCAACACCCCACCCTGCTTCTGCTCGCCCTCCATGGGCTGCACCCACTGTCTAACCAGTCCCATTAGATGAACCGGGTACCTCAGTTGGAAAAGCAGAAATCACCTGCATTCTGCATTGGTCTCACTGGGAGCTGCCAACTGGAGCTGTTTCTATTCAGCCATCTTGCCAGATCCCCTAATGTTGTTTTTATGCCTGCTAATAGAACACCCATTCTGCAGCCCATGGATCAAAGAGTAATTTAGACTTTCAAGTTTTATGATTTATAAAATGTATTTTGTAAGGCTGCCACAGACAGTGATTCCCCTGATGGATCTGGGCAAAGTAAATTGAAAACACCTTCTAGAAAAGATTCCTGATTTTTGATGCCACTAAGAACATTCATGATTCAGGAGAGAAGATCAAAATAGCAACATTAACTGGAGTTTGGAAGAAGTAATTTGAGCCCTCCTAGATGACTTTGAGGGGTTCAGGACTTCAATGGAAGAAGTAACTGCAAATGAGGTGGAAGTAGGAGACAACTAGAATAAGAAGTAGAGCCTGAAGATGGAACTGAATTGCTACAATCTCAGGATAAAACTCTAACAGATGAGGAGTTGCTTCTTATGGATGAGCAAAGAAAGCAGTTCCTTGAGATGGAAGCTACTCCTGGTGGAGATGCTGCGAACATTGTCGAAATGACAACAGAAGATTTAGAATATTCCATAAACTTAGTTGATGAAGCAAGAGCAGGTTTTGAGAGGATTGTCTCCAATTTTGAAAGAAGTTCTACTGTGGGTAAAATGTTATCCAATAGTATCTCATCCTACAGAGAAATCTTTCGCAAAAGGAAGAATCAATCTATATGGCAAACATCATTTTTGTCTTATTTTAAGAAATAGCCACAGCCACCCCAACCTTCAGCAACCACTATTCTGATCAGTCAGCCATCATCAACATGGAGGCAAGACCCTCCACCAGCCAACAGATCACAACTTGCTGAAGGCTCAGATGGTCATTAGCATTTTTTAGCAATAAAATATTTTTGAATTAAGACATATACTTTTTGGCTGGGCGTGGTGGCTCACACCTGTGATCACAGCACTTTGGGAGGCTGAGGTGGGTGGATCACCTGAGGTCAGGAGTTCAAACCAGCCTGGCCAACATGGCAAAAACCCATCTCTACTGAAAATACAAAAATTAGCTGCACGTGGTGGCGCATGCCTGTAATCCCAGCTACTCGGGAGGCTGAAGTGGGAGAATTGAACCCGGGAGGCAGAGATTGCAGTGAGCCAAGATGGCGCCATTGCACTCCAGCCTAATCAACAGAGCAAAGACTGCGTCTCAAAAAAAAAAAAAAAAAAAAAAAAGGACATACTTTTTTTAGGCATATGCATATGCTATTGCACACTTAATAAACTACAGTATAACATAAATGTAACTTATATGTGCACTGGCAAACCAAAAAAATTCATGTGACTCTATCATGATGCTTGCTTTATTGCTCTGATCCAGAACTGAACCCTCAATATCTCTGAGGTTGCCTATATCACAGTTCACATTCTTCTTTTTTGTTTCCTTTTTATTGCTAGTTCATTTCTTTACCATGGTCTTAACTGGCCAGTCCCAGTGGACTGAAGATGAATTCTATTAAAAAGAACACTGGGGAAGAAGGCAAAGGAATTTTGGCAAAATCACAAAATGGGGATAATAATATACCAGTTGGAAGGGAATACTCACCCATCTCGTGGGGGTGCTGTGAGAATTAATTAATGTTTGTAAAGGCCTTTGAGTTCCGTGGAGGGAAGGTGCCACCACAGTGCTAAGCATTATTGTGAAGGGATTATGTGCACAAATACAATACCAGAAGCCAGGATATTACTAAAAATAAAGCAGAACTTTCTGTGAGGAAGGTAAGGAAGGAAATGCCTCCTTGAAAAAAGGCTGAACCGTCTTTTAATACAAATGCTTAGGCTACCCGGTAATGGAACAGCAAATCTGAGATTCTATTGTAAGTAAAGGATTATGTTTTCTCGGCATTGTCAAGGTGCTGTGGAACAAAACAAAATGACTGCTTTACGCAAAAGAAGGTTAGAGTCTTTGAAAAAGAGATTAAGAGGATGTTTGGCTATTGCGCTGCGTAGTCCATCCAGGAGGAAAAAGGCAACAGCAAAGGCGAATGTTTGTTTGCATTTTGGGGGAAGGGGTTTTAAAAATGGGAAAAATGGGAACTGCTCCAAATTAAAATAATTGTTGGTGGTTGCTCCCAATAAATCTAGTAATGAAGATTAAAGCTTGTTAGAATCCTACACCCATTTTTCATTTGCTTTTCTCTCTAAAAAGTTCTTTATATCCTAGGTTTAAAGTAGCAGAAGAAATATATTCTTGCTTATGTATTTACAGAGAATGATCGCATTAACATTGTTAAACAAAAAACAAAAACAAAACAAATAAAAAACTCTACTTTGTCCATAGTATAAGTAATGCATGTTACATTTAAGGAGTGGATTCTACCGTGTTTTTGAAGTCCCTATTAGGCATTTAGTTAACAAAACTTATAGCAGAAATGGGAACGAAATCCCTGTCTTCCTTTTCCTAACCCCCTTCTTTCTAACCCTTTCCTCTCCCCAACCCCCTTATTAAAACAAGGTCTGTGGAGTCTGAAGCAGATTAGCAAATAGATAAATCCTTTAATGTCATGGAATACTTTCCCCAGCATAAATGGGATTAATCTGCCAACCCAGCAAATTCTACATTTCAAACACCTCAGCTGCATAATAAGCCATTTCCCCAACCCCCTAATTTATGGCACAAGGGTCATTTGATTTTAATGTTTGCACTGGTTAGACTTTCTTTCTCCAGTCTTCCCTCCCACGGCATCTCCAGCTCTCTCCATTTTCTACCTTTGAAAATGCTCCTTACATAGCCTTTAGAAAAGCATCAAAGGGTACAAACAATAACCTGTGCTTCACAGAGAAGCCGGAAGACGGAGAGGATGTGGAGCCTAAGCTGCCTTCCACTGGGCCCAGCAAGTCCCTCTCCAGAGCCTGTGAGGTGGCCATGTTGGGAGCTTTGGCCTGGGTCTGGCCACACAGCCCTGGGTTTGAGGATCCAACATCATGGCCAAACCCAGTACTATACAGCCACCAATACCTGTTTCACAAAATGTTTACTGTAATGAGGAAAAACACAGGCCCTGCTTAGACACTTTAAGAGCTAGAAATGGCTCTGTGTGAACACAGAAGGGAGGCAGTGCAGTCTCTGACCCTAGAATTAGAACTGGGTATCTGTGCACCATTGCATTCAGTGACTGGCCCAAGGTCACAAAGTAGGAGGCGGATGGCTTGCATCTACCAGGTTGTCAGCCCTCCAGGGCTGTACTGCACCTCCCAAGCCACACTGCTTCCTTTAGGAAAGTATGGCCACGCTGCTCTCATTCAGCAACCCCAGGAGAAAAAGACTATTTCAGGGTTATTTACTCAAAACCATTGGGTAAATTCTGACTCACATTAACGTTTCCCTTTACTCACCCTTTGAAATCAGAGCAACATGAGTCACCTTACTGTTCTATCCTCTTGGTTGGTGACCAAAGGGAAATGCTTCATTTTAAGAAGTAAGTCCTTGTGGCTGTTTTGGGTGAAGCTCTGAGAGTCACAATGAGGCCGGAACACCCCTGCAGTTGTGAGCCCAAAATGTCCTTATGGCACATGGGCCAGAGAGGCTCCTCCTTCCCGAAACAGGGTCTTCGCCAGGCCTTTATATTAAAATAGTAGAAACAATGGGATAAGAATGAGAATGTGAGTATATTTCTAAAAAGCAGTCATGAAGATTTTATTTCGAAACAGCAAAGTAGCATAACGAATGAACTACAGCCACATGCAGATGGGTGAATCTTAGCAATGTGATAGAAACGAAAGTCGCAAAACATATACTACACGATAGCTTTTATACAGTTTAAAGTAGCTAAAAAGTTTTAAAATACATGCAGTTTAGGACTACAATAATCTACATCGACAGAAAAGCTAGGAAAACCAGGATGCTGCTGGGGAGGATGGGGTGAGGTTGCTGGGGGAACATGTCATTAGCTCTGACTTATTTTCCAGACTGACTTTTGTTTAGGAGATGGGCTCGCAGATGTTTATTATATTACTAAAAATAAATCAATAACTGAATATAAGTTGGACATCTACAACCCAATGATGACAATTTAAGGATCATAATTAAGCCAATTAATACACACCAAATTGAAAACAAAACTGACGATTGTATTAGTTTACTAGGGCTGCTGTGACAAAGTACCATCAGCCAGGCTGATATGTTTAAAATGCAAACTGACCATAAACAAAATAATAGATAGCTTACATAAAGGTAAAATAAAAAGCACAAACATTGCCCCCAGAGCATGATATATAGTAAATGTTGGCCTGACCTGGGGTAGGTTTGTGATGTAATGACCTCCTATGCTTTGATGAAGCTTTATGGCTCATCTAACTGAGGCTCTCACCTCTAAGTTCAGTCATGCCTCAGTGTTTGAGTAGAAGGAACAGATGGGACATGGGTTAGTGGCTAAAATCAATTTCATCACGTCGACCTTGGTATCCTAGCTCTCTCCTACAACCAAGTCTCTTCCTCTTTTCCAAGGGACGTTCATTCCTGCTTCTTTCCCAGTTCCCCAACAACTGGCTTTCCCGTCCTTGAACTGAACTGTCTCCATGGCTGAGGCCCCACGCCAGCTGCTCCAGATTCCTTGTGCCACCATCTGCCTGGCTGGACTTCTACAGCAGTTACCCTTGACTTCTTTTTAGAGGTTCACTTTTGAATTTTTGGGCTAAGTTTATTTTTTTTATTTTTATTTTTTTTGAGACAGTCTCACTCTGTCACCCAGGCTGGAGTGCAGTGGCATGATCTCGGCTCACCGCAACCTCTGCCTCCAAGGTTCAAGCTATTCTCCTACCTCAGCCTCCCGAGTAGCTGGGACTACAGGTGCCCACCACCACACCCAGCTAATTTTTGTATTTTTAGTAGAGATAGGGTTTCACCATGTTGGTCAGATTTGTCTGGAACTCCTGACCTCGTGATCTGCCTGCCTTGGCCTCCCAATGGACTGAGTTTAAACCTGAGTTAATGGTATTATTCTCCATCTATCCCTTCCTTATACAGATTTATCTCCTGGTTTCATACCTATTTTGAGATTCATGGCAGAGAATTATGGAAATCTCTAGTAACACATTTCTGTCTTTAGTCGCATGCCCAGCATTTGAACCTTGCCTTTCTCTGTGAGTATTCCCAGAAAACCATCCCAACAGTACATAGTTTGGCCTTTATAACTCCTGATCCTCTCTGAGCAATCGTAGCCAGAAACCAGACCATTGCTTTAATTAGACTGGAGGAAATAGAACAACCAGAAGTTTTCAAAGATTGCAAAAGAGATTGCTAGGGAGGCTTAAAGGAAGACAGATAACAGATATCTTCTCAATAAAGGATGAGACGGGCCAGGCATGGGGGCTCACGCCTATAATCCTATCACTTTGGGAGGCGAGGTGGGAGGATCGCTTGAAGCCAGGAGTTGGAGACCAGCCTGAACAACATAGTGAGACCTCATCGCTATAAAAAAAAAGTTTAAAAATGTGCCCAGCATGGTGGCATGTGTCTGTAGTCCTAGATACTCAAGAGGTTGAGCCACAAGGATTGTTTGAGCCCAGAAGTTCAAGGCTGCAGTGAGCTATTATTGCACCACTGCACTACAGCTTTGGTGACAGAGTGAAACCCTGTCTCTAAAAATAAATAAATAAATACAGAGACAGTTATCAGATGGGCAAGGCTTGGTAAAGTAGAATTTATTTTGCTGTATGAGGTACTCTTGGCCTTCACACAAAGATGAGTAGTCACTCCCCGAGTTAGTGTGACACTGTCTGCTGATGTTGATCAAGATGGATACATTGACTTGTTTACTCTGTGTCACATACAGTCATTCCATGACAGTCTTCAAAATGCCACCGCGTATAGGCTCAGGATTAGATAGGACATTCTCTTAATGAAAGGACATAGGATAGCCTGAAATCATTGGGTGAACATATCTAGAGTCAGGGCAGGGACCACGGTGGTGAGAACAAGCACACCAGGAGGGAGCCAAGGCCGGGCCTCGGCTTTGAGCCTGCAGCACTGGGACAGGGGTGCCCTCTACCCCCAAGCATAGACACCTTGACTTTTGGCCTTCCCGGTCTGCTCAACCCATCCTAGCTAGTTGATATGCTGTGAAGGGGACACCTACCCAAGTAACAGGAATAGAAATCTCTATGTGGCACCAAAGCACTCCTGGCCCCCTACTCCAGACATTTAGGATGAAGGTCATTCTGCTGAGGAGGAAGATGACAGAGCCAGGGAGAAGAGCTTGGACTTCACATCCGCACCGTTCTGGATTCCAATCCCAGCTCTACCGTCGACGATTTGTGTGATTCCCGGCAAATCACCCGGCCTCTCAGTACAAATTTCTTACTCTGAAACACAAAGCTCATAACATCTACCTTTTCAGGATAAAATGTGAAGGATAAAATGAAATGATGTCTATAAAGTGTGACGCAGGGCTTGTCTTTAACAAGGGCTCATTGGCCTACCCTTCCCACCTCCTTCCAAGCACACAGGGCACGGCCTCCCTGAGCGCACATCCTCTGCCTTTTACATGTGTCCTGTTGAAATCTGAACAACCTGAGAGGTTTTTCTGTGGCTGCCGTCATCTGTTCTTTTTCACAGGAATAATTTCTAAGTGTACAATCTAACATTCTTTTGTTTTGTTTTGTTCTTTCAGAATTTCCCTTTCGTGTGAATCATATCCTTGGCCAAGCGGGGCACATTTATCGTATTTCTGAACTTTCTGAAGCCTATTTTCCAAAGTCCAGGTTCAGGTCACCTCAGCCTGGTGGTTCCTTTCCTCAATTTAATGCAGAATGACACAGTCATGTTTTTCTCTAGGTTCCTGGAAGTTACACAATAGCCATCAGGTTCTTTTTCATCAGAATGAAGTCAAGAATAGAAGTTCCCTTGTTGTTTCCTCTGCCTTCTTAGTGACGAGAGTATCATGAAGACGGGCAAGGATTTATTACATGGTTTACTTTGAGCGGAACAAGACTCCTAGTAAAATCGGAACCTCTGAACCTGATCACCATTACCACCTACATGGCCTATTAAGTATTTAAAATTGATTAAGCATTTTCCTGCATCAGAATAGAAAAACAGCACTAGCTTATATTTACTGTGCATTTTCAATGTACAGGGTACCCAGTTAAGCTTTTGGAGGACATTGTCATTTTTAAACTTTAAAACAGCCCTACTAGGTAAGGGCTATTCTTAGTTCCCATTTTACAGATATAAAAACTGAAGCACAAAGAGATTATGTACTTTGCCTAAAACCACATGGCTTGCAGGTAGGAAGGCCAGGGTTCTGACCCTAGAGCCTGTCTTCTACCCGCTGTCTGCTCTTGCTTCTCACACATGAGCTCGCATGCCAGCTCCCTAACTTGGGGGCTTTCTGACCTTGGGAAGGTTGCTCCCTGTCTCTCAGTTTTCTCATTTGTAAAAATGAGAATCACAGTATCAACACCACCAGGATTGTTATGCAAATGAAATGCCATCGCGTTTAGGAAGCAGGTAGCACCATTCCTAGTGAAGAGCAGGGGCACCAGGCAACTGCCAGAAGAGCATCACCACCATCGCCACATGGCCCCACTCCCCCACTGCACCTGCCCTTCACATGCCAGTATTTCAGAAATCACTTTTTATCTCATAATTGCTGAGGTTCCATCTCATAATCAATGCATACATTTGATGAGGGTTAGCTTTTCCCAAAAAGTTATTACTTGATAGCATGTCTTTCTATAAATGCCATCTCTGAATCAAGGAAATATAGTATTTCTACATGTATTTGTTTTATTTGTCTAGCTCGTTTACTAGGACAAGAGCCATAGTTTGAATTTTCCTGAGTTCTCTCAACATTTAGTACTGAGCCTCACTCCAAGTACTCAATAAATAGCTGTGGAGCACATACGTGTTTGTCGTAAGCAAATTCAGCTGTCCTGGTTTGTGTTGGGTAAAAGATGCTTTTTCCCTCCAAGTGCAGTATGGGGCCGGGATGGGGCAGGGCCGAGGGTATTTTCCTAGAGGGTCTTTGCGCCCTCCTGCAGGGTGGGCTGAGCACTTCCTAGAGCAAGAGTGACCAGAAACTGCACCTGTCTCCATGGAGCTTTCCCCGTCCTGGCTGTACCAGGACATGCATGACATTAAAAGCAAACAAGATTGGTGTAGCCAGAGGTAAAGGGAAAATTTATTTGTCTGGGCAACTGTACTGACCTCTGGCTCTGAGGATTTCCCTCTAAGAGGAGGAGGACAGAACTGGATTATGTTCTCCCAAGTTTTACTCTTGTAGGATTTTTTCTCCTTGGTTTTGGAGTGAGTGAGCATGTGTGCACATTTTCACACCCTGCTAGTGATTAGGACACCCTGATGCAAATGTCCACTCGGACTTTATAAGACAGTTCATGCGTTCAGGAATCAGGCCTGGTGAAGGGAGTACAGCTGTCTGGACCAGGTACAGGCCGATTCCAGGCAGGAATTACCTGAAACAAGAGCTCAGAGCTGGTGTCTTTTGGCTGCATCAGTTTTCATGCCAAGCCTTTTCAAGACTTTTATAACTCTCTAGCTAGCAAGCAAACAAATAAATAAAAATTAACTAGACCGAAAGTTGGTCTGCAGAACTTCAGCTTGAGATCATTCTTTTTCTCTGAAACTGAGAAAGTTTCTAAATATTGATCTATAAACAAGTGAAGGGGTGTCCGGACTCTGGGAACAGCTTGGCTTGCACTTTAATGGTTTCAAAATTAGGAGGAGCAGATTGCTGAGCAGCACTTTCCTCCAAGATTATCTTTTTTTATTAAAAAAGTGACAAAAACATTTGCGTGGGACAGACTTCAGTAGCACATATGCTGGTTTTTAAATATTCTACAAAGTTTCACTAATCGGATTTCAAAAAAGGTCAAAAGTTGTTCAGCTTATATTGTACACATGGAAACTTCCTTTTGGGGTTACAGGGGTTTTCTTTGTTTTTCTTTACATTTTCCTCTTTAGTTGCTCTTTTGATTGATGTGGCCAAATGCTGGAGTTGCTTATTGTGGGAAATGTGTCCTGCTTTTCTTTGTGTATTTATAGAAATTGAAACACACTTCACGATGAGCTCTACTCTCCTAATAAAAGGGAGATATGACATTTTAGACAATAACTTTTTAAACAGAATGTTCTGCTTTTTATTTCATTCAGCTCATGTTAGGCACAGAAGCAGCTCAGACAGATCGCACAATGGGAGTAACTCCTGGGGGGGTGGAGAGGGGTTGGGGGATGTGGGGGTACCCCCTCTCTCTGTTAGGGATTATTTGATTTGGTAATTAATAAAAGATAAAGAGGTCTTTTATGTGTTTTTCGCTAGAAATTTAAATTAACGTTCCTTCTCAAATGTTTCTCTCAGCTCTCTTCTTGCCCATTCTGCAGGGTGACTGTGCTGCACGGCTCCAGGGCACAGCTCCCAGTTGGTTCCATATGCGTGGTGTCTCTGTGCTGTGCAGCTCTGCAAGGAGCCTAACGGTGAACAGGGGCAATTGCCTTTCTCTCCCTACCATGAGATTTATTTCTGATCCTACTCCCTTATGACTTACGAAGCCCCACATAACTCTTCTTTCCTTCCCTCGTGTGAAGTTTCCCCTTTCATGACAGACTGGCAGTCTTCACTGAAACCCAGCTGGACTGCATCTCTCCTTAGATGAGACTCGAATGTCATGAGACTTGAGAAAAGCATGAAACAGTCATGTTTGACAAAGTGTCTACCTTGGGAACTAAGTTCTGAGAAATGCTTCTCAATGAAAAGGATTTCTGGTCAAATAATTTGGGGAAAAAGCTTTGCTATGGTTTGGATATTTGTCATTCCAAAGCTTATGTTGAAATCTGATCCCCAATTTGGAGATGGGGTCTAATGAGAGGTGTTTGGGTCATGGGGTCAGATCCCTCATGAATGGCTTGGCCTCCTCTGGTAGTGAGTGGGTTCTTGCTTTATTAGTTCCCACAAGAGCCGGACACCTCTCTGCTCTCTCTCTTGCTTCTGTTGTCTCACCATGTCGTCTTTGCACACATGGCCCCCCCTTTCCCTTCTGCCATGAGTGGAGGCTTCCTGGGCCCCTCCCCAGATGCAGATGGTGGCATCCTGCTTCTCGTACAGCCTGCAGAACTGAGAACCAAAAAAACCTCTTTTCTTTATCATTTTAATCACCCAGCCTCAGGTATTCCTTTGTAGCAACACACACAGACTAAGACAAGCTTCATAACACATCTCACTTTTGGGTAGTCAACTGATCTCAGTAATCAAGGTTAAAATAAGCTTGGGAGGGGCCCTGTGCTTAAAAAATAACCAACCAACCACAACAACAGCAAACACTAAACTAGGTTTAACTTCATCTCACCAAGAACTTCCAGATAATTTGTATTCATTTGTTGCATAACACTGGTAGTCCCTGGAACAGGCTTTGGGAATTGCTGTCCTAAAGCATCCTAGCTACCTTCAAGGCTCAAGGAAATCATAGTAATTTAACAGAACTGTTTAATCATGTTCCTTGGAGATGTAAGTAATCTCTATTATGTTTAAATTTTTACACTGTCATTCTGAAATAGATGACACCTAGAACTCAGGTTGGATTATTATCCTCAAGCCCCATTATGCAGAGACCATCTGGCTGTTGTACTTGAGAAAAGACAGTTACTACAATGAATCAAATCTAGGTGGTGAAATTAGAAAGAGCCAAACTGGAAATGTTGTAGAATAAGGCCAGCTGACCCCAGAATGGTCTTTTAAAGAAACAATACTGAGATGTGGCCCTCAAATGCACTCATGTAAAGAAACTTGAGGGCTGGGTGCAGTGTCTTACACCTGTAATCCCAGCACTTTGGGAGGCAGGTCACTTGAGTCCAGGAGTCTGAGACCAGCCTGGGCAACATAGTGAGACCTCGTCTGTACAAAAATGAAATAAAAATTTAGCCTGGTGTGGTGGTGTGTGCCTATAGTCCCAGCTACTCAAGAAGCTAAGATGAGAGGATCAACTTGAGCCCAGGAGTTCCAGGCTGCAGTGAGCAATGACCATGCCACTGCATTCCTGTCTGGGTGACAGAGTGAAACCTTGTCTCAAAAAAAAAAAAAAAAAAAAAGATAGGAAAAAAAACTTGATTTGATTGTGCCTTCAGAGGTTATCAGATTCAAAACAACTGATTTCCATTAGGAAACATCACACAAGGTTGATGTATAAACTAGAATGTGATGATTGCTCTCTAGTAAGAATAGACACGTCATGGGCAGCCATACGGTCATAGTGGCTAATCAGTACACTCTCTTCATGGGAAAGCTGCATAGGAAGCCAGAAATTATCATCATAAGGCTGTTTCATGAGCAAGAAATCTGAGCAAGGGAATTTCATTGGATAGCAGTGTTCACTAGAGCCATAGACTTTCCAAATAGAATAATAACTACCCTGGCGGGTCCACACATACTTGTCTCCTGAAGATGCACTGTATAGTCTTCCTAAGTGAGACCCACTTTCACTACATTTTGAAGACTGTTCCTATTGGGAAGGAAGAAAGAAGGGTTCCAAACCAGGTTCCAGGCCTGATTTCATGCTCTAGTTGTCAGGGTTACACTTGGTTATTATCTGGATCATCTAGACTTGATGCTTCCTGTCTCCAAGAGGGTGCTTTCTGCAGACGGCTAATCACAAATACCCTATTGCTCTCAGACAGTATGTCCATATATTTGGGCAACCTTATTTCCCTCCATGCGTCCTGACTATTCTATGGTCCTGCTTGGCTGTCCGGACTGGTCTGTCTTTGGTTAGAGGCATGCAGAGAGAAGGGAGAATGTAAGGATAATGCCCCTTACAGATTCGCCATTTAAGAATTTCTCTATACAAATAACTTTCTTCCCCAGTCTGGTCTGCTTCTTGTGTTAATTCAAGGCAACTGAAGCCAGCAAATACAGAAATACTCATTTGCTAAGCTCCTATTATGTCTAAAACAATATGTTTAGCACTGTTGAGCAATTCGAAACAGAAAGACAGGAATTCTGACCCATGTTTCAGAGTTATGCCTCTCATGAGCCGTGCAAGGTCCACATACATTTGTATCTTGCCACAAGGTCAGACTTTTATTGATACTGTTTCAATCACAAAAACCATGAGCTCAATGGAGTTCCCAAGAAAGAGGTTCTCCTCAGAACTTCCCATTCACTCGGTAGTCAGAATAGCGGGCACACAGGCTCAAGCCACTCCACAAGTCAGTCAATACTGAAAACCATATGTAATAGAATACGTGGTCACTATATACATGTTAAACATTCCACAGCTCACAAAGTAACATTTAACATCAAGAGAAAAGGGAGAGAAAAAAGAGTTAATGAACCATTGCAGGGAGAACAACGAAGACAAAAAGAATCTCCTGGCTTGGCCTGGGCAGTCCCTCAGTCTCGCAAGGAAGAGTCTTTGATGTGGGCAGAGCCTTTGTAGGCAGATGCCAGGTGCTTATCGCAACTGATAGCAGGACTGCGTCGGTTGTGTTGAGCTGCTGAAGCCTTACTCTTTTTATGGCCACAGAGTCCTCTGGTGAGGACTGATAGTGGAAGAATGTGCTTGTTTGTATCCTTATCTGGTTGGATGTAGTCATTATTTGTTAAGCAAAATATCTTGTCCCTGTTGGCAAAAAGTGTCATATGAAGTATAAGATACAGTTTTTTTTTTCTAAGATGGAGTTACTTATGTCAAGGATGCTCTATACCATGCCCGTTTACTGAGCTTACCAAATAGTTCTCAAAACATCTCTGAGTGTGCACCAATTTTATTCGCACCATGGAATTGAAACTGCTTCCCCCATCTGCTTCATCCCATTTCTCTGGTACCTTTACTGTCACAGTCTTATTCTGTTTCTCTCCTAGCACTAGACCTAGCTGCTTCTTCAAACTTGAACTTCTATACCCACCCTATCTAAAGCAGTGACCCATAACTCTTCATCTTATTTTGTTTGTTGAAACATTGGTCCTTATCTGAAATCATTTTGCCATTTTATTGTTTAATCTCTGTCTTCTCCATCTAGAAAATTTCAGCTCCATGCCTTGGTCACGATGGTGCTACTGTGTCCTTAGTACCTAGAGCAGACTTAGGACCCAGTGGGAGCTCAAGAAATACTCACTGGGAGTGTAGTGACGGAGCAGGGAGAAGTGAGTGAGTCAATGAGTCTGATCTTGTAAGCACCACACCTGAAAGCTTCTGTCAGAGCCTGATTGCAGAACAGCAGGGCGTGCGTATTTCTTTGTTCTACAAGACGACATTTCTAGTAGGTGGTAGCAGGTAGTGCTATTGCTCTGTCAAAAGAGCCACACTCAAAGTCCATGTTATTTCACAGGCCCTAGGAAGTAACTTACTGGCAGAAACAAACAGGTCTTGGTTGACATAGAACTAAGTGGGAAAACAAGTGAGAACTTACCTTTGCTTTGCTCAAGGGCAGAAAGGTTTTAACAGGAAAGAAAGAAGGGACAATGAGTTAGAAATACGGAATATGGTAGAAGGGGTAATAACAGTGATAAAATAAAAGAATTATAAATTATCATGGGATGGCCACTCCAAGGACATCACATTCAAGCCTCTACCTTTGCTGTTTGCTACAATGACCCTGAGAAGTGGCCATCTTTTCTCAGTACAAGTTTCCACCATGATGGGGAGTTTCATACAGTGTCACTGATTGCAGCTAATGTTTATCTAGCATCCACTTTGTGTCATCCTGGGCTGCAAGGTGTCCTGCACAGGGTGCACACTGCATTTGCAGCGATGATGACGTGAATGGCAGCTCCTAGATCTGTGTGGCTGGGTGTCGCCAATGCCATGTGCTACCTAAGTTCACCCACACAACCCATCATGGTAGGCACATGGCAGCAAGTGGCAGGGCTGGGAGTTACACACAAAAAGTTCCTCCCTCAAATGAACTGACACCCTGACTTCATATCACAGCTTTTTTAGCCACAATCCTTAAGTGTTCCTACAGCATTTCCTATCTCTTCCGGCCTTTTCTATCTCAGTCTCTTGTTTATTTCCATCCCCCAATTTTTAAGCTCTTGTTTTAAAAGTATATATGCTGGCCGGGCGCGGTGGCTCACGCCTGTAATCCCAGCACTTTGGGAGGTCGAGGTGGGCAGATCACCTGAGGTCAGGAGTTCGAAACCAGCCTGCCCAACATGGCGAAACCCTTCTCTACTAAAAACACAAAAAATTAGCCGGGTGTAGTGGTACTTGCCTGTAATCCCAGGTACTCAGGAGGCTGAGGCAGGAGAATCGCTTGAACCTGGGAGGTGGAGGTTGCAGTGAACTGAGATTGCGCCACTGCACTCCAGCCTGGCGACAAGAGCTAAACTCCATCTCAAAAATAAATAAATAAATAAATAAACAAATAATAAACCAAAAACACAAAAAAGTATATATCTGCTTATTGTTTTTAACATTCTCCTCCCCTGAATGTAAACTCAGGTGGTAGACCGTGTGCCACCTTACTCACCATCGAATGCCCGCTTTATACACAGAAAGTATTCCATGAATATTTCTGGAAAGCCTGAATGCTCCATAGGCATTTGTGGACGGATGCCTCAATAAAATGAGCCCAGGTCTTCCAAGTATTCTTCCTATGACATGGTACCTATCCTGTCATTTTCCTGTATCATCGTTAAAGTATCATCACAGCAGGCTTGTCTCCTCCCCTTTCTGTCCAGGCTGGCGCCCAAGAATTCGTTAGCTGTGGGGCGAGGAGGCGGCTGAATGAGTTAACAAACTGCCCTTCCAGTCGCTTTGGATTTTGCCTGGACTCCAGCTCCGTGGGGTGCTAGTTAATGTTTAGTGAGCGGCTCTCTTCACTCCCACCCGCAAAGCAGGGCTGTGTCATGCTGCCATCTCCGCGGCGTAAATACTCCCGCCGTGGCTGATTTCAAGGTACCCAAGGGAGGTCGCTGGCCGGGGTTGGGGAGAGCCTCTGACTGTCACAGAGCCTGCTCCAGCCCCACCCGTCCCCATAGACAACAGCCTCCCGTGTTCCCTGAGAAACAGCACCTGGCAGAACCCATGCGTCTGCCCCATGCCCACCCTGAGCTTCCCTATAAATCCAGAGTTAAAAAAAAAACAAACAAACAAAAACCAGAAATAAGGGGAATGGGAAGGGAAG
Source organism: Pan troglodytes (assembly GCF_028858775.2). Lineage (NCBI taxonomy): Eukaryota > Metazoa > Chordata > Mammalia > Primates > Hominidae > Pan > Pan troglodytes. The sequence continues at coordinate 124,527,763 of NC_072401.2, forward strand.
AAGAGGGGACTAAATTTCTTGTAGGTCCACTGCCTGCTTCTCATTAGGCCTTTGGGCACATGGACACGTGCCTACTTTCATGGCTTCCCTGAAACACGTCAGCTTATTACAATTACTTGTTTTCTTCCTCTGGCCAAAATCAGTGGGGAAAAAGGAAGTCGTTCTTTTGTTGCTGTTTTGGTTTCTTTTATTTCACTACATTCATTTCTTTTCTTCCCGCAGCTCCCACAACAGGTGGTGTGACTTAAAAAGACATAATTCAGTATCACGCCCTTCAGTGAGCGTGTGGTGTCCCACACAGAAAGCTGGGATGTCCTCAGAGTACCAGGTTTGTGGGAGTTTTTTGTTTGTTTGTATTTTAGAGTATGCTTCAGAACTGTAATTTATTTACCATGTTTTTATTTGGGTCAGTGGGAAAGGGCTAGCAATTAGTTATTTTGGCAAAGGTTCAGTTATGCCTCAAAAAGGAACACAGACTTAACATGTTATATAATCACTCTTAAACCACCTCTGGGAAGTTCTCCAAGCCCTGTGTGTCAGTCTCCATTGTGCTTGTCTGGACACAACCTCTACAAGAATTTCTATTTTATAAAGCAGGGTGGGGAAATGCCCAGAGACAGAGCTGAGTCCAATTGCAAGGTGACTTGTTATGGGGGAGCTAAAGGGAAGAGCTTATCTTATCCTGAAATCTACCACATTAGTCTATAGGTAAGCCCAGGTCCTCCAGACCACTGGACTCTGTATTGGTAAATAACTTTGCTCCAGAATCTAATTATGTCTATGGGTGATTCTTTCAATTTTTATGTAGTAAACTTTTTATTGAAGTCTAACATGCACTTAGAGAAGTGCACAGATGATAAGTATACAACATAAAAAGTTACCACAAAAAGAATATACCCACTTAACCACTTCCAGGTCAGGAAGTGCACATGACCTGAAGCTCTCACAGCCTTGTCCAGGTACTACGACCACCCCTCTTCCCCAAAGGTGACTACTAACACCTCTATGGAAGAGTTTTCATTGACTTCTCTGATTCTAAACCGAAGTTCTGATTGTTTTTCCATAGTGATCTAGAAGGGCTCTACTTTAACCATGTTTTTAAAACAGGATCAGGAAGTTGGGGAGCATGTGTTGGTCACATTACTGAGTCAGATGCTGTAACCTGGGTGGGGGTCAGGGCCACCCCTAGGACATGCAGGAGTTGGGCATATGTTTTTTGCCAGGTCCCTGTCTATATAAATAATTTTACTTTTTTAAGTGTACTGCAAAATTCATGGTGCCATATGAGATAGAGTGATTAATCATAAAGATTTATAAGAATGGTTAGAGAAGTACTGAAGGGCTGGTTTGTTTCCTAGCCAGTACACCTGGCAATTCTTACTAGTGTCCGGGCACTGTCTCTTCCTCTTCGGGTCCAGGAAATATCTCTTCCTGTTCTTTATGGTCAAGAGTCCCATTTCTGGCAAATTTCGCATTTCCCTCACAAGAAAAGGTAGTAATGCTGTTATTTTTCACAATATCCTAGGACTGTGCCAGACTGAATCATGAAACAATAGAACTCTTCTTGCTTGTTTCGAATGTCATTTATTTAATTCCAGTGAGGTTATTACTCGTGATGCTGCATCATCCACCATGACATCTGTGCATACCGGCTTACAATGACACCCTCCAAGTTCCTGTGCCTTGTTGATGGTATCCACAAATGTGGGAAGTTGTGAATGATGACTTGTTTTCTGGTCATGTTACATTTACCGTTAGGAATTTTACAGCAGTCACATAGAACGATGCATCTTCCAACCCTGATTTTCTTGAACTCTAAGACCATAATCACTGCATTTATAAAATGAGATCTCTTTCAATGCTGACTACACCCCTGCCTTCTACCCATGCCCACCAGCAGGGAGGATAGTCAAGTGCCATGAGCAGAGAGAAGGGTCCCATTCTCAAGGTAATGTCTGTCCCTCCTCTGGCACAGCTTAATACCAACCCAGAAGAGCATAATGTTACCACATCAACTGGAGGCAAAAGAAAACATCTATCAGCAAGACCTGTTGGCTTTACTTTGCAAGGGCAATGAAAGTTCTTGGACGAGATAGGTGCTGTCACCCCTGGAAGACTGCCTAACATGTGGGAGGGTGTGGGGGATTGCCCTAGGTAACAGCAGTGCATAGGGTTAAGGATGCCTGCTGCCATCTCCAATGCCTTTAGGATCAAAGGCAGTTCCGCAGTGGAAATATGGATGAGCAAGAGCCAACGCTCAGGTCCGCACATATGGCCCAAGCCCAAGGACCCTCAGTAGCTCAGAGTCCTGAACTCTTCCTGTGTCTGGTATGAGTGAGAGTCGCTCCAAATCAGTGTGTCAATACCATTCTGCTTGATCAGTCGGGGACGATTTCATAATAAAATACCCTGCCCACCACAGGGCTCCAGTTTGATACCATACATGTGAGTCCCAAAACTCCTCATACCATCTGGCCCACCCCAAGAGCAAAGCAGAGGATCAGAGAATGCCCAAAGGGAAGAAAGAGGGATATATGCTTCCTGATCTGAGTTTGGGTTTCCCTTTCTGAATGGCTCTGCAGACTCTGGCAGGTCTTAGGAACCACGAGGAGACAGAAACTTTCCAGGAAGCCACTCCAAAGTGCAGGACCGCCTGTGGCGTGGGGCCCGGCTCTCTGGGTTGGAAGGGAGGTATTGATGTTACTAAGATTACCAAGGTAGGGCTTCGTGCATCAGCCTTCTTGCTCCCAGGGTCTTCCCTTGCACTCCTTATTTCCTAAATGATCTGCTATGACCCCAAGAAAAAAAAAGAAAGGTATGTTTGTGGGGTCTTATTAGTAAAGAAGTATGATACTGTAGAACTCATCTATGTCTTCAGGTCAATCTTGGCTATTTGCTACTTACATGTCTTTGGGCATGCTATTAGCCACCACATTACCCAGTTTCCTTATCTATGAAATGGGCATAGAAATAATACTCAATAAAACTCACAAGTTGTTGTCAGAATTAATACGAGATAATATACGTAAAAATATTTTGTAAACTTGTAAGGACTATCCAGATATGCTTGTGTTTTTTCTTAAAGAAACATTTGTATTTTAAAAATATCTGCATGTACTAACTGTCCAGCTGAGTTCTTTCAACTCAGTTCATTCTTTTTTTTTGAGTCATAATTTAGAATTTACACTGACATATGATTTGAAATCTATGCCCTGAGTCCAGTAAAGGGTTCCATGGTCCCTTCTATTATTCCCTTTTACTCTTCTTGGACACATGCTTGACTTTGAGTCCCTGATGCTGGCCTGCCCCAAGCACTAACCTATGCATTATATTTACCTTCAATAATATAATCTCAAACTTATCAGGTGTTTTTGTTTGTTGTTGTTTCTTTTTGCTTTTTGAGACAGGGTCTCACTCTGCTGTCACCCAGGCTGGAAGGCAGTGATGCCATTATAGCTCACTGCAGTGTTGACCTCCTGGGCTCAAGCGATCCTCCCTCCTCAGCCTCCCAAAGTGCTGGAATAACAGGTGTGAGCCACTGTGCCAGGGTAATCCATCAGTTTTGATAAGACACATTTACCTACATAACCTGGATAACTAAAGAGAGGTTAATCAAGACTGAGGGCATCCTTGGCATAGCCATCATAAGCCCCAAGACAAGCTTGTGGCAGATAGGTGAGAACAAGGAGCACAGTGGGACAGTTTCCAAGTAAGGCTTGCCAGGCAACCCCTGACGTGGCCCCCAACCATCCCCACCTGCAGGTGTTCACACCTTCATCTAGTCCCCTTCTCTTGAGGGTGGGCTGCCCTACTGGCTTACTTCTGTGAATAGAATACAGAAAAGGAACTGGGATATCACTTCTGTAATTAGACTATGTAAGGCTGTGCCTTTTGCCTTCCCGGTAGACTGTCTTTTTGGCTTTGATGAAGCAAGTAGCCATGTTAGGGGGGACCACATGGTAAGTAATTGAGGGCAGCCAACAGCTCACAAGAAACTGAGCCTTACCAACAATCACATGATCCTGAAAGTGGATCCTTCCCTGATTCCCTCATCTTCTGATGAGCCCCCAGTCCTGCTAACACTCTGACTGGCCCAGCTATGTGAGTCTGTGAGAAACTGTGTGTTGTTTCAAGCTGTTAATTTCGTGGTAATATCTTATGCAGCAATAGATAATAAAGATGAAAAAAATTCTAAAAATTAACAAATGTAAACTTTGAAGACAATCCCCTACTCGAGAAGATTATGTCTTCAATATCTTTAAAAGTGTAGATTAATTCTATTCCAGTGGATACTGTGACAAATACACTTACAAAATTATAAACTCATTTAAAAAATGAGGCTCAGGAATAATGATTTTTTGAATTCATTGTCTATCTTCTAAACTGGTTACCTTTCTCAACTCTGCTATTCCTGCCAGATAAATAACAATAATTATTACTATTATTATTATTATTATTATTTTGAGATGGGGTCTCACTCTGTCTCCCAGGCTGGAATCCAGAGGTGTGATCTCAGCTCACTGTAACCTCCACCTCCCAGGTTCAAGCAATTCTCCTGCCTCAGCCTCCCGGGTAGCTGGGATTATAGGTGCCTGCCACCACCCCCAGCTAATTTTTGTATTTTTAGTTGAGACAGGTTTTACCACGTTAGCCAGACTGATCTCGAACTCCTGACCTTACTGCCTCAGCCTCCCAAAGTGTTGGATTACTGGCGTGGGACACCACACCCGGCCTCTGCCAGATAAATTATTATTTTTAAATGTATCTTAGAACCTACACATCTGTTTATTTTATGGTTGAAATGCACTGGAGTTCTCAAGAGGTTGCATGACACAAAGCTTATTAGGGTTACAGGCAGCACACGGTGTCTGGTTCCAGCTCTTTCTGGCATGTCCCTCCTTTATCTCTCATAACCACCAAACATTGCCGGTCCTTCTGCAGTCAGGCTTGGTCCCACTTTCTCTAGTCCCGCCGCCCTTGCCCCAGCTGGCTCCCCAACCTCCCTCCTCTTTGTGGCCCTCAGCATCCCCTCCAACCCATTCTGCCTGCTGCTGTTAGGATGATCTTCCTACAACTTCACTTTCAACCGGCCCCTCCCTTGTTTGGGCATCTCTAAAGCCTACGTGTTCCTTTCCAAATCAAATCCAAACTCCTCTGTCTGCTTTTCAAATCCTCCTGAAACCCAGCCCCAGCCTCTTCCCCACTCCTCCCAGCGCCGAGGCCTGCATCTCTCCTGTTCCCTACTATGATACACTTCCCGCCGGTCCTTGCTTTTTAAAAACATTAGGTTAGGCTCTCCTCTCCCCTCCTGCTTTTCCTTCTTCCTTTCTCATTACTTAAAAAAGAACTCCAAAGACTGTCTTAAATTTCATTTTCTTCTTCTCATCACTTCTCATTATCTAATATGATATACTGTACTTCACTTATTCAATTATTTATTTTTATTTATTTATTTTTTTTGAGATGGAGTTTTGCTCTTATTGCCCAGGCTGGAGTGCAATGGTGCTATCTTGGCTCACCACAACCTCCACTCCCGGGTTCAAGTGATTCTCCTGCCTCAGGCTGCCGAGTAGATGGGATTACAGGCATGCACCATCACGCCTGGCTAATTGTGTCTTTTAGTAGAGACAGGGTTTCTCCATGTTGGTCAGGCTGGTCTCGAACTCCCGACCTCAGGTGATCCGCCTGCCTCAGCCTCTCAAAGTGCTAGGATTACAGGCCATTTATTTATTTTTTTAAGAGACGAGTTCTCACTCTGTCACCCAGGCTGGAGTGCAGTAATGCAATCACAGCTCACTGCAGCCTCAAACTCCTGGGCTCAAGCAGTCCTCCTACCTCAGCCTCCCAAGTAGCTGGGACTACAGGTGTTTACCATCATGCTTAGCTACTTTTCAAAATTTTTTTGTAGAGGTGGGATCTTACTTTGCTGCCCAGGCTTGTCTTGTACTCCTGGCCTCAAGAAACCCTCCTTGGCCCCAAAAGCATAGTGATTACAGGCATGAGCCACTGCACCCTGTGCTGTACTTCATTTATTCATCCTGTTTATTGTCTGTCTCTCCCCATAGAATGGAAGCTCCATGATAGCAGGGACTTTTTTCTGTTGTTTTTTTTATTTTTTATTTTTTGGTTTTTACTATTTTGTTCACTGCTATAGTTTCAAGACCTAGAATAATATTCAATAAATATTATTGAACAATATTCAATATTTAACATATTGATATTGAACAACATTAAATAAATATTTGAATAAATAAGTGAAATTTCATTTGGTCTATAAAGTTCTCCCTCACACTACCTTTTTTTTCCCTGCAAATGCCTATACATTTTGATCTGTTTAGCGCTTAATCAGGCCTTAATTGTTTCATGTGTTTCGTTTGGTTTCTCTGTGTTGTAGGATTGTTGTGTTTGTGTGTGGATGTCCAAAAAACTTCCTTGCCCACTTGTTCTAGAAATATACCTGTCACCTCATCCCACCTAACATTTCCCCAGACCACAGAGGTGAACACAAGGCCCAGTTTGGGTCAATTACAGAACCCCAATACCCTGGCCACAGAGAATGGCCAAGAATGAGTATTTGACCCATCCAAGGGAGGTTCGAGGCCTTTCCCAAGACTTAACCTTTCAGGTTCCTGTAGCTTGTCCTTTCATTCCATAAGCTACCCTTCCAAAAAGTTCTCCTTTTTGCTTAAGTTGGTTTGAGTTAGGTTTCTGTCACATGTAACATGGAAAGTCTTTGTCCTGTTCTTTATATTTTTTAATTTTCAGGCCAATACATGCATTTGGTTGAATATAGACTTATTTCACATTCTAAGCTGTAGGTAATTCAATACAGTATATTTTCCCCATATTTTCATAATGATTGCAGGAAACAGTGCATCTGATACTTGATTATGTGGCCCAGCATAATCTATACGAGCAACATAAGATAATAGCAATGTCAGTAGTGATGGAGGGAAAAAATAGATGCAAATGGCTACTTTTAAGTAGAGTACAGAGTATACTTCTTATGGTTCCATTTTCCAGGTGGAAGAATTTGGACTCAAAGAAAGCAAGCATCAGCCCTGGGTTTAGTAGGGGCTTGTTGCAGCTTTCTAAATTCTGTATACAGTCATGTCAGATCTGGGTGAATTCTGATTCAGCTTTTTAATAGCTTGGCCAAGTTATCTACCACCTTACTTCCATTTTTATCATCCAGATAAGTGAAGATAATAACCACTTATTTCCTAGAACTGTTTGAGGATTTTTTTTGAGATAATGTGTATAACTGGAAACAGAGCTTGAGGCAAAGGCTTATGTACTTACATTTGTATGGGGGAGTGCAATCCAGGAAATCATGTGTGGGGGTTAAAGGGCAGAGAGGTCGGGAAGGAAGGGGACAGACACACCAGAGTGCATCATCAGGAGAGCCACAGCTCACTATCAGGTACAACCAAGCCTACCTGTTCTCACAGTTCTGCCTCCCAACCATCTGCAGCTCTCCTACTCTCAGTACGGTTTGTCTGGGTGGTGGAAGGGAGGACACATTATTTACCACTCTCATTGGTTAAAGTTTGCCCACAGGGTGTCTGCTTTCTGCACTTCCGGGTGTATGACCTAATCTTTCTAGAAGCTGACCCAAGAGGCTCCACAATGTGAGCCACAAAAAGTCATCAGCATTCCCTACCTGCCTCTCTGCAGTCTGCAGCATGATGGGCTGGCCAGATGAGCTCTTGCAAGAGCATGGGCACCAAGAGATATCACTGAATCTCACGGCTCAGTGGCAACCAGAAGTCCCAGAGCAGGAAAGGGGAGGTCCATGCAGTGTGAATTGAGGTAGTGGCAGGTCATGAGTGACATGAGGAATTGCAAATAGCTGCTGCAGCCGGACCAGCCTGCTAAGCAGGTGGAACACTGTAACAGCATGATCCTGCCAGACGGCAGCAACAAGCTTCCTTCCTACCACAGACAAAATGTTTCATCTACAATCTCCAAGAATGCAGCTGCTGGTGGGCCATCTTGGTCATGAGCAGAAAACCATGGTTGCATAAATCTAGGGGGCCTTCTAAGCTGCCAGAACAGTAACCATGCCTAGTATGGGGGCCTGAATTGGAAGATGCTCCCATAGTGTCAGTTTCCTTCCTCCCTTAGGTGGCTGAAACATGGAAGGCCTGCAGCTCTGACGTTATGAAAATGAAATTCTATTAAGAACAAGCAATGAGAGATGGCTTAAGTTGACTAAAGGGGATGTTAGCTTTAATATTGTGAAGATGACTGAAACCATATTGGTGAATACTTGAACTCATAGGATAAAAGAAACCTCAATATATAAATATGAGTGCTTTTATTTTACTAATTTTTTAAAGAAATGGAGTCTCACTATGTTGCCCAGGCTGGACTTGAACTCCTGGGCTCAAATAGTCCTCTCCCCTCATCCTCTCAAGTAGCTAGGAATACAGGCAAGAGCCACCGTGCCTGGCTAAACATAAGTGTTATGACTCTCCTTGTTTTCCCTAGTCAGTGGCAGGTGAGCCATCCATTTGGGTAATATTGTTGACCACACACTTGCCAGCATTTCCCCTTTCTAAATACCACCAGTTGTGGCCATGATTTATATCTGACTGTGTCTATGCTCAGTTTCTCAGACACTTGGCTTTTGGGGGTGAGTCTCTAATGCATCGATGCCTTTCGAATTTCTATAGTGGTTTGGGGCTTCCTGAATTCTTATTTTTCTATTGAAAGTTTAGAGCTACTTCCTTACCCACCTCTGTCAGGGCTGGCCACTCTTTGAGAATAGCCTCCAGAGGCTAGGCGCAGTGGCTCATGCCTGTAATCCCAGCATTTTGGGAGGCCAAGGCGGGCGGATCACCTGAGGTCAGGAATTCGAGACCAGCCTGACCAACATGGAGAAACCCCATCTCTACTAAAAATACAAAAAATTAGCCAGGCTTGGTGGCACATGCCTATAATCCTAGCTACTCGGGAGGCTGAGGCAGAAGAATCACTTAAACCCAGGAGGCGGAGGTTGTGGTGAGCTGAGATTGTGCCATTGTACTCTAGCCTGGGCAACAAGAGTGAAACTCTGTCTCAGAAAAAACATTAAAAAAAAAAAAAAGATTAGCCTCCAGGAGAGTGTGGAGTAGGCTGCTAGTTTGACTATTAAGACATCCAGAGTTCACACACTACCTCCTGGGCTTGATAAAGGGACATGGTAGCAACAGTTCTTACAACAAGGTGACCCCACAAGACATCTTTGCCATGAAGTTGACCATTCTTCACGTAGATATTTAATTTCCCAGAGCAATTCTACAAAGATTGCCCAAATCTGGCCACTGGCCAAGTAGCATGAGTTATCAGCTTTTTCCTTACTGTGGGATAATTTGTAGAAGCTTTAAAAAACTGCCTCAATGTGTGAGTTTCCTTGGACTGAAAGAAAAAAATAGAACTTAAAAGTTCCAGCTGTCTGAACATTTTCTACTTAAAAAAAATAAACTGAATTGGACAGGAAGATCATGGTACATGACTCATGGTAAACAAATGCCAAACACATGTTATCTTAATCATCCTGTACAAAATAAGGAAATTGTATGAATCCAAAAAAGAATTATCCAGAAAGGACAAATGAAGGATATCCAGAAGACAAATTTGAAGGTTTTGTTTTTTACAAATTATTAATTTATATAGCTCCAAACAGCCACAGTCAGAATCGGTCAGAACATAGAAATAAGAACATTTAGGTATCCTTCAACCTATATCAATTTCACTCTGTTAGGTTTAGTTAATCAAAGTGTTCATTTAGGAAAGACTCCATTAACTTTTTGCAACCATATCCTGTTTTGAATGATCAGAATCATAACCCTTGCTTTTATAATAAGCAGTATAACTAAAATCTACTGAGTGCCATGAATCATGCATGTATTCTGCTAAATGATCTAGTATTAAAAAATCTGTGTATGTTATCATCCTTTCCTCAGTGGAGTTTTTAATCTAGTTAAATGAATGGGTATTATGCATGTAGTGGTCAATTTTATGTGTTAACTTGATTGGACTAAGGGATGCCCAGATAGCTGGTAAAACATTACTTCTGGGTATGTTTGGAAGGGTATTTCCAGAAGACATTAGCATTTGAATCAGTAGACTTAGAAAAGAAGCCCTGAATAGAACAAAAGGGTTGGGGAAGAGCAAATTCACTCTGTCTTTGAGCTGGGACATCTGTCTTCTTCTGCCCTTGAACTGGAACTACATCACTGGCTTTTCTGGGCCTCCATCTTGCAGACAGATGGCAGATCATGGGACTTCTTAGCCTCCATGATCATGGGAGCCAATCTCTCATAATAAATAAATACATAAATATCCTATGGTTCTGTTTCTCTGGAGATCTCTGACTAATATAACATGTAAATTCCATGTTTCCTGAGGCTGTAGAGAGCTAGTTTGGAACAGGCAGGTAATTCCTTTATGTAAGGTACAGCTTCCATAGAGCTGTGGGTAACGAAGTCTCTGATAACTTGGCATTGCCCACTTTGTAACATAATGCGAAATTAACTTGGAGGAGAACTAGGGTACTCTGACAGTTTCTGGAAAAATAAAGGGCGTGCTTTGCATATAGGCCATTGAAGGCCATAGTAGAAGGACAGCAGGGCTGGGATGGATTTGTATGCATTCTGTGTGGGGTTAGTGACAGGCAGAATCTAACAAAAGGACAGCTCTTTTTTTGCTCGGAAATGCTAAAGAATGTAATTCCCCAGGGTGGTGGAAACCAGAAGACATGAAAGGAGAGGGCTGCAAATAGCAGAGAGGATAGATTCAAAAGGATGGCCTATTTTATCAGCATCATGTAAAGAAAACAGTCTTTGGTAAACCTCAGGGAAAGAAATAGGATCAACCTTTGCATATAATTCCCCCAGTGGCATTGTTCAGGAGAAGCCCCCAAGACTTCCTGTAAAATGCCAAAACCAAGAAAGACATCTGAAAGCAGAGAGAATGGAGCAAAAGTTGCTAAGAAGTGAGTAAACCCGGAGGCTGCAGAGAAAGCTGGCAGGAGACTGGGGCAGAGCATGATGGACACCCCTCGTTCCTGGGAGACCACCCAATCCACTCTGATGGAACAGTTCCTCCAGCCCAGGACTGAAAGTTTAGGGAAGCTCCTGTTTAAACAGAGAGTATCCCCTGGCCCATGAGGGACACTTGGAGCACAGAGCAACTTTTGACTGCTATTGTCTGATACCCAAAAATGCAAGATGGCGAGTTTTCTTCTCTTTCAAATAAAACCACCCTTTGCCCCATTGTAAACATTATGCTTGCAAGTGGGGAATTAGAGCCAGGTACTTACTGTGATCTTTAGGAAGATAATTTCACAGGTTGCTCACCAAAGGCCAGAGCCAATAAATTGCCCCATCCTTGTAAAGGGGCCTGGGCCCACAGAAGCTTTTTTGTGCAATATTCTTAGTAGTAACCTTAATTTATATTTTTTTCCTGCCCACACTGGGCCCATATTCCCACAAGATGGTGTTCAGCAGGAGCTGGTGGCAGCTGCCTCCTTTAGACAGCAGACTAAGGCATATTCAAATTCACCATAGGCCCCATCACTCCAGATTAGGTAACTTACCTTGAGGCTGCAGAACTGTCACTTATCAGAATGCTCATGTTGTTTTTGTTAGAATAGAAAACCATCTCAGTACCTGTATCTCTGAAAAAAGAGAAGAAGTGAAAGTAGACTGAGAGGGTTGTGTATTTCTTATACCTGGGGCCCTTCACCTGTGTTCGCCACCTGCCTGCCTCGTCCCTGCAGCCTAAGATGTCCTCATGACATTTTCCCCATGCAACACTTTGTTTTTGTTTGTTTGTTTGTTTTTTGTTGTTGTTTTGAGACAGAGTTTTGCTCTTGAAGCCCAGTCTGGAGTGCAATGGCGTGATCTCAGCTCACTGCAACCTCCGCCTCCTGGTTTCAAGTGATTCTCCTGCCTCAGCTTCCCTCAGTATGATTACAGGCATATGCCACCACGCCCAGCTAATTTTGTATTTTTAGTGGAGATGGGGTTTCTCCATGTTGGTCGAGCTTGTCTCGAACTCCTGACCTCAGGTGATCTGCCTGCCTCAGCCTCCCAAATTGCTGGGATTACAGGTGTGAGCCACTGCGCCCGGCCGCAACACTTTGTTTTATTGTTAGTGCCAGATATCTCTAGTTTCTTGTTCATCATACCTGCCTCCTCTACCCCAGAAGAATTGTCTAATTATTATAAAAAGTATTTTGCTTACCAACCAATTAATTCTGCAGTCCCTACATAACAAAAATCCTGCCTAACTGAGACAGATTATATTTTCAAATTAGTAAATTTGAGATTTCAAAGTAGGATGGATATTTGAAATATGTTAAAAAGTCTGGCACCTGCAGCTTCACTCAATGAGAAGTGATTTGGCAAAAGTAAAGCATCCTCAGGGTGGGGTGTGGGAGCAGGAAGAAAGACGGATGCACAGAATCATCTTGTTTACCATGATCTGTGGCACAATATTCATATTTATTATTTACTCATTAAAATATTGGGTGTTTTCATGTCCTAAGGATTGTTTTTATTGCTTGAGTTTATAGTTGCAAAGCGATTACAACTGAGAAAGAAATCTGAATCCATCTATGTCTATACCAGGCTCTACAGCTTTTATTTGAGAATGAGCTGAAGATAAAAATATGCCGTATTTCTTTCCGTCCAACGTTACAATTTTTTTATTTGAATGCCTGTCTATATGTGGTTGTAGTGGGAGAAAGGTAGTTGCTGAAAAAATTAGGCATAGGGTAAATATTTGTGAATTGAATGAATGAGTGAACATGAGAGGTAACATCCAGAAGATTGACTCATAGCCCAGAGCGATTGGCAGTCAAGGCTGAGTGGAGATGATGGTGTTATGAAAGGCACACAGGTGTTAGGATGGCCCAGGTGAACTATGCAAACCCAGTGGCATCAGTTACTCACCAAAACTGGAGGGGAGGACTAGGAGGACAGACAAAAAATGGGAAAAAAAAGAGGGACAAGTAATTGACTTTATGCTGGTCAATTTTTCCTGGGTATTTTGTAGTCTTGCTATAATCACAGAACAATCGTGGTATTGATGTATCGCAAATATCCCAACTGTACAAACAAGAAAATGTAAGAGAGTGAAGTTACCAGTTCCTACTCACCTAAAAAGAAAGGCCTGACTTTATTCTACAAATATAAAACTATACAATTTTCTTTCTTTCTTCATTTTTAAAAAATTTAAGTTCAGGGGTACATGTGCAGGTTTGTTATGTAGGTAAACTTGTGTCATGGGAGTTTGTCGTACAGATTATTTCATCACCAAGGTATTAAGCCTAGTACTCATTAGTTATTTTTAAATGTTTTCATGTATGTAATCCACTGGTCAAGTTACAGTTTGTGGGCTTTCATATTCCACTATAGCCTGCCATGTCAAAGAAATGCAGCTCAAGAAGAGATGGAGATTTCTGTGTGAATGTAGCTGCACTCATCAGCATTCCCCCCTTGCCTCCTGGAAATCATCCAAAGGCAACAAGGAGAATGAAAAAAAAAAAAGAAAAAAAGAAAGCATGCTCCATTTTTGGTGAAACTAGGAGACAGGTATATTCTCCAGACTCTAAAATATGTAAAAGGCCACCAAATGCAGCTGTTAGTAGGAGGAAGAAGGGGAAAAGTAGAGAGAAACTTTATTGGGTAAGAGGGCCCAGGGTGGAAGATCTAAGTTAGTGCCAGCAAAAATACACTTACTGAAGGTGAGAGGCACATCCTGAGGGGTGAAAGCTTTCCCCCTGTGTAATAGATTGTATTATTTGCTCAACATATTGACTGATCCACCCCACTAGTCTCTTTCCTGTCATCCTGGCCCTTCTGCCCCTCCATGGACAGAAATATCCTTGCTAAAGATTGATCTTTCCCACCCCAATCGCCTCAGGCATGACCATGAAACTTGCTTTGTCTAGTGAAAAGTGAGTGAAGTGACAGGTACCACTTTTGAGCAGAAGCTTTAAAGAACCAGCATATGATTCTACCCCGTCTCTTTCTTCCTGCCAAAGACTGGCAGTGTCCCAGAAAGGGGTATTTGAATAAAGATGCTGCGTTGTACAGCACAGTCAACCCTCAGATCACCTTCAATGGCAGTGAAATGAGTGAGAAATAAACCTTTTTATAAGTCACTAAGATTTGGGGATCATTTGTTAGCACAACATAACCTAGCCTATGCAAACTGATACAAATGTTTTCAATAGTAGGTACAGTGATTATGATGAGCTGGGTTTGTAGCAGGAGACTCCTTGGATCTGGGTTGGTTCAGAAGAGCAGAAAAGATAGTTATAGGCAAAAAGCCACGTGTGCAGGAAGAAGTCTATCTATCTCTAGATCAGCAGCAGCAGAGAGGCAGCAACTAGCCTGGAAAACTAAGGGGAAATATACTTGTTTCACCATTGCCTATAGTAGGGCACCAGTAGATGTTGTCTAAAGAATAAAAGACTAAGGTTAGTAAATGAGGTAACAATAACAAAAATCAAAAGACTGCAACAAAAATAAGAACCTTTCTAAATGCTAGAAGAATAACATGCAAAAAAACACAAAACAAAGAATTCACATAATGGAAGACTTCCAACAACACTATAAACTGAATTGGCAGGATCACTTGAGCCAGGTTTCAAGGCCAGCCTGGGCAACATAGTGAGACCCTGTCTCTAAAAAAAAAGCCACACACACACACGTACACACACACAGAGAGAGAGAGAGAGACACGCACCTAAAAATGCAATGAAAACAAAAAACACAAAGGAATATTTCAGAATAATGCCCAAAGAAAAATAGGCTAAACTTACAAATGAAAGAAAAAGAGATTCTGATTTGATCACTATGTTGGTGGACTCTAAGATGGCCCTCTGTGACCTCTGCCTCCTGAATACATGCCTTTGTAGAGTGCCTGCCACTTTGGGAGAAAGGGGAATATGATTTGCTTCTAACCAGTAGAATATGGCAAAGATAATGGCATGTAACTCTCTTAATCGTAAGTTACATAAGACTCTATCCTGCTAGTCAGCTCTCTCTAGAGACATTTCTTACTGGTTTGATGAATTAAGCAGCCATGTCAGGAAAGCCCCTGTGATCTCTGCACTTGGCAGCCCCTAGGAACTGTTGTCTTCTAGGAGTGGGAGCGGGTTCCAGCTCCAGCTAACAAAAAGCTGGAACCCTCAGTACTATAAGCACAAGTATACAAATTCTGCCAATAATCTAAGTGAGCTTGGAGGCCGTGCTTCCTCAATCAAGCCTCCAGCTCCAACAACCTTGAGGGCAGCCCCATGAGATGCTAAGCTCAGTACCCAGCTAGGCACAGCTGACTCCTGGCCTACATAAGCCATCAGATAATAAATATATATGGTTCTAAGTTCTACGTTGTTATGCAACAACAAAAAATACAACCACAAAGCAAAATTCCATTTCATGCTATATGCAAGAGATATATCTGAAAGAAAATGATTTTAAAATGTTGAAAATAAAGGATGAGGAAAGGCATGTTAGGAAAATGCAAGGTAAGCACAGGTGCAATCATCAGAGGGGAAGGAATTCAAGACAAAACCATTATTTGAGGCAAAGAGGAATACTACAGAGTACAATTCAAAATAAAGCCCTCAGAGTCATGGCTTCACTATACCAAATAACATTGCCGCAACTTTCATAAAGCAGAAATGATAAAAAATTCAAAAAAGTTGATGGAAGTATGCTACTAGTAGATTTGTTGGCTTTCAGTTCATAAGAGATCAAGAATTCCAAAGAGAAAAGGTACAGAAGACCTAAATAATATAATGAATAAGTAGATAGATCTGTAATATATAAAGCTTTCCCTCCTAGGAATAGAGAACATATCGGGCTGGGCACGGTGGCTTACACCTATAATCCCAGCACTTTGGGAGGCTGAGGCGGGCGGATCACAAGGTCAGGAGATCGAGACCATCCTGGCTAACACGGTAAAACCCCGTCTCTACTAAAAATACAAAAAAATTGGCCTGGCATGGTGGCAGGCACCTGTAGTCCCAGCTACTTGGGAGGCTGAGGCAGGAGAATGGCGTGAACCTGGGAGGCGGAGCTTCCAGTGCACTGAGATCGCACCACTGCACTCCAGCCTGGGTGACAGAGCAAGACTCCATCTCAAAAAAAAGAATAGAGAACATATCTTTTGTTTAAGTGCTCTGAGCTGAAACCTTATACTAACCCACAAAGGAAACCTCAATAAATTCCTAGAAGTTTAAAGAATATATGGCTGGGTGCGGTGGCTCACGCCTGTAATCCCAGCACTTTGGGAGGCTGACGTTGGTGGATTATGAGGTCAGGAGTTTGAGACCAGCCTGGCCAATATGGTGAAACCCCGTCTGTACTCAAAATACAAAAATTAGCCAGGGGTGGTGGCATGTGCCTGTAGTCCCAGCTACTTGGGAGGCTGAGGCAGGAGAATTGCTTGAACCTGGGAGGCGGAGGTTGCAGTGAGCCGAGATCATGCCATTGCACTCCGGCCTGGGCAACAGAGCGAGACTCCATCTCAAAATAATAATTAAAAAAAAGAATATGGATAAAATTGTCTGATTTTGATGAAAACAATTCATTTATTAACAACAATAAAAACCTCTACCACATGGAAATTAAAAGCAGAAAGCAATAAAACGTGCACTTCTTGGCTCAAAGAGAAAATACAAACTGAAAATTAGAAAATACAAAGATTAGAAAGACTACATATGAGGACATAGGTGATACAGCTAAAACAATTTTTTTTTTTGAGATGGTGTCTTGTTCTGTCACCCAGGCTGGAGTGCAGTGGCACAGTCTCAGCTCACTGCAAGCTCCGCCTCCCAGGTTCACACCATTCTCCTGCCTCAGCCTCCCAAGTAGCTGGGACTACAGGTGCCTGCCACCATGCCAGGCTAATTTTTTTGTATTTTTAGTAGAGACGGGGTTTTACCGTGTTAGCCAGGATGGTCTCGATCTCCTGACCTTGTGATCCGCCCGCCTCAGCCTCCCAAAGTGCTGGGATTACAGGCATGAGCCACCGCGCCCGGCTGCTAAAACAATTTTTAGAGTGAAACATCCTATCCTTAAATGCTTATATCATTAAGCAAAAAAAGAGTGACTATAAATTGTCTTAAGAACAAGACGATATACTGAGAAATGCAAAAGTAGAAAATAAAATAAATAAGTAGAAAAATAAAAGTAGAAAATAATAAATTGGAAAGCAGAAAACAACAACAAATATAAATACATTCAAAATGAGTTTTCGATAAATGGAATAAAATAGACAAATTGATAGCTGAACAATTTGTTCACAGATAAGGACATATGCATGATCATTAATACAATCTCAAAATATGTTCTTGTACTACTACAAGACAAATGTAAATTAAAACCACACAGAAGTACCATTTTTTTACTTATCTGATTGACACACATTCAAACACTTGATGTTGCACTGTGTAGGTCAGGCTTTGGGGAAATAAACTGTCTTTAACTGTTCTAATGGCTGTGAAAAATTGTACGATGCCTAAAGATGGGCATTTGGAAATAGAGATAGCAAAATGACAACATAAGCCTGGCCAATCCACTTCAAGGATTTTATCCTGAAGATACATTCATATAACAATGAGGAAGTTTACTCATTGAAGCATTGCTTGTTATAGAAAAAGATTAGAAAAAACCTAAATGCCCATAAGTAGGAGACTGTTAAATAAATTATGAACTACATACAGTATACTGTGCAGCTGTAAACAGGAGTGAAGATATTTATCTGCTGATGTGAAAATATGTCCAAGATATAATATTATGTCAAAAAGACAAGGTAAAAAAGCAGAATATGTTACCATTTATATTAAAATGGTGGAATAAATTGAAAAATGCATATATTAATAACTTCTGGTCTGAACATTAAAAATTTTGAAAGGCCACTCAAGAACCTAATAGCTGTGGTTGCTTTTTACTTCTTGAGGGGATTAGGAACTAGGTAGATGAAGAATTTTTGTATGTTTTAATACTTTTTAATTTTGACACATAAAAATATTACCCAGTCAAAAAATGTAAAAAATAATTTCTAAAAAAACTATAAAGTTTTGAAATTTGCTATGTGATGCTAGATTGAAGCACAGATATTAACAATATTTTTTCCAGAAAAGGCAATCTTCTTCATAGCATATCATTTTGCAATTTATTTCTTCTATGATAAGAGTCTATGGCCCAGATATAGTATTTCTTAGTAATAATTATAACTGGAAGTTTAACTGTAAGGTATGGATCTCTTGATGGAATATGAAGATTAAACATTATCTTAAAATAATTGTGAATATCAGTAAACATTATGGGAACTCTATTTTACATATCCATATTCATCTACTTTTTAATAAGTTGATATACACCCCCATGGTTTGTTTATAAATACTGCCATGGACTGAACTGTATCCCCCCAGAATCAATCATATGTTGAAGCCCTAACCCCCAATATGACTGTATTTGGAGACAGGGCCTTTAGGAGATAATTAAAGCTAAATAAAGTCATATGGGGAAGGGTCCATTATCTGTTAGGATCAATGACTTTGTAACAGGAAGAAAAGAGCTCTCTCTCTGTCTCTCTTTCCCCGCCATGTACACACAGAGAGGAAAGGTCATGTGAGGAAGCACCAAGTAGGTGGTTGGGAATAGAGTCCTCGCCACAAACTGAACCCTGCCAGAACCTGGATCTTGGACATTGCAGCCTCCAAAACTGTGAGAAAAAAAATTTATGTTGTTTAAGTCACCCATTCTGTGGAATTTTGTTATGGCGGCCCTAGCAGACTAATACAAATACATATGTATACAAAACAGATGATCAGCACCAGTGTCTGTAGTAGTCAATCAGTAGGATGAGACTCAAATTAAATATGGGTGGAGTCTGGACACTGTCAAATGAGCTGTATTTTGAGTCTTTGCAGCTAGAAACTTAAGAATAAGACAGTCCTGTAATAAAGATGCCTGATATAGTTCGGGTGTTTGTCCCCTCCAAATCTTATGTTGAAATGTGATCCCAAGGGTTGGAGGTGGGGCCTAGTGGGCAGTGTTGGATCATAGGGACGGATGCCCTTGAATGTGGTAGTGCTATCCCCTTGGTGATGGGTGAATTCTCACTCTATTAGTTCAAACAAGAGCTAGTTTTAAGAGCCTGGTACCTCTTCCTCCTCTCTCACTCTCTCTCTTGACATGTGATGCACTGACTTCCACTTTTGCCTTCCACCATGATCATAAGCTTCCTGAGGCCTCACCAGCAGCAGATGCTGGCACCATTCTTCCTGAACAGCCTATAGAACTGTGAGCCAAATTTCTTTTCTTTATAAATTACCCAGTCTTAGGTATTCCTTTATAGCAACACAAATGGATTAAGACAATGCCCAGTTGAGCACACCAGGCCCCACGGCATAGGAAGGTGGATGCCAGCTCTGGAAGAGGGTTGCCGCTCTGTCTCGGGAAGTTGACTGTGCACTACCTGCATCCAAATTCTGGATGTGCTTATAGAAATGCAGATTCTTGTGCCTCCACCATCATCATAATCTCTGGGAGTGGGGTCTGTGAATCTTAAACATTCTTATCTCTGCCCTATGGATGTTGGAGAAAATGAATTTAATACTAACAAACCTTCTTAGGAATAATAATAGTGACTCTCAGCTAAAATTTGCTGAGAACACAGTTTATGCTGTGTATTGTCATCAGCGTGGATCTCATGTAATTTTCCTAGAGGAGATTTAGATAAATGAGCACATTTCTCTAGTACTAAAACCTACATTTAAAAGGAGGTAACAGGTTGGGCGTGGTGGCTTATGCCTGTAATCCTAGCAATTTGGGAGGCCAAGGTGGGTGGATCACCTGAGCTCAGGAGTTTGAGACCAGACTGGCCAACATGGTGAAACCCTGTTTCTACTAAAAATATTTTTTAAGAAAAAAGCCAGGCATGGTGGTGTGCACATGTAGTCTCAGCTACTTGGGAGGCTGAGGCCGGAGAATCGCTTGAACCTGGGAGGCAGAAGTTGCAGTGAGCCAAGATCGTGCCACTGCACTCCAGCCTGGGTGACAGAGCAAGACTCCATCTCAAAGTAAATGAATTAGTTAAATTAAACTAAATTAAAAATTACAGTAAGTAATTGCCAAACAAATTGAGGTGCTTTCACATTATTGAGCAATGGAAACTAGACCATGCATGAAGCCTTAGGTAATTTAGTTTAAGTTTAGTTAAGTATGTATTTTAATTGTTCTAAATTTTGGCAAAAGTGAAATAAATGTTTAACTTCTAGCAAAAGGGAAATAACAGGTGTTTGTAAATGTGACACTACTAAATAATGTATTAAAATGACTGCAAAATGAAGATCTGTGAAAGATAGTTTATTAAGGTTAGGAAATGAGAATATGAAATCACCCATTGGTTTTTAATCAAATGAGCTAAAGGAATTAGAAACTATTAACAAATCTCCTTTTTGCTATCCATGGATAAAATACACTATTTCATTCCAACGGGCAAAGGTTTATTTCATCTGTCACTTTATTGGTCACACAAGACTCCCACTCTACATTTAAGAAGTTGAAAGACCAGGCGTAGTGGCTCATGCCTGTAATCCCAGCTACTCAGGAAGCTAAGGCAGGAGGACTGCTTGAGCCCAGGAGGTCAAGGCTGCAGTGAGCCATGTTCATGCCACTGCCCTCCAGCCTGGGCAACAGGCTGTCTCAAGAAAGAAAAAGAAAAAGAAAGAA
Organism: Pan troglodytes; assembly: GCF_028858775.2. Classification (NCBI taxonomy): domain Eukaryota; kingdom Metazoa; phylum Chordata; class Mammalia; order Primates; family Hominidae; genus Pan; species Pan troglodytes. The sequence continues at coordinate 124,548,510 of NC_072401.2, forward strand.
AAAGAAGAGAAGAGAAGAGAAGGAAGGAAGGAAGGAAGGAAGGAAAGAAAGAAAGAAAGAAAGAAAGAAAGAAAGAAAGAAAGAGAAAGAAAGAAAAAAGAGAAAGGGAGGGAAGGAAGAATGGAAGGAAGGAAGGAAGGAAGGCAGGAAGGAAGGAAGGAAGGAAGGAAGGAAGGCAGGCAGGCTGGCTTTCTGTTTAAGTTTAAAGAAAAAGGCCGGGCATGGTGGCTCATGCCTGTAATGATGAGGTCAGGAGATTGAGACCATCCTGGCTAACACGGTGAAACCCCTTATCTACTAAAAATACAAAAAATTAGCCGGGCATAGTGACACATGCCTGTAGTCCCAGTTACTTGAGAGGCTGAGGCAGGAGAATTGCTTGAACCCAGGAGGCGGAGGTTGCAGTGACCCAAGATTGCGCCACTGCACTCCAGCCTGGGCAACAGAGTAAGATGAAAGAAAAAAGAATGGAAGGGAAAAGAAAGGAAAAGCATGCATGTTGATATGTTTTGGGTCTGTGTCCCCACCCAAATCTCATGTTGAATTGTAATTCTCAATGGTGGAGGAAGGGCCTGGTGGGAGGTGAATGGATCATGGGAGCAGACTTCCCCTTGATGTTCTTGTGATAGTGAGTGAGTTCTTAGGAGATCTGGTTGTTTGAAAGTGTGTAGCACCTTCCCCTTCGCTCTCTCTTCTGCCAGCCATGTGAAGCTGGGCCTGCTTTCCCTTTACCTTCTGCCACAACTGGAAGTTTCCTGAGGCCTCCCCAGAAGCAGAAGCTGTACAGCCTTCAGAACCATGAGCCAATTAAACATCTTGTCTTTATAAATTACCCAGTCTCAGGTATGTCTTTATAGTAGTGCGACAATACACTAATACCTATGTCAATTTAGTCTTCTAATTTTGATAAATAATGCCTAAAATTACAAACATAGTTAGTGAATATGGGATAGTTACTATGTGATTGTCTCTCATGGATCAGCAAGGCAGTATACTTGAACATTTTCTATGTGTTATAATTTCTGTTCTAACTTTTTGTTTTTATACCTAAAATTTAGAAATTCTGGTTTAAAAGACTAGAAAGACCATTGTACTGAGATTCAGAAACTGGGTCTCATCCCAGTTTTGATACTTACTGGTTGAATAACTGTAAGAAAGTTTTATTTTTGCTGAGGAGGGAAATAAGAATTTATTGAACACTTATAATATGTATTCAGGCAATTTACACATATACCTAATTTAATTCTGAGAAGAATGGCATAATTAATCTTTTCATTTTATAAACAAAGCCACCATTTTATAAACAAAGACTCAAAGAGATGAGTCACTTGCCAAGATCACTCAGATAGTGGATGCCAGAAATGAGTTTCAAATCTGGCTCTAGTCTGTATGCCCCTAAAGCTATCTCATGTAGACTTTCAGGGATTATGTGTCCTTATCTGTAAAAACCATGAGACTGATGAACTATAATGTCTCTTTATCCTGATAAAGACCTTCCTTTTTTCTCTTGGCATAATTTCTTTCTGAAGTAGTTGTGTTATCAACAGTTCATTGCTTTTCATTGCCATGTAGTATTCCATGCTAAGTATATGCCACAGTTTGTTTAATCATTTGCCTGTTGAAGGACCTCTGGATTGTCTCCAGTTTTGGATTATTATAAATAAAGATTCTCTGAACACTCTTGTACAGACTTTTGTGTGAACAGAAGTCTTCATTTCTCTGGGATAGATGGCCAAGAATACAATTGTTGGGTCATGTAGTAGTTGCATGGTTAGGTTTTATGAAAAACTGCTGAACTATTTTCTGGTGGCTGTATCACTTGGCATTCTCACCAGCAATATATGAATAATCCAGTTTCTTTGTATCTTTGCTGGCATTTAGTGTTGTCGCTATTTGTTACTTTAGCCGTTCCTTCAAGTGCGTAGTAGTGATCTCACTGTGATTTTAATTTGCTTTTCCCTAGTGGCTAATGATGCTGAACATTTTCTCATGTGCTAATTTGCCATCTGTGTTGCCTCCTTAGTAAAATGTCTGTTCATGTCTTTTGTCCACTTTCTAACTGGATTGTTTGGTATTTTACTGTTGAGATTTGAGAGTTCTTTATATATTCTAGATACTTGTTGTTTTTGGTTAGATATGTGGTATGCAAATACTTTCTCCATTCTATAACTTGCCTATTTATGCTCTTATGGACTTTTACAAAGTACAAGTTTTTAATTTTGATAAGGTCCAATTTATCAATAAATCCTCTTTTGAATCATACTTTTGGTGTTAAGTCTAACAACTCTTTACCTAGCTGTAGATTCTAAAGATTTTCTCCTATTTTTTTTCTAAAAGTCTTATGTTTTACATTTAAGTCCATGACCATGTTTGGCTAATTTTTGGATAAGGTGTGAGGTTTAGGTTTTTTGTTTTTCACTTTTAATTTTTTGCCTATGAATGTCCAATCATTTCAACATCATTTGTTTAAAAGGTTACTCTTCCTCCACTGAATTGCTTTTGCACCTTTATCAAGTTTGGTATATTTATGTGGGTTTATTTCTGGGATCTCTATTCTTTCGCATTGGTCTATGTGTCTAACCCTCTGCCAATGCCTTACTGTCTTAATTATAATTGCTATATAGTAGATGTTTATATCAACTAGAGTGATTCCTCCTAGTTTATAATTCTTTTTAAAGATCTGATCTATTCTAGGACCTGTACCTTTTCACATATATTTTGGAATAAGTTTGCTTATATCTACAAAACACCTTGTTGGAAATTTGATAGGAATAACATTAAACCCATAGGTCAATTTGGGGAGAATTTTCATCTTTACTATGTCGTGTTTTTAAGTCCAAAAACATGGCATGTCTCTCCATTATTTAGGTCTTATTTGATGTCTTTCATCAGCATTTTGTAATTTTCAACATACAGATCCTACACATGATTTGTTAAGTTTATACCCAAGCCTTTAATTTTTCTTTGGAGTACTCTTAAGTGGTATTGTGTTTTAAATTTTTCTTTGCACATCACTGTTAGTATATATTAATGCAATTGATTTTTGTGTGTTAATCTTGTGTCCTATCCTGCAGCTCTGATGAACTTATTTATTAGTTCTACGAGTTTATTTGTAGATTCCTTAAAAATCCCAGATGGGAATCATGTCACCTCAAATAAGGACAGGTTTAGTACTTCCTTTCTAATCTACATGTCTTTCATTTATGTTTTCTTACCTTATTGTAGTGGTTAGAACTTTCAGAACTGTGTGAACAAAAGTAGTGAGAGTGGACCTTCTTGCTTTGTTTCCAATCTTAGAGAGAAAGCATTCAGTTTTCACCATTAATTACAATGTAAACTGTAGGTTTGTTATAGATGCTCTTTACTAACTTTCTCATCCCTAACTTGCTGAGAGTGTTTTTGTCTTCTGTTTTTGTTTGTTTTTTTCTTTTTATCATAAATGGGTATTGGATTTTGTCAAATGCTTTTTCTGCATTTATTGATAGATCATGTAATTTTTCTTCTTTAGCCTAGATTATATTGATTGATTTTTAAATGCTAAATCAGTCTTGCAAACCTGGAATAAATCCCATTTGTCTCTTGTTTTATTTACAATATTGACGGTTTGTGTGTTTTCTTTTGATCTTCATATTTGGATGCTTCTTTTCATGTTAATTTTCTTATCTATGGAACAAGATGATTATATTACTTTCCAATCACTGCTGTAACAAATTAACACAAATTTGGTGGCTTAATACTTTTAATATTTTATAGTTATGGAGGTTAGAAGTGCAAAATGGATCGTACTGGGCTAAAATCAAGGTGTCAGGGTCCTGTATTGCTTCCTGAGAGTTCTAGAGGGCAATCAGTTTTCTTGCTTTCTCTAGCTTCTAGAGGCTTCCCTCATTCCTTTACTTATGGCCACTTCCACCTTCAAAGCCAGCAGAGGCTGGTTGAATCTTTCTCACGTTGCATCATCCTGACCTCTTCTGCTGTGCCCCTATTCCATTTTTAAGGAAGTTTCTTTTTTTTTTTAGACGGAGTCTCGCTCTGTCACCCAGGCTGGAATGCAGTGATGCAATCTCAGCTCACTGTAACCTCCGCCTCCTGGATTCAAGTGATTCTACTGCCTCAGTCTCCTGAGTAGCTGGGATTACAGGTGTGCACCACCACACCTGGCTAACTTATGTATTTTTAGTAGAGATGGGGTTTTACCGTGTTGGTCAGGCTGGTCTCTAACTCTTGACCTCATGATCCGCCTGCCTTGGCCTCCCAAAGTGCTAAAATTACAGGTGTGAGCCACCATGCCCGGCCAGGATATTTCTGAATACACTACACCCTCCCTCCCAACTACAAAACCTAGCTTTATGGTAAACTCCTATTGACCATATTATGGTCTCCCTATTTTATGGTCAACTGATTAGCAACATTAATTCCATCTGCAACTCTAATTCTCCCTTGCCATATAGCATAACATATTCACAGGTTCTGGCGATTAGGACATGGACCTCTTTGGGGGTGCAGCATTATTCTGTATACCACATGATGTATGTAAGAGTGTTTTGCAAATGTTAATGCACTCTTTTAATATGTATTGAGCATTAACAATGTGCCAGGCACTGTGCAAGATGCTAACCTCAGCTTAGTTTTCTCTGCTGCAAATAAGCATTTGTCTTCACTTCAAGAGTTTTTTTATTCTTGGCACTAAATCTCACACACTCCCTTTCACAAACAGTACTGGGCTACTTAGAGTTCTTGAAATCCATCAAGGTTTCTCAAATTTGCATGACTTGGAACATGTTTGTGTTTCCTAGATTGTCACTCTCTGGCCCCTTCTGCTTAATCAGGAAAGCCTGCCCCCTCCCTCTCCTTTTCCTCCCTCCAAACCCCTAGCCCTGTGATTCTTATTGCAGATGCTGGTGTCTCCGTTAGGACCCTTTGCACCCTGCTAACAATGTTTCCACACTGTTGCATAAACTCTGGTTTACTATACAACATCTCCATTAGACCAGTAAGGTACATGAAAGTGGGGATTGAATTTTTATTTACTTTATATCCTCAATGCCTAGCACAATTTCTGGAGCAAACTTGGCACTCAGTATTTTGCTGAATATACGAACAGCCCCTTAATCCTAAAGATTTGCATTCAACTTCTTTTGTTTTCTGCTTCATGGGTTCTGCTGATTTATCCAACTATTTGCTCTATGCATAGGACGCAAATATCACGTGTTACCACTTTCCCAAATTTTTGGCGTTTGCTGGAGAGACCTCATTCTCATGGGATTCACCATATAATTTCAGACTCACTGTGTACAAAATATAATTTTTAAAATTTTCCTGCCAAATAAGCCCTGTTTAAAATTCAGGTTAACACTGTCTCTACCTTCTATTAGCTCAAAACTTTCATGTTGCCTTTCTCTTTTTCGAATCACATGTCCAATCTCTTGCCAAGGCTCATGAATTGCCCTCTCACAAATTTTTTTTGTTTTATTCTGTTTTATTTCTTCTGGAGTTTCAGGACTTCACCAGGAATTAGAAAAGTGTATTCATAAAAACTCTGCTCATTTGATATTTTAGATCCCTTACCAAGATAAAATAATTGTGTACAGAATGTATAATGAGACTTTCAGATGATACTGTCTTTGCAAAAGAATTTTTTGCTGCTATTTCCATTTTTTCTTGCTGCTGCTTCAAACACAAGCAGAAATATATCTGGTTCTTAGTTTTATTATTTGTTAGTTTTACTACAATCACAGTTATATTGTTTGATTCTGTACCTTTGTGTTGAGTGAAATCAAAATATTTTACCCTAAAATACATTTTTTTGACATCTTTTGAAATGGCTGCCACGTGGCCAGCAGACTAAAGAGTGCTGCAAAGCTATCTTTTGCGGGAGAAATTTGCATCAGTAGAGAATCTCCATTAATGCAGCCAGACTTTCCCTTTCTAGGCCTTTCCTGGATGTAGGAGAGATTAACTAAGAGTCTGACACCTTTAAAAGTCTGAAAAGAAACATTTACCATCTACACTCTCTGAAGGCTGCTACCTATGAGGCTTCATCTACATAACAAGGCCATCTTCGCTAACCAAGCCTCTTCTTTTCTTCCTCCCATAACCTGTCTTGCCACTAACAACTGTTTTTGGCCATGCTCTGAGCCAGCATTCTTTCTGTAACCTCAGGAGGGTATATAAGCTTCTGTACTTCATTGAGGAGTTTGGTCTTCATTCTGAAGGCTCTCATGCATGTTAAATAAATTTGTACACCTTTTCTCTTTTTAGTCAGTCTAACTCGTGGCAGTGATTTTTAGTGAACTGTTAGGGGGCCAAGGGCCTTGGCCTCCACAGTGTAGAATACCAAGATATAACTATGGAATATGTAGGTGGTAATAGAGGATATATATCTTTATGTCACTTTGGGTTTAGAGAAAATGAAATTAGGAAGAACAGTCTCAGGTTTTTCTTCTTCTGAAAATAACCCGAGATACTTGACAATAGTTCACAGGAGGAAATTACATGAAATAAATGTTGTAACATGGAGAATATAATCTGTTTCCTCCTGTCTTACTCAGGGTTAAGGAATTTTCATTTTTAAAGTATATGTTTGTTTCTGCATAACTAATAGCTTAAGGAAAATAATTCTCATATTTTAACAAAGAATTTAAGAAATTCCCTTAGAACTCAGACCTAGCTAGGGTGACTACAAATACAGTATGCATACATTTGACAAAATTACCACTTCCTATCTTAGTACCAGAAGAAAAAGCAAGATAGAGAGCCAGCCTTGTTGGGAGATGAAAAAGAAGGAAATGGGACAAACTCCTAGATATTAAACAAGTCCTCCCCCAGCCCAGCACCACCTCAGAGCCCCATACATCTATCTCCTTCCCAAACATGTAAACTGATGTCAAATAAGATAATATGAACTGATTTGTGCAAATGATTGCAACTACTTTATAATTAAACATCTAGGGAATTATATATGTGAAATAGATATCTCTGCACATACTAGAGATTTAATTGCATCCTGGATTAAAAGAAATTTTGACCCAAGATTGAAAACAGATGCTCAATCACTTCAGGTCCCAACGGTTGCTTTGTAAGCAAGGGACACTGGATTCTGTGCCTTCAAAAATGTTTTCCCCAACTTCATTGTTTTTTGCCAAATACTCATTAAAGAAGAAACACAAAGAACTCCACTGTTAGATTTTTTTTCTGGGCTTCTTGAATGTTAGAAATCAACAGGATTAGCAATATTTGATTGGAAAATTTTCTTAGCATTTACTCTTGTGATTTGTCTCTAACCTGGAAGGAAACAGCTGACTTACTAAATCACCGTGTTACATCTTATTCTTCCAGCTTGTGAAAATTCAGTATCTGGAAATTAGATTGTGACTTGTCTCACTTTCTACCTTTATGTTTTTAACTTTATTCAAATGAGGAAATAACGTGTAATGGGAAGGTATTAGATATTCTTCCTCTTATTTTGCTGATGGGACAATGAGCCCATCCAAAAAAGACATAAAAATGTATTTGAATAGAGAAATATACTAACAATTCTTGTTGCTACTTTGTTGACTTGATCATTATAGAAAACAGAAGTAATTTGAATTTCCCCACTCAGTCCAGGAATTAGAGAGATCCTTTGTTTAATTACACAACATACATGGATTGAGCCTTGGGCACTGTGCTGGGGACTGTGGTATAATGGTGAACACAACAGATGCATCCTGGAGCCTTATAGTCTAGAAGGAAAGACAGATTTTAAACAAATTATTCTAAATAAATAAATAATTGCAACTGTGAAAAATTTTACAAAGAAGTACAAAGTATCTAATAATCATATCATTGAGGGAGACATATCATGCAAAGTTTCTGAGGTTAGAAAAACCTTGACACACTCCAGGAACTGAAAAAGTTCCAATGCAGCTGCAGCATAAAGAACTGAGGTGTGGCTGGAGAGAGAGGCAGGGGCCAGATCACAGTGATCTGAGGCCATGTTACCAAGTTGGGATTGGATTCTGCAGACAGTGGGAAGCAACTGAAGAGTTTTTATGTAAAAAAAAAATAGTGATCAGATTCGTGTTTCAGGAATATCACACTATCAACAGCATGTAAACTAGTTCGGGTAAGCATTGATATGACTTGTGGCAGTGGTGTTACTGGAGAGCTTGTGAGAGATACAGAAAGTAGAACTGTCATCTTGGTAACTGATGGGGTATGAAGAGTAAGGAGAAGGTTTTTGATTTGAGCAAGTGGGTAAACAGTAGTGTCTTATACAGAGACAGGAAACACTAGAAGAGGAGATTTTAGTGTGTATGTGAAGAGAGGATATCATGTGTTTTCTTTTGGAGTTACTAAGTTACAGGTGACTGTAAAACATCTAAACAGAATAAGCACTTATTTATGAGGGTCTGATGCTGAAAAGTTAAATCCAGGCTGGAGATATTTGGTTATGATTATGAAAAAGAAGCCATGGGAGTGCTGAGATCACTTAGAAAGACAGTGTGGTGTGACAGAAGATGACAGAGCAGTATGACCATAGATCCCAGTGTGCCTGGGATAGTCCTAGTCAACACCCATTGCCCCAGCACAATCATTAATTGTGCCCCTTGATAGAGTTTGAATATGTGTCCCCACCCAAATCTCATGTTGAAGTATAATCCCTAGTGCTGGAGTTGGGGTCTGGTGGGAGGTGTTTAGATCATGGGGGTAGACCCCTCATGCATGCTTGGTGGTACGTGAGCTCTTGCTCTGAGTTCACATGAGATCTGGTTGTTTAAAAGCATGTGGCACTTTTACTTCCCTACTCCCACTCTCTCACTCGCTCCTGCTTTTGCCATATGATATGCCTGCTCTCCCTTTACCTTCTGTCATGACTGTAAGCTTCCTGAGGCCTCCGTAGAAGCTGAACAGATGCCAGCACTTTGCTGCCTGTAAAGCCTGCAGAACTATAAGCAAATTGAACTTATTTTCTTTATATTCATAAATTACCCAGTTTCAGGTATATCTTCATAGCAGTGCAAGAACGGCCTAACAGAAAATTAGTACCGAGCAGTGGGGCATTGCTATAAAGATACCTGAAAATATGGAAGCAGCTTTGGAACTGGGTAACAGGCAGAGGCTGGAAGAGTTTCGTGGGCTCAGAAGAAGACGGGAAGCTGATGGAATGTTTGGAATCTCTTAGAGACTGGTTAAATGACTGTGACCAAAATACCTTCACCCACAAACCTCAAATCCCCAAGTGCACACAGGCACAGACACACACTCACCTATATCCACAGGCAAAGAAAGTTAAGGTAGCAAGGAGGCAAATCTACACTGTATTAATGAGGTTTTCTATATAAAATTAGAGGTAAAGCTTGAATAAGGTACAAATGCATGTTAAAAAGTGAAGCCACATGTCCATGTAAAAACATTCCCTGGGCCAGGCATGGTGGCTCACATCTGTAATCCCAGCACTTTGGGAGGCCGAGGCGGGCGGATCACAAGGTCAGGAGATGGAGACCATCCTGGCTAACATGGTGAAACCCCATCTCTATTAAAAATACAAAAAATTAGCCAGGCATGGTTGCAGGAACCTGTAGTCCCAGCTACTCGGGAGGCTGAGGCAGGAGAATGGCGTGAACCCCAGAGGCGGAGCTTGCAGTGAGCCGAGATCATGCCACTGCACTGCAGCCTGGGCGACAGAGCGACACTCCGTCTCAAAAAAAAAAAAAAATTCCCTGGCATTTGATTTTTCTTTATTTTTAATAAACATTTTTCTTTGAAAAATTTTATTAATCACATAAATCCCTTGGAGGCTGAAAATATTTCTTGCTTGACAAATCATATAAGACATTTCAAGGCCAATGCAATGGCTCTAAATGCTTGAAGATTTTGCTCCTGGTGACAATGTGGGAAATTGAAGATGGGGGGAGGAAAGTTCTATATTACAGGGGATGCTGAATATTTCATTTCTTTGGACACATCTTCATCAAGACACCACTAGTAAGTAGTATGGCACAAGAAAAGGAGCTTTATACGGTGTACCTTTTAGTCAGAAAAAAACAGGTTTCTTATGCATTTAATTGCCATGCAGAAAAAAACTTTAAGGCAGCTCATAATTTTCTGCATCTGATTATCAACACTGATCTATATTTACACTTGAGCTTTGTGTGTATGGAATGGGAAACAGGGTCTCACTCTTGCCCAGGCTAGAGTGCAGTGGTGTAATCACCACTCACTGCAGCCTTGACCTTCCCAGGCTCAGGTGATCCTGCCACCTCAGTCTCCTGAGTAGCTCAGACTATAGGCGCACATCCGCAGCTAATTTTTGCAGAGACAGAGTCTTGCCGTGCTGCCCAGGCTGGTCTCGAACTCTTGGGCTCAAGTGATCCGCCTGCATCGGCCTCCCAAAGTGCTGGGATTACAGGTGTGAGCCACAGCGCCCAGCCTAGTGAAGAGATTTAATTAATAAGGGGAATAACTCCTTTATTTTTACCTTCATGTGTCCTGATTGAAACTTTCTGATTGTTTTCTGTATTAGGTCCCACAAAAATAGTGTCCAATTCAAAGATAAATTTGAGGCCTTAAGTACAATATTTCAACCACTAACACACATGTGTGTTATGAGCCCTGAATAGGAATAAGATATCTTCAGAAATGTGGGTTGTACTTGGGATCTGCCTCACAAGAAGATTGCATGTGAAATTCTCTGAAGGTTCCCTGTGATGCACAAGGCAGAAGAAGCAGGTGTACACGAAAAATCAGAAGAACCAAAGCCCCAGGTGCGTGGTCTTTGATGTGAGAGATTTGCCATTCCCAAAGACATTATTGTTTCTGCTACATGTGGCTTAGCAAGCAGGACGTGGGGAGGGCCCTGGCAAGACAGTGAAAATCAGTCCCATGGAAGCTTGGTATCAGAGGTGAGACCCAGTACTATAGAAATTAGTGCTTTTTCTTCTTAAAATTTGGGACTAGAATATTTAAGCAAATGTGATATATTCTTACAGTGGAATATTGAGCATTTTTTCAATAATGTTTTAAATATCCATTGTCATCTCATTATATAAACACATCAGAAAACATGCACAGAAAAATAGACATGTACAGCCATTTTGTGTCTTCCCAGTTCCACTTCGTGTATAACTAGATGTACTTCGTTTTCTAGCCTTAGATATTTGTGTGGTTGTCTACTGTACATTTATAAGAATCCCGGGACGAGTGCCGCGACTCATGCCTGTAATCTCGGCATTTTGGGAGGCTGAGGTGGGCGGATCACCTGAGGCCAGGAGTTTGAGACCAGCCTGGCCAACATGGCGAAACTCCGTCTCTACTAAAATTTCAAAAATTAGCTGGGCATGGTGGTACATGTCTGTAGCCCCAGCTACTTGGGAGGCGGAGGCAGCAGAAGAGCTTGAACCCGGGAGGTGGAGCTTGCAGTGAGCCGTGATCGTGCCATTGCACTCCAGCCTGGGCGACAGAGCAAGACTCCGTCTCAAAAAAAAAAAAGGAATCACCTAAACTTACCTTGCCATCTAACCATGATTAACACATGGCATTTCTTATTTCTCAGTTTTCTCGCCCAGATGACTGCTGTGGCTTCCTAGCAACTGAGAGAAATGACCGCCTCTGCTCCTTCATCCTCTTTCCTACTGCCAAGGTGATCTTTCTCCTATTACTCCTAGGGCATGCATTTTTTATTTTTACTTTTATTTACCTATTTATTTTGAGACAGAGTCTCGCTCTTGTCTCCCAGGCTGGAGTGCAATGGTGCGATCTCAGCTCACTGCAACCTCTGCCTCCTGGATTCAAGCAATTCTCCTGCCTCAGCCTCCCAAGCAGCTGTGATTACAGGCGTGCACCGCCATGCCCGGCTAATTTTGTATTATTAGTAGAGACGGGATTTCACCAGGTTGGCCAGGCTGGTCTCAAACTCCTGACCTTTGGAGGCCTCGGCCTCCCAAAGTGCTGGGATTACAGGCGTGAGCCACCGTGCCCAGCTAGGCATGCATTTTAGCTCTAGAAATGGATTTAAAGTTGTGTTGTGTGCAGTTGCCCCACTGACCCATCCTTGCTTCCTTCAGTGCAGTTCCATCTTATCTCTTTTATAGTCTAGGTTTTCAAACAGCACTTTTTGAGGGCAGGGGGAAATAGGTCACTGCTAAACAAGCTTGAAAACCACTCTTCTACAGGATACTATAGAACTTCTTTACATGGAATGTGATCTGATCTCTGCTTTCCTATCTAGCCTTCCCTTTTTCACTTCTACCTTCTTACTCTCTGAACTCCATATATATTGTATTAGTCCGTTCTCATGCTACTAAGAAAGACATACCCGAGACTGGGTAATTTATAAAGGAAAGAGGTTTAATGACTCACATTTCAGTGCGGCTAGGGAATAGGCCTCAGGAAACTTAAAGTCATGGCGGAAGGGGAAGCAAACATGTCTTTCTTCACATGGTGACTGGAAAGAGAAGTGCCGAGCAAACGGGGAAAAACCATCAGATCCGGCCGGGCACAGTGGCTCACGCCTGTAATCCCAGCACTTTGGGAGGCCAAGGTGAGCGGATCACAAGGTCAGGAGTTCCAGACCAGCCTGGCCAACATGGTGAAACCCCATCTCTACTAAAAATACAAAAATTAACTAGGCATGATGGCAGGCGCCTGTAATCCCAGCTAGTCAGGAGTCTGAGGAAGGAGAATTGCTTGAACCCGGGAGGCAGAGGTTGCAGTGAGCTGAGATGGTGCCACTGTGCTCCAATCTGGGAGACAGATTAAGACTCCATCTAAAAAAAAAAAGAAAAGAAAAGAAAATCAGATCTCGTGAGAAGTCACTGACTATCACAAAAACAGCAGGGGGCTAACTGCTCCCATGATTCAATTACCTCCCACCAGGTCCCTCCCACAACACATGGGGATTATAGGACTACAATTCAAGATGAGATTTGGGTGGAGACACAGTCAAACCATATCATGTGCCATGACCATTCTGCCCTCTATACCTTTGCACACTCAATTAGCTTTTAGAATGTCCTCCTTCTAGCTCCACCCACCACCAATGTTGTCTGCCATCCACCAAAGCTAAGCTCAGTGTGCCCTTCTCTGTGCAATATTCCCAATTCTCCCAGACAGACTTTGATGCTTATATTTATCAGGCTTATTGCTTATTAAGGAGCAGAAACTGAGTCAAGCCATCAAATATGATAAAAGAGAGATAGGAATTGCATGAGAATCAACAAAAATAAACCATCATAAGACTGTGCCACCTGAAGTGTCAAAGAGCTTTAGAGACCTCAAGCAACAGGCTGGGGGTGGATCTTCAATGGAATATCCTGTTATTGTCAGAGCAGTTCAGCTATCCTTTTCTGTCTACTTCTCTTCTTGCTACCAAATAACTTCCTCACCGTCTACTCTGTATACCTGATTTCAAATCCTTGTTCTCCCACATGCCGGCTATATAATCTTGGGCAAACTACTAAATCACTTTGTGTGTCATCTGTACAAAGGTGAGATAGGAAAAGCATAAGATTATCGAAGGAGAATATGTTAGCTATTGTATTCCATCAACTCCCAAATGCACATTTTCATCCACATTTTAATACCTCTGAAGTCGGGTTGGATTTTACAATTGCTGTCTGGCAGACAGGAGTCAAGTTGTGAGGTAGTTGTTATTGCCTGCCCATGTGCAAACGTGCTTGTTATTCCTGGCTGCATGACTGAACAACTGCAGCCTCTCCATGTTTGACTCAGGAAACTATTTAAGGACCATTTGAGGCAGGACTATGAGTCCTGGCTGCTGTCTGAAAACCTTTTATTGACACTTTTTGATAAGATCAAGAACATTCCAGTATCAAAACACAGAATAGGTTTTGGAAAAAATCCAGAGAACAATGATGCAGCACTCTTTTAAGAACTGCTACATCTTTTAAGAAATGCTGCCCAATGCTCTTGATGGCCATAAGATTATCTTCTACAGAAAAACACAAGCATTGCCAGGCGCAGTGGCTCACGCCTGTAATCCCAGCACTTTGGGAGGCCGAGGCAGGCGGATCACCTGAGGTTAGGAGTTCAAGATCAGCCTGGCCAACATGGTGAAACCCCATCTCCACTAAAAATACAAAAATTAGCTAGGCATCATGGCAGGCGCCTGTAATCCCAGCTACTCACGAGGCTGAGGTAGGACAATTGCTTGAACCCAGGAGATGGAGGTTGCAGTGAGCGGAGATTGTGCCACAGCACTCCAGCTCGGGCGACAGAGCGAGACTCCGTGCCAAAAGGAAAAAAAAAAGAAAAACACAAGCATTAATGACTGAGTCAAAAAGTAATTCAGAAGAATCAGACTCTGAAGTAGTTTTAGGGACCCTAATATATTTATTTTGCTTACATTTTTCTTTTCAGGTGTGCACAAGAATGATATGTGACAAAATCTGTGCATAAATCAGCATTAAAAAGCCATATTAATAAGTATTTAATATAAAACTATAAGTGATAAGGAAGCATTGTGTCAGGAGTGAATTAGCAGCATTTAAAAAAATTTCGTAGTAGTCCATAAAAGAAAAATGCATTATACAATTGACATCTTAGATTTGATGAAATGTGATATTTGGCCAGGCACGGTGGCTCCTGCCTGTAATACCAGCACTTTAGAGGCCAAGGCAGGCGGATCACGAGGTCAGGAGTTCAAAAGCAGCCTGACCAACATGGTGAAACCCCGTCTCTACTAAAACTGCAAAAATTAGCCGGACGTGGTGCGCACGCCTGTAATCCCAGCTACTCAGGAGGCTGACGCAGGAGAATCCTTGAACCTGGGAGGCGAAGGTTGCAGTGAGCCAAGATTGGGCCACCACACTCCAGCTTGGGTGACAGAGCGAGACTCTGTCTCAAAAAAAAAAAAAAGAAAAAAGAAACAAGAAAGATGATATTTTTGTTATTATTACCTAAGGATTTGTGTTTAGTCATCACTTTTACTAACTCATGGTCCCGCATCGCCCTTCTCTTCATGACTTTGAAGATTCTATTTCATAAAGTAACTGCCTTATTCTCTCCATAATTTCCAGGCTGGACCAGCTCATTCTTTTTTTCTAACAGTCTTTTTTTTTTAATTAAGAAAAAAGAGAGAGAGAGAAACCAAGACATCTTTAGGCTATGGCCTAGGCTATGGATTGGCTGTCTTTAGATCTTGAGCCTGAGCTCATCCCTATTCCCATCAACTGAGGCACTGCCTACAGCTAGCCCATGAATTTGTTTTCATCTTTGTATCCTAATACTTAGCACAGTACCACACCTAGTACCAATACACAGTTGTTAGATTGATGGGTGTATGCACCAAAATGATCTTGGAAGCAAGTGAAGTCCATGACTCACTTACCACATACAGCTGGACAATGAATTGAAAAGTTTTAATTGTTTTTTTCAAATCACAATAGCATCCCTACCTTACTTGCTATTACAAATATTTGATCTCAATTTTCTATAAGTGTAGTATTTGCGATTTTTTCATGGATTAAGGTTTCTTAGTATCTATACATTATCTTCACTGGGGAATTTTTCAGCAATCATTTTGATGGTCTAATTGATTAACTCTTTAATGGAACATAAATACTGCTTGATATCTCTGGGCCACAGCAGCAAAATATAATCAATATTCCATTCCTTGAGTTGACCAGACATAGCTATAAAATATTAGTGATCTCTTATGCACACTTTTCTCCCTAAAAATGCTTTTTTTCTCCTCTTACTTCTTTCAAAATTGAACAGAAGTGAATGGAAGAGATTGCAATGCCTCTAACTTTTCTGATGAATATAGATTCATCAATTTTATTGTCTTTGGGATCAAGCCCAGATCATCATGTTGGCATTAAGGTCCCTCTGTAATTCGTCCTTAGCTTACTTATCCAATTTTGACAAGAAATCTTCCCTTCCACTCATGTAAGTCTTGTAAATTGACCACAATCACGATGTGCCTATCACCTATTTGCACCTTCCAGTATTTCCTTGTGCCATGCACTAAGGGTAAGCTGTCTTTTTCTTTTCCTCTTCTATGAATCCTATTTATTTTAGGATAAGTTTCAAGTTCTTCTTCCTATAATGATTAATACTTTATATTTTATAGCAATATATAATTTATGCTATGTGTTAACATAAATATTTCTCTTTGCTCTTAATTCTCCCTACAGCACCCTTTTAACATTTAACATAGCAGATCTTTCATAGCAGATCTTTTTTTTGAGATGGAGTCTCGCTCTATCACCCAGGCTGGAGTGCAGTGGCAGGATCTCAGCTCACTGCAACCTCCACCTCCCAGGTTCAAGTGATTCTCCTTCCTCAGCCTCCTGAGTAGTTGAGCAGTTGGGATTACAGGTGCCCACTACCACGCCCGGCTAATTTTTGTATTTTAGTAGAGATGGGGTTTTGCCATGTTGGCCAGGCTGGTCTTGAACTCCTGACCTCAGGTGATCCACCCACCTCAGCCTCCCAAAGTCCTGGGATTACAGGTGTGAGCCACCGTGCCTGGCCCATAGCAGATCTTTAAACATTTTGAACAGATAACCATCAGCTGCAAAACCTCTTATGACTTTAGAAAAAAATCCAGAGTCTTTATTATGGGCTACAAGGCTCTAAATGATATAGCTGTAGCCTTCCTTTCTGACCTCCTCTTTACCATGTTTTCTCTCCCTAGTTCCACGTGATATTTCCTAGGGCCTTTGCACTGGCCATTTCTCCTGCTCGATTCCTGCTTCCCCACTAGTGGCTCACTCCCTCACCTCATCATGGCTCTGCCCAAATCTCACTTCCTCAGAGAGACCCTTCTTGGCTACCCTCGCTAAAGCAGTCATCACCTCTCAACCCCTATCACTCCAGCCAAGCTTCATTTTCTCATGGCAGTACTTACCATTACTGTCACAAAATATTAGTTTGTTTATTGCCTGTCTCTTCCTCCTACATGTGAACTCTCATAAGGAATGAGGACAGGGGCTTTGTCTGTCTTGTTCATAATGCATTCATCCTCCTTGGCATGATGTAGGTGCTTAGTAAATATTTATTCAACAAATGCATAAATTATTGAGAGTATGAATAAAAAAACTGAATTAGGTTTGATCTCCAAACCTAATTCTGTGTAGTGTAGCCACTTCACAGGTGACCATTTGGGATTCGGGAGGGAAAGAGATTTGTGAAAGTAACATAGCCAGTGAAGGAAACAAGCCAAAGTAGAAGACATTCCTGTTATTCTCAGCTGCTTACAATTTCCCCTGTTACTCACTGTCCTCTTTCTTTTGTGTCTTCCTCTAGGAGGCTGGTTGTCTTATTTAATATATGTAAAAATGTAAATTGATACTTTGTTTTTCTTCCCAGACTTTAACTCAGCCTGAGCACTCTTCTTACTCCATACACATGGCTTCTATTGATTTATGTGTTAGAAAAATCCAAATCCATTTTGAAAAGGGAGACATTTTCCAATATCGAGATTATTTACCATATATACAATATCCCATATACAATATTGATATACAATATTGAGATATTTCGAGAGAATGTGATGTAAGCCCAGATGATATTAACAATACAAGGAATATTTACAAGGACTCGTATTGTAAATATATATTTACAATTACACAATATACATACAATTATACAATATGAATATAAAGAGAGATTTGTACAGTTGTAGTATTATTGGAATAAGTACCTTTTCTAAGTAACTACTTCAAGTGGGCAAACACCTTTATCGATATATTAATTCTTATATATTAGCTAAAACTCAATGTCCCCACTACTTTATCTTCTCCATCAATACTGTAACTTCCTATAGACAAATAAAGCCTTTTCATGTCTTTAGATTCCTCAAAAAGTAGCCAATATATATTATGAATTTTTTTGCAGTTTTATTAAAAGCTTATTCTAAACCATATGGCAGTATTGCAAAAGAAAAAAGAAACTAATGTAAAGCGGTGATCACTGTGAAAACCCAGTTCCTAGACTCAAGTATATTTTTTGTTTGAAATTTGAAATGACTTATTTTTAACAATAGGTGGCGCTTCACAGGTTTTTTTGTGTGTGAGGTTAAATGCACTGGCTATATGAAATATATCTGTGCTATCAATTTTTTAAGTTAATACAAGAACACTGATTCATATAATACATTGGTAAGTAATGGAAACTATTGCTATTAAACTTATCGTATTTATGGAGCATCAAAACTAACATTCTAAGAGATTATAAAAAAAGGCAGCAGTAAATATACCTTTTGAAAATATGTAGGATTCTGTTTTTTTACTTTTCTATTTATTTTCAACTTTTATAAATGTTATTCAATCACTTTTTAAAATATGCATTTGCTTTTTTTACTCAATGATCACAAAGAGTTTACAAATTTTATAGAAGGGATTTTTACTATTTATAATGATCTCTATCTTAACTAGAAGTACAATATTAATGATTGAAAATTCCAGATAAATGATAAGGTGAGCAGGGCTCAGCAGGTGTGTAATCTCAAATTATTAGCAGATAGCTGGTCCAAAATCCCCCTCATGCACACAT
Source organism: Pan troglodytes (assembly GCF_028858775.2). Lineage (NCBI taxonomy): Eukaryota > Metazoa > Chordata > Mammalia > Primates > Hominidae > Pan > Pan troglodytes. The sequence goes on from NC_072401.2 coordinate 124,567,008, forward strand.
ACAGCAATACCATTATTAAAATCAGAGTTCTCAGGCTCAGAAAAACAAAAGTAAAATGGAATTGCCTCAAAACAGTTATAAGGCAAATAAAATCATTATTTGGGGTGAAGAACCTAGAAAAAGGGGGCCTTAAACATTTCCTCATCATACAATGTGATTGAGGCAATGATAACTAATAATTTGTACAGAACTTTAAAGCTTATAAAGTCCTTGCATATATAATGAGTCATTCAGTAGCACTAGGATTTGGGAAGAGCAAGTATTTTTATTAACTTCAGGTTACTGATGAGAAAGCAGGTTCAGAGAAATTAAGTGAAGGTTACCTAGCTAGAAAGTGGCAAAGTTGGGACTTCATATCATCTGATCCTATATCTGGTACTCTTTTCATAATACCATGCTATTTTCCTAGTTATAATACTGGACATAGGGGCATTATGATTAAATATGACACATAAGCTAAAGTTATAGACCATGATATACAAGGATAATATCGTCAGAACTCAGGTCTTCAATACATGTATCCTATCAATTATTATAGACCACTTGAAATGTTTATATAAATGGAGTTATTAGAAATGTGACAAGAAAATTACAAATCAAGGGAAACTCTAAGTATAAACTTTTTTTATTTTTTATTTTTTTGAGGCAGAGTCTCGCTCTGTCGCCCAGGCTGGAGTGCAGTGGCGCGATCTCGGCTCACCGCAAGCTCCGGCTCCTGGGTTCACGCCATTCTCCTGCCTCAGCCTCCCGAGTAGCTGGGACTACAAGCGCCCACCACCATGCCCGGTTAATTTTTTTGTATTTTTTAGTAGAGACGGGGTTTCACCGTGTTAGCCAGGATGGTCTCGATTTCCTGACCTCGTGATCCGCCCGCCTCAGCCTCCCAAAGTGCTGGGATTACAGACGTGAGCCACCGCGCCTGGCAAACATATTTTTAAAAAACTCTTTTGGGAAGTTTTGTATGTTTTCTTTTCTTTTTCTTTTTCTTTCTTTTTTTTTTTTGAGATGGAGTCTTGCTCTGTCGCCTAGACTGGAGTGCAGTGGTGCGATCTCTCCTCACTGCAACCTCTGCCTCACGGGTTCAAACAATTCTCCTGCCTCAGGCTCCAGAGTAGCTGGGATTACAGGCACTTACCACCATGCCCGGCTCATTTTTGTATTTTTAGTAGAGGCAGGGTTTCGCCACGTTGGCCAGGCTGGTCTCGAGCTCCTGACCTCAGGTGATCCACCCGCCTCGGCCTCCCAACTGCTGGGATTATAGGCGTGAGCTACCGTGTCCAGCCTTCTTTTTTCAATATTAGTCATTCTCTGTTCTTAAAGAGTATGGCCATAGTTGTTTCATCAAATAAATATTCTACTTTTTTTTCCGTTCAAATAAAGGATAAACTGTAGCCTTTGACGTAGGTTATTTCAATAGGAAATAAAGATTATAGTGAGGAAGCCCTAAGAGATGCTTTTTTTGTTTTGTTTTTGTTTTAATGAGAACACACTTTTATTTTCTTACTGTGCTATCTTTGGGGGACAGTTACAAGTTTAACTTAACGTAGGTTCTTACGTGCTTGTCTCTGAAGATTAAGATAGCAGTAGGTAGTTGTGGGAATGAGAGATTGATAAATTTTGTTGACCAGAATCAAAGATGATACCAGGTGATCATTATAAGGGCCATTCCACTTCTTGTTTCAAAATACAAATCAGCGGAAGAGATGGCTAATCTTGTTTTCTCATGAAAATAAAGAACAAGTCAAGGCTTAGGGGGGAACATCTGACATCACTGGAAGAGGAAAGAAGACAGGATTTATTTTGCAATTAGCTAGATAAGAATGAGGACTGTTTTGTACCTAGGGCAAAAATGTTTCCTTAGACAATCTTACCATGTGGGTTTAATTAGTAAAATCTTTAATATATAGTAGGGATGCAGTTTATCTGAACTCTTGTCACTTTTATTCTCTCCAAAGGAATATGGCACTTAAGAAATAAAGCGCACCAATTTAGGACACTTCCAGGTATATTTCTTTCTTTTCTGACAACTTGCAGAAAAATAGAATCGCCTGTGACAACGTACACAAATGATTAGTTGAATTATAGAGCTGACACAAACTACAAATCATTCAGTGTAATTTACTCAACATATTGCTTGATTTGCCCACTTCCAGAATTTGAAACCAATACGGAACATTCGTATTTCAAATAAGGCAGAAGGATGAGAATTACGCTTATGAAAATGAAGAGAATGTTTATGGAAAATTTACAGAATAGGTTGGTCTATTTCTGTCAACTACAAAGATTGTTTACAAAAGGAAACTGAAAATAAAATGGCCTATCCTTGCCAGCTTTTCTTGGGAAGTATAGTAATATAGTGACTATTGCCCTAAAAGGAAAGTAAAGAGAACTTAGTTTCCATTACCGGTCTTCATTGATTTATTACATGCTTATAGGCTAACTCATCAATGTCTGTGATTATTTAGTTTATGTGTTTGTTTCTCAACAAGATAAAAGACTGTGATACATTTATTTATCATGACTTCACAGAAACATTAGGAGAATTAATAACGTATTATTTTTCAAAAGCTCGGAACACATGATTGTTATTTTTATTTTGGCAAATAAAGTAGATACATGAATAAGTTAAGCTTCCTATAACTGTATTAATTTTTTTTTTCTTTTTGAGGCGGAGTCCAGCTATGTCGCCCAGACTGGAGTGCAGTGGCGCGATCTCGGCTCACTGCAACCTCTGCCTCCCGGGTTCAAGCGATTCTTCTGCCCTAGCCTTCTGAGTAGCTGGGATTAGAGGCACAGACCACCATGTCCAGCTAATTTTTTGTATTTTTAGTAGAGACCAGGTTTCGCCATGTTGGCCAGGCTGGTCTCCTGACCTCTGGTGATCAGCCCACCTCAGCTTCCCAAAGTGCTGGGATTACAGGCGTGAGCCACCACGCCTGGCCATTTTTTTTTTTAATCACTAGAAGTTGTGAGGAGTTACTGAATTTTTTTCATTTCACTTTATTCTTTTTCAAAACTCAAATTAACACAAGCGATGGCTAATCTTGTTTTCACATGAAAATTAAGGACAAGTCAGGGCTCACTTTCCATTCCACTTTATTTAGACATATCTTAATAAACTAAAAATTATTATAAGATTTTTCCCATTGATATTTGCACTGTTTTTCATTTTTGGAAAAATTTCATACTCCCGTTATCCATTTTTAGTCAAGTTACAATGTAATTAAACTTACCAAGTGAAAAACAATGTATACTTTAAGCTAAAAATTTAGAATTTCTACAAAGTCTTATAGTTGCGGGGAATCAGGAGAGGCAGGTTTCATTCAATGTCTTTTAGAACCAAGGTGACAGAGCTATACGTACATTTATTTGTAATGTAATATTTAGAGAAAAACATATTAATGCATTTTAGTGCTAAATGACATGGAGGGTTATTGATCAACTCTGTACAGCATATTTAATTTCTTAATACAACATGACCCATGGTGATGGTGTTTTAGATAAAAATCTCATGGATTTGATTATTATAATTTAAAAATACTTGATCTCATGAAAATTATTTTAATACATTTCTGGTTGAAATAGAGTGTATTTGCAATAGAAATCTTTCAAATATATTTTGTAGGATTTATGAAGGTAGAATGTTCAGTGCTCCCTCTCCAGGTTTTATCATATTGGTGAACTGACCTCTCAGCTCACAACTGTGGTAATAGTTTTGAAGAACCAAATAAGATACTCTGATATGATATTCTATTTTTGATTTGTCTATTCCAATTACATTCACAAGAAACCTATCCATCACTAGTAAAATTTCATTACATCCCCAAATCTAATGAGATCTATGAAAAAAATACAATGAAATCAATTTTATTCTTTTAAATAGCCTATTTTAATACAATTCATAATATTAAGAGTGAATATGTAGCTTTTTGGCTTGATTCTTATTCTATGCTATTTTTTAGTGATGCTTTTTTATTGTTATTCATGTTCTTAACAATGCTCTGTGTTCTTTAGAGGCAATTCCAAACACAACTTTAATTTTTGAAAGTGCTCAGACATTTGAAAGTCCTGCGTGTGCGTGCGTGTGTGTGTTATGTATGTATATATTTATAGTTTCAACAGAACCATTTGCTATTGTAAATAAGGAGACTAAAAATGTACTTTGAACTAAAAATTTCCATACTTATATGTATATATGATTTAGATTCTAGAGTTTTGTTATTGTTTGCTTTGTTTTGCCAGACTTTAAGCTACTCCTGATATATAGTACCTGGAAAAATATTTCCTTTCCACTAAGTTTTTGGTCTTTAGGTGGCTTTTAAAAGTTTCTACGGAACCTTCAATTCCACAAAAAGTTATCCTCACTGCAGCATGAAAAGGCACAACTTTGATAATAAATGCCTAAAATCCCATAGTTTGTAAGAAAGTAGAAAGCAAGTTTCCTAAAGTGTTTTTTTCAGTCATATCAGCTATTACTAAGAATTATAAAACTTCTTGATAAATTTTTTCTATTCTAATTAATTGACTTTTAGCTAATTAAAAAATATACGGGTTTGTATTTTTTGCAAAATTATACAACTATATTACAAAATTGAAAGAATTTGGTTTTTTCTCCATGTGCTTGATTTTTGGGAAATCATATAACAAGCCAAGGTAAAGCAATTATTTAAAAAACCCACAGCAGAAAATTTCACCTTTATTACATATCCTTATATTACATTTGCAGTAAGGAGTGCCACCTTTTGAACTTTAGGTTTCACATATTCTGAACTTTGTTGTAAATAGGAACTGTAATGTTATATAATCATCTTTTTGTGTCAATATACGTTTTCCCTCTAGTTGGTCAGAAGTGATGGCTTGGCATACAACTTTTTTCATTTTCTTTTATTCTTCACAATTCTTTTCTAATTCAACTTAAGAGTAGAGTCCACCAATCCTTTTAATTGAGATCGACAACTAAAGATTGCTAACCAAATCCGAATGTATTCCTCTATGACAAACTGCATTTGCAGAATTTTTAGAGGCACTCCCGAAGTTTTAAGAGGATGTTTATTACACGAGTCTGTAGGGCAACATTTCCAAGTTGGTACACATAAACGAAAGAGGAAACGATAGTTAAGGAAATCCTGTTCCAGGTTTTCGGGCAGCCCGAGTGATTGACACATGATATCACCGGAGGCGTGTCCCGGAGTGGAGGTGGAGGTGGAGGCAAGGAGCTGAAATTCCGCGGAGCCGGAGTGAGACCGCTCTGTAAAGCACGCAGTGGTTTGCAGAGTGATTATCAGCTTCCCTGCCCTGGATAAGGAACAGCTACAGTCGCTGTTAAATGTGCCTGAAAAGCAATTTGCAATCTTTGCATTAGGTAAGTACCGTTTCCTTCCGTAGACATTTTAGGAAAGATAAGGTGAGAAATGTTGACTTTTGCAAGGAACTGAACATTTATTTATTTGAACTTGCTTTCCAGCTAAGGTTACTGGTTGCATTTCAAAACACCGGTAGCATTCCCACTGCTAAAACTAATGCTCTTAAAGTAAATGCTACCGCTAAAAGAAAAAGCAGGGTCCCTTTCACCTTTCCTTAACCGAACAGTAGACGTTTAAAGTCTGAAACGATCGAATTTGTGAAACACAGAGCCGTTAATGCCTTTATGCGAAGAGGGGCTAGCACTCGGTGTATGGACCAAATGCGTGTTTGTTTAGGCATTGTTGGCGACCGAAGCCCGAGCGAAGCATTGGTTTAAAACCTGAATTTCCCGTCTCTGTGTATTGATTCCTAACGCGCAGAGGCGTTGCTTGAACGTTGTTTGAACTCCTAGGCATTCCAGGGGGCAAAAGCACCTCGGCAAAAACGTGCAGGACTGCATGTTACTTTGGTTCGCGGCTGACACGCCGACTGTGCGCCGGCCTGTCAATCACTGGGAGCAGCAACAGGGAGCACATGGCAACGGGCTGCGGGCGAGCTGGCCAGCGGCCCGCCCCGGGTCCCAGCCTTTCGAAGAAAGGGACATTCACAAGCTTCTATCTCTAATTCTGTGTCGCAGGCATTTCGGCCGTGGAACCCCAGGCTCGGAGGACTGGGTGTGAGCGCTGCCCGGGAGAGGCTGACCTGCCGGGACCGGAGTGCCCGGGGACGCTGTGCCCCCACTTGCCCAACGTGCGGAATCGGCTAAGCGCGTCGGCCTGCGCGGGGGACAAGGGACGACGCCCGCCTTTCTCTCTTCGAGAAGGATCCCCAAACCTCACTCTCTTCACTCCTCCCCGCTAAAAAAAAAAAAAAAAAAAAAAAAAAAAAAAGGGTAAAAAAATCCCCCTCCCCCTCCTGGCCGCGGCAGCCTCTGCCTGGCAGGCGCGTGCTCCGAGGTCTCGCCGGGGTACTGCGCGGCTCCGTGATCCACCCGCCGACGCCGGTTCGGGCCCCGACCCGGGCGCTGCGGAGTCTCGAACGCCCGTGACGTGGATTTTTCGCTCGTCAGGAGGCCGCCATCCCTTCCTTCGTTCCTTGCGAGGAGCGACTAGAACCCGAGTTCTCTGAGCACACCGTGCCGTCAGCTGGCCCGTCACGCACTCGACTCCGCCACTCCCCTACTTGTTTTTCTGAGACTTGGGGAGCCTTCCTGAAAGGATTTGTAAAAACTGGTTCTTGGAAAGGGGCTGCAGGAGAAGACCTCCCGAGGTGGATGTTACTGAGCCGCCCGGCGAGCACCAGCCGTGAGAGGTCCGGGCCCGGCCGCGCGGAGCCGCGGGAGAACTGCCCTCCGCAGCCGGAAGGGGGCCGCGGGGAGCGCTCCTGGCCGGTGGCGGCGGGGGCGGGGGAGGCCGCGGGCCGAGGCGCTCCAGCTCCGGCGATGCCGCCTCGCCCTCCCCGCCGCGGTTGATGCGGCACGTGCACGCCGCCGCCCGCACCAGGACCTGGGCCGGGTCGCACGGCTTGGCCCCCGGCCATCGCTTCGGCTTAGGTGAGTGTGTGCGGCGGCCGCCCTCGGCCCGCTGGGCTGTAGGCGCGCGGGCGGGGCTCGCTCGGCGCGGCAGGTGCGGACTCGGCGGCGCTGCTGCCCGAGCCAGGACTCCGGGAGAGGAGGGGAGGGGAGGGACGACCTCGCTCGGCGCGGCCCCTCCCGCCGCTCCCTGCCCCCTGGGGGCGGCGGCTTCTGGGGGCTCAAGGTTGGGTGGCGGGGTGGGCGACGGTCCGCGGCTGCGGAACGTAACAGGACAGGGTCTCCTCCATCCCCGATTACCCGGAGCGGCGGCGCGGTGGCCCAGGTTGTTCTCTCGGAGAGCCCTTCACGCCCAAGGGGGATTTCAGGCGGCTCTGGGGATGTCCCCGGGGGCCCTCTTTGGAGGAGTGTGCGTCAAGCAGGGGGACGACAAAGGCTGTGTGTGTGCGTGTGTGTGTGTGTAGGCACATCTCCGGAATTCGCCGATTATCCCCTCGATAGAATTAGGCAGCCCCAAAGCCAGCCGCAACTTTCTTCTGGTTTGGAGCTCAGTGCAAAGACAGGGGAAGGGAGAGGGCACTGCCACTTTAAAAGTGGGGAAGTCGGCCGGGCGCGGTGGCTCACGCCTGTAATCCCAGCACTTGGGGAGGCCGAGGCGCGCTGATCAACTGAGGTCAGGAGTTCGAGACCAGCCCGACCAACTGATGAAACCCCGTCTTCACTAAAAATGCAAAAATTAGCCGGCCGTGGTGACGCGCGACTGTAGTCACAGCTACTCGAGAGACTGAGGCGGGAGACCCGCTTGAACCCGGGAGGCGGAGGTTGCAGTGAGCCAAGGTCGCGCCACTGCACTCCAGCCTGGGAGACAAAGTGAGACTCCGGCTCAAAAAAAAAAAGTGGGGAAGTCCGCCCTCCTGAGCTCATGGTAACCTCAGCCTCCTCCCCTCCTCCTACCAGAGAGAGGGAGAAAGAACTTGTTTTCATTCATAACTTTTTCCTTTTCCTTCTTCCGTCAACTATTTATTCAGTGCGGATTGCAGAGGGCGCAGCTCCACCGTGGTAACTTGCAATGTGGCCGCCCCTGCGCTGGCTGCTTTCTCCTCGGCCCTCGGTGAACCCAGCTTTTCCTTTAAAGCATAGACAAATCCTTGCTTAGGGTCAGCCAGACCGTGGGCTTGCTTTGGGCTCCCGCGTGGACGCTGAAGACTCTTCATGATTTGTCAGAAACCTTGGTGGGCCACGCAAAAAGTGTGTTGGAAATCCACGGTGATCCTTAGTATGGTGATGGGATTGTCCGAAAAGGTATTCTACTTCCATTCGCGTTTTCTTGGGGAAGGCAGTGTGCCGAGCGCGTGTGAGCGTGTTTGGGGCTTGTCCAAGACTGTCACTGCTTGAAAATGGGCTTTTCTTCGGATCGGAGGTGGCGAATTTTCTTTGCTTTTAATTTTTTTGTCTGGCAACTTCATTTCCCAGCCAGTATGAAGTTTGTTACAACTATCATTGGAAATGCAAATTAAAGTTGTGCCTGGTGTTATGGGTTACACTATTCAAATCCTCTACGGTTTTGTGAATCTGGCTTAGTACTTTTAGCTGCCTTTTGCTTTGAAAGCACTGAGTTAAGAAGTTCTTGAAGAAGAGGAATAATCGTGCAGGAGTCAGGATTAGATGTTGAGGACTCCAAGACTAAATCCCCGCAGGTTATGAATGTGTTACTCCTCATGCGCAAAGAAGGTGGAATAAAGTAGAAACTTGAGAGAGCTGAGTTGTGAAAACGAGGGGGAGCTCCAAGAAGTTAACATGTAAGACATAGTTTAGAGACATTAGTTTAGGAAATATAGGAAATGGACTTCTTTCTGCGTTATTCCTTAAACCATGTTTTTTGCCTCAGGTTGGTAGTGGAGAATGGACATTTCTTTTTCTTTTCATTCTTGAATTGGGTCGACTCTGTAGACTTTAGAAGGAATTTGTGTGAAAAATACTCTAGTTCACCACTGAAAGCAGAAACTTTCATCTTTGGTAGTTTGTGAAGAACACATTATAAATTAGAAATAACTTACTATTAGTATGGAAACACAACTGCTTATTTTTATCTGGATATTAGTGTGCTGATTTTGTTACAAGAAGCACATTGAATCAGAGTTGGCAGTGCGTTTGAAAATCAAGGTCTGTCATGTAAATACAGATTTTTAAATCAGAGGAAATACAGATAATTAAAACTGCCAGGATTTCCCTACACTGCGTTAAAGGCCTCACACTTATTTGTGCATAAAACTTACTTTGTTTTGTGAGTGAGCCCTTCAGCTTAAAAAAAAATCCTCTCAGGATTTCAAATATGAGTACCGTTGTATCATTCACTGGACTATACATTGAGTCTTGTGTGTGTGTGTTTGTAGCTCCAAAACACCAAGAATCGTTGTGTACCTGATACATTTATTTTTGCATCTCATAGATGAATAATAAGGTAGTTTTAAAATTCTGATTTATATAGAAAATTACCTATTATTTTGCGATTTCATTTTAGAGTCTCAATTTTTTAATTCCTTAATTTTTTTCATCATTAATCTAATGCATATAACAGCACACAACAAAAAGGCTGTAGCACCAAAGCCATTCTCAATTTCTTAAAAGGTAGACATTTTCCTTTATAGAAGCCACCTATGAACTGATAACTGAGCTTTCTTTAGATGAGAGTTATTCTCCTGCTTATACTCAGTATTCCCTGCGAAGGCATGCTCCATTTTAATTATTAGATTCACAAACAGGAAGGCATTACTTCCTCTTGATTCTGCTTCTTAAAAGTTGGAAAAACTTGTAATGTTTATGGCATGGGGTCTCTCGTTTATAGTCTTCCTCTATGATGTGGTCCCCAGCCTCTCCTAGAATTGGACTCTGGCCAGGACCCCAGCATCATTGTAATCCACTGATGAAGGAGGTCATTACTAGGCGGTTTAGGCAATTTGTGATTTGACAGGATTCCCCCCCCCCCTCAAAAATGCTTCCTGTCATTTATTTTCTGTGTTTTTTTCATCTTTGATTTCGTTTTAGGATTTCAGATGCATGCCAGGTTTCCACTGATTGCCAGAACTCGAGATCACTACACATGGATCCCCAAAATCAACATGGCAGTGGCAGTTCGTTAGTTGTGATCCAGCAGCCTTCTTTGGATAGCCGTCAGAGATTAGACTATGAGAGAGAGATTCAGCCTACTGCTATTTTGTCCTTAGACCAGATCAAGGCCATAAGAGGCAGCAATGAATACACAGAAGGGCCTTCGGTGGTGAAAAGACCTGCTCCTCGGACAGCACCAAGACAAGAAAAGCATGAAAGGACTCATGAAATCATACCAATTAATGTGAATAATAACTACGAGCACAGACACACAAGCCACCTGGGACATGCAGTACTCCCAAGTAATGCCAGGGGCCCCATTTTGAGCAGATCAACCAGCACTGGAAGTGCAGCCAGCTCTGGGAGCAACAGCAGTGCCTCTTCTGAACAGGGACTGTTAGGAAGGTCACCACCAACCAGACCAGTCCCTGGTCGTAGGTCTGAAAGGGCAATCCGGACCCAGCCCAAGCAACTGATTGTGGATGACTTGAAGGGTTCCTTGAAAGAGGACCTGACACAGCACAAGTTCATTTGTGAACAGTGTGGGAAGTGCAAGTGTGGAGAATGCACTGCTCCCAGGACTCTACCATCTTGTTTGGCCTGTAACCGGCAGTGCCTTTGCTCTGCTGAGAGCATGGTGGAATATGGAACCTGCATGTGCTTAGTCAAGGGCATCTTCTACCACTGCTCCAATGACGACGAAGGGGATTCCTATTCAGATAATCCTTGCTCCTGTTCACAATCACACTGCTGCTCTAGATACCTGTGTATGGGAGCCATGTCTTTATTTTTACCTTGCTTACTCTGTTATCCTCCTGCTAAAGGATGCCTGAAGCTGTGCAGGAGGTGTTATGACTGGATCCATCGCCCAGGGTGCAGATGTAAGAACTCCAACACTGTCTATTGTAAGCTGGAGAGCTGCCCCTCCCGGGGTCAGGGTAAACCATCATGATTTTTGGAGGTGGGTTGTACCTCCTGAACTTCTAGCTTTCAAGTTGTGGCTGTTTTTTGTTTTTGTTTTCTTTTCTTTAGAATTTTTCCCTGTTTCCCACCTTCTCTTCCCCTGTTGCCAAGGTCTAACTCATGGATTTTTCTCTTTCCTCATGGATGATCTTCAGCAAGAGTGGACTGGGAAGCTGCACCTGGCTCCCACTTTCAACAAGAGCCTCTGCCATCCACTTGAGAGGGTATTGAGAGCCAGTGGGCTTTTGTGTAGCCTTTTTATTCTGCAAGCAACTTTCTAAAGTTGTGTACATGAACATACACCCACACCCAGACTACAGTGATTTAGAGTTGTTTTGATTGGGTACCGTGGGAGCGGGGAAATTGGTTTTTTAAAAAGCAACTGTTTAATTGCTTAAATAAGCTATGTATTAAATCTGTCTCCAGTTAGGGCTATCTTCCTAGCATAGGCCCCTTAAGTAGCATGGGGGATATATTTTTTGCTATAACGTAAAAATTTTCCTTTAACCACTGCCCTCTCCTTTCTCCTTCAAGGTTCTTTCCCCCTCAGTTTTGTTGTTGTCTTACTCTGGAGATGCCAAGTGTATTTTTTCTTTCTGTGTAATTTTAGATTCCCCTTACAATGTAAATCTTCACATTGGAGATAATATTGGTTGGACCTTGCCCAGCTTCACTCTAGCCTTCGTATTTGTGAAGGACTCAGCCACCTTCCTTCTTCACCCCATGCTTCTCACCAAATTTTTGTTGTCATTGAGGGCACTTGGATAACTCAAGTTGATATTTATAGCTGATCAATCTATATGTGTCACAGAACTATGCTGCCTAAAGTGATCTTGGCTCCTTAATGGTCCTTTTGGCCCCTTGGATAGTTAACAGCTGAGTAATTCTAATCTCTTCTGTGTTTTCCTTGCCTTAACCACAAATTGTGGTGCTTTTTGTATATTTTATGTATAAATCACAAAGTTGAATTCTGACTATTTTTAAGACAAAAGTCTGTTAAACTTTTTTATTGTAAAGAATATTTATTATGCGAATCTCTATTATTTTATGGTATTTATTGCAAAAGACTGTTGAAATGTACTCATGTTTGAATATAACAAAATATCAATACTTAACGGAAAATAAGGTGACACGAAGAAAGTACATATGTTAACTATAATGCAGAAAATATATTAATTAATGAAACTGTCTCTTGATTTCTTCATTTATTAGCCTGTACTATTATGATGATTTTTGCTTATTTGCTTTGACTTTTTCTTCTTACACACCCATTTTACTTCTTTCCCTATAGATGTTGAATCTAGACATAGGTGAGCCCAAATTATGAACTGGATAATTAGGTTGGTGCAAAAGTAATTGCAGTTTTGGGCCATTTTTAATGGCAAAAACACAGTTACTTTTGCACCAACCTAGTATTTCCTGGAAAGTGCATTAATCAAAATTTTGTAATCCAAATTATCTTTTAACAAATGCTCAAGTGAGTTATTTTATACAGTAAAAATTTTTTGTAATACTCTCTCCCTTTGACTATTTTGTAAGCATGAGGTTTTGTGTATATTATAGTTTCTTGAAATGGGGCATATCTACAGTAGAAGCTTTTTTAAATGTTTATCCTAACTTTTAAGTTAATAAAAAGTTAGATTTATCAGCTAGACTTAATGAACTTAGTTCTGTAGATATGCTAGGAGTCGCTGGTACTGTCACTTTAATAAAGCATTCTAGAAGTTACCAAGGGAATAATTCACAGTATCAGAGAGATTTCAAAAACATTCCTGTCCCTGTCTTTTCACTTGTTTCATAAGTCTAATGTGGCCTGACCAAATTACACCTCATCAAGTCCTGTGCAATAAGAAACCTGAAGGCCTAAAATTTTACGTAGAAAAAGTGTTTTAAATCTTATTTTTTAGGCTGGTGAAACCACTACATAGCTAGAATCCTTGGGTCTGATAAAATATTTGGTCATTTGAATCCTCAGAATACACCGTTTTTAAGTTTGATAAAATTTTATTCATGTGAGTCCTCAGTCTCACTAACTCCCTAAGTGATAGGTCAGTCATTATCTGCATTTGAAAATAATTCTTTGCATTTGAGAATAAGATACTGACATAATTTGAACCCAGGTTATCAAAGCTCTTATCCAGCTTTTTGTTTTGGTCATTATTCATGGATGGCTTGGCTGTTAGTTTAAGAGTACGTATTTGTTCTTTGTAAATAGGCTTTGACTTTTGTTTTACATAGACAAGGTATAATTGGTAGAAACTTGTTTTAGTCCTTTTCCATCAAGCCGCTAAACCTATTAGTTGGCAATGTGATATTTAATCCATCAAATATTTCCTTTATGCTTTGAAAGCAGGAGGATTTTTAAAAGTAAATAGTTGTTTTGGAGGCTACTTCATAATCTGTAGCACTTAAAAATGTGAACTTGAGTGTTTTCCTCTGATATTCAAGTTATGTGATGTTATCACTGGTCCTTTCATATTTATAGAGTATTTTCATTGAGATGTGGCTTCTTAAGTATATGAACACAGACTTCTTCAAAATACTCTTTGGGGTTTTTTTCCAATATTACTCAGACCCTTAGTATAATTAGTTGGAGTCAGAGCTGTCTTTAGCTGTAATAACCAGACTAAGAAGCAGTAGCTTTTACTGAAAGAAATTTATAACTTTTATGAGAATGAAGTATGCTGTGGAGTTTTAACTTCTGGCTATATATATATGCAGAATACATGAAAAATATTAAGATGCTGGTCTGCTGCTTCGAGGACTGTATATGAACTCTGGCATAATGGCAAGTCTGTACTTGGAAGGAACGATCGCTTAGAGGTTCAGATTTCTAAAAGAGGCTTGTCAGGTGGCAAAGCATAAACACTGATTCGAAACTTCCTCCTTTGTGATGGTTTAAACCTAGGAAGAAGAAATATAAGAGTGTGTCCTCATAAGAGCTTATGGGCCCTAGGCTCTTGAACCTAATGCTGATCATCATTTTAAAGTGCTTAGACTTTGAAAGCATCAGCTGAAATTTTTTACAATGCCGCTGCCACTTATTTAATACTGTTGAATGAAAAACAACATGCCAAACAGATGGGCTAACCTTTTTATTCCACACATTTGTCCCTCTTCCCCTACTAGTACAGCCTGACAGAATGGATGTTTTTGTTACCTGGTTCCTTTCCAGTATATTTTCTGACTGCCAATTTTTTCATTTCAAACAAGCCTTATTTAGATAGTTTAATAGTGAATAAACCAACATAGGACTTTTGTAATTGAGTAGTTTCCTGTTTACAGAGTTTATAAAATGTAACCTAGCAGAAAAAATGGAATGTGAAAAAGTAGACTTTTTTGTGTGTGAAGACCTAAAGTGAATCTGCAAATATAGGATTATAATTACATGGTTTCCAAAATTCAAACCACAAAATATTTCCATTATTACTAAAAAATAAAAATTAAAGCTTTAAAAATAATGGTCTTTAAAGTGAAAAATAAGTTAAAAACTATGTTTTTATCCTAAAATCGATAATGGAACCAGACTCAGGTGATTAATTTCCAGAGGATTTAATTTTTGAAATTATCCATTTTTCCTAAATCTTTTTTTAATGGAGTGGTGTATTTCGTAGCAGACTATCTATCTATCGATATCTATAGATAGATATCTCATTAAAAAACAATCCCTTTTGAAATATATTGAAATATTGAAACAAACTGGAAAAGTGTCTAAAAGCAGTTCTCATCCTAAACTCTCACTATACATTTTCTTTTTAATTGGCAAGAGTGTTGGTGTTTTTAAATATGTTGAAAACAAAATTTTTAAGTCCTTTTGGCCAATTGATGGTTGGATGGTTGTTTTTTCCCTTACTTCACTGATTAGCTATAATCAAAATAGCCATGTATATACTTACCTGATAGCTATTGATTCTTACAGTAGTCTCTCAGATTATTACTAAGCCATTTTGCTATTATTGAACACCTCATAGGGGCATTATTCTGTATACAGTAGAATTCTAGAACCAGAAATATATCTTAAGAGTTTATCTTAATGTTTCTCAATCATGTATGAAAAGAAATAGATATCTAGTTTAAAAATTAAAAATTCAGAAGTGTGTGTCATAGCTCAGACCCGTATTAGAATAATCTCCGGGGGTGGGGGCCTGGTATTCGTTATTTTCAAAAAGCTTTTTGGGTGATTGTATCAGGCAACTTTGGAACTGATTTATGTAGCTCACTGTCTTCATTTTGAAGATGTACAAACAAAGTCATGGCTTGAGAAGAAAAGCTGTCCATGTTTTAGCAAGGGTAAAGCCTGAACTCTTTCATCTGACACAGGATTTTCTTCATTTCTTGTTTGTTTGTTTGCTTTTTGGGATGAGGTCTCGATCTGTCACCCAGGTTGGAGTGCAGCAGTAGCTTGATCACCACTCACTGCAGCCTCAACCTCCTAGGCTCAAGCAATCCTCCCCTGCCTCAGCCTGTGAAGCAGCGGGGACCACAAGCAAACGCCACCATGGCCAGCTATTTTTTTTTTTTTTTTTTTTTTTTTTAGTGGAGACAGGTGTCTCCTTATGTTGCCCAGGCTGGGCTTAGCTGTCCTGCTTCAGCCTCCCAAAGTGCTAGGATTACAGGCGCAAGCCATTGCACCTGTTCTCCTCATTTCTCAGCAGCCAACTCAATCAGTGTCTTTCTGCTGCAATTAGCCCTTACTATTCCATCCTCTTTACCAGAAAATTTTTCCTTCATAATTAATATATTTGACCATAATTTAGGAAATGAAATGTTTTTCTGCATTTATTATTCATGCTTAGCTATCAGGAATAAGTAGTAAATGACTTCATTGCCGTGATTATTTTTCATATGTTAATATTAAAATTAACAGTTTGAAAGTGGAGCTTGTGTTTCCTCTGGCTGGGTTTATATGGTAATAATAGAACAAATGGATTTAATCAGTTTGTGAAAGGAACAGTAACTTGGCATCTAGATTTAAGAACTCATGTGATGGTATTTCTTATCATTTTTCTGGCTGCAGTAAGATTACAGTGATTAGAAGCTGCTTTAAATTGTATATTTTGCATTATTAAAGAGATGGATGTCGTCTTGCAGACAGAATCACAATAGATATGGCAATAATTCTATTGCAGAAACTATCAGAGAAGCTAGAACTGTTTGAACTGGATATTTAGGTACAGTATACTAGAAGCATCATTCACCAATGATGCTTTGTTTAGTCCAATAATATTTTAGTCCAAGAATCTACTTAGTCTATATAAAATAATCAAAATTATAATTTGATAAAATCAGAATAGTAATTTTTATGATAAAATAATCATAGAATCATTATTTCCTTCCTAGTAGAAGGAAACTTAAAGGTCATCTAATCCAGTCTTTTTATTTTAGAGATGAGAAGTCCAGGTTAAGAGAGGTTACTTGCCTAAAGTCATGATCTATTTGTGAAAATGAAGTAAATTGTATTAACTACTTGCTGGGCTGGGCGCGGTGGCTCACGCCTGTAATCCCAGCACTTTGGGAGGCCGAGGCAGGTGGATCAGGAGGTCAGGAGTTCGAGACCAGTCTGACCAACATGGTGAAACCCCATCTCTACTAAAAATACAAAAATTAGCCGGGCGTGGTGGTGTGCACCTTTAATCCCAGCTACTCAAGAGGCTGAGGAAGGAGAATCTCTTGAAGTCTGGAGGCAGAGGTTGCAGTGAGCCGAGATCATGCCACTGCACTCCAGCAGGGGCAACAGAACGAGACTCCATCTCAAAAAAATAAATAAATAAAGTAAAATAAAAATAAAAACTACTTGCTGCATTTGTACATGTGGTAAATGGCTGGAAGGAAGGAAAGAGACGTTGATTAAGGGGAGTGGAGGTTGAACAAAATTTCAGATTATTTGTGTTATAAAATTGAACACATTTGTTAAAGCACAATGGATTAATGATAGTCCATTGCAGAGAAATAAGTGCCATGAGGAGGGAGCCAGACAAAGCTAGCTAAGCAAACAAGATGCAAGTTTGAGAAAACTCAGTTCCAGTTTGGCTAGCAGTGGTTCTCAGCCTTAGCCGCACATTAAAAGCAGCTGAGAGCAAAAGACGCCACCCTCAGCAATGAACAAAAGCCTGTGCCTAGACCCCGCCTTAAGCTAGTTAAATCAGAATTTCTGAAAGTGGGCCTTGGCTTTCCTTTGTTTTAAAAGCACCCCAGATGATTCTACAGCTAGTCGAAACCCTCTGAGTTAGATCATAGGTATGTATAGGGGAATTGTGGGAGATTAAAATAGCAGAGATTAAGATAGGAAGGCCAATTTAGAAAAAGAAAGCCATAGGTATTATGGTCCTGACACAGCTTGTAGGTTAGTAGGAAGGGAAAGGGGGCGGGGTGTGAATGAGAGAACTATGGTCCATGGGGAATCTATGGGACTTTGCGGTTATTTGTATGTGGGTTTCAGCTGGAGGAAAGAATTGATACTGAGCTTTTGGATTTAGGCAAATGGGAAAATGACAGTTCCGTTAAATGAGTGGGATTTGTTTGGGGTATGTGGGGTAGGAAATGTTATTAGTTCTATTGGGATAAACAGATAATTATGAAAAAAAGTCTAGAGTTTAAGAGAGGTTAGTGACGGCCCATCATTCACATACAAGTGATAGGAGGTCCACAGTGTAGATCCCAAAGGAAAACAATGGAATTAAAAGCAGGCTAGAGACAAACCTTGAGGAACATACCTACATTTAGGGAGCAGAGAGAGGATATAGAGCCAATCAGTAAGAGAGATGGTCGAAGAAGCATAGGCACCAAGAGATTGGTATGTTTTAGAATCTAAAGGAGAAGACTTCTAAGGTGGAAATTAGTAATCGAATGTCAAAAGCTGCAGAAACTCCCAACTAAATTTAGTGAGTGGTATTTAGGTGAAGTTGTAATGAAAACCAGATTGCATGGGATTAGGAAATGAGTGGGAAGTAAGGATATGCAGGGTAACAGTTTCAGGCTGTTCACTCTAGACATTTTGAGATGATGGGAAAGTAACTAGAGGCAGGTAAACAGCTGAGAATATTTTTAGACTAACAGAAACTTGAGCCTTTTTGCAGAAAGACAGCATGGGCAGTTGAGAGGGAGAAGAGGGAAGAGCTGGAGGGTCACAATCCTGGAAGAGGGAGGAGGAGATGGAAGAGAAAACACAAAGGGGAACTTTAACCTTGGCAAGACAGTTCTTCTCCCAGAGTAAAGGAAAAAATAAGAGGGAAGAAACAGATGTAATAGAATTTTAAGAGAGAGGAGGAAATTGTCAAAACACAGCCTGTTTTTGGTAAATAGAAGGATGGTCTTCTACTGATAGTTAAGACACATGACAGACCCAAATTGGTTCTTGAGAGCAGAGGTCTAGAATGGCTAGAGATGGGGACTGCTTATGGCTCAGTCAATAGACCAAAGCAGGTGAAGTGAAGAATAGTGAGAGCTCAAGCTCACATGAGACAGGGAATGTTTTAGGAGCCAATTTTCAGATTTTATCTAGACATTGTCTGCAGCTGGTTGTGGGGAGCAATTAAGGCAGAGAATAAGTATTACCTGGGGCCAATAAGAAATGGTGAATTTCACAGAGCTCAGGGATTTTAGGGCAGTAGCCTGAGTGTTTGCTAAAATGGCTAGCCAGAAAAAACTGTATCTCAACGAGGGTGAGATACAGGTTTACTGAGAGCAAGGCAATAGGAAAAGTGAGGACAGCTGAGGACATAGGAGCAGTTCCAAGTCAAGACCCTAGAAGGTGGGCCTTTTTGTTTTGGGACAGGGTCTCGCTCTTTTGCCAGGGCTGGAGTGCTGTGGTGCAGTCATAGCTCACTGCAACCTCAAACTCCTGGGCTCAAATGACCCTCTCACCTCAACCTCCTGAGTAGCTGGGACAACAGGCATGCAGCACGGCACCCAGCTAATTAAAAAAAACAAAAAAACAAAACTTTTTTTTTTTTTTTAGAGACAGGGCCTCATGATGTTGCCCAGGCTGGTCCCAATCCTCCTGCCTCAGCTTCCCAAAGTGCTGGGATTACAGGCATAAACCACTACACCTGGCCAGGCAGGCCATTTTTAAATGCTGAGGAAACCTGGAGTTTCTCTGTGCTAACAGGTAGCTCAGGTGATAAGAGTTAGAGATATATGGCACTAAGGATGAAGATAAGGAGAAAATGGAGGCCAATGTGTTAGAAGAGTTGTTAATTTAGGTATTAAAATATTGGAAGTTGGTTGGGCGGTGGTCTGTAATCCCAACACTTTGGGAACATCACTTGAGCTCAGGAGTTTGAGACCAGCCTGGACAAATTGGAAGGCCCCCAAAAGAAATTCATCATTTCTTTCTTTTTTTTTTTTTTTTGAGATGGAGCCTTGCTCCGTTGCCCATGCTGGAGTGTAGTGGTGCGATCTCAGCCCACTGCAGCCTCCAGGGTTCAAGAGATTCTCCTGCCTCAGCCTCCTGAGTAGCTGGGATTACAGGTGCCCACCACCATGCCTGGGTAACTTTTGTATTTCTGGTAGAGACAGAGTTTCACCATGTTGGCCAGGCTGGTCTTGAACTCCTGACCTCAGATGATCCACCTGCTTCAGCCTCCCAAAGTGTTGGGATTACAGGCGTGAGCCACCGCGCCTGGCCAGAAATTCATTATTTCTTATTGGCCGCAGGTAACACATATTCTCTGCCTTAATTGCCCCCCACAATGAGCTGCAGGGAATGTCAAGATACATGTGAAAATAAATGTCTACATAAAATGTGAAAAACAGCCAGGTGCAGTGGCTCACGCCTGTAATCCCAACACTTTGGGAGGCTGAGGTGGGTGGATCACGAGGTCAGGAGTTCAAGACCAGCCTGGCCAAGATGGTGAAACCCCCGTCTCTACTAAAAATACAAAAATTAGCTGAGCATGATGGTGGGTGCCTGTAATCCCAGCTACTTGGGAGGCTGAGGCAGAGAATTGCTTGAACCTGGGAGGCAGAGGTTGCAGTGAGCCGAGATCGTACTACTGCACTCCACCGTGGGCAACAGAGTGAGACTCTGTCTTCAAAAAAAAAAAAAAAAAAAAATAGTGAAAAACGTTCATTGGCCAAAACATCTACAAAAAATTAGCCAGGACTGGGGGCATGCGCCTATAGTCCCTGCTACTCAGGAGACGGAGGTGGGAGGATCCCTTTGAGCCCAGGAGGTTGAGGCTGTGGTGAGCCATGTTCCCACAACTGCACTCCAGCCCAAGTGACAGAGCAAGACCCTGTCTCAGAAAGAAAAAAAAAAAATGCTAGAATGATAGGTGGAGAAAAAAATATCTAGAAGCTGTTTATGTTTGGGAGGAATATTTTTAGGTGCTCTAACTTATTTCTAAACTAATGGATTACAAGAGCTGATAAAAATGTAGGATTTCTTAATAAGGATAATTTTAATAAGAAATGAACTAGTGGAGTAGAATTTATTGTAACGGATGTGCTCCATTTATAGCACAAACGATCTGTTAACAAAATCTGTTACTGAATAAAGAAAATATCTACATGAAATAGATTGACCTGTCAATTCAGTCAAAATAATACACACAGCCAAAAGACCTTCTGCTTTCCACATTCCCTTCTTTCAGCTTTTGTGCACTTCAGAGGCACTTGAGGAAGCAAAGAGATTCGGTCCAAGATCTTAGTCTTGCCTGCTTCACAGAGTTTGCACGTTGCAGATTTGCAGTGGAAGCTGTGAGTAAATTTGATTCCCTCACAGAAGTACATTTTATTCTTCTGGGCCACCCAGAATCTGTCTATTACTCTAAATGTAGAGAGGCCTATCTTTATAAAGAAAACTGTTGGTGTCAGAGTTATTTACAGAGCATGTGAAACTTTAACTTGTCACTTTGTGGTTTGTAAACCTGCTCTTTGAATTGCCTATAATTTCCCCTTTGTGTCTGCCTTTTTAGGTTTTACCCTTTAGTACCAGAAACAATTCAATTAGGGAAGATAAAAAAGGATGAAACCAACATTTATCGGTTTTAACATTTTGCTATCTAGTACCTGGAATCGTGATTATACAACAGAGGAAGAGCTCAGTAAATATTTGTTGTTGATCAACTTCGTAGATTTATTCTTAAAAGTTTCAGAATAAGGAAAAATGCTGAGATTAATGTTTGCAGGGTCTTTTGATACCATTTCTAATGTCTACAATATTGGCAATTTTTGAGAGAAAATAAGAACTTGGCTTTGTCAACCATGCATTCATCAATTTAACAACTGTATCTTTGAATAGTAATTCATAACTTTTTAGCAATGTGAATGATGCTATCACTGGCGGTAAATGGGGCCATGGAAACACTCTGGGAGGAGGCAGCCAAATCTGTCTTTGTAAATCAGAGAAGCCTTCATAAAAAAAGCCTTGAAAGATGAGTAGTAATGAGTCAAGTAGACAAGGGGAGAGAAAAGCATTTTGGAAAAGTCCAAAGGCATGTTAAGTGGGAATGATCATGGCATGATGAGAACATTGCAAGTAATTTAGTATGTTTGGAGTGTAAGATGCCTGTGGGGAAAAGAGGAGCCAGTCATGGAAAGTGGAAATGTCATGTTAAAAAGTTTAGGCTCTATCCTGTGGGTGATAGTCATTGACAGATGATAATCAGGAGAATGGCATGAACAGATTAGAGTTTCAGAAGGATACTTAGGCAACACTGCATGGTGCTGATGGACTGGAGGGCAAGAGGGAGACCAGCTGGATAAATAATATAGGAGCCAAGGTGATTAATGTGACAGGGACAGTGGAGGCTGAAAGGAGGTTGTGAGCTTGATCTGATTGGTTGTAGAAGGTGGGGGAGGAGAAGTCTTGGCCATTTGGTACCGGGTTAACTCATCTCTGGTAATGGAAGGCAGAGACATTTGTGTAAATGAAATATAGAAGGAGATCAAAATTTTCCCCACTCAACATTCTACTAATTGTGCAGATTTAAGAGTCTCTCCCCGCCCCTAACCCCCCAACCCCCATCTCTCCTGGAATGGTTAATGAGTAATGAAGTGGACAGAAGGCAGGAAGCAAGAAGACAGGAAAGAAGCAAAGGCTTTGCAAATCAAACAGAAACTAAATTTTTCATTCTTTCACCTCAGCCTCCCAGAGTTCACTGTATACAGCTTCACTGTATACACTTTTCAGTGACTTATGTATCTGAACTTTGTTGTCAGAAACACCAAGTTCCAGAACTTTAAAATTCACCAATCTTGGTGGGGCACAGTGGCTCACACCTGTAATCCCAGCACTTTGGGAGGCCGAGGTGGGCAGATCATTTGAGGTCAGGAGTTCAGGACCAGCCTGGCCAACATGGTGAAACCCTGTCTCTACCAAAAATACAAAAATTAGCTGGGCATGGATCCCAGCTACTCAGGAGGTTGAGGTGGGAGGATCGCTTGAACCCAGGAGGTGGAGGTTGCAGTAAGCTGAGATGGCACCACTGCACTCCAGTCTGTGAGACAGAGTGAGACTCTATCTCAAAAAAATAAAATTCACCAAGCCAGCCTTTTTCTCTTTAACTGCTAAAACATTTCTTCCACTACTCCCCTACTCCACCCTCCTAATCCAGTCATTACATTTTGAATCATTGAAGTATCCTGAAAAACAATGTTTGCAGGCCGGGCGCGGTGGCTCACGCCTGTAATCCCAGCACTTTGGGAGGCCGAGGTGGGCGGATCACGAGGTCAGGAAATCGAGACCATCCTGGCTAACACAGTGAAACCCCCTCCCAACTAAAAATAAAAAAATTAGCCAGGCGTGGTGGCGGGCGCCTGTAGTCCCAGCTGAGGCAGGCGAATGGCATGAACCCAGGAGGCGGAGCTTGGAGTGAGCCGAGATCTCGCCACTGCACTCCAGCCTGGGCGACAGAGCGAGATTCTGCCTCAAAAAAAAAAAAAGAAAAGAAAAACAATGTTTGCAACATAAGAGTCTTGATTTTCCTTATTCCCTGTATTTTTCTCTGCCTGCTGGTGGTGGTGATGATGATAGAGAAAGGAAGGAAGGTGATTGGGCAATATGTAATCCCTGTAATCCCAGCGCTTTGGGAGGCCGAGGCGGGCGGATCACCTGAGGTCAGGAGTTCGAGACCAGCCTGGCTAACACGGTGAAACCCCGTCTCTACTAAAAATATAAAAAATTAGCCGGGTGTAGTGGCGGGCGCCTGTAGTCCCAGCTACTCGGGAGGCTGAAGCAGGAGAATGACGTTAAGCCGGGAGGCGGAGCTTGCAGTGAGCCGAGATCATGCCACTGCACTGCAGCCTGGGCCACAGAGCGAGACTCCGTCTCAAAACAACAACAACAACAACAACAAAGCCAGGCGTGGTGGCTCACACCTGTAATCCCAGCTACTTGGGAGGCTGAGGCAGGAGAATCGCTTGAACCTGTGAGGTGGAGGTTGCAGTGAGTCGAGATCACGCCATTGCACTCCAGCTTGGGCAGCAAGAACAAAACTCCGTCTCAAAATAATAATAATAATAATATTAAAATAAAGTAAATTGAACCCCAGAAAGGTGAAATGACATGCTCAAGGATAAGCAGCTAGTAGGAAATAGAACCAACTGAATGAGAAAAAGACATGAACAATACTTTTAAAGGCCTGTACTGTTTTCATTATGTGGACCTTGTTTGTACTTGAAGTTTGGGAGTTTAATTTACAATTCCTGAAGAGAATATAGCATAAAGATAGGCAGATCCAATAAAACCTGAATTCTTACAGAAGCAACACAGAAGAAGGGCAAAATAGTTTCGGTTTGGAATTGGTCATTTTTTTTCTTTATTTTGAGACAGAGTTTTGCTCTTGTTGCCCAGGCTGGAGTGCAATGGCACGATCTCGGCTCACCGCAACCTTCACCTCCCGGGTTGAAGCGATTCTCCTTCCTCAGCCTTCCCAAGTAGCTGGGATTATAGGAATGCGCCACCAAGCCTGGCTAATTTTGTATTTTTAGTAGAGATGGGGTTTCTCCGTGTGGGTCAGGCTGGTCTCAAACTCCTGACCTCACGTGATCCGCCCACTTCGGCCTCCCAAATTGCTGGGATTACAGATGTGAGCACCGCGCCCGGCTATTTTTTTTTCTTTTAATTTGAAATACTTGTAAATAATAGTATTGGAATTTAAATTTTTTTCTATTTTATAGGTGGTATATACGAGGCACATGTAGAGACTTGGGAAAAAAAATTTTTTAAGGTGATCTTTATAAAATAGCAAAACTTGAATTTGAGGAAGCTGGCATTGCTTGATTTCCAAAGTTTGGTAAAAAAAAAAAAAAGTCAAGTGTGAGAGTCCAAAATTGCTTCACACTCTATGTAAATAATGGGATATGGTACCCTGTGGTCCCTTAATTTCTTAAATAAAAATTTTAATGAGGGAGAAAGGATCTCTTAATCCTTAGGGAAAATATGCTTTGTGTGGATTGTAAAATCTGGCAAATTTTGGAAAGAAGAAAAGCAGGCAGTACTCTTGGAAAAAAATAGTCTGCTTGAACTTGCCTTTTTTGAAAAAAACAAAACCCAACATTCTTTCATAAAGCATTTTTTTAAAAGTATTTGCCCTTGAGCATTTTTTTCTACTTACCCATACTTATCTTTCAAAACAAACATTTATTTCTTTCTACTATAGAGTGTGAGGAAGTTCCTTTGAGGTTATGCCCTACAAACATATCCAAGCAGTAACTGTCACCTCCTTCCTATGGCACAACAAATGACTAAGTCAACCGCAGGCAGCGGGGAGCATAGAGCGGCGATTTCGTGATGGGGGCTGTTCAGATGTTACCTATGGGATCAGTTCTCAAGAGGAAAAAACACACAACTATATTTTTGTGTGCAAATAAAATTTTGGGTCCTTTTGACCCAATGGAAAATGTGTGTCTACTGGTGGCTGCCTACTTGGAATATGATGATTTACACTTGGAAACATTTGTGTCATTTATCATATGATGTTACTGGTCTACAGCATGACTGCATAACAAATAACCATATTAAAAATTAATCTTTTCCAGTTCATCAGACTGTATGTCTTTTTGACACCCCAAGTCTTGTCTTTGCCTCTTGCCCTGCCGTCTTTTCCTGCAGTCACTCTTTACATTAAGTCTAGGATTAAGTTAAAACTCATGCACTGCGTATTTGTGGCTGCGCTTTCAGACTCCTATCCTGCCCTTTCACCCTTCTTTCCTACTTTTCTGAAACATAAATCTTCTATCCAGTGGAATTGGTTCGCTCCTGTCCCTGCAACACACCTTCAACTCCAGACCTGAGACACTGTCTTTGCCTTTTCAATCCTATTCTTTGCAACAAGGTTTAAATCCTACTTTTCTGACTGGATCATGGCAAAATAATCTCTCCCAGAAATTCTTTAGTAACAACATTCTGTAAACTGATCATTACTTTTAATGTTGAGTTTTTAGTGTTTATGTCTTGTCTCCCTTCCATATTATAATTCTTTCAGACTGGGTTTATGTTGTAGATTTACCTGTACTCCTAAGGTGCTTTGCCCATAGTAGGCACTCAATAAATATTCATTGATATTTTTCCCTGCATTTTACAATCGAGTCATAAAAGCCCATATTTGGCTTCTGTTTTTCTGGCCAGAGGGCCATTCACTGCATTAATAAAATATATATTCTGACATGATGTGTCTCCTGCCTAAAGTCATTTTTGTCTAGCAAATACTAGTAAATAGAATTCTAAAAAAGATATGTGATTATCTGCTGCAGAGAATTTCAGTAATATCACTGATCATGTTAAGGTTTCCAGGGGAGACTAATTTTAAGAATTGCGGCAGTAAAACCTCTGGCACTAGAGGAGACAGATGTTCAAGGCTGTGGAATTGGCTCACCTCTCACGGGATATAATAATGCATCCTTTCTATAACATCCCAAATAGATAGGCCTGACATGGAAATGCCTGGAATCAACTCCTCCTTCATTTTACTAATGTATTTTTAGTTATTGATAATGCAAACCACTTGGTCTTCTCTGTTAAGCGTCCAAAGTATCCTTAAAAGTAATTGAAAAAGTAAAAAAAAAAAAAAATGCCAGGGCCCTTCCCAGCTTCTTAGATGCTAATGCTCTTTCTCCTGGATACTAAACTATTGTTTACTCTTCTTGCTGAACTTGGCATAGGCATGAAACCCCTCAAAACATTCTTTTTTTTCATATGTACTATGGCTGTAAATACTTTTGAATGGTCTTGGGGATAGATCTATAATATTATGGAATCTATCACTCAAAGCACTATTATTAGTAAATACAGTAATATCTCAGATTGTATATTGCACACATTTTCTGTAAGTACCTAGGTTATAACATATTGGGCTTTTGACATACTTAAGAGTGAAAGAGGGGCCAAGTTATTAGCCTAGTTTTGCAGATAAAATCTAACACAGGGAGGATTATGATTTTCACATTTATTGATAAAGTTAGGACTAGAACCTAAACTCCCTGATTCTGTTAGTTCATTCTGCTCTCACTATGTAAGATCAAGCAGATGGGCCAAACCAGCTGAAGCATCAGGGTTTGGCTCATGACTTTTGCTGTGATGGAATATCCAGTTGAAAAAAACAATCCTTATTTTCATACTTGAATGTTATAGGAAGCTCATTTTAAATTGCTCTGTTTCATATGAAAGATAATCTGGCCAATTTCTTAACTGTATTCAACTCCTATGCTTTAGAAACAACGTTGTTGTGTTTACAGGGAATGTTTAAAGCCCAAATACACAAAAGTAAATTTAAATCCCCTTACATTTTCACTATTTCAGTACTCTAGTTTATTATAACTCAGCTATCTATAGTGAACAGTTGACCTCTTCTTATCTCCTCCAACCCCATCCCTGCTGACATCATTAAACAGGAAGGATTCTAATTATGTAGTCTCATTTTGGAGAAAATTGGGAAGACTACGTAGAAATCTAAACGATGTGTGTTACTCTCAGAGCTAGGAAACTAGAGCCAGGTCTCATGGCACTCTAATTAAAAACTTTTATTTCTGCAGATTTATTCTGTGGTCCTTACTGAACAGATCTGCCTTGGGTTTCTGCTGGTGAGTTTTTCAGCAGGAATGCAGGCTTTGTTTCTTTGAATAGTTGAGTGCAGATTAGTGGTATGCCAATTTCCTGTGGCCTTTCAGAGCTGCAATTTGAGCCCTGTTTGCTCCTGGCCCTTGCACAATTGAAAACAATGGGTGACTTCTTTTAGGTTTCACTTCAGGGCTCTTAGAAACAGGGGAAGTGGCTAAAGCCCTACTTTACAGGTAATTAACAATAGATAATGTTTGCTCTGCATTTTTTAGAGCCGATAAAAGGTAGAAGAACATATTCAGCTCCTGATTTAGACACTGTGCAGTGGTTTTATGGATACAATAGCTGTCTTAGCATTAGCAAGGTGGCATGGAGTATCATATACATCTGACAGCACGAAAGTTTTAAAAAGCAGAAGAAAAAAGAGTATTATTAAAACACTGAAGAGTAACCAAGAAAGCACTCCCTGGAGATGCTAGAGAAACAGCGTCATTTTAAGCCATGCATTTTGACTCAGGCTGTAAATCTATATGTTTTATGATGTGAACAATTTTCATAACTTGTTGACATTTATTCAAGGTCTTTTTGTGTTTTACACATAATTAAACTCTAGAATTCTCCTGTTTGTTAAAATAACTTCAGCTTAAAAAGGCTTTATTTCCCATTACATTTAATCATTAGCCACAAATATTCTTATGAAATGGTTTTAGGGACTGGGCACTGTGGTTCATGCCTGTAATCCCAGCACTTTGGGAGGCCAAGGCGGGTGGATCACCTGAGGTCTGGAGTTCGAGACCAGCCTGGCCAACATGGTGAAACCCCATCTCTACTAAAAATACAAAAATTAGCTGGGCGTGGTGGCAGGCACCTGTAATCCCAGCTACTTGGGAGGTTGAGACAGGAGAATCTCTTGAGCCAGCGGGGCAGAGGTTGCAGTGAGCCGAGATCGCGCCATTGCACTCCAGCCTGGCAACAAAAGTGCCTGGGCAACAAGAGTGAAACTCCAACTCAAATTAAAAAAAAAAAGGTTTCAGGTGCTTAACGTGTAGAAAACAATGTTTTATTGCCCTTTTATTGTGTCTTGGGTAGCGATAGGGTGTTTACCTTAATACTTGGAATAAATATTTTTAGACCACTCTTCTCTGTGAAACATATTGTGTCCACCTGTGACAAGGTAGGTGTGTAGGAGTACTGATTGATTGATTCATTCAATCCTCAACAGTTACCAAGCACCTACTCTGCCCCACATCCTGGCCCCAGCACTAGAGGTGGAAGGATGATGGAGACCTTGTCCTTAAGGAGATTATGGCAATCGCTTTCCCACATTCTTTGGAAAAAATGAGTAATCTCAATTTTAATACATCTACAATTGAAATGTGTAGGCAGCACTCTTGATAAAAACGTAAGGACTAGGCTGGGCGCAGTGGCTTACGCCACTGCACTTTGGGAAGCCGAGGCAGGCGGATCACAAGGCCAAGAGATTGAGACCATCCTGGCCAACATGGTGAAATCCCATCTCTACTAAAGATGGGTGTGGTGGCGCATGCCTGTAGTCCCAGCTACTTGGGAGGCTGAGGCGGGAGAATCCCTTGAACCCTGGAGGTGGAGGTTGCAGTGAACCTTGATCATGCCACTGCTCTCCAGCCTGGCGACAGAGCGAGACTCCATCAAAAAAAAAAAAAGGAAAGACTAGGTCATATCTGATAACCCAAGTAACTTATTTTTAGAGTGAACAAAGTCTAAACCAGAAGTTAGTGGCTTTTTGTTCCAAGCCACTTCTAACTAGCAACGTGAAATGTCACCTTACTCATCTGCTTTTGAGTAATGATGAACAGAGAGAAGTTGCTTTAGTAGGGAATTTATATGTCGTTTAAAACCAGAGCAGCTTTTTCTAAGTGTGTTTAGACACCCTTGAGAACAGTGTTTTAAGTACAGAGGTGTACAAAGGTGAAGGACCCCTACATCAATTAATTAGTCAGTCCAGACTTGCTGAGCGCCTGGGACGCGTTCAGTGCTGTGCCAGTGGTGTGGATTTAGGAAAAAAGTATAAGCTCTTGATCTCCACTAAGAGCTGGATCAGGAGGCTGACCTGGCAGCCGG
Organism: Pan troglodytes; assembly: GCF_028858775.2. Taxonomy (NCBI): domain Eukaryota; kingdom Metazoa; phylum Chordata; class Mammalia; order Primates; family Hominidae; genus Pan; species Pan troglodytes. Next base: position 124,596,113 of record NC_072401.2, read on the forward strand.
AAATGGGAAAGCATTTAAATCCTCTTATCTGCTGATAAAAGTAACATGTTTATTGTAACATTGTTTTTGAAAATGCAGATGAGTATAATGAAGAATTAAAAATGACACATAATCCTGCTACCTATTTCTTAGTTACAAATGGGCTTTAACAATCATTTGGATACATTCTTTACCTGTCTCCTAGTGTCTTGAACTTTCTTTTCCATTTTTTTTTTTTTCTGTCTGAGATGGAGCCTTACTCTATTGCTCAGGCGGGACTGCAGTGGTGCGATCTCAGCTCACTGTAGCCTCTGCCTCCCAGGTTCAAGCAATTCTTCTGCCTCAGCCTCCTGAGTAGCTAGAATTACAGGCGTGCGCCACCACGCCTGGCTAATTTTTATATTTTTGGTAGAGACGGGGTTTCACCATGTTGGCCAGGCTGGTCTCAGACTCCTGACCTCGTGATCCTTCTGCCTTGGCCTCCCAAAGTGCTGGGATTACAGGTGTGAGCCACCGCGCCCAGCCATGTCTTGTATTTTCTAAAATAAAAATTTAGGGGAACACTCCTCTACTTTTATTTTTTATGATCTTCTAAAACTCATTGACTCTTTAGAATTGAGGATTTTAGTAATCTTTCAGGAAACAGTCACTCTGAAGACCAAAATTTGTGTTTTGTTTCATTTACTTCCCACCTTTCTATCTTCTTAATAAAGTGAAGTTGTTTTCAGAGAGTTGAAAAAGAGAAAAACTCAACTCGTCCATTTAAGCTTTCTAGTACTTATCTAGCTAAGCACATTTATTGCAGGAAAACTAACACTGATGATAAGCAAAAGAGCACTAAGGAAGTTTGGATTGCCAGTGAAAATGTAGAAATTCAGTGGCAAGAATATATGTTTTCTATTTAAAAGAAACTATTACTATCTAATATTGCCAACAATTACGACAAAATAACCTTGTAAAGAAAAACTTAAAAAAAAGTGAACCTTGTTTTGCTGTGAGAGTCAAGCAGCTGTTCCATCCCTCCCAGCGCCCCACTAGCCTACCACTTTTTATGTTAACCACATTAATCATGCTAATAATTTCCCTTAAGAAACTTTGCCTCTGAACACTAATGCTCATCATTTTACCCAGTGACTGGGTTGGAATTACGTAACCAACTTTGTTATCACTGTCATTAAAATCAGCATATATCTCATTCTGGTTGTACAGGAAGCGATTGCTTAAAGTATCCATTTAAAATATGACTTAATGTTTAGATAGTGAACTTGTATGTTTATCATGTCAAAGCCTCAGAGAAGTATTCTGTTCTCCTTAAGTGCTCTAAATGGCTGCTCAGTTACATACCGTTGTGATTGGCTATGCGTATATCCACATAGTTATTGATATTAAAAAATATGAAAATGATATCAGTAGAATGCTCAAGTTCTATTATTCTCTTGTTCCATGGATTAAACAAACTTTTTAGTTGTAAGTAGTGTCTTCAGTGCACATCATTCTCGTACTAGAACGATGACATCTTTCATCTTTTCCGATGAAAGAACTCATTTGCTAAAACAACTGATGTACTTAGGAAGAAGTGACGATCTTTTTATTTAATTAACCTTTTACTCCTAGATAGGTAGGTGTTCTGCCAAAAATTAAGGTATTTTAAAGCAGCAATGAGCTCATTTAATTTCTCTATTTTAAACAGAGTGCTTTTGATGGTTTACTAGACACGACATCACAGTTTCCTGTTTCATATTTGAAATAAGCAGGGTTGGAGAAAACTATTTGCCGTGAGTTTTGAAACTCTGGGGACAAAAAGCCCCTGAAAAGAAGTCTCAGAAGCATAGTGGCTTTTGAAAATTATATAAGGGAATTAAAACCGCAATACTGATGAGCCAAACAAACATACGCTTTCCCTCCCACTTATCCCCTAAAAGAAAGAGAAAAGTGAAAATGGGAGAAATTGAATGATGGAGATCATTAGTTAAGCCTGTCACTCACTCATAAGGGCTCTCAGCATTTAAAAAAAAAAATTTCCTCCCTAATCACAACCAATGTAGCAGTTTGTGTCTTGGCAAAATTGTGTTTCATGTTCTCAATTGAGAAAGGGAAATTTAAGGTACAGTTAAATTTTAAGGCTCAATAAATTACTTGTATTTAGAACTTAGTGGTGATAGTGAAGGTGGGACTGGGATGTTTAATAATGTGGTAAATAAAGAAAAAATACTGAAACTTTTTTTCAATTATTAGGGAATTTAAGAAAAGATATTTGACACTACACATAACTCTTGTGTATGTGTACATATTATTTAATTACTTTTTAAAAAAGCAACAACAAACGGTTCTACAGAAAAGAAGATACTTCTGAGATCCATGCAAACCACTGATAATTCTTAAGAGTTACACTCAGTTCCTAGAGAGGAAGTGATACATATATGACTGTTAAATTGAAATGATAAATTACAGTAATTTTTAAAGACGGAAAATAAGAATTTTAAATGAGCAATTTAACAGAAATGTTTTGTAAGCCCGATCTATATACACCCATAATAAGGAGTTAGGATGCATTAAATTCTCTCAGAGAAGCAATCTAAAATACCTGAGCCTTTGGAGGAACAAATGGTCATTTCCTGAGGTGAGTGGAGGGAGCAAACGTGGTTGGGGGCAGGATGGAGGGTGGGAAGGGGAGGGTGGGTGGAGACTGTGGGCCAGGCTCCCAGTGTATGGTAGTGAACAAGACAGACATGGAGTTTACAGTCCTTTCTCCTCTTTTCTCCTACTTACATAGGCAGAAAACCCTTTTTGAAACGTTCGTATTTTCAGTACTAGTACCCTCCTAGCTCTGTATTCCAGATATTGCTCCCTTAAGAGAGGAAAGAGATTTTTCTCTTGTGAGATTTGTTTATTCTACGAAACTCAAAAAGTCTGGTCATTTCCCATTTTCCACATAGGAGCCCAGGTCACCAAGTAGTGCAGCCGTCAGCTGGGGTTCCTGTCATGTCAATTCTTAGTGCCAAAACATGGGATTTGAACTCCTGCTTATTTTGTGATTGAGTCCTCTTCAACCAAAGGCTGCTAGGATTGTTTCTGTAATCTCCATTCCCTGAACTTAATACTCAGTCCCAGATAACTTACTTTACTTATGGTTTGTTTTTCTCACTGTATTATAAGTTCCCCCAAAGGCTTGAGGTCTCTCTTTTTCTATCCTTTCACCAAAATTCTAGCTCACTATACACTGAGCTTATTATACCCAGGAGTAGCTGGACACCGTTCTAAGAACTTTACATGAATTATTTTATTTGATCTTCTCAAAAATCATATGAGGTCGCTAGCATTATTATTTTCTTTTCCAGATGAGGAAACCCAGGCACTGTGAAGTGAAATAACTAGCCCAGGTTCCCACAGCCAACCAGGATGTTAACTGTGGTTAATTGACTGCAAAGCCTGTGCATAATTTGAGCTTACAAACTACCTCCGATTGCTGCAGCCACAAATTTCTAGGAGAGTGGCCAGTGCTACTTTTCTACGAAAACAGAAATCAAGAAACAAAGACCAACTCTGAATGAAAACAAGAATGATTGTATCTTTTATTTTAAAAGGACTTAACATTTTTCCTTTTTCCTAACTTAAAAACAATGCAAATGTGTTTTTGTACTTTGGCCTGTACTTCCTTGGGTTGGGGATGGAGATGATGGGTGGGTGGAAAGGGGTAAATTTTAAAGTATCTTTTATTAATACAAATGGATAATGTCTTAACTTTGTTGATACAGAATGATACCAGGTTTAATAAGATTCTAAAATTGAGTTGAGCCATCCAACCTTGATGGGAGATGGGGGAATAGGTTGGACGATGGCTGATCTTTCCAGCCTAGCAATGACCATGAAAGGGCTTATTTTGATTCTGATTTAAATTTGTACTGTGCTATATTATATGAGCTTTATGTAGGCCACTTGCCTTCTCTTTTCTTTTTTCTTTTCTTTGTTTTATTTTTATTTTATTTTATTTTTTTTTTGAGACAGCGTCTCACTCTGTTGCCCCCGCTGGAGTACATTAGTGCAATCATCAACCATACCTCACTGCAATTTTGAACTACTAGGCTCAGGGGATCCTCCTGCCTCAGCATCCCAAGTAGCTGGGTCTATGGGTGTGTGCTACCACACCTGGCTAATTTGTTATTTTTTGTAGAGACAAGGTCTTGCTTTTATTTTCCAGGCTAGTCTTAAACCTCTCATCTCATGTGGTCCTCTTGCCTCAGCTTCCCAAAGTGCTAGGATTACAGGTGTGAGCCATTGCATCTGGCCGCCTTTGCTTTTACTAATGGCTAACCCCAACTCTGGGGAAGTATCTAAGATCATGCAAATAGTTGGCTAGTCAGTAAATAACATTGAAATTCATTTCCTGAAAACTATATAAGGAACCATGAAGAATCAACAATTAGATAGTAAGCTTTGTGGGAGTAGGGATTTTCTTCATTAACTTTTGAAACTCCAACACCTAAAACTGTGCTTGGCCTATAGCATTGTTGCCACTCAAAATATTAGCTGAATAAATAGACACTGCTCTAAAGGAGTCTTCAATCTAATTGAGTGAGAGGAGACCAATATACAGACAACAACCAATAAATGTTATGGTATGACATCTAGTGAAGTATGTATTTTTATCTTTTAATTTTTAATTTTTATGGGTACATAGTAGGCCTATATATTTATGGGGTACATGAGATATTTTGATACAGGCATACAATGCATAATAATCACATCAGGTAAATGAGGTATCCACCACCTCAAGCATTTATCATTTCTTTGTGTTACAAATATTCCAATTATACTCTTTTAGTTATTTTAAAATGTACAATAAATTATTGTTGACTGTAGTCATGCTGTTGTGCTATCAAATACTAGATCTTATTCACTCTAACTATACTTTTGTACCCATTAAGCATCCCCACTTTTTCACCCCCTGCCTAGTACCCTTCCCAACCTCTGGTAACCATATTCTACTCTCTATCTCCATGAGTTCAACCGTTTTAATTTTTAGCTCCTACAAATGGGTGAGAACATGTGAAGTTTGTCTTTCTGTGCCTGATGTATTTCACATAACATAATGTCCTCCACTTCCATCCATGTTGCTGCAAATGACAGGGTCTCGTTCTTTTTTATGGCTAAAGAGTACTCCATTGCATATATATATATATATATATATATATACCACATTGTCTTTATCCATTCATCTGTTGATGGACACTTAGGTTGATTCCAAATCTTGGCTATCATGAATAGTACTGCAGTAAACATAGGAGTGCAGCTATCTCTTCAATATACTGACTTCTTTTCTTTTGAGTATATATCTAGCAGTGGGTTTGTTGGATCATATGGTATTTCTACTTTTAGTTTTTTTAGACACCTCCATACTGGTCTCCATAGTAGGTATACTAATTTACATTCCCACCAACAGTGTATGAGAGTTCCTTTTTCTCCACATCCTCACCAGCATTTGTTGTTTCCTATCTTCGGGATATAAGCCATTTTAACTGGAGTGAGATGATATTTCATTGTAGTTTTGATTTACATTTCTCTGATGATCAATATGTTGAGCACTTTTTCATATACCTGTTGCCATCTGTATGTCTTCTTTTGAGAAATGTTTGTTTAGAAATGTTGCCCATTTTAAAATACGATTATTAGATCTTTTCCTATACAGTTGTTTGAGCTCCTTATGTATTCTGGTTATTAATCTCTTGTGAGATGAATAGTTTGCAAATATTTTCTCTCAGTCTGTGTGTTGTCCCTCCACTTTGTTGAGTGTTTCCTTTGCTGTGCAGAAGCTTTTTTTTTTTTTTTTTTTTTTGAGACGGAGTCTCACTCTGTTGCCCAGGCTGGAGTGCAGTGGCGCGATCTCGGCTCACTGCAGGCTCCACCTCCAGGGTTCACCCCATTCTCCTGCCTCAGCCACCCGAGTAGCTGGGACTACGGGCACCCGCCACCATGCGCAGCTAATTTTTTTTGTATTTTTAGTAGAGGCAGGGTTTCACCGTGTTAGCCAGAATGGTCTCGATCTCCTGACCTCGTGATCCGCCCGCCCCAAAGTGCTGGGATTACATGCGTGAGCCACCGCGCCCGGCCCTGTGCAGAAGCTTTTTAACTTGATGTGATCCCATTTGTTTATTTTTGCTTTGGTTCCCTGTGCATTGGGGATATTACTCAAGAAATCTTTGCCTAGACCAATGTCCTGGAGAGTTTCCCCAATGTTTTCTTTTAGTTGTTTCATATTTTCAGGTGTTAGTTTTAAATCTTTAATCCATTTTGATTTGATTTTTGTATATAGTGAGAAACAGGGGTCTAGTTTCATTCCTCTGCATATGGATATTCAGTTTTCCTAGCACCATTTATTGAAGAGTCTGTCTTTAATGTATGTTCTTGGAATCTTTGTCAAAAATGAGTTCACCATAGATACATGTTTGTTTCTGGGTTCTCTATTCTGTTCACTGGTCTATTGCCTGTTTGCATGGTAATACCATGCTGTTTTGGTTACTATAGTTCTGTAGGAAATTTGAAGTCAGGTAAATTATGATTAAAATATGATTCCTCTAGTTTTGTTCTTTTTGCTCAGGATGGCTTTGGCTGTTCTGGTTCTCTGGTGGTTCCATATAAATTTTAGGATTATTTTTTCCATTTTTGTGAAGAATGTCATTGGCATTATGATAGGGATTGCATAAAATCTATAGATTGCTCTGGGTAGCATGGACATTTTAACAATATTGATTTTTCCAATCCATGAACATGGAGTATCTTTTCCATTTCTGACATCAATTTTTTTTTTTTTTTTGATGGAGCCTCACTCTGTCACCCAGGCTGGAGTGCAGTGGCACAGTCTCGGCTCACTGCAAGCTCCGCCTCCCAGGTTCACGCCATTCTTCTGCCTCAGCCTGGGACTACAGGCACACGCCACCACGCCCGCCCAGCTAATTTTTTGTATTTTTAGTAGAGACAGGGTTTCACCATGTTCGCCAGGATGGTCTTGATCTCCTGACCTCGTGATCCACCTGCCTCGGCCTCTCAAAGTGCTGGGATTATAGGCGTGAGCCACCGCGCACGGCTGGCATCAATGTTTTATAGTATTCATTGCAGAGATCTTTCATTTCTAGGGAAGTATGGATTTTAAAACAAAGCTCCCCAGATAATTCCCATGATCAACCAGGTTAATGTCCCTTGGCCCAGTGCAGAGGTTCTCAAACCTATTTTCTAATAGAATAATTTATGACCAAATGGTATTACCTGAAAGTCAGTATATGAAAGAGATTAATATGTAGTCACTCCACTTGAAGAAAGAGGGGTACTGGGGAACCCTTCTTTTTCCCTGACCTTTTCAGCCTTTCCTTTTTTCCTTCCCCACAACCCCTAGGAATAGTGGTAAAACCACGGATCTATTTACCAAATGTGCAGTCATTCATGGAGTGCTTGCAGGGGACCTATGAACCTTTGAACGATATGCAAAAAAGTGTGTGTGTGCTTCTTTCCTGAGGACAATTTGCATTATCAAAGAATCTTTGACCCAAAAAAAGGGTAAGACCCACCCCTCCCGTACACAGGAAAGGTACTTTCTTTCTATGCACTATGCATAAGCTTTTTTTTTTTTTTTTTTTTTTTTTTGGTGGGCAATTACTGAAGTTTGGATACTTTGTAAAAAAACACAAGCATGATTTTTAGATGCTGCCCCTTATCAATTGGAAACTAGACTGGAACCATTAAACCATTTCACCTGGATTACTATCACACAGCAGTCAGATGGTACTTACTTCACAATCTTTTCTGTGGTTGAATTTGGCCCAGAATTTTTTGTTCCTCATCTACCTGAATCTTCAGTTTCCAAATAATCCTCTGCTATAGAAAAAGAAACACAATCTCAAGACTTTTTAATAACAAGTGCAAGACGCCTTTCTTACCCATACATGTGTGCTTTTTCTAGAAGTTTACTTTACCAATGGTTTTTTTAAAAAAACATTCTAACCAAAATAGATATTTTCTAAAGCTTCATATAGCGTGATGCTCAAACATTGCTTAACTGATCCCTGGGCTTTCCATACTGCCAGGTAAAGGAATACTGGGAAACTACAGAGTATATACAGTTTGGTTCTTTATTTCTGGTGTTCTGTTTCTTCTTTGAAAGCTATTGCAAAATTAATATACATGTGTAGATTAATTTAGCATGCTTATTACTCCTGGTACCAAATTGTCCTGTATCAAATAGGGATCACTGATGTTCTCTGAAGGGCAGTAAGCTAGGTGGTAAACTCACTTATAAAATATTGACTTGGGGTAAGGCGTGGTGGCTCACACCTATAATCCCAGTACTTCAGGAGGCCAAGGCAGGTGGATCACCTGAGGTCAGGAGTTTGAGACCAGCCTGACCAACATGGAGAAACCCTGTCTCTACTAAAAATACAAAATTAGCCAGGCGTGGTGGTGCATGCCTGTAATCCCAGCTACTCGGGAGGCTGAAGCAGGAGAATTGCTTGAACCCGGGAGGCGGAGGTTGCGGTGAGCTGAGATCACACCATTGCACTCCTGCCACTCCTGCCTGGGCAACAAGAGTGAAACTCCATCTCAAAAAAAAAAAAAAATTGACTTGGGTTACTAGGGTAAGTGGAGGGAAGATGGCTGCAGGATATTATCACCACTCTTTCAGATATGGCACTTCCTTCTCACTTCAGTTGGATTTGATCATTTAGTTTAACACATTTATAAAGTTTCTGCTAGAGTTCTGGTGATACAACAGTGAATAGGTAGCTACAGTCCTCTCCCTCACAGAGCTGATGCTCTAAGTAGAGACACAGACAATTATAAACAAGCAATGATAATATGCTATAGTTAATGCCATGGTGCTATGGAAGTAATGTGTGATATGAACATGCTAAAACAGATGAATAACAGTTTTTTTTCTGGGATGCTTGTCTTTCCTATCGTGACATATGGAAAAATAATTGCATTAGTCTGTTTTCACACCTCTAATAAAGACACACCTGAGACTGGGCAATTTACAAAAGAAAGAGGTTTAATGGACTCACAGTTCCACTTGGCTGGGGAGGCCTCACAATCATGGCTGAAGGTGAAAGGCACTCTCACATGGTGGCAGACGAGAAGAGAACTTGTGTAGGAAATTCCCCTTTATAAAACCATCAGATCTCATGAGACTTATTCACTATCATAACACGGAAAAAATCTGCCCCCATGATTCAATTACCTCCCACCAGGTCCCTCCCACAACATGTGGGAATTGTGGGGGCTACAATTCAATTTGGATGGGGACACAGCCAAACCATATCAATAATTGTATATATATTCCATGTGGAAGCTATCTGGGAAGTCCCTACCCTTCCTTTTCCATAGGGCATTATGTAAGTCTATTCTTGTGTTGCTATAAAGAAATACCAGAGGCTGGGCAATTTATAAAGAAAAAGATTCATTTTGGCTGACAGTTCTGCAGGCTCTACAGGGAGTGTGATGCCAGCATCTGCTTCTGGTGAGGGCCTTAGAAAGCTTACACTCATGGCGGAAGGTGAAGGGGAGCCAGTGTGTCACATGATTAGAGCAGGAGCAAGAGTGAGAAGGGGGAGGTCCTAGACCTCTTAAACAGCCAGAACTCAGCATGAACTGAGTGAGAACTCACTCATCACCAAGGGGATGGTGCTAAGCCACACATGAGGGTTCCACCCCATGACTCAATCACCTCCCACGAGGCCCCACCTCCAACACTGGGAGTCACATTTCAACCTGAGATTTGGAGGGGACAAGTATTCAAACCCTATAAGGCATATGTCTAGGTCTCTTCCAGGGAGGGGAAGTCTGGGGGATCATAGTCTTTACGATTTCTTCATCTGGGCCTACAGCATTTAAGCTGTGTCTTCTCTGTCCATCCAAACCCTCTTGATTTTTCTTTAAGAAATTACTTACAATTCTGTCAGTTTTATCCTTTCTTGTACTCTAATATGCTTCAGGAGTTATCCTTCCCCATACTATCTTTTCTATTCTTTCAAAAGGTTTTAGGTAGAAGGGAAGGTAGATACCTGTGCTCAGTCCCCATCTTGATCTCACCTTCCATATAAGGTTTAGCCTACTCCTGCTCCACCTACTCGGTGCAAAGTTCTTTCTCCAGAGACCTCTTATCACTCCCCTATCAGAATGTTGCTTTACTTATTTCTCCCCAGTTAATTGACTCTACAATACAAGATTGAGTTTTTATGGAGGTCTGTTATATTTGTGAAGAATTTCAGGAAGACCTTACTCAATTTTTTGAGTTAGCAAATCTAATAACATATTTTTTTTCCAACATCCATACATGATTGATGGATTTTAAATATTATCCTAACACTTGTTGCTGATATTTTGTACATGTATCCTCTGGGCTTTTACCTCATGCAACATGTTATTTCAGTGCACTATTTTTGTGCCATAATAAAATAACTAAATATTTTTGTTCCTGATTTCTTTGACCTTTCCTTTCCCTAGGCATTAACCTTCTCAGTGGGAGGCCTTGAAGTCACATCCTAGCAAATGTGTAGAATCAGAAGGGCCTTCTGTCCTCTTCCTACAAAATGCCCTGCTGCTGCTGCTGCTTCTTTCATTTCATCCTCAAACTGCACTACCCAGTAGCACCCCACCTCTTAAGAGAGCCCGTGCAGAAAACAGTTGGATCTCATCAACAGCAGGGTAAAGCTTATCTATTCCCTAGCAATTGTTGCTAGCTAAAATGCTGTTTTACTTCAAAATCTACCAGCCAGTCTGAAAGTTAATTTGCATATAATAGCTCAAAATTATCCTTTTTTTTTTGAGACGGAGTTTTGCTCTTGTTGCCCAGGCTGGAGTGAAATGGTGCGATCTCAGCTCACTGCAACCTCCACTTCTCAGGCTCAAGTGAATCTCCTGCCTCAGCCTTCCCAAGTAGCTGGAATTATAGGCATGCGCCACCAAGCCCGGCTAATTTTGTATTTTTAGTAGAGATGGGGTTTCTCTGTGTGGGTCAGGCTGGTCTCGAACTCCCGACCTCAGGTGATCTGCCCACCTTGGACTCCCAAAGTGCTGGGATTATAGGTGTGAGCCACCTCGCCCAGCTAAAACTTCTGAAGTTTTATTTTCATATTCATTGCCAGGTGTTCCTTCTCCTGGGTATGGCGAATGAAAATGTAAGGGGCATTTAGGATTCTCTTTTTTGGTGGTGACTCTTTTTTGTTATCTAGGTATTTTTTCACAGAAATCAATGGCTGCTACTTGATTTTTAAATATTTGCTTTAGTCTAATGAAGAACTTGTGCCAGGTATTTACTTTATTTAGACACTATCTCTTTTATAAAAAAGTGTTTTCGCACAGTTAAAAAACAATGAGAGAAGTATTACTAAAACATAAATAGGGATCAGGATGAAAAGAAAAATGTAATAGTATGGTTGTAAATATCTCTGAAATTAATAAATTTGTTGGGTTTGAGTTTCCAATATGATCCAAAATTTTCACCAGACTAGAAGAAAAAGTGAAAATATTGTAGGATGAGGTTCTTAGCATTTTTAGAAATCATGGGTTGTGCTCATGGAAGGTGATTTTTGCCCCAGCACTAAAATCTTAAGGATGATTCTCACTCAGAGCTTATGTAAAGGGTATTGAATATTGGGGATGGACAGTGTCCTCGAAAAAGGTGGATAATTCATACGGTTATGTCCTTGTAGTAAACCAATAAAAAGCCAAAGATATAAAAGCAAAGCATATTTTTGTGAAAAGAACTGAGATTTTTCAAGGGAACTTACAAGGGCTTAAACGTAGTGGCCCAAGTATCATTGTCTTCTCGTAGTCTTAGTCTTCTACAGCTCAACTTATGGTATGTGTTACGGACTGAATTTTGTCAGTTCAATGTTCATATGTTGAAGTGATAATCTCGATGTGACTGTATTTGGAAACTGGGACCTATAAGGAGGTAATCAATGTTAAGCGAAGTTATAACAGTAGGGCTATAATCTGATAGGACTGGTGTTGTGGGAAGTCAGGGACCCCAAACAGAGGGACCGGCTGAAGCCATGACGAAGAATGTGGACTGTGAAGATTTCATGGACATGTATTAGTTCCCCAAAATAATACTTTTGTAATTTCTTATGCCTGTCTTTACTGCAGTCTCTAAACATAAATTGTAAAGATTTCATGGACACTTATCACTTCCCCAATCAATACCCTTGTGATTTCCTATGCCTGTCTTTACTTTAATCTCTTAATCCTGTCAGCTGCGGAGGATGTATATCGCCTCAGGACCATGTGATAATTGCATTAACTGCACAAATTATACAGCATGTGTGTTTGAGCAATATGAAATGTGGGCACCTTGAAAAAAGAACAGGATAACAGCAATTGTTCAGGGAATAAGAGAGATAACCTTAAACTCTGACCGCTGGTGAGCCAGGTGGAACAGAGCCATATTTCTCTTCCTTCAAAAGCAAATGGAAGAAATATGGCTGAATTCTTTTTCTCAGCATGGAACATCCCTGGGAAAGAGAATACGCACCTGGAGGTATAGGCTTATGAACAGCCCCCCCAGGTGCACCTGTCTCTTATGGTCGAGACTGCAGGGGTAAAATAGACCCCAGTTTCCCATAGTGCTCCCAGGCTTATTAGGAATAGGAAATTCCCGCCTAATAAATTTTGGTCGGACCAGTTGATCTCAAAACGCTGTCTCCTGATAAGATATTATCAATGACAATAGTGCCTGAAACTTCATTAGCACTTTTAATTTCTTCCCAGTCCTGTGGTCCTGTGATCTCACCCTGCCTCCACTTGCCTTGTGATATTCTATTACCTTGTAAAGTACTTGATGTCTGTGACCCACACCTATTCGCACACTCCCTCCCCTTTTGAAACTCCCTAATAAAAACTTGCTGATTTTTGCGGCTTGTGGGGCATCACAGAACCTACTGACATGTGATGTCTCCCCTGGATGCCCAGCTTTAACATGTCTCTCTTTTGTACTCTGTCCCTTTATTTCTCAAGCTGGCCGACGCTTAAGGAAAATAGAAAAGAACCTACGTGAATATCGGGGCAGATTGCCCGATAGACTGGTGTCCTTATAAGAGAAGGAAAAAACACAAGAACTTTCTCTGTTTCACACATGCATGCACACACACACACACACACACACACATACTCAGCACAAGCACAGAGGAAAGGCCATGTGAGGACACAGTGACACAGTGAGAAGGTGGCCATTTACAAGCCAAGAAGAGAGGCCTCACCAGAACCCAACCCCGATGGCATCTTGATCTTGAACGTTTAGCCTCCAGAACAGTGAGAAAATAAATTTCTGTTGTTTAAGCTTCCTAGTTTGGTGTGTTTTGTTATGACGATTCTAGCAAAGTAGTACAATACGGCCTTCAGAATTAGTTACATAAATGATAATCCTTCAAGCTTTATCATAAGGATTTCTTGGTCTGTAAGTACCTTCAGCGGCTTAACTGAATGCAGACCTGGCTTCACATCACATATCCACCTGGCAGCTCCTCTGCTTTCTTAATGACACAGGATTCTTTTGGTGCCACTTCGCCAGCTGGAAATCTCATAGCCAGCGGTGCCTCTGTCCCGGCTTCACCTGAGCCTGCTGGGCTGGCACCACCCACAATCTGGGAGGCTGCGCTCGGCCCGTGCTACCAGCCCAGAGCCCCTGCCCACCATGGCTGTGTGCTTGGCCCACAGCTACTCCAGGTATGGCACAACCAGCTTCCACATTGGGCGCTGGTGTCTGGATGAGGGGGATGTGGCAGTGCCCAAAAACTCAGAGATGCCAGTGTATCCGAAATTGGCAGTTTCTTGGTCTCAACTGACTTGAAGAATGAAGCCGTGGATCCTCGCGGTGAGTGTTACAGTTCTTAAAGGTTGTGTGTCCAGAGTTTGTTCCTTCTGATGTTCAGATGTGTTCAGAGTTTCTTCCTTCTGGTGGGCTCGTGGTCTCACTGGCTTCAGGAGTGAAGCTGCAGACCTTCGCGGTGAGTGTTACAGCTCTTACAGCAGCGTGTCTGGAGTTGTTCGTTCCTCCCTTCTGGAGTTGTTTATTCCTCCAGGTGAGTTTGTGGTCTTGCTGGCCTCAGGAGTGAAGCTGCAAACCTTCACGGTGAGTGTTACAGCTCATAAAGGCAGTGCAAACCCAAAAAGTGAGCAACAGCAAAATTTGTTGCAAAGAGTGAAAGAACAAAACCTCACCAGTGTGAAAGGGGACCCAAGTGGGTTGCCACTGCTGGCTCAGGCAGCCTGCTTTTATTCCCTTATCTGGCCCCACCCACATCCTGCTGATTGGTCCATTTTACAGAGAGCTGATTGGTCTGTTTTACAGAGAGCTGATTGGTCCATTTTGACGGCACTGATTGGTGTGTTTACAATCCCTGAGCTAGACACAAAAGTTCTCCAAGTCCCCCGTAGATTAGCTAGACACAGAGCACTGATTGGTGCATTTACAAACCTTAAGGTAGACACAGGGTGCTGATTGGTATGTTTACAAACCTTAAGCTAGACACAGAGTGCTGATTGGTGTATTTACAATCCTTTAGCTAGACATAAAGGTTCTCCAAGTCCCTACCAGATTAGCTAGATACAGAGTGCTGATTGGTGCATTCACAAACCTTGAATGAGACGCAGGGTGCTGATTGGTGCATTTACCATCCTCCAGCTAGACATAAAAGTTCTCCAAGTCCCAACCGGACTCAGGAGCCCAGCTCGCTTTGCCTAGAGGATCCCCCACCAGGGCCGTGGGTGGAGCCGCATGCCAGTCCCGGGCTGCACACCTGCACTCCTCAGCCCTTGGGTGGTCGATGGGACCGGGCACGGTGGAGCAGGGGTCAGCGCCCGTCGGGGAGGCTTGGGTTGTGCGGGAGCCCACCAGGCAGGGAAGGGAGGGGGGCTTGGGCATGGCAGGCTGCAGGTCCCGAGCCCTGCACCACAGGGAGGCAGCTGAGGCCCGGCGAGAATTTGAGTGTGGCGCAGGCCAGCCAGCAGTGCTGGGGGACCTGGTGCCCCCTCTGCAGCTGCTGGCCCAGGTGCTAAGCCCCTCACTGCCCGGGGTGGGCAGCGCCTGCCAGCCACTGCGAATGCCAGCCTGCCGAGCCCACACCCACCTGGAACTCGCGCTGGCCCGCAAGTGCTGCGTGCAGCCCTGGTTCCCACCCGCGCCTCTCCCTCCACACCTCCCTGCAAGCAGAGGGAGCCGGCTCTGGCCTCAGCCAGCCCAGAGAGGGGCTCCCACAGTGCAGCAGCGGTCTGAACGGCTCCTCAAGCATGGCCAGAGTGGGCGGTGAGGCCGAGAAGGCGCCCAGAGTGAGGGAGGGCTGCCAGCATGCTGTCACCTCTCACCAGCAATGGTGGAGCCACAAGGGGTGTTACAGCTTTTGCTCAGGGAGTCCCGCTCAAGGAGTCCAGTCTGAAGATCTGAGCCCCCAGGAAGTGTCACACTCATTTGGTCCCACTGCCTGCTCAGTAAACAGGGGAGTGTGGCGCCCAGCAGTATTTTTCACTCTGGTAGCGTGGTGAGAAGGAACGTGTATTACAGCTCTTTTACACCCACTGTTCAGCAGGTTCTGGGTTCTTGTCCTGCGACCAAGAGGAATGAGGTACATGAACACTGGAGAGTGAGCAAGGCAGAGAAGAATTTTATTGGCGATAGAAAAGCTCTGAACAATGAGCGGGAACTGGAAGTGGGTAGCTCTCTGTGTGAGCAGGGCCCGAAAGCAGGTCTGTGAGGCCAAGTCCAGGGTTTCTATGGGCTCAGAATCAGGGAGTGTGTGCTGACTGGTCCATGGGCAGGCCTGGAAAAGGCACCATTCAATTGGCTAAAAGGCATTGACGAAGTTCTCACAGGGTTGTGGACTCCACCTGGAACTGGCAGCTCAGTTTTCAGGCTTCAGGCTGTTTTGGGCGTGAAAGTCAGGTTTACCAGGGTACTGTCCCTCTCTGCCTAGGAATCTGTCTGTCTCCTGCCTCTATCACTAAGAGCTTGCCAGCCCTCCCAACACTCTTGACTTCCAAAGCAAATGGCGGTGCCTTCAGTCAGCATTGTAATGTGTGCTGTAGGTTAGTCTTACCTCTCCAATGAGCTTATAAACTCCTTCCCATCAATGGCTCTGAGCCGTGCATAACTACTCTTCACCTTGCTAAATATCCCATTTCACTATTTAGCAGGAGATAAAACCATCAGATTATTGAACTGCATGTCTTCTGTATTGTTCAAGTACTAAGATGTTGAATAATTTATTTTTCCTCCCATATTTTTATCAATGTAAGTAGTTAGACCAAAGAGATGAAAGCAGGTAAAAGCAGCTCATAGTCAAGAGGTTATGACTTTAGATTTCTTTTGGTCATCTTAATTATTCTCTCATCTTTTAACTAATAGGTTAAAGGAAATAAGAATAAACAATGTACAAGAGATCCTTTATACTATGTTTTTAAAAAATCTTATAACTTGTTGCCTTTACTATTTTATATTACAAATATTGATATTGGGGAAAATTTCCCCAAATGTACCTCAAATAGAACAATTTGGCTTGAACTCAGGAGTGTGAGACCAGCCTGGGCAACAAAGTGAGACCCTTACTCGCGTTATTGATAAAAAATCAAAAAATTAGCTGAGTGTGGTGGCACGTGCTTGTGTTTCCAGCTACTCAGAGGGCTGAGGCAGAAGGATTGCTTCAGCGGGGAGGTTGAGGCTGTAGTGAACTGAGATTGTGCCACTGTACTCCAGCCTGAGCTACAGAGTGAGACCCTGTCTTCAAAAAAAAAAAAAGAAAACGAAAAAGAATTTGAATCAAAATATATACAGACTTGGAACTAAAATTGTGTTAAATCTGGCAATGTTTTTAGACAAACTCAAGAATTCCGGGGGAGAAATTCATGTAATTGGTGTGTTTTGACACTTTAGATACTGCATTATTACCTTTATGAATGTCAGGTATGGCCCTTTGTACAGTAGCTATTTTAAATGTGCAGGTTATAAATATTTGGTCTGATAGCTAAAAAATGGAAGACTTCGAAGTAGAAGATTATGCCCTATATCTCACGGTGGCCAAAGGCATGTTGATTGTGTATCTAATCAAAATTTTTATTTGAAAAATTCTTGTTTTCACCATGAGAGGTTTGGGTTTAAGTATTTGTGAAGTAGTAAAATATTTTACATGGTAAGCATCTAGGGTAGTGTCAACTGAATACATAGAAAGCATCACAAAAGCCTTTAGGCTCTTTATATTAGAAGTCAGTTATCAGTGAGATGGACGGGAGAAGGAAAGGAAAAAGTGCTTAGATAAACCCCTAAAGTAAAGTATCAGGCCTTGTTTGATTGCTAATATGCTTTTCAGTTCATAGCAAAATTTGTTTTGTTTTTTAAAAAAATTTTGTAAGCTATTTGGCTGCACTGCATTGACTTGGCTTAGTTTGGTTTAACAGGTTTGTCAATGCCTCACTAGGTGGATTCAAACAGATAAAACGTAAACCAGAAAATAAGGATACGGTTGCCTTGTCTTATGGAATGAGAACAACAGGACTGGGCCATGCCAAAATCATGCTTCTTTCTCTAGACTCATTATAAGTTGTGAAGTGGCATGATGCAATGTCAATGTCCGGACAAGTATCCCTTTTGTTGTTCTCAAGGGGGTTATGTCCTGGATTTGTTCCTTTGCAAACTCTTTACAGTTTACATAGCTGGAGAGACTCAGTGCCTTGGCAGCAGCACCAGGTTTTATCTGTGGGTTTGCCCTCTTAGAGTGGCAGGCAGTTAGTATATGTATCAACTGTGTTCTTTTTGCCTGTGGTTACTCTATGTTATCACTTGTTTCTTTTAATGACATGAGAAAATAATAATTTAGATGACTATTGGCCTTTCTGAAAGAGAAACAAGAAAAAAGCTCCCCTGGATTTCTCCTGCCCTTCTTGATCGTCCCTTTAACACACTGTTCTCCTGTCGAGAATGTGCAATCACTGATTTGATTACATTTTTAAGTATTTGGGCATTTGCTACTGAAAATACTGGGTGGGGGTGATAATGTCACACATCTTCCTGATGACTGCAAAACAAGAAAAGAAAGCATGCATGTTCTCCAGGCTTCTTCTGGGCCGTTTTGTTTTGGACACATTGCTATTGTACCATCAGTACTTTGGTGAGTAGCAGAATTAGAGTCATCTTGTGGAGAAATTGAGGAAATCATTAAGTATTAATAAGGATTGCTGTACTACTATGACAGATTTCTTTGTTTTAGTTGCTATTTTGTAAGCCAATTCATGACCTCTTTTTAAAATTTTTATTTATTTATTTTTTTTGAGACGGAGTCGCACTCTGTCGCCCAGGCTGGGATGCAGTGGCGTGATCTCGGCTCACTGCAAGCTCCACCTCCCGGGTTCACGCCATTCTCCTGCCTCGGCCTCCCCAGCAGCTGGGACTACAGGTGCATGCCGCCATGCCCAGCTAATTTTGTGACCTCTTTTAGAGTCAAGAAATTCTTAATCTGACTGATACTTCTTCAGAATACACAGTTGAGAAATTCAATAGCCAATAAACCCTAAGCCAAATGAATTCACTTTGTCAATATTCAAACAAATTTCTTCTGATTTCCTATTATATCTATAATCCAAAACTCACAGTTTAAAACCTGGTGACGGCCGGGTGCAGTGGCTCACGCCTGTAATCCCAGCACTTTGGAAGGCCGAAGAGGCTGAATCACTTGAGGTCAGGAGTTCCGGACCAGCCTGGCCAACATGGTGAAACCCTGTCTCTACTAAAAATACAAAAATTAGCCAGGCATAGTGGCCTGTGCCTGTTGTCCCAGCTAGTTAGGAGGCTGAGGCAGGAGAATTGCTTGAACCTGGGAGGCAGAGGTTGCAGTGAGCCAAGATTGTGCCACTGCACTCCAGCCTGGGTGACAGAGCAAGACTGTCTCAAAACAAAAATCAAACAACAATAACAACACAAAAATACCCTGGTGATAATCTCCATATAGATCATTTTCATAAAATATGTTTCAATAACCATATTAAAAACTTTTAATGCCAGCCGGGCGCGGTGGCTCACGCCTGTAATCCCAGCACTTTGGGAGGCCGAGGCAGGCGGATCACGAGGTCAGGAGATCAAGACCATCCTGGCTAAGACGGTGAAACCCCGTCTCTACTGAAAATACAAAAAATTAGTTGGGCGTGATGGCAGGCGCCTGTAGTCCCAGCTACTCGGGAGGCTGAGGCAGGAGAATGGCGTGAACCCAGGAGGCGGAGGTTGCAGTGAGCTGAGATGGCGCCACTTCACTCCAGCCTGGGCGACAGAGCGAGACTCAGTCTCAAAAAAAAAAAAAAAAAAAAAATTTTAATGCCTTAGCCATATTTGATTCTATCACAAAGTTGAAAACTTCTTGACTTAATGTTCTGAAGCATCTGGGTTTCAGGCAGAGATTGACTTGCAACTTTCCTAAACACTGTTATGAACCCAAAAGAGAACAAATCCTTGAACATCTATACTAACCATTATTTGGACAGGAGTCAGTCCACTTTTTTCCTATAAAATACACCATGAGAGTCTTATTTTATTTAGAGTAATTAATTATCTAGATGTCTGTTACTCAGCAACTAGGGGCAGGATGAAGGACGATAGAAGAGAGGATTTTTTGGAAGCAGACACTCTGGGCCTTGGAGTAAAGGATTTCAGCAGCGTTTTTTTTTTTTTTTTTTTTTGAGACTCGCTCTTGTTGCCCAGGCTGGGGTGCAATGGTGCGATTTCAGCTCACCGCAACCTCTGTCTCCCAGGTTCAAGCGATTCTCCTGCCTCAGCCTCCCTAGTAGCTGGGATTACAGACATGTGCCACCACGCCTGGCTAATTTTGTATTTGTAGTAGAGATGGGGTTTCTCCATGTTGGTCAGGCTAGTCTCAAACTCCTGACCTCAGGTGATCCACCTGCCTTGGCCTCCCAAAGTGCTGGGATTACAGGCATGAGCCACTGCGCCTGGCCAGGATTTCAGCAGTTTTAAGCACCAAAAGTGTTCCTGAAATTACTGGTGTAGTATGACATAGTATGATATTTAATTTTAATAATAATGATCTTCAATTTACAAAAAAAATTTGTTTTTGTATTTTATCATAAGAAGAATACATTTTAGATAAAATTCAAAGAATAAAAAGTTTACTACTTGGGAGAGTAAATTCCAGTTATTTGGAAAATTGTACTATGTGTAGAAACTTAAGACATTATTAATGAATGAACTACTGAATTAACCAATTAGTTCTAAATAATATGAAATGTATATTTCTTGGGTAAGTGATCATTTCTCTGCTCAGATATCTAACATGGCTTCTGTTAATCTTGTGCATAAAAATCTAGCTTGCCGTTTCCTGGGTTTGCTGTAATAGTCGCCCAATAAGATGTCTACTTGGTTCACATCTATTCTCCCAGTGGCTGTATTACTTTCCTCTCTCTTTAACACATGCTTTTTTATGAGGGGTCTTCTCACTTTCCTAGCCTAGCCACAGTGATTGGTCCAAGGGAGGGGGCATGTGACCATGGATAGTCTAATCAGAGTCTTTCCCTAGGATTTTTTTCAAACAGGATCAAAGGAAGAGCTTTTCCCTGTTTAGTTGTGAAAATGTAAGGATGTGTGCCTGGAATCCCATTGGTTACGTCTCTAGCAGTCACAGAAACTACAATGTAGAAATGATAAGCTAGATTGAAAGAAATGGAAGTCCTTGGTTTGCTTTAATAAGCCAATAAATTCTGTGACCTATTTCAGTTTGTGGTTCTGTTTCTTGCATTCAAGAATCCTAGTTAATCCGTTTCCTGTCGGCCATTTTACATTATTTCTTGTATTTATAGGCTGGATTGTGAATGTCATTACCCTAATTCCATAGTTGAAGAAGTTAGCCTTAAGGAGTAAGTACCTTGACTAACATCACATGGCTATTAAGTGGCAGAAATAGTAGTTAAAGCCAACCTCACTGATGTTAAGCTTATCCTCTTTTTTTTTCTTCTTTTTAACAAAATCTTAGTGTATTTTTTTGTGTTAAAATGTACATAATGTAAAACTTACCATGTAAACCATTTTTAAGCGTACAGTCCACTGGCATTAAGTACATTCACATTGTTGTGCAACTATTGATTTCCAGAACTTTTTCATCATCTGAAATGAAAACTCTGGACCCATTAAACAATAGCTCCCATTCCTTTCCTTCCCAGACCCTAGTAATCAGGATCCTACTTTCTGTCTCTAACAATTTGACTACTCTAGGTATCTTATATAAGTAGAAACATATAATATTTGTACTTTGGTGTCTGGCTTACTTCATTTAGCATAACGTTTTCAAAGTGCATCCATGTCATGCCATGTGTGAGGATTTCCTTCCTTTTTAAGGCTGAATAATATTCCGTTGTATGTATCTGTTACATTTTGTTTATGCATTCATTCATTGATACACATTTGCGTTGTTTCCACCTTTTGGCTATTGTGAATAATGCTGATGTGAACATGGTTGAATGAACATTCTTTTCAAGTTCCCTGTCATCAATTCTTTTGTGTGAAATTGTTGGATCATATGGTAAGTCTGTGTTTAATTTTTTTGGGGAATCTCTATACAGTTTTCTATAGTGGTTGTAACATTTTACATTCCTACTGACAGTGCAAGGGTTCTAGTTTCTCTGCATCCTCACAAACACTTGTTATTTTATCAGGTTTTTTGTTTTTGGTGAGGTTTTTTTTTGGTAATAGCCATCCTGATGGGTGTAAAGTGGTATCTCTTTGTGGTTTTTGATTTGCATTTGGAGCTCGTAACCTTTGTGTGTGGCAGTTCCTTGCTCCCTGAAATGTCCTCATCTGTTAATCTCTTCAGTTCAGCGCATCAAATACTACTGAGCAGACTCGGAATTTGTCATTCCACCTTTAAACTTGCTTGGCTGGGAGAGACTATGTTCTTTTCACTCTCCCAAAGCATATCTACCCTTCTTTTATTTTTTTAAAATTAATTAATTTATTATTATTATTATTTTGAGGCAGAGTCTCGCTCTGTCACCCAGGCTGGAGTGCAGTGGCACAGTCTCGGCTCACTGCAAGCTCTGCCTCCCGGGTTCACGCCATTCTCCTGCCTCAGCCTCCCGAGTAGCTGGGACTACAGGCGTGTGCCACCACGCCTGGCTAATTTTTTGTATTTTTACTAGAGACGGGGTTTAACAATATTGGCCAGGCCGATCTTGAACTCCTGACCTTGTGATCCGCCCGCCTTGGCCTCCCAAAGTGCTGGGATTACAGGCGTGAGCCACCACGCCTGGCTACCCTTCTCTTAAATTCTGTTTGAAATTCATCTCACCATTAAAGTCTTCTCAAAGTAACCCAGCCTAATCTAAGAACATTTTATTCCAGTATCCCTTAAGCATGAAGGAACAATTAGTATTGGACTGATGTATATATTCTTTTGCATGTTTTCCAAGTGGGTTTATCCTACCCACTTTTAGATTATAAACACCTTGAGAAAATGGATAGGTACCTTTCTGTGGCAGTCCCATTATACCTAATGTCCAGTGACCAATATGTAGTAGACAGTAATAAAAGTTATTGACATTTATAATGTCATTTTATTATTTTTCTGTCATAATATTTTCTCATGCTTATGTGGATGTCAAAAAGCAAGTTCTAGTTTCCTTATCTCCATTTCTGCTTCCTACTTACATGAAATTTCCTCTGTAGAACAGTTTCTGAATGTGTTCTATTGGGACAAAGGTTTGGTTGTCCTCAGAGAAATAGACATTTAAATGCTCTATTTCCTTCCTAGCAGTGCTGCTGGGTTGGTCAGCAGATATTTATTCCAAATTCCAATTTTCAGACACAGCCATTTAAAAAAAGATGCTTATATTGAAAAACATGAATATCAAACGGTGGCCCACCCTGAACAGTCCCAGATCTGCTGGTCTGTTAGCCATGCTGCACTTCTCTTCCTCCACCCCCTCAAAAAAGAGAAACAAGTCTGAAGATGATCAGGCTTCCTGTTCTGTGGATTTTGAATTACTGTAATTAGGATCTCATTTCTGCAGCCACACAGCCAGCCGTGATCTCTCAGCCTGGGCACTTTCTATTTCAGTTGGTAATTACTCAGTAGTAAAAAAAAAAAAAAAAAAATTTAAAAATCACAGATGGGAGAATTGAGGACATAGTCTACTTGGTGCTGACTCTTTTGTGGGTGGGGAGGGTGGGGAAAATAGGGTACACTATCTGTAATTCTAGTTTTCCCCAGACCAAAGCAACTAGGCTGAATATAATAGGCCCTTTAATTTCCTCGCACCCATTCAAAGGTGCTTCAATAAGAACAAGTGAAAAGACTCTGGAAGCCAGAAGATTGGTGATGGGGGAAGGGAGTGGTGCAGCAGAAGTAGCTCCTGGGAGGACGGAAGATGTTAGCACAGCAGTATCACCAAAACGGAATTTTATATTCTTTAAAAACTGTGTGTGCATGTGTTTTAAGTTAAGGTTAACTTCAAATAATAATTAAACACCAGTTGCTGGATCGTCTACTTAGTGCTTATCAAGAGAGTTTATTTACTGATCTGCTGAGACCAAAAGCAGCAGTTCCTCTGGTTAACATTTGCTAAGACAAGTCCTTCTATTTGGGAAAGATTTCTTCCCTCCTTCCCTCTCTCCCTGATTTTTCTAGGCCTGGGAAAGCTGGTTTTATATTATGCAAAAGTGTGAATCGCACAGCCCAGAGTCACTGTCCCCTTTAAAGGGGGCTTTCTCTCTTGTCTTAAAAAACAGACCTCAGAAGGAGCCAGATGGTTCCCGTCTGCTGCCTTGAGTCAATGCACTTCCTCCCACAGACTGGAGCCCTTTTGCCCTCTTTCCTCCCCAGCCCCTCCCCACATTCTACCCCCCACCACTGGGCCTCCCTGTTTTGTCGCTAGAAATAATCTTTTATTGCCCAGTTGTTCGGAAGTGACCTTTTGCCCTTGATTAGATAGCACCAGGCTCCATCACCGGATTGCTTTTGAGCGGGCAGTTGCTTTTTTGTGTGGGCTGATCCGGTGTCAGGGAGAACAATGCAAGGCTTTGCAAAATTTTAGTATAGCTCAGGCCTCATGTGGAATAGGTGGGGGCGGGGAGACGCGGGGTTGAATAAAGCAGCCCAGTGGATCCTGGTTGCAAAAATACATTTTCTTTAGTAAACTGAAAAACAAATGGCATTTTAAAAAATTCACTTGTACATATTTAACTCAGTCCTTAATAACCATGTATTTCAGAGGAATAGAAGATTACTCCAGGGTTTCAGTATATATTATTTGAGGATACAAATATTATTACAATTAAACTGACTTGAATATAACCTTACATTAGAATATTAATCAAATGGACTATGGAGTTTCTCACAGCAATTTTCTAGAAGGTCTCAATTATTTTAAGTAACAAATATAATAATAAAACATATAACAAAGAATGAGTTTAATTATTGAAAGCTAACTCATTTTTTATTTTAAAAATTAGGGAAAAATATTCATGACTTTACATGCTTCCTAGGTAAAACGGTATTTGTGACTTTGTATCTTTCATAATAGTCCTTAAATTCTTTTGATTTAAAATTCTCAGGAATATCTGCCAGAACTAGTAGAGTGGGTGAGTTTGAAATTTTTGTTTTAACACCTTCAGTTTCACCCAGGAGATGAATATTCTGCTATACAGGCATAGCAGCATTTTGGGATTCTTTTAAAAGTTTATTAACATTAACATCTAAAATTTTGGTCAGGTACGATGGCTCACACCTGTCATTTCAACACTTTGGGAGGCCAAGGTGGGAGGATGGCTTGAGTCCAGGAGTTTGAGACCAGCCTGGGTAACCCTGTCTCTACAAAAAATAAAAAATTAGCTGGGCATGGTGGCACATGCCTGTAGTCTCAGCTACTCAGGAGGCTGAGGCAGGAGGATTGCTTGAGCCTGGGAGGTTGAGGCTGCAGTGAGCAGTGTTTGCACCACTGCACTCCAGCCTAGACAACAAAATGAGACCCAGTCTCAAAATAAAATAAAATAAAAATTTGCCGAGGCAGGAGAATCGCTTGAACATGGGAGGCAGAGGTTGCAGTGAGATCGCACCACTGCGCTCCAGCCTGGGTGACAGAGAGTGAGACTCTGTCTCAAAAAAATAAAAATAAAAATAAAAATTTGAAGTTTCTTAGTTCTCCATGTGAGGGGGAAAATGCCTACAGACCACGCAACACTAAATTTTTGTTGTAGGTAATACTTAATGCTAATGTCCACACTGTTTCTTAACTCTTGGCCTGCCAATTGTGGTGGCTTAAAATGAATTCTACCTTTCTGCTTTATTTCAGAAGTTCTGGTCCATGTTTTGTTTCATAGGTTTGCAGTGTTGGGACGTAACAGAGAGTTGGTGATTACTCAGTAGTAAAAAAAAAAAAAAAAATTTAAAAATCACAGATAGGAGAATTGAGGACATAGTCTACTTGGTACTGACTCTTTTGTGGGTGGGGAGGGTGGGGAAAATCACAGCTGTTTTCCAGTGTCACACAGGGGGGCTATATTTGCTACACAATGTGGAAAATATGTACATTAGCCTTTACACAAAGGAAGTTAAAGATATAAAGTGCAGAGTGAGTATTACCAGCTCCATTTTAGAGATGAAGCAGCAGGAACTCACCATCATGTAAATGTTCTAGATATACCCAAACCAAGTCCAAGGTTCCCAATGGCCTTGTTTCAATGCTTAAGAACGGTTGTTTTCATAAATATTATGCATGTGTGTATATCACAAAGAAAAATGATTGGTGTGCTCTACCTTTTCAATTTTAATTTGTGCTTTACTAGTTAACTATATTTCTCTCAAAAAATCAGCATGAAACATGCCAAATTTTCTAAAAATACTTTTGAGAATACAGTGATAGGCCAGGCACAGTGGCTCATGCCTGCAATGCCAGCACTTTGGGAGGCGAAGGCGAGTGGATCACCTGAGGTTGGGAGTTCGAGACCAGCCTGGCCAAGCAACATGGTGAAACCCCGTCTGTACTAAAAATACAAAAATTAGCCAGGTGTGGTGGTGGGCACCTGTAATCCCAGCTACTCGGGAGGCTGAGGCAGGAGAATAACTTGAACCTGGGAGGTGGAGGTTGCAATGAGCCATTACACTCCACCCTGGGTGACAAGAGCAAAACTCCGTCTCAAAAAAAAAAAAAAAAAAAGAATACAGTGATACATAAATGTGTATATATATATACATCTACATCCATGTGTTTTAAAAGAGCAATGGATATTGTTGATCAAGTATACTAACAGAGAAGGTAAAGAATTTGCTAGATTACTTGCTATTCAGTGGGTTTCCCTGTTTGAGCCTAGGAAATTGGGAAATGATCAAGGGAAGATCAATGTTCAGAGATCACCAAGTGAAATGAAAACATGCCATTCAAGCGTTGGTAGATTTTGTTTGGTTTCAATCCATCTTCCTGTTAGCAGGGGCATACTTCTTTATGTCTCTGTAGGGGTGTGGTGTTAATTTGAGTGGTAGCAATTGAGTTTTGGAAAAATGCCAAAATGGTGTGGCATTCTTCTTCCACTTTTTTTTTTTTTTTTTTTCAAACAAGGGTGTCCTTAGCTTTGGGACTGTTTTGAGAATCGGTCAGCCTGCATGGATGACAAGGGAGGACACTGGAAATCTCCTTTGGGGCTTTTGGGTGGGTAGCAATGAAAATACTGAATCTGTTTATCTTTGTGACTTACAGACAATAGGAGACTGGGTCATAGCAGTGCCCCTCCCCTCCCTTTCCCTCCTCTTCCCTCCCCTCTCCCCTCCCCTCCCCTCCCTTCCCCTACCTTTTTTTTTTTTTTTTTTTTGAGACAGGGTCTTTCCCTGTCACCCAGGCTGGAGTGGTGCAGTGGTCTGATTTCAGCCCACTACAGCCTCAGTCTCCCCAGCTCAAGCGATCCTTCTGCGTCAGCCTCCCAAGTAGCTAGAACTATAGGCATACACCACCACGCCTGACTAATTTTATTTTTAGTAGAGATGAGTTTTATTTTTTGTAGAGAATTTTATTTTTTACAGAGACGAGTTCTCACTATGTCGCCCAGGCTTGGTCTTGAACTCCTGAGCTCAAGCAATCCTCCCACCTTGGCCTCCCAAAGTGCAGGGAGCTACTGAGCCCAACTTTATTTTCCTTAAACTCCTCCTTTCTGAAAATGCTTCTCTTTTTATTTCATGGGAATATAGAATAGTAAATTCTTTATTAGAAGAATTTAGCTTATATATGAACTAAAAAAGAGTAGAGATAGGACTCTGGAGACCAAGATTCTTCTGTTGATCATTTCCAAAAGGGGCTAAAAACCTTCCCCTAATTTACTTGATTATTAAAGCAGTTAGTTGGATGTATTGTATCATATTTCTGGCAACCACCACCACCACCAACAAAAAAGACAACAAACATGCAAACAAAAAACTATGTAGTTGTGATGCTCAAGTCAACAAACATTTATTAGCTTATTATTACCATATTAGTATAGCAATGCTATATAAAGTTTAAATATATGTTAAAAATGAAAATATATTCTTTTCTTGTCATGCCTAGGAAGCTAATTTTTTGCATACTTAAGATAGCAATGTCTACTTTTCACTTTTATAGGGAATGATATGTAAATACAAAACATAAAATTATTCTTTCACTGAAAAACATAATATAATAGTAAATTACCGATGAGGTTAATCTTAAAGAGAGCACAGAGGTGTGGTAATAAAAGGCCACAAAACCAATTTGATGATTATTATGTATATAATCACAAAAAATAGAGTAAGCCAAAGTAGATTTTTTTTTCTTTTGGAGACAGAGTCTTGCTCTTTCCCCCAGGCTGGAGTACAGTTGCGTGATCTCGGCTCACCATCACCCCTGCCTCCTGGGTTCAAGAAATTCTCCTGCCTCAACCCCTGGAGTAGCTGGGATTACAGGCACGTGCCAGCACGCTTGGCTAATTTTTGTATTTTTGGTAGAGAAGGAGTTTCACCGTGTTGGCCAGGCTGGTCTCGAACTCTTGGCCTCAAGTGATCTGCTCGCCTCGACATGCCAAAGAATTGGGATTACATTACAGCCACAGTGCCTGGTCAGATTCTTTTAATTAGGAAGACCATTAAAATATTTTCTTAAAAATTTATTGAAAGTTGATTGGGTGTGGTGGCTCACACCTGTAATCCCAGTGCTTTTGGAGGCTGAGACGGGTGGATCACCTGAGGTCAGGAGTTCGAGACCAGCCTGGCCAACATGGCAAAACCCCGTCTTTACTAAAACAACAAAATTAGCTGGGCGTGGTGGCACTTTCCTGTAATCCTAGCTGCTTGGGAGGCTGAGGTAGGAGAATCGCTTGAACACAATAGGTGGAGGAGTGAAACTCCATCTCAAAATAATAATAATAAATAAATGAAGCCATGGTAAACTATCATATGGCAATGGCTGTCTTCAGTTAACTGGATATTTGTTTTGTCATTAAATAAACAAGACATTTGTTGAATTATTATATTTGCCAATATTTACTAATATTTAATTTCACCTATGCCACCCTAAAATTTGAGTTTAATTCCCTTGACTGAAATGTGGCTCTCTGAAGTTCTTGAAATTCTTTTGCTGGCACAATCTCAGATCTCTTGGTCTTCAGACATGTGACTCTGGTCTTACCAGCACCAGGGTCTCTGCCTCTTTATATAACTCAGCTCACACATTCACAGGGGTCTTTCTTGAGCACTGTACTTTCTATAACCTATTAATGCTGATGACTTCCAAGTCCTGGTCCTTGTTCTTTGTCCTTTTCCTCTGCTACCCCTCCTTTGTGGTATTCACGACTAAAATTCACTACCTTCTTAATTAAAATCACTAAAATGTCTTTATTGCCTTGCCCCTCTGAGTGTCTTGTATCTTGCTCTGCAAGATGGTGCTGCTCAGATATTTTACTGGTGACTGAAAGAAAACATCCCTGAAATGAAACTTTATCTCCCATGAGAACCTATTCTAACCACTATCATTGTTTATTGAGTGACTTTGCTAAGGGTATTCAATAACTTGCTGGGTAGAGGTTGAATTTTTAAAGAACGAACACAAACTTGTCAAATTGTTAATGAACCAGCCTCGAAAGATTGCGGTGGGCTTTGTAGGTGATAAAACCTAGGGATAGTGAAGGAAAGATAGCTCCTCTATGGATCTTGTTCCAAGCTATGTCCTTTCATCGAATGGAAAGAACACAAGATGGGGGTTGGGGGAATCAGATTTACTTTGTTCAAGCTCTGGTTGGACCACTGACCTTATAAAGTTCTCTGAATCTTAGTTTCCTGTTTGTCAAGGCTTTCACTTCCTAACTTTTGTGGTTAACATGAAAATGCCACGAAGTACTAAGCAGTATAAATAGAAGGTAATTATACTACAGTGATCATGTTGGGGATTTGTGGTTACTATAATCACAATGAGAACATACATACCAGGGTTGCAGTTCAGTGTTTATTTGCTTGTTCACTTGTTTATTGCCTTTCTCTCTCCTAAATTGTACATTCCATTAGGGTAATGACCATATTTGTTTTATTAATCATTGTAATCCTGTTATATATTAGTTTCTGACTCTGGGAGGCACTCTGCATGTAAGTATTTTTTGGATGGATGGATGGAATATGATTAATAGCTTTAAGAATACTGGCTTTGTGAAGACTAAAGGGCTATCAAAAAATCCACGTGCCATGGCTTATGAACATTAATATTTATAGAATTTCCCAAAGCTTCACTTCAACTCTAAGTTCACTTAGAGATAATTTTGTTTGTTTGTTTGTTTGTTTGTTTTAGAGACAAGGTCTTACTCTGTGGTCCAGGCTAGAGTGCAGTGATGAGACCATAGCTCACTGCAGCCTCAAATTCCTGGGCTCAAGGAATTTTCCTGCCTCAGCCTCTGAGTAGCTGGGTCTACAAGGGCATGCCACCACACCTGGGTAATTTTACTGTTTTATAGAGATGGGGTCTTGCTGGGTTGCCCAGGCTGTTCTCAAACTCTTGGCCTCAAGTGATCCTCCCTCCTTATCCTCCCAAAGTTCTGGGATTATAGGCATGGGCCACTATGCCCAGCCTATTTTAGAGACAGTTTTAACACATCTGCCTATCTCCTATTTAAGTTATATGAAACTGGAGACTGATAATTAGAAATCTGTAGGGAGGAACCCAAAGGAGGCACTATTAGCTGCAAGCAGTGACAGCCAAACAATCTGAAAGCAAATTAGAACGTAGAAAAACTGCTGAAGAAACTAAAAAGTATGGCAGTCTGGAACCACTTAATACAAATTAAATGCACTGATGTGTTCATAACAATTCTGTGAACTGTGTAATATCACATACGTACATGGTGTTATGTAAGGGAAAAGCAGCCTACCTGCTCTGGGTCCTACAGCCATTGTAGTGAAATTGTGTAGGGATGGAGGCTCATGAGGAAATCTCTGAGCCATCAGGAAAATTAAATTATGTTCACTTTCCTTAACAAGGTAGGGAAGTGTGTAGGTCACTTTAGATTTAGATTTAGAAAGAGTTCTCTCAAAATATATAAAATTGAAATATCTTATTTCTGATACTACTAGATAAATGAGATACTATTTTATTCACTAAACCAATGACCTTTAAAGATATATCCAAATCAACCAAACTCTAAAAAGTTAGGAAGTTACACTTGCTATACATTAAAACACCTTTAAGGTCTGCATATGTAGATGCTGAATAAATTAGAACAACAGTACTGTAGTAAAATAATGCGCCATTGTACTTAGTCAAGCTGGTAGGCTCCTTTATTGGCCTAAATTATTAAGATCTTATTTTTACCAGAACACTATATTCCTTTGGTATCTGAGTTATGCCTTAAATAATAAATTAGGTATTTAAGATGTTAATATATTTTGGTGATGCTAGGCATTTGGGTTTCCATTGTCATAGGGAGAATGAGGTTTTATTTTTGTTTTTTTAGTCTGCTATTCACAAGTGGCAAATTTTGAGAGCTTAAAGTTGATTTTAAATTTCATTTGGCCTGGTCATGGCTCACTCCTGTAATCCCAATACTTTGGGAGACCAAAGCGAGAGGATGGCTTGAGCTCAGGAATTTGAGACCAGCCTGGGCAATACAGTGACTACAAAAAAAATTTAAAATTAGCTGGGCATGGTGGTGCACACCTGTGGTCCCAGCTACTAGGGGGGCTGAGGTGGGAGGATCAGTTGAGCCCAGGAGATTGAGACTGCAGTGAGCCCTGATCACACCACTGCATTCCAGCCTAGGTGACAGAGCAAGACCCTGTCTTTAAAAAAATTTTCATTTGATTTCAAAAAATATTTATTGACTATCCACTTTGAATTAGGTGGTACTAGAGACAGATAATGAGTAAGACAATATCCCCTCTCTCAGGGAGCAAATAGTTTTGGTATTTTCAAATAGAGAAAAAAGCCTTGTCTGAATCACTAGAACTTTAAAGTCTAGTGATGTTTGGAGAAGGAAATGCCAGCAGCTACTATTAGTTACAGTGAACAAAGAGTAATTTTAAAATATTCAAAATTTAGAGGTGAAATAAATTAACTTAAACTGTATATCACATTAATAGTTAAACATGTTGGAGAAGTAACATTAATCTTTTAGAACATATTTCAGTTCTATTTGCTGGTGGATTTTTTCCTGATTCTTTTGAATTATAATTACTTTTTTTAAAAAGGAAGAAAAAATTCATAGTTCATAATTACTAAACTCTCCTAAATTAAAAAAAATTAAAGAATCCATGTATAGTTCAGTGGGAAAAAACTCAGATGAAAGTAACTGCAGGAAAGAATTTTTATATATATTTACTTTGTATACTTAATTTTAATTTTCTTTTGTTTTAAATTTTCAAAGTAGGTACATCCAAGTAGGTGAAACTTTTTTGAAGATCCTTAAGAGCAAGCAATTCTAAATCTTATCATGGGTTAGGTTTTGATGTCCTGGGTTATTCTAATCCATGAACTCAACCAAGAACAAAATATAACCATTCAGAATGGAACAAACTGTGTCTGATTAAATGATAATTTCCTAAATTAAAAGAAGTTTTGCTACATCAGATAGTACTTGATATCCACACTACCTACTATCAGATAGAGGAACTCTCACATGTGCCATTCTGGGAGACTTGCCAATGCTGCTGTCATCACTGGTAGCTAGAAAAAGGCATGATTAAAAGATTTGCTTGTAGTGTTGCTCATCATTAGTAATTTGTATATCTGGTGAGTAGACAAAAACAGAAGCAGCTCTTTCACTGGTATTTTCATCCTCCTCCATTCTCTCTGATCCCTTCATTTCTCTGGCTCTCCTCAGAGGTGGGCTGGTCTGTTGGAGCTTCTATTTCAGTCTTTGCAGTTGTTATCATGCATTTTTGGATGTTTGATTTAACTACACATCATAAGCCCATCCACCCCTCCACGACCATCTAAGCTAAAACAAACAAAAGCTTATTTCTAGCCTATATCACAATCTTCAATTGTCTCCATCTATAATTTATAATGTAATCTAGGTGTTACAGTGTTTTTCAGTCACAAGGCAGATGGAGTAAAAAAGATGACCACAGTGAGGTCAGGTCAGCTGATAGTGACAAACATCACCCTAGAGGAGAGTGTTGTGAATAATTGAAGGGGAGAGACTCACAAGAAGGAAAATGGCTTTATTAAACAATGAGAATGGAGAGATTGTGGTGACTTTAGAATGGCAAAAGTACAGAATGACTTTTTTTTTTAAAGGCATCCAAATGAAACTGAAAGAAAAGAAAAATTGAGGAAAAAAGAAGAAAAGTTAAATGAACACACTGAAGAAGCAATCCAGCTTACACACAGCTTAGAGGATGAGGAATGAGCTAATGAACCATTCATCGCTACATGTAAAATGCTGTGTGACGCACCAGGGAACTGTTGTTAGTCACAAAAGGGAAATTATGGTACATCTTTCAGGCTCTGAGGGTCCTGCTGGAGCCCATTAGCTGTGTGCCAGGCTCCCTTGCGGGAGGCAGGAGGCAAACCTATTTAGAATCTTTTTTTTTTTTTTGGTTTGAGAAATTGGCCCCTGGGACAAGGAATCCCAGTTCCTCCTAGGCACCGTGACGATGGACGAGAAGGCATTGCCTGGCAGTGCAGCACCTTGTGTACTTACTTCCAATGTTGCTTTCTGACACAAAAGGCAATCGGGGTACTTCTCTGAGTCCATCTAAAATCTAAGTTCATAGGACGACATCTGAATGAAGGTAAATAAGTGTAAATTTAATAACAGTAGATTTGGTAGCTCAGTTTCCTTCCTCAGCAAAATAAGGCAACCAGTATAAGGAGGAGAACTGCTTTCTATATCTTCTTTTTTTAACTTCAGAAAGCTCAAGGTCCTTTTCAGAATACTATAGCCCATTGTTTGAAATCATTGTACCTCTATAATCCACATAAATTAAAGTACTAAAGTTAGAAGGAATGGGCTTAGGATTGGACAAATACAGGTTCAATGAGGCAGGTCTCTAACACTGGCAGGGGACACCATCTACTTCCGGTATCGTCCTTAGACCTGGGCAACCAGGCCTTATCCTGGTGCACTGCCCCTCCCTGCCTTAGACGACACTGTGCCTCCCCTTCTCTGACTTCATCTTTCCTATGGGGCTGGGAGTCTGCAAGTCCAAGGAGATATGGCCCATCCTCCCAAGGCCTGTGCCTCCCCATGTTCTGGGGATTCTGGAACCCAGAATTTTGGACCCAAACAGCAGGGCCTACTTTCGGGGCCAGTATAGGACTGTTTCTCAGGTTTGTCTTCACAGGGTGGGCCCTGGTGCCATAATGGTGCCACTGAGAGAAGGGGTCAGCAAAGGAGGATGGAAATTAGATGGAGCAGAGCTGCGCTGCAGTGTTCACTCCTGTGTGCGAGATGCCTGTGGCACTGGACAGAGCCGGGTGTGGGAACGGGACCTCCATTTGTGCAGTGGCTCCCGCCTGCAGATGTTAGACGCACACCTGTCCATCTAATGAAGTTACTGAGATGTTTAAATAAGCTAATGTTTGTAAAGTACTCAGCACAGAGATTGGTAGATTGTAGGCATTCTGCATACTTTTGTTCTGGGATGGCTTCTGTTTCAAATTAAATTTGACTTGGCCTCTTCTAAATTTCCATGAAAAACATGTACCCAGAGGCCCAAAATAAAATGAAATCTCTTTAGCAATACTGAAAAATAAGACTAATAGCCATCCTATTGCCAGAATCTGGGAGGAATTTACAAACACCACAAAACTTATAGAGCAAAATAAGGAATCAAATTGTCGTTCGGGGTCATTTTACATTGATAAAAAGTACTGCTTGTGCTATGGAAAAAGAATCTATAAACCTGCATAAGCTGAATCATATAGGTATTATAATAATAGGAGTCAAACTCCATATAAAGTAAAAAATACTGGAAATGCATAGAGCAGTGGACACAAATAAATTATTATGGAATATAATACACCTTTTTTGAGCTTTTGACAAATCAAGTAGGTGATATATAGACATGGAAATTTTGCATGTAATTAAGTTGACTTTACAGTTAATTGTTGAACTTTGTGTAATCCAGAGAACACACTTTTTATATGCTTGTGAAATATTTTCAAAATTGATTACATTGAGAAAAGATAATCTCATTAAGTTCTTCCCAAGTAGAAGCTGAATAGACCAGATTGTCTAACCTCAATGCCATAAAATAAAAATGAAATACAAAACCTGAAACAAATGATTGCCTGGGTGTGGTGGCTCACACCTATAATTTCAGCACTTTGGGAGGTTGAGGTGAGTGGATTACTTGAGCCTAGCAGTTCTGAGAACAGCCTGGGCAACATGGTGAAACACTGTCTCTACAATAAATGCAAAGTTAGCTGGATGTGGTGGTGTGTGCCTGTAGTCCCAGCTACGGGGAAGGCGGAAGTGGAAGGATTGTTTGAGCCCAGGAGGAGCCGAGATTGCATCACTGCACTCCAGTCTGGGCAACCGAGTGAGACCTGCCTCAAAAAAAGAGAGAGAGAGAAAAAAAGGATTAATTGTAATGGCAATAAATACCAGTTATCTGTGAAATGGATACACCTTTGATTTTCAGATGCATCTCAACTTCAGAGTTGTAAAATGTGCAAAAAAGTGTGTTTGACAATTCATGAAATACTTTAACTTCTAGGTAAAATGAAAATGAAAAATTTACCAATTATTAGAAAAAGAAGCAAAACTGCTATCAGGATGATGGTATATGAACAAAGCTATATAATGAGGCATATTCATAATCTTAAATTGCTTTTGTTATAAACAAGAAAGAAAATAAATGAACTATAATAAATACTTTATTCAAGAATAGTTTTATTTTGTGGTGGAACCACGATTCCTTTTCCTCATACTGTGATTAAGTTCGACCCTCACGCTTCCTCTTTGTAAGTTTCCTTTTTTTTTTGAGACAGAGTCTCAGTCTGTCGCTCAGGCCAGAGTGCAGTGGCACCATCTCTGCTCACTGCAACCTCTGCCTCCTGGATTCAAATGATTCTCCTGCCTCAGCCTCCCAAGTAGCTGGGATTACAGTCACACACCACCATGCCCGGCTAATTGTTGTATTTTTAGTAGAGGTGGGGTTTCACCATGTTGGTTAGGCTGGTCTCGATCTCCTGACCTCAGGTGATCTGCCCGCCTCAGCCTCCCAAAGTGCAGGGATTATGGACGTGAGCCACCGCGCCTGGCCGAGTTTCTTTAATCTCAGGGCTCCTACTGTCTCTCCCTGAAATTGAGTTTCTGCTGTTTAACTTTTCCTCCTCCCAATCCAGTCCTTCAAGTATATTTGTATATGATTAGCCTCAATTATATACAAGGTTTAGTTTTTAAAATGAGATTTTTAGGCCTGATATAAATCAGACAGTGAGGTTGGATACCATCATAGAATGAATATTGTTTAACACCACATAATGACTTTTCTGAGTTTTAGTCCTGAATCTGTCAGAAACCCTAAATGATGAAGAAAATCCATCCTAACTTAAAATCAAGATTGAGTTTAACAATAAACCACTGGGAAGAAAATCAGGAATAAGATAAGGGTTGCATCAATAACTCACTATTTAGCATTATTTAGTCTGAAGTAGAAGTGGGAAGTATATAGAAAAGGAAGAGGCCAAATTATTATTTATGATAATAATTCTTATAATAATTATATTAGTTATTATTATAAGAAATAAGAATAATTTCTGGCTGGGTGCAGTGGCTCATGCCAGTGATCCCAGCACTTTGGGAGGCTGATGTGGGCGGATTGCCTGAGCTCAGGAGCTTGAGACCAGCCTGGGCAACATGGCAAAACCGTGTCTTTACTAAAAATACAAAAAATTAGCCAGGCGTGGTGGTGCGTGCCTGTAATCCCAGATACTTGGGAGGCTGAAGCATGAGAATTGCTTGAACCCGGGAGGTGGAGGTTGCAGTGAGTTAAGATCATGCCACTGCACTCCAGCCTGGGCGACAGGGCAAGACTGTCTCAAAAATAATAATAATAATAATTTCTTATAGGCCGGGCACGGTGGTTTATGCCTGTAATCCCAGCACTTTGGGAGGCCGAGGCAAGCGGATCACAAGGTCAAGAGATCGAGACCATCCTGGCTAACACGGTGAAACCCCGTCTCTACTAAAATATACAAAAAATTAGTCGGGCTTGGT
This sequence comes from Pan troglodytes, assembly GCF_028858775.2. Lineage (NCBI taxonomy): Eukaryota > Metazoa > Chordata > Mammalia > Primates > Hominidae > Pan > Pan troglodytes. Next base: position 124,632,771 of record NC_072401.2, read on the forward strand.
GGCGGGCGCCTGTAGTCCCAGCTGCTTGGGAGGCTGAAGCAGGAGAATGGCGTGAACCTGGGAGGCGGAGCTCGCAGTGAACCAAGATCACGCCGCTGCACTCCAGCCTGGGCAACAGAGCGAGACTCCATCTATAAATAAATAAATAAATAAATAAATAAATAAATAATAATAATTTCTTATATTTAGAAAAATACAGAGAATCAATTTAGAAATATTTAATATAGGAAATTTTCATAAAGTGGCCAGGTAATGAATCAATCCAAAATCAATAGACTTTCTATTTTGCAGCAATAACCACCAAGGAGATATACTAGGGGAAAATATTTAATCAATAATAATAATAAAAATATTTTCTAGAATGGTAGAGAAACATAAAGATGTACTCTACTTCTGGATGGAAAGACTGAATATGATGAAGTTGACAGTCATTTCCAAATTAGTTTATAGATCTAATACATTCCTAATCACAGTGCCAACATAGTTTCCTTTAGGAACTTGACCAAATTATTCCAAAGTTTTTCTAGAAGACTAAACATGTGAAAATGTCATGACTTTTATTTTTTTAAAAAGAGTGACTAATGACTTTGTAATTCTCCAAAGAGGAGGGACAAAACTTAAACTGTTAGGTACTGAAATAAGAATAAACAAGTCAATAGTAAAGTAGAGAGCTCTGAAAAAGTTCTTCATATTTATAATGACAGTTCACAATTAAAAAAATAAAAAAAGCCTTGGAGTCCATGCGCGGTGGCTCACACCTGTAATTCCAGCACTTTGGGAGGCCGAGGTGGGTGAATCACCTGAGGGTCAGGAGTTCGAGACCAGCCTGACCAAGATGGTGAAACTCCATCTCTACTAAAAATACAAAAATTAGCCAGGCACGGTGGCAGGTGCCGGTAATCTCAGCTACTTGGGAGGCTGAGGCAGGAGAATCGCTTCAACTCAGGAGGCGGAGGTTGCAGTGAGCCAGGATCACGCCATTACACTCCAGCCTGGGTGACAAGAGCGAAACTCCATCTCAGAAAAAAATAAAAAATAAAAAAGCCTTGGCTACAGTTCAAGTTGGTTGAGAGACCTGGTTAAGTAATTGGAGAAAAAAATAGTTTCATTATTTTACTATACAGTGTAATAAATATTAGATTAAAATTATAAAAATTCCAGAGGAAAAATGTATGTGTTTAATTTTGAGATGGGGATGAACTTTCTTTTCTTTTCTTTTCTTTTTTTGAGATTGGGTCTTGTCTTGCTCTGTTGCCCAGGCTGAAGTGCAGTGGCACAATCATGACTCACTGCAGCCTCAGTCTCCCAGGCTCAGGCAATCTTCTTGTCTCAGCCTCCAGAGTAGCTGGCACCACAGGTGTGCACCACCACATCCACCTAATTTTTAAAAATTATTTGAAGAGCTAGGGTCTCCCTATGTTGCCCAGGCTATCTTGAACTTCTGGGCTCAAACCATCCTCCTGCCGTGGCCTCCCAAAGCGTTGGGATGACAAACATGAGCCATCTTGCCCAGCAAAGGATGAACTTTTTAAGCAGGAAAGCAATGTAGTAAATGCAATGGAATAAATTATAATGGAAATTTTGTTTAAAAAGCATAAGTAAAATGATGAAATAGGAAAAATATTTGCAAAAAACATACTGTCACAATGTTAGTTATAAAAAGAATATAAAGGGACATTATAAATCAATAAGAAAACCATGACTATGAAACCAATACAATATTTCAGTCTCAATAGTAATCAAACAGATTCAGATTAAAGCAAAAATTATGCCTTTAAAATATATAGATATATGATAGCTATACATTATATGTATCTAAATATAAAATATCTAATAGGCATTATTAGTAAGAAATGAGGCAATATACATAGATAATACTTTAGGAAAGTAATTGCACTTTTGGTAGCAAGACACTAAAAATGTTTATATACTTTAACTCAGTAATTTCTCCTCCCAGGGGAATGATCAGAGATGGACTGGAAAGTGTATGGGAAGCAACTAGGATGCACAATTATAGAAACAGTATAACCCCCTTGAAAAATGAGTGTATTTATTTATTTATATATGTGCACATATGCACGGTAAAAGCACTGAAAAAGTGGTTATTATATAGATAATTGGGATTTTAAGTTTTGTATTTTTCAAATTTTACATATTCAGCATGTATTGCTTTTATAATTGGAAAAACAATTGAACATTATATTTAAAAGTTAAAAATATGGCTGGGCATGGTGGCTCATGCCTGTAATCCTAGCGCTTTGGAAAGCTGAGGCGGACCGATCACATGAGGTCAGGAGTTTCAGACCAGCCTGGTCAACATAGTAAAACCCCGTCTCAACTAAAAATGCCAAAATTAGCTGGGTGTGGTGGCATGTGTCTGTAATCCCAGCTACTCAGGACGCTGAGGCAGGAGAATCGCTTGAACCCAGGAAGCAGAGGTTGCAGTGAGCTGAGATTGCGCCATTGCGCCACTGCACTCCAGCCTGTGCAGCAGAGCAAAACTCCGTCTTAAAAAAAAGTGAAAGGAATATTCCTTTCCCTTTCCTTGTAATTTAAGGGCTGTGATTAAGTGCTATGATCTCTCTTTTTCTGTTTTTTTCACCTTATCTCCCAAGACATGCTTTACATTTTCTCATAAAGTCCTATAACGCTTCAGTTAAGAAAAAGAAATGATAATCATATAATTATGAATTTTTGCTTTAACTGCATTGTATAATATGATTATCAAGAGTTCTCAACTCACATTTCAGTTAAATATTGTGTCTTCAGCTAAACACTTAAGTGATCCCAGAGATAATAAGTCACATAAATACTTAGGTGAGATTATTTTGGCAAATATCCAAAATTAGTTATTGCTATTAGAATATTTTTAAAGGTAATTTACACAAATTCTTTTTCCAGACTGGTAAATCTCAATAATGGCAGCTAAGGTGAAACTTACCAAAGTTCAGTTTAATCTAAAGTCAATTTCTCACTTTCTTCCTGGTGTCCATTACAGTTAATATCCACAGAATCTGGATATCATGTAGTTAAAAAGGTAGCAACTATGACCTTAAAACTGATGTTTAATAAAAGATATTTTCCTCTACAAGTTCTTGGATTTCATTAAGGATAAAGGAACAATTTAGATATCAGCCACCTGCTGCATAATGACACTTCAAGGTGGGACCACATATATGATGGTGGTCCCATACATAAGATTGTGTTGGAGCAGGAACCCATAGCTGAAGAAGAGGCAAGAGAAAAGAAAACTGCAGGAGAAGAAAAAGAAGAACCCACATGAAAATTCACAGCGAAGCCTTTAGCAGAAGCTTTTGCAGACTTCAACAAACTCCTTAAAGCATTTGAAAGTATAGACCCCCAATGCCGGAAGGTTTTCATTCATAGAGAAGAATGTTTTTGGTGCATCATTATCTGTTTACAAGCAAATCTGTCATGAAAAAAGAAACAAACCAAGCAAACCACCATGGATGTATTTCTGAGAAGAGTGACACCTCCTCAAGAAGAGCCTCAGGCAGGTCCTTCAGGTGGTGTTCCAGAAGAAGGCATTGTTATCATAGGAGATGACAGCTCCATGCGTGTTATTGCCCCTGAAGACCTTCCAGTGGAACAGCATGTGGAGGTGGAAAATAGTGATATTGATGACCTTGTTCCTGTGTAGGCCTAGGCTAATGTGTATGTTTGTGTCTTCATTTTTAACAAAAAAGTTTAAAAAGGAAAAAATCTTAATAGAAAAAAATATATAGAATAAGGATAGAAAGAAAAAATATTTTATGCAACTGTACAATATGTTTGTGTTTTAAGCTAAGTGTCACTACAAAAAAGTCAAATTTTAATAAGTTAAAAAGTTTATAAAGTTATGGTAAGCTAAGGTTAATTTATTATTAAAGAAAAAAATTTAAATAAATTTAGTGTGGCCTAAGTGTACAGTGTTTATAAAGTCTACAGTAGTGTACAGTAATGTCCTAGGCCTACGCATTCACCTAACCACTCACTGACTCACTCACAGCAACTTCCAGTCCTGCAAGTTCCATTCATGGTAACTGCCCTATACAAGTGTACCTATTTTTTTTTTTTTTTTTTTTTTGAGGCAGGCTGGAGTGCAATGACATGAGCTCGGCTCACTGCAACCTCTGCCTCTCAGGCTCAAACCTTCCCACCTCAGCAGCCTCTCGGGTAGCTGGGATTATAGGTGCCATCATGACTGGCTAATTTTTGTATTTTTTGTAGAGGTGGGGTTTCACCATGTTGCCCGCGCTGGACTGGAACTCCTGAACTTTGCTAAGTTTCATCTTAGCTCAAGAGATCCACCTGCCTTGGCCTCCCAAAGCTGTGGGGTTATGAGCATGAGCCACCTGGCCAAGTGTACCATTTTATACTTTTTTTTTTTGAGACGGAGTCTCGCTCTATCATCAGGCTGGAGTGCAGTGGCGCGATGTCGGCTCACTGCAAGCTCCGCCTCCTGGTTCAAGCGATTCTCCTGCCTCAGCCTCTCGAGTAGCTGGGACTACAGGTGCACGCCACCACACCCAGCTAATTTTTTTGTATTTTTAGTAGAGACGGGGTTTCACCATGTTAGCTAGGATGGTCTCGATTTCCTGACCTTGTGATCTGCCCACCTCAGCCCCTCAAAGTGCTGGGATTACAGGTGTGAGCCACCACCACACCCAGCCTGTTTTTCTGTTTTGTTTTTCTAAAAACACTGTATACTTTTATATTTATTTTTACTGTACCTTTTATATATTTAGTTACATTTAGATAACACACATACCATTGTGTTACAGCTGCCTACAGTCTTCAGTACAGTAACATGCTGTACGGGTGTGTAGCCTTGGAGCAGTAGCCTAGGTGTGTAGTAGGGTGTACACCCTCTAGGTTTGCGTAAGGACACTTTGATGTTTATGCAACAACAAAACAGTCTCATGACACATCTTTCCGGACATAACCCTGTTATAAGGCAATGAATGACTATATTACATTTAATTTGTGAGAATGGAATGTGGTGAAGCATGTTCTAGGCTCAGTGCAGCCAAACTTTGTGGTTGTTGCTTCTGTTTATAGAAGCTCTAACAGTTTGAGATATAGGGTCCCTAGGTGCTTACCTAGGTATTTATAAGTGTCTTTGAATGTGTTGCAATAATTTCAAATAACTTAATGGAATCATATATTTCCCCGGGGAGGGTTGCTTTTTTATTTTTCTCTACTTTTGATTTTGGTTAAAACTCAAGGTAATCTTATACCAGACACTCTGACAACTTGGTTGACTTGTGATTAATAAAATACTGCAAATTACATCATTTCAATATGGTAGGCAGTTTTAAAACCTGCAGTCACTGGACGAGAGTGAAGTAGAATCTACTGCCCCTACCTCAAACCTCATGTCCCACCATACCATTTCAGGACAGTTCTTTACTTCAGGAGTTTTAGCTTCTCTAGGGTAGATTTGATTTTTATTTTTTCCATAGTCACACGTTCAAGAATCTTAACAAACAATTTGTGTATAGATGGAACTTCCCTTTATATATGTCTAATATATTAAAATTGGAATCTACACAGCAGATATGTTTTTCTTGGACTTCTTTGAATAACTGTATACATGCACGCTTCTAGAATTTATTTACTCCTCTAAGAATTCTTTGTTTTGGGAATAAACCTGTGTTGGTCTGGCTTACTTTGGGAATGTTGTTAATGGACATACATGTCTCAGTTGTGCGAATGAAGGCACAAAATTCTGGAGCTGGAAGGCTCATGAATTTTCAGAATTATGCAGTGGGTTTATGGGCAGTCTCCTTTTTGGTGGATGATGTGGAAATCTTCAAGAGGTATTGGTGGATATTGAAGCAGCTTGTGACAGATTTCCTCTTCCAGGTGCCTCCAAATTTTAGTTTGGTATCAGATGATTTGGTCAGCTCCTTTAATTTTTAATTTTTATTTTTTTGAGAAAGGGTTTTGGTCTGTTGCCCAGGCTGGAGTTCAGTGGCACAATCATGGCTCGCTGCAGCCTTGACCTGCCAAGATCAAGCGATCCTCCCTCCTCAGCCTCCTGAGTAGCTGGGACCACAGGTGTACACCACAATGCCTGGCTAATTTTTAAATTTTTTTTTGTAGAGACAGGGTCTCACTTCTTTGGCTAGGTTGGTCTTGGACTCCTGGGCTCAAGAAATTCTCCAGCCTTGGCCTCCCAAAATGTTGGGATTACAAGTGTGAGCCACTGCACCTGGCCAGCTACTTTAATATGAAATGAAAAATTGAAAGATAAAATGTTATCATTATTCTATTATTATTCAGGAGACAGATGGGACAATTTGCAAGTAGAAATGGGGATGACAATGATTAGGGACTAAGTTTTTTAAAATAATGAGAATTTATATATCTATCAAAATCAACATGTCCAGATACTTATGTCACTTCCCCCATCAACTCCATCCTTGGTTTTCTTCTTATGACAAAATAAAGAATGAACCCTTAAAAATAACAAACAACAGAAGACATTTCTCATGAATTTTTGACGCATGTTTGTTGCTATTATTGTGCTCTATTTCCTATAGTTGCTTGTTTAAGCGTTTAAAAAAAATTCATTGAAATTTATCATTTTTCTCTTAAACCAACTCAAAATTTCGTGTGTGTGTGTGTGTGTGTGTGTGTGTGTGTGTGTATGTGAAAAAATGTCCCTAGGATCAGCTCTATTTGCATTGGTATTTCCAGTGGAAATGTCAAGTGTGACCTTTTTCTTGTTTGGGTGTCTAATCCTATTTTAAAGCCCTGTCACGCCCCTGCCGAGGGTCAGTGCCCTTGTGAATAGAACTTCAGCACCTGCTACCCCTTTCTTCTCCTCTTCTTCCCCTCTGAGTAGAACTGGAGGATGTTCCGGATGGCAAACAAAACAATACTATGCTTCAATGACTGCAGTGCTAGAAAATAATTCCAGACTTGACAATTTGGCAGAGTAAGTTTTGAAACCATGAGAAAATAAACACAAAAAAAGCAAACCTGAAAAGAGGAAAAGAATAAACGTGCAGGAACATTGCATTTCATTGCTGCAAATATCAAGATTAACACCCCCTTGAACTTTTAAGCTGATGAGATAGGGGCTCTGAAAAAAGACCAGCTCTAGCAAATACAGGCTGCTAAAATCAGTGTCATCGACATTTCACCTTTGGAAAAAATTATTAACATAAAAAAATTGTGGGAAATATAATGGATGAATCTAAAAAGTGGGTTAGGATTTGCTTGTGGCTGGCCATGATTATCAGTTTACACATCTTTGTCCTCTGGATTTTGGGAAGCCATGACAGATGTTTGGGCAGGGTAGTGATATTATCATCTAGGAAGACTCACTCACTGGAAATGTACAGGACAGACTGGCTGAGGATAGAATGCCGGAGGCAGATAAACTGGTTAGAAGACAGGGATAGAATGCCCGAGGCAGAGAAACTGGTTAGAAGACAGTTGCTGTAATCTAGGTGTGTGTATTAAGGTCCTGATTAGGGTGAAGGCAACGAGAAAAGTGGAGATACCGGGAAGAAATTACTTAGAGAATTAGGAAATTAAACAGGTATGAGGGAAGCATTAAAAACTTACTCTAGAATTTCAGGTTTGAAGACTAGGAGAAAAAGAGCAGCCAGGAGAAGAATCTGAGGTTTTGTGAGTATGTGATGGGTTTTTACATATGGTGTTTGAAATAGCTGCAGTTCATTTCCTTGAAAACATCACGTATGTAGTTTGGGATGCAGGAGTGGAGTTCCAGAGACAGTCCTGGCTAGAAATGTACATTTGAGAGCCACGTTAATTGAGTGCTAGTTGAAGCCTTGGAAATGAATAAAATTACTCAACAATGACTAGATTTTGGCTAGTACTCTTATTTATGAGATGAGGGAGAAAAAGGAGAAAGCAAGGAAAGACGAGTAAGGTACAACCCAGGTGAAGATTGTTTTATAAAAGCAAAGGGGAGACAGTGGAAGAAAGGAGGATGACACCAGCAAAGAACACAGATCTACAGAGAAGTTCACAGTAAAGCAAATGAAGCCTGAGAACAGCCTGCTGGGTTTGTAAACTGAAAGACCATAGTTGGCTTTTGAAAGCATGGGGCCTGATGCCACATTACAAGTTGTTGAGGAGACAATGTGTCATGTGAAAGCAGAGGGGGATATAGTAAAAACTTGTGAATTTTTGTGCTAAATGGAAGGAGAAAAATGGGGGTGGGCAGGATACCCAGTTTGTGTGAAGGACATCAGATGGGGCAGGGATGTTACTGTTAAAAGGCAGAGAATCGAAAGCCAGGAGAAGTGAAGGACTGAAAGCGTTAGAGAAAGAGGCATGGGGTTGAGAAAGCAGGAATGAATAAACGACTGTTTCCTGCATATGAGTAACTGAATGAATGTGATGTTTGAGGTGACTATTGAAATTTGGCAGGGCATGTCCTTGCAGGGGTGCATGTGTGTATATTTTAGTAAAAGCATATTAAATTCATATTAAATTCAAGCAAATTATTTGCTTGTTTTTTGAACAGGGTCTCCCTCTGTTGCCCAAGCTGCAGTACAGTGGCATGACCACATCTTCACTGCAGTGTTGACCTTCCAGACTCAAATGATCCTCCCACCTCAGCCCCCCAAGTAGCTGGGACTACAGGCATGTGCTACCATGCCCAGCTAATTTAAATTTCTTCTTCTTCTTTTTTTGTAGAGACAGGAGTCTCCCTATGTTGCCAGGGCTGGTCTCAAACTCCTGACCTCAAGTGATCCTCCTGCCTCAGCCTCCCAAAGTGCTGGGATTATAGGCATGAGCCACCGGGCCTGGCCCAGGAACTTATTTTAAAATTCAACTGAGATGGTAGCACAAATCACTGTGGAATGTTTAATGATAGGTGGAGCAGGTTTCCTAAGCTTTGAAGAGAGTTAAGACATCATTTGTACCTACAGATGCCAGTTCTTAGTGCCTTGCGACAATGGCATGTCTGATGTGTCCTTAGGCTGCAAACAGAATCTGAGTGAGTGGAGGACCCTCAAAGGCAACAATTTCATTTGTAAGTGATTTTGTCTTTTGGGTGAGATAAGATGGAAGGACAGAACATCATGTTGAATCTCAGTTTGCTTTTTTGTTTCTCTTATGCTCCCCTACTTTCTTATGCGTACCTCACTGTGTGGTGATGGTCCATTTCCTTGCCAATCTGATCTCCCCCAAATAACTGTGAGCTCCTCAAAACCTAAGTCACTCATCTCTGAATCAGAATACCTTATATGTTCCTGGCACATAATAAGCAATCAATATTGCCTGCTAAATAAATTAGGGAGGGAGTGTGTGTTTGGGGGTTAGCTCTGGAGAGGAGGCGAGCCCCGCCTTCTTGCAAGGCAGGAGAAGAGAGGGTTGTAGAGATATAATTTTAAAAACTCGAATCAAAGGAAGAGGCTATTCAGGCAAGATGATTTCTATTTCTTTAATAAAGTAGTATCCAAGCGGATTTTCTGAGTAGGAGAGATAGCAGGGCCTGAAGAAAGCTGTTGAATGTCTTCTATGAGCAGGGTACTGAATAGGCACTTTGCATACACTTCCTTGAAACCCACAATGAAGCACTAGGAAGTTGTTATGATTATTCCCATTTTGCTGATAAGAAAACTGAGGCTGAAATAGCTATACACTTATTTATAAGCCCATGTTAAGATTCAAGTCTCTTGACTACAAAACCTACTTCCTTCCGTATGCCCCATTATTGGAGTAGTTGTAGGAAGTGTGTAGAGGATTTGAGAGATGAAGACAAATATTTAGCAGCAGCAAGGGTCAAGTGAAGGTGAGTGAGCTTCATCTTGCTTAAACCCGAGGTAGTATGTTCTACAACTCAGAAGAATAGAGCAAGCAAAAACAGTGGAAATCCAGGCTTTGTGCCTGATACGATAGAAGAAGATTAAGTGAGGAGGGTATAACCAAGGACAATTGCATTGATGGGGATATTCATTAATTATTTTGGGTTGCTAAATCTAGTCTCTTTAACAAGATTGGAAGCCTCTCCTTGTGCCTTACAAAGTATTAAGGACTCATTCAACACTTAATGACTGCTTGTGAAATGGTCAACACAAAACAATGTGGGAACTGATATTAAAATGGAGATTTGTGCTAACTAAATCCAACATTGTTTTGGTGTTGATGCACTTTACCTATTAAGATGCTACTAAGCCAAAGGAAGATTTAATTAATAATAATAATAATAATGATAAGGCTGTTTGTGAAGGAAAATCTGGCTTAATAGACATGCTTGGATCCAACCAACTACAGGAAATCAAATAGCCAGTCTTTGGTGAAACAAGACTTTTGGCTGATTTGCTCCCTTATATTGTGTTGCTCTAGGAAGGAAGATAATAATTATGAGTATTTTGGAGAACTGTACTTATTTGTGTCAGGCAGTGTTCTAAGTACTTCACATGCTCTAGTTCATTTAATCCTCATAAGGACCCTAGAAGTAAGTGCTGTATTATCATGATTCCTGTTGTACAGATAAGGAACTGAGGACAAAAGAAGTTAAGTATTGTAGCATGCCCAAGAGCAACAGCAAATTAGTGGCAAATTTAGAATGTACACTTGATGGTCAGCTTGTAAGTCCACATTCCTAACTACTTTGCCATTCTCCAAATTCTGACATTTTTGATGTTATGGTATAGGTAGCTTCTTAGTGTTTGATGAGAAATATGAGTAACCCTTAACAAATCTGAAGTGCATCCATTCTTGGTGGTCAGATAAATTTCCTTTTATTCTACACCTGTCCTGTCAATTGTGTTCAGAAGGAAATCCTCTTTCTTACTCATTTGTGTGACATTTGTACCTCAGTGATTCTTTGGCAAAAATGTTCAAAACCTAAAGAAAACTACGATGACAAAGGCTGCCTTCATATGTCTTTCCATAAACAACAGCGAGGCTAAGTCTGCGCATTGTCAGATTTCCCCTCTTTCAGCTTTGACCAGTTTCCCCTCATTTGGCTTTAGAAATGGCATTGGTGAAATCTTTTAAAAAGGAATTTAATCTGCTGACCATTGTAAAATAATTCCTTATCAAAAGAATAATGAAGCATGTCATGTTTACCTAGGACTTAAATTGGAAGAGATATTACAGTTGGATTATCTTCACATTTGTATACTCAAAGAACAGAAGACACGCCGGAGTAGTTCTGAAGGAGCGATACTGTCTCATGTTTAGTTTCTCACATCAATAAGTACAGACTAAGAAATAACTCTTGATGGCTTCTTCCTGTCTTCAGTGTATTATTCAGAGATGACTAAGAGAGACTTAGATCCAGTATGGAACATTAATGTAAAGTTTGTATTTTGTCATGATAATCTGTGAAAATCTGCCTTTATAGACTGGACTGTAGAAGGCATAATATTAATAAAATTTTTTGTGAAAGAATAATTCTCTAAGACTTTTAAAAGCTATAGTTTAAATTTTATCAAATGTTCTTAAATACCTAAGCCAGTGTTCAAAATTCAGTTCATTCTCATTTAAGGACACTGATTTTAATTGCTCACACTAACTTACAGAATGACTGATACATATGAAAACTTATATCAATTGGAAGTTGCTTGTTGAGTTTCCAAACCAGAGCGTTATGTCTGGCATATATAAGGATTTGGTCAGCTGTTATCTAGTTAAGAATTTATGCTGGGCCTGGTGGCTCATGCCTATAATTCCAGCACTTCAGGAGGCCAAGGTGGGCAGATCACTTGAGGCCGGGAGTTCCAGACCAGCCTGGCCAACATGGCAAGACCCCATCTCTACAAAAAAATTTTTTTAAAAATTGTTGGGCATAGTGGTGTGAGAGTGCCTGCAGTCCCAGCTACTTAGGAGGCTGAGGTGGGAGGATAGCTTGAGCCTGGGAGGTCAAGGCTGCAGAGAGCTATGATTATGCCCCTGCACTCCAGCCTGGGTGACAGCAGTAAGACCCTGTCTCCAAAAAGAAAAAAAGAAAAAAAAGAGAGAGAATTTATAATGCCCATAAAATTAAATCCTGTTGGCCAGATTATTGCCCAACAAAAAGTATATCTTAAAGACCCTTTAACATCTCTTGTTTTGTATTGCTAAGTTTGTACCCTTCTAGAGGAATAGTATAGGACAGATCCTTTTAATGATACAAACATACCAGTCAGTAAGCCCACATGTGCACATATGTTGCTATACTTCCAGTAGGTAGAGGTATACGTGCATAATTATCTCATTCTACATTGTTAATGCATACATTTATCATTTTTATTTGCTCATGTACTTACAATCTCAAAGTAGAATCAATATACTACATCTACATGCTAAAGTTTTGTAATGAGCATTGTGAAGTTTAACATGTATTTAAAATTTTTGCTTTAAAATTTCTAAAAACACAAAATGTTTCACAAATTGAGCTAGGTAATAGATGGATAAAATAAACATTGAGTTGCCTGACAAGTAGGAATTCTCCACCTCAAGTTTCTGAATTTTATACTAGAATTATTTTAAACATATGTGGTTATAAGCTTATCAGATTTCCAAAAATGAACCTTCTATAAAAATCACACTGGGCCCCTCAGCTGTGTTTTCTTCCATTATTTATAGACAAATTGAAAACAAATGTTTTTTTCAAAAAAATACAATGAACTGAAAACAGCTGTCAGGATGTACTTTTTCTCTAGAATTCATCTGTAATACAGAAGTGTAGTAAACCAGCACTTAAGTCTCCTGAAATCGTGCCATATTTAGTGGTTGTTTTAGCATTAATTCAGAGATATAAGTATTGATGCTTGCTGCAACAAGACCTGAATATCTCATTTAACTCAGTGAAGATTATGATTCAAGCAAGTGACATGGGGCCAAATGCAAATATTACATTTTGGAGTGTCTTAGTTGCAAATATATTTTACAAAGGACAGACTTTTTGAAAATTCATTTGAAGTGTTTTAATGAATATTATAGAGATGATGCTGGACATTTCTCTCCATGGCTACTGAAGCCTGGAGTGAATGCCTGACCACTACACAAGATCATAGAAAAGGCAATGAGCAGAAAAGCTCAGAAAATATGTGCCTCAGAAAATATATGCATAAAATGTAGCATGGCTTATCTATCTGTTGTAAACAAACATTTATTTTATTTAATAAAAACATTTCTCTTAATTTAATAAAGGTATATTAAATTAACAAGAACTTATTTTAAAATTGAACATTTAGTTTATGAAGACACTATGAACTTTCTCTAACCTAAAATAAAATCATTATTTTTAAATGTGATACCTTAAGAAGGATGTAACATCACTTATGTAGAATTCTTGCCAGAAATGCATAATCTGAGTTCATAAGAAAATATCAGACAACTCTAAATGAGGAACAGTCCACTTAAAAAAGAAAGAAAGAGAGAATGAATTCTTCAAAAATGTTAATGTTGGTCAGGCGTGATGGCTCACATCTATAATCCCAGAGCTTTGAGAGGCTAAGGTCAGAGGATTGCTTGAACTCAGGAGTTTGAGATGAGCCTGGGCAACATAGGGAGACCTCATTTCTATAAAAAATACAAAAAATTAGCCAGGTGTTGCGGTGCACACATGTAGTTCCAACTACTCAGGAGGCTGAGGCAGGAGGATTGCTTGAGCCCAGGAGTTTGAACTGCAGTGAACTATGATTGCACCACTGTACTCCAGCCTGCGCAACAGAGTGAGACTCTATTTTAAAAAGAAAAAAATAAGCTAATGTCATAAAAGACAAAGAAAAGTTAAGGGAATTTTCAAAATCAAAGGACATTAAAGAGACATGACAACAAAATGCAAGACCTGATCTTAGGCTAGATATAATTCTAAAGGAAAAAATGTTATAAAAGATACTATTGGGGTAAAGAGACAAATCTGGAATACACGTGATGGATTAGATAGAAGTATTGCATCAATGTTAAATTTACTGAAGTTGGTAACTGCACTGTGGTTATGTAAGGGAATATCCTTATTCTTAGGAAATATGCACTGAAGCTGGGGTAAAGGGCCATGATGAATGCAACTTAGTCTCAAATTTTACAGAATAATAAAGAAAATGAGGCAAAATGCTAACAAGATAATGTGGGTAAAAGGCATATGGGTGTTCTTTGTACTATTGCAACTTTTCTGTAAGTCTGAACTTATTTCTAAACAATAATAAGTCTGAATTTATTTTCCATTAAGTCTGAATTTGTTTCCAAATTTATTTCCAAATATAAAAATTAGCTTACTTGAGAAAGATTGATTTCTGGGGACCATAAACTCTTCTTAGATAAATGCTGTTATAGAAAAAATATGCTAAAACCACTGGGTGTTATTAAATATCGGTTGAATGATCGCTGACTGAATGAAAGAATACAACTGGTGTGTTGAATTACTTTAGATTTTGGTTTCAAATTCCATGGTAATGGATATGAAAAAATAAGCAGGGTCACTGACTAAGTCTTTTAGTGACCAAGTTTATTGTACTGTACACCTCATTTTGTTGTGCTATGAGTTTCAAAGGATTTCTTTTGTTTTGTGTGATTTTTTTTTGTTGTTGTTGGTTGTTTTTTTTGAGACGCTGTTTGGCTCTTGTCGCCCAGGCTGGAGTGCAGTGGCACAGATCTCCGCTCACTGCAACCTCTGCCTCCTGGGTTCAAGTGATTCTCCTGCCTCAGCCTCCCGAGTAGCTGGGATTACAGATGCCCGCCACCATGCCCAGCTAAATTTTGTATTTTTAGTAGAGACAGGGTTCACCATGTTGGCCAGGCTGGTCTTGAACTCCTGACCTCGGGTGATCTTCCCGCCTTGGCCTTCCAAAGTGCTGGGATTACAGGCGTGAGCCACTGTGCCCGGCTGGATTTTTCTTTTGAAGGCTCACTCAGTTGGTCATCAATCTTCAAAAAGCCTAGTAGCTCACAGATTTCTCTCCAGGGGAAATGGGTAATTTTTTTCTTATGGTCACAACTTCTTTACAATTTTATTAAATTTTTCACCTATAACGTATTTCATGAGAGCACATTTTAAGTATTTTAAATTACTTTGGAATTCCCAATTGAGGAACCCAAAGTCTTTTACTATACTCTCTTCCCCTAAAAAATATACAGACAGTGTTGTTCCTATTACAAGATGCAAGAAGCGAAGCTCTTCACCTAGTTTCCTTCTTTATCTTTGTTTTACCAATTGCTTCATGCTCAGCTATCTCCTCCCCATGTCTTTCCTATTTTTTTATTTGTGATAAAATTGCTTATAAAGATTCAAGTGCATTAAACAATATTTTATGCTTTTTATAAAATCAGCTTAAAGTGAGTGATTAAAGGGCTATGAAATGGGAAAAAGTTGTTGGTCTTGACTATGCAATTTTATTTTATTTTTCTTGACTGGATGGGCAGATCATGATGACATGGTCTCTTCTAAAACTTGCTACACAAAATATGATCTGTAGACTAGCAGTGTCAGCATCATCTGGGACCTTTTCGAAGTGCAGAATCTTAGGTCACAACCCAGATGTAGTGAATAGTAGGCCTCAGTTTACCAAGAGCCCCATGTCTTCTGTATGCACATAAAAGTTGAGGAACACGGATTAAACTTCAAAGCTATTCTAAAACAGGTGTTCCTGAGGACTCTAGAGGATCCGGTGACCTAAATTGCCATCAGCTGTCTCACTATTAGGATCAATTTTGAGAAAAATAAAAATAATGGCTGTTGTGCCTTGTAATACCTTACTTTCTGATTATTTGCTACAATTTTTTTCCATTTGAAGACTCCCCAGTCTTTTTAGTTCTTTTTTTTTTTCACCTTCGTTGATTGTTTTTATTGTTTGTCCTAATCTTGGTGTTGTGTTTTTCCTAGAAACACTTGTCTTGGATTTTCTCATTATCTGCCCACATAATTACCCAATTTTTTCCCCATTGTAGTCATGGAATATGTGCTTTAAGACTTAAATCCTTTGAAATGTATTGAGTCATATTTATGGCTCAGCATATGGCCTATCTGGGTGACCATTCTATGTGCACTGGAAAACAAATATGTTTAACAGTTGTTGGGTGTGGCGTTTAGTAAACATCAATTAAGTTAATTTGATCAGTTGTATATTTAGATCGTTTTTATGTATCATGATTTTTTATACTTGTTCTATAAGTACACTGAGAGAGGGGTATGAATTTGTCCCCCTTTGAGTCTTTGCTTCATGAATTTTGATGTTCTGTTATTAGGTACAAACATTTAGGATTGTTGTCTTTCTGACAGATTTCTTCTTTTATTATTACATATAATGTCTTTATTTCTTATAATACTCTTTTAGTAGAAATCTACTTGGTCTGAAATTAACATAGCCACTCTAGCTATGTTTTTTTTCTTAAGTTTAGTTGAAATCTTCCTAATTTAAATCCATGTCTTCTTGTCTGGTCTTTAAAGTTATGAATAAGAATATTTTTCAACACTCTTTTCCTTAGAGAAAAATATGGAGAAACTATTAAAATCATATTAGCCATCTCTTTTATAAGATTAATAACTTTATTTTACTCTTTTCTTATGATTTAACATTTTACCAATTTTTAAATGTTATTTTCTCCCTTGAAACTGTACTGCTAACTGTACCTTAAGAAGCATCAGGAGGAACCTGCAGCAGAAATTTCCGCTGTTTGTCATGAACCCCTTTCCCTTCTTATTCCCTCACATTTATTTCTCACCTTTGATGCAGTATTAAAGACTCTAAGGGTATCCCTGTAATAGCTGCAGTTTTTTTGTTTATCTTGGATGATTTAACTGTCAGAGAGAGATGGGACATATTTATAGATGCCAGGAGCATGCCATGTGGTAGCACTGTCCAAGGTGCTTGATGTATATTACTTCATAGAATTCTACGAAAACCCTGCCAAGCGGTGATCATTGTTCTCATATTAAGAAAAGGAGATTGAGACTTATACAAGTTAAAGAATTTGTCAAAGTCAAATAGTGTGTGTACGTTAGCTGGATTCAACTCCAGATCTCCCTGAGCTCTTTCTGCTACACCATGTAGTTTTGTTTAACTCTTCTAAAAGAATAAAAGCTCAGTTGATTCTTTCTTAGCTTGATCAGGCATATTAGAATTAGCATTTTTAGCATGTCATTAATGCTTTCACTTCAGCAGTATTTACTTTTCATTAACTCTCAGAGCAATGACAGTCTTCTGTTTGTATGTCACGGTGGTTATATAGAATTCTGAGGTTCACATAGAGTAACCTACCTATGTTCACCTTTCATGGCAAATGGAAAAATACTGATCAACCAGTAGGATCTGAAATATGACTTCTAAACAGCCTGACTGCTGATCCACCAGGAAAGCCATGACCAGTTTCAAGGTAGGGGTGTCACAGATACTAAAGCTATAGAATCCCCCTAATTTTTCAGAAGGGGTCATAGCAGTGGTGGGGATAGCAGTGAAGAGTGGGGTCCCTCCCAGGCCACAACACCTGTTCCTTTTCTCTTTTTAATAATTGAGGATGACACTAAAGCTGCCCAAAAAGTACCTTAAAAATTATGTTTTTAAAACTTATTGTGAAATGATTAGGCATATAGAAAAGCATAGACAATATAATAAATCAGGGGTATACAGTCTTTTGACTCCCCTGGGGCACATTGGAAGAAGAATTATCCTGGGCCACACATAAAATACACTAACACTAATAGCTGATGAGCTAAAAATCAAAACTTCACAAAAAAAACTCATAATGTTTTAAGAAAGTTTATGAATTTGTGTTTGGCCGCATTCAAAGCCATCCTGGGCTGCATGTGATCCACGGGCTATGGGTTGGACAAGTTTGCAATAAATATTGGCATTCCAGAATTTTGCTTAAGAAATGAAACATTAGAAATACAATGGAAACTCTTTCTATATCCACCCCAATCCTATTCTCATCTTCCCTCTTCCCCAGGGGTGATATGTATTTGAGGTTTATGCATGTTAACAATCATGGCTTCAATTCATTTATTTTCACTTCTGTGTAGAATTCCACTATACGAATATACAGTAATTTATTTACCTACTTTCAAATTGATGTGCACTTAGGAGATGGGTGAGGTTGGTGGTGGAATGTGTGATTACATGTGAGTTATTTTCAGGTCCTGTTTTTGCTTTGGGAGAGAGGTACACAGATGCTTATTACATTTTTAAAAGTAAATTAATAATCAAATATAGGTTGAACATTCACAGCCCAATGATAATATGTGCCATAAACCAATGATCATGATTAATCGAATTAATGCACAACAGATTGATACTAAAAATGGTAATTGTATTAGTTTGCTAGGACTGCTGTAACAAAGTACCACAGACTAGGTGGCTTAAACAACAGACATTTATTTTCTTATGATTCTGGAGGCTAGATGTCTGAGATCAAGATACTGGCAGGGTTGGTTTCTTCTGAGGCCTCTCGTTGGCTTGTAGTTGGCTATGTCTCTTCCATGCACCTTCCCATGGTCTTTCCTCTATGCCTGTGTCCTAATCTCCTCTTCTTATAAGGACACCACTGATATTGGATTAGGGCCCACCCCAATCACCTCATTTTAACTTAATTACCTTTCAAAGGCCCTGTCTCCAAGTAGAGCCACATTCTGATGTACTGGGAGCTGGGACTTCAACATACACATTTTTGGGGACCCATTTCAGCACACAACTATTATAGACAATGCTTCAGTGACATCCATGTAAAGGTCTCCTTGTGCAAATAAGGGAAAGTTCCCTGGAGAATCCAGCTAAGTATGGAATTGTCAGGTCATATAACAAAATACTATTAAGTGAATGATGATGTTGATAATTACACAGTGAAAGTTTGAAGAAATAGCAATAGTAGTAGCTAGCACTTTTAAAGTGATGATAACTGATAGAGTTTGGATATCTCTTCCAAATCTCATGTTGAGATGTAATCCTCAGTGTTGAAGGTGGGGCCTGGTGGGAGGTGTTTAGATCATGGGAGCAGATCCCTCATGAATGGTCTGGACATCTCCTTGGTGATAAGTGAGCTCTAGCTCTCACAGCTGGTCATTTAAAGGTATGTTGCACCCGCTCCCACTCTTTCTTGCTCCTGCTTTCGCCATGTGATGTGCCTGCTCCCCCTTTGCCATCTGCCATGATTGGAAGCTTCCTGAGACCCCTGAAAGAAACATGCCACTCTGCTTCCTGTACAGCCTGCAGAACCATGAGTCAATTAAACCTGTTTTCTCATATATTACCCAGTCTCAGGTATTTCTTTATAGCAATGCAAGAACGGCCTAATACAATAACTGTATATTATATAAAATTATATTTAAAGTCTATAACTTTTTTTGAGGTAGGTGTTGCCATTATTCTATTTTACCAGTAAGAAAACTGAGGCTTAAGGAAGTTAAGTCATCTTTCCCAGGGCCCCGAGAAACCAGTGATGAAGCTGAGATTATAGCCTAGAACTGTTGGATTCCAAAGTTCATGTTTTTTATACACTATAGCAGCTTCTATAGTAGCTTTATTTGGAGAATGCACGCATGCGTGTGTGCACGCACACACACATACACACACTCCCTATTTTTATAAAGTGCTGCCCTAGGGCACAATTAGCCACTAGTTGGAAAACTCATTCATCCAGCTGCACTAGATACTAGATGTGGCTGGAAGATGAATGACAACAGTATGTGAGTACAGCCTAGGAAAAAAGAAGGTCCAAATTCCCAGAAAAACAACTTCCAGAAAGGCAGCATCTGTATTGACTTACAAAAATAGAAAAGTGGGGAAACTTTGTGGTTTAGAAGCAGAGACATTACATCCTGTGACGTGAAGAAGTGGTGGCTGACGTCCTTGTGAACAATGGCCACAGATGCCAGGCCACAGAGAGAACACTGCATGAGGGAAAAACCGTGTGTCACCAGCTGTGAGACGTGCACAGGAAGGAAGCACGGGGCCAACAACAGCCCGGCCTCTGAGGCTGCTGTGAGGAGTAAAGGATTTGATCAATGCAGGATGCATAAAGTGGCGTCTGCACATAGGGAGCGCTCAGTACAGGTTGTTATTACTGTTGGTATTCTCTTCATGTGGACCATTTCTCTCAGACACACAAGACAGAAACAGTAGCCTTTTTGAAGGAGGTAAGGATTAGATTAAAAAGCCCTCCATTTATGGTGGAGGTGCCTGCTCCATTAATCCAATCAACTCAACCTTTAAATAACACTTGTGCAAATATATCCTGGATGACACTTGTGAGGAAAATGTGGTAGTCTTTCTGGACTTTTACAACACAAAAAATTGGAATGCGTTTTATCACGCCAAAGCAAGCTGGAAAGGGTAATTTGGATTTCACTTGTGGCATGCTCCATAGTAATTTTCTGTAAACGAAGATCCAATTTTTAGGGTGGGGGCAAATATACAAGGTCCAATGATTTGAAAAGATGTTTTATTATTTTTTTCTCCATGCCTTCCATCTTTTCAGCCCAATGGGAATTTCTTCCCTTGAACAGTTCCAAAGAATCACAGCATTAGAGATAGGAATTATTAGGTTATTTAAGCTATCTTTCTGCTGATGAGGAGCTATTCCTGTAGTACAATTTATAATGCTTTTCTGAGTGTGGCTTTGAACAATGTGACTTTTATCAGATGAACCGTGGTGGAGATGGAGGCCTCTGTTTGTGTTTAGAACAGGTCTGGCCTAGGGAGGAACGAGGAAGACCTCTCAAAGGCTCACCTCCGCACAGCAGGCCTGATCGGCTGGCTGGAACTCAGAAGGGCAAAAGGGGAGTGAGGCTCCACTTTGATGTGGTTCGCTTGCAGCCCCGTTGCTGTACTGTGGTGTGCATATGTTGGGGGCAGGGCAAGGGTAATAAATACCAGGGACAGTTTTGCAATGCGTGCCTGTCAGCTGAGTGCTGGACAAACATTTTTACCACTGGCTATTTCCCTGAGGCTTCTGACAGTTTGTGCAACTTGTGTAAGACATTCCTGAAAGAGAGGAGCATTTGTTCAACTTATATAACTTCTTTTTACATCATAAGACTAAAGCAGTCCTTCCGGGCTCATGTCCTGTTGAATGTGATCCAACTGAAACTTCTTTCCTCTGCATACTCAGAAACCTGACTACCTGTGTAAATTCCTCCTGATAGCATAGCTTTCTGTTTGCCCTCAGTCCTTCTCTGGCCCTCTCAGACACCCAGGTTCATAATGACATTCCTTCTTCCTCTTGTAATTCTATTGAATTGTTAACCAAAAAAAAAAAAAAAAAAAAAAAAAGGAGTAATAGCTGTGATCGATTTCTACAATGTGTTCTTAAATTGTGTGTGTGTGTGTGTGTAAAATGTGTATGTTTTTGCACTTGATCTTAGCCAAAAGGCTGAGAAATGACCAAAGGTGTGTATTTTTAAATTACTATATAGGAGCATAGGAACTGCTGTGTGACTCTGGAATTGCAACAGAGGAGTAGCTAATGGAGTTTTGAGGGATATTATGATGTGCATATAGCTGGGGAAACTGGGTGCTCTGGAGTATGAACCTTCATTCACTCACTTCCTGCTCCCAGTAGGAGATTAAGAAGGCATGTGCAAATTCTTATATTTGGCATAGCTTTTGTTTCCTGCCAATCTTTTTTTTTTTTTGACAAAAATGCTGATTGGTTTTGCCTTGATTTATTTGTATTTAGAGGTTTTCAAAATGAGTTGGTTTAAGGCATTATGATTGAATACAAGTTAATCGATAATCACGATTCTACACCAGTTCTTCTAATACTTTTTATCCTGTGGCCCTGTAAAATTTCCAATCAACCAAAGCAAGCTTGGTTGGTAAGGGAATGACTTACCAGGATCTTTTTCATTTAGGGGTTTACAACTTACAGTGCACCTTCACATAGGTCTTCTCATTTGACTTGCGCAATAGCCCATGAGTAAACAGCACAAGTGTTATTAGATTCAGCTGACAGATGAGGCCACCACAAGGGCTCAGAGAGATGAAGGGGTTTGGTCTAAGTCACAGCTAGTAAGTGGCATAGCAAGTCTACTTTCCTGCAAAAAGCATTTATTGCTTAATCATGCTAGTGTCTATTATTGTGGTTGGTTTTTGTGTTTGTTTGTTTTGCTTTCGGGGACAGGGTCTTGCTCTGTTGCCCAGGCTGGAATGCAGTGGTACAAATATGGCTCATTGCAGTCTTGATCTCCCCAGCTTAAGCAATCCACCTGCCTCAGCCTCCCAAGTAGTTGGGACTAAAGGCGTGTGCCACCACGTCCAGCTAATTTATTTTTTATTTTTTAATTATTTTATTATTTATTTATTTATTTATTTTTGAGATGGTGTCTTGCTCTTATTGCCCAGGCTGGAGTACAATGGCTCAATCTCTGCTCACTGCAACCTCTGCCTCCCAGGTTCAAGTGATTCTCTTGCCTCAGTCTTTGAAGTAGCTGGGATTACAGGTGCCCGCCACCATGCCTGGCTAATTTTTTGTATTTTTAGTAGAGACGGGGTTTCACCATGTTGGCCAAGCTGGTCTCAAACTCCTGACCTCAAGTGATCCACCCGCCTCAGCCTCCCAAAGTGCTGGGATTACAGGCGTGAGCCACTGTGCCCAGCCCATTTTTTATTTTTTACAGAGACAGCGTCTCACTTTGTTGCCCAGGCTGGTCTTGAACACCTGGACTCAAGTGATCCTCACACTTTGGCCTCCCAAAGTACTGAGATTACAGGCATAAGCCACCGCACCCAGCTATTATAGTTGTTATCTCCATGTGCCAGCCACTGTGCTTGGTGCTTTATGTACGTTATCTCAATTAATATCCACCACAACTGCAAGAGTTGGCATTAATTACAACAGAAGAGGAAACTGAGACTTATGTCCCCTAGACAGAGTCTTCTCATTTGGAATTGGGTCATATAATGTAACTCTGATGCTTCATATACTATACCACATTTAGGAACACCAACCTGCCTCTCTCACTAAATGTTAGATTCCTTTCCTTGTTCTCATATTGCCTGTTGGGGCTGAAATGGGCTCTGCTTGATCATAATGGAGATGGAAGAAAGTGAATAATATGGGCATAACTCATCAGTGGTGGAGCCTTGGCTGTCACAGAGGTGCTTGGTAAGGAGCTCTGAATCATATACATGGGGAAGAAACCACAGCAGAGCCTACGACAAGAAGGTGAGGAACACAGCAGCTGTCTGTTGTCATACAGCAGCTCCCTTGGAGAAGAGGCCAGTGTGGACTCCAGAAAAGCCAGGTTCTCATCGCTGCACTGTTGTGTGTTTACAACACCCTGGTGTTCTTGACATGCTGCCTGGAGAAGCCTACTTCTGATATCCATGATGGGAAGGCCACTCAGCTCTTAACTTGGGGTAATCTTTCTTTTTAAAAAATTGTTGTGGCCGGGCACGGTGGCTCACGCCTGTAATCCCAGCACTTTGGGAGGCCGAGACAGGCAGATTACCTGGGGTCAGGAGTTCAAGACCAGCTTGGCCAACATGGTGAAACTCCGTCTCTACTAAAAATACAAAAATTAGCCGGGCGTGGTTGTGCATGCCTGTAGTCCCAGCTACTTGGGAGACTGAGGCAGGAGAATTGCTTGAACTTGGGAGATGGAGGTTGCAGTGAGCCGAGATCATGCCACTGCACTCCAGCCTGGGAGACAGAGCAAGACTCCGTCTTAAAAAAAAATTGTTGCTACTGCTGCACCTTTGGCATTATCTGTGAGCAATCTTAGTGAATTTGGCAGAGATTAGGACCAGCGTGCATTGGGAAAAACCAGAAGTGGAAAATTTGAGTAAAAATCTTCAGGAAAATACAATAAAATGTTCCTGAAAGTTAAAGTTAATCACTTGAATATGTGTGGCTTATATTTTTAAGTTTAAAGTTAAGTTTCAAGGTGTGGCCCCTTGTAACATTCATGAGACTGGCTATAAAAAATTGCCATTATTTTCGAAACTTTCTATTTCAAATGATGTTGGT
Organism: Pan troglodytes; assembly: GCF_028858775.2. Classification (NCBI taxonomy): domain Eukaryota; kingdom Metazoa; phylum Chordata; class Mammalia; order Primates; family Hominidae; genus Pan; species Pan troglodytes. The sequence goes on from NC_072401.2 coordinate 124,656,654, forward strand.
TTTTAAATGTTGTTCCAAAGTAAGGAATGTGATATATCAGACAGAGCTACAACTGGCTCTTACAAGTCTAAGCTTTTCCACCTATAAATGGGAGTAAAAACATACCTGGTAAGAGGTATCATTTTAAGTTATTGGAGATGCTCCAAAAAACTATCATCTTAAAATTAAAATGCATGATTTTCAAAAGTATAGAATGTTTACAAACTTATATCTTGAAGAATAGTTGACTGAAAATCACTTAGTTTATGTGAAAATAAAAAAAGTCACGGCCAGGCGCGGTGGCTCATGCCAGTAATCCCAGCTACTTTGGGAGGCTGAGGCAGGGAAATCACTTGAGGTCAGGAGTTTGAGATTAGCCTGACCAACTTGATGAAACCCCCTCTCTACTAAAAATACAAAAATTAGCCAGGTGTGGTGGCCTGTAGTCTCAGCTACTTGGGAGGCTGAGGCAGGAGAATTGCTTGAACCTAGAAGGTGGAGGTTGCAGTGAGCCAAGGTTAAGCCACTGCACTTCAGCCTGGGCGACAGAGTGAGACTCCATTTCAAAAAAAACCAAAAAGCATTTCTCTATGTCCACTGGTTTCTTTTTGTACCAAAGGAAAGGTAATCTGAAATCACTCAAATGAATTGTCCCAGAGATAGAGACTATTCAGGTGAGTGTGGTCAGATGTAGGGACAGGGTAAACTCACACTTCCTAAACGAGTGGACAAATCAGGGCTTGCTCAGGAATACAGAAGCCACTCTATGTATTCCAGATATAAAGAGTTTAATTGAGAATTAGGAATTCATGCAACCTTTGAATAGCTGGGAGGGAGGGCTGCACTGGTGCACAGGTCATAAAACTACCCCTGAAGGTCAGGGGAACAGTCCGAAAGGTCAGAGTGGTTGACACTGAAGCCTACAGCTCCAAACACTTGGAGTAATTTTCAAAAGCTTGTCTGCAAGCTGCTGCACCTCTTGAGAACCTCTGAGAAGTTCTCGCTGTCTCAGTCTGCTGTGCAACCTTGCCTGTGCATTTGCGTACAAATGCCTCCAGAGAATAGGCTTCACACTCCACATCTACCCCAAGTCCTCTCCCGTGAAGTGACTCTGCAAGACGATTGTGTAGAAGTTTCCACACTTAGGAGGGGGTGGTGGTGGTGCCAAGTTAGCAGCAGACTATCCAGCAACAAGGCCTGCTTCTCTAAAATCTCACAGAAAAATGAAATGTGATATAATCACTGAACAAAAATAGACCCCAACATGACTTCATTCCTTCACTCATTCATTCATTTAACAAAGTATCCTTTGAATAGCTGGGCTATGTGGTATGTACTGGGAAAACTATTGTGTAGAGATAGATTCATCCCTGCTTATTCTACCTGGGGAGACAGTGAATATACAAGTAACACCCACAAAAATAATCATAGCTTTTGATGATATGAAGGACACAGGGGCTATGGGGGGCATTTTGGATGGAGTGGCAGCTCTCTGGTAACTATTTCTCATAGTTCCTTGTATTAAACTTATCTGGATATATTCCTTTTTCTTTTTTTTGAGACAGAGTCTCGCTCTGTCACCCAGGCTGGAGTGCAATGGCGTGATCTCGGCTCACTGCAACCTCCGCCTCCCAGGTTCAAGTAATTCTCCTGCCTCAGCCTCCTGAGTAGCTGGGATTACAGGCGCCTACCACCACGCCAGGCTAATTTTTGTATTTTTAGTAGAGACGGGGTTTCACCATGTTGGTCAGGCTGGTCTCGAACTCCTGACCTCGTGGTCCGCCGGCCTCGGCCTCCCAAAGTGCTGGGATTACAGGCATGAGCCGCCGCCCCCGGCCATCTGGATATATTTGTTTTCTTTTCTTTTTTTTTTTTTTTTGAGATGGAGTCTCACTCTGTCGCCCAGGCTGGAGTGCAGTGGTGCGATCTCGGCTCACTGCAAGCTCCGCCTCCCGGGTCCACGCCATTCTCCTGCCTCAGCCTCCCGAGTAGCTGAGACTACAGGCGCCGGCCACCACGCCCGGCTAATTTTTTTTTTTGTATTTTTAGTAGAGACAGGCGTTTCACCATGTTAGCCAGGATGGGCTCGATCTCCTGACCTTGTTATCCGCCTGCCTTAGCCTCCCAAAGTGCTGAGATTACAGGCGTGAGCCACCGCCACCGTGCCTGGCCCCATCTGGATGTATTTCTTATCTCCTCTGTGAGGTTTTAAGCTCTTGGAGAACAGGAAAGATAGATCACTTATAACTATATTTTTTATAAGTCTTGTACAGAGTAGGACAGTAGGCACCAAGTAACTATTAGTTGTACAGATGTGGCCCACGGTTCAGAATTCCAAACATAGGCAGGTGGTTTCATACGAGTCAGATGGCAGACTGTTTTAGTTTTGCATGTGATTCACTGCTTATGTAGACAAGGCTACATTGTAGGGACTGGGCACAGATCCCTCCGATTCTTTTGTCTGATAGCTGGGATCTAGGCCTTGACACTCTGGTTCTAAGAGTTCTGATAAAGCCGCCCTCCTTTGAGGGGATGGATTTCTCCAGTTTAACTGCCTGAAAAGGGCAGGGTCAGGGGTAACAGGATTATCAGAAGGGAAAACATGTCAATTAATATATGCAACTAGGATTACATTACACTTGGCATCCATCCAATCTCTACAGAAAGGTTATCTTCTCAGAGAGGTTTTCCCTGAGCAGCATGCTCCTCAAAAAAGATACATGTGGAAAATTAAACCTCATCACAAATTCCAGAGATAAATATTTTAGTTTTTAAGTTATTCAAATTAAAGGTCTACATTGACTGCAGTAATCTATTAGTGGAGTAATTGTTTAACTTTCAGAAAATGACCCATAGGACAAAAGTGATGAGTAGGACAAACATAGGTTTGTTCAAGGTTACCTTTTGGGGATGATGTTGAAAGTCCATATCTTCCCAGAAAGCAGATCATATAATGAATCATGCTAATCATGTCCTCTTACTGGCTTAAGAATCTGTACAGATGTAAATGAGATTTACAGTTTCTTACTCTTCTTTTGTATTCTATCAAAATTGAAATAATCGCAAGGGAAACTATGCCAAGTGTTAAGTTTCTAGTCTTTTGGGTATCTCTCCATAGAAACCTATCCCAAATTGGCCAGGCGCAGTGGCTCATGCCTGTAATCCCAGCACTTTGGAAAGCTGAGGTGGGCGAATCACTTGAGGTCAGGAGTTAGAGACCAGCTTGGCCAACATGGTGAAACCCCATCTCTACTAAAAAATATAAAAGTTAGCCAGGCATGGTGGCGCATGCCTGTAATCCCAGCTACTCGGGAGGCTGAGGCAAGATAATTGCTTGAACCCAGGAGGCAGAGGTTGCAGTGAACCGAGATCGTGCGGCTGCCCTCCAGCCTGGACAGCAGAGGGAGACTCCATCTCAAAAAACAAAACAAAACAAAACAAGAAACCTATCCCAAATTATGTCTTCTCCCTGTGTTTGAGTCCCTTTGGTAAGAAACAGTCTTGATGCCCAGATTGACAGGGGTGACTAGGTAGCAAATTTTACTGCTGCCTGTCAACATATAGTTAAATGTTGGTAGTTAGAAGCCAGCTAATTCTAAGGGACCTTTCTGTGTTTCACCATTTCCCCTTCCTACTTCCCACCTCCCCAAAGCTGTTAATGGCACATTTTGCCCCAGTCTGTGTTGCAGCCAGTGTTGAACAGATGGATCCCAGCGGCAGCCTGAAGATGGGAAATCTGTTTGGGCACAGAAGGGCTCAGATTCTTCCCCAGCTCCTGATTCCATCTTTATAAAGCCTGCTGAAAATTCAGGTCTTCTCATTGTAATCTAGAAGACATGTTCTTGGTTTTTTGCTCCTTTCTTCCACTGTGGCTGTAAAGTATTTTCCCATCAGTGATTTATGTGGTATCTTTAAAGAAGAAAAATCTGTCTCAGACTGAAGAGACAGTCTGGGAGAGCCGCAAGAGCTCCCTCCATGCCACCAGGAGAGGGTCTTGGAGCATTAAACCATGGTTTTCTTTGATTTTTTGACTGTGAAAGAAAAAAAGCTTATTCCCTCTCCCACATCTTTCTCCCTACTTCAGTCCAAAGTGCATTTAATTACCTCTCAGTGTCATGTTAAGATGTGCTGATAATTATGCTGAAAAAGATCACCTTAGACACAAAAGCGGCATGTCACTCGAGTAGGCCGTTGCATCCCTGTGCTGCGTGTCTCATTGAGCCATGCTGAACTATTTAACCTATTCATTTGGCTTGACTTAATTTGTCTCTACCAGGCATATGATGGGGGTAATATGGTAAGGACACATTCTGGGGAATTTTAATATCAAAAAATTATGGAGTACTGGTTTTATTGTTTGCTGTGATAACCAATTAATCAAAATATTTATCAGGCATCTACTCTAGGCAAAGCATACTGCCACATGCTATTGTGAAAACAGCACCAACCCCCAGAACCCTGGAATGGCAGTGATCATTTAGTTACCTAGTATATTCTTTCTTTTTTCTTTATGACATGCAAAAACTCACACTTCCTGGCCTCGCAACTTTGGAACAGTGTCTAGCACATAGTTAGGAATTTTGATTGGAAAGTACCATACAAGATGAAGAAATAATCTTCCTTTGTGTAGATTAATATGGGAAGCTGAGTTTCAAATCAGAAGGACAGTGAATAATCATGGAATTGGTATAAGGGGAGTTAGTTTTAAAATGGAAGGTCTCAAATGTGGCAAAGTAGAAGAGTAGCTTCCTGAAGAAGATCAAATGGTTGTCTATCAGGTGGCCTCACAGGATGGTCTTTACTTTCATGAATTCATAATAATCTGATCTTATAGAATCAGAAACTTAAAATTTATCACTGGGTAAAATGGTTCCTTCTGTAGGAGTTGACTCATTAGTCAAGATCATACAGATTGATGTATAACCACAATATCAGTTTATTAATTAACATTAAGAAATAATTGCTGCTGGGCACAGTGGCTCATGCCTGTAATCCCAGCACTTTGGGAGGCTTGAGATAGGAGAATCGCTTGAGCCCAGGAGTTTGGAGACCAGACTGGGCAACGTGGCAAAACCCCATCTCTACAAAAAATTTAAAAAAAAAATTAGCTGGGCATGGTAGTACACACCTGTAGTTCCAGCTACTTGGGAGGCTGAGGCAGGAGGATCACTTGAGCTGGGAGGCTGAGGCTGCAGTGAGCCATGATTGCACCACTGTGCTCCAGCATGGGTGACAGAATGAGACCCTGTCTCTAAAAAATAAAATTCAATAAAAATAAAAGAAATAATAGGCAGGTAGAACAAATCCAATAATTGGCAGGTAGAACAAATTCAGAAGGCAGGTAGAACAACAAATGCTACCTGGAAATATCCAAGTAGCATATTTTTATCTTTTCTCATTGTAGGTGAATGTTCTTTTGTTATGTGATGGCAAATAATACGCTATTGTTTAAGCCATCGTAGATGATTTCTTTTCTTTGTTACTCTGTAGCTGAACATAATCCTGGTATTTCTCTGTTATCTTTTGACTTAAAAATTTTTTCTTGGATCTTTGCTCTTCCATATGAATTTTAGTAACAGCTTAAGAAGTTATACACATGTACATCGAGGAAAAAAAGAAAGAAATCTATTTTTTTTTTTGAGATGGAGTCTCACTTTGTCGCCAGGCTGGAGTGCAGTGGCACGATCTCAGCTCACTGCAACCTCCGCCTCCTGGGTTCAAGTGATTCCCCTGCCTCAGCCTCCTGAGTAGCTGGGACTACAGGCGTGCGCCACCACACCCAGCTAATTTTTGTATTTTTAGTAGAGTTGGGGTTTCACCATGTTGGCCAGGATGATCTGGATCTCCTGACCTCGTGATCCGCCTGCCTAGGACTCCCAAAATTCTAGGCTTATAAGCATGAGCTGCCGTGTCTGGCTCAAAAATTTATTTTTTTTAATTGCATGAAATTTACAGATTATTCTGGGGAAAGTTAATATTTTTCTGATGTTGGATAGTTCTGTCTATACTAGACACACACACACACACACACACACACACACACAATTAGGTCTTAGTTTATGCCTTTTAATGAAGTTTTAAATTTTCCTCACAGAAGTCTTACTCATCTTTTATGACGTTTATTCCAAAGTCTCTTAAATTGTGTTTTAAGAAATTACATTTTTTATTAGTTATTGCTGGTGAGTAGGAATGAAATTGATTCTGGGATATTGTTACAAGTAACTTTGCTAGCATATTCTAAGAGTACATTCTGTATCAGTTTAATAGAGTATAAATTCTCCTAAATTTTTTATATAGTCATATCATTTGCAAGCCATGACAATTTATTTTTTTTCCTTTCAGTTGTGGCAGGAACATTCTCAGCTCCCTGAATATTCCTGTGCTCCCCCACATTTCCAGTCCCTTTACAGTTAAAGCCATGTGACTTGTTTGAGCCAATAGAGTGGAAGTGGAAGAGAAGTATGTCACTGCGAGACTGAAGGAATAAAGAGCTGATGTGTCATCCTTCATTTCTCCCTTGCCTCTGTACAATAACTGGGAGTTCCCATTTTGAGAAGTACAGCCACAAAGGACACTTGTTAGAACTGAGTCATCACCAGCAAGATCTACAATGAACTTTGAGCAAAAGCAAACTTATGTCTTAAGCCACTGAGATGTTGGGGTTTGTATGTTACCACCAGCCTGACTGCTACAACCAGTTTTTCATACTTTATGCACAATCCAGAAATCCTTCATAATTCTGAGTAAAAACAGTGATAGGGAGAATTATTTTTTATCTTGTTCTTAACTTTAAAGGGACTGCTTCAACTGCTTTGGCATTAAGAACCATGTTTGCTGTTGGGTTTTGTTAGAATAGCCATCATTATGTGAGGGACATTTCCTTGTCCTCCTAGTTTTGTGTGAGCTTCTGTCATGAATGAGAGTTGATTTCTTTTTTTTTCTTGAGACAGGATCTTACTCTGTCACTCAGGGTGGAGTACATTGGCTTCATTATGGCTCACTGCAGCCTTGACTTCCCAGGCTTAAGTGATCCCCCAACCTCAGCCTCCTGAATAGCTGGAACCACAGGCGTGTGTTACCATGCCTGGCTAATTTTTTGTTTGTTTCTTTGTTTGTAGAGACATGGTCTCCCTATGTTGTTTAGGCTGGTCTTGAACTCCTGGGTTCAAGTGATCCTCCTGTCTCAGCCTCCCAAAGTGCTGGGATTACAATCATGAGCCACTGTGCCTGGCAAGTGTTGAATTGTACCAAATGTTTTTCCTGAATCTATTGAGGTGATGATTTTTCTTTTTTTTCTTTTTCTTTTCTTTTCTTTTTTTTTTTTTTGAGATGGAGTCTCGCTCTGTTGCCCAGGCTGGAGTGCGGTGGCGTGATCTCTGCTCACTGCAAGCTCCGCCTCCCAGGTTCACGCCATTCTCCTGCCTCAGCCTCCCGAGTAGCTAGAACTACAGGCGCCCACCACCATGCCCGGCTAATTTTTTGTATTTTTAGTAGAGACAGGGTTTCACCGTGTTAGCCAGGATGGTCTTGAACTCCTGATCTGAAGTGATCCGCCCGCCTCGGCCTCCCAAAGTGCTGGGATTACAGGAGTGAGCCACCGCGCCCGGCCCCCTTTTTTTTTTTGTGACGGAGTCTCGCTCTGTCGCCCAGGCTGGAGTGCAGTGGCGCAATCCCAGCTCACTGCAAGCTCCGCCTCCCGGGTTCACGCCGTTTTCCTGCCTCAGCCTCCAGAGTAGCTGGGACTACAGGTGCCCGCTACCATGCCTGGCTAATTCTTTTGCATTTTCGTAGAGACGGGGTTTCACTGTGTTAGCCAGGATGGTCTTGATCTCCTGACCTCGTGATCCGCCTGCCTTGGCCTCCCAAAGTGTTGGGATTACAGGTGTGAGCCACCGCGCCCGGTCGAGTTTTCTTCTTTAATCTGGTATGTGGTCAGGAGTTTTTAAATGTTAAACCAGTCTTGCAATGAACTGTACTTGTTAGCATTTCTTTTTAATTTCCTGCTAAATTCAATAGACTAGTATTTTATTTGGGATTTTGGAATCTAAGTTCACAAGTGAGACTGGCCTATAATTTTCTTTTCTTGTATTATCTTTGTCTGATTTTTATATTGGGGTTATATTACCCTCATAAAATATTATGGGAAGTGATTCTCATTTTTCTTACTTCTGTCAAAATTGCTATAAAGTTGGTCAAAGTTGGAAAAGCTGGTGTAATTTTGGAATAATGTATTTTTTTTATTCTTTTGGTAACACTGCCCTATAAATACATCTGAATGTGGTGGTATTCATTTTGTGTATGGATACTTAACTTGATTCAGTTTCTTTGATAGGTCTTATAAGATTTTCTCTTTCTTGTGGGGTCTGTTATGATAATTATCTATTTTGCCTAAGTTTTCAAATTGAGTTATTCATATTTTTTCCTTAGGATTAAAAAATTCCCATTGTATCTGTAGTTATGTCCCCTTTTCATGTATTCCTAATATCAACATTTAAAACTAATTTGTCCTTTTAAGTACCTACCTCAGCTTATCCCATGTATTTTGATATAAATGACAGCACTTTTATTTTTCTGTCACTTCTAAGTATTTCCAAATTTACATTGTTATTTCTTCTTAAACCCATGATTTAGAAACATTTAACATTTTCAGACATGAGTTTTAAAAATCACTTTTAACTTTTAATTAAATTATATTCAGGAAATATAGTCTACCAGATATCAATTCTTTCTTGTGGCATGATCTCGGCTCACTGCAGTCGTATCTCCTGGGCTCAATTGATCCTCTCACCTCAGCCTCCTGAGTAGCTGGGACTACAGGCACATACCATCATGCCTGGCTAATTTTTGAATTTTTTATAGAAATGGGGTTTCGCCATGTTGCCCAGGCTAATTCTTTCTTATTAGTTGAGATTTACTTTGTGGTTTCATGTGAAGTCAAATTTTCTAAACATTTCATTTGTGCTTGAGTTGAATTTTTTTTTCCTAATTAGCGGATTCAGGATACTATATAGGCTCACAAGGTTTTCTATATTCTTTTAACACCTTTATTGAAGTGTGATTTATATATTATACAACTCATCCCTTTTAAATTGTACAATTTAAGGTTTTTAGTAAATTTACAAAGTTGTGCAATGATCACTGCAGTACAGCTTTAGAATGTTTTGCCTCAAAAAGGCAAGTACAAAAGGCAGGAAAAGTTATGGGAGAAGGAAAGGAAACCTTTCTGTTTATGGTAATCCTTGTTTCCATCTTTTTAATTGATTTTTGTATGCTTGACTCACCAGTTTCAGAGAGACATAAATATAAATATGCACCCACTATGATTGTGGTTTTGTTGATTTCTCTTTGTAATACTGTAATTTTTTGCTTTACATATTTTGTGGCTATTTTATTAAGTACATACAAGTTTGAAATTATTATATTTTAGAGGCAAATTTTTCATTGCCTCATTAAAATGAGAAGGCTAAAAATTATTTTTCTCAATATGTGCAATCTATCTTTATATCTAAAAATGCCCTTGGTCTTTATTTCATTTGCTATTAATTTCATTTATTACTTTATTTCATTTGGCATTAATCCAGTTACAGTAGCCTCCTTCAGGTTAATATTTACTTGATATATTTTTCTACCACATTACTTTAAGTTTCCATGTCTTTAAATTATATGTATTTCTGTTGAAATCAGTGTATAATTGGATTTCATCTTTTGTTTAATCTGAAAATCTCTGTCTTTTAATAGATGAATTTAATCTATTTATATTCAATATGATTGTTGACATATCTGCCTTTATTTCTACCTATTATTTGGTGTTTTTTATTTACTATACTTTTTTTTTCTTTCCTTTCCTTTCCTTCTCCCATCACTTTTCCTGCCTTATGTACTTGATTGAATTTCCCCCCCAATTCTCCACCAATTCTGGTTTGGAAATAATGCCTTCTGCCTTCTACATTCACACACACACACACACACACACACACACACACACGTATTACATTTGCGTTAGCATTTTAGTTCTGTAAGTTTTACTCTTATACTCACAAATGTTTTTAAGATTTACACACATATTTATCATTTCTTGGCATGAAATTATCTCTTGCATCTTATTTCTTCCTTCTGGGTTAAATATCTTCTTTCTGAAATACATATTTTAGAAGTTTTCCATTGAGAGTGTGTTAATATTAAGGCTCTGATTTTCTGTGTGTCTGAAAATGTCTTATCTTTACTGTTGAATAAAAATGTATTTGGGAATAGAATTCTGAGTTATCTGTTATTTTTCTGCCGCATATTGAAATGATATTAAATTGTCAAGTCATTTCATCAATAAGGCTGAGATAAGTCTGTTTATCATTGTTCTTAGGTAACTGGCTTTTGTCTTTACTTGCTTTTATGAGTTCCACTTCATCTAGATGTAAATTTATATTTATTTACACTGTTCAGGACACCACATTCCTGAACCTGAAAATTCATGTCATTCATTCATTCTGGAAAAGCCTAAGCCGCTAGATCATCAAATGTTACTTCTCTCACATTCTGTTTATTTCTGGAATTCTTATGATGAGCTTTCTCCTTCCACATTCTATGTCTCTTAGAAGCTTTTCGATTTTTCAAAAATGTCTTTCTCTCTGTGTTGAATTCTGAGTAGTCTTCCCATAAGGTGCTTTTAAATGTATTTAATCAATTTAAATATACTTATTTGATATTATCTTAGAGTTTATAATTGTTTTAATTCTCTGCTTAATTCTGTTGCTGGTTGTGTTTGCTAACTCTTAAATGTGGTGGATTCCTTATATAATTGTGAATTGTGTGAGACCATTTTCAGAAGGGCTGTATCTATGTGAAGTTTGTGCATCTTGAGTTGAAGGTGTATTACTCCACAGATTTTATATTTATCCTGCCAGAAGTTCAAGGGATTTAAAGTCAGGGGTCCAATTTCTATGTTAATTTCATGGTTTGAGTACTAAGACTATGTCAGTAGCATATAAATCCCAGTTTCTGGGTATGTGTGGTATACACCAATGGTATTAATATGTAGAATAGACCTTGATCCCAGGCTTAACTAGACAAGTATCTGCCAGTTGGAGAATTTTTCAGTCCACCCAGACCTTTTTTTTTTTTTTTTTTTTTTTTTTTGAGATAGAGTCTTGCTCTGTTGCCCAGGTTGGAGTGCAATAGCACAATCTTGGCTCACTGCAACCTCCACCTCCTGGGTTCAATAGATTCTCCTGCCTCAGCCTCCTGAGTAGCTGGGATTCCAAACATGCACCACCATACCCAGCTAATTTTTGTATTTTCAGTAGAGATGGGTTTCGCCATGTTGGCCAGACTGGTCTTGAACTCCTGACCTCAAGTGATCCGTCTGCCTCAGCCTCCCAAAGTGCTAGGAATCCAGGCATGAGCCACTGCGCCTGGCCCAGCCTGCCCAGACTTTTTCAGCTACTTTTATTATCATTTTTTTCTTTTTTTTTCATCCTAAAACACAAACCCCACACTCACTGCTTCTACCTGGAGGCAGAAATCCTTGTCTCTGTTGCCCGCCCATCCTTGTCTATGTTGTCTGGATGGCCCACTGCAGTGCCCCAGTTTGTCCATCACTGTGCAGGCTGACCCTTCTTCCTATACCTCCAAACAGGAGGCTGCTGTTTCATTCCAAAGTAGGAGCTCCCTGACCACGTTCTGGCCTGTGTCTTCCTTCTTCTACTCAATTTTGTGGCCTTCAGTTTCTGATTCGCTGAGTTCCTCTTTATGTTTTGTCTCTTGACTGTGTATGTTTATGTTAAAATACATTATATATGTTTTCTAGGGATTCGTTGTAGTTCTAGCCCATCAATATAAGACAGAGCCTAACTAAACACTGTTGTACAAAATCTTTGCCCACGTTTCTGACTCTTTCCCTGAGATAAGATTACAGAGAGATAATTGTTTGGTCAAAAAGCTATAGGAAGTGATCCACTGCTCATAATATATAGCAGCACACTATTTTCTGAAAGGTGATAATTTGATTCCCACCAGTAGGTTCTTTTGATAAGTGATATATTTCAGACATACATAGACTGGGAGCTAGGGAGTACCTTATTTGAACTCATTTGCATTGAGATAGAGGAAATTTTGTGTGATCTTTCAATAAAGGTTTCTCAGAAGAAGTGATGTCCAAGTTGAGTCTTCAAAGATGAGTAGTAGCTAGCTACGCGAGGTGTGGGGGAGTCTTAGGGGAGAGGGAACAGATCCTAAGGAAGAAAGACCTTGCAACAAGGTGGTAAACATACATGATAATGATTCCCACCCAGTTATTATCCAAGGGGTCTATAGTCACTTACCTGGAAGAACATACACCGAGGAAAGGGGAACACCCAACCTTTCAAGAGCTGTTTCAACTTGACATTGATACTCAGAAATTTGAAGAGTCGTTATGGCTTCCCTGTGAGACTGGAGGCACATGGAAACTCTAGGGGGATATCAGCTAATTGGACTTGGTGGTCAATAAGTGGCAAATATGTTGGAAACCTTGATAAGAAAAATTTCCTCCAGGAGGTAGAAGATAAACACTCTGATAAATCAGGGGCTGGCCTTTATCAGTAACACTTTTAGGAATCCAGTGGTCTGGGACATGCTGAAACAACTTTCGGTTGTACGAACTACAAAGCAAAGGACAAATGACTGCACCTCACACCTCCTATCACAAAGAAGGAAGCACAAAACTAGGTAGAACTAATTGGGTTTGGAAGCATCATAGTCCACATCTGGCAATATTGTTCCTATTTGGGGTGATTCCAAATGCTTCCAGCTGTAAGTGGGATCTAGAGCAGAAAAGGGCTTTGCAGTGTGTCCAGGCTGCAAAGCAAGTGGCCTTCTCATCTGGGCAATACAGTCCAGCAGAACCTATAATATTGGAGGAATCTGTGGTGGGAAAATATGTTGTGAGGAGATGAAAGTAAGTCCCAATAGGGGAATCACAATATAAACCTCTAGGATTCTGAAGCAAAGATTTTATAGCATTAGAAAATCAGCTGCTGACTGGCAACTAAGTCCTGGTAGAGATAGAACACCTGACCATGGGTCATCAAGTGACCATGAAGCCAGAATTGCCTGTCATCAACTGAGTTCTGCAAGAGTTATGAGTCAGGCAAGACAAGCAATCCATTTAAGCAATCCATTTAAGACAGAAATAGTACATTCAGGATCAGGCATATGAGGGCTGATGGGCACAAGGCAGCTGCATGAGCAGCTAGAAGAGAACCCCAGGTATCTACCATGTTACACTAGTGTCCTTTTCTTGAGTCACAACTGTGAACCTATTGCCGTATTGGGGATCTATACGGCCAGCTGAAGGAGGATAGAACTCAAGCTTGGTTTACCTGAGTCACCCTGGAACGTGATGCAAACTGAAAATGTACAGTGGTTGCATTACAGCCAGAGGTGTGCTGAAGGTAGCTCACACAGGCTTCTGAGTGCTGAATGTATGCATCTCTACCCAATCCTGCAACACAGATATCCCACTGGGAGCTTGTAATGGCCACAGTAGGAGTATTGTCACTACAGAAAGCAGCAAATGTTGTAAATCAGGACTCTTTTTTCCCCTGGAGAACTGGTTTTGGAATATTTTTCAGCAATCTACTGATGACAGCCCCATCCAACCAGACACTTTACTCAAACCAGAAGAGCTACCTAAAGGTTAGAGAGATCTAGAATATGGAGTAGAGGAGAGATACGACGTGACCAACTGCAGTGCTGGGGACTTTAGCTTGCACCGCTAACCTTTTTCTTAGAATTTTGTCCCAGGAAAAGAGGCCACCATAGTCCTGGAGGAGTTACTTCCGGAAGGTATGTGAAGGCTGTGGATCCAAGCAATGCAAAGGGTATACTCTAGTGGATGTTGTGATATGCCACCCAGATCCCCTGGTGAGTATGGAAGGACTTATTCCACTATCTGCTGGAAGTGCTGCCGGGTGTGTTGCTCAACTGTCAGCCCTGTCTGGAAATTACCTTTGCTCCAACTGAAGGTACCCAGCCCTCTTGATTCAACTCAGGACAACTCTCCAGGGCCATCCCAGTTTCATGGCTTCCCATGGGGTCAACTGAGGCCTTTCATGAGACTAAGCTGCAGTCCTACTTTGCCCTCTGCACAATCTTACTGCCTTCCCTTCCTCCACAGGTGTTGATCCTGAGAGTGCTTTGTTAAAAAACATTCTCCATGCTGACCTCCGTTTTCGAGTCCGCTTCCTGGGGAAACCTGAAACAGGACTTGATGCTAGCAGCTTCCCAGAAGAACCAGATGGGCCACTGTCCTTGCCAGAAGATCTGATCTCCTGTGTATGGCCACCACCTAACACTGCTCACTTCTACATCTAAACCTCAGGTAGGTGTGTCTGTTTGGAAGAACTGTAGGTAAAGGGAGTCTTCGAAATTTAGCTTTTAGTTTTCCAACCTTTATAATAGAGGATGTTGTGCTAGAAGAGGGTTTGGATGGGTGCAAATTGGGTAAGACAACTTACAATATCTGCCACAGTCGTACCCTATATCATTTATTCTTTCCATACAAATAATAACAGAAAGAGCAACATGCGCCTGACAAACATAATGCAATGAATCCTCCTACAAATACATTCTCACCCTCTCCCTAAAAAGGGAGTAAAAAAGTCAGTCACTGAATCTATCTCTGAGTGATGTTCATTTCTACTCCAATTTAGTCACAATCCCATCTTCTTAGCTTGTATCCTAGGGATTAAAATGATAAAAGTAACACCAGCAATTCACCCTATTTAAGATAATGAAAATGGATTTAAAAAATGAGGAAAGAAATGATAAGCCGCTGTAACCAACCATCCTCTTCTTTTTGAACTGATCACAAGTTTATTGTGGATGTTTATAGTTTCCTCTACTACCCATTCAATGTTTACTGTGCCTTCATTCAACATCTCAGCTGGCCTGAGTTCTTTTCCTGGTGAAACAATCATCATTTTTGTGCCTGAGGGGTCTGAACTCTTGGCGACCCTACTAGTATGAGGTTTCTATGGTTTCCGGGCGGATTTATTTTTTAATTGTGGTAAAACATACACAACATAAAATATATCATATTTGCCATTTGTAAGTGTATGATTCAGTAACTTTAAGCATATTCACAATGTTGTGTAACCATTACCATTATCTATTTCCAGAACTTTTTCATCATATCAAACAGAAATTCTGCACTTATTAAGCAATATCTCCCCCATTCCACCTCTCCCCACCCTAGTCCCTGGTAACCTGTATTCTACTTTCTGTCTCTATGAATTTGCATATTTTGGATTATTTATATAAGTGAAATTGTACAATATTTGCCCTTTTGTGTCTGGTTTATTTTACTTAGTATAAGGTTTTCAAGGTTCATTTATGTTGTAGCATGTATCAGAATTTCATTCCTTTTTAAAACTGAATAATATTCCATTCCAGGCATATACCACATTTTGTTTATCCATTCATCTGTTGATGGATGCTTAAGCTGTTTCCATCTTTGGGTTATTGTGAATGCTGCTATGAACCTGGCATACAAGTATCTCTTTGACCTTTGACTTCTTGCTTTCAGGTCTTTTGGATATATATACACACACACACATACACACACACACACCCTTTTTGGATATATATACATATATATACACACACATATATACCTTTTGGAGATATATACACCTTTTGGATATATATACACACATACCTTTGGATATAAATCTATATATATATAGGATATATATTTTGAATATATATACATCTTTTGTATATATATATCTATATATCTTTTAGATATAGATACTTTGGAGAGATATATATATCCAAAAGATATATAGATAGATAGATATCCAAAAGATATATAGATATATATATATCCAAAAGATATATAGACAGATAGATATATATCCAAAAGATATATAGATAGATAGATATATCCAAAAGATATATATAGATATATATATCCAAAAGATATATATAGAGATAGATATATATATCCAAAAGATATATATAGAGATAGATATATCTCCAAAAGATAGATATATAGAGATAGATATATCTCCAAAAGATAGATACATAGAGATAGATATATCTCCAAAAGATAGATACATAGAGATAGATATATCTCCAAAAGATAGATACATAGAGATAGATATATCTCCAAAAGATAGATACATAGAGATAGATATATCTCCAAAAGATAGATACATAGAGATAGATATATCTCCAAAAGATAGATACATAGAGATAGATATATCTCCAAAAGATAGATACATAGAGATAGATATATCTCCAAAAGATAGATACATAGAGATAGATATATCTCCAAAAGATAGATACATAGAGATAGATATATCTCCAAAAGATAGATACATAGAGATAGATATATCTCCAAAAGATAGATCATAGAGATAGATATATCTCCAAAAGATAGATACATAGAGATAGATATATCTCCAAAAGATAGATATATAGAGATAGATATATCTCCAAAATATCTTTCAGCCAGACTGTAATGAAGTCTTTAACAAGCCATTCCACAATTATTTTTGTCAGGTCAACTATTTAGGGGTGGAGTAGATAATGAAACCAGTGAAGTCTATGGGCATGTGACCATTGCCTTACGCTTATTTTTCAGTGCATTTATCCTCTTGATTAGAAGAAATGATGTATGTAGTGGACCATGTTGGTGAATAAGGCATTCATTTGGCACAAGTAAATTACTGCATAAAGAAGCAATTGCAGTAGGGTGGTCAAATCCATATCCAAAACAAACTATCTGTGAGGACAGTAACTATTCCCTCTATGATGAAAGGATGAAAGGATCCAATGTAAGTTACCTTACCTGATGACTGCCTAGTTCCTTCATGGTCAGGTTGCTCTATTAAAGGCTCAATATTGATTTTCTGCTGCTTGCAGATTAGAAACTGCAGAAGATAGTTTAGCTGTGGTTGAGAAAAATCCATGTTGAGCCCATATATAACCCCATACCTACAGTCTCTTATTTCATAAGCCAACTAAACATAGCTAAGTAAAGAGAACAAACCAATATCTAGAAAACAGGCAATCTTAATAACCTGACTATTTAAAGCTTCCTTTGAAGAGGAATCTTCACTACTGACCTTCATTACTGACCTACAAAGGAAAGCCACCACTCCATTAAAAAAAATGTGGGTACTTACCCTTGCCAATGTATTATGTAATCTCAAGGTTCAATGAGTGTCCTCTAGGCCCTCTTGGTATATGTAGTTAGGAACTGGGTAAGCAGACTGCACATGAAAATATGTCTCAACCTAGCTATTTCTTTAAGTCTTTAGGTTCTTTCCTCTACATGGTATCAAGAAATTTCTGGCATCTGAAACAACTCTGAGTCTAGGTTTCAGAAAACCAAGTGAACAAATGGAACAAGCGCCAATTGTTTAAGATGAAATCACTGATAACTGCAGCCATGTTGATTAATTCAACCTGATCTAAAATTATTTACCCTCTTTTTTTGTTTAGAAACCTTAGAGTCTGTTCCAACACATATAATCTATGTTCTTGATGTTCTAAATTAGAAAAATGATACAATTGTGTTTGAGTCTTTCTCTCTTTGGTTTAATTTTATAATCTAGTGAATGCTGGAATATGACTGTAGTTATAAGTCTTGAGGCAATGAATGGTGGTAGAAGAGAAGGATAAGGAGAATTGGTACTCATTGCAAGTTATTTATGTGAAGTGAGATTGGTATAGACTCTTAAAGAAAGATAGTTACAACTTCAACATACAGAAGAGGAGGAGCCGATTAAGCTGAACTAGTGCATTAGAGCTTGGCAGTTTAGACACTCATTGCAGCTAAATCCTCCCAGATATCTCCATTCCAGTTAAGGGTGGGGTTGGCAGTGTAACAAGCGATTCAAAGTTTCACATAAGAGACCTAATATGAATGTAAATTCATCTATGTCATAATTCAGGGACTCATGGAATCAGACTCTATATCTCAGTTTTGGCTATGTCAGACAAAAAATGTGGCTGACAAAAGATAAAATGTCTTTAGGGTAATTATAGTAATTCCTTGGTCTCTGATCAGGCCTTAAACAAGAACTAAGAACCTTGGTGTCATCCTTTTCTTTATTTAAGTGCTCCAGTACAATGGAAGTAGTCTGGCTTATGTCCCTCCATTCTGTTCTATAATGGTGGCCACTTGGTCTGTAAAACCTTGTCTTCACTAAGCATCCTGGTGGTCCCAGTGACTGTATTCTGGTGACTGCCAGTAAAGGTTTAGGCAACCTCCATCACTGTGCCCCCTCCCAATAGTAACCAGATCCTCAGTGCTTTCAAATCCAACCAAGTCAGACAACCAATCTCAGATTTCTATTTCCCTCACTTGAAGTACCTCTGTTACCAATTACTTTATGCAGCAGAATTCACTCTAATTGGTTCAAGCAGATACCAGATACTTGGTAGTTAAAGAAGGAGGCCAAAGAACTATGCCCAAGTGGTTGCTACAACAGCTAGGAATGGAGCAGCCCTGAGAAATTTGCTAAGTCCAACAAAGGACTGTTTTGAGCAAAACACTCCTGGCATTGCCTCCTGGTCACTTGGAACCTATAACTCTAGGAACTGAGCTTCAGAAACTCTGCCACAGCTGCCCAAGAAGAATTGGAGGTTTCTGCTTTCCGGGAGACTTGATCTCCTCACCTTGTTCACTTCCACCTTCGAGTTCTGTGTGGTCATGTTGGCTTGGCAGAAGCTAGATTTCATACGGACCTTCACTGCAAGGGAGTCTGGAAAGTGTGGAGTTCATCTTTTGGCCTGTGAAGCACAGGAAGTCAAGCTACAAGAGGGTCTAGAAATGCTGAGGAACTTGCTGGGCATGGTGGCTCACACCTGTAATCCCAGCACTTTGGGAGGCTAAAGTGGGTGGATCACCTGAGGTCAGGCATTCAAGACCAGCCTGGCCAACATGGTAAAACTCCATCTCTACTAAAAATACAAAAATTAGCTGGGCATGGTGGCATGTGCCTGTAGTCCCAGCTACTTGGGAGGCTGAGGCAGGAGAATTGCTTGAACTCGGGAAGCGGAGGTTGCAGCAAGCAGAGATCGTGCCGCTGCACTCCAGCCTGGGTAACAGAGTGAGACTCCGTCTCAAAAAAAAAAAAAAACAAAAAAAAACACAGAAAAGAAAAGAGAAATGCTGAGGAACACAACTCATTGTTCACTTTTACAGGAGCTGTCAAACCTCTGGCCCTATTCTCCATTTAATGAAACTTAGCAGATGGTATAGGCAGGTCACAGGTGGGAGTCAGAGAGGCCATTTTAGCTGTGAGTGATTTCTTCTTAAAGATGAGGAATTTCAAAGGAAGAGTGGAGCTATGGAAGAGGTACTTGTAATTATGATATAAAAATAGAAAGCAGATGTGTCAGATATTATAGCAAAAAAGGAAAAGAAGTCCGTATTTACAAAACAAAGAACTAATGGCATTTCTTTTCAATCTCCTAAGGTATGACAATGGTGCAGCCAAGAATAACAAAGAACAGGAACTAGAAAAAATGAATTGCAGTTTCTCTTAATTTTCATTCATATCTAAATCCTCTGTTCTTGTATATTCAAATAAAAACAGCAACAGGAACTTAGCTTTGGGCTAAAACTGGAAACAATTCAGGTTGTTATACTTTTTTGAAAACAAAATTTAATTTTTTCAGGTTCAAATAAATGCAATTCAAAGTAATGAAATGATAATCATGAATGATAAGTGAGGGGGGAGGACAACATGGTAAAGAGATGAGAAGATAGTAATTAATTTGGGGGAAGTTCATATCTGCTATGTACAAAATGTTAGAATTATAAACTCAAGATGTGAAAATTAAAAGAAACCTAGAAACCAGTTGAACTTCTCCCTGCAGGCAGAATTTCTTCTGTATCCCTGACAAACGATTCATCTTCTATCTTCCACTTGACTATTTCTGGGAACAAAGAACAAGCTGCCATCTTGGTCATCAAATGATAAATAAATGTAGTTTGGTATAACTCTTTCTTAGTAAAATTTTGCTGATATCCAGGGATTACTGTTTTTTTTTTTAAGTTCTTATAACCTATGTGGTTTGTTCTTTTATTTACTAATATAGTTTCAGATTTATTAGACTGCTCAATAGATGTGAAAAGATTTTTTAAAAAAATTCCACTTACAATCAGAATTAAACATATCAAGGGGATTTGTGCCTTGGGTAGTTTTCAACCTTTCTGTCTAAACATCCCATTCAGTACTCAAACTGTTTTCAACAATGGGCACTGCCAAGAGAAAACCGTTCAAACCACCAAAGAAAATAAAATTCATTTATATATTTTAATTTAATATATTATATATTGAAGACAAAAAGGCAGGGGAAATAGAATGGTTGTTTATAAAAGTTGACTTACACTGATTTACCTGTTACTGAAATAATTATCAAGTGCAGTGATATCAAACCCCAACATTAATTCGGTTACATACTTATCATTTACTGTGAGATTTACATTTTCCTACTGCGGCAACTGTATTGGTCAAAACTCTTTTGGATTGCAAATGACAGAAAAATCATTAAAATGGCTTATTTATTTTACTTTATTTATTTATTTTTTTTTGAGAAGGAATCTCGCTCTGTCACTCAGGCTGGAGTGCAGTGGCGCAATCTCGGCTCACTGCAACCTCTGCCTCCCCGGTTCAAGCGATTCTTCTGCTTCAGCCTCCTGAGTAGCTGGGATTACAGGTGTGTGCCACCACGCCTGGCTAATTTTTGTATTTTTAGTAGAGACGGGGGTTTCACCATATTGGTCAGGCTGGTCTCGAACTCCTGACCTCAGGTGATCCACCCGCCTCAGCCTCCCAAAGTGCTGAGATTACAGGTGTGAGCCACCACACCCGGCCTTAAAATGGCTTATTTAAAAGAAGGAATTTATTGGCTTACATCACTGAAAAGGTGATTGATTTAGATATGGCTGTATCTGGGTGCTCATATGATATGGTTAATCTCTCACTCTCCTTCTCTTTCTTTCCTATGGATGACTGTTCCTCACTGATGACAGGATGGTAGAGTGCAGCCCCAAGTCTGTATGCTACCACTTATTCCAGCAGTCCCTAATCTTTTTGGCATCAGTGACTGGTTTTGTGGAAGACAATTTTTCCATGGACCTGGGAGTGGGGGATGGTTTCTGGATGATTCAAGTGCATTACATTTATTGTGGACTTTATTTCTATTATTACATTATAATATATAATGAAATAACAATACAATTCACCATAATGTAGAATCAGTGGGACCCCTGAGCTTGTTTTCCTGCAACCAGATGGGACCATCTGGGAGTGATGGGAGACAGTGACAGATCATCAGGCTTTAAATTCTCAGGAGCTGGCAACCTAGATCCCTTGCATGTGCAGTTCACAATAGGGTTTATTCTCCTATGAGAATCTAATGCCACAGCTGATCTGACAGGAGGCGGAGCTCAGGTGGTAATGTGAGCAATGGGGAGCAGTGTCCTGCTGTGTGGCCCAGTTCCTAGCAGGCCACGGACCAGTACCAGTATGTGGCCTGGGGGTTGGGAACCCCTGAGTTATTCAGTTCCACTAGAAAGCAAGAATGGCTTTATTCTAATAATTTCAGCAAAAGTTCCCAGCTATCATGAGATCAACTTGGTTCATATGCCTGTTCCTGAAACTTAACCACTATAGACTGAATAGGCTGATGGCAGTCACATGTTTACTGCTGGAAATAGGAAGGACTGCATGTGATGTGAAGTGTACAAAGCCCCAGCTGACAAGGCAGTGCAACCCTGGCTATTTTCTGGGCAAGGCTGGTGCTCTGGTGCTGGACTTCATTTGCCTGAAGGAAGCAGTGCATTTTTCTAACTTGTGTGAAGACATTGTATGGACTAGCTGTGGCCCTGGAGCCATGTATGTGGATGGGGTCGGCCCCACTGAACCACTGAGACTGTGAGTGGGAGAGGGATAGTCCTCTGAATTAAAATTAGGTTCACCTTCTATAAGGGAGAATGGATGTGCAAGCAGAACTATTGGATATACATTACAGAAAGTAATGCCATTACTGTAATTCTGAATCTTGCCTTGTAGAGCAACTCGACTCTTTAAGTCTACTCAACTCAGCTTAACGCAATCCAACAATTACTTTTTATAGGCCAAAGTGTGTGTGTGTGTGTGTGTGTTTGCACACACACCTGTGTGCTGGGTAGGGAGGTGTTACCAAAAGAAAAGAAAAGAAAAAGACCTACCTTCAAAAAGCATAAAGTATTCTGATTTTAAGCCACGCCAACTATGAAAGTTTTTCTTAAATTCGACTCTGTTATACCAAATAAATTAAAAATTATGCAAAATTAAAGATGGTAGCATGTTTCTTTAGTTGCTTTTTGCAAAATAATCTGTGTATTTCAGTGAATTACACAACTATTAGATGTTCAAATACGATCATATTCTGGTAAACTTACAAAATTAGGAGTTGAAAAATTATTTACTTCATTATATTTGTTATAGTTATATCAGTCCTTATTTCCTAACAGTCTGAAATAGCAGCCAAATATAGCTCCTGTAGAAGGTCATCTTAGGTTTTCAGGTGACTTTTAATTACCACTTAGCTTTAAACTACTACTAGTAACTCATCGTTTAAAAAAATTAAATTAGCCTTTTATTTCTGTAAAGAAAACTCACCTTTACTCTCCCTTTACTGTCCTGTAGGAATTTTAACAGGACATGCATTAACTTTAGACCTTAGGGAAAGCACAAAATAAACAGCAAACTGATAATATTATCTCGCCAAAGTAAAACAAGGGATGGAGGCGTGGGGAGAGAGGGCGGGCAGTAACTAAGTGCCAAACGGGATTTGTTTTTACTTAAACGTTTACAGAGCATCCGCGAGAACTTCCTTCTAAGCTAAATATGTCATCTAGCACCTGAAAAAATTTAAGTCTGGTTCTTTCTGGATAAAAGAAAGCGCACAGGATTTAAGTGAGTAAATACTTAAGTGAGTAAATTCTTAGAAAAAACAAAACCTAACCACCACAATTGGACTTTGGAACTTTTTTCCCCCCTTAGCAGCAGGCTGAAATTTTCAGTTCCTCGGCCACTGATCAGGGAATTCTGCGCTTCAGGCTGTGTACACCCGCAAGTCTGGAAGGGTGATGATGATGTGATGATGAGTTAGGGCAATTATAACCACGGCAAAAAAAAAAAAAAAAAGAGAGAGTTCGCAGGGACGCAGCGCTGCCGCCGCCGCCGCCGAGGCCGCGACCACGGCCCGAGCCGGCCACCGCGCGTCAAAGGAGCCATTCAAGGCCCGGCGAGGCGCGGGGGTTGAGAAGTTAAGGAGCGGGAGGTGGCGCGCCGGGGCCGCGGCCGCGCCATTTGCATTTCAATGCGACCCGCTTGTTGACTCAGTGCCCGGCGCTTCCGCAGCTCCCACCAGAATCTGCCTTTGTTGGTTTTAGCTCCGGTCAAGTCCACTTCTTGCATCGGGGGAGCCGCGCGCATTGAGTTTGTGTAGTCAGGCAGAACGCTCGACAGGAAGGAAGGAGGAAGGGGCGCTCTGCGCGGCCATTGTCTGGGCAACCGGGCTTAAGCAGCCGAGTGACTATTTAATCTATAAGGTGCACTTGAATCCCTCGCAAATCCTCTCAGTGTGGAGCGGAGGCACCCAGACAGGGACAGATGGTGCAGAACCCCTTTGTTTAAGAATATGGAAATGCGCTTTTTCCTTTACTTAAGGTGGTCCGCTCTTTTAACTGTTGCTATTCCCCCTTGCTGCATTGTCAAGGAGAGGGCATGAGAGACTCATGGGTCTGGTCAGCCCTGCCGAAGCGCCTCCGTATTAAGAAAAAGTAATTGCTGGAAGGGAGTCGCCTCTTTTGGTGAGCCATGAGTACAGTGGAGACCCCACGTACCCTTTTGGTGCCCTTTGCACTTAGGCAGAGAGTAGCCGAAAGAAGTGTGTTCAGAATTCTTGCAAGATTGTTTTTCATGGGCCCTCTCTTTCCTTTTTTCACATTAAACATCAAGTTCGGAGGTCTCGGGTTGCTTCCCGTGCAACTACGGGAAAAGGGAGACGTCTTGTCCTCAGGGGGCCCTGCTGCTTCGCATTGACCTCTTGGGCTTGTAAGCAGAGAGGTTGATGGGCAGGATGGCCGCTGCAGCTGGGCCGCACCTGTGCTTCTGCCTCCACAGCTGTAATTTAGAGTGTGTTCAACATCAGGCTGGGGAAAGGTACACATAGGTTTGGGGTATTGTAGAAAAGTGGAAGACTCTGCCCATAGAGCCCTGGAGCATGGTGACATTTCACAAGATAGCTTTTCTGATCTTCCTAACGACATGGAGGACTCCACTTGCAGCGGGACTGGGGATACACTAGGACCATCAGATCCCACCCCTAGTCAGTCTGAAATGAATTCAACCAACCGTCCACACATATAAGTCTCAGTTTTTGTTTAAAACATGCAGTCAGGCGAGGCGCAGTGGCTCACGCCTGTAATCCCAGCACTTTCGGAGACCCAGGCGGGCGGATCACTTGAGGTCAGGAGTTTGAGACCAGCCTCGCCAAGACGGTGAAACCCTGTCTCTACTAAAAAATACAAAAATTAGCCGGGCTTGGATCCCAGTTACTCAGGAGGCTGAGATGGGAGAATCGTTTGAACCCAGAAGGCGGAGGTTGCAGTGAGCCCAAATCGTGCCACTGCACTCTGGCTTGGGCGACAGAGTGAGCTGTCTCAAAAAAACAATAAAAAAAATACAGTCATGGTCCTGCTGGGCTGTTCTAGCCATAGTAATACAAAACAAAGGAAAAATCTGAAGGGACAGCTGTCAGGTAAAAATCAAATTCGTTTCCATTTTCAGTACATATTAAACAGGAAGCAGGTAATTGTCTTGTGGTTTTGAAGGTAAAATAAAGAGGACACATTATAAAATAGATTGTTGAAGTATTTTAATCTAGGTGTTTCAGTGTCGGGCATGTTAATACATTTCTGTAAAGAGGTAGATGTCTGTTTGGTCTCTAATGCAAACACTTGACTATGTGAAATGCCCACATCCATTTTTTATTTTTCTTAAAAGGCACTTTCTCTTCCCAACCACGTGGCTGCAGACTTCTTGCTCTCAAGTTGTCCTGACATGCTCTGAGAGCACACACAACATACATACAACACCTGGATCTGTGAATTAATTACTGCCTAGGCTACCACCAAGAAGCTTTCCAAGTGGCCAAGTGCAAGGATCTTCTGTTTCTTATCCAAGTACATTCTTTCATCACGGCCTCGGTCCAAGAATTGACCCTTAACTATGAATTCCTGCTTCATTTCCATTTCACTCAGCCATTTTAGAGCAGGAAAAAGCCAGAAGCAGGTGTCCGCCAGCAGGTGTGGCTCATAATTCATATTTTTCACAGAAGCATCATTTGGAGGGGAAAAAATCTGTCTAAACTGGTTTCAAAGTTAACTTATTAGTATAAATTTTTTAAAAAAGATAGGCCAGCCTGGGCAACAAAGTGAGACCCCTGTCTCTACAGGAAAAAAAAAAATTAGCTGGGTGTGGTGTTGCACACCTGTTGGCCCAACTACTCAGGAGGCTGAAGTAGGAGGATCACTAGAGCCCAGGAGGTTGAGGCTACAGTGAGCTGTGATCAGGCCACCGCACTCCAGCCTGGGCAACAGAGTAAGTCCCCATCTCTAAAGAAAAAAATAAAAATAAAATAAAAAATTTGGGAGTGGCGAGGGTCAGTGTTTTTTCTTATAATACATGCTCAGCCGGGCGCGGTGACTCATGCCTGTAATCCCAGCACTTTGGGAGGCTGAGGCGGGCGGATCACAAGGTCAGGAGATCGAGAGCATCCTGGCTAACACGGTGAAACCCTGTCTCTACTAAAAATACAAAAAAGAAAAAAAATTAGCCGGGCGTGGTGGCTGGCGCCTGTAGTCCCAGCTACTCGGGAAGCTGAGGCAGGAGAATGGGGTGAGCTCGGGAGGCAGAGCTTGCAGTGAGCTGAGATCGCGCCACTGCACTCGAGCCTGGGCAACAGAGCAAGACTCTGTCTCAAAAAAAAAAAAAAAAAACCCAAAAAAACAAAAAACATGCTTAAGTGTTGCTTGGTAAACAATTTGCTTAGAAATACAAATGTTAACCTGAGACAGCTTTGCTTGCAGTTTTTTTTTTTTTTTTTTGAGACGGAGTCTGGCTCTGTCGCCCAGGCTGGAGTGCAGTGGCGCGATCTCGGCTCACTGCAAGCTCCGCCTCCCGGGTTCACGCCATTCTCTTGCCTCAGCCTCCCCAGTAGCTGGGACTACAGGTGCCCGCCACCGCCATGGTCTCGATCTCCTGACCTCGTGATCTGCCCCGGCCTCCCAAAGTGCTGTAATATGGTCTCGATCTCCTGACCTCGTGATCTGCCCCGGCCTCCCAAAGTGCTGGGATTACAGGCGTGAGCCACCGCGCCCGGCAAAACTCCAGAGCACAGAGGGGGCACCCGGATTTGAACCAGGGACCTCTTGATCTGCAGTCAAATGCTCTACCACTGAGCTATACCCCCGCCACTGCTTCTAGTTTTAAAATGTTACAGGTTTTTCCTTTTGCATAGTGAAAAATGGAACACAATGTTATTATTCCATGGACAGGTGTGAGCTTGAGCATATTATGTTCTTTGGCTTTCTTTTGATTTTATGTAATGTGTCTTTTGTTGGACTTCATTACAGTGATGGCCTCCCCCTCTGTTTCTGATTAAACCGTGAAACCTCACACACTCACTGATATTTTTTACTTTGTTTTGGTTAGTAAGTAAGTTTTGGTGATGAGACTATGAAGCCACAAATTCCCTAAAGCCCTGGAATTCAGTTAAAAGGAAACTACTCCATCCAGCGAAGAGTTTTGGTTTTAGTTGAACCCGGAGCTTTGTGTTCATTCATAGTTAATAAATAATGCCCATTCATCTAGCCCAAGGGGACGAGATTGGGGATGCTCACATTCTATGGGGTGAAGAATTCCTAGAGTGCCTAAGACCAGTGTGTTATGTGGGACCTCGATTAAAGGTCAGAGAATGAGACTATGTATTCCCATAGGGAAGGGATACTTTAGCAACTGACTCTACTTATGAGAGGGTTCGGCCAGCTGGGACATGAATTCAAAGGCTTTAATTATGAATCAGTTCCCATAAGACTATTATGTCTGGATTGAAAGTGTTCAAATTGAACTGTAATTTTTAGTTTCTGCATTGCTTGCTTGGGTTTGAAATGGAAATAATTATGGTGATCCTCCATACCAGAAAGAAGATTATTTACAAGTGCACACCAAAATTTGCATTCAGGTGTGGAATTAGTTTAGGAAAGCTCTCCAAGTCAGAATCTGTTTTCCCCAAAGTCAGCACAGAGCCCCAGTTGCTGCCTCTGAAAGATTTCTGTCGCATCTTATCTGGTATCTGTGGTGGTTGCCAGTATCAACTGCTCCCTCTTTGGAAAGTTACTCCCTTGTCTGTGGTGACAGGACACGCTCCTGTTTTTCTCCTACCTCCATGGCCTGTCCTTCTTAGTCTTTTTTGGCTTTTCCCCTTTGCCCATCCCTTACTTGTGCTCTCTGAGAAGTTCTCTCATTGGGAGAGAACTCTTTCCTACATTCTCCCTTGGTGAGCTTTCTGGGAAATATTTCTTGAACACACCGTCTACTCTCCTGCCTCAGGGCGTTTGCACATATGATTTTGTCTGCTTAGAATGTTCTTTCCTCACATATGGCGATATGTGGCTTGCTTCGTTGTTTAGTTCTCCAGTGTCACCTTTAGATGAAGGCTTTCCTGGTTATCCATAGAAAATAGCAGGTATCTAGTCAGGGCTGGGACTAGGCGGAGGCAAGCAAGATACCCAGGGTACAGAATTTAAGGAGGCACCCACTCTCATGCAAGGGCAGGGTGAGCACCTGAGAATGAGTGCCTCTCTACATTTAGTGTCCTGAGTACCTCGCTTGCCTAAGCCATCTGGCCCTGTACCCAGTCACTCTCCAGTCTCCTTATTTTTCTTCACAGATGTTATCACCCCCTGACATATGTACATAATTGATCACTGTCTGTTTCCCCACCCTTGCCCCACCCACGCCATGACAGTGTGAGCCCTGTGGGAGCAGGCCCTTGTCTGTTTTAGTTTTTGCTGTATCCCTGGAGCCTAGAACAGCTCAGGACATAGTCAGTATTCAGTATATGTTTATATTTAATTAAATATAATGTATAAATGGCTACCATTCATATTATTGATGGCTCTCAAATTTGCAAAAACAAGGTTTGTAAATGGACCTCTCCCCTTGATGCCCCACAAGCTTTTTAAACTCAGCATATCCAAAATTGCGTTTAATACCGTCTGCTGCCAAAAACCTACCTCCCATTTGAATTCTCTTTTCAGATGAATAGCACCTACATGCAGCTCAGATCAAAATGCTAGAGATGTGGTAACTCAGGCTTGTCAAGTTGCTCGGGAAATAACTCCTGCCCTGGTCATCTCCATCCCTAGGGTCCTGCCCTCTCATTCAGGCCCTCCTCCCTGCCTCCAGGGAAAACTGCCTTCACCTTTCAACTGATCTTGCAAATACTTTGCCTTTTTCTGTTGGAAACTTCCACCATGTTGCTGTGAAGGGAGCTGTCTAAACCACACATCTGATCATGCCACTTCTTTACCTTATTCTCCTTCCACATAGCCCCATAGGTTTGAAGATCCAATCCAAATTTTGTAGATGAGAAGGCCCTTGTGATCTGCTGCTGAGCCTCCTGTGCCTACTTCCTCTCTTTTCCGGCCCCTGTGTTCTACCCTGCCTCCCCACCCAACACATAGTCTTTGTGCTCCCTTATGGAATACTTGGAATTGCTAGAAACATCTATCTTCTTCTTCTTTTTCTTTTTTTTTTAATTATACTTTAAGTTCTAGGGTACATGTGCACAACGTGCAGGTTTGTTACGTATATATACATGTGCCATGTTGGAGTGCTGCACCCATTAACTCATCATTTACATGAGGTGTATCTCCTAATGCTATCCCTCCCCCTTCCCCCCACCCCACGACAGGCCCCAGTGTGTGATGTTCCCCTTCCTGTATCCAAGTGTTCTCATTGTTCAATTCCCACCTATGAGTGAGAACATGCGGTGTTTGGTTTTTTGTCCTTGTGATAGTCTGCTGAGAATGATGGTTTCCAGCTTCATCCAAGTCCCTACAAAGGACATGAACACATCCTTTTTTATGGCTGCATAGTATTCCGTGGTTTATATGTGCCACATTTTCTTAATCCAGTCTATCATTGTTGGACATTTGGGTTGGTTCCAAGTCTTTGCTATTGTGAATAGTGCCGCAATAAACATATGTGTGCATGTGTCTTTATAGCAGCATGCTTTATAATCCTTTGGGTATATACCCAGTAATGGCATGGCTGGGTCAAATGGTATTTCTAGTTCTAGATCCTTGAGGAATCGCCACAATGTCTTCCACAATGGTTGAACTAATTTACAGTCCCACCAACAGTGTAAAAGTGTTCCTATTTCTCCACAAGCCCTCCAGCACCTGTTGTTTCCTGACTTTTTAATGATTGCCATTCTAACTGGTATGCGATGGTATCTCATTGTGGTTTTGATTTGCATTTCTCTGATGGCCAGTGATGATGAGCATTTTTTCATCTGTCTGTTGGCTGCATAAATGTCTTCTTTTGCAAAGTGTCTGTTCATATCCTTTGCCCACTTTTTGATGGGGTTGTTCTTTTTTTTCTTGTAAATTTGTTTGGGTTCTTTGTAGATTCTGGATATTAGCCCTTTGTCAGATGAGTAGATTGCAAAAATTTTCCCCCATTCTGTAGGTTGCCTGTTCACTCTGATGGTAGTTTCTTTTGCTATGCAGAAGCTCTTTAGTTTAATTAGATCCCATTTGTCAATTTTGGCTTTTGTTGCCATTGCTTTTGGTGTTGTAGACATGAAGTCCTTTCCTATGCCTATGTCCTGAATGGTACTGCCTAGGTTTTCTTCAAGGGTTTTTATGGTTTTAGGTCTAACATTTAAGTCTTTAATCCATCTTGAATTAATTTTTATGTAAGGTGTAAGGAAGGGATCCAGTTTCAGCTTTCTACATATGGCTAGCCAGTTTTCCCAGCACCATTTATTAAATAGGGAATCCTTTCCCCATTGCTTGTTTTTCTCAGGTTTGTCAAAGATCAGATGGTTGTAGATGTGTGGTATTATTTCTGAGGGCTGTGTTCTGTTCCATTGGTTTGTATCTCTGTTTTGGTACCAGTACCATGCTGTTTTGGTTACTGTAGCCTTGTAGTATAGTTTGAAGTCAGGTAGCATGATGCCTCCAGCTTTGTTCTTTTGGCTTAGGATTGTCTTGGCAATGCAGGCTCTTTTTTGGTTCCATATGAACTTTAAAGTAGTTTTTTCCAATTCTGTGAAGAAAGACATTGGTAGTTTCATGGGGATGGCATTGAATCTATAAATTACCTTGGGCAGTATGGCCATTTTCATGATTTTGATTCTTCCTATCTATGAGCATGGAATGTTCTTCCATTTGTTTGTATCCTTTTTTATTTCGTTGAGCAGTGGTTTGGAGGTCTCCTTGAAGATGTCCTTCACATCCCTTGTAAGTTGGATTCCTAGGTATTTTATTCTCTTTGAAGCGATTGTGAATGGGAGTTCACTCATGATTTGGCTCTCTGTTTGTCTGTTATTAGTGTATAAGAATGCTTGTGATTTTTGCACATTGATTTTGAATCCTGAGACTTTGCTGAAGTTGCTTATCAGCTTAAGGAGATTTTGGGCTGAGACGATGGCGTTTTCTAAATATACAATCATGTCATCTGCAAACAGGGACAATTTGACTTCCTCTTTTCCTAATTGAATACTCTTTATTTCTTCCTCTTGCCTGATTGCCCTGGCCAGAACTTCCAACACTATGTTGAATAGGAGTGGTGAGAGAGGGCATCCCTGTCTTGTGCCAGTTTTCAAGGGAACGCTTCCAGTTTTTGCGCATTCAGTATGATATTGGCTGTGGGTTTGTCATAAATAGCTCTTATTATTTTGAGATATGTCCCATCAATACCGAATTTATTGAGAGTTTTTAGCATGAAGTGCTGTTGAATTTTTTCAAAGGTCTTTTCTGCATCTATTGAGATAATCATGTGGTTTTTGTCTTTGGTTCTGTTTATATGCTGGATTACATTTATTGATTTGCGTATGTTGAACCAGGCTACCAAGCAAATGGAAAACAAAAAAAGGCAGGGGTTGTAATCCTAGTCTCTGATAAAACAGACTTTAAACCAATAAAGATCAAAAGAGACAAGGCCATTACATAATGGTAAAGGGATCAATTCAACAAGAAGAGCTAACTATCCTAAATATATATGCACCCAATACAGGAGCACCCAGATTCATAAAGCAAGTCCTTAGAGACTTACAAAGAGACTTAGACTCCCACACAATAATAATGGGAGACTTTAACACCCCACTGTCAACATTAGACAGATCAACTAGACAATGTTAAAAAGGATATCTAGGAATTGAACCTCAGCTCTGCACCAAGCAGACCTAATAGACATCTACAGAACTCTCCACCACAAATCAAGAGAGTATACATTCTTCTCAGTACCACATCGCACTTATTCCAAAATTGACCGCATAGTTGGAAGTAAAGCACACCTCAGCAAATGTAAAAGAATAGAAATTATAACAAACTGTCTCTCAGACCACAGTGCAATCAAACTAGAACTCAGGATTAAGAAACTCACTCAAAACCGCTCAACTACATGGAAACTGAACAACCTGCTCCTGAATGACTACTGGGTACATAACAAAATGAAGGCAGAAATAAAGATGTTCTTTGAAACCAATGAGAACAAAGATACAACATACCAGAATCTCTGGGACACATTTATGGCAGTGTGTAGAGGGAAATTTATAGCACTAAATGCCCACAAGAGAAAGCAGGAAAGATCTAAAATTGACACCCTGACATCACAATTGAAAGAACTAGAGAAGCAAGAGTAAACACATTCAAAAGCTAGCAGAAGGCAAGAAATAACTAAGATCAGAGCTGAACTGAAGGAGATAGACACACAAAAAACCCTTCAAAAAAATCAATGAATCCAGGAGCTAGTTTTTTGAAAAGATCAACAAAATTGATAGACCGCTAGCAAGACTAATAAAGAAGAAAAGAGAGAAGAATCAAATAGATACAATAAAAAAATGATAAAGGGGATATCACCACCAATCCCACAGAAATACAAACTACCACCAGAGAATACTATAAACACTTCTATGCAAATAAACTAGAAAATCCAGAAGAAATGGGTACATTCCTGGACACATACACCCTCCCAAGACTAAACCAGGAAGAAGTTGAATCCCTGAATAGACCAATAACAGGCTCTGAAATTGAGGCAATAATTAATAGCCTACCAACCAAAAAAAGTCCAGGACCAGATGGATTCACAGCTGAATTCTACCAGAGGTACAAGGAGGAGCTGGTACCATTCCTTCTGAAACTATTCCAATCAATAGAAAAAGAGGGAATCCTCCCTAACTCATTTTATGAGGCCAGCATCATCCTGATACCGAAGCCTGGCAGAGACACAACCAAAAAAGAGAATATTAGACCAAGATCCCTGATGAACATCGATGCAAAAATCCTCAATAAAATACTGGCAAACCGAATCCAGCAGCACATCAAAAAGCTTATCCACCATGATCAAATGGGAAACATCTATCTTCTTAAATGCAGCTGTACCTTACCATTGCCTGCCGAATTCTCCTTATGTGTTCAACCTCAGTGGAAGGAGCAATTTGAACTTCCTTGCCTATCAAACTGTTTTGTAATTTTCTGTTTACCTTTCTCCCCCATGCCACTGTGAGCACCTCTGAGGACAAAACTGGGTCTTTCATTTTGCATACCCAGTATACAGTTGGCGCTACATGTTGTTTGTTGAATGTGTATAAACTCATCTAAATATTATTTTATTATATCGGATAGAATATAGATCTTAAATGACTTTTTTTTTACTTGCCTACTATTTATTCCAACATCATTTAAAAAAATCCTTCTGACTGGACAAGGTAGCTCATATCTGTAATCCCAGCATTTTGGGAGGCTGAGGTGGGAGAATTGCTTGAGTCCAGGAGGTTGAGGCTGTAGTAAGCCCTGACTGTGCCAGTGCACTCCAGCCGGGGCGACAGAGTGAGACTGTATCTCTCAAAAAAAAAAAAAAAAAAAAAGAAGTCCTTTCTACACCCTTATGTGAAAAATTTACTTTGTCATATATTAAATTTTAACAAATAGTTGGATATAGTTCCTGTTTTCTATTTTGTTCTCTTGATTTACATATCCATTCCTGTACCAGTAACTCCCTCAGTTACACTCCCCCTCAACCCCCACTGCCCAGAATGTTCTCTGAGCTTTGTCCATGATTATTTTCCTAAATATATTTTGGTATTGAATGTTATGTTGATTTTTAATATTAATAGAAAAATCCCTTTAAGAGTTTTAATTGGAGTAATTATGCAATACTGAACATTATCTTTGAAAAAGCAGAACGTTTTTTAATTATAATTTTTGCATCTTGAAGTTGGTTAGTTGCTAGTTTAAGAGTAACCAGATAATGGAGAAACTACATCAATAGCTGATGTCAAGTGACAGTCACATTTTTAAGCTAATCACTCTAGTTTCTCAGGACAGAATTCATAGCCTCATGTTTCTCATGCCTGATAAATTCTTCCCTTCCTATGCAAAGATAATCCATCTAACAAGCTAACATATTTGCCTTTTAAAACTCTCTAATGGAGATAGAAAACATCTTTCATGTGCCATTTTAGCAGTAGATGGAATATTATGGGTGGAAAGTTCTTTCTTTTGTCCAACCCTAGTATTTAAACACGAATTCAACCTATTCTCTTGGTGGAGATGAAAAACAGCTGGCCACCATCCCTTTTCCACAAAGTTTTCTTACACTTTCAACTGGTAATAGTGAAATACATCTTCAGCTCAGTTTGACTAAAAATGTATTTTGTGGGGCCTTCTAAACATCCATAAATTTTGCACAAACCCTTCAAGCATTTTACATGATTAATCCCCTATGATTATCTAATACAAGATGTTGCACACTGCCTGAAGCTCAGATTATGAAGAGAGGCCTGTAACCTTGGGGGCGTCTGCATCGTGTTCACTGCATTATCAGTCTTTCCCATCCTTTGTTTGTATAATAGGATCAAAAACACAGATATTTTGTTTTTTACCTTGTTTATTTTAAACGCTTCGTGTCTTTTGGCTGGGAATAGGGTCTAAACTTTCTAATTTAAGCAAAGGAGTTTATGAGCCACTGGGGCAAAGATTTCATTCCATAGCCCGTCTAGGAATGAAAGGAGGAGGGAGATGGAAGGAGGGAGATGATTTGGTTCATTGATTTCTCTTCTGAGTCCATTTATTTCCAGTTCTAGCCCCTGATCCCTATCTGCCAGGGGAGTAGTTAATCATTTTTCTCATATCCTCTGGCTCTCAATAAGTGCTCAGGTGATCTGATTTAAGGTATGCCTTAAGTTTGTGCAAGCCACTTACATGAGCTCATAGTTACAATTTATTTCAGGTAAAGTTATTGATAGTATATAAGGATGATACAACTTGGTTTACATTATTATGAAATTTTAAAATCTGATTAATTTTACACAAATAGAGCTTTTTGTTGTTGTTATCGTTGTTTTCTTAATTGCTGAGAACCATAGCAATGGAAGTTCACTCCCACTCCTACTTTTAGGGAAGATTTTGGTAAACGATTTCAGACAGCTGAGTTTTAGGCCACACTGTCAATCAAACAAAACAAAACAAAACAAAAAAACACTATCAAACTTATCCACTTGGACCACTGTTTACCTGCTTTTCCTCCATTTCTCTGACAAGAGCCTATGCAGAAACGTGAACAATACAGGTCAGCCTTTAAAAACAAATAACTTCATAAGAAGTGAGCACATTCAGGGAGTACGTCCCTGGGCTGCAGACGTTCAGCCCAGCACATGTGGTGCAGAGTTTGTAGAAGACATAAGGGAATGGAATGTGTTCTTCCACAGGAGTGACTTTGGGAAGCTCTATACTTATTTCAGTGATGCTGCCAATACTGAAGATTCTTTTTGGAACTCCTCTTTAAGAAACACCTTCAGGCTTTCTATCCCAAAATATTTCCTAAGTCTATCAGTTTTTTTTGGTCACCCCATGGCCAATGCCCTAATTAAGATACTTAGCATCTCTTAATCTTGAATATGGAAACATTTTCTCACTTTTTTTTTTTTTTTGAGAGGGAGTCCCGCTCTGTCACCAGGCTGGAGTGTAGTGGTGCAATTTCGTCTCACTGCAACCTCCTCCTCCTGGGTTCAAGTGATTCTCCTGGCTCAGCCTCCTGAGTAGCTGGGATTACAGGTGCGTGCCACCACGCCCAGCTAATTTTTGTATTTTTCGTAGAGATGGGGTTTCACCATGTTAGTCAGGATGGTCTCAATCTCTTGACCTTGTGATCTGCCTGCCTCGGCCTCCCACAGTGCTGGGATTACAGGCGTGCCTGGCCTGCTCACTGGTTTTATGCCCAGTTTACACCCCTTCAATTAATTTTTCTTGTTGTTGCTAGAGGGATCTTTTTCCTGTGACCATATCCCTTAACGTGACGGTCAGCGCTTTCTACCATCTGGTCTTGTTCTATTTTCCAGGCTTTTCTTCTCCCTATCCCCTCCATATGAATAATACTGCTATGAACATTAGTGTGCAAGTCTTTGTGGGGCTGTATGTTTTTGTTTCTCTTGGGTATATACCTAGGAGTGGAATTGCTTGGTCATATGGTAACTGTGTGTAACATTTTGAGAAACTGCCAAACTGTTTTCCAGAGCAGCTGCATCATTTTACATTCCCACCAGTAATGCATGCGGGTTCCAATTTCTCCACATCCTTATTAACACTTGTTGTTGTTGGTCTTTTTGATTATAGCCATCTCAATGTGTGAAGTAGCATCTTACTGTGGTTTTGATTTGCATTTTCCTAATAACTAGTGATGTTGAGCATCTTTTCATATGTTCATTATCCATTTACATATTTTTAAAGAGATGTTTATTTAAATCATTTGCCTATTTTTAAATTAGGCTATTTGTCTTTTCATTATTGCGTTTTAAAACTTCTTTACATATTGTGAGTACAAGTCCTTATTGGATATATGATTTGCAAATGTTTTATTGCCCTCTGTGGGTTCTTTTCATTTTCTCAATAGTGTCATTTGAAGCACAGATATTTTTAATTTTGATTTAGCCTGACTTACCATTCTCTTGGTAGCTTGTACTTTTGGTGTCATATATAAAAAATCATTGCGTAACCCAAGGTCACAAGGATTTACTCCTGAATTTTCTTCTAAGAGTTTTATAGTTTTAGATTTTTTATTTAGGTCTATGATCCACTTTGAGTTAATTTTGTGTGTGGTGTGAAATTAGGGGTCCAAATTCATGTTTGTCATGTGGATTTCCAGTAGTCTTAGCACCATTTGCTGAAAAGACTATTCTTCCCCCATTAAATTGTCTTGTCCCTCTACCCCTATGTATTTTTATAGTTTAATGTCCTTATTTATGTTATTACTTTGACTTAGAATTATTTTCTTTTCTATCATTCTTCCTATTGACATTTAAGTATAACCTTCATCTAACTATATCAAGCTTATATTTAGATTTACCATCTCAATAAAACTTCTCTAACCACCCAAGCTAAATTATTGCTCCCTCCTTTGTGTTCCCATAAATAGTATTTTTTATATCTTGATTATGACCTGTGTCTTCTTGTACTCTAATTAGCTGTGTGCACGTCTATCTCTTCTACTGCACTGTGTGTTCCTTTTGGAAGGACTTACTCATGTATGTGTGCCTGTGGCAACTGGTAAGTATTCATTAAGCAGTTGCTGATTAGGTGAATGAAGAAATGTATAAATGAACAAATAAATGAATGTCCTAAATAAGAATACATTTCTATACTATGGCAGTAGGTTCTGTTTTTTAAAACAACCAAGAATCTTAGGTGAATAAGGAAAATACTAAAATGAATGGTGGTGGGTATTACCATTTCAGACCAAAGGCAAACTCTGAAGATGGTTCCAAAGGACAAGACCCTCATTACTTAGTCCTAACATTTCCTTTCAAAGTTAGCTATCTTTCACCAGTGTAATATGAAGTATAACACCAGGAGTGGGATTATGATCTAGGGGATGGTACAAACCTCTGCTTAACCGACACCTCTCACATTCATTTAATGATTTGTCACAGTGCTTCCCTCTCCCACTCTATAGCCCCGAAGTACATGCTTAGTGTCAGTATTCCACATTGTACTCCAGAAGCTGGACGCCATTTCTAGAAGGTCACATTTCGAAAGCCAAGCCATGCCACCCACTCTGGGAAAGCACTTTCTGTTCAGGCTCTTCTGTGGCTATTAGTAAAGCCTAGTTGACTTTACTTGGCTATCATGAAGTAGGTTATACTGGAGGACAGGAGATGGGTTGACAGAGGCAAGAACTTGTGGTGACAGAATCAGAGGTACTGCTAACAGATGTTGTGTCGTATTTGAATGTCATGGAAAAATACATTGCTCTTTTGCGGGCATATAGGGTCTTCTGGTGCGTAGCTACGAAGGCAAACCTAAAGAGCTAGTGGTCAGGAAAATCAGGCCCAGCTCTAAGCCTGCGCTTAACCAGGACTTCTAGTGTAAAACAACTAGTGCTGAGATAGTGGAATCCCATTGTAACCTGTTGTCCAGAGATGAGAAAACACCCATATTATTGGCTTCCTCTGTCACAATGAGAGGGTTCACTTTACACCACCATGTACTTGGGGATATGATTTGATTTGCAACATAACTGAATCCACGAGAAAGCCAAGTGTGGGACTCATGAATTTTTACTGTATTTCTTCCATGTTAAAGCAACAAAAGTTCATAAGAATCTTTTCTGCATCATCAAAAAAAGAGTCAAAATGTCAGCCCTGTATAAGCACGTTCTTCCCAACATATACATGTAGCCTCTGAACATCTGCAAAGCAGCATTGCCATTGAAGAGTTTGCTGGTGTTTTGGAACAAGTGAATAGCAGCCAGATAGCATAAAGAGCAAGGAAAACTTTCAGCTTGTAGACTCACAGATGGGATTTCTGCTGAAATGATTAACAACTATTGTCAGATCTGCAAGTAGTGACCACAAAACACCTGCTCTCGTTTCACGTGTTTAAATTCACATTTATTAAAATGGGCTGGGTGTGGAGGCGCCTGCCTATAGTCCCAGCTATTTGGTGGGCTGAAGTGGGAGGATCGCTTGAGCCAAGGAGGTCGAAGATGCAGTGAGCTGAGATTGTGCCACTGCACTCCAGCCTAGGTGACAATGTGAGACCTTTCTCAAAAAAAAAGAAAAAAACCCATTTATTAAAACAATCAATAGTTCATTTATGTAACAAAAATGTAATTGTCAAAATAGTTTTCAGAATTCATACAAGGTTTAACATGGTCAAGAACTATATTCAGTTACTTAATGTAAATCTGTGTTAGAATTAAAGACCAAATACTAACAGTTATTCACAGGTGAGATGAATAACTGAAAAAGTCCCCAATTTTTTAGGTTTCTATTAGGCTAATTTACATAAGTTAGAATATCTAAATTGATTAGAAGTGTGTGGTAAATGAAAGCTTGGATGATTTTCATGGATCTTGCTGTTTATCCAAGTATGGCATGCTTAGCAAATCCTAATAACAGATTTGCTTTGAAAATCAAGATAAAGGCCAGGCATGGTGGCTCACGCCTGTAATCCCAGCACTTTGGGAGGCTGAGGTGGGTGGATCACCTGAGGTCAGGAGTTCGACACCAGCCTGGTCAATATGGTGAAACCCCGTCTCTACCAAAAATACAAAAATTAGCCAGGTATGGTGGCAGGCACCTGTAATCCCAGCTACTTGGGAGGCTGAGACAGGAGAATTGCTTGAACCCGGGAGGTGGGGGTTGCAGTGAGCTGAAGATTGTGCCATTGCACTTCAGCCTGGGTGACAGAGCGAGACTGACTCAAAAAAAAAAAAAAAAAAAAAAGAAAATCAAGATAAAACTGAAAGCAACTTATGTATTTCCTACTTATTTAATACTTTTCTATTTGTTTAGTCATAGGAAAAAGGCATGTGCAGCCATTAGGCATATACATACATTACCGTGCACATTACTTTGTGAACCTCTATTATTTACCAGCAGCCCAATATTATTTCACATTTGAAGCTGTCTGCCTGAGACAACGGAGAATGGTATATCAGTAACTTATGAGGTGCCTATGTAAGATAGAAACTTAGACTAGATGAGTGAGTCTCAAATGTTGGGATACCACAGAATCACCTGGGGAGCTTGTTAAAAATACAGATATCTTGGCTCAAGAGTATCTGTATTTTGACCAAGCTCACCTAGGTGGCTGGTGTGTACCAACATTTGTAAAATATTGAGTTTGGTGACCTATAAAATCTTTTTAAACTCTAAGATTATATGAGCCTACAAAGCAGATATATATGTGTCTTCAAAGACCTCATGATATCAAACTTAATTAAAAGAAAACTTCTTTTCAAAGTCTCTTATAAAGGAAACCAATGTTTTAGCCATTCTTCTTTGTTCCTAGTTGTCCCTCCAGTGAGTTTGTGTCACTCTTCACAGTCTGTATTTCTCCTGCTTACATGTGATTCCCACATGTTCTACAGAGTCTAAAGGCATATGAGGTAAGCTTTATAAAACAGCTCAGTGTGTTACGGCCAAACGTGCCTCCTTTCCATTGTGTCAAATCACCACCTGAAAAGGGATGAGGCAGATCCACTGACAACTAATCAGAAGGTTTTTGTGAAATAAAGAGAAAGTGCTGCTTGCTTTAGAAAGTATTGGTTTTCTCTTGCTTAGTTCTAGTTACACCCAATAGCAATGGCAGAGGATTTGATTCAGAGACCCTAGGAGGTTGCGGGGCTAAGCGTGAGCAATTCCAGACTGTCCTGCCAAAGCCCATGTGGAAAGAGATATAGTTCCTCTATTTGCTCCTTCCCAGAAGGCTAGGACCTCTTTTCTGTATTAGTGGAAATTAAATCCATAAGACATGGCAATGTAAAATAAAACTCAACAAGGGAGAATCAAATGCTACTTAAGAAAATACATTTTTTTCTAATTTAACTTTCTACTTCCCCAGCAATAAGAATATAACCCCAGTGAAGCTAATAATGCCTCTGGAATGACATTCTTTTGTGAACCGTGAAGAAGAGAATATTCTATTTTATAACATTGAATGTAAAGACTCATGTCTTTGCCCCACGAATAAGAATTACACGGCCTCATTAGTAAGGAAGAGCTCTGTTGCTAGTTTTTTAATTACTGGCTTACAGTAACTTATGAGAACTTGCTGGCACAGGAAGAGAAACAGTTGATTCTGAACAGGCTATGGCTTTAGCATCAAATTGCTCACATACTGTAAAACAATTATTTCACTAGTAGAACCAGAATATTATGCCTGCCTTTCTCCCCGTCTCCATCACAGTTTATCATTCACCTCTTATTGCATTTCTCTTAAGGCATTAGGGAATCTTTTATGGCAGAAACATTTTATGCAGAAAGGCAAGTTCCCAGAAAACAAAATCCTGTGTGTATATACTTGAGTACATGCAATTCCGAAAGGGAGAAAAACATGACTGAAGTTTGCTAAAAGAGGATTATGCTAGCTAAGTTTATCATCTTAATTACTGCAGCTGACTATGTAATCAACAACTTGGACTGATTAAAGTTATAAGAACATTCATTATGGAAAGGAAATAAGTCTAGCCTGTGGCTGCTCAACTAATGAATAGTGAAAACAGGATAATTTCAAACTGGTGAAAGAAGAATGTATGTAACAAGTATGCTAGACTATAGAAAAGACTCGAAGCCCTTACCACAGTCAGCCCATGTGACTGAAACGTTACACTGTTCTTTAATGGACTTGAATTGTAGGACATGAAGGTTTGAAATGAACGTGTGAGCATATTAAACCAAGCAAAATTTCATAGATTTAAATTAAGAAAGAACAACTTTGGCATGGAATAGTAAAACCCAACTTTTTTTTTAAACCTGACTGTAAAAAAAAAAAAAAGTTTTAATTATTCTTAACCAGACATGAGAGGGAACACATCAGACTGACTTTGGGGTCTTTTTTGAGTCTACAGTGCTCCACCCTCCACACCTGGTTTAAAATCACTGCCAGGTGAGCTGCTGGTGATGGGAGTGTGTCAAATCTGCATTTGGGTGGGGCAGGAAACAAGATTGGAAACTACTGGCCTAAACTGTGAGATTTTAAAACATCTTCCAGACAATTTTATTTTTATTATTCAACTACTTATATGTGGTATAAAAGTAAGCTTCAGTCAGCTGCTGAACTAAAATGGTTACACATAATTGAATTTATAAGTAATGAGGGTTAGTTATTTATTTATTTGAGATGGAGTCTCACTCTATCACCCAGGCTGGAGTGCAGATGCGCCGTCTTGGCTCACTGCAACCTCTGTCTCTCAGGTTGAAGTGATTCTCCTGCCTCAGTCTCCCAAGTAGCTGGGATTACAAGCGTACACCACCATGCCCAGCGAATTTTTGTACTTTTAGTAGAGACGGGGTTTCACCAGGTTGGCCAGGCTGGTCTCGAACTCCTGACCTCAGGTGATCCACCCACCTCAGCCTCCCAAAGTGCTGAGATTACAGGCAAGTAATGAGGTTTTAGTTAAAAAATTTATTTTGTTTCAGAAGCATACATAGATATAATATAGAAAATGCAGATGAATGAAGTAAAAGAAAATATATTTTATCCATAATCCCATGACTTATTGTCAGTGTCATTTTGGGTATACATAAGTGGCGGCTAGTCTGAGACTAATGGTCCCATTTGCCCAGGACAGAGTGCGGTTTCCTGGACACGGAACTTTCGGTGCTAAAACCAGGAAAGTTTTCGGAAAAGTGGGAAAAGTTGATCACCCTATGGTAGTCTTCTACCATCTGAACCCAGTAACCCCAGGCAACGCATAGAAACATGAGATAAAATGGTTGTTTTCAGCTACTAAGTTTTGGGGTGGTTTGGTTCCCTCCCTGCCTCCCTTTCTCCCTTCCTGTTTCTTCCTTTCCTCCCTTCCTCCCTCCTTTCCTTCCTCTCTCACTATTAAATTATACACATAGCTTTGTAATCTGATTTAAAAAATAACTGTATATTACAAACATGTTTGCATGTTTTAAAATATTTCTGTACAACATCAATTTTAATGGTTACATGGAATTCTCTTTTTTTTTTTTTGAGACGGAGTCTTGTTCTGTTGCCCAGGCTGGAGTTCAGTGGTGTGATGTCAGCTCATTGCAACCTCTGGCTCCCTGGTTCAAGCCATCACAGCCCTCAGACTCCTGAGTAGCTGGGACTACGGGCACGCACCACCACACCTGGCTAATTTTTCTTATTTTTGTATTTTTAGCAGAGACGAGGTTTTGCCATATTGGCTAGGCTCTTCTTGAACTCCGGACCTCAGGTGATCTGCCTGCCTAGGCCTCCCAAAGTGCTGGGATTACAGACGTGAGCCACCGCGCCCAGCCTGGAATTCAATTGGAGTGTACTACAATGTGTTTAACAAGTCCCATGTTGTCAGATAACTATGTTGCTTCCCATTTTTTACTCTTACAAACAATGTCCTTATAGCTAAATCTTTACATACAAACTCCATGATGGCTTCTTTACGATTAATTCTTAGAAGTGAAATTGCTGAGTCAAAGACTATTATTTTGAAGGCTTTTAATGAGTATTGCCAAATTGCCCTTCTTACATGTGCTATTTTACAGACCTACTGACCATATATGAGAATACTCATTTTGCAAACAGTGGGTTTGCAACAACAAAACAAATTCCCAAACTCTGTCAACTTGACAAGTTAATGAGACTTCCTTATATTCTACAGTCTGAGGCACACCACAGTGAAATCTCTCTGGTCAATTTAGTATTGTGCCATGAGAATATGTTCTGAGCAGCAGCTCTTGATGTTTACATAAACCATTACTTAAGCCCTCAACACCATCAAATATTTATTTAACATCCACTGTGGGTTAAGAATCGCAACCCAGGGCCCCAAAGCAACTTACAAGCTAAAGGAAGGAGTGGAGGCACAGTTCCTTGTCTTTGCCTTGGGAATATTTTTAGTAAGTTGCTTCTTTTCCTTTTCTCTCTAGAGCTTTATAAAACCAAATTATGGGTAAATTATCATGCAATTTAAAAAATTAAACATTTTACATTGTAGAATATAAAATACTTTCATAAAAGAACATAATACGTATATATTTACATTAAAGAAGAAAACATTAATGGTCAGGCGTGGTGGCTCACGCCTGTAATCCCAGCACTTTGGGAAGCTGAGGCGGGTGGATCATTTGAGGTCAGGAGTTTGAGACCAGCCTGGCCAACATGGTGAAACCCTGTCTCTACTAAAAATACAAAAATTAGCTGGGCATGGTGGGTGCCTATAATCCCTGCCACTCGGGAGGCTGAGGGAGAATAATCGCTTGAACCCAGGATGCAGAGGTTGCAGTGAGCTAAGATCGCGCCATTGCA
Source organism: Pan troglodytes (assembly GCF_028858775.2). Lineage (NCBI taxonomy): Eukaryota > Metazoa > Chordata > Mammalia > Primates > Hominidae > Pan > Pan troglodytes. Next base: position 124,700,230 of record NC_072401.2, read on the forward strand.
CTCCAGCCTGGGTGACAGTGCAAGACACCACCTCAAAAAAAAAAAAAAAAAAGAAAAAAGAAAAAAAAAGGCTTAAAAAAATTGGACTTCTATGGGACCACCATCCAACTTAAGAAATAGAACATTGCCAACACCTGAAAATCTCCACCCTTTCCCACCTATCCTTATGGAATTTCAATCTTGTTCCTGCCACAGAATGGTAACCATCATTATAACTCGAAGATGATCATTTCCTTCCTTTTCCCTCTTGTTCTACCATTGTTTAGTTTTGCCTGCTTTTAAATTTTATATCAATGAAATCACAATGAATTATTCTTCTGATTTGCTGTTTTTGCCCAATGTTATGTAAGATTCATCCATTTGGTTGCAGGTAGCTGTATAACATTTCACAAGATGAATGTACCACAAATTTTAATCCTTCTATTGTTGATGGATTTGGATTATTACCAACTTTTGGCCTTTGAGCCAGTCTAGGATTCACGATGTAACCATGGAGCAGATGCTTTGAGGTAATAAACTTCAAATTAGATGCATAAATAAATCTAATCTTTTAAAGATATTAGTTCCTTTGTGACAGATATTTCCCCTCCAGTGCTTTCAGCTTTGATGACTGAATGGTAGTTTCATTGTGAGAATCCTATTATCTTGAATCCTTGTCAGTGATAGCTGTTTAATGAGGGTTTTTTCTCTCCTCCTACCTGGCACTGTGTGTGCAAGTCATCTCACTCAGGAAACACCCACGTGGTGGGAATGGCCTTCACGGCAACTGTTGTGCTCTTTATTCTTGCCACACTTGCTGTTCTCAGTGAAAAACTGAGAGTTCCTGGAAAATGTATGGGTTCAGAAATGGGATGGTCATGAGGTTAAAGGACTTGGCCTGGGAAGGAAAAAAAGAAATATCATGTTTTAAAATATCATCTCTAACCAAAGTAGAGATGGATTGAGATTATAACCACTGTGAAGGGTACAGATAAAACAATTTTGGACATGGGTTGATGGTTTGTGAGAGGTTGGGTACTGGGTAGGGCAGGTACATTACGTCATTATCTTTAATTTTGTGTATGTTTAAAAATTTCCACAATAAGAAGTAAAAAGGGAGTTAACTAAGACAGTAAATTAAAAATGTTAACCCCATTTCTAGTACAAAATGGACTTAATAAGTGTTATCTGCTCACCTTCCCTTCCATCTAGGTGAATGACATTTCCAGCATTGAAGGACAGCATAGACACGGAAATACATTTTATGGCGTGCCAGTGGGTGTGGTGGGTCTCAGGGATGCAAGGTGGGTGAGACTCCCTGTCTGTTCCTGAGGAGCTCTGGTGAGTGGGAAGGAGAAGGGAACACTCGAAGAGCATGGCAGCCTTAAAGAGGCAGCGGGCTGAGGAGGCTCGCTCTGTGTTCAGAAATTGGAACAGGGTTGTAGAAAGGATGCTGTGTGGCTGTTAAAGTAAACTCCACCCATTTTAGAATTTTCATTGAAAGTGGCCTCAATGTCCAGAAAAGAGTGGGAAAAATCTTTCCCCTTTTCAAATTTGTTCTTTTTTGAGCCATGCAGCTTTAATTCTAAGAATAAAACATTCATGCTTCTAGTTGTAGTTTCCTTGGACAGCTAAACTGTGGATAAAATAGGAATTTGGGTGGTAACCCCAAAATCTAAATGCTACTGAAGGGGCTGTTATCTCTGCATGAATTCCTCATAAAACCGAAAAGCTACCCAATAGGTGCTGAAAACAGGTCAAATACCATATTAGATGTCACATTTGGGTAGCACACACACATGGGAAAGCACAAAGACTGGCTTAGAGTGCCAAAGTAAGAAATGGATCACACTGGCTGGGCGCGGTGGCTCACGCCTGTAATCCCAGCACTTTGGGAGGCCGAGGTGGGCGGATCACGAGGTCAGGAGATCGAGACCGTCCTGGCTAACATGGTGAAACCCCTTGTCTACTAAAAATACAAAAAATTAGCTGGGCGTGGTGGCATGTGCCTGTAGTCCCAGCTACTTGGGAGGCTGAGGCAGGGGAATGGCTTGAACCCGGGAGGCGGAGGTTGCAGTGAGCCGAGATTGCACCACTGCACTCCAGCCTGGGTGACAGAGCAAGACTCCGTCTCATTAAAAAAAAAAAAAAAAAAAAAAGAAATGGATCACACTTTCAAAATGCTAAGTGCTAGCCAGATGAGTGGCAAACATGTACGTGAATGTTGTTGTATCTCTGTGTAGAAGAAACAACAGCAACTGGGAGGGCCAGTGGCATTCATTCGGACCCACAATCTCATGGTGTTAGGTCCCTTTCCAAGGCATGTGAGCAGCTCCAATCGTTTGGTTCTGGAATTCTGCAAGTCTTGTCCCTGTGTTTAATTCGGTTTCTTCTGGCTTCCACTCACCATTAGCCATCTGCTCAGGTACCCACTGTGGGGTTAGAGGAGGTAGCCTTTTGCATCATATTGTAAATAGTGTCGTCACCACATTGGGTACATTTTTGTGGTTAGTTTTTAACTACCCCTTCCAAAGATAGGGACAACAAAGACCAATTTTTGAATTGTAGCTGATTCATTTTCCAATAGGATTCCGGATTTTTGATGGAAAAGTCTGTCACATGGGATCTGCGTTCAGTAATGAACTTGGCAGAAAGGCTGACATGAACCAGAGACTGTTCCCATGAGCCTCACTAACCTTACTTCAGATGGCTTCCATTATGTGGGGCGTGCCACTATGAGTCCTTGTAAAATGAGGAGAGCAATGTCTGTCTTACTGGAGGCTCAAAGGGCATGATATATGTAGCAGGTTTAGGACAGTGTCTCACACAAAAAGTAGCTTTTGTTGCTAATATATTGGGAATCTAATAATGTTACCTTTTTTGTTGTTGCTAAGAAGAGGTATGGCTCATAAATAACTATCAGACAAATTGCTGATAAAACTAAAACTAACTGGAAGTCTACGCAAATGGTATACAGTGGGACAGTCATGCTGCTATTCTGCTGACTCTGTTTGGCCTGAATGGGCTCAGTCTTGCCTGTAGGTCTTCCCAAATTGTTGTGCACCAAGAGCTGGGTTTCTCTTCCTTTTTATTCTTTTCTTTCAGTACTATTGCTGAGTGGTGCTAAAGTCCAACAAGCCTATTTGATGTTAGCTCCAAGTTGTAGATGAATATCCTGTGTGTGTATAGTGTTTCCTATATGCATGTTGATACATGAACTTGGTCTTTTTAGGTCTATATCCTGTCAGTCCAGAGTAATGTGCTGACTCCAAAAAAAGCTGACACCTGAAATGTGCTTCCACAAAGTATATTTATCTCTGTACACTAAGTCCAAGTTTCTAAATGACACTTTCATGAATGTTAGACAATGTTTATAGCTGGAATTGCAACAGCTTTACAGTTCGACTTTTCTTATTGTGCCTTAGATTTTCAGGGAGGAGTAAACTTATTCGCTAAAGAACCAGATAATAAATACTTTGGGCTTTGCAGGTCACATACAGTCTCTGTCACATATTCTTCTTCTGTCCTCTAAACAATCATTTGAAAATGTAAAAGTAACTCACTGTGGGTGGGATAGGAGAGGTGGAGGGAGAAGGGTAGCTATAAAATTAGGTTGAGGCCACAGGCCCTCAGCTGTAATTTACCTACCCCTATAGGACATCATAGTGGGAGATCCTGAATAAAACAATACAAATCAAAACAGTGATCCTCAGTGATCCTGCCACACAAACTTTGGGGAATCAGTTTGGAACTGACTGATTGGTTTCCCATTCCTGACTCATTCTTTTGGTAATGGGGAGTTGAATCCATCAACTCACAACCAACCCTCCTTTGTAGCCACATCATTGTGGAACAAACTTGAGAAGACTGTAAATTTCTCTTTTGGACTGAGCAGTAAGTACTTCATTAGTAAGTGTCATGAGTCCTGTGGTAACAATTTGTAAAGTCCTTTGAGGAGAAAGGCAAAATCATAAATATTAATTATAGCCATTGTTTTGATGAAAGGAGGATTACTGGAAGCACAGAAGCCTCTAAATCTACCTATTAAACCATACTCCAGCTCTTACGTTCTCGAATGAAGGGGTTAATTATATTAGAAAAAATTCCATGGGATTCTTCTGTGGTCTGAGGTCTAATAAAAAGTTCACTTTTCATATGACATTATTTTAGAAGTGCTTTCCAAAGCTCAGAGTCATTTTCATGAGAAAAAATTTTAATAAAGAAACTTTAAACTCTTAGTGCGTTTCATCAGGAATGCAATGCAGTAATAGAGTCAGGTTATTGGTGCAAAGCCCCAGACTTTAGTGTTAAAATGAACCCCATCTACAGGGTGAAATTTTTAAGGAGGTATAAAACACACTTAAGGCTTTTTGAAATAGTTATGAAAGAGAAAAAAACTTGAATAAACATATTTTTTTCATATTTTATATGTGTTATATGTGTTACCATGGAGAAAATAATTAGAAAGTTACTTCTAAATGAGTGACTTCATTTAGATGAAAATGTTTCTTTTGTGAACTCCTACACTAGCTAAAAAGCCATAAACTATGCTGACGGAAGGTGTTGATAATTTACTATCCTTATAAATGTCATCTTTTAAAGTGCCGATGCTTGAAAAAGGAAAGGGATGATGTGTCACCATGTTAAAGGAAACTTATTTAGAAAGAAAGGGGCATGGTAAAATTCAAATGAATGAGTGGGCGATTAAGTTTTAATTTGTACATAGGCCTATAAAAAGATTAGGCCAAAGGCTTGGTTTTTAGCATTGTTTTTCTTATCATAAAAGTAAAAATTATAAAATATAAAAAATTATGTGTAATTCCACCATCCAGAAAAAAGCCATTAAAATTTTATTGTCTCTAGTTATTAAACTATTTTTAACAAAATTAGATAATACAATGAATATTGCCTTGTAACTAGCTTTTCTCACTTAATATATCAGATCATCTTTGCATACTATCTGTTCATGTAACTTTTATTGAAAACTATACTTTGGTAAGATCGTTTTAATGGCCATACAATTTTGACTCTATGACTGTATCATAGCTTGCTTGCCAATCCTGTTGGATATATAGGTGTATTGGTCAGAATGCATTCTGACCTCAAATAAGTTTACCCTCAAAGGGGAATTTGGTGGCTGTTATAATAGGAGAGGAAGAGATGGGGTGGGCTTCTGAGTCATTTGGATGCAGAGCTGGAAGCATCACGACTGTCTTTCCATTTCTCTGCCTTAAATCTTTCTTCTGTTGTTGCGATCACTCATTCTCCATCACTTCGAATGACTTCGTGAATGGAGATGGCTGTAGGCAGCTCCAAAGTTACAAGGCAATTCCTGGGGGAAGGCTTAGCAATGCCAAAGGAAAGAAACCTCCTTTTCCCAGCTTCATTTGGGAAATCTCCAGAAAAGAAAGGCTCAGAAAGGCTTACCTTTAGGCAGGTGCTCACTCCCGGACCAACTGATAGAGCCATTGGGAGTTACTCCAATTACCTGGGCCTTAGTCATGGGCCTCCCTGTGGTCAAGGGGAGAGCCAGACCAGTAGAATACATAGACCCATCAAAATGCAGGGAAGCCCAGTTTTATTTTTCCTTATAGGAAGTGAGGGAGGCCAGTCCCAGAAGACTGGAAAATATGGTGCTGTGAAGGTAAATATAAGCCTTGTCCATTATGTAGGCTGTGACCAGTTTATGCAATTAAATTTAGCTTGTAGCTAAATCTTGGAGAAAAGTTTAAAAACAGAGGTCAAATTGATGTCAGTGAGATGGTCGACTATCACTCTCCTTCAAAAGATGGATTAAAACAATGAACAAACAACTACATTTCAACCCGAATGACTAAAAGAGAGTGCTGGAGCACAGCAAGGGGGTGGCAGAAACCCTGCAGGGTGCAGAAACTCAAGATGGCCACATCGAGAAGGGAGCAGAACACCTTGCCTCTGTCATACCGTCTCCCTGGTTGGGATCAGCTGAGGACTTCAGCTCCATAGCCACTCTGAGCACTTGTGCCCTGGAACACAGCACTGCTGTGGCTGCCTGTGGCTCATGTCAGACCCAAGGCCAAGAGGGATCCCCTCATCCAAGTCTCTCCACTATTGGGGAAAATAAGAACAGGAGGATCCCTTACCACTAGGAATTCACAAAATCTACCTTGCCATCACTGCTGCCAGAAACTCCTGCAGCCTAGGCCTCTGAGGCACTCATGGTCATCACTGACGTGGATTACACATGAGACACTGTCTTTATAAAATAATAAATTAATTAAAAATTAAAAAGAAGAAAGATACCAAATAAATAGCCTAACATTATAACTTGAGAAGCTAGAAAAAGAACAAACTAAACTCAAAACGCCTATATTAGAAAAGAAGAAAGATCCCAAATAAATAGCCTGACATTATATTTGAAGAAGCTAGAAAAAAAAACAAACCCAAAGTTAGCAGAAGAAAATAATAAAGATCAGAAATAAATCAAATAAAGAACAGAAAAACCATAGGAAAAAAATCAATAAAACCAAGAGTTGATTCTTTGAGGAAAAAAACAAAATTGGCAAACCCTTAATTAGACTAAGAAAAAAAGAGAGAAGACTCAAATAAATAAAATTAGAAATAAAAATGGAGACATTACAACAGATGCCTCAGAAATAAAAAAGATCATAAAGGATTATTATGAAAAATTATATGTCAACAATGTGGATAACCTAGAAGAGATGAATACATTCCTAGAAAAATATAACCTACCAAAATTGACTCAAAAAGAAATAGAAAGCTCGAACAAACCAATAACAAAGATATTAAAGTAATTAAACACCTTCCAGCAATGAAAAGCACTGAACCAGATGACTTCAGAGAAGAAGTTCACAAAGCATTTAAAAAAGAATTATTACCAATACTTCTTAAACTCTTCCAAAAAAAAAAAATAGAGCTAGAGGGAATACTTCCAAATATATTTCATGAGGCCAGTGTCACCTTGATATCTAAGCCAGACAAAGATACTTCAAGTAAAAAAAACCTACAGGCCAATAAGTCTTGAACTTTCATACTAAAATCTTCAATAAAATATTAGCAAACCAGATTCAACAACACATCAGGAAGGTTATACATCGGGACCAAGTGGGATTTCCCTGTGGTGTACAAGTGGGATTTATGCATGGCATGCAAGTCAATCAATGTAACACATCTATTAAAAGACTAAAAGAGAAAAACCACATGAACCTCTCAATTGATGCAGAAAAACTATTTGACAAAATTCAGTATCCTTTCTTGATACAAACTCTTAACAGTTTAGATATAGAAGGAAAGGTCCTCAAAATAATAGGGACCATTTATGAAAAGCTCACAGCTAAGATCATAATCAACAGGTACAAATGAAAGCTTTTCTAATAAGATCAGTACAATACAGGGATGCCCCCTCTCACCACTTCTATTCAATGTAGTATTAGAAGTACTAACAAGGGCAATCAGAGAAGAAAAAAAGGCATCTAAATTCAGAAAGATGAAGCAAAATTATCCCTATTTGCGATGATATTATCCTTTATGTAGAAGGCCTCAAAGATCCACAAAAAACATTTAGAACCAAAAAAATGAATTTGGTAAAGTTGCAGGATACAAAAACCAGTAGCATTGGTGGGGCACGGTGGCTCACACCTGTAATCTCAGCACTTTGGGAGGCCGACGCGGGTGGATCACTTGAGGTTAGGAGTTTGAGACCAGCCTGACCAACAAGGTGAAACCCTGTCTCTACTAAAAATACAAAAATCAGCCAGGCGTGGTGGCAGGCACCTGTAGTCCCAGCTACTTGGGAGGCTGAGACAGAATTGTTTGAACCTGGGAGGGGGAGGTTGCAGTGAGCCAAGATTGTGCCAGTGCACTCCAGCCTTGGTGATGCAGCAAGACTCCACCTGAAAAAAAAAATCAGTAGCATTTTTATACACAAATAATGACCTAACCAAAAAAGTAATTAAGAAAACAATCATATTTATAATAGCAAAAAATTAAACATCTAAGAATATATTTAACCAAGGGAGTGAAAGACTTGTATACTGAAAACTATAAAACCATGATGAAAGAGATGGAAGAAGACACAAATAAATGGAAAATTATCCTGTGTTCATGGGTGGGAAAAATTAATCTGTTAAAATGTCCTTATTACCTATAGCAATATACAGATTTAACACAATCCCCATCAAAAGTCTAATGGCATTTTTCACAGAAATAGAAAAAAAAATACTAAAATTCACATGGAATCACAAAAAACTCTGACTAGTAAAAGAAATGCTGAGAAAGAAAAATAAAGTTGAAGGCATCACAGTTTCTGAATCAAAATTATATTAGAAAGCTATAGTAATCAAAACAGTATGGTACTGGCATAAAAACAGAAATATAGACCAATGGAACAGAATAGAGAGCACAGAAATAAACCTAAGCACATGTGATCAACTGACTTTTGACAAGAGCACAGAAAGGACATAATGGGGAAAGAATAATTTCTTCAATAAACAGTGCTGGTAAAACTGGATTTTTTACATCAAAAGTATGAAATTGGACCCTTATCTTACACCATACATGAAAATAAATTCAAACTGAATAAAAGACCTAAATGTAAGACCTGAAACCATTAAACTCCTGAAAGAAAACACAGGGGAAAAACTCCTGAACATTGGTATTGGCAATGAATTTTTGGATATCACACCAAAAGCTCAGGCAACAATAACAAAAATAAATAAATGGTACTACATCAAACCAAAAATCTTTTGCACAGCAAAGGAAACAATTGATAAAATGAAAAGGCAATCTATGGACTAGGAAAACAATTGCAAACCACATATCTGATAAGGGGTTAATATCAGAAATTTGTAAAGCACTCTTATAACTCAATAGCAGAAAAACAACCCAATTAAAACATAAGCAAAGGACCTGAACAGACATTTCTCTAAAGAGACATAAAAATGGCCAAGAGGAATATGAAAACATGTTCAACATTACTAATCATCAGGGAAATGCAAATTAAAACTGCTATGTGATATCAACCTCACACCTGTAAGGATGGTTATTATAAAAAAGACAAGACATAACAAATGTTGGCAAGGAGGTAGAGAAATGGGAACCCTAGTACACTATTAGTGGGAATGTAGACTGGTACAGCCCTTATGCAAAACAGTGTGGAAGTTCCTGAAGATATTAAAAATAGAATTATTATATGGCCCAGCAATCCCTCTTCTGGGTATACACCCAAAGAAGATGAAGTCACTACCTTGTAAAGATATCTGCTCTCTCACATTCATTGCAGCATTATTCACAATAGCTAAGATATGGAAACAACCTAAATGTTCATCAGTGGATAGATAATGAAAACATGGTATATATATATATGAATATTATTCAACCTTAAAAAGGAGATTCTGCCATTTACCACAATATGACCTGGAGGACATTATGCTAAGTGAAAGAAACCAGACACAGAAAGAAAAATATTATATAATCTCACCTTTATGTAGAATATATACATATTTAAAAAGAGCTCAAATACACAGATACAGAGAACAAAACAGTGGTTACCATGGGTGGGATGGGGGTGGGGATGTGGGGCAGGGTGGGAGGGAAAGGAAATGGGGGCGATGTAGGTCAAGCGATCAAAATAGCAGCACAAAGCAGTTTAGAGAGCCAATGTACAACACGAGTAATAAAGTTAGTAAAATTATACTGTATTGGAGATTTTTATTAAATAAGTAGATTTTAGCTGTTCTTGTCACAAAAAAGTAACTATGTGAGATGATAGATATGTTAGTCTGCTTCACTATAGTAACCATTTTACTACTATATGTATCCCATAACATTATGTTGTAAACCTCAAATATACACAATCAAATGCATTTAAAAAATAAAATAAAAGTGAGATCAAATTGGTTTCTCCAGACAGCTGTTGTATTTTTAAAAAAATTAATTCAGAGAATTATAGCAACATACTAGAGTGGTAGAACAGTATAAAAACTGAAGAATTATAGCTCCCTAACTGTTCTATTCCAAATCTTCTTTACAATTGATAATACTCTAGCCACTAAGTATTTTGTGCTTTTCCCTTTATTTACTTAATAAATTTGTTTCAATTTCACCAACTTCTATTTCCTGAATGAAGAACTTTCTGCATTAAGAAGTTCATTATCTGAATTACAACTTGTTATAATCATTCCACATATAAGGCAGAAAAACTGTCAATTACCCTGGAGTCTAAGCAAGACTCCTTTAATCTGTTCTCCTGATAGAATCAGGTTTTCGTGTTGATTAAATGTATTGCACATTATTGATTTTGTCTCCTCCATATTACTAAGGGAAACATCTTTTAAGATAATGCAAAAGCCTATGAGGAAATTGGGTGAGTCCGGGAGGTCTACAAGAGTTGTACCTTAGGAGCAAAGCTTCATGTAATGAAGCACGCCTTCTTCTCTCTTTCATACCGCCAAAGAGCAACAGGAACCACAGGCTCTGACTTCTGCTTCTTGCCACCAAAACTCACGCAGGCAACTCTTTAAGCAGTAGCCATTCAAAAATAATTCTCTGCTTCCTCACCTTTTTGGCTAAAATCAGGGCAGAAATTTTCCTTTTGTAAAGGAAATTTACATTTGTAAATGAAATTTGTATTTATATAGACAATTTGTAAATCTCCCCTCATCTGGAGATGCCTTTTATTACCTAAGAGGACTTCAAACTGCAAAATAAACCTTATTTACCATATAGTTTATAATTACCTTCCACAACTTATCCCCACCTCAGAGGCCCAACACCATTCATTTGTCTAGTCTCTTCTCCACACCTCACCACTCTTTGTTAAGATAATACATAAGCTCCTGCATCCAACCACTTCTTTGGGGTTGGTAGTTTCAGGTAATATCCCAGATACAGCAGCAAAATACCGAAACTGAATTCATTTGCAGTGTCTGTATTATCTAATTTGACCATTCACCTGCTAAAATTAAGTAAATGTTTTTGGATTTCCACTTAGTCTGGACATAACTGAGATCAAGATTGACTAAATGAAATGATTTTATCTCCTCAAAAATTATTTAGCATGTACTGTATGCAGCACACTGTAAGCTATGCATAGAAGAAGGAAAAAAAACTTTTCCTCTACCTTCTTAGTTAGGGTCAGTGATTGGAGCCTGTGAATTATACTTACAAAGGACAAGTTAACAGGAGAAATAGTTTATTTCACATACACACAGGGGTGATAAGTGAAAAGAAGTGAAAATCCCATTGATAATTTGACAAGGCAGGATATTGGCTTTGCTTCAAAATCATGAGGAGATAGAGCTTTACCCCATCCTCAGAGAGTAATGAAATGTGATTGGTTTTGGAAATTTATGCTAAGAATGGTACTTGGGAGAGATGTTGAGTTTACAAGAGGTGATAGCCAAAAGTCAGAAAAAAAGTAAGACTAAAACTTTAGATAAGGTTTTAGAGTAGGTTACAGTAGGAAGTTGTATGGGGAGCAGAGCTGGTAGGGGACTTGAAGCTTGACAGACGATGGTGGGTTTGGAGATTGCACATGGAAGCTATGGAGCAGAGGCAGCTCATGGTGACAGACCTGGGGCTCTGTGCCCAGGAAGATGAAAAAGGGAGTGGAATCCAGAAAGCCCCAGAGTTTGGATTTGGGTGGCTGGAAGGAATTTGGTTTTAATCAGAATCAAGGGGTAGGCCTGGAATTCAGGCACAAAGAGTTTTCCTTCCCTATCTCCCCTACCCTCACCCTTTGGGGCCATGAGAAGTAATGAGAGGTGACTGTGCTGGCAGTCCTCACAGCCCTCGCTCACTCTCCGCGCCTCCTCTGCCTGGGCTCCCACTTTGGCGGCACTTGAGGAGCCCTTCTGCCCACTGCTGCACTGTGGGAGCCCCTTTCTGGGCTGGCCAAGGCCAGAGCCGGCTCCCTCAGCTTGCAGGGAGGTGTGGAGGGAGAGGCGCGAGCGGGAACCGGGGCTGTGCGGGCGCTTGCGGGCCAGCTGGAGTTCCGGGTGGGCGTGGGCTTGGCGGGCCCCGCACTTGGAGCAGCCAGCCGGCCCTGCCGGCCCCGGGCAATGAGGGGCTTAGCACCCTGGCCAGCGGCTGCAGAGGGTGTACTGGTTCCCCGAGCAGTGCCAGCCCACCGGCGCCGCGCTCGATTTCTCACGGGGCCTTAGCTGCCTTCCCCCGGAGCAGGGCTCCAGACCTGCAGCCCGCCATGCCTGAGCCTCCCACCTCCTCCGTGGGCTCCTGTGCGGCCCGAGCCTCCTCTACGAGCACCACCCCCTGCTCCACGGTGCCCAGTCCCATCGACCACCCAAGGGCTGAGGAGTGTGGGCACACGGTGCGGGACTGGCAGGCAGCTCCACCTGCAGCCCCGGTGCGGGATCCACTGGGTGAAGCCAGCTGGGCTCCTGAGTCTGGTGGAGACGTGGAGAACCTTTACATCTAGCTCAGGGATTGTAAATACACCAATCAGCACCCTGTGTCTAGCTCAGGGTCTGTGAATGCACCAATCGACACTCTGTATCTAGCTACTCTGGTGGGGCCTTGGAGAACCTTTATGTCTAGCTCAGGGATTGTAAATACACCAATCGGCACTCTGTATCTAGCTCAAGGTTTTTAAACACACCAGTCAGCACCCTGTGTCTAGCTCGGGGTTTGTGAGTGCACCAATCAACACTCTGTATCTAGCTACTCTGGTGGGACCTTGGAGAACCTTTATGTCTAGCTCAGGGATTGTAAATACACCAATTGGCACTCTGTATCTAGCTCAAGGTTTGTAAACACACCAATCAGCACCCTGTATCTAGCTCAGGGTTTGTGAGTGCACCAATCGACACTCTGTATCTAGCTGCTCTGGTGGGCCCTTGGAGAACCTTTGTGCCCATACTCTGTATCTAACTAATCTGATGGGGACATGGAGAACCTTTGTATCTAGTTCAGGGATTGTAAACTCACCAATCAGCGCCCTGTCAAAACAGGCCACTGGGCCCTACCAATCAGCAGGATGTGGGTGGGGCCAGATAAGAGAATAAAAGCAGGCTGCCCTAGTCGGCAGTGGCAACCTGCTCAGGTCCCCTTCCACACTGTGGAGGCTTTGTTCTTTTGCTCTTTGCAATAAATCTTGCTGCTGCTCACTCTTTGGGTTCACACTGCTTGTATGAGCTCTAACACTCACCGCAAAGATCTGCAGCTTCACTCCTTAAGCCAGCGAGACTGCAAGCCCACCGGGAGGAATGAACAACTCCAGACGTGCTGCCGGAAGAGCTGTAACACAGCAAAGGTCTGCAGCTTCACTCCTGAGCCAGTGAGACCACGAACCCACCAGAAGGAAGAAACTCCGAACACATCCGAACATCAGAAGGAACAAACTCCAGACGCGCCACCTGAAGAGCTGTAACACTCACCGCGAGGGTTCGCGGCTTCAGTCTTGAAGTCAGTGAGACCAAGAACCCACCAATTCCGGACACAGTAAGAGAACTATTAGTCCCTGAGAAGTCAATTTGAAGGTGAACCAGAAATAGGCATTGGACAGATCATTAACATTCTGATCGGTGTTCATCAAGTCAAACTCAAAAAGCCCAGGCACCTGGAGATTACCCAATTTGTATCCTTTGATATCACCAGTGTTGAGAATTTACTCTGAGCAGAAACCACATATGCTACGTTTTAGAGGACATAAGACAGGGGTAAGTACCCTACAGGAATAAAAATGTTTAAGGAACATGGGTTTAAAAGAGAAGCCTCGGCTGGGCGCTGTGGCTCATGCCTGTAATCTCAGCACTTTGGGAGGCTGAGGCGGGCGGATCACGAGGTCAGGAGATCCAGACCATTCTGGCTAACACGGTGAAACCCCATCTCTACTAAAATACAAAAAAATTTAGCCGGGCATGGTGGCGGGCGCCTGTAGTCTCAGCTACTATGGAGGCTGAGGCGGAAAAATGGCGTGAACCCGGGAGGTGGAGGTTGCAGTGAGCCGGGATCGCGCCATTGCACTCCAGCCTGGGCGAGAGAGCGAGACTGTGTCTCAAAGAAAAAAAAAAAAAAAGAGAGAAGCCTCAATTCTCCAATGGTAATGGCATAAAGTTACCTAAAAGTGGACATTCAGATCAGGGCTTCTTCCTCAAAGAGGCTTTAAGGACTACACATACTATGGGTTTTGTTGTTCAGATAAACAGACTGTCAATTCTAGGGGAAAAGGCTAAATTTACCTTGTTGAACGAGGCAGATCGAATATTGGAACAGTCTCTTTTAAGATTACTTGAACAGGACTTATGGACATTTCTGAGTGAGTGCAGAGGGTTTTGATTATTTCTAAAAGAAAAGAGAAAACTTTTTATTATCTCTTAACAGAAGTAGGGAATAATGTTGATTGGCTCTTGGACCAAAGCTATGCTGCTTTAACCTACTCAGCTTAAAGCTATTTCATTTTGACTTGTAATCCCTGATAAGATTTAAAAAGGGCAGGTTTTTCAAGGTCCATGATTTTAAAGATTAAGGTTTCATAATACTATGTCCTTGATGCTCACCAGTAGAAGCAGTTCTACAGTTTTGAGCATACACATTTAGTCAAACCAAGAAGTATAATAATTTAAATTATGGGGTTTGGCTGGGTGCGGTGGCTCACACCTGTAATCCCAGCACTTTGGGAGGCTGAGGCAGGTGGATCACGAGGTCGGGAGATCGAGACCATCCTGGCTAACACGGTGAAACCCCGTCTCTACTAAATACACAAAAAATTAGCCGGGCATGGTGGCGGGCGCCTGTATTTCCAGCTACTCGGGAGGCTGAGGCAGGAGAATGGTGTGAACCTGGGAGGCAGAGGTTGCAGTGAGCTGAGATCGTGCCACTGCACTCCAGCCTGGGCGACAGAGCGAGACTCCATCTAAATTAAATAAATAAAAATAAAAAAATTATGGAGTTTAACCATGTTTAGTGATCAAATTAACTGGAAAACAATTTAATCTCTCATTCATTTTGTGTTATGGGGACTCAACTTCTAGCAAATCCTAATACTCTCTTGTGCATTAAGAATAAAGATTGTTGGCTGGGCACGGTGGCTCAGGCCTGTAATCCCAGCACTTTGGGAGGCCAAGGTGGGCGGATCATGAGGTCAGGAGTTTGAGACCAGCCTGACCAACATGGTGAAAACCCGTTTTTACTAAAAATACAAAAATTAGCTGGGCGTGGTGGTGCGTGCCTGTAATCCCAGGTACTCAGGAGGCTGAGACAGGAGAATTACTTGAACCCGGGAGGCAGAGGTTGCAGTGAGCCGAGATCATGCCACTGCACTCCAGCCTGGGCAACAGAGCGAGACTCTGTCTCAAAAAAAAATAAAAAATAAAAAAAAAGAAATAATGAAGAGTCTAAGTAGGCTGTGTATCCTAGGAGGAAAAACCATGGGCTATGCTGTCTTAGTACATTCCATTCCATTCCGTTTTATTTCATTAACATTTATTAAGCACATGATAAAAGCATCATACCTACTGTTGTTATATGCCAGTGGCCAGTTGTTTTATTGCTAATCCAAAACAATCCTGTGAGAAAGTAGGGGTGTTACTATTACTATTTTACATATGAGAAATCTGATGGTTAGGTTACCAGCTCAAGGAAATGCAGGTTGTAAAATGACTGAACCAGAAATTTAACAAAGGTCTCTCTGACTCCAGATTCCATGATTAAACCTCCAGACCTTCTTCATACCTATCTTACATTCCTTGCTGATCTATTATAGGTTAGTGTCAGAATTGCCATAAGTTTATTTTGAGTAGTGCATTTTTATACCAGGTAAGTAATTTACCAAGAAATTATCACTATCCATTTTAGGCCTCAAGTAGGGTACATATTTTGTCTTCAGTATCCTAGTGGTGGGGTTATGGGACAAACCCATATCAACCAAATCACCAAGCATTATACAGCCGCCTGTCCCCTGGGGTGGGAAAAACGAATTGTTTGGAATCAACCTGTGGACAGGGTGAAATATTGGCAAAAAGGTCTCTTCCCATTATTATTTACTCTGACTTTTGTGTGCCTTTCTGACTATATTCTCAAGTCCACCAGAGTTTCTGATCTGCAAAAGAATCACCAGCTGTAACAATTCTTATTAATGTATCAGTGACTAAGTGCATCACTAGTGTTTTGTCTTCTTTAAAAAAAAAAAAATGATGGCAGGCACGGTGGCTCATGCCTGTAATCTTAGCACTTTGGGAGGCCAACGTGGGAGGATCACTTGAGTTAAGAAGTTCAAGACCACCCTGAGCAACATAGTGAGACCTCGTCTCTACAAAAAATTAAAAAATTAGCTGGATATGGTGCACACCTGTAGTCCCAGCTACTCGGGAGGCTGAGGTGGGAGGATCTTTTGAATCTTGGAGGCTGAGGCTGCAGTGACATGTGATCATGTCACTGCACTCTAGCGTGTCACTCAAAAAAAGAAAAAAAAAGAGAAATGAGAAGATAATGGTTAACACAGAGAAAGCAATCCTTAGCAGCATAGATCTTGACAAAGATTATTTGCTTGATCAAATTTTAGTCAGGCTCCTGAAACTTCTCCTAGGCCCATCTGTGCACTTCCTTATAAAATCCAGTTTTAGCATGAAGCCTGCTAACTTTAGCATGAATCTCCCATCCTCCATGTCTGACCACCCTCCATGCCTAGATGGGTTCTTCATCCTCCACCGTCTTTCAGGTGATGTCTGATCACCCCGGCCTGCCTCAGCAAAATGCTGTTAGGTTAGTTTGGTCAGAATCTCCCCTTAGCCCTGATATTCCTCTTAGTAATTTTTTTATCCTCCAACCTCCAGTCTTCTTGGCTATAAATTCCTACTTCCTCATGCTGTATTTAGAATTGAGCATTGGCCGGGTGCAGTGGCTCACGCCTGTAATCCCAGCACTTTGGGAGGCCGAGGTGGGTGGATCACCTGAGGCTGGGAGTTCAAGACCTGCCTGACCAACATGGAGAAACCCCATCTCTACTAAAAATACAAAATTAGCTGGGCATGGTGGCTTATGCCTGTAATCCCAGCTACTCAGGAAGCTGAGGCAGGAGAATTGCTTGAACCTGGGAGGCGGAGGTTGTAGTGAGCTGGGATCGCTCCATTGCACTCCAGCCTGGGCAACAAGAGCGAAACTCCATCTCAAAAAAAAAAAAAAAAAAAAGAATTGAGCATCGTTCTATACTGAGTTCTGTACTTTTTCCAGATTGCAATAGTCCTGAATAAAATCTCTTTTTATTATTTTACTTTTTAGCTCTGGTTTTCTTTGACAATCTTTATGCATTTATTAGTCATCGGTATCTAACCCTTTAATATACTTGGTATTGAGCTCAACCCTGGAAAGTAGTTGAGTAAAATCCACTTTCTGCCCTTAGAGAGTTTATATTCCAATGTAGGAGACAGGTAAGTCAACACTATCACAATGCCTCATGAAAGGTGTCACTGGGATTACCCACAAAAGTCCTGTGAGAGCAAAGGGAGGTTGTTGGGAGTGGCCAGGAGTGTTCAGGGAAGAGTAGCTTTTCTCTGCCTGGCCAATCACATTCCGTAAGGCTCACATTCGAACTGCAAGATGTGAGGGTAAACAGCTCTCCCAGCTTTCAACGATGTTTGGCAGCCTCAGTTCAAGCAGGTTGGTGAATCAGAATTTCTAAGTAATCTTTAAGGTGTTGTATGTCTTTTGGGGCAGGACTGGGGATGAAGAGAGTTGTTCTAAATGTCCAGAGAATTATCAGTACCATAGTGGAGGTACTCAGAAGTTCCTGCTAGTCCCAGAGTTTGGCGGTAAGGGTAGAGACTTTATCTCTTTTAAAGAACTTTCTCATAAATTAGGATTTGGGGTTAAGGTGAACCTAATTCTGGCTTCTAAATGTCCATGTTAAGGACTTGTATGGGATTTGGGGAAAATGGGAATAGCTTTTGTCATCAGTTCTACCCTTTGTGAGGCACCCATTTCTTGTGGCTCAGGCAATCTACACATTCTGGTAGTGTTTATTTTTAATTATTTTCATGGTGTTTCTTTTATTTATTTAGTCGATGGCTTTTAATTTCTTCTTCTTTCTTTTCTTTTTTTTTTTTTTTTTGAGACGTTTTCTTGCTCTGTTGCCCGGCTGGAGTGCAGTGGCGCAATCTCGGCTCACTGCAAACTCCACCTCCTGTGTTCAAGCGATTCTCCTGCCTCAGCCTCCCAAGTAGCTGGGACTACAGGTGCATGCCACCACGCCCAGCTAATTTTTGTAGTTTTTTAGTAGATACAGGGTTTCACCATGTTGGCCAGGATGGTCTCAATCTCTTGACCTTGTGATGATGGCTTTTAATTTCTTTGAATATAGTTAGAAAGCCTTATTAATATGTAATTCCCTACATTGTGCATAGTCATCCTAAAGATCTTTAGAATGCAGAGATCCTAAAGATTCAGAACACCATCTGTGTATAAGATATTATCATTTTCAGGACCAGAATTTTAATCTGTCCCAAACATCTTGCTATTCAAGAGTCATTCCTTTGAATCAAGTTGCCCACCCACCTAGTTATTTGTCTATTACTTGTGTTATTTGGCCAAAATAATACTAGTCCATTAAGACCCACAGCTAAATAATAGCAGATTATTTTTAAAGAAATCAAAGAATTGGAGAGAGAACTCAGAGGTAGCATGTGGTGAAGCGAAAATTGGAAGAAAGAAGTCTACCAAGGGCTTCTAAAAGCATTGGCCAATGCTTCATAAGGAACACCATGAAAAAATAACCAAGATTAGGGGACAAACTTGGCCCATTTTGTGGGCAAAGGGTGAGCCTTTTAAGACTCCTATGGCAGATGATTTTATTTGGCTGCTTAGGAAGATGCTCAAGTTACAGAAAATAGCTTTTAATTAAATGATGGTATAGTCAGAAAGTCAACTGTTTTTGGTATTATATTCAGTTTTAACACTTTTTTAATATTAAAAATGAAAAAATAATGCACTTAGAATATTTATCTTTCTTAATTGTATAGATAAACTTCTCTTAGAGCAGAAATGAAAATATATTAAATTTCAAGTGCAAAAGAGTATTCACTCTCACTTTCTATCTTTGGTCAAAGCAAAAAACTCTACTGCTAGCATAATTTAGAGCAACAGTTTCCACACCTGGCTGATGATGAGAACACCATGGAGAATTTAAAGTACGCATTCCCAGGCACCTATCCTGGATCTACTGTATCACTTTCCAAGAGTGAGACCCCAGAATCTGCATTTTAAAAAGAGCTGTTGAGGTGATGTAGATATTCTGGCAGATTTGAAAACCACTGCCATAAAACAAACAGGGATTTAAAGCCCTCAATTTTATCTTAGCCTCTCACTGAATATGCTCTTGTAATGGTTTAAGGTAATAATGACCTTGTTGTAGGCTATTTCCTGTTGATTAATGACCAGCTGGAAGAAGTTGTCTCTAGGCTTTTTCAATTCAGCCTGCCAATAATTACTCAACTAAATCTGCGCCTGCAGTTCAAATGCGTAAAGTTTTCCTCTACAAGGAACACTGCACTGTTAGGTTGTCTTAATTGCATTCCTTTTCTAATTCATCTCTCAAATGCCACAGTTGCTCTAAAACAGAAAAAAGCAAACAGCAGGAGGATCAAAGTGTCTGTCTCCATTGGAACAAACTGAAGCAGAGAGGCAGGGGAGAAGATTTAGCTCTTAGGTGGATTTTGCTGAAATGTTCTATTTGTTGAGCAGTGATTTGTACCAGGTAATGTGAACTAAGTTGCCCTCAGTCTCTTTACAGATTACACCCCATTTCCTTTACTGTGCTGCTAAGTAATTCTTAGGGAATTATTCCCCCTCCAACTTCTCTCTGCTAACAAAATGATCTGCCACATATGCTTCCACTTTATGTGCTGCAGGACAGCCATGGGCTTCATAAAGCTGCCTGCCTTTCAGACTATTCAGGCTGGAACTGTAATCTTTCCACCCACCCCTTTCCCGTCAGGTAAAGAAAATGTTCATACCTCAGGTTTTGTTACCAAGCAACAGAGTTCCATTTGCCGATTGCCACCATTTCCTTCTCATAGTATTACAGGCCTTATTATTAACATTTAGTTCAGAGAAATTGCTGTCATTATGTGAAGTAACTTCCTTTAGAGGTTATTCATTAACCTTAGGTATTTTACTGTGTAATTATAATTGCCAAGTGCCGCGGGCTTGGAAAACGTTTGAACTCCTGAAGGTATCAGGGGACGGCAGAAAAGATATTATCTGATTTTTCTTCCATTTCCAGTTAAGGATTAATCTTGAAGATCCCCTATTTCCCCTGCAGAGTTATCTGCCTTCCCAAAAGGGTAAACTCTTCCCTTGCCTTAGTCCAGACTGTCCACAGTAAACTCAGAAGCAAACCATGGAGGAACTTCCCTGTTAGCGTGTGATTTTTCACAAATTCTGTAGGGCAGAGTGCAAATTGTTCCCCCTTTGTCTTAAGAAAAAATCGTGGGGATACTGAGATGACTTGGTGGTTGGTAAATGGTTGGCAGGCGCACTTGTGCATACGTGGGGCTCTGTGAAGAACTTGCACAATGCCTGGAATTGTATATTGTGCACAACCTTGTTCTGACACAACGGAAGACCTTCATCCTATTGCTCACTCGATGGCTCTCTGAGAGTAGTTTTTCACTCCCCAGTGTTGCAGGAGCCAGGTGTGCATTTTATAATACGCCTATTATACAGCCATTCTCAGTAGCCACTGCTTATACAATGACCCTTCTGATTTGTCCCACTACGGTGTGGGTGCCAATGACTTAGGTCCTCACCCAGTACAACTTCAGGTGTGCACTTCACATATATTTGCAGGCAAAAAATGCACCTCCCTCCTCTTCTTTCTTTGTTTCAAGACAAACAGAAGTAACTGGTATTTCACCCCGCCCTCCCCCCTCCAGCCCCCAACTACATGTGCCTGCAGCACAGGCGCCCTAGAAAGGGAAACCTGTTTTCCTCCTCCCAGGTTTCTGGTTTCTCCACCCAGTCTCCCCACAGTCCTCCACTCCCCGCACCCAGTCCTTCCGGCCTCTACCCAGACTCTGAGAAGTGGCCCGACATTCCAGGTAACCTGATTCCCCAGACGGGATAGGCGGCGGCCTGCTGCTGCGAAGGCGCGACCACGTGACCTTTCCTGCCTGCACCGGGGAAATGCATACCTTGTTCAGAAAACTAGGGGACAGGTGAGCCCAAGGTAGTGTTTTGAATCCGAATTAAAAACATGTATTTATTTAAAAGGTGCTTGCTTCTACATCAGACAGCTACCACTTTGATCATTCCAAATGAAAAGGCACGATTGGCCATGGGGTTTTATGGCGTGAACTGAGCTGCAAGACAAAGGAAGGACGAGCTCCAGGAGGAAAAGGCGGAGCGGGTTTTATGGGAGCTGCTGCACAAGTCTGAACGCGGAGGCTGCACACGGGGAGGGCAAAGCCGACCTGGCAGGAGCCCGAGCTGCAGGCCTCGGCTGGGAGGCCTGTCCCTCCTGTCCATTTCCCTGGCTCTCGCGGTCCCTCGTTTGTTCCTGACAGATTTCTTCTTTGATCTATGAAATGGGGAAAGTGGGGGACACTTTGATATACTTTAAGGGTGCAAGAATTTGCTGCTTTCTGCCCAAATAAAGGGCTTGTAGGGAGTTTCTTTGAGAACTGGAACATGCTGTCACATGTAATCTAAGGAGCTCAGTCTCCTCTTCCAGTGTCCATTAATCAATCAACCAACACTTTTAAAGCATCTAGTATGGATTCTGTGAACTGTGGGGAAGTAAGGGCATGGTGTCTGCTTTTAAGGTATTTATGGGTTATCTGGGGAGATGGATATATGAGTGTAAATCATGACAGTAGTTAGCATGTATTGGGGATGCATTGAGTACTTCCCGTGTGCCAGGCGCTATTCCTCCTAACAACCCCATCGGGTAGGTACTATATTATCATCTCCATTTCACAGACGTTTTAGAGAGGTCACTCTCCCCAGGTCACATAGTGTGCAGCAGTCAGGTTATGATGCAGATCTGTCAGACTCCAGAGGAACTAGCAGCCTGTGCATGCCCCAATCAGGTTCTATTCAGTGAAGGTGAGCGGCCGGTTTCATTCTGCCTCAGTTCTCCTTGCCCTCTCTCTGAGAAGCAGGGATACTGTCGAGGGTCACATGTGAGAACTTTCATCAGCCACCGTTGCCCCCAGGTACCCTACAGAAGTTCTGTTTCTTCCCCTTCCTCTGTTCTGTCCTCAACAACGCGTCCCATTTAATTTCTCCTTAGACAATGTTTATCTTATGGCATACACTTTGTCCTCTCCTTTGTGGTTTTATAATCCAAGTGGAGAGAAGAGACCTAATTTGAAACAGATAAATATCAAAGCAGAACTTCACCTTGTTGAAATCGGTCTTGATCTTCTCTGAAATCCTTTCTTGAATGATTCACTGAAGAAAGTGTCTTCAATGATGCATTCATCCTCTGATTTACATAGAGTAGTGACTTTCCTTACATGCACTCAGGTAGAATCAAGGTTTTCCCAGTACCCTTTGGCGGGTCTGACGGCATAGGCATCTTCAGCTCAACTTGCCACATATGGTTGTTGAACTCCCTCATGATGACTAAAGAACCAAACTTGCCTGGTTTTTCCAGGCAAGGCAACATTTTGATATTTTTTAATAGTGTGAACACCTGCCAATAGGATTTTATGAGTATCATGAGGAGACGCATCCTCTGACCTGGCATATAATCTCACTTCTCTGGATGCTGGGCTAATTACATCAGCTCTGCTGGGCATGGGTCTAAATTGGAAATGTTCTGGTGTTTGAAAAATTCCAGATTGATAGGACTTAACCCCAAGATGCCTTATGATGTATCCCTAGTTACCCTAGTTGGCAGAAATTGAAAAGGCCTGGAAATCCCTATTTACTATAAGTCCCTCTTCTCTTAACTGGAAAGATGGGCATTGGAAGACCTGCTACTAAGTTTTACTTTGATTGAGCACCTCTCTTGGCATCATTTATTACTAAAAATAATGGAAAAGACAGAGTAGGTATTGGGAAGCCTGTTTTCTAGTTCTAGGCCTGCTACTAACCAGCCTTGGACCAATTATACCCACTTCCACCCATGTGAGCCTCAGTTTCCTCACCTATAAGGAAATAAAATAAGATTTGGACCAGACCTGTGGTTTTAAAATCAGAGTACCCTGCTGTTTAAAAATCTTTTACATCTGGAGTTTTGTGTAAGGTTTTAGTTTACCGTTCACTGATAAACACTGTCATAAAGCCCCTGCTCTAGAGGCTTGCTGAGGTCCTGTTCCTCTTCAGCTTGAAAGATCTGCAATTCTATTAACACAGTTGGTGATAGCCATGTGCCTTGGGAATCACAGTTGTTTCATTTGGCTAGATTATTAATTGCAAGAGGAAAAGGAGTGGAAGACAAGATTGGAAATGAAATTTAAGTCCAGATTTGGGATTGCTATGGTGCTGTGAGACCAGGAATCTGGGCATTGTTTCATTGGAATTTGGGAGCCACCAATGATTTTTGAGAGCACAATTTTGTCAGTTATGTTTTACATGCAGCTGTGAGTACAGGGACCTGAGAAATAGTGGCTGAAGTACAGATGAGTTATTCTCATGTACAAGACTCTGGAGTTGGGCAGTTCAGAGCAGGTGTGTCAGCTCCATGCAGTCATGCAGGGATCCAGGCTTCTCCTATTTTTCTGCTTTTCTGTTCTAGTGGAACAGGCTTTAATCTTCAGTTACCTCATGGTCTGAAATGACTGCTAGACCGACCCACCATGCTTGCATTGCAGGATAGAAGAAGGAGGAAGAAGGCTGGGCGTGGTGGCGCATGCCTGTAGTCCCAGCTACTCAGGAGGCTGAGGCAGGAGAATCGCTTGAACCTGGGAGGCAGAGGTTGCGATGAGCTGAGATTGCACCATTGCACTCCAACCTGGGCAACAAGAGTGAAATTTCATCTCAAAATAAAAAAGTTATCATTATTATTATTTTTACATTTCATTGGCCAGAATGTGAGTCACAATATAGATGTTATTATTTATTTTATTTATTTTTTGAGACAGAGTCTCGCTCTGTCGCCCAGGCTGGAGTGCAATGGCACAATCTTGGCTCACTGCAACCTCTGCCTCCCAGGTTCAAGTGATTCTCCTGCCTCAGCCTCCCGAGTAGCTGGGATTACAGGCATGTGCCACCATGCCCAGCTAATTTTTGTATTTTTAGTAGAGACGAGGTTTCACCATGTTGGCCAGCCTGGTCTAGAACTCCTGACCTCAGGTGATCCACCCACCTCGGCCTCCCAAAGTGCCGGGATTACAGATGTGAGCCACCGCACCTGGCCAATATAGACTTTATTATGAGCAGCAGTGTGACTCAGTTGAAAGTAAGAGTTCTGTTCTGGGGTCTCCCATACAGGTGTGAAATGACTGGAACTCAGCTCTGGATTCATTTATTCAGTGGCAGTAGATGGAAAACTATGGTCTACCTGGAGGGAATGAGGGCCTGAAATGGAGTGACCATGGGAACATGGGTAGGTTACAGAAGGGAAAGCCAATGCAGAGGAGGGCCGACAGGATTCTCCAGGTGTGATGGGATTTGCCAGCTGGCGTGAGGGAGTGGGAGGATACAAAAATCACACCTAGCTTGGGAACCATGTGAAGAGGATGCTGGTGATGCCATTGACTAAAGTAAGGACGTTGGAGTTTTAGGAAAGAAGGTAATGAATTAGGTTTTGGACATGTTGAGTTTGTCCAACAAACTGCAGTTTATTTGCACCAGGACTGGAGCTTGGGGAAGTTTGTATTGTACATTTCTAAGTAAATATAAAGTTGACCTTTTTTTAATCTTAATGTGTCAGATGCTTTATTGGGCTTCATAAGTTGTTACTTAGGGGACTCTGTTAATCATAATGGAGTAAGGCAATAGGTTTACCTTTTCTCTTCTCTGCTGGACCCAAACTCCAGAGAAATTCTTTCCCACCATTGGGCTTAAGGATCCTGAGAGTCATGACAAAGATGATGTTCCAGGAAAATGCCTATTTCTTAAAAGGACTTTTGCCCAGAATACCTATGTGTTCTTCCACCCCAATGAGCTCAAATGTGAACAAAGCAGAAAGCTCTTCAATTGTAGTCCAGAGGCATTTCTTAGTAGCATCCCTTATTTCCTTTTTGCTCTGAGCCTCAACCTGGCTCCACTTGATCTTTCCTGTCTTGGACCCATTGTTTGAGTGCAACAGACTAAGTGAGGGCTGCCCCATGTATTAAAGAGGGATGTAAGTAGAGAGTCATAGTCAGCATCCCTAGATCCAGGAGAAAAGCTTATAATGGAAATATGGAAGTGAGGGCGAAATTGGATGGGGCTTGGGGACACATAGCAAGGTTAATAGTAATGGTGGTCAAGAGACTAAGAATTAAGGCAAGGGCTCTTGAGCTCTGGCAGCAGACTTTAAGTCCATGAACATGGGGCATTATGGAGAAAGCTTCTAGTGTATCTTGCCTAGGTAAAAGCAGCTCCTTAAGTGAGAAAATCTGGGTCAGATAATCCCAAGGAAAGGCCTCAAAAAAGACATGTTCAGCAAGAGAAGAGAGAGTAGTCTCTGCCCAGTCTGTGTGTAATGTATAGTGTTAGTTACTAGTATGCCTAGATAATAACACTATAGATCCTAGATACTAACACTATAGATCCAATGTAGGTTGGATAGCCTTTTCCTTCAGAGTTTTGAAGGCATTCAAATTTTGCTTGCCTGATGTTGTTCACTTGCCTGATGGCTCCAGGTATTGCTGCTGAGGGGTGGGATAGCAATCTGACTACTTGTCCTTTATTTGTGGCCTTTTTTCTCTTTCAGAAGCTTCAGGACCATCTCAATTTGACATGGAAGTGCTTTGCTGTAAATCTTTTATTATTAATTATACTTTCCACCTAATGGACCCTCACTCATATCTCTTAGGTATGGGGAACTTTCTTTTTTTTTTTTTTTGAGACAGAGTCTTGCTCTGTCGCCCAGGCTGGAGTGCAATGGTGTGATCTCGGTTCACTGCAACTTCTGCCTCCTGGGTTCAAGCAATTCTGCCTCAGCCTCCCAAGTAGCTGGGATTATAGGCGTGTGCCACCATATCCAGCAAATTTTTGTATTTTTCGTAGAGACAGGGTTTTACCATGTTGGCCAGGCTGGTCTCGAACTTCTGACCTCAGGTGATCCGCCTGCCTCGGCCTCCCAGAGTGCTGGGATTACAGGCATGAGCCACTGTGCCTGGCCTGATGGGGAATTTTCTCACATTATTTCTTTGATAATTTCTTCCATGATATCGTCTTGTCTCTCTTTCTGGGAATCCTGTTAGTCACATGCTGCATCTCCTAGACATTTTTTTTCTCCAAATTTTCATCCCTTTTCCTTTTATTCTGAGGATCTTAGTATTGCCTTCTCTACAAGGCAATTAATTTTTTTAAGTTGCCTTATAAATGCAATTTTTCCCCCTATTGTTATCAGAAGGATGGCTATGGTCCCCCACGAGTGGAGATGGGAATTGGAAAGTTTGATTTGGAAGCATTCTGAATTTTCCCCTCACTTGTAGCTAGTCATCACCCACATGGTTCTAGTTTTCCATGTGATTTGACACAACTGAAGTTCAGTGGCTCCTTGGATTGCTGAAATGAAATGGAGGCCTTCTTTGCAACCTGAGCTCTTCTAGCTTTCTGTTTCTCTGTGTCTTAGAACAGAAGTTCATGTTTTGGGTCAGTAACGTAAGTAAGAAATTGAAGAAGTAGATGATTACAGATGAATAACCTGTTGTTAGTAGTGTACATAGGGTGGTTTTAGATCTATGTAGATCATGATGATTTGGTTGTGTGGCTTCGGCAGCCAACCACCTAAATTACTTGAATGAAGCTTCTTTCCTGAAAGGAGCTTGGATTCATCTGAATTTCAGAGTACTTTCATTTGAATATCCTGTCAGCATAATTCAAATTTTAAAATGCTTGCTTGGGTATTGTATTTTTTAAATAGAATTTTAGCATTTAACAACATAAACCAAAATAATCTTCTCCTTCCACCTCTCCACTGAACCTGTAGAGAGTCAAGGCCTTGTCTGAGTCCTGTGTTCTTGCCCTCCCTGTGGCTGCTGGTTCTAACCCAACTCCAGCCCCTTAGCAAGTGCTCTCCTCCTTTGAGCCTGTGCTGCTATTACACACCAGGCTCGCCCATTTCCTAGGGTGTCTCTTGCTGCCTTCCATCCCCCTCCACTTCACCCTAACCCTCTTCCTCTTTCTCGCACTCTCTCATTTGGTGTTTCTCAGTGGGGTTTGTGGATGTCCCGCATCAGAACCACCTGGGGTCTGGCCAGGCCGACTGGATCTGAACCTCTGGGGAAGGGGTGGGAGCTGCAGAGGGGTCTGCTTGTTTTTCAAGCCCTCCTGGAGATTCTCTCACTCACCAGAGTTCGAGAGGCACTGCTCTAATTTTTTTTTTCTTCTTTTAGAGGCTGGGTCTCACTATGTTGCTTAGGCTGGTCTTGAACTCCTGGCCTCAAGCTATTGTCCGGCCTCAGTCTCTGAGTGGTTGGGATTACAGGCAGAACAACTGTGCCCGGCTCACACTGCTCTAATTCCTGATACCCACCCAGCTAAGTTCCTGATTCTGCTTTACACCCTTTGCCCTTTCTCTTAGGGAGTTCATACTCTCCAGCAGGCTTTGTTCTTCTGCTACCCAGAGGCCCCCCTCCAGCTCCCACCTCTTATCTAGCATCCAGCCTTCTATTTGCAGTTATTCCCAGGGAATCTCCTGCATGCTGGGTGTGACCACCCACACTTGTTATCTCTTGGAACAACATCCCCAGGAGGTAGGTATTTTTCTACCAGGTTATTTTGTAAATGAGGACATAGAGACTAAGAGGGATATATGTATGGTGATATTTGCTTTGTTAGAGGGAATAATAATAAATGTACATTGAATACTTGGATGAGAGAATGATTCACCTTGAATATACTATCTTTGTAGACTTGATATGAAACTTGGGTTTGTTGTTCTTTCTTACCTTACTTCTACTAGAACCACTGGGAGGCAGGAGAGGGGGAGAGAGATGAAAAATGCTGTGCAAAAGTTCTGCATTAACAATGAGAATAAAAAACCTGTGGGAACCTCCCTCAAAAATGACAGGGCTAACCAGGAGTGCCCTAACTGCAACTTTGCCCAATAGCATTTTTTTTTTTTTTTTGAATTGTGTGGTGTTCATTGACTGTTGATTATTACAGAACTGGGTCAGTTGGAGGTCAGGGAGGCAGGGAAGGGGTAAGCTGTGGGCTGAGAGATGAAACAAGCGGTTCTACCAATCCATGTGAAACCTTTAGGGAGAATGTAGGGCTTTAAAAAACACATTTGGGAAATTTTCTTTATAAAATTATCAGAAGAGTAGATCACTGCCCTGTTTACACTTTGCATATGTAACAATACAAATGTAGAAAAATAACCCATTATGAGAAAGCAGTGAAAATAATTGCACATTAAGAGAGTTAGGTCACTGCTGGCCAGATCTGGCTATGATTTGCATCAGTTTTAGTTTTTCCGAAAGGAATGTTTGATCCAACAGAAAATGGGCTTTGAGTGTGCCGGAGCTCCTCTTTCTTCTCTTGCCCCCTCCTCTTCCCAGGTTGACGATGGATCCCCCAAGGCACTTGTTGCTTCCTCCAAAGGAGCTCCCCATTACAGCTGGAAGAGAGGCTTGTTTGTCCAGCTGTCTAACCTTTAGTTTTATCTGCCTCTTGTTGACCTCTTAGTTTTATAATGAGTCAGTTTATTTGCTTGTACAAATTGAGTTTTCTTAGAAATATAACAGTTAGAAAGAGGCCAATGTTTTGTTTCCCCTTATGAAGGAGAAGTAGCTATGGGACCGGGCACGGCTGAGGCTGTTCATTCCATGACAGTCCCTGTTGTTGGTTTATTTTAGTACCACGTAGTGAAGCCTTGTGGGCAGAGAAATATTGTCTCCCTTGTCGGAGGTAGAAATATCTGCAGGGTTTACAAGCTAATTACTTCTCGATTCCCTGGGAGTTCTAAGAATTTGCTTAGCAACTGGCCTGACCAGTCTCCCCCTAGCTGCCCCCCAACATGACTACACTTACTGGTGGGGCTGATGGAGCAGTTTTCGAACTAAACAAGGATTAAGCATTTTGTGAAAATGGTGCCAGTCTTTTCCTCGATGGGACCTGAGCCTGTAACCTAGTCCAACAAAACGAGGGAGAACAAGCCAAAAAAAACCTTTTTAAGAAACAACACAGGCAGTAGGAAATCATACTGGTCAGGGCTTGTTTTCCTGGCGTGGGGCCTCATTCCAACCTGTTGCAATCAGCTCTAGAGTGTCTATAGGGACACCCTGGTGCAGGGGCCCCGCGGACGAAAGGAACTTTTACATTTCTGTTTGACTGGGCTGCTTGCCAGGGACTAAGTTCAAAGTGCAGTTTCCAGTAATTTGCTGAGACTTCTCTGTGGGTTTGATAGGCCAGGACAGAAGCCTGCAAGCCGAAGTAATATTTCCTGATTTCTGTCATTCCTTAGGAAGAGAAGGAAGGTTGTTGAGGGACTAGGGATTGGAGACTTTTGTTGGCTCTGAGAGCAGATTGGACCCCCACTTCCCCCTGTCGACCCCAGCCCCTTCTCCTCAATCCCGTCTAGGGCCATTGGCAGCCTGGCACTAGATGGAATCACACGGGCTCCCTCTCAGAGCAAACGTGAGGTATGCATTCCATGAGCCAGCGAAAGCCTGCATTGATTTACTGCATGCTAGCATTATTTGGAGCTATAAAGTTGTCGAGTAATGGCAATATGTTCTTGTTTTCTCATATCTGTAGGATGAAAGTGAACATTTTTATAATCCTTCTCTCCTCACCACATTTAGTTCCTGGTGTTAAACATGTGGGCTTGATTAAAGGGGAAAAAGAACTACAAAAAGTTAGATTTTTACATTCTACTTACAATGCCTCGTTCCCTCAACCATCCCCTTCCCAGAACACTGATGGCAAGGCCCACATTCTTGTCATTTCCTCTTTGTCTCTCCCCTTCTCCCTGCCCTGTGTCTATCAGAGGACTCGATGCATAATAATTCAAAATGAATCTTTATTAAATGAAGGGGTAGGTAGTGGTGGAATCTCACTTCAAAGAAGGGTTGGGTAGAATGATATCGTTTCTATGTCTTGTAGAGGCTCACAGGAATAGTGCTTTATTGATTTTGATTACAACTGCTTTTCTACAGCAAGAAATTGTGTTGCAAAAATGTTTGCTGTGGTCCCCATATCAGTCACTCTTTACATGGAAAGGACTCAGTTGAGCATGAAAGACATTAGGAATTGGGGAGAGAACAGAGAGGTAGTGGAGCACAGCTGAACTCTCCAAGATTCTTTAGCCCTGTCATCAAGTTGCAGTCACCTTTTATTATGATCACTCACTACCTCAAACATCTGTATACCCAAACCAAAGCGAACCCCAGGAATACACAAAGAGGGTGGCGTAAAAGGGGTAAATAGCCTGTAGGAGTTACTTCCTTCTTCCCCGACAAAGTTCCTTGACTTACTTCCTTAGTTCTCCTGCAATATACTTTTCATTCGCTAATGTGCCTCTGAAAGACTGACTATATGTGCTGCTTTTCCTCTAGCCTGGAAACCGAATTATAGCAATTTAACATTATAACATAATTCTACTGCAATAAAGCAATTTGGGGCTGGTGGTAGTGATGGAGTGGATGTTGGCGGCAGTGGGAGCAGATAATTTATTAGAAGGGAATTTTTCTGCATCTGTTTAAGAAATGCCAGGATAAAGCCATGTTAGTATGAAATCTTATTTAAATATTTTTATTTGAGGATTGGAACCATGTGAAACCATCTATATATGTATCTATGTGATGCCAAAAGAACTAGTTAAAGGTTTTAAAAAAGGAGACTTTTTCATTATTTGAACTTGTATTACACAAATAATGGTTTATGTACTTAATTGGCTTTTAAAAAACCTACATGAATGAATTGACTATTTGCTTTTTACAATGTGAAGTTAAAAAACGAGTCTCAGCTAGGTGCAGAGTGAGCCTGTAGTCCCAGCTACTTGGGAGGCTGAAACAGGAGGATTACTGGAGGCTAGGAGTTTGAGGCTGCTGTGATCGTTCCTATGAATAGCTACTGCATGCCAGCTTGGGCAATATAGCGAGACCCTGTCTAAAAAAAGTCTCAAATATTTATTAATCTTTAGCTATGAAAAAAAAAACTGTGACAAATTGTCTATAAAACCAAGCACCTAGCTGACTCTGTAGGTAGGTTTCAGGGAAAAGGAGAGCAAAGAAAGATGAATTTAAAAATTATACTTGGCCGCTGATGGTCCACACCATGGTGTAATGAAATTGGGTAATTTAGATTCTTGAGTAAAGACAATTTTCTCATCATCAGACAGGTCTCTTGGGGAGGGACATGGATTTCCCAACATATATCTGACTACTACACATCTCTGTTCAAAAGAATACAGACATCTATCTGCAAAAGATCGTGGCCTTAAAATTGGTTTAAAGCATGTATTCCTGCCAGTTCCTGTATGTGCTCGTGATTGGGGGATAAGATTAACTGCATCCTGCCTCCTATATCTATAATGTTAGGCATTTGACATTTATGGAGATAACATTGGCAGCTTCATCTGTTCATAAGGCATCCTAAAGGTCCATCATATTATAATTTGCAATATCCATGGCACCCAAAACTCTGAAATTTCATCTTGTGTGTGGCAGCAAGCCCTTGTGCAGTGAATAAACTACCCAGCCACCTTAGTGGTCACACCTCAGCACGGCTGTTGTTCTTCACACATCCTGATAGATGCAGCCAGTACTCTGCTGGCGTGATCAACATTTGGTTCCTTTGTGAAAAGTGACCTCTAAACAAAGTCACTTGAGACTTTCTTCGATGGAAATGACAAATGAAGGCTGAAGATATGAAAGTTCTTAGTGAGAAAATATTTTTACACACTTTTAAGTTCTGTATTTTAAATTTCATTAACTTATTAACAGGCCTAAGGCTGGGCACAGTGGCTCACACCTGTAATCCCAGTGCTTTGGGAGGCCAAAGTGGGAGGATCGCTTGAGCCCAGGAGGTTGAGACCAGCTTGGGCAACATAGTGAGACCCTCTCTCTACAAAAAATAAGATGTAGCCAGGCATGGTGGCGAGTGCCTGTAGTTTCAGCTACTTGAGAGGCTGAGGTGGGAGGATTGCTTGAGCCTAGAGTTCAAGGTTGCAGTGAGCTATGATTGCATGACTGCTGCACTCCAGCCTGGGTAACAGAGTGAGACTCTGTCTCTAAAAAAAAAACAACAAAAAACAAAAACCTACAGGGTCACTTACACCTAGACTTTTCAAATATACTTTCCTATAAGGAAGAGGATGTTATGTGATAGTGATATTTGAGAATTTGAAAATTTTTATGTTACATCAACTGCTTGGGGTCATACAGTTTTTCTTTTTTGTTATGCTTAGGATATCATGGACCATATTTTTGAAACTATCATGTTGTAAAAAAATTAATAAATATTTTGACTTTTTTTGGGTAAGGACTATCACAGACCTTTAACATTTAAATGATCAGTATTGAAGTGAGTGACATAAACAGTATATTTACAGTAGCACAAAGCTATATGCAGCGGGTAGTAAATGAATGGGTATGTCTTGATTAGAAAAACTCAGAAATGAAAAGCATTAGGAGCCAATTATTCATATTACTAAAGCATTTTCTCTCTGTAGCAGAGGGCTGGCTGCAGGTTGTGTTTCAGGTATGGGTGGCATTTCTTTGGTTCTTTGTTCTGCCAAATCAGTACTGACCACTCCCAAGCAGCCCTTCATTTTTACCCGATATCCAACTCTTCTTTTTCTGTTGGGCTCCTTTCTTCCGATTCAGTGATCTCAAAGCCAGGCTAACAACTGGGTGGGAAGAAGGAGGGAACCAAAATGAAATAAATGCCTTCCCTGTTTTACATACATGATCTCATTTCACCTTCATAAACCCCTCAGAAGTGAGGTACTGATAACACCCCATTTTGCAGATGAAGCTCAGGAATATTAGGTAACTTGCTCTAAGCCACACAGCAAGAATGTAGAGGGATTTACACCCTGGTTTGTGCAGCTATGAGGACGGAGCTCTTGCTCCTTCCCTGCAGCTTCCAACTAGGGGGAATTTAGCCTGTTTGTGATTTGGTGAAGGTCATTTTGTTGCCTTGTCCCTTGTCCCCTTAAGGATGGACCACATTGCTTCATTTTTAGTGACTTTCCCTGATACATTGAAAATATGTTTGAATTAAGGACTATATCTATGGCATAAAGCAAGGAACATCTGATTACTTTTTCCCTGTGACTATGAATGCTAGAGTTCAAGGATCACACAGTAAATGCACTTCCAGCAAAACTTTTTAATGACTGTCACCTTATTCTTTATTTTCAAAATAATCCTCAGATATTTTAGTCAAAAAGCTGTACATGTAGGCTGTAACTAAATTTATCACTATGCTCTTTGTGAAAATTTTTCAATTCAAAGTTTCATCCTCCTCCCCATCCTCAATAAATTTAATACGCCCATTACTTACTAACTGGGGATAGAAATAGCAAGTCATTATGATGTCTGTATTAACATCCAAAGCACACTGGGTTTCTTCCAGGATTTCCATATCTATTATTCTTAAAACATATAACTTTTAAAACGCAAATGGTTTTCCCAAGCCAATTCTCTAATCACAGACATAAATTTCACTCCATTAAGGAAAGGAAACCAGGCAGTATGACTAAAGTTAGGAATATGATCAAATTTCAAGGGAGGAAAAACAAAGATTAGGCATGGAATTCTTTCCATTGCTTTTGCTTGTGAAACATGGTTAAAATAAAACCCTGCCTTCCTGCACACAAAAAACGTGCAGACCTTTAAAGTGAGAGGTTAGATTTAGATATGGATGCTGTCATCCCCTCTCTCTGGATTGGCAGGGTATTCTGCAGAGAAGCCAGGTCTGAGTGCTGCCTCCTTGCTTTTCCTTAGAATGGGTGAAGGGGTCGGGAGACTGGTGAGAGCCAGACAGACGCCTCTCCTGTCTCTTTCTTAGGGTGGTTAGAAGTTATTCAGTTGCATTTTCTCCCATGAAATACCTGTTGCATATTTACGAGTCCTTGAAATAATGACAGTCCCCTAGAACTGGTGATAACCAGGCAGGTCTATAAACAAGGAAAGGGGATGTGATGGGAAAGTCTAACTGCGTAGGCTATGGGTGATAGATTCTGTGGTATTCTTTTGATGGCTACTCCTGAAAATACTTCAGCCTCTCAAGGGTTGTTTTTAATGTTTATCAAGATTTTTCTTTATAGGAGTCCCTTTCAACTTATTAGACTTGCTTCCTTGCTGTTTTCTAAAAATTAAATGTGATCCACTATCTTTAAGAAATGTTAACTCTTCCACTGTCTGTACTAAGAACATGAGACAAGACCATTCTCTACCCCCCCGACTTATCGACAAGCAGCAAGCACATACATTTCTTTGAGAGTGTTCAGTGAGATGCACATTCTTGATTTCATATATATATATATGTATAGAAAATGAGATTTACCTTGTAGCTGATATACATTTATGTTGAATTTGAAATAGGTCAGTATAGTTATTGAGAAGGAAGAATTTTTTCAAGTTCTCTTAGTATCATAGAAGGAAGACAAAAAAAGTTTATTTAAAAAAATCTATATTTCTGGCCAGGTGCCATGGCTCATACTTGTAATCCTAGCACTTTGGGAGGCTGAGGCGGGTGGATTGCCTGCGCTCAGGAGTTTGAGATCAGCCTGGCGAACATGGTGAAACCCCATCTCTTCTAAAATACAAAAAATTAATGGAGTGGTGGCACGTGCCTGTAGTCCCAGCTACTTGGGAGGCTGAGGCAAGAGAATCACTTGAGCCTAGGAGGTGGAGGTTGCAGTGAACTGAGATTGTGCCACTACATTCCAGCCAGGGCAACAGAGCAAGACTCTGTGTCCAGAAAGAAAAAGAAATAATAATAAAATCTGTATTTTTATTGTTGGTAGAAATGAGAATTATTAAGCCTTTTGGAAAGCAAAGTAACAATAATTATTAAAAACTGAAAATATATCCTTTCAGCCTAGCAATCTCATATTTGGAGGTCTGTATCATATTAAAAATATCTATAGTTATTACCAAGTGGCTGCCTATATTGCATTACCCTATTTTAACTCTCTGTATATGACTTACCATTATCTCCTATTTTTCATATTCTTCATTTATTCCCTCATTTGTTGATTGATTCATTCATTTATTGTCTTCCCACCAGAATGTGAGCTCTGTGAAAACAAGGACCTCATCTGTCTTATTCATCACTGGAACTCCAGCATCCAGAATAGTCCCTGGCACTGATGAGGCATTCAGTAAATATTAGTTGAATGAAAGAAATAAAAACACCCATAGATCAGGATGTATGACCAAGGATATTTATTGCAGCAGTATTATGGTGGCAAAAATCCAGAATCAAAGAGAATGTCCATTAGTGAGGGGCTGATTAGGACCTACACCACTACTGGGCTAAGCAGTGTGGCACAATGGTTAATGGTATGGCTTTAGTGTCGGATGCCTGGGCTGT
The DNA here is from genome assembly GCF_028858775.2 of Pan troglodytes. NCBI lineage: Eukaryota > Metazoa > Chordata > Mammalia > Primates > Hominidae > Pan > Pan troglodytes. The sequence goes on from NC_072401.2 coordinate 124,735,813, forward strand.
AATCCATTTCTGTGTTCATCTTAGACATACAATGAATGGTCCTGGGAAAGATGTTTAGCCCCTGTGTCTTAGTTTTCTCATCTATAAAACGAGGACAATAATGACACCAATCTCATAAGGTTTTGTGAGACTCAAATGAAATGATATAGGTAACATATGTGGGAACAGTGCCTGGCACATTGTAATTCAATAAATAATAGTTATTCTTACCTCATGAAATAGTAAAGAGAATGACTTAAAAATCACTTGGAGGCATTTTCATGGTGCATAAGTTAGTGGCCAACACACAATGTAAAGCACATGTATTGCATGTTGCTTTTGTAAATCTGACACTGATAATAAAATAATCTCATATATATGTATATGATTGCTGTGTTTATAAGAGCATAAATTTATGGAAGATATATATTAGGTATATCAATCTGGGTGTGGGAAGAGAGTTTGCAGCAAATCTCATGTCTGTTACCTTAATCTTCTCCTGTTTTGGAAAGATGAACTCAAATCTGAGGGATTATATGAACCAAAGGTGCTGTAAACATAGGCAAATGGACCACAAAATTCTTGAAAATTGGAGAGAAGGGAATATAAATACCTATATCCACAGATGATTCAGCCATAGGAGACTATATGGACCCCAAATCTAGAAAAAGTTTTAAAATACCACTTTACAGCTGGGAGAGGTGGCTCACACCTGTAATCCCAGCACTTTGGCAGGCCGAGGCCAGTGGATCACCTGAGTTCACGAGTTCGAGGCCAGCCTGGCCAACATGGTGAAACCCCATCTCTACTAAAAATACAAAAAATTAGCTGGGGGTGGTGGCAGCCACCTGTAATCCCAGCTACTCAGGAGGCTGAGGCAGGAGAATCGCTTGAACCTGGGAGGCGGAAGTTGCAGTGAGCCGAGATTGCGCCATTGCACTCCAGCCTGGACAACAAGAGTGAAACTCCATCTCAAAAAAAAATTAAAAAATATAAAATAAAATACCACTTTACTCATGTCAAAGCATCGTTCAAAAACCGCTATTCCATATCACTTATAAAGTCGAAATTCTTTAGGTTGGTCTTCAAGAGTCTCAATACCTGTGCTGACTCTCCCACAATTTCTTTAAACCAGCTCTGCCTTGGCAGTGTAGACCTCCCATTGTCAACTAAAAATCTATCTTCACCTTTGTTCATGCCTTTCTCCCTCCTTTTTTGGAATCTTACTCATCCCTTAATCCTTGGCTTAAGTCCATCTCCTCTGAAAGGATGTTTGAATCACCCTAATCTTCAGGGATTTCTTTACCTACGTGCCTGTGTTCTACTAAATATATCATTATGGATGGACGCTGTGCCTGGTCACTTAGCACTTACCATGTGCTCTCTTAAACAGCCATTCATCTCCGTATGCAAATTTTCCTCCTTTCTTCAACTGGCAGACTTCTTGAGGATGAGGCTCATGACTTTTCCTTCCTTGTATTTCCACAGCTCCCAACATGTTCCTTGGATATAGCTGGCATGCAGTGAATATTTGTTGATGGATAGATATTTATAGCTGTTTTCTTGAAAACTGTAAGTATATAGTTATCCCATGATTAATGGATGGGTTGGAGCCCTTTAGTAGAAACCAATTTATTTGCATACAAGCTTATCTATCTAGATAAGAATGCTCTGCCTAAGTATGGAAAAAACTTGAAGAGCATTTCAAATCCTCAAAAATGTGTGTGCACTCAGTGATATGAATCCACATTTGCCATAAGCAGGATGAATGAAAAATGAAACTAAATGAGATATTTACATTTTTGAGAACTGGAAACAGTGAAATATTCATAAAGTTCATAGTAGTTAATACTTACTTGACTTTTATTATAAGCTATCTAAATACTTTATATATATTAACTCATTTAATCCTTAAAAAACCTTTAATTTTTAAAAAATTTAAAAAATTAGCCCACATTCAATGACCTATCTATTTTTAAAATGTTTTTGAGATAGGGTCTCACTCTGTCACCCAGGTTGGTGTGCAGTGGCACAGTCATGACTCACTGTAGCCTTGACCTCTTGGGCCCAACCATCTTCCTACCTCAGCTTCCCAAGTAGCTGGTACCACAGGTGTATGCCACCATACCTGGCTTATTACATTTTCTTTTTTGTAGAGACTTGGCTTCCCTATGTTGCCCAGGCTGGTCTCCAAATCCTGAGCTCAACTTATCCTCCCACCTCAGCTTCCCAAAGCATAGGGATTACAGGTGTGAGCCACTGTGCCCGGCCGTAGAGACACTATTATTAGTTCCATTTCACACAGGGTGCAACACAACTGACCTAGCTCCTACTTGTACCTATGAGTTTCTTTAAGCTGTTTAATTGAAATACAAATAATCTGATGATTTTTGATTTGTAATTTAACCTATATAACTACATCTGCACAAAGGACAAAACCCATACATCCAAGTGTTTTGTAAATGAAAGACTATGATTCTGCTTAAGGTGAGATTTAAAACTAATGAACTTGGTTTAAAGAAAAATTAATAAACATCACCCCCCAAAAGTTCTCTGCAGACATCTTCTAAAGAAACTATTTACATTTGATCTGAGAATTCTGTTACTGCCTTTCTTTTAGAGTGTTTTAAAAAGTCAATCTATGCTTTTTAAAATAAATTGTCTCCATTATTAATAGTTACATCTGGTTTTAAACCAGAGACAGCTTTATTGTGCATTTCATTCAAATGATCTTGTCTGTAAGTATGATTTTACCCTCAAAGGCTGAAGACTTAGCCGTTAGCAAAAGGTGCTCCAAATAATTTTCTAATAGTCTCTAAAGAGAATTTTAAGACAAGAGTTCCAAAAATGTTGTCAACATTATGTTATCTAAATTCTGGGAAGACCAAGTGATTCTTCAAGGTCATACAGCGATTCAGGAACAAAGACAGTGTAAGAATCTAGCTAGGGCTTTTGACTCCTGTCCACTGTGTTTTCTGCTAACCAACACAACCACTAGAGGTCTCAGCGAGATACTTATGGGCTGCCCCCTAAAGGTGGTGGTAAGAGAAGAAACCCAGCGGTTTCATGGGGAGTACAGATAAGAATGTGACATTGACCTGAAGCCTCTACTGGGAGCAGCAGAGAGTGTCAAAATGTTGAGCATTGAAAGATTGACCAGTCTTCGTAGTCTTATTTAGCTGTTGTGTGTGAGAGAAGGAAGTTGTTGGATTTATATTGTGCTCCTCATTGAGAAGTAATAATGATTTCTCATGGGCCAGTCTTACGGGTTTGAATGCCCAGAAATTCTAAGTCAGGGTTTCAACCAATTTTGTGGACCCTGAACACTATAATAGCTAGCATTTAAGTGTCTACTATATGTCAGGAATTGTTTTAAGTACCTTACATACATTACTTCACTTAATCTTCATAACAACCCATTGAAGTAATGACTTTGTATCACTCCTATTTTATAGATAGGGAGGCTGAGTTACAGAGAGGTTTCACAACTTGCTTTAATTTGCTCAAGGTTATATGGCTATTAAATAGTTGAATTGGGATTCAAACCCAGGCAATTTGGCTTCAAAGCCTAATCAATTAAAAATTTATTATTAGTAATAAAAATTTCAAACATACATAAAGGTAGGAGAATAGTGCAATGGACCTCCCCATTTACCCATCTCCCACACTGACAGCAATCATTAACTCATGGCCAATCTTATTTTATCTATATTTCTACCTACTTCCCTGGTTGCCCAGCCCCTTTCCTGGATTATTACACACACACACACACACACACACACACACACCCCTACACCCCTTTTTTTGGTCATTATTTCAATAGTTTTTGGGCTACAGGTAGTTTTTGGTTACATGAGTAAGTTCTTTAGTGGCAATTTCTGAGATTTTGGTGCACCCGTCACCCGGGCTGTGAACACTGTACCCAATTTGTAGTCTTTTATCACTCACCTCTGCCCCACTCTTGCCCTCAAGTCTCCAGAATCCATTATATCATTCTTATGCCTTTGCATCTTCATAGCTTAGCTCCCATTTATAAGTGAGAACATACGATATTTGGTTTTCCATTCCTGAGTTACTTCACTTAGAATAATAGTCTCCAACTCCATCCAGGTTGCTGTGAATGCCATTATTTCATTCATTTTTTATGGCTGAGTAGTATTCCATTATCTATCTATCTATCTATCTATCTATCTATCTATCTATCTATCTCACATTCTATTTATCCACTGGGTGGTTGATGGGCATTTAGACTAGTTCCATATTTTTGCATTTGCAAATTGTGCTGCTATAAACATGAGTGTGCGAGTGTCTTTTTCATGTAATGACTTCTTTTCTTCTAGGCAGATACCCAGTAGTGGGATTGAGGGATCAAATGGTAGTTCTACTTTTAGGTCTTTAAGGAATCTCCGTCCTGTTTTCCATAGTGGTTATACTAGTTTACATTCCCACCAGCAGTGTAAAAGTGTTCCTATTTCATCACATTCACACCAACATCTATTATTTTTTGATTTTTAAATTATGACCATTCTTGCAGGAGTAGGATGGTATCTCATTGTGGTTTTAATTTGGATTTCCCTGATAATTGGTGATGTTAAACATTTTTTTCCTATGTTTGTTGGCCATTTATATATCTTGTTTTGAGAATTGTCTAGTCTTAACCTTTGCCCACTTTTTGATGGGATTATTTGTTTTTTTTCTTGCTGCAGATTCTGGATATTAGTCCTTTGTCAGCTTCGTAGTTTACAAATATTTTCTCCCATTCTGTAGGTTGTGTGTTTACTCTGCTCATTATTTATCTTGCTATGCAGAAGCTTTTCAGTTTAATTAGGTCCCAATTATTTATTTTTGTTTTTGTTGCATTTGGCTTTTGGGTTCTGGGTCATGAACTCTTTGCCTAAGCTAGTGTGTAGAATAGCTTTTCCAATGTTGTCTTCTAGAATTTTTACAGTTTCAGGTCTTAGATTCAAGTCTTTGGTCCATCTTGAGTTGATTTTTGTATAAGGCAAGAGGTGAAGATTCAGTTTCCTTCTTCTGCTTGTGGCTTACCAATTATGTCAGCACCATTTGTTCAATAGGGTGTCCTTTCCCCACTTTATGTTTTTGTTTGCTTTGTCAAAGATCAGTTGACTGTAAGTATTTGGCTTTATTTCTGGGTTCTCTATTCTGTTCCATTAGTCTATGTGTCTATTTTTATACCAGTACCATGCTGTTTTGGTAACTGTAGCCTTGTAGTATAGTTTGAAGTTGGGTAAAGTGATGCCTCCAGATTTGTTCTTTTTGCTTAGTATTGCTTTGGCTATGTGGGCTTTTTTTTGTTGTTGTTCTATATGAATTTTAGAATTGTTTTTTCTAGTTCTGTGAACGAAGATGATGGTATTTTGATAGGAATTGCATTGAATCTGTAAATTGCTTTTGTCAGTGTGGCCATTTTCACAATATTGATTCTACTCATCCATGAGCATGGGATGTGTTTCCATTTATTTGTGTCATCGATAATTTCTTTCACCAGCGTTTTGAAGACTTCCTTGTCAAGATCTTTTACCTCCGTGGTTAGGTATATTCCTAAGTATTTTATTTTATTTTATTTTGCAGCTGTTGTAAAATGAATTGAGTTCTTGATTTGTTTCTCAGCTTGCTTGTTGTTGGTGTATAGCAGTGCTGCTTATTTGTGTACATTGATTTTGTATCCTGAAACTTTACTAAATTCATTAATCAGATCTAGGACCTTTTTGTGTGAGTCTTTAGGGTATTCTAGGTATGCAATCATATCATTGGTGAACACTGACAGTTTGACTTCCTCTTTAGTGGTTTGGGTGCCCTTTATTTCTTTCTCTTGTCTGATTGATCTGGGTAGGACTTCCAGTACTATATTGAATAGAAGTGGTGAAAGTGGGCATTGTTATCTTGTTCCAGTTCTCAGGGGGAATGCTTTCAACTTTTCCCCATTCAGTATAATGTTGGCTGTGTGTTTGTCATAGATGAGTTTTATTTCCTTGAGGTATCTCCCTTCTACGCCAATTTTGCTGAGGGTTTTAATCATAATGGGGTGCTCGATTTTGTCAAATACTTTTTCTGCATCTATTGACATGATCATATTATTTTTGTTTTAAATTTTGTTTATGTGATGTATCACATTTATTGACTTGCATGTGTTAAACCATCCCTGCATTCATGGTATGAAACCCACTTGATCATGGTGTGTTATCTTTTTGATATGCTGTTGGATTCAGTTAGCAGGTATTTTGTTGAGGATTTTTATATTTATGTTCATCAGGGATATTAGTCTGTAGTTTCCTTTTTTGTTATGTCATTACCTCACAACACACAGATATTCTGTCATATTATTTATAAATATTTCTGTAAATATTGCTAAAAAGACTTAAAAAGAATCACACTCTTCTTCATAGAATGCACATAATATCTGTATTTCTCCATTTTGTGACATTAGTAGCTTTGATGGTTATTATCTAGATTGGTGGTATTCCATTTTATCATTTCTTCTCCATTTATTTGCTGGAATACTTTCTATTATATTAGCTGTTTGATTATTCTGAGGGACAGTTTGCATAGGGAAGGCCAGATGGATGCTAGATCTATATTGACCCCAACTCCCCCCCCCTTTTTTTTTTTTTTGTGACGGAGTCTCGCTCTGTTGCCCAGGCTGGAGTGCAGTGGCGTGATCTCGGCTCACTGCAAGCTCCACCTCCTGGGTTCACGCCATTCTCCTGCCTCAGCCTCCCGAGTAACTGGGACTACAGGTGCCCGCTACCATGCCAGGCTAATTTTTTGTATTTTTAGTAGAGATGGGGTTTCACCGTGTTAGCCAGGATGATCTTGATCTCCTGACCTCATGATCCACCCACCTCGGCCTCCCAAAGTGCTGGGATTACAGGCGTGAGCCACCGTGCCCGGCCACCAACTCCCTTTTTTAAAACTAGTTTCAGTGAGTTGGTTTCTTAACATTGGCCAAGTCAGTCACTTAGTTTTTAAATGTCATAATGAAGTTATGAATGTTTAAACCTATTTGAATTTATTTGATGCATCTTTTAAAAAATCCATGCTCAAATTGTCTCCAAGAAGCCAGTGGGAGCCTTTTCAAGTTAGGCTTATAAATCTTTCAGTCATCTTCAATAGCTCTCTAATTTTCTGGTATGACAGGATGTTCTAGGCTTATCTTGTACATTTCTGGCCCTAAACCAGAAATTAGCTATTTTTCCAAGGAGCTTGAGTTTCCTTATGGGAAATGGTATTTTTTAGAAACCACAACCTAGATATGACGACTGCTCATTGATACTGAATTGGTTTATGTTTTAGCCTGCCTCCATTCTTTTCTCACTTCCTCCGTTCCTTCCTCTCTTCCTTCTTTTTCTTTCATTTTAAAGAGAAAATAAATGATTAGTTCTTACTGAGAATTACTTACTTGTTTTATCTTTCTGTATAAATTTGTGTCTAATTAATAATTGGTTTAGAATAATATAAAATATTATTAAAATACAATTGTAAAACAACCGTTTGAATTTATTTTGCAGTTCTTTTCATCTTTAGAGTATATACCAATAGGGATGTAGAAATCATTGTCTTTTAAAGTCACTTGAAAAAAATAGGTAGTTAAATTTATTTGCTTCATTTTGCTTTAGCGTTGTAGTGTAGTTATTTTAGATTTATTTAATTTTGTTTTTAAAAATTTAATTATTTTTTAGAATTGACAAGTAAAAATTGTATATATTTATGGTGTACAATATGATGTATATATATTTATGGTGTACAATATGATGTATATATATACACACACATATGTGTGTGGAATGACTAAGCGATTTTAAATAAGCATTACTTCACATACTTATTTTTTGTGGTGAGAACACTTAAAATCTACTTTTAGTAATTTTCAGATATACAATATGTTGTTATTAGCTGCAGTCACCATGACATACAATAGATCTCTTGAACTTATTCCTTCTGTCTAAGTGAAATTTTGTTTCCTTTGACCAGCATCTCCCCAATTTCTCCACCCCTCGGCCTCACTCCTGTTTATATGACTGATTTTTTATACTCTACATGTAAGTGAGGTCATGTGGTATTTGTCTTTCTGTGCCTGGTTTATTTCATTTATCACAATGTCCTCCAGGTTCATCTATGTTGTTGCAAATGAGAAAATTTTCTCTTTTTATAAGGCTGAATTGTATTCCATTGTGTACACATACCGTATTTTCTTTTTTCTTTTTTTTTTTTTTTGAGATGGAGTCTTGCTCTGTCACCCAGGCTGGAGTGCAGTGGCATCATCTCAGCTCACTGCAAGCTCCACCTCCCAGGTTCACACCATTCTCCTTCCTCAGCCTCCCAAGTAGCTGGGACTATAGGCGCCTGCCACCATGCCTGGCTAATTTTTTGTATTTTTAGTAGAGACGGGGTTTAACCATGTTGGCCAGGCTGGTCTCGATCTCCTGACCTCGTGATCCACCCGCCTCGGCCTCCCAAAGTGCTGGGATTACAGGCATGAGCCACTGCGTCTAGCCACATGTACCATATTTTCTTCAGCCATTCACTCTTTGATGCACGCTTACCATGATTCCATGTCTTGGCTATTGTGAATAGTACTGTAATGAACAGGGGCTGACGACATCTCTTCAATATACTGATTTTATGTTGTTTAGATATATACCCCAGTAGTGGCTTGTTGGATCATATGGTAGCTCTATTTTTAATTTTTTGAGGGACCTCCATACTGTTTGTGTATAATGGCTATATTTATTTATATTCCCAACAACAGTACAAAATGGTTCCCTTTTCTCCACATCCTCACCAACACTTAATCTTTCATCATTTTGATAATAGCCTTACTTTTGTTTTAAAGTTATATAAAACAAAGTATATTCAGAGAAGTTGGCCTCCAATCTCTGTCTCCCCTCTCCCATAGGTAATTTTTAAAAACTTCATGGTTTATCTTTCAATTTTATTTTACAGGAGCAAATATGTATAGATACTTGCATCTCATTCACATCTACTTTCTTAGATAAATGTAAGTTTACTATACACATTTTCCTCCACCTTATCTTTTTTAACTATACAATTTATCTCAGCATTCACTGCTTAGCAGCAGGTGCAGCTATCTCTCATCCCTTTTAAGTTGCGTAGTTTATTCAACCAGTCCCCACGTGATGGACATTTGAGCTGTTTCAAGTCTCACTTAAAGATTTCTGTATCTACTGATCAAAGCCTAAAGACATTTACATTGGATAAAAGTCTAATTCCAGCAAAGGGGCAAAATTAGATAAAATGACTTCTACAGTTTGGGTTGTATTCTCTTATTCATCATAGCATGTATAAAATAAGAGAATCTTCTTTGTTCAATAATACCAGGCTTAGGGTAACAACAGTAGGAGAATCAAGGCTATGTGGTTTTTTAACTAGCCAGGTGGTTCTTAGTCCTGAATACTCAGATTGGTGTGTTTCCCTGACCTTAACTTTTCATGTGTAGATGGTAATGTGCTAGGAGTAGCTAAATTTTCAAAAGCTCATATGCTTAAATGACACAAATATTACCAATGGACAGCTGGCCTTTCATATCTTCTGGTTCTGCATCCACACATTCAACCAAATGCAGATTAATGTATTTCCAAAAAAAGAGCCAATAAAAAATACAAAACATAATACACATTTTAAAAAATATGCTTAACAACAATTTACATAGCATTTACATTGTTTTAAGTATTATAAGTAACCTAGAGATGATTTAAATTATATGGAACAATGGAACAGAACCCAGAAGAAAAGCCATACCCCTACAGCCATCTGTTCTTCGACAAAGTTGACAAATATAAGCAGTGGGGAAAGTACTCCCTGTTCAATAAATGGTGCTGGGATAGCTGGCTAGCCATATGCAGAAGAATGAAACTGGACCCCAATTTTCATCATATACAAAAGTTAACTCAAGATGGATTAAATATTTAAATGTAAGCCCTCAAACTATAAGAATCCTAGAAGAAAACCTAGGAAACACCATTCTGGACACTGGCCTTGGGAAAGAATTTATGACTAAGTCCTCAAATGCAATCGCAACAAAACCAAAAGTTGACAAGTGGGACCTAATTAGACTAAAAAGCTTCTGCACAGCAAAGTAAACTATCAATAGAATAAATAGACAACCTACAGAATGGGAGAAAATATTTGCAAACAATGCATCTGACAAAAGTCTGCTATCCAGAATCTGTAAGGAACTTAAATAATGGGACAAGCGAAAACCAAAGAATCCCATGAAAAAGTATGCAAAAGACATGAACAGAGGACACACCAATGGCCAACAAACATGAAAAAATATTCCACATCATGAATTATCAGAGAAATGCAAATCAAAACCACAATGAGATACCATCTCATATGTCAGAACAGAAATTATTAAAAAGTCAAAAAATAACAGATGCTGGCGAGCCTGTGGAGAAAAGGGAGCATTTATACCCTGTTGAGTGGGAATGTAAATTAGTTCAGCCACTGTGAAAAGAAGTTTGGAAATTTCTCAGGGAACTTACAATAGAACTACCATTTGACCCAGCAATCCCATTACTGGGTATATATATTTAAAAAAATTGTTTTACCAAAAAGACACATGCACTCATATGTTCATTGCAGCACCATTCACAATAGCAAAAACATGGAATCAACCTAGGTGCCCATCAGCAGTGGACTGGATAAAGAAAATACCGTACATATACACTGTGGAATACTATGCAACCATAAAAAAGAACAAAATCATGTTCTTTGCAGCAACATGCAGCTGGAGCCCATGACCTTAAGCAATTGAATGCAGGAAGAGAAAACCAAATACCACATATTCTTATTTATAAGTAGAAGGCTAAATATTGGGTAAACATGAACATAAAGATGGCAATAATATATATTGGGGACTCCTAGAGGGAGGAGGCAGGGAGAGGGGCAAGGGTTGGAAAACCATTGACTACTATGTTCACTACCCGGGTGATGGCATCATTTGTACCCCAAACCTCAGCATTACTATTTGGGATCATTTGTACCCCAAACCTCACCAATATACCCATGTAACAAACCTGCACAGGTACCCCCGAATCTAAAATAAAAGTTGCAATTATAAAAAAAAAAGTACATGTGAGGATGTGCATAGGTAATGTGAAAATACTGCCTCATTTTACATAAGGGACTTGGGCAGATTTTGGTGTCTGTTGGGGTCCTGGAACCAATTCCCCACAGATATGTAGGGAGGACTGTACTATTCTTGGCCCCTCTGTTTATTTATCTATTATCTTTTAAATATTTATCTTTTTAAATGTTTATTATCTTTTTAATAAAAATGTCTTTATTATCTTTTAAAGAATGAATCTACCTTTGTGCATTCAAATATCACTTATATGCAAATGACTTCAAAATAATCATCTTCAGCTCAGGGATATCTCCAGGCACCTCCAGCCCAAGACATCTAAAATTAAATGCATCATCTTGTATATTTTGCATACAATGTGAAAACATCTGCCCTATTGTCTATTCCTATTTTCAATAATGGAACCATTCTCCCAGGTTTAAAGCCACTGGTGATATATCCTTATTTATTTATTTAGCCTTTGTGCTATCTAATTTGACCAAGTCTCCTAGGTTAGATATTGATTTACCTGGGCCACATGAAAACTTGGTCATGACAATCATACCCCAAAGACACCTTTTGGAAAAAAGTCTGTAATAGCAGCAATTTGTCTTTGCCATTTTCTCATGGATCACTGTGTCAGATGAAGATATTAAAGGCATAGGGTCAAATGTGACTATTTGGAAGAAATACTGAATATGTGGAATAAAGGAATAAGAAAAAGGATTTCAAAAGCTGGTATTAATGAGGTCCACTTAAACAAACGAAACTGATTAAATATCCCATGTGCTTTTATGAGAGAGAGTGCCCAGATGTGAGAGGGCTTGAAGCCACACCCAGCAGAAACACTGAAGGGCCAGGTGTGACGGCCAGCAGGAATGAGTTCTGCTATGAGAAATCAACCTCCAGTCCTCGAAAGGCTGTCATTAGAAGTACTAGAACCGTCAATCTTGGGAAGTTGTAGGAAGCAGAACCAGCACTAGTAGGTGATAGAGATGTGTCATCCAGGTTCGGCAGGGAAGCAGTGCCACTTTGAGTGTGGGCTGACATATTTATTATAGGAATTAAACCTTACTCAATTGTGGGAGGATCAGGGGAAAGGAAGGCCCAGAAAGGGGAGTTGGAGGATCAGAGTGGAAGTCATTCATTTCAGACATGACTGAAGCATTGGCCTGGGTGGGCAAGCTGGAGCTTGCAGGAAAATCTGAGAAGATGAACCCATCCAGCTGCTGACGTGGGACTGTGAAGAGAGAATCGGTGCAGTGTCTTTGGGAAGCTGTTGCCTCAGGGGAGCTACTGAGAATTTGTAACCTCAGGGGAGCTACTGAGAATCTGTACCCAAGTGACTGGTAGTGGACAGCTGCTAGTCAGCAGGGCTAATAATTGGAAAGCACTAAACATGGGTCTGAGGAGAGAGAGGACCACGTGGATCCTGCCACACTCCTCTGCGTCTTTCTGTCAGTATGTCTGAGAATGAAGTCTTCATTTCTGTCTCAAATCTTGCCTGAGTTCCTTTTCTGCAACTCTTGTTTTTTGAGACAGAGTCATACTCTGTCACCCAGGCTGGAGTACAGTGGTGCAAGCATGGCTCACTGCAGCATCGAGCTGCTGGGCTCAAGCAATCCTCCCACCTCAGCCTCCCAAGTAGCTTGGGACTACAGGCAGTGCCTGACTAATTTAAAACATTTTTTGTAGAGATGAGGTTTCACTATGTTGTCCAGGATGGTTTTGAACTTCTGTACTTCAGAGATCCTCCCACCTTGGTCTCATAAATTGCCAGGATTACAGGCATGAGCTACTATGCCTGGCCTGGCTACTCTTGACACAATCCTAAAGGGAAAGGAATTATGAGAGATGTCCTTACCAGACTAACCAACTTGACTACGGCATACCCAGCACAAAACAGAGGGAGAATTTTACACAATGAAAGAGAAAGAAAAAGATGGTTTTGAATCTGTCCAAGTGTGAGGTACCTCTAGAGATAATGAGGGAGTGACCACATGGCAGGGCAGGTGTAAATGGACTCAAGCACTGGGAATTTACTTTGCCTAAAGTTAAAAAAGAACTTCTACATGCTGCTACCATCAAATGTACCCATTTACCTACATCTGTGGCTGTGCACTCAACTTTCTGTTTCTCTGTCCCCCTCTATTTTCTGTGAACTGGTAGTTAGATTTAGAGACTTGATCTAAATCAGGATAGATTATTTATTTTAGCAAGAAAAATCCAAAAGTGGTGCTTAGTGTCTGTGGTCTTTCTGTTTGTGACGTTAATGGCTACTTAATGCTCATTTCTTCATCTGGGGAAAGCCAGATCTCTTACCCTCTTTGCCATTGCCTTTTCTTTGAAGAGTAAGTAAAACTTCATAATGCTGGCCAGAATGGGTGTCGCCTAGAGAAAAAGGCTTGTGCACACATGTTCTTATGCGCATGTATGTATCCACATATGTGCATTTCCACTACATGTTCTTCTGAAGATGAACTTTATTTTTGTGCTATTGCAAGAGACAGCCTGGGTTAGCTTCTTAATCAGCACCATTGGACGCCAGCTCAGAGAGACCATGTAAGAGGAAGAGCAGGACCTGCTGTGAGCAGTGTATTGTAAACATTTTTATGCCCAAGAGTAAGCATATTATCCTGCATACTTTATTTTTATACTGTGTCTTTGTACTGTGCCTCCTGGGGGATCAAACCAAATCCCTTCATTTACACTTCCCAGCTAGGTGAGGATGCACCGATTGGAGAACAGGAGGCCCTGTGAATTAAGGGATCAGGCATTTGCTTTCATTGGCCCTCGTGCCAGCCCAGCCTGGGGACCTAGGTGAAACGTCTTTGATGCTTTCACTTTATGGAAGTCCATAAATACAATTTGGTGGAGATCATACAGGACCAAACTAGTTTGGAAGCTAAATCACCTGTAATGTCTTGATGGAGATTTTCTTCAGCAGAGATGGAACTGACTCCTTTGCTGAGGTAGAAGAGTCAGGTATTATACGGTCTTAAATTGTTTATACTTGGAACACATTTTTATTGCCTTCACAAGTTAAAAGGTCCTGTTTCCCCCCCTCTTTGTTTCTTATGGATTTGGAGTTATCCACTGAAAGAAGGCTGCATTTTTCTGCTTTATAGTTTCTCCGACACAAAACTTCCCAAGGCAGTTACAGGATTGACATGAGACGTATAGACATAGGGTTGGGAAGGAACCTGTAGACATCTTTCAGGAAAACATTGAAACCCCTAAAGAGAGAAAGAGTCCTGCTTAAAGACATCTGAATATACCAGAAAACCTTGGAATTGTTTATTAGCTTGATACATATGAAATTGCTATTTTCATATGTTAAAAAATGGTTAACTATTGGCTATTAGCCATATGAAATGTGGAGGTTGAATCATATGAAATAGCCCATAGTTAACCATTTGAAGATATGTTATAATTTAAAATACATTTAGCAGCTGTCCTTGTCATTAATGGATCCAAGCTTCCTTGAGTGTGAAATTAAGAGTGAATACAGTTAAGTAACATTGTTATAAGGGGATGAGAAAATGCACTCTATTGGACAAGAAAATTAGAGCATCCTGATTTAGATCACAATCCAAAGTCTCCTAGCATTTACTCCCTCACTGAGAGTGTTTTAAGTCATACACACTCCTCAAGTTTCTTAGGATGTTTGTTAGAAGGTGATTTTTGTCCCTTTGTGCATGAATGTGGCCCTGCAAACAGAAAGAGCATTAGATTCCACAGGGTACCTTGACAATGCCAAGGGAAGTAAGGAAGTTGAGGCTGGTCTTCTGTCTGGTGGTGGTGCTTAGACTTCTGTGCTTTGCAGCAGCAAAGCTGCAGTTTTGAGTCTGTGCTGTGCTTTGGTGAAGGTCATCATTGGGCAGATATGGATATTTGGTTTTATTATTTCCTCCAGAGATAATGGGACAGGGGCATATGAATCTTAAATATTTTTTAAGAGACTAAATGTTACTTTAAGAAAAGCCAATGTATGAATTTACTATGCAAAATCTACCTCTTTATGAATGAAATGTTTGGGTTAGCTGGCTAGGGCATTTCTATTTGAGGAACTGACTTAGAATAGAATTATAGTAAATATGATTTGAGTAAGTTTCAATAGATGGTCTTAAAAGTATATTTTCTTTTATTTGTGCTATTCTCTGGAATCATTTTTCTCCACTAAAAAGAAATACTTTCCAAACAGGCAATCTGTTTTAATTAGCCCCAAGGGAGGTATAAGAGGGTTCCTTTCATTGACAGTGTCAGCAAAACACGACTACATTTCTTTTCTCTTTTTTCTCTCTCTCTTATATTTAAGGTTCATCCTCTCTCTTCTATACTTAAGGTTCATCTGCTTACATCATTATAGCACCAAACGATTTCATTTCAACGTACTTTATATGTCACGCTTCTCTAAAAATGCAGATGTAGCAAGCAGTAAATTCCCTGAAGGCAAGAGCGGTGTCTCAGGCAGTCACGGTGTACTGGAAGAGGTGTGGGCTTTGGGGTAGAGAGTCCTGGGTTCAAATTGTGGCTTAATTTGACCATAATCTGTGTGCATGTGTGTGATCTGGGAGAATTGCTTAATTACTCTGACCCTGTTTCTTAATCTGTAAACAGATGAATAACTAACTCAAGGTTTCCTGGGGATTGAGTAATTACGGTAGAAGTGAAAGCATTTTTGGCTGAATACCTAGTACCAGGTGCTCAACACAGGTTGACTTCTTTGCCTTGTCTTGTCTGATCTTCTTTGTAAGGCACTATACACAGTAAGCACTGGGTAGATTGTCTCATTTTAGGTGGCCTGTTTCTTGATAATATAGACAAAACTCTTCTAATTAGTGAAAGCATTTTTGGCTGAGTACCTGGTACCAAGTGCTCAACACAGGTCGACTTCTTTGCCTTGTCTTATCTGATCTTCTTTGTAAGGCACTATACACAGTAAGCACTGGGTAGATTGTCTCGTTTTAGGTGGCCTTTTTCTTGATAATATAGACAAAACTCTTCACGTTGGTGGCAAATTATTTCCAAATCACACTGCAGAACGGATTGCTATTGGAAGATTGTCTTGTAAACTAGCACCTTTAAATCTTTTGCCTGTAGCAGCTACAATGAGAGTGAGAGAGAGAGACAGAGAAACAGAGAGAGAGAGAAAAAGAAAAACTCATTTATGAGGAGGGCAGTGGTTGTTATATTGTCATTATTGGGAAGTTTTATGGACATAAAAATCACAGTAGTTTTCGCTGGGACTCTCTTTGCCTCCTCAGCAGTTGAGTGGCTCAGCAGTTGATGGTTAATTCCAACCATCTTCTGTGGATTTTGGTTAGTTAACCTCAGAGGATAGCCCTTTGCATGTAGCCTCTGTTTGAGGGTTTCTTTTGTGAGCTTGTAGTACTTCATGTATTGAGTCAACCACTCAGTGCTAGCATACTTTTAAATGATTGGAGCCAATGAAAGCTTTGGAAAATAAATCTGTCTTGGGCAATATATGGCAACTTCTCTTTGAGTAATAGATGGTTTAAAATCTAACTTTACTTTTTCTTGCTTATGGCTTCTTTGCCCACATTTTATAAAGCCAAGAAATTTTAAATTTTTTAAAGCCCTTGTGAAGATAAAAGATACAAGATGATATGTGCTTGCAATTGCTTTACCAAGGTTTCAAAAGAAATAAAAACAAAACGAAACAATTAAGAAGTCTCTGTCAAAGGTCTGGAAAATACGACTTTTGGATAGATTTTTCAGGAGACCTGTTTTGCATTAAAATACCAAATAAAACAAAATGATGGATTGTTTTGGCACCATTTAGATTGAGCTTATGTGATGAGAACTGTACATAAAAGACAGCCAGTTATTGTCATAGTTGACAGATTTTTGGGTACTGTCTAGTTGTTCAGTATAGTAAAGTCCCAGGGGTCAGAAGCTTTTCCAAAATTCTTATGCCAGGAACGACACAAACTTTTGCTGTAACAGAGACTGACATTCTCTTCCTACTTTATAGATATCTATAAGTTGTGGTCTTCCCCTGGCACATCAAATTAGTTCCTGTGACTTTCTGTGTAATACATTATTGTTCCTGATGTGACTTCATTTTTACATGCAAAAATGTTTGAAATTTGCCTTAAAGTATTGGTCATATTTTAATGGAAATAGGTGCAGAGGTTTTCAAGTGGAGCAGACAGCTTAGGCAAGGAGAAAATGAGGCAGAGCGTGTCCTAGGAAAAGCAAGATGATGAGTTTGGTTGGAGTCTAGGTTGTATCTAGGGGTTCTCTGAGAAATAATATTGGAAAGGTGTTTGGGGGACCCATTTGGAAGACTTTGAGTCCCTGGTTTTTAATTTTTAGGCAATGTGGATCCATTTTCATCTGATAAAACACATGTTCAAGAAATTTCTAAGAAGGCCCCTGGAGTGATCTAGAGGAGAGGTGATAAGGTTTGAATAGAGTAGCAGTGACAACAGGAAGCACATAATGACAGATTATCTTAATTTTGCCACATTATACTTTATATGCTTGTGATACAAGGTGACATATGTCACTGAAAGATCCTATTAATAAATTAACCTATTAATAGAAATAACAGAGGCCTTACATTAAGTCCAAGGCTAAGAGAGAAATGTGCTCAAGAAATATTCATGTTTGTTAGGTGGGTGTGAGGAGAAGTTGCTACCATAAATTCACAGATCTGGGTTAGAGATTTAATTGAAAGATGATTATTGAAGCCAACAAAGCCTAATAACACTCTATTCAGCACATCACAGTTTTTAACATTGATCCCCCACCTTTTAAAAATGGAATTTAGTCTTTACAGTAGTTCTATAAGGTAGCTCTTAGAATCCTCATTTTATAGAAACTGAGGCAAAAAGAGGTTAAGTAATTTTCCCAGAGCATACTGGTGACAGAAACCAGACCCTGAATCTCTGCTTACAGGGGCCCTGTCCACAGCCTGCTTCCTCAGTTGTACTTGATGACCCATTAATTTGCAACAAAATGAATTTGTTTACTAATGTGGCCCGTTCACCATTTTCATCAAGGCTATGTTAATCATCCACCAAACCTTTTTGTTTTCTATTTCTTCTAATGACAGTGAGAATTGCATCATAAATTACTTGCTCATTGTTGTTGGCATTGAGTTAAGAAGAGAATGTAGGCATGTTTAGATTAAACATATTTGAATGAACCCCTGTAGCATTTCCAATGACAGGTCAGAACCTTTAAATGCTGAATAAATGTTAGTTGAACAGTGTTCCTGGGAATAAGAAGGATGCTTAGGAATGTGCCTAAAATGGAACATTAAATTATCCCCTAGTGACTTGAGAATCACTGTGCTTTTCTAAGTGCCTCATTTATGGCAAAGCCTGGGGGAGACCTTAGCTCCTTGAGTTTTATCGTTTGTAATATTTGATATGTTATTTGAAGTAAATTGAAAGCATTCCTTGAATTGCTTCTTTCTAATGTCTCCCATCTTTTTTCTTAATATGTAGTTCCAAGTTTAACTTACAGCTTAATTCCTGACTTTCAACTGAACTCACAGAAACAGGATTTAAGGTTTGTCAGTCAGTTGCTTGTAGGAAACATCTGATAAGGATCTAATTTGGATGATGAGATCCTGGACTTCTATCCAGAGTCTAAGCCACAACTAGATGCCATAATGACAGGTCTTGGGAGAGAGTGAGTCTATGTTTCAGGTGGGAGGAATGTTAGTAATCTGTGGCCAGAGGGAGGACTGTGGCAATTTTAAAACATGGCTACAGATTCATTAAGAGGTGGATGGGTCTTGTCCTCTGTCCTTGAATCTGGGAAGGCTTATGACTACTTTAAAAAGTAGAGTATGACAGAAATGATGCTGTGTGACTTCCAAGATAAGGTCATTGAAGACTGAGTGTTTTGTGCTTTGTTCATTGCAATACTTGCTCTGGAACCTTGCACTGTCATAGAAGAGGTGACCACCATGAGGCCATCATCCTGGAGAGGCCTCCAGTAAGTGTTCTGGTCAATAGTTCCTGCTGAGTTTAGTCTTCCAGCCATCCCTGCCGAGGTGCAAGGCATGGAAGTGAAGCTGTTGTGGACTCTTCAGACATGTCCAGTTACTAGTTGAATGTCAATAAATAACCTGCATTGATGCCACATGAAACAGAAGAATCACCCAGCTGAGCCCTGCCCAAATTATAGATCCACAAAATTGTGAGATAATAAAATGGCACAAAGTTTGGAGGTAGTTTGTTGTACAAACTGGAAATGGGTAAGTTGAACAGAATTTGGTACTAGAAGTAGAAAAAATTTCACACCGAAGGCTGAGGTGGGGGAAGGCCACCCGTGTGAGAACAGGGATAACTGCCTTCGCATCCCTGTGCCACACCCTAAATTGGGACTGCCACTGGCCGCCTGCTGGTTTACCTGGGACATGGCAAGTGGCCAGCTAAGTCTGGAGCTCACAGCCAGCAGCTGGTCAACCCCAGAGGCCTGATCGAGAAGCATCCACTTGGGGTCCGGCTCATCCTCACAGGAGGCCTAGCTGCCTGCTCAGCCATGCCTCCCTGACAGAAGTCTTTATGCATTAATGGTTAAGTAGTACCTGAGTGATGTCTAGGTGCACAGAGAAATGTCTCCACTGATCTGAAAAAACTTGAAGAAGTGCATGTATGTGTGTGTGTGTGTATAGCAGTAGCAGTAGTAGTAGTAGTACTAGTTATATAGTTCTTAAAGATGAGCTCTAGAGTGAATTATTATACAGATGATTTGTCTTCTTTACTGTTTACTCTCCAGAAGATAATACTCTAAATCCCTGCTATTCAGAGTACGTGTGGTCTGAGTACCAGCAGCATTGGTATTACTTGGGAGTTTGTTAGCAAAATAATATCTTAGATCCCACCCCAGATGTTGAATCAGGACCTGCATTTTAGCAAGATCCCAAGAGATACCAATGAACATTAATGTTGGAGGAATGCTGATCTCAGCATTACTGATCACTATTATTACTGCTTCTATTACGTCACTACCTCTCAAAACCTGAGGAGAGCTCCCACTTGTTGTACCATGTGCTACCGACTTAAATACATTGCCACATGTAACTCCATTTTCATGATAACATTGCAATATTGATAATATCATCCCCATTATATACATGAGGGAACTGAGGCTTAGACTTTAAGAAATGTATCCAAGGCTGCACAGCTAATAAGCAGCAATGACAGGAGTAGAACCTAAGCCTGTTTCCAAGGCCTGTACACAATCAACCTCAAGGATTCAAGTGTGGTTTATTTGAGGGTGACCTCAGAAGATACTGATAGGAGAGTGCAGATATGAAATAGAGAAGAACGGGAGCAATAACGGGTACATTGTTGAGCCAGTTTCCATTCTGGGCATCTGCAGCCTAATCCCAGAAGACTCTGGGACATGATTTAAAATACATTTCAGGGTTATTCCCCTAAGCAATGAGGGAACTTGGGTATCGATACTGTCATAGGTAAAGGGCTGCTTCTGAGGGTACTAATATCCTGGTATTTCTGGGCAGCTGCACATGTGGAAAAAGTGGGCTTAGGCAGTCAGAGAAAGCCTGTAGGCAAAGAAATGCAGGTGCTGGCCATTAGAAATCTGGCCAGGATTAGGGTGAGAGAATATGGCTGGACATCAACAGTGTCTACTGTACTATGCTCACCTTACCTTACAGAAATATTATTTAGAAGGACATTTTTCTCTTTATTTTTATTTATTGGACCAAATATTGTTATGGAATTAAAGGATCTGTATACACAAAGTCCGTCTTCTTAGGGATACTGGCATGTTTTTTAGACATTAAAATAAAATTTAAATAATGAAAAAGATCATATCAAATCATCTTACCTTAACAAGTAAGAAGCTTTCATTTCACTGTGTTCTCTAACAGTGCTCATCTATATACATGCATTATTATATTCTTTTGTTTAAACTTAATGTATCATTGCCACTTTCTATGTGGCTACCTAAGCAGGTAATTATGCATGGCTGAGAAACATCCCATTATGTGGCTGTCACAATGCATTGAACAAGTCCTTTATTGCTGCATATTTAGGCTGAGAAACATAAGTGGCACAAATACAGGAATAGATACTTTTTTTTCAGCATGTGAGTGCAACTTAGTTTATTTCACAGTGACTGAGGCACTTCCACAGGCTTTGTTTCATTCAAGAAATATGTGTTGAGGAGCTGCTACATGCCCAGCTCTGTGTTGGGTATAGTGGTATGATACAGATAAAGACAGTCTTTGTCCTCCAGAAGACAAGTTTATTGTGAGGCAATTGGTGGAAAGTTAAATAGCAAACAAAACGTTAAGTACCATAAGAAGAAATGTGATGTGCTAATGGGTGCTAAACCTGGGCTATATTTTTATGAGCTTAGAAATGTGGGTTATATAAAAGGTCATTGATTTTTACCTTGTTATCTTATAATTCTGTAACTCAGAGGCAGAAAATCCATATATATATATATATTTTTTTTAAAGACAGGGTGTTATTCTGTTACCCAGGCTGGAGAGCAGTGGTGTGATCACAGCTCACTGTACCCTCTGCCTCCTGGGCTCCAGCGATCCTCCCACCTCAGCCGCTTAGGTAGCTGGGACTACGGATGAGTGACGTATGGCTAACTTTTGTATTTTTTTGTAGAGACGGAGTTTTGCCATGTTGCTTAGGCTGGTCTTGAACTCTTGGGCTCAAGCTATCTGCCCACCTTGGCCTCTCGAAGTGCTTCCATATTGATTCTAATGAGACTTAGGAAAGGACCTTGGATCCTAGAATTCACACTCAACAAGCACATATTTATTGGCCATGGGTGAGGAAGGTATGGAAGTGTATGGTGTGATCATATAG
Organism: Pan troglodytes; assembly: GCF_028858775.2. Lineage (NCBI taxonomy): Eukaryota > Metazoa > Chordata > Mammalia > Primates > Hominidae > Pan > Pan troglodytes. Next base: position 124,757,740 of record NC_072401.2, read on the forward strand.
TTGGCTGAGGGCTTCAGATTTCCCTGTAGATTTGCTTTCACATGGAGCTGGGGTTTGAGCCCAGGGTCATCATATTCCAGAACCATGCCCTGACTCCTATGCTACATTACCTGCTAAGAAAAGTGAGGATAGGATGCTAATTGATGTATTAGACCAGGATATGAGGCTCGATAAAGAGGTTCTTACTATAAACAGCAATACCTATCACTAGTCTAAAATGAATTTTAGCTGATTTAAGCAGAAAAGAAACATTAAAAATATACTAGATGGCTCATAGAATTTCCAGAAAGATTTGGGACTTGGAGGTCATGTATCCAGGAATAATGCCCCATATTACAGGGCAAAACAGACCCAGTGAAGATATTTCTGTGCTGTTGACTATACCACGGGCCCCTATGACATGGGTCCTGCTTCTTGAGCCCCTGCCCTGGCTGCCTCTGGGATGAAGATCCAGTTATCCACGGTTCACATGCATGCTGCATGCTCCTTGCTTCTTCCCGACATGGCACTGGACATTGATTTCAAGTCTAGGGCAGGTGATTCCAATTGGCAGAACCTAGGTCATGTGTTAGACTAATTGTCAGGGAGACTTAGAATGCAAATATCTGGTATCTTAGTTCCCACAATGGACAAGGGCATTAGATTACCCAGGAGGCCAAAGAGTGACAAACTCCACAACTGTTCTTTTGGTTCTTTCATATTTTTCTTCTCTCTCTCTTCTGTTAAGCAAAATCTACCCACCCTTTAAGGTTCAGTTTATATCCCATTTCATCTGTGGAATTTTCTCTGACTTTGCTAGTCTTTCATTTTATCCCTCCTCTGAGCATTACTTACAGCCAGAATGAGTTGTGAAAATATAATATTCAGAAGTTGACTTCATATCATTAGCCCTGACCCTTATTGTGCCCATAAACTGTTGTAGCTAACATTATATTTGGTGGCATTTTTGGATAGTTAATAGAGAAATAGCCTACAAGACAGAAATCAGTGAATATTTATAGCTTCCTCTCTTTCCATCCAACCTGTCCTTCTTGTTATGTCTTTGGTTTTTATGTGATAGTCAATACTGTGTTGTGGCTATTATTTTGTATTTTCTAGTCTCTTTAACAGAAGGAATTCCTGAGGAAGGTAGCAACCATATCTAGTACTTCTTCTGTGATGTTTATAAAATGGTGCAAACAGTACATATTCATTGATTGGTTGAGAATAAGTGTGCCTAAAAAATGCAACATTTGGTATATTTGGATCCTTTGATCCAAGTTGGTGTTCACTTGAAGTCAGAATACCTCATTGGTAGAAACAGTAACAAAACTTTCTCCCTTCCTGTAAAATCTTGCTTTCAATAGGATTGACAATGAAACACTTTATTATGGAACTGAAGATCCTCTTAGGAATGTTAAGTTCACAGTCTACATAGTAAAGAACCTTCTTTGAATGTCCACACACAAAGGCTGACTGCATAATCCTTTAATATGCTTTTCACAGACTTAATTCAATGGGAGTCAGGAGGAGGCTTTCGGTACTGAACAGTTTACCTGTCAGATTTGTCTTGGTAAATATACATACCTATTCTAATAACTGCTATCTATCATAAGAATGATTTGGGCCGGGTGTGGTGGCTCATGCCTGTAATCCCAGCACTTTGGGAGGCCGAGGCAGGCACATCACCTGAGGTCAGGAGTTCGAGACCAGCCTGGCTAACATGGTGAAACCCCATTTCTACTAAAAATGCAAAAAATTAGCCAGGTTTGGTGGCGCGCACATGTAATCCCAGCCTGTAATCCCAGCTACTCGGGAGGCTGAGGCAGGAGAATCGCTTGAACATGGGAGGCGGAGGTTGCAGTGAGCTGAGATCGCACCATTGTACTCCAGTTTGGGAAATAAGAGCAAAACTCTGTCTCAAAAACAAAAAACAACAACAACAAAACCCAATGATTTGAAAGACTAATATCTGATTTTCCCATTAAAATGTATGTAACACATTTTCTATTATGGTTTTCTTTTAAAAAAGTTTTTAAATGATAATTTTTTAAAGCAATCTGAGAAATGTGCATACCCTCTAAAACAAATCTCCCTGTGTGCTACACTTAAATAATTTCCCAGTAGTAGGTTTAGATTTGCTATTACCATTTTTTAATTACCTTATTCTAAGCATCTTGCATACTCATTTGTAGATGTGAAGGTATAAATCTGCATCATTTGTGCATTCAAATCTCATAAACCCTTTTCAAAAGAACTGTTTTTTTTCTACTTTTTTTATTTAAAAATGTTTATTAAGCAGATTGGGAGAAATATTTGTAATTCACATATCTGGTGGAGGATGCATGTCCAGACTATACAAAAAAACTTTTAAAACTCCAAGAAAATAAACAACCCCCCCAAAATGGATAAAATATTTGAGTAGACATTTTGCTGAAGAAGTATGGATGGCAAATAGACACACTAAAATGTGCTCAACATCATTAATTTCTAGGGAGATGAAAATTAAAATTACGTCTATTAAAATGGCTAAAATACAAAGAAACTGATTATGTTACGTGTTGGTGAGGATGTAGAGAAACTAGAATTCATAGATAGCTGCTGGGAATGTGAAAGGAAATACAGCCTCTGGCAAACAGTTAAGCAGGTTCTTATGAAGTTAAACTTGTACTTACTATGACCCAGTAATCCTATTCTAGTTATTTATCCAAATTAAATAAAAACATGTATTCACATAAAAAGCTGAATGTGATTATTTATAGCTACTTTATTCACTATCTCCTCAAGCTGGAAACAACTCAAATGTCTCTCAGCTGGTAATGGGTATAATTACTGTGGCAGATTTATAAATGGAATACTTCTTAGCAATAAAAAGGAATGAACTACTGCTACAGTAATAACAGTAATAATTTGGATGGATCTCAAATGCATTATATGAAGTGACAGGAGCCATACTCTAAAGACTGCAGACTGAATGCTTTCATATATATATAACATACAGGACCATAGGAACAGAAAACAGGGATGCCAGGGACTGGGGCTGAGGGGAAGGGGTTAGCTACAATAGGATGGGATATGTTTTGGGGTAATGGAACTTGTCTATATCTTGATTGTGGTGGTGGTGGTTACATGACTGCATGTATTTATCAAATTTCACGGAACTGTACATGAAAAAGGGAGAATTTGACATATGTAAATCATACTTTAGTACAAAAGACATTACTAATTAAGTTTATTTTAGGCCTGAACTAACTGGTAAGCCCTGAGAATACAGAGATCAATAAGAAGGTCAATCTAGCTGAAGAAGTAAATGTGAAGGGACATAGGTAAATATAATACAAGTCAGCCCATGGTATTTTATAATAGAGATGTAATACAGTACTAGGGTAGCCTAAAGAAGGTTGCAGTAAGTGGAGCACAGTGGCTTGCACCTGTAATCCCAGCACTTTGGGAGGCCAAGGCAGGCAGATTGCTTGCGCCCAGGAGTTCAAGACCAGCCAGGACAACATGGTAAAACTCCGTCTTTACTAAAACTACAAAAATTAGCTGGGCATGGTGGCACACACCTGTAATCCCAGCTACCCAAGAGGCCAAGGTGGAAGGATCACTTGAGCCCAGGAGGTCAAGGCTGCAGTGAGCTATGATCGTGCCACTGCATTCCAGCCTGGGTGACAAAGCAAGAGCCTGTCTCAAAAACAAAAAATATTGCTTTAAACTCTAATATTGTCTGTATGTGTGTGCTCATGTTCTGGGGGCAGGTGGGTGGGGGGCAGGTGTGTAACAGAGCCTCACAAGGAAGTGACATTCAATGAATGGAAAATAATTCCTCTGTAAGTTAGGTTGAGTGAGGAACAGAGAACAGGCACATCCAAATCACAGTCACTAATGTGAATAGAGTAAATGAGTTCTCAAAAAAAAAGAAAAAAAGAAAAAAGAAAGAAAAAGGCGAGCATGAGTTTTTATTTTTATTTATTTATTTACTTTTTATTATTTTTTTTTGAGACTGAGTCTCACTCTGTTGCCCAGGCTGGAGTGCAATGGCGTGATCTCAGCTCACTGCAACCTCCGTCTCTGGGGTTCAAGCAATTCTCTTGCCTCAGACTCCCAAGTAACTGGGATTACAAGCACATGTTGCCACGTCCAGCTAATTTTTTTGTATTTTAATAGAGATGGGGGTTTCACAGTGTTGCTCAGGCTGATCTCAAACTCCTGAGCTCAGGCAATCCACCCGCCTGGGCCTCTCAAAGTGCTAGGATTACAGGCGTGAGTCACTGTGCCCAGCCTGTGAGTTTTTAATAAACCAGTTAAAATTTGTTTATCCAAAGGAGAGGAAATACAAACAATACTGGACACATGCAAGATGTGTTTTTTCTTAGCGGCAGCTGCTAACCATCCTGGCTTCCTGGCAGGGAGCAGGTTATCTATCCTGTGACTACGAGGGCACACCCTGCGTTAGCCCTGAGGCAAAGAGATAATAATAGCATGCTAGACTGGCAGCCTACACTCTGGAAGGGTTTATGAGGAGGAAGTCCGCAATTACATATTTCTGGGCAAACATTAACCAAGATTGAAACCCAGATTTGAAGAAAAATAGCAGGCTGGAATCTTCAGACAGATTCTGTAGCTGTTCTGTGGATTGAAACAGTAGTCAGACACGCTGCTGACTCCAAAAGGTAAGGTAAAAGATTGAGATGGCAGTATATAAAACTTGGTAAGAAAACTTTTCCACACCTGCCCACAGAATGTGTTCTGTAACACACAGAGCATTGTCCACATATGAATGATGAGAAATTATTTACATTCATGACAACAGAACCGAAGCCACAACATAGGGTCTATTGTTCACCTCATAGGGGTGACCGAATCTATTTATCCATGTGGTTTGGGAGCTCACCACTGTGCATTGAAGGGCCTCCTGTTGGCAACATCACCAAGAGCATTTCAATCACTGTTACTACAATCTGAACAATTTGGGTTCCACGCTGTGGTTTTGTAATTTCTATTTTTAAAACTTGAACCATGGTGTGTCCAGTCTTGGTTGGGCATACTTAAAATGAAACTGTTAAGCTAAAATTAGCTTGACATCAAGACATTGCATGTTCATTTTCCTTATATTTATAGCTGACCACAGTCATTATACAGAAGCCATCTAGTCTTTACTGTGCACTCTAGGGAACAGGAGGGGCAGTGGGAGTAACCAAAAAAAGAACTACAAGTTTTTCCAAAGGCAGTTGGTCGTAACTACTGCCTGAGCAGAGCGGTGCCTGCGTCTTAGTGAGGTCAGCCCAAGTGGGACTGACCTCACTAAGATGAGGACTTTCCTTTGAACAGCTGTTTACTCTTCAGTTCTTCTGCAGTTAATCAACAGTGATAGGACCTTTTCTAAAAGTTTTGCTTAGGGCCTCAGAATTTAACTTAAATCACCACGAAGGAAGTATATACAACAAAGCTTCCTCTTAGTATTTCTTCACCAAGTAATTATCTACTGACATATCCAACAGGTGAAGATAAATGGACTCATCATGGTGTAAAAAAGAATTTTTGACTAAGAGTCAGAAGATCTTAGTTTTAGTTCAGTTTTTCTTCCATTGGGTGTGTGGTTTGGGCCTCAGTTTCATCCAATAAAATTCAAAGGGTTGAACTAAGATCCTTCCAGTTCAAAATTCTGATATTTCTCAACTCCTCGGAAGGAAGAAAGATAAATTGCATCATTCTAATCATATGTCAAATGAAACAGCAACTACAGAGGAAAGAAGACCCATATAATCAATATTTTAATTTTTTTTAAAATTCCAGAATATCATGTGGAAAATCATCATGCTCTAGGGATAATATTTCTTGTGAAATACTATACATTATCCTTGACCTTGTCTAGCATTTTACTTTGAAATGATAAACAATATATTTTTGGCTGTTTCATGTTATTTAAGTTTCACTATCATTCATTTGACTGGGATATGTTAGTTAAGGCAGAGGTGCAAACCTTTTTGATAATAAGCTGTGCTATATATCATATTTCTTCTTTGAGTTTACTAGCTCAACTTTCCAAGTAACAGCCTTCAGGTATGTCACTGAGGGATGCTTTATGGGTTATGTCAAATACCCCAACTAAAATGACAACGAGAGATTGCTTACAATCCCTGCTGTTGACTTCTGAATGCATTGTTAGAGTCTTTACCACATCTTTCTCTGATTATTCATTTTTTTGTGTTTACTAAAGAAGAAGAATCAATGGTAGTAGATGCCCCAGTTATCTTGTGAATAATTGCAGACATGGAGAAATGGCAAATAAGAAAGAAATCAGGGCCTCAGTCACAGGGGAGGGTTGATAATGAGATTGGTGGATTTATAAGACGACAGCAGATTCTGAAGAATATTTGTTACACATGAAAACTTTGTGACAATTACCACTTACTTAATGACTCCTTAGGGATCTTCTAAATGAGGAGCTGTCAAACTTTTCCTGTAATGGAACAGATAGTAAATATGTTATGTTTTGTGAGTCATGTGGTTTTATCCCAACTACCCAACTCTGCTTTTTTTTTTTTTTTTTTTTGAGACGGAGTCTCACACTGTCGCCCAGGCTGAAGTGCAGTGGCGCGATCTCGGCTCACTGCAACCTCTGTCTCCTGCGCTCAATCGATTCTCCTGCCTCAGCCTCCCGAGTAGCTGGGATTACAGGCGCCTGCCACCACACCCAGCTAATTCTTAGTATTTTTAGTAGAGATGGGGTTTCACTATGTTGGCCAGGCTGGTCTCAAACTCCTGACCTCATGATTCGCCCACCTCAGCCTCCCAAAGTGTTGGGATTACAGGTGTGAGCCACTGCGCCTGGCCTCAACTCTGCTTTTATAGCATGAAAGCACTCATAAGCGACATGCAAATGAATGGATATGCTGTGTTCAATGAAACTTTATTTACTAGAACAGGCAGTGGGTCGGATTTGGCCTGTTGGGCCTTAGTTTGTTGAACCCTGGTCTATTTTGATCATCCACATCATCATCATCATTATTATTATTATTATTTGAGATGGAGTCTTGCTCTGTCACCCAGGCTGGAGTGCAGTGGTGCGATCTCAGCTCACTGCAACCTCTGCCTCCTGGGTTTAAGCAATTCTCTTGCCTCAGCCTCCCAAGTAGCTGGGACTACAGGTGCATGCCACCATGCCCAGCTAAGTTTTGTACTTTTAGTAGAGATGAGATTTTACCATATTGGCCAGGCTGGTCTCGAACTCCTGACCTCATGATCTGCCCACCTTGCCCTCCCAAAGTGTTGGGATTACAGGTGTGAGCCACTGTGCCCGGCCCATCCACATCATTATTAACATCAATAAGAAATATTTATTGGACCCCTGTGATCTTTGGTGGAGTTGGGATCAGTGTTAATGTTAAGAAGACAAGGATGTGAACTTGACACCTGTGGGCCACAAATCAGCGTCAACTTTACCTATCAAATAAAGAGCAGTTTTTAAAAGAGAAAACCAGTACTATATAGTATGATGCTCAAGACAGATTCTCTTATTCTTCAGGTGTACTCTTCAGTTGTAACTCAAATTTTTAAGTGTTCACAGGTATATGTTTCTTTTTAATTATCACATGCCTTTTCTTATTGTACCACTCTATGACAGACAAATTTCTGAAATTAAAATCAAACTCCTCTATTTAAACTCTCTTTTGGGAATATCTTGTTGGTCCTATAGAATGCTTTAGAAATCCCAAGATGTTGAGTGACATCAACATTCTAAGTGACATTCTAAGCTAAGCCATGGCTTTTCTTATGGTTTATGTGTGTTTGAATAAGCAAATATTGGTGAAAATGAGGGTATAGATATAACTTCTTTCTGTAGTATCATAGGATTGACCCCACCTAAGATGAGGTAAGACTAATTTTATCAGATCCATTTGTCCTATTTCTACTTCCAAGATTAACATCTAGTTTTCCCTGGTAATCACTGACAAAATCCAACTCACATTGTTTTAGAAAATTTAGGAGATGGGTGGTCTTGTCGTCTTACTATAACTGCTCATTTTTAGCTTTGTATTTGACTTCTCAATTGTCCTTCCTAGTAGAAAGCTAAGTAAAAGTGTGGTTCATGAGTTTGATTATTGACATTTTAGCTTCTAGCGAGGCTCTAATTTTAGGAGTGAGAGATAGACTCACACATAGGCAGATATGTAGGGGTGCTAAAAGCATCTATTGTGCAATATTATCCTTTTTCTTTAGTGTTTGGAAAACCTGCTTCTTTGCGTTTGGGCCTATTAAAATAAAGGTATTTTATATGATAGAGGGGTATTATCAGCCATTAACTTCTCATCACACATTTGTTGATATCATGGCCAGTAGAGACAGGGTCTTAAGGGAATGAGGCCCCAGAAAGATACTTTTAAAGAGAAGGAAAAGGGGGCAGTTTGTTTTCCCTCTTATGATCTCATTTTCTCCCTCTATCTCGATAACACCAAATATACAAAGCTTCTGCAGCAAACTCAATGTGTGTTCTCGGGAACATGCTGTTCAAATAAAAAATATTAAGTTAAAAATAATCAGTTGCCTTATTTTATCAAATTTTGTGTTTAGCATGTATAATCTTGATGCAGAGAAACTTCAGCAATGTGAATGGCAGACCTTACACTTACTGGAGAAAAGTTCTTTTCTGATGGCCAATCAAAACATACCAAGAAAATAGGAATGATTGGAAAGGTTACATGAACTTTATTTGACCTTTTTATGTAGTATATTTAAAGATAAAACAGTTTTGCAGTAAGAAACCATGTCAGTGGTTCTCAGGTCTGATTCATTTTTTTTTTCTCATTCCCTAAGCTCTCCTGTATTGAGGAAATTGCTGTGGCAACTGAGATGTAGATATTAAGATTGTTTTGCTGGTGAACCCTGGGATATGTGCAAATTGACATGTACTCAAGGGAGAATTCCCACTGCAAAGAGTGTTTGCCAGACCACTTTAGTTTTCCCCAGAAGTTAAGAGTGTACTCTGGCTAATACTAAGAATGGTCAGCCAGGCAATAGGGTGATTCAAAGAGACAAAGTCCATGAATTTGTCTCATGCTGATCCTGAGAAAAGGGTCCATTGCAGACTCTGAGAGAGAAGACTATGAAGTATCAGAAAGTTTATATGTATGGAACATTTTGTTTTTAATTTTAGAAAATTATTTAGAAAAAGGTAATATGGGTAAAGATTCTTGAAGAAAGGGATTCAGAGATACTCTGATGCCAGAGAAGCCTGTCCATGGAGCAAAGGTAGAAAACTACCAATATTCTTGGATATCACTACGAAGTCACAGTTCAGGGATAGCAAAGTGGTTTCATGGAAACTGTGTTGGGAAGGATTCTGGAGATGTTTGTCCTCAGGGAAAAGAGTACTTTGATGAATTAGTGATGTCTGCTATAGGTGTGCGAGGGGGAAGTCATTGTGCATGCCCAGTAAATTTGCTGAGTTCTGGTTGAGGTACAATCTTATAGCAAGTTTTTTGATATCTAATCCTTAATTTCTTTATCTGTAATGAAGACAATGATACCTGGCCTACTTACCTGGAGACCTGTTGTGAGAATGGAATGAGAGAGTAACTGTGAAAGCATTTTGAGAACTATAAAGTGTTGGAGAGGAAAAAAAAAAACTTTTCCCCTATCATCTTAGGTTCAAGACATGGGGACCTGTGAATTAAACTAACAAAAGACAGATTAACAGGAAAAAGACACACAATTTTTATTAATATTCACGTGCCTGGAAATTCATAAAAAAGAAGTGAAACTCAAAGAAGTAGTTAGACTTAGGGGTTTATATGCCTTTTTAACAAAGGAAAGAGCATTTGGGATTCAAGGGGTGATAAATTGTGGGAAGTGACTAGGAAATAGATGGGAGAATGAATGGAAGATAAGGGATATTTTAGTAAGATCTGTTTATGCAGACTTACTTTGATGTTGACTCTGCATCTCAATGATAAGAGCTGTGCTTCCTTTCCTGGTAAGGGTGGTGGTGGTGGTGGTAATGGTGCACCCTCATAAAGCGAAATCTTGGCCCTGATTTTAGGCAGATAAGAGGAGAGCAGAGAACTCTTCTTATGTCTATTGATTCCCAATTGCCTTCAGATAAAAATAATTCTTATGCTAAAGTGGCATATTTTCGGTTGGCATATCTTGAGCCCCTTCAAAAGCATTCTACACATGTGAAAGTTTATTCTTGTATTGTAGGTTGCATATTTTCTCAAATTAAATCTCAGTTTCTTATAAATTCATGATGAAATTGACCCCATTGAAAAAAATGCAATGGAGATGACAGAAAAAAAACCATCCTTATGTATCCTTCCCAAAATGCACCTATACTTTCACTGTCAGCCAAGAAAGATAGGAATGGAACTAATTTTCTGCAAATATTCCTTGACTCCCTCACTTCCCATCTGAGATTAATTATTAAAAAAGAGTCCCTGATGGATTCCTGCCTTCAGGTATAATTACCTCAAAATTGACTGATATTTAAAGCACATATGACACTTTTTAGATTTAATTAGAGTAAATTGGTGAAATTTACTTGACTGGTAGTTTTGGGGATGGTTGGAGGCATGAAAGTATACTTAACATTATAATTTCCTGCTAATGCTAAGATTTAGCCCCTATTGGAAGGTTCTATATTCAGAATAAAATCACTTAAGAAATGAAGCCCCAGTGACTGTTTTGGCCATGAAATAATGAGCCCAGTCACTGAGAGATGCCCTGAGGAAAAAAAAATTGCCACCGACAACAGTGGAAACCCAAAATCTATAGATGTTTTAGTTAAACAGTCTTGAAGATTTTCATGATTTAACAACGTTAAAATTCACTTGCTTTGCTATAACATTTTTTGACATTGATATTATGAACAGCAAAAAGAAATGGAGTATTTTAGATCAACTCCAAAAAATTATGGATAAAAACATATTTATCTGAGTGTCTCTAATGATTGTTTTAAATTCCTCCATGTTTGTGGCTATTTCTTTTTTATAATTGTGTTAATGTTCTTTGTCTGGACTAAGCCTGCTACTGGTTTATTTTATTAATTATTTCAATAAATCAGTTTTTGTATTAATCACTAATACTTTTTTGTATTTTAGTATAATTAACTGATTTTATTTTTCTAATTCATAGTATTTGTTCTTCCTTTTCCTTCCTTCCACTTTCTCTAATTTTGTTTTTTTCCTAATGTATTGACTTGAATGTTAATTTGTTTTTTTCTTTCTTATCTTAATAATGTGTTCATGATTATGAGTTTAATTCAAAGTAGTTTTTTCAGCCTGGCCCATATTTTAAAATATGTAATGCATTTCATTATTATTTTGTAGATATTTTGAAACTTTAGTTTTGATATTTTCTTTGATCCAAGTGTTGATTAAAAGCAAGTTTCTTAACATTTATGTGGTTGATTTTCTTCTTCATGTCCTTCTCTTCCTTCTTGACTTCTCTTCCTTCTCCTCCTCTTCTTCATCTATAGTTTATCAATGGGGTTATAGTCAATAAAGTGTTCTATGCATTTCTAGTTTGTTGTTGTTTTGTTTTGGTTTGATTTATAGTCAAAATTTTATAAAGGTACCACGAATTCTTGTAAAGTAGGTGAATTATTTTTATTAGGATAGCAATTTCTACATATCTATTATGTTAATATTAATCAATTATAGAATTGATATCATTCTTATTTTTTCTCTAATTGATTTTTCCATGGACTAAAATTATGATTTAGAGTTTCCTAATCTTATGTTGTAGTCTATTTTCCCTTGCATTCCCTATAGTCTCTGCATTATGAAATTAATATAACTTTTGTGCACCAAGAAAGTTATAATCTCATTGTGGATTATATTCTATATCATAAAGTTTATTATTTGTTTTGTTTAACACTTTTGCTTGAATTTAGCCTTGTCCAATATTAATACTGTGACCTGAATTTATGATACTATTACAAATGTAATAATTATAAATTAGATGAGTAAAGAAAATGTAGCTTCTATATTTTTTACATCAGAGCTAATTTTCTTCCTAAGCCTTTACCTTGTTAGAAAGAAAGAAAACTGGCAAGGCGCAGTGGCTCACGCCTGTAATCCCAGCACTTTGGGAGGCTGAGGCAGGCAGATCATGAGGTCAAGAGATCGAGACCATCCTTGCCAACATGGTGAAACCCCATCTTTACTAAAAATACAAAAATTAGCTGGGCGTGGTGGTGTGCGCCTGTAGCCCCAGCTACTTGGGAGGCTGAGGCAGGAGAATCACTTGAATCCAGGAGGTGGAGGTTGCAGTGAGCTGAGATCGCACCACTGTACTCCAGCATTGAGTGACAGAGTGAGACTCTGTCAAAAAAAAAAAAAAAAAAAAAAAAAAAAAAAGAGAAAGAAAGGAAGGAAGGAAGAAAGAAAAAGAAAGAAAGAAAGACAAACTGAAGCTTGCCAAGTAATGGTATCCATATCCTTTGGATTACTTATTCTCTTTTCAAGAGAGGTTTTTTGAATTCCTTCTCCTCTCCCTGCATCTCCTCAAGATGACATTGTAGTGTATGAGGTTGGTTAAAGTAACACGGCAGGATCTGACACCATTCTCCTGTTCCTTATTGGTCTCTATTGTACCGTGTCTGTTGAGGTAGAACAGATCCTATCTGGGCTTTCAGGTGTTCTGGCATGGGGTTGAGAAATACTCACATTGTGTGTTCATTATTTTTTCTGATGTCAGGTCTGTATTATTCCACCAGGTTGTCTTGCTCATTGGGGTCCAGTGCTATGGCACATATGACCTTCTGGGTCCCTTGCAAACTGCACATGGGCTATGGGGACCCACTTACTCTAGCCCAGGTTCATGAGCCCCTCTCCTCCCCTCTGTCAGTTCATATTGCCTTTTTTTTTTTTTTCATATCATACTGATATGGCACTAAGCAGTGAGAAGGATTTTCCCTAGCGGCTTGCAGCCTTCTGCAGACTATGTGGAGGAAGAGGGCTACTAGCCCTGATGTTTTCAGGTTTCCTCCATACTTATTGGAAAGTTTTTATAGTCCTATCCCTTTTTATGTCCATTTTAGAACTTTTAACTTTTATAAGTCATTTTATGCCTTAAATTAGAGCTAAATCTAAAGCACAGTACAGTCATATGCCACATAATGACATATGAGTCAACATTGAACTGCATATGTGACAGTGGTCCTATAGGATTATAATACCATATTTTGACTGTATCTTTTCTATGTTTGGATATGTTTGGGTATACAAATAATCATCTTGTGTTACAATTGCCTGCTGTCTTCAGAACAGTGACATTCCTTACAGGTTTGCAGCCCAGGACACACAAGCGATACCAGCTTAGGTGTGTAGTAGGTTATACCATCTAGGTTTGGGTAAGCACACTTCATGATGTTTATACAACAACAAAACTGCCCAACACTGCATTTCTCAGAATGCATCCTTGTCATTACGTGACGCATGACTGCATTAAAAAGGTGCAGCATCATCTGAACATCTTTTTCCTTTAGAAAGCATATTTACCTCAATTACCTATATTGTTGATCCATCAGCACATCCTGTTGATTTTATCTTCAAAACCTATCCCAACTCCATCTACTTTTTGTCTCCACCACTCCCATCCTAATATAAGCTACCTCCTCTTTTTGTTTGTTTTGTTTTGGTTGGATTACTGCAAGAGCCTCCAAGTTTATCTCCTTGATTCCGATCTACATAGCAGCCAGAGTGATTATTCGAAAATATAAATGAGATCATGTAAATTTGCAAGACCCAACAAAGGTAACTCCTTATACTTGAAATACGTTTAAATTCTCTCTCAGGTTCTAGGTGTCTATATTTTCTAGCCAATGCCTACCTCTCTGGCATCATTTCCTATCCCTCTCTGCCTTGCTGACTACACTCCAGCCAAACCACACTGACATTCTTTCTGCTGTGGAACAAGACAAGCTCCTTCCTGCCTTAAGGCTTTTGGGTAGTTTTCTCTGTCTATGGAATGCTCTTTCTCCATGACTTCTTAAGGCTGGCTTTTTCCTGGTTTTACCTTCAATCATCATATCCTTTGAGAGGCCTTCTCTGACCATCCAATCTAAAGTAGTCTTTCAGTCACACTTCATCACAGTACCCTTTCCTATATCAATCACAGCACATATTATTACCTGATTAATTTTATTGATATATTCATTAATTTGCCTCAAGCAGTGATACATAAGCTGTATGAGAGTAAGAACATGCCAGCCAGTTATCACCAATATTAATAATAGCAAAATAATACAGTATTAACTATGATTCCTCAGTCTGACTCTGTTCTAAGCCCTTTCCATGTATTAGGATCTCTAATCTTCACTGAAATCTCATGAGGTTGTTATTATTATCATCCTTATTTTTATAGACGAAGAACTGAGGCCCTTTCCATGTATTAGGATCTCTAATCTTCACTGAAATCTCATGAGGTTGTTATTATTATCATCCTTATTTTTATAGATAAAGAACTGAGGCATAGAGAATTTCAGTGACTTAGCCATAGTCACAAAGCTATTAAATGTTAAAGCTGGGATTTGAACACAGGTGAAGTGGCTTCGGACACCACAGTGCTATGTGTTAGTTACAGAAGTTACAAATCTGAAAGAGAGGAGTAATACTCCTTTCAAATACTCAACAGTTGGGAAGACAGGCAAGTGAAAGGAAAATCACAACAAAACCTAAGTTACATATTACAGGCATCAGAGGAGGGCCACTGCTGGGTCATCTGCATTTGCTTATATAGGAGTAGAAATTGTAGAAATGTGGAAGTAGCAAATGAAACATTTTCCAGTTTAAAGTATATTGAGTAACCGAAGTCTGTAAGACTGAATTCTTTTTCTGAAATCATTTTGATATTGATTTCCCATTCATTTGCCCTGGCAAAGAGAGAGATTATTTCATGAATGAAAGGTGATGTGAGGAGACTGAAAGAAGGTGAACCCAACCATCAGGAGAAAACCATTCTTTGCCTACTTTGAATAAATCATTTTGAAATAATGAGACATAATTAATGTCAGTGCTTTGGATTATATGAACGTTTGCAAAGATATCCAGTGCAATTCTAATGGCCAGAAATGGCAGTCTGATTACAGTTATGCCAAATAGCCATTCCATGCCTTACAGAATGTAGCAGTAAAATGAAATTAACTGTTGGCATCAAGTAGTAAGACTATGATTACAACCAATAGTGGCCAGTCTTTATTTAGTGCCATGAGCTAGTTCTGAGGGCCTTGTAGGAATTAGCTCACTTGATCCTCACAGCAAACCTGTTGAGATAGGTATTATTATGGAGCCCCATTTTACTGTGGAGGAAATTGAAGCCCAGAAAGGTTAAGCAACTGGCCTAAAATTACACAGCAATAAAGTGGCAGAGCTGGAATTTAAACCCAATCGTAGGATTGTGTAAATAAAGCAAACACATAATAACCACTATTCAGTGACTATGTTTGCCTGGTGCTGTGTTACTCACTTTCATGTAAAGGTGATGTGAGGAGACTGAAAGAAGGTGAACCTTTTCATGTATTGTCTCATTTACTCCTAAAACCCTGCTTGGTGGGTGTTAAACTCATGTTACAGATAAAGAAACCTAGACACAGATAAGATTAGGAAATTTTCCCAAGGTTATGTAAAACCAGGCCTGTCTGACTCCAAAGTCTATAGAAACTAGTAATTCATTAAACTCTTTCTAGTAGCAAGTGGGATACTGTTCTTCCTTCTCAGTAATTACGTTTACCACTTCAAGTTCTTTCCCTCTGGTACTTTTCTTTCATTCTTTGTGTTTTTATGATACACAGCTCAATAAAGCATAATATACAACCTGCTAGCATTTTCAGAGCCCAGATTGTGTGCTGGGCATTGTGCTAAATTGTTTTCTATTAATTACCTCATTTAATCCTTCCAGCAACCATACATCATAGGTACTATTATTAGCACCTTTTTATATATGAGGCAACTGAAGTTGAGAAAGACGTTCTTGGCAGAGGTTTGATGAAGAGTCTGGTGATGCAATTTTTCTGGAGAGAACATGCAGCATTTCAAAGCCTCATTGCCTTCCTCTGTACTGAGAATAAATGAACCCAGATTCAGAAGTTTTAACATTTTTGAACATTAAAAAATATTCAATATTATTTTAAAATGCTTTTTTTTTGGGGAATCAGGGTGGCTTGGAGTTGTATTCTTTGTGGTGTATTTCTTGAAAAGATCCATTGGCTAATCTGGCTAATTCAGGACACTTCCTCTTCCTCTCCTCTTTCTGTGGCTCTCTCTTCTGTTCTCAGGGCAGCCACCATTAGCATGTGTCTACTGAAGGAACAAGTGTGGTGGGGAACAGGGTGTTGGGTCTCTGGGAAACTTATTTGCATACTTCTTGTTACAAAAGCCAACCACATCCTGGTTAAGACAATGTGCTGTCTGATAAACAGACTGCATCCCCCAGTGTCTGCCTGGAGCTCAGCCAGCGTGTGGCCCGCCTTTGTCACAAGGTGCTGTTTATTCTGCCTGGAAGTCCAAGGACAGAACAAACCAGCTAAATGAACCTTTTATTTCTCCCATTCTCTGACAGAAATTCCTTGAGTCAAAAACATGTATTAATATTAGGTTAAGGGAAAAGCATCAGAATTCTCCAAATATGCCTTCCTAATCCTGTGGAAAACATATAAAAAGCTTTGGTTTTCCTCTCTAGCTACAAATTCTTTGGGGTTTGAGAAAACTAGGAAACTTGGAAAATATAGTGCAAGGACGATATAAAAATCATGGTTTGCCAAGACTTTTTGTTGATAAATATTTCTTTCCACATCTGTTTTCTATGTGTTCCCTTTCTCTTTTCCTCCCTCCCACCCCAGAAAACACAGACAAAAGGAAGTGGAGGCTTAAACAATTAACTGGTGACTGCAGGACCCATTGTTTAGGAATCTGGATAATTGAGTCCTAATTTCTCTGACTCCCTTCACTTTGGTAAATTATAGAAAGAAAAAGATTTTGAGACTCAGTCTCATTTTTGGCAGTTAAGGTAAGAAATCCATCTATGCTTCCCTTTTACTGATTTTTTTTTTCTTTTTTTTCTCCTCTCAAAACAATTCAACATTTCCTTCTCTGCTTATTTCAAATCTAAATGTGGTACATATTTTAAGACATATTTTAACCACAAATTTTATTGGTGACTGCAATCACTGAAAGGAAGGTACTCTGTGAACACAGAAATTGTTTTAATGTTTTTAATCAATAATTCCTATAAACAAATTTTGTCTTGAGGAAATAGAATATGCAGCTATTTCCTTTCTGCATTTACAGTGACCTCTGAAATATATTACAACCACTCATCTGTATCTAATCCCACATGTGTGGTGAACACTTTAAGTAACTTATTGACTAGAATCCTTCTGGAGGTATCTGTGGAGGATGATGATAGAGATGATGTTACAGAACAGTTTGAAAAAGACGCCAATTGGCATTTTGAAGGATTACCAACATTTCTAATAAAGTCTCTGAAGAGATTTCTGGCTGCTTAAGAACAATAATATGATAGAGATTGATTATTTTGAGGTTTCGAAGTTAAATACTTGCATGTGGTGAATACTGAGGCTTATTGTGAAAATGAAAATTAGACCTATGTAGAAATCCTTGTGGAGAATGAGACAGTCAGGACTTTTATCAACGCGGCTCTTTATACAACTGCCTCTTTGGAGAAGAAGTCGGTTCACTGTCCTTGTTAAATTTCAACTGCGGCTGATTCTGAATCTTGAGGACCATTATGATGTGAGAAAAGAAAAAAAACACTCACTAAAGGTTAATGATCTTTCCCTAATCTTTCAGAAAAGCTGATACTGACTGGTAGATAGTAATGCTCTGTCAGAATTGTAGAATGAATGAATCAAGCTGATATAATTCACTAACCATCTACCCAAGCCAGGATCTGTGTTAGAGCTTTAGAGGCACACCTTGTTTTATTGTGCTTCAAAGGTGCTGCGTTTTCTGCAAATTGAAGGTTTGTGGCAACCTTGCATTGAGCAAGTCTATCAGCCCTATTCTTCCCAACAGCATGTGCCCACTTAGTGTCTCTGTGTCATACTGTGGTAATTTTCACAATATTTCAAACTTTTTCATTATTATTATATATATTTTTAAATTTTACTTTAAATTCTGGGATACATGTGCTGAACGTGCAGATTTGTTACATAGGTATACATGTGCCATGGTGGTTTGCTGCAATTATTATTATATCTGTTATAGTGATCTGTAATCATGATCTTTGATGTCACTATTGTAATTTTGGTGGGGGCACCATGAACTGCCCCCATACAAGATGGTGTGTTCTGACTGTTCCACATACCAATGGTTTTCTCGTCTCTCTGGGGCCTCCCTATTCCGTCAGACACACGATATTGAAATGGGGCCAACGAATAACCCTTCAATGGCTTCTAAGTGTTCAAGTGAAAGGAAGAGTTGCAAGTCTCTCACTTTGAATCAAATTTGGAAATGAATAAGCTTAGTGAGGAAGGCATGTTAAAGTCAAGATAGGCCAAAAGGTAGGCCTCTTGTGCCAAACAGCCAAGTTGTGAGTGCAAAGGAAAAGTTCTTGAAGAAATTAAAAGTACTATTCCAATGAACACATTAATGATAAGATAGCACAACAGAGGCCGGGCATGGTGGCTCACTCTTCTAATCCCAGCACTTTGGGAGGCCAAGGCAGGAGGATCACTTGAGCCTGGGAGTTTGAGACCAGCCTGGGCAACATAGTGAGACCCTGTCTCTATTTAAAAAGAAAAGAAAGGAAAAGAAAGTGCAACAGCCTTATGTTGATATGGAGAAAGTTTAAGTGGTCTGGATAAAAGATCAAACCAGCTACAGCATTCCCACAAGCCAAAGCCCCAGAGCAAGATTCTAACTCTCTTCCATTTTATGAAGGTCTGAGAGAGGTGAGGAAACTGTAGAAGAAAAATTGGAAGCTAGCAGAGGTTGGTTCCTGAGGTTTAAGGAAAGAAGCCCTCTCCCTAACATAAAAGTGCAAAGTGAAGCAGTAAATGCTGATGTAGAAGTCATCCAGAAGGACTAGCTAATTGATAAAAGTGACCACACTAAACAATAGGCTTTCACTATAGACAAAACAGCCTTCAGTTGGAAGAAGATGCCACCTAGGACTTTCACAGTGTTACAGTAGGTAGTCAGGCAGACATGAGCAGGCCAGGAGAGGGCCTCCTTCCCAACAGGAATGTCAGGCTACCATCAGGTGATGGTCAGGTGGTTGTTAACAGTCTCTCTAAAATAATAATTGATTGCAGCCAGCGCCAGGGAAAGGCAGTCTCCCAATAGATAGAAATATCTGAAACTGGTGATCAGCAGCTTCCTGATAAAATCTAGGGGCTGGGTGAGTGGGCTCAAGCATATGCACTAAGAGGCAAAATATTGGAGTTTAACTGGTATTTGACCTTCTAGGAACATTCAACTGGTAAGAGAAGAACGCCTCAAGTGAGCACACATACATACAACTCCAGTAAACACACCGTGCATGCAGTCCCTCACAAGTGCTGGCAGCCACTGTGCATACGGACAGCCTGCCCAAGGGAAGAAATGGGAGATGTAATGCAGCCTTGGAAGCATGCCAACATATGACTCCCCAAATCAAAGGTCAAACCACGTACTTGATTTTCTTAAGTTGCCCACTTGGCCCTCTTCCAAGCGTACTTCCTTTCATTCCTGCCCTAAAACTTTTATTTTCTTTCCTTTTATTTTTATTTATTTATTTATTTTTGAGATGGAGTCGCACTCTGTCTCCCAGGCTGGAGTGCATTGGCACCATCTTGGCTCACTGCAACCTCAGGCTCCTGGGTTCAAGCGATTCTCCTGCCTCAGTCTCCTGAGTGCTGGGAGTACAAGCGTACACCACATGCCCAGATAATTTTTGTATTTTTACTAGAGACAGTGTTTCGCCATGTTGGCCATGCTCGTCTCGAACTCCTGAGCTCAAGTGATCTGCCTGCCTTGGCCTCCCAAAGTGCTGGGATTACAGGTGTGAGCCACCGCGTCTGGTCCCTAAAACTTTTAAACAAACTTTCACTCCTGCTCTAAAACTCGACTTAGTCTCTCACTCTGTGTTTTGACTTTTGGTCGAAGTCTTCTGAGGATGTGAGAGTTGAGGTTGCTGCAGACCCAAATGGATTTGCAGCTGCTAACACAGCTACAGAGGAAAAGTCAATGTCTGGCTTCAAAGCTTCAAAGGACAGGCTGACTCTCTCGTTAGGGGCTAATGCAGCTGGTGACTTTAAGTTGAAGTCAACGCTCATTTACCATCTGAAAATCCTAGGGCCCCTAAGAATTATGTTAAATCTACTCTGCCTGTGCTGTATAAGTGAGGCAACAAAGCCTGGATGACAGCACATCTACTTACAGCATGGTTTACTAAATATTTTATGTATACTGATGATCTACTGCTCAGAAAAAAAGATTCCTTTCAAAATATTACTGTTCATTAACAATGGACCTGATCACCCAAAAGCACTGATAGAGATGTACAAGGACATTAATTTTGTTTTCATGCCTGCTGATAGAACACCCATTCTGCTGCCCAGGTATCAAGAAGTAATTTAGACTTTCATGTTTTATGATTTAAGAAATACATTTTGTAAGGCAATAGTTGCCATAGACAGTGAATCCTCTGAGGGAATCTGGATGGATCTGGGCAAAGTCAGTTGAAAACCTTCTGGAAAAGATTCGTGACTTTAGAAGCCATTTAAAGCACTCGTGATTCAGAGGAGGACGTCAAAATGTCATGAACAGGAATTGGGAAGAAGTTGATTCCAACATCATGGATGACTTTGAGGGGCTAAAGACTTAGGTGGAGCAAGTAACTGTAGGTGGGATGAAAATAGCAAAAGCACTAGAATTAGACATGGTGCCTGATGATATGATTGAATTTCTACAATCTCATATTAAACTTTAATGGATGAGGAGTTGCTTCTTGTGGATTGATGAGCAAAGAAAGTGGTTTCTTGAGATGGAATCTACTTCTGGTGAAAAATCTGTGAACATTGTTGAAATGACAGCAAAAATTTAGAATATAATATAAACTTAGTTGATAAAGCAGTAGCAGGGTTTGAGAAGAGTGACTTCAATTTTCAAAGAAGTTCAACTGTGGTAAAATGCTATCAAGCAGCATTTCATGTTATGAGGAATCTTTCACGAAAGGATGAGTTAATTGATTTGGCAACCTTTATTATTGTCTTAAAGAAATTGCCAAAACTGGCCGGGCGCGGTGGCTCACCTCACTCCCAGCATTTTGGGAGGCCGAGGCGGGCAGATCATGAGGTCAGGAGATCGAGACCAGACTGGCTAACATGGTGAAACCCTGTCTACTAAAAATACAAAAAACTTAGCTGGGTGTGGTGTCGGGTGCTTGTAGTCCCAACTACTCCGGAGGCTGAGGCAGGAGAATGGCACGAACCAGGGAGGCGGAGCTTGCAGTGAGCCGAGATCGCGCCACTGTATTCCAGCCTGGGTGACAGAGCGAGACTCTGTCTCAAAAAAAAAAAAAACCACCCCAACCTTCAGTAGTCACCACCCTATACAAGGAACAGCTATCAACATCAAGTCAAGACCTTCTACCAGTAAAAAGATCATGACTCGCTGAAGGCTCAGATGATTGCTAGAATTTTTTAGCAATAAAATATTTTAAAAATTAAGATATGTACATTTTTTAGATATAATGCAATTGCACACTTAGACTGTAGTGTAGTGTAAATGTAACTTTTATATTCACTGGGAAAATTCCTGTTACTCGCTTTATTGCAATATTTACTCTATTGCAGTGGTCTGAAACTAAACCCCCACTATTTCTTAGGTATACTCATATTTACATTATTTTATTTATTATGATATACATCAAGTAAAAATGTTCTTTGTATACTTTAGAAAAATAGATGTATGAAAGGAATTGCAACAAAAGCAAAAATTGACAAGTGGGATCTAATTAAATCAAAGAGCTTCTGCACAGCAAAGAAACTCATCTGAGTGAACAGACAACCTACAGAGCAGGAGAAAATTTTTGCAATTCATCCATCTGACAGAGGTCTAACATTCAGCATCTTCAAGGAACTTGAATTTATAAGAAAAAAAGAAAAAAATAAACCCCATTAAAAAGTGGGCAAAGGACATGAACAGACACTTCTCAAAAGGAGACATACAGGTGGCCAAAAAACATGAATAAAAGCTGAACGTCACTGATCATTAGAGAAATGCAAATCAAAACCACAGTGAAATATCATCTCATACCAGTCAGAATGGCTATTATTAAAACGTCATAAAACAACAGATGCTGGCAAGGTTGTGGAGAAAAAGAAATGCTTTTACACTGTTGGTGGGAGTGTGAATTAGTTCAACCATTGTGGAAGACAGTGTGGCAATTCCTTAAAGACTTAGAGGTAGAAATACCCTTTGACCCAACAATCACATTACTGGGTGTATACCCAAAGGAATATAAATCATTCTATTATAAAGACACATGCATGTGTATGTTCATTGCCACACTATTCACAATAGCAAAGACATGGAACCAACCTAAATGCCCATCAACGACAGACTTGATAAAGAAAATATGGTACATATACAATGGAATACTAGGCAGCTGTAAGAAGGAATGAGATTATGTCCTTTGCAGGGATGATGAAGCTGAGAGCCATTATCCTCAGCAAACTAACACAGGAACAGAAAACCAAATACCACATGTTTTCACTTATAAGTGGGAGCTGAATGATGAGATCACATGGACACATTGGGAGAAACAACACACACTGAGGCCTGTTGGATCATGGGGAGTAGGAGGAGGGAGAGCCTCAGGAATAATGGCTAATGAATGTTGGGCTTACTACTGGGGTGATGGGATGATCTGTGCAGCAAACCACTATGGCACACGTTTACCTGTGTAAACCTGCACATTCTGCACATGTACCCCTGAACTTAAAAGTTGAAAAAAAAAATGAAAAATAGATGTAAAAAGTCTGTTCATTATCAGATTTTTTCACTCTGTTTCTCCATATCCTCTGCTCCAAGGTACTTTGATGAAATGTGTCCTGCCATGGCTGCTTTATGATCTGATATTGAAAAGGACTGTAGGCATTTAGAATGCATATATTTTATTGTCTTTAGATATCCAGTACTACAACATAATGTTTTCCACAAAGTGTTTCGAGTCCTGCTATAGCTGTAGCTTAGCTCTTCTTGTGGGAACCTGTGTGTCTTATGTTCTCTGCTTCCTCCAGGAGCCCCAGTTATCTCTTCAGGATTGAAGGGAGATCAACATGGCTGCCTCTTGGATATTTGACTGCTCAATATCATTTCTACCAGATGGTGCAAGAGGGAAATCAAAAAACGCTGCAACTCAAACCAGTTTGAGTTTTAGCAATTTTGCTACTTGGTTCTAGGTCTGGTAAATGACTGGACCACAGAAGGAAGTTGAAGTTGTAGGTTTTTCGTAACCATTTGGCTCATTTCCCAGAGGTTTTGCTGGCCAGGGTGTTTGAAGATAGGAAGTGGCTAGAGTGTGGTTTCAGATCTGCGGCTTGTCTCTCTCATGAGAGAAAATGGGATAAAATTTAAAGGTCATTCCTATGTTTGAAAAAATGATTGACCAGGCTTATACATGAGATTATTTCTGCAACACCATGTGGAGGGTGTGTATGCCAATCATGTGGCTCTGTAAGGTGGAAGGAGGCATGATGTTCAGTTATGGTTGTTTTTATCTCAAGTTCTTTGACATTCAGGGCATGAGACAAAAGTATATAGTTTTGGTTTGGCATCCTGTGACAATCCAGCTGAGTTTGTTTTCTTCCTCTTCTTTTATGAGGTATTTTAAGGTTTAGATGTTCTTTTTACCGTGAAATCTAATTTAATTGTGGTTATTTTATTTTTCTGTATATGTGTCCAGAGATTTTTGGTTTATTGGTAAACTTTAAAAAATACCACAGTGCGTGTAAACATATATAATTTAAGAACCAGTCATGATTGAGGCCTATGATATCCTTTGGAACATTCTTACTTGGAAGCAATTCTAATTAACAAGATATTTTCTGGTTTCCTTCTTGTATGCTTTATTAATAATAATGCTGTTAGTTAGCTACAAATCTTTAGTCCCATGGTTGACTTTTTCCCCATTCCCTTTCCTAGTAACCAACTGTATTGTAGTTATTTTTCATAAAAAATATGGCAAACTTGTGATAACAAACAACCAATATGATAGTGATAAGAATAGTCAAACTCTTAAAAGTCAGAATTTTGCAGATGTTCTTTTATTTTATTTTACTTTTTTGAGATAGTGTCTCACTCTGTTGCCCAGGCTGGAGCACTGTGGTGTGATCTCGGCTCACTGAAACCTCCGCTTCCTGGGTTCAAACGATTCTCCCACCTCAGCCTCCTGAAGTAGCTGGGACTACAAGCGTGTGTCCCCACACCCAGCTAATTTTTGTATTTTAGTAGAGATGGGGTTTCACCATGTTGGCCAGGCTGGTCTCAAACTCCTGACCTTAAGTGATCTGCCCGCCTTGGCCTCCCAAAGTGCTGGGATTACAGGGGTGAGCCACTGTTCCCGGCCAGATGTTCTTTTATAATAAACTCAGTGAAAGTGAAGTACAAGGAAACCTCATTAAATTACAATTGGTTTATTCAAAAGAATCTTACTTTTTAAAAAACATACTCTTCCCCCAGTTAACTAGATTCTCTATTTTTTTTTAAATAAGGATATTGAATAACTTGCTTGGCTATTCAGAACTATATTGTTTTTGCTGTCATTTAAATTCTAGGTTGAGACAGTTTAATTCTTTTAAGGAGTGAAGAGACTAATGTCTGAGAGAAACACTGACAGAAGTTTTTTTTTTTTTGAGACAGAGTCTCACTGTCGCCCAGGCTGGACTGCAGTGGCATGCTCTCAGCTCACTGCAACCTCTGCCTCCCGGGTTCAAGTGATTCTCTTGCCTCAGCCTCCCAGGTAGCTGAGACTATAGGTGCCTGCCGCCGTGCCTGGCTATTTTTTTGTATTTTTAGTAGATATGGGGTTTCGCTATATTGGCCTGGCTGGTCTCGAACTCCTGACCTCAAGTGATCCACCTACGTCGGCCTCCCAAAGTGCTGGGATTACAGGCGTGAGCCACCATGCCTGGCCACACTGATAGAATTTACTGTGTTTTTAACTATGCTTTGGACCACAGTGAACAAGAGTGATTAGGCTGTGAAATTTTCATATTCAAAAGATACACTATCCTGATTCTTATTTCTTGAGCATGTCAAGGTCTAGTGAAGCAAAGGTTGTTATGTTTAGGAAAGACCAGATTGCAGGTCAGTTCTAATATGTAAGGTGCACATGATGCATTTCTGAATGCATGTACCATTCCTGTTCATTGACCATTTTCACTTCTGGCATGAGGATCCTTTGGAGGAAAAATAATTGTGTAGATAAAATACGTATTTACCAAATTATTCACTTCTTGATGCCAATTGATGGCTCAAATATGAATTAAGTTTGTAATATTTCTTGGGAGCTATTTTACGCTATAGCCCTAAACTAAAAGCTGAGAACTTCTCATGGCTTTAAGAAAGTTATACTTGATACAACAAAGCAATGTATCTAGAATTCCCTCCTACATTGCCAGAGAATTTAAAAATACATCTATTTTGTAAGAGCTAAAAGTAGTTTCTTTTTTTTTTTGTTTTGAGACGGAGTTTTGCTCTTGTTGCCCAAGCTGGAATGCAATGGCGTGATCTCAGGTCACTGCAACCTCCACCTCCTGGGTTCAAGTGATTCTCCTGCCTCAGCCTCCCGAGTAGCTGGGATTACAGATGGGCGCCACCACACCCCGCTAATTTTTTGCATTTTTGGTAGAAATGGGGTTTCACCATGTTAGCCAGGCTGGTCTAGAACTCCTGACCTCATATGATCTGCCCGCCTCGGCCTCCCAAAGTGTTGGGATTACAGGCATGAGCCACCACGCCTGGCCTAAAAGTAGTTTCTAAAACATGTATAACAACTATTTATTGATGTTATTATGTGTAATACAAAATGCACAGGAATACAAAATATTTATAATGTATATTTACTTAGTACTTAGTACATATAAACTTGGATTCTGTCTTTAGTAAATGAGCTTTAGTGTCTTCCTGGATAGGTATATTTCTACTGTTGAAAGACTATCTTCCCCAGGTACCACATCCTTGGAAAGAGGCTTTGTTTGTGATTATATTGCTGTTGGATTAGAGGGTGAGCCAGGATTGATATGCTGTAGCCACCATTCTTTTAAATGTTTCTCTGTCCAACTTTATGTTTGTCAGGGTTGGGGAAGGAGCAAACAGTAACAGAGGTTATCGTAAATATAAGAGAGATAGCTATCTTTGACAAATGAATGCTGTTAGTCTTGAATGAGTAGCTGAAGGAAGCTATGGAAATTCCATCATCTTCTCCTAAATCTTCATTCTGCTCTGGATGATTAACATTTGTTCGGTATGGAGTGTCTGCTAAACTCGGGGAAAGGCTTAAAGTCACTTTATGGTTCTTAATTCAGCTCTTTCAATGTCACCCAGGGAGCAAGTTTAAAAACTTTTAAAGTACAGATAGCAACATAATTTAATGGTAAGTTATTTTGGAAAAGATATGTTGAGAAAAATAAGAAAATGTGTTTGCAGCGTATTTTAGCTAATTTAGGATTTATAAATGCACACTGGGTGTTCTCAGAGATTATTAAACAACATTGTATAATACGTATCTGCATCTAGTTTGGAATGCTAATGGAAGAAACTGATGTTTCTTGGGTGCCCACTATGAACTAGGCACTTTGCAAATTTCTTAATATACACTGGAGCATTTAATCCTTTGAGGTTGATGAAGGAACTGAGATTTTGAAAGACTTAGCCAACTTTCCCAAGGTCACACAGGTAGTAAGTGGTAAGCCAATCTTATTTGAAAGTCCATGCTCTTCTGACTACACCACTACTGTCTATTTTTTCTAGCATTGCTAGGTCTTTGCTGATAGTGAAATGTATGATATTTGTCAAATTTATAGTATCAGATATTTAAGCAAACTCCTCACACACAGTTGTAAAGCAGCATTCTATTATTCTTAACATAGATATTTACATGTCCATCACCATTGGCCTGTCCCCTATCAATCAGCTAACCTGGTCCTGGAATTCTTCCTTTATGAGATATGATAGATTCATCTTCTCCTGTCTGCTGTATGGGCTAAATTGCAATTCATGCCCTTAAAATTTTTCACTTGAGGCCGGGCGCAGTGGCTTATGCCTGTAATCCCAGCACTTTGGGAGGCTGAGGCGGGCGGATCACAAGGTCAGGAAATCAAGACCAACCTGGCCAACATGGTGAAACCCCATTTCTACTAAAAATACAAAAATTAGCTGGGCGTGGTGGCATGTGCCTGTAATCCCAGATACTTGGGAGGCTGAGGTAGGAGAATCTCTTGAACCGGGAGTTGGAGGTTGCGGTGAGCCGAGATTGTGCCACTGCACTCTTTTTTTTTGTAGACTCTCTCTCAAAAAAAAAAAAAATTATCACTTGAACTGTTAACTGGTCCTTGTCGAGTCTGGACCGTGTGGAGAGAGGTGGCTAAATGAATATATCTAATCACCATTTTCACTGTCATCCAGTCTTTCAGTTGCCTACAGATAAGTCAAAATGTCAAAATGTCTAAGGATGGCACTCAAGAATGTATACAATCTGTACCCAACCTTCTTTTTTAGAATCACCTGCCACTACTCCCCTATCTGACCCTGGGTCCAGTGTTCTCTATCTCCACCTGTGCATGATGCTATTTCTTCTGCCGTTTTGGAACTTAACAAATCTGACCATCATGAGCTCAATGCTGATGTTAGCTCTTCTCTGAAAGCCACTCCTATTAGCTCTGAGGTGAAGAGATCTCTCCCATTTAGGCCACTTCCTATTGTCTAATCCAATTGCTTGCCATTACCATTTACTGCAAAGAATCATGAAAAGAGAACAGGTCTGACCTCCTTACCTATGATCTGTGTGACTTTAAGCAGGTCACTTTACATATAAGACTCAGTTTCCTGAAGTAGAAAATGGGTAAGATATATAACTATTCCCTTTGACTTACCACAGACAAGCTTCTTTTCTTCCTTATGGTTCAATTTCTTTTTTTTTTGAGACCGATTCTCGCTCTGTCGCCCAAGCTGGAGTGCAGTGGCGTGATCTTGGCTCACTGCCAACTCTGCCTCCCGGGTTCAGGCGATTCTCCCATCTTACCCTCCCGAGTAGCTGGGACTACAGGCACGTGCCACCAGACCCGGCTGATTTTTTTTTTGTATTTTTAGTAGAGACGGGGTTTCACTATGTTAGCCAGGATGGTCTCGATCTCCTGACCTCGTGATCTGCCCGCCTCGGCCTCCCAAAGTGCTGGGATTACAGGCATAAGCCACGACGCCCGGCAGCTCAATTTCTTAAGTTGTAAAATGGAGATAATAAAAGTAACTAATATAGAATTGGTGTGAGAATTAACTATGTGTTAATCAAGATGGGTTGGGTTATGATCCAGTAAAAATTAACCCCAAATCTTAGTACCTTAAAACTACAAAACTTTATTTCTTGCACATCCATCTCAGGCTGGCAGGAACTCTGCTCCATATTGTCCATATTCAGGGTCCTCGTCTGCCAGAGCTTTCACTGTCTGGAATAATGCAGGTCACTGTGGCAGGAGAAAGGGGTTGTAGTGAATCGTGTTGGTTCTTAAAGCTTCTGCTTAAAAGTGATGCACATCACTTCTCACATTTCATTAGCCAAGCAAATCACATGGCTACAGCTAACTTCAAAGGGGCAGGGAAGAACAATCCTACCACATACTCCAAAGAACAAGGCCCAGAAACATCAGGGAATGGTGCTAATGGTGACCATATCACAACTTGTGTTCTTTGGCAACTTTCTTATGGTACATTTCCAGTTTTATCTGTCCTTCTACAGCATAGCCTCCTTGGAGTCAGAGTGAGTTCACTACCCTGTCTGCCACGTAGTGATCAGGACAGGTCCTTAGTTAATGTTTTGGTACATAAGGTGAACAGAGTACTACCCCAAGTGGCTTTTCCCCAAGTGTTGGAGAGGAACTTAGGTTTCTGCTCCCAGGATATATATAATTTTTGTATCCAGGAAAGTCTTTAGTAGAATATATATAATGTAACTCAAAATCAAGGTGAGGTCTTGCAAAGGACCTTATCATCTCCTGCTGTCTTTTTGCTTGAGCCCATATGGAAATATCAACTGTGAAACTGGAGGTATTAAGAGAGCCTACTCTTTAAATGCTTCATTTTTCCTCTTCTAAAGAACCATAGTCAAAGGCCAGGATCGATTTCTGATTTGTTTTAAGCAACAATATGGCTTAGGAAGAGGTGAGCACATTGTATCAGAACTTGGGCTTGATCAGCCTCTGAAATATGCTTGAAATCAATGTATCTGGATCTGCAGGAAGGGCTGGAAAAAAAGAAAGTTTTTGGTGTTAAGTGATTTTTAGTTGAAAATCACCTACTGAATAGTCTGAAGTCATATATCAACATCTTACTTGCTTTTTCTTTTCTAATTATGTAAGACATTTATATTGTTTTTATAGAAAAGTCAGCAAATACAGATGAATGAAAAGAAAAAAAAAAAAGCACCGTAAAAGGAGAAATTACCTATAAGAAAAACATCTTAATTCCTGTCTTGGATTAATGTCTTTTAAACGAAATATCATCTACTCTTTCACTGTTGTAGTGAATGTTTCTTACAGCACTGATCAATTAACATACTGTGTTATAGTTTCTGTCACTACATTGTAAATTTACAGACAGTAAATTTACATCATAAGCTTGGCCTGATGTTTTCAAAGAAATTCCTTTTCATTAAACAAATTTTAAACAATACATAACAACTGTCTTTCTCTGACTTAGAATTACAAATTCCAGATGCAGGCATGGCTTTTTAAAAGTCACGAAAACAATCTTTAAGTAAACAAAATGAAGTGGCCACAAGTAAGCGGTTCCATGAGTTTATGGCTTGACGTGCAACAAGGATGAGAGAGGTGTTATGGAAAATCAAGATACTTTGAAAGAAATAGGCAAAGGGGGAGAATCTCCCCTATTGTTCAGGAGCTAGACAGAGTATCAAGTTTGGAAAATGAGTCATATTTGTTGCTGTCAGAGCCATTCTAGGAGCCTGAGAAACTGGTGTCTGGTAGCAGGTACCCTTTACCTTTCACGCATTTAATCAGACTTCTCAAGAAGTAGGTTGGAGAGCTGGCAGCCATGGGGAGAGGGCGCCAGTGGGCATTCCCTTTGATCTGACTCCACGACGCTATCCTCCTCTTGGCCACCCATGGATGAGAATGTAAAGGGGTAAATGATGGGATCTCTTTTGGGGACTGACTCAATCTGGAGATAACCCTGCTTATGACTCGACATTTCTCCTGCCTCTGGGCAGTGGGAGAGAATTTACGTCTTTGACTCCTCTGTTGATCTTTAAAAAAAAGACATGGCTGTGACCTGGATTGGCGGTATCTAATCTCCCCAAATAGACATCACAACTTGAGACCAAATAAATCAACATAGAAATGGTATATGAAATGAAATTAAAATGTAAACCGAGGGAGCTGAGCAAGATGACAACTAATAATTTGTGTAAAGCATCATACATTACTGTCATTATTAGTATTATTATCTCCATTTTACAAGGAAATTGAGGCAAGAAGTGTCTTGCCCCAAATCACATGAAAATGATGTTTAAATTTCCTTGTAACTCAACATTTCATGTTTAGTGATCTATATTTTCTTTCCTATATATCCAAATAATGATATTTCTTGCCTTGCCATCCACCATTTCTCTCCTTCGGACCCTATTTTCACCTCCAATCCCGCTATCTCTTCAAGATCCTCTGAACATGCTGTGGATGTTATTATCTGGGCCTCTTTGGCTACACCTTCGCCCTTCTGTTTTACTCTTTTCTATATGCTTAAATCCTACTTGTTTTGTCAGGAGGACCTCAGTTCCCACTCCTCTGTGGAGCCTTTCCTGGTCTGTCTAGCTCACAGAGAACTCTGTCACAGGAATATCTCTTCTTGCATTTGTTAGCAGCAGTGCTTACCCAGTGCTTAGTAGTGGTAATTATTTTTGTAAAAGTTTATGTGTTAAACCCCAATCTAGAGTGTAAGTTCCTACAAGGCAGAACAGCCTTGTGTATAGCAAGCTTTAAGGAACACTGGTACTTATACTTCATTATGTACCTTTCCTCATATATAAATATATAAAAAGTACTGTATACTCTTCAACCTCTAAAAGGAATGACCACATGATTATCTCATTGTTCATATTGATATAGTTCATGCAGGAAGCTAAATCAGAACTTTCAGCCTGGGAAATATTTACCCAAGCTTAATTTTATTTAGTATTTTTTCCATTAAATGGCACATATCATGCTTCGTAACTCTCGTATACTTTATTTTGTGCCATGTACTTAAGCATCAGTAAGTTAAAATCACAGATCAGAAAGATACATTGCCGACCACGCAAGATAACATTCTATTTCTTCGAAGTCAGGCTTCTCCCTTCGAGTTGAGCTACTATTTGATGCTATCTCTAGTTGGTTTTATCAAAGACTTCTTCAGTCCTTTTTTAGAGTCAAAATAAAGATCTGGATAAAACCCAGCTATCTGTAACTTAGTCCTGTGTATTTCAAAACCTTTTGCACAAAAGGAAAATAAGGCCCCGTAACTTTAGGGCACATATGTTCTGCATATATTCTCTCCAAAGACACAGGGTCCCAAGCCTGTGTTTGCAACTTTGATAATAAAGGGTGTTTGGTGTTTCACACAGCATTTGATATTTATGGATTAATTTATCTCTAAATCTGTCTTGAGGAGAGCCCAGATTTGGTAAATAGATGATCAGACCAATTTTATGGGGAAGGACTGGAGTTTTGCCTTAAATGGGATCTTTCATAGACCAGAACCTCCAATTTGGCAACATACATTGATAAAAATAAATGAATAATTTCTTAATCTCCATTTCCCTTTGGTCTATGTCTTAATATTAGTTAATTGCCAGCAAGCAAATGATTAAAAGATGCTGTGAGGGTTTAAATTCACTTGTGAGAGGCACAAGAGGCAGGCTCAGGGCCTGAAGCGACAGGATAGATTTTTTTTTTTTTTCTGAAGAATACATAATTGATTCTTTTTTTTTGGCTTTCTTCCTTCAAACCTACCCATTCACAGGATAATCATAATCACAGCAGTTTACATTTGCATAATGCCTTACCATTTGCTTTCACAGATTTTATTCCCACTTGATCAGAGGGTGTCTGCATTGTGTTGAGTACCTAATCTTGAAATAAATAATTTACTATATGAGGATTTAAACAGGTCTTTTAGATAAAAAGTGCATTACATATTTATGAGCACTGATTTCAAGAATCGCTTTGAAAGAACTATTGATGTTGCTTTATATTAGAGATCTGAACTTAATCTCATTTGATTCATCCTTGATTTTATTTTTCTGAGGTTCCAAATCATGTTTGTAAATCCCTGAGGGTCTTTTTCCTCCCTGTGAGAGGAAAAATGTTTAGGCACATGTCAGGAATTTAAAAACCTTCTGCCACTATTCTCAGTATATTGGGAAAACCAATTTTCTGAAATTAAAATGGCAGTCCATTTATTTCGCAAGGCAATAATAATGATGATGATGTTGATAATAAAACTTAGGGGTTCTAATTCAGTACAGCAGGAGAGAGGAGATTTCAATCTATTAAAACAAAGTCCTTTGATGTCTGCTGTGAAGAGGGATCTCATAAATGGTTATTATTTACTTTTAAAATGCATTATTGCTTGAGCATCTGTGATTTACTTTTTTATTTTTGTTGTTTATAAAGGTTATTGCCTTTAAACCAGTTCTTCTTGCATAACCAAACCCCAAACAAACTAGGAGAAAATAAAAGACAATTGCAAGTAACTGAAATTATTTTTCAAACTCCTGGGAAGAGAAAGAAAGACTAGAATAAACATTGTTTCCTGATTGGTACAGTTCAAAATCACTAAAAGATTTT
This sequence comes from Pan troglodytes, assembly GCF_028858775.2. Taxonomy (NCBI): domain Eukaryota; kingdom Metazoa; phylum Chordata; class Mammalia; order Primates; family Hominidae; genus Pan; species Pan troglodytes. The sequence goes on from NC_072401.2 coordinate 124,790,783, forward strand.
GCTTGCTTAAATAAAAAATGAAATTGCGAGGGGAAAGCTTTTTTTCCCTCTCTTTAAGAAGGGAGAGAAAAAAAAAAAACCATGAAAGCAGGGGGAGCTTTGCAAGGCTACTGATGCCTGAGTAGAATCACTAACTGGTTCCCTCACTCTGTGCTAGGCCGTCTGTATTCACTGTATCACAAGCTTGAAACCAGACCTCATTTGACGGAGCCAAAAAATGGTCCTTTTGTTGCTGTTTTTTTTTCCCTAGTGTCATCTCTCATGGTTGCCTGGGCAACCAGTGTGTATCCTTTCAGCATAGGTTACTGGGCCCCAGGAAGGAAGTGCTCCAGCGCTGGCCTGCTATTTTTATAGAACCGTTACATAATATAATCTATTAAAGCTTCCTCTTGGTGTTTTATTGCACAAAGGGGAAATTAAGTTTGATGACTCCTAAATGTTGGATGGAGGATGTCAGGTGACTCTAGGATTGTTTGGCTCAGGTCACATAGCAACAGTATTCCCATATGCAATTCCAGAAGAACCCATATACAATCATGCCCTTGGCAATGTTCGCCTGCCTGGGGATCATTAGAGGAAACTGAGCTCTCAGCTGCTCAGGGGTGTAAGTTTTGTCCGACTACACAATGCTCCCTCTCTGGTAGGATGGCAGCAGACAATGAAACACTATTCACAGTTAAGGGCAAAGAGAATTTTAAAGGTGTCGCACATATGCTTTTAATAGGTGGGGTGATTACTGGCAAAGAGAATTGGATTGAAGGACAGAGGACCAGGGTCTCTCTCAAGTCGGCCACTGCAGCATTGCATGAATGTTGTGGTCAGTTTTGCTTCTGGGTAACTCTCAAGTGGTCCAGGGCAGGGAGGCATTGGGACGGCGGGGGCGGGGGGGTGTAATAGGTAAATGGCTTTTAAGTGGAGACCTAAGACCTCTGTAACACAACTTCAGGTATTCTCCACTTGCCAAAGGAACCAATGGGGAATAAAAGCTCTTAGCTCCCTTTATTCCCACCTTACCAGTTACAGTTTGCCACCAGTCTGAAATAAAGAAGGTGCAGGTGTGCCGTTGGATCAGAAGCCCTGTCCTGGACCATAAATGAACCCCTGTACCCCCAGGGAGATGTAAGGCCACAAGAATTTCCTAGACTAGAGGGGTGTGAGCTGACCACATGTGCTTCTGTTTTCACATTTTCACTCTGCTATCCTATGCACCCCCATCATCTCAGCTAAATCCTGAGGCCTCTGATTCTCAAATCTATGTCTCCAGCCTGCTTTTCTTCTGGGCTCAGCTGTCCTGTATTTCCAACTGCCTGCTGGAGAGCTCTTTCTGGATGTCTCATTTTGCTTCAAACTCAACAGATTCAAATGAAAAACTCCTGTTTCTGCTTGTATACTCTTTCAACACTTCTAACACCAAATGTGTGGGGTTTTTCCCCCCACACTAACCAATTCTCCAATTCTCAGTGGACACCAACTAGGTATCCTAAAATTTAACTTGACTCTGATCCTAATTGCCCCAAGTTAGCATGGAAGCCGCAGATTAAGAGCTCAGTCCCACAAAACCGTCTCCCACTTCAGACACCAATCATAAGTGGTGGGTCCCCAGGTTACCCACGACTTCTGTCTGACTTGGCTACAAATCAGAGGTTCCTATACTCCTTTCCTTAGGTTTAATAATTTACTACAGCAGCTCACAGATCCCAGGGACAAGTTTACTTATGCTTACAGATTTATTACAATGAATATTTTAAAGGATATAAATGAATAATGAGATGAAGAGATACGTAAGGTGAGGTTTGCCAGGGTCCCAAGAACAGGAGCTTCTGTCCTCATGATGCACCAGCCTCTCAACAAATGGATTTGTTCTTATTCACCAACCTGGAAATTCTCTGAATCCCTTCAGTTAGGGGTTTTATGGAGGCTTCCTTACATAAGCATGACTGATGAAATCATTGGCCATTGGTGATCAGCACAACCTTCAGCTCCTCTCCCTTCCCCAGAGGTCAGGTGGTAGGGCTGAAAGTTGCAACTCTCTAATCACTTGGTTAGTTCCTCTGGCAAACAGCTTCCCCCACACCCCTTATGGACTTCCCAAAAGTTACTTTATTAACATAAACTCAGGTGTGATTAAAAGGGGCTTGTTCTGAAAAACAGAAGATGCTACTTTCACCTTAATGAGCTCCAGAGCTGTTTCAGGAGCCAGAAACAAGGCATATATATATATATATTTCTTATTATGTCACAATTTCACAATATGTGAAACACATTTTTTTTCCCCCCAATCAAAGGCTCTTGCTGACTCCCTGGTTTCCATGAATACCCACATTCAGAGAATGCTCAATTTTGATGATCATCTGGTCTACCCTTTTCATTTTATAGATGAAGAAAGTGAGGCTAAGGAGGTTAAGGGATTTATTTAAGGTCACTCAAAGAGTTGGTAGCTGAAGGACCCTGCTTTATGGTGGGCCCCTCTCCATTCTTCTCTGCCTATTTCACCTGGGCTTGATATCCCTAAGAATTGTGAGCACTTCTCCTGCACCTAGTCTTACCAATCCTCTTTCATGATCTCTCATAATTGAGTCTTTCTTTCCCATTTCCACTCTTATCTCAATAACTGAGCCTTACTTACATAAAACCTAGACTATTTAGTTTCCCAATCGGTTGCTCTACCCCTTGAATCAGTATTGAACTTTACTTCTGGAATAATCTCCAACTTTATCATGTCACTTTATTATGCAAATACTTTTGATTGTTTATACTGTATTAAAGTCCAAATTTAACTCTCCATAATCTGATTCCCTCTCACCCTTTCAACTTGCCTTTCTAGATTTAGTGTCCAGCAAAATCAGTGGCTCTTTATTTGGTAAAGTTTATTTTATTTACTGTTGTCTTTTTTACAGGTCAAAGATTTATTGACTGCTTTCCTTTTTTAATTTTATTGCTTCAGACAGTATGATTTCTGATGAAATATCTCCAATCTTCATTCTGTAGGGCTTCTAGAAAATAAAAAATAATATGGAGTTGATAGAATGGTAATGAACATTTGGTGCACATCTTTAAAATTTATTTTAATTTTAATTTTTGTTTTTACAGATTTTAGCAGTAACAGTGCAGTTTTGGTACATGGGTATATTGTGTAGTGGTGAAGTCTGGGCTTTTAGTGTACCCATCACCCAAATAGTGAACATTGTACCCAATAAGTAACCTTTCAACAAATCTTTAGTCACTCATTCAAAACATTTCATTGAGTATTTACATTATGCTCAAGTGGTGACCAAGAAGGATATGGCTCCTACTATCTTGAATGTATAAACATAGAAGGGAGGCATTACATAAAAATTACATAGCCATTAAATATATGATTATACAAAGAATGAATTTACCACAAAATGAGAGTTTTAAGGGCTATGAAACACAAGTTAGAGTGCATGAGAGCAAATAATGGTGAGGAGTTGGGTAAGAGTGGGCTTTAAAATGTAGACTGGGAATTCAGGGAAGAATTTCTCAAGCAAGAATTTCCATTTCCACCAAAACATGAAGAATGAGATCAAGTTGGAGAAGCAAAGAGAGTGGATGAGGGAAGAAGAAGGGTTGATTCAGGCAGAGGGATTAGTGTGGTGAAAGGAAGAAAGGATCTAGAAGTTTTGCAGCGACTGAGAAGAGGGTGGAATGCTGAGCCTGCAGACAGTGGGGGAAATTATTGAGTATTGTATATAAAAAGCTTTGAGAAAGTGCACCCTGACAGCACCTCATCTCTCTGCAGAATTTCCAGTGTATAATAAGTCAAAGCTTTTGTTTTTAGGGAAAGCCTTCTATTTTGTAAAATTTCTACTTAGAGAAGAATATGCAAATAATTATGTATTAATAACAGTGTTTACTTTCTTTGTTTTAGAGATGTAATGAATTAGTGGATTGGGGATTGGGTTTGAGCATTCCTCAAACCACTGGCTTTTTTAGTAAAGTTAAATTTATTATGGTTTCTTATTCTAGGAATTTGACCTTATTTTCCCTATGGGAAGAAGTGGGTTCTTTTGTGTGTGTTTTAGTTTTTTTAAGTGCAAGCTCAATCTCAAGAAATAGCTGGCTCACCCTGGAATAGTGGACGAAGGGAACTTCTAATTATTTAACTTTGATCCATTTAAGGAAGACAACATGACTTCTTAGATTAGGTGATTAAAACAGTCTTTTATTTCCATAAATTCATTTGAGGTAATGGAAGAAAGTAGAAGATATATAAAAGGTGGGGGTTTAAAACTTGAACATATAATTAAAATTCTTTTTCTTAAAAACTTTGACCTAAAAAAGCTACCCTACGCAGCAGAGGAAAAATAATGGAGCTGGAATGAGGTACGTGACTCTGTTCTATTCCTGTCAACAGGAAGGATGGAGAACATTTTTTTTTTTTTCTCCCTTTGGCAAGCTTTCCTCCCAGCTTCCTATGGTTGGAAATGGGCAATAAATGGCAGGGTATCCAGTGATCTCTTTCTAGGCCTCCTGGTTACTAGCATTGGCAAGGACACTACTCTCCTTTTCTTTCTTCTTATTTTTAGAGTGTTCTCTTTTTTTCCTTTATTTCCTTTTCAGGCTTGTGGGGAAAGCAAGGGCCTGTCATTATCAGGGAGTGAGGTGAACCACAGGGGTTGGTTTCCCAAGAGTCCGGACCCAGCTGCCAACCTAGTGGGTCAGAGTCATCATCTTTATTACTGAGGGCGGTTTTCCTGTGAAAGTGAGACTTCCTTTCATTTAACACTCAGATGGTCACGGGAGCTGTTACATTTCTCCCTCTATCAGTTAATGAGAAAATAGACTATTCATCCTTATTCGCTTCTGCAAATAATGCCCTATGGTTTAACTGCAAAGCAAAGTGCTAATTAGTTTCTGAAGATGAGAAGTCATTACATTTTCTCTGGTGTTTTATAGTGATTTACCAAATACTTTTTGGTGGATTTGGCGAAGAGCAGGATTTTCCCCCTTCTACTAATGAACAGAAGAAGTAATCTATCATTTAAAAAGGCTTTAGAATTCCTGAAAGAGAAATTTGTTGCAACTTGTAGGTTTGGGTCAGACTGAGTTTATCTGGAGAGGCTAAAAGAGGGAGAAACAACAAGGATAATAATAGTTTTCTAGTTGATGACAATCTGCTTCAATACATATTAAATGCAATCAATATATAATCAGTTGCTATAAGAATTCCTGCAGCCATCTACCCTCCCTGGCTGGGCATGGTGACTCACGCCTGTAATCCCAGCACTTTGGGAGGCCGAGACAGGTAGATCACCTGAGCTCAAGAGTTCAAGAGCAGCCTGGCTAACATGGCAAAGCCCCGTCTCTACAAAAAATACAAAAATTAGCCAGGTGTGGTGGTGTGCGTTGGTTGTCACAGCTACTTGGGAGGCTGAGATGGGAGGATTGCTTGAGTCCAGGAGGTAGAGGCTGCAATGAGCCAAGATCACACCACTGCACTCCAGCCTGGGTGACAGGGAGATAGTCTGTCTAAAAAAAAAAAAAAAGAAAGAAAAAGAAAAAAATACCCAAAATAAGAAGTAACTTTATCTTTGGGGGACACTCTTTATTGGGGGGGACCAATTTCCTCAGGGCAAACTAAACAGAATCCACTCACCCATTTTATTTTATATTAAAGTGCAATGACCCCTTTTCAATGACTGGATTCTGTAACTAAGTGTGAACCTACAGGGCCTGGATACTTGAGTTTGATTTTCCCACTTTCTTGGCTGGAGGTGCATTGCTTCCTCTGAAGAGTTACGTCTCCTATCTATTGTTCCAGTCTTGTGAAGTATTTGAACATCATTTGAAAGACTGTGGTAGAGAGCTGTGAAAAATTAGATAATTGATATTCTGACTAGCCCAAGGGTGAAGAAAGTGTTTTTCTGTCCAAGTATAAATATGATAATTTTGTATTTAGGTGACAGGATATTGTGCCTCTACCTCCTGGTGGCTGGAAGGAGGTAGTTTAATAGGTGTCTGGTATTATGTTTTAAAATACTGTTGTCATATGAGTCCCTTGGTTTTAAAAATGTATGCCTTCTCATAAGAGAAACTGTCTAAATTGCATCACTGAATTCATGACTGTTTGGGGACAGGTGCTCATACATATTAGACCCCTGAGGTTTTTTTTTGTTTTGAGACAGAGTCTCACTCTGTCACCCAGGCTGGAGTGCAGTGGCATGATTTTGACTCACTGCAACCTCCACCTCCTGGGTTCAAGCGATTCTCCTGCCTCGGCCTTCTAAGTAGCTGGGATTACAGGCGCGAACCACCACGCCTGGCTAATTTTTGATATTTTTGGTAGAGATGGGGTTTCACCATGTTGGCCAGGCTGGTCTCGAACTCCTGACCTCAAGTGATCCACCTACGTCGGCCTCCCAAAGTGCTGGGATTACAGGCGTGAGCCGCCGCTCCTGGCCTAGACCCCCCAGTTTTACTTCATGTGTGATTCTGTCCCTCCAGAGGATATGGTGAGAGTGACATATACTTTCTCTATGGCTACTTCTTTGTACTCTGCTTGTTTGGACAAATGAAAACCATACAATTTTATAGAATCTTTGCTTTATTGTCCACTGGTGACATTAATAGTCTGAGATTGACAAAAATTTCTAAGACCAGCAACTAACTTTTCTAAGGCTCACGCTTTTTCAGACCTCTCTGTTTTGTGGAATATGATTATCAGTGCTTTTGGGTGTTAGCCAACCAAGATGGGGCAAGAATTTTAACCATCTTTAATTCCATTATTAGGAATAAATCTAAAGTCTCAGAAGTTCAGACCTGAAAGCTACTTTAAAGATGTTGTCTAATTTATTATTATGCAAATAAGAAAAGAGAAAGGTGAAGGGTCTCAGATAAAGCCACATAGTGTGAATGCCAGGTTGCAGGCTAGCTGTCATATTGGGACCTGCATTGTACTATGTGACAGTATCTATGTAAAGAAGCTCACACCTCACGGAAGCCTGGTACTTGGCCAGATGTTTTATAGATAAGATGACGTTGACAGAGTCCCAGTTTGAATCCTTCTGCTACCTCTTAATAGCAATGTGACTTTGCAAGTATATTGAACCTCTTTAAGCCTCATTATTTTCTCAGTTGTAAAAGTGTGATAATAATAATCTCTACCTCTTAGGATCATTGTGGAGATTAGATCAGGCAATTGATGTAAAAAATTTAGCCCATAGTAAGTACTCTCAAAATGTTAGTTATTATTGGGCTCAATTTCATTAATCATTTAATCTGTTTTAAAACCATTATGTTATAAATTCTAACTATCAACCTAGTAACCTCCTAGGATTTCGCCCCATTCATCCAATATTTTTATTAAACATCTACTATGTGTAAGACACTGTGCTGAGTCCTTGGCAAAATAGAAATATGAATAAGAAGTAATTCTGGCCCTCTGTGTGTGTGTGTGTGTGTGTGTGTGTGTGTGTGTGTGTGTATGTAAGTAACATGCGATGGGGATAAAAGAAGTGGTAGAAGTAGAGTTTGATGATTTTTACTAATGATTATTACCTTGCTCTGTCTCTACGCTTCCTGCTAGTGGCATGTAATTTACCATTTGTCCTTTAAGAGTTTCTCTCCCAGCAACTTCACTGAATTTTGAAAATTTCCAGTGACCTCTTACAACTCTTGGTCATCCTCTAACAGAGGTTCATCCCCCACCTATTTTCAGGGAGTCTGTTAAGACCATCAATTACTCCTCCTTCCTTCATCTGAACTGTCTTCTGCTTTCTACCTGCACACAGGAGCAAGACTACCTAATGGACGTTATCAATTATAATAATTTCTGAGAATGTAAGTACCCAAGGAAAAGGACAGATTGTTTTCACTGGAAGTTTCTGTCAAACATTTTTCTTAAAGTTTCTGCACCATGAAGTCACAGAGCAGAAATACCCCCACTCCTGGGGAATCTTCAGTCATCCAGCAGTATTTCCACTCATTCTAGGGCTGTGAGTTCTCATTAGGTGGGGGTTATCCTGTCTCCTGTAAACAGATACTGTGTTCTTACCCTTTTCTCTTTGGTACTATTTGCTGCTCTATTACTGATTTTTTTTTGGTTGCTGTTAAAAATACCTGTGTCTCTTTCTTTAAGAAAGTACCAAGTGGTCTCCACTCCCATTTATTTATAATGTCATCTCATTAAGAAAGAAAAGGAAGCATCTTTATCTTCTTTTCAAGGATAAACTCATGGAACATGTATATACGTTTTTATACCCATATTTCCTTACCCCCTGCTCCCCCAATCCCTGTCAGCCTCAGCCTTGCAATTGCCATTTGACAGTAACCACTTATACCATGGTCTGTACCCAATGTTTTTGCTTTCGATTTTGCCTTCCGAAACATTAGTCATTTATGGCCTCAGTGTCAGTGATGGCAGAGCTTCTTCTTTATCCTCATGTCACTGGCTTCTTTCTGTTTTCTAGCAGTGAGTATCCCTGACAGTCCTCCTCTTTGCTACCCTTGGAAATGTAACCTCTGACATGGTTCCATGTTATCAGCCCTGTCTAGATGACTCTTAAATCCACATATACACCTCTTAGTGTAACAGACACATGTCTGACATACCACTTATCAGAAGCCTCTCCACTTGAATATCCCAAAACCTTAGGTTGTGTCATATGAAATTATTAATTTAATGGTTAAATGGCAATTGTATATGATACAACCTAATATTTATGTTCCCAAACTGAAGTCAATTGTTTTTCTCCAAACCTGCATTTTCCCCAACTAGCCTATTATTATCATTGACAACTCTGGACACTTGTTTACCAGGCTTATGATATTGGAGTCATCTGTAACATCTTCCTCCTTGGTTCATACCTCCATTTCTCCTGTAAGTGAGAAGGCTATTAACTGATCTCTGATTTTTTTTCTTCTTCCTAACCATGCTATCCCTGGATTGCCATAATGAAGCTTGCGTGCCTGTTTTTATATTCTGATGTATGCTCTGAAGCAGCGATTCTTAGGTAGTACTGGTTTGTTCATTGTCCTTTCCTTGAAGAGTCTTTTGTCATCTCTTGTTTGAAGTTAAAATGCTTGTGATTAGATTATTTTCTTACTTGATTTTTTGGCCTATATCTCCTATTGTACCCTCAGTTTATTATTCTACTTCAATAAGCCACAGTTTAATTTTGGTAAGCTCTGGTTTTAAAATCTGTAAATTGGTACTAATAATATTAACAATCTTATAAGACTGTGGTTAGGATTAATTTAATACCTACAAATCACTTAGAATAGTGTCTGGGACATAGTAAGCCCTTATTAATTGTTAATAATGTTGAAAAAATGAGAAAATTCATTATCATCTTGTGATGAGGTCAAATTTCTTTTATTGTTTTCTATATTTTTGCCACAAAATAAAAACACCTCAAAATCCACAGCTTTTAAAAGATTTATGTTTAATTCTGGGTTTGTGAAAAACTTTTGGTTAATTCTTGCTCGTCTTGATTTAATTTCATCCTCCTTAATTGTAGTGTTCTTGAATGATGATTTTAAAAAAGAAACATAAGAAACCATGTTTTTTTTAGAAGGTGTTGAATATTAAGTATTCTAATAAAGTTGCTATGAAGAAAAACTTTTGGTAAAGGTGATTCTCAAACTTTAGTTTGCTGAAGTGGCCCAAGAAATATAGTCAGGGATTTGAACTGCGGTAATGTCTTTGAAGTCTAGTCGCCTGCCTTTAATTTTGCAGTAAGCGCCTAATCTCATTAGATTTCATACACTCTGTGTTTGCACTTGCACAAAAGCTGTCCAAACAAAGCCAAAATGTTGACACCACCGTCCTCTGATGGCATTTAGAATGAATATATTAAACACACTTGCACTAGCATTGCATTAAGCTAAGAAATAAATTTTGAACTTTGAACTCAGCAGGATAAAAAAGCTTTACTTGATAGCCGAGAAATTGTGTTGTGGTATCGTGTAGGGAATTCATTGTGTTGTTCAGAGACTCCAAACATGCAAACATTCTCTACATACAGTAGGTACCGCACAAGTAAAGAATTAAAGTAAAGAGCAGTCCTCAAATCCCGTTGTTAGGGACCTAAATGGAAGGTAAAGTGGGCTGGTGGATTTGCTTTGAAATTCATTGAATAAACTTTGATTAAATTCACTTCAGAGAAGGGCTCACAATGAAAGAATATCTCCTGGTTACCGTGTGAATGAGAGTATGTCTTCTCTTCAATTCACTTCACTAATTTACGAATTTAGAAATTCTCTTTGTAAACTGGCAGTCATCTTTTTATTGAAGGTTTGGAATCTGACGATTATAACAAGAGTTCAAGTGATAACTTCTTTGTCCCTTCTCATAAAATGAAGATAGCAACGAGACTGGAATTGAGGACTAACTAAATCTAGTGGCTAGGAGTATTTAATGTTTTCTAAATGGATAGTAACTAAAAGAAATAGACTTATCCATAAAATATGTATACATGTTTATAAACCTACATATCTGGAATACGGCCACCAATTAGGAAGTATATGCCAACAGCCTTCCATCAAGGAAAATAGTGACTACACAGCCCATATAGTGAAGTTTGTGCATGTTACTTACTAAACGTCTCTTAGTTCCTTACTATGCTTGCTTTTTAAAGATGTTATTTGCTTGGGTTTTTGCTTTTGGCTTATATTAAAGCGATTTCATAACAAGCACTATTTGGAATGTATTACATTAGCTATTGTCAGAATGCCATTGAAGACATTATTCTATCCTATATTACCCTTCTTTATGAATATGATGAAAAAATTCTCTTAGGTCTTAATGTTAAGAGTGGTAGTACTTTTTCTGAATAGCTGGTTTGTTTTTATTTTCTGAGCATTGTGAACCTGTAACTAATGGATTGCCTTTTTATCTTTGCTTTGGCTTCCAGGAAATCCAGAGCTCTGTTTGCTACCTAGCACTAGCAATTACAGAGAGGTACAGAGCATGCAGTCTGCGTGTGTTACCTACCTTGGCTTTATTATTTTTCTTATTCTTTAATATATTCTTATTTTCCTTTTGTTCAAATTCCTTCAAAAATTATTTTTTGTAATGGCATAATTTTAAAAAGCTGCCATACATCCTTTGTGGAAAGGGATAAGTGTATATGCATTTGTAAATTTATGCATAAGTACATTTATAGATTCATACTTATGGCATGAGTGGTTTTCCAAACTGTAGCAAATTAGAAGCCACAAATTAGGAGAGGGATGATTGCTAGACAAAGGGCATTAAGAACGTCAACAGATGTGACAACTGATAAACTCCATTGAGGACACCAGAAGACTATCATTAAAAAGACAAGTGTGGGAACTCAAAAAGCACGGCTACCTAAGACCATATATACAGGGCCAAAAAACTCTACATGTCTCTCTGATCCAAGAAGTAGCAAGGTGCTATGATTGCTGTCTTAAAATGACCTCAACAGTAAAATAAGATTCTACTATTCTCCACATACTCTAACAGGACAGTGTTCTGTTTATTATCAGTTAGAAATATGTCCCCTTCCCTATCCCCAAAATGGTTCCCTTTGAAAGACTGAACTTCAGGTATTCAAAAAACTAACTTAGCAGAAAGAAAACCCTTACTTGTTCTTTTAAAAGCACCACATGTAACGCATCTGTTGCATGACTAGGTTAGAAATCATTACTTTGCTTCCCTACAAACCAATATTGCATCACCTGAACTGATCTGTCTTCAAAGGTAACTGAAGCCCACTGAGGGTGAGACTATGAGAATGATTCATTATTCATGGAGGGGAGGTTTAGTTACCAAGGACTGAGTGGGAATTTGGCTCAGATGTAAGTGATAATATAATATAATAATATAGTAATAGCAATAATGGTGGCTAACATGCCTCTCTTTGGCTCAACTACTTTTTTTTGTCTCACTGTTGCATGGGCTGGAGTGCAGTGGCATGATTTCAGCTCACTGCAGTCTTGACCTCCTGGGCTCAAGCGATTCTCCCGCCTCAGCCTCTTGAGTAGCTGGAACTACAGGCACACACCACCATGCCCAGCTAATTTTTTTGTATTTTCTTGTGAAGACAGAGTTTCACCATATTGCCCAGGCTGGTCTTGAACTCCTGGGCTCAAGCTGTTATCCTGCCTCAGCCTCCCATTGTGCTGGGATTACAGATATGGGACACTGCACCCAGCTATTTTTGTTTTAATGAGGTGATAGAAAGTCCATGGCTCCCTGGCCTGCATGAGGAGGGGTGCACATGGCAGTGAGAAACAGATATTTGATTCTCAACTTGTGAGTGAATGAAGTCAATAGAACTATTACCTGAGTGTGGCATAGTGCCTAAAAGCATGGACTCTGGAGCAGAAATTCTGGGTTTAAATCTTGGCTTCACTACTTGCTGGCTGTGTGATCTTAGACAAGTTACTTAACTTCTCTGTGTCTTAGTTTTGCCAGCTTTAAAATGGAGACAGCAATATTTCATACCACAAAGGGCTGTGAGAGTTAGATGAGTTACCATAAATAAAGTGCTTAAAACAATGCCTGGCTATATTAAACATTATTTAAATGATGTTATTTTTATCATTAAATATTACCACTAAGGTCAGAAGGAAGAATTTGTTTTGAGTTCTAAGGTAATATAAACATCCCCTTTCTTTTCACATTGCATTATATTTATCTTTATATGACGTTAAATTTGCAAATATGTGAATATCCTTATCCTATTCTATTCATATGCCTCTGAAAAAGGGTCAGGGTTCTGGTGAAATAGATTTGGGTCTTGGCAATAAACGTTTGAGGGTCTATTAAGAATAATTCCATATATCAAACCACAGATCTCACTTTTTAAAAAGTTAAATTTAATTTAAATGTGGTTTTAATCTTATTCTAAAAGTAACCTAATCACATTACAAAAATTTGTCTGTTCTTTATCTAGTTCAATCCCATGAACAAAACCAAACCACCATTATGGAATAAATGATACTATGTGTTTGTATGTAATGGGTTTTTTTTTAATGGTATATGGGTGTGTATGGATAGGTGTATGTGTTTTTTACAGTGATTCTCACACTTTCTTTTTCCTGTCACACTTAAACATGCTTAAAATATTCCCATAAACATTTTCTAGCATCAAACTGTATTTTAGCTCTTCACTAAAATATAAGTAAAATCATTGCAAATTTGAACATCTTAACAGATGACTTGCAACTTGGCATCAACACGTTAATGCATTACTAGTTAATGGTCATAGTAATGTTGAATGGACAAGCTTATATTCTGCCTTTTCACTTAATATTTTTCATAAGCATTTTTTATGTAATTATGAGTTTTAGAAATTATTATTATAAAAATCTTTCAAATATACACACAAAAAGGGAAACTATAATGACACTACATACACCTCACCCAGATTAAACAGTTATCCACATTTTACAACATTTACTCATCCCTCTCTTTTCTCTCTCTTTGGTAGAAGCATTTTTTTTTTTTTTTTTTTTTTTGAGACAGACTGTCCCTCTGTCGCCTAGGCTGGAATGCAGTGGTGTGATCTCGGCTCACTGCAACCTCTGCCTCCTAGGTTCAAGCGATCCTCTCACCTCAGCCTCCCAAGTAGCTGGGATTACAGGTGCCTGCCACCACACCCAGCTAATTTTGGTATTTTTAGTAAACATGGGGATTCACCATGTTGGCAAGGCTGGTCTTGAACTCCTGACCTCAAGTGATCCACCTGCCTCAGCCTCCCAGAGTGCTGGGATTACAGGTGTGAACTACCGTGCCTGGCGGTAGAACCATCTTAAAGCAAATCCCAGGCATTGTGACATTTTGACATTCTATCTGTAAACATTTCAGCATGAGTCTCTAAAAAATCAGTTAAGTTTATGGCATAACCACCACAATACCTTTATTACAGTAAACAGAATTAACAGCTAACTCAGGCTGTATTCAAATTTCCCTGAAAGACTCAGATAGGTCTTTCCAAGTCTATTTGCTTCAGAATCCAACAAAATCTACACATCGCATACAGTTGTGTGCCTCTTAAATCTTTTAAATCTAGAGCTGTGTCATCCAGTATGGTAGCCACTGGCCAAAAGTGGATTTTTAAATTTAAATTATTAAAATGAAATGAAATTAAGAAAGTCAGACCATAAGTCACACTAGCCACATTTCAAGTGCTCCGTAGTGACCGCCTTATTTGGACAGCACAGATGCGGAACATTTCCGTCATCGCCGAACGTTCAATGAAACAGGGAACTCTTCGAGAGATGAACTCCTTCTTCCCTTCCCCTAGATCACCAAATTATTAAAGAAGCTAAATCAATTTTCCATAGTTCTTGAGTTGCTTACTTATGGACAGTTTGGCTTGTTCCTTTCAATCTGGTTTTTCCTATAAATTAGAAGTTTCATTGAAAAGTTTGATTAAAGTTTTACTGTTTTGTGGGAGTTGTGGGGAGGCAGGAATACTTCATAGGTGGTGCTGTGTATTTCAATAATCAGGATTTTTGTGATAGATTTTTATTTCATTGAGTGAATGTACAAGCGTATTTTACTAAAGTTTTCTTTTATTATTGGATATTTAGCTTGTTACTGTTTTTTCACTTCATATCGAGTGTTGTCATGAATATTTCTGTGAATAGAGATTTTTTAATATTTAGAGTATTTCTATAGGATAGATGACCAGAAAAGAAAATTCTACATTAAAGCTATTAACAGTTTTGTGGCTTTGGATTTGTATTATATTGTTTAATTATTTTTCAAAAGGATTATATCAACTGATGCTGCTCCCAGTAATATGTGGGTGCCAGTTTTACCACATCTTCACTAGTATCAAGTATTATCATGGAAATAACAGAGTTTTAAAAAATTTAATAGTGTCCTGAAATTCAAATGAGTTTTTCTTCAGTTCTTTTTTATTCCCTAATGTCTTGGGCAGACTTTACCAATGAGGTGCTTCTTCCAACGAGGAACGGTTTCCAACATCTTAGGCTTGAAGACAGGATGCACCAGGAAGCTTTGCCCTGAGCCCTTCCTGCCTAGATCCTTTTGGCTAATAATCCTTTTTCTCTCTTTATGATTCATTCTGAGAAGGCTTAGTGGTTAATCTTCTATTTCCAGTTTTATGCTGTGTTCCTCCCCCTCGCCTAGATCTGAAACATCCTTTCCTTCAACAATTCAAATGTCTTGGCTATTCATTTTCCCCTTTGGTTCAGAAAGCTTTAGTTGTCAATTCTATTCCCTTGTCAGCAACAATTTTTATTCTTACTGGCTTAGTCAGGCTGTCTGCCCTGGCTTTCTTTATAAGTGTTTTTGTGTAGAATTTTTGCCTCCTAGGAAGCCCACTGTAGCATAACATAATTAAGTGACAATATATGAGGTGCCAGGACTTTACAAGCAGTTAATGACTGGTCAGAAGATTTATAAGCAAGAGGTGAAATCAAAGTGAACCAAACGCTCAAGTTCTATATAAATAAAAAATAAATAAAATTAATGTGGTTCAAATTGTTGTTTAACAGTTATTTGAAAAGAAGTACATGAAAACATGCATGTGAAGAAATCATGAAATGCAATTGCGTATTCACTAACGCAACTCCATCTGTGCCTTGTATTTCCTTTTCCGGCTCCCCTATTTGTGGGCCTCCCATAACTGTCTCCTTCAGCATTTGCTTTCCAACCTGCTCATCTCTGGCACTACTTTGATTCTTCATTACTCCCCCTTACATTTTCAGTAAAAATAAAATGGGTGTAACTGAAGTTAGAATCTGACTTTTTATACAAAGCTATACATGTAAGATGTTAACCAGCACAGAAAATGTCTATCATGGGAAAGTTAAAATTGCAATGAGAAACTTAACCTCGGAATTTCCTGCTGCTCTGTCTCTTGAGTTAATGTTTTAATTTGATGTTCTTATTTGGCTCTAAATGAAAAGTTAGAGCAGAGGTAGAAAAAAACAAATAAACAAACACACACAAAAGACCTACATGCAACTTATTATGGTTGTGATGTAATTAAGACCACACAACAGCACATAACTCTCATATGGTTGTGCTGAGTGTTTGTAGAGTCTTATAACCTCGACCAGACTATCTGACTGAATACTTCCAAGGATTGCGCTGCATAGATACAAGTGATTTTTGGATTTGTGGTAGTTGTATCATAGCTTCAAATCCTATTTTCCATTTTCTCAGGAGCTCAAAAACAGGCATGTGGAAAGTTTTACTTAAAAAAAAAAGTTCAGCTGAATTGGTACTCTATACAAGGAACTATCTTAACTAAATTTTCAATCCAAGAAAATATCCCTACCCCACTCCAAATAAAGTGGTTGAACATCTCATATTGGGTTGGAAAAAGAGTTTAGTGATTTATAATGAACTGTTTCCTTCTAAAGGCATCACCTGGCACAAAGGTATTAATTGTAAGTATGTGATTAGTGAGAATGTAGTGAGGATTACTGGAAGATGGACATCTTATCTATACTATTCTAGCATTCATTCTTTTCTATATTTCATGATTTTTTTTATTATACTTTAAGTTCTGGGACACATGTGCAGAACGTGCAGGTTTGTTACATAGGTATACATGTGCCATGGTGGTTTGCTGAACCTATCAACCCATAACCTACATTAGATATTTCTCCTAATGCTATCCTTCCGCTTGCACCCCACCCCACGACAGGCCCCGGTGTGTGATGTTCCCCTCCCTGTGCCCATATGTTCTCATTGTTCAACTCCCACTTATGAGTTCAACACATGTGGTGTTTGGTTTTCTGTTCCTGTGTTAGTTTGCTGAGAATGATGGTTTCCAGCTTCATCCATCCATGTCCCTGCAAAGGACATGAACTCATTCTTAATTATGGCTGCTTGGTATTCCATGGTGTATATGTGCCACATTTTCTTTATCCAGTCTGTCATTCATGGGCATTTGGGTTAGTTCCAAGTCTTTGCTATTGTGGATAGTGCTGCAATAAACATATGTGTGCATGTATCTTTACAGTAAAATGATTTACAATCCTTTAGGTATATACTCAGTAATGGGATTGATGGGTCAAATGGTATTTCTAGTTCTGGATCCTTGAGGAATTGCCACACTGTCTTCCACAATGGTTGAACTAATTTACACTCCCACCAACAGTGTAAAAGCATTCTTATTTCTTCACAGCCTCGCCAGCAGGTGTTGTTTCCTGATTTTTTAATGATCGCCATTCTAACTGGTGTGAGATGGTATCTCATTTTGGTTTTGATTTGCATTTCTCTAATGACCAGTGATGATGAGCTTTTTTTCATGTTTGTTGGCTGCGTAAATGTCTTGAGAAGTGTCTGTTCATATCCTTCACCCACTTTTTGATGGGGTTGTTTGTTTTTCTCTTGTAAATTTGTTTAAGTTCCTTGTAGATTCTGGATATTAGACCTTTGTCAGATGGATGGACTGTAAAAATTTTCTCCCATTTTGTAGTTTGCCTGTTCACTCTGATGATAGTTTCTTTTGCTGTGCAGAAGCTCTTTAGTTTGATTAGACCCCATTTGTCAATTTTGGCTTTTGTTGCCATTGCTTTTGGTTTTTCAGTCATGAAGTCTTTGCCCATGCTTATGTCCTGAATGGTATTGCCTAGGTTTTCTTCTAGGGTTTTTATGGTTTTAGGTTTTACACTTAAGTCTTTAATCCATCTTGAGTTAATTTTTGTATAAGGTGTAAGAAAGGGGTCCAGTTTCAGTTTTCTGCATATGGCTAGCCAATTTTCCCAACACCATTTATTAAATAGGGAATCATTTCCCCATTGCTTGTTTTTGTCAGGTTTGTCAAAGATCAGATGGTTGTAGATGTGTGGTGTTATTTCTGAGGCCTCTGTTCTGTTCCATTGGTCTATATATCTGTTTTGGTACCAGTACCATGCTGTTCTGGTTACTGTAGCCTTGTAGTATAGTTTGAAGTCAGGTAGTGTGATGCTTCCAGCTTTGTTCTTTTGGCTTAGGATTGTCTTGGCTATATGGGCTCTTTTTTGGTTCCATATGAGATTTAAAGTAGTTTTTTCTAATTCTGTGAAGAAAGTCAGTGTTAGTTTGATGGCAATAGCGTTGACTCTTTAAATTACTTTGGGCAGTATGGACATTTCTACGATGTTGATTCTTCCTATCCATGAGCATGGAATGTTTTTCCATTTGTTTGTGTCCTCTGTTTTTTCCTTGAGCAGTGGTTTGTAGTTCTCCTTGAAGAGGTCCTTCGTGTTCCTTGTAAGTTGCATTCCTAGGTATTTTATTTTCTTTGTAGCAATTGTGAATGGGAGTTCACTCATGATTTGGCTCTCTGTTTGTCTATTATTGGTGTACAGGAATCCTTGTGATTTTTGCACATTGATTTTGTATCCTGAGACTTTGCTGAAGTTGCTTATCAGGTTAAGGAATTTTTGGGCTGAGACAATGGGGTTTTCTAAGTATACAATCATGTCATCTGCAAACAGAGACAGTTCGACTTCCTCTCTTCCTATTTGAATACCTTTATTTGTTTCTCTTGCCTGATTGCCCTGGCCAGAACTTCCAATACTATGTTGAATCACAGTGGTGAGAGAGGGTATCCTTGTCTTGTGCCTGTTTTCAAAGGGAATGCCTCCAGATTTTGCCCATTCAGTATGATATTGGCTGTGGGTTTTTCATAAATAGCTCTTATCATTTTGAGATATGTTCCACCAGTACCTAGTTTCTTGAGTGTTTTTAGCATGAAGAGGTGTTGAATTTTATCAAAGACCTTTTCTGCGTCTATTGGGATAATCGTGGTTTTTGTCATTGGTTCTGTTTATGTGATGGATTATGTTTATTGATTTGCATATGTTGAACCAGCCTTGCATCCCAGGGATGAAGTGGACTTGATCATGGTGGATAAGCTTTTTGATGTGCTGCTGGATTCAGTTTGCCAGTATTTTATTGAGGATTTTTGTATCGATGTTCATCAGAGATATTGGTCTGAAATTTTCTTGTTTTGTTGTGTCTCTGCCAGCAAAGATTTGGTATCAGGATGCTGCTGGCCTCATAAAATGAGTTAGGGATGACTCCCTCTTTTTCTATTGTTTGGAATAGTTTCAGAAGTAATGATACCAGCCCCTCTTTGTATCTCTGGTAGAATTTGGCTGTGAATCCATCTGGTCCTGGGCTTTTTTTGATTGGTAGGCTATTAATTGCTGCCTCAATTTCAGAACTTGTTATTGGTCTATTCAGGGATTTAACTTCTTCCTGGTTTAGTCTTGGGAGGGTGTATGTGTCCAGGAATTTATGCGCTTCTCCAAGATTTTATAGTGTATTTATATAGAGATGTTTATAGTATTCTCTGATGGTAGTTTGTATTTCTGTAGGATTGATTGTGATATCCCCTTTATCATTTTTTGTTGTGTCTATTTGATTCTTCTCTCTTCTCTTATTAGTCTGGCTAGTGGTCTATTTTGTTAATCTTTTCAAAAAACCAGCTCTTGGATTCATTGATTTTTTTTGAAGGGTTTTTCATGTCTCTATCTCCTTCAGTTCTGCTCTGATCTTAGTTATTTCTTGTCTTCTGCTAGCTTTTGAATTTGTTTGCTCTTGTTTCTCTAGTTCTTTTAGTTGTGATGTTAGGGTATCAATTTCAGATGTTTCTCGCTTTCTCATGTGGGCATTTAGTACTATAAATTTCCCTCTAAACACTGCTTTAGCTGTGTCCCAGAGGTTCTGGTACTTTGTGTCCTTGTTCTCTTTGGTTTCAAATAACTTATATATTTCTGCCTTAATTTCGTTGTTTACTCAGTAGTCATTCAGGAGCAGATTGTTCAGTTTCCGTGTAGTTGTGTGGTTTTGAGTGAGTTTCTTAATCATGTGTTCTAATTTGATTGCACTGTGGTCTGAGAGACAGTTAGGATTTCCATTCTTTTGCATTTGCTGAGGAGTGTTTTAGTTCCAATTATGTAGTTGATTTTAGAACAAGTGCTATGTGGTGCTAAGAAGAATGTATATTCTGTTGATTTGTGGTGGAGAGTTCTGTAGATGTCTATTAGGTCTGCTTGGTTCAGAGCTGAGTTCAACTCTTGAATATCCTTGTTAATTTTCTGTCTCGTTGATCTGTCCAATATTGACAGTGGGGTGTGAAAGTCTCCTGCTATTATTGTGTGGGAGTCTAGGTCTCTTTGTATGTCTCTAAGAACTTGCTTTATGAATCTAGGTGCTCCTGTATTGGGTGCATATATATTTAGGATACTTAGCTCTTCTTGTTGCATTGATCCCTTTACCATTATGTAATGCCCTTCTTTGTCTTTTTTTATCTTTGTTGATTTAAAGCCTGTTTTATCAGAGACTAGGATTGCAACCCCTGCTTTTTTTTGCTTTCCATTTGCTTGGTAAATCTGCCTCCATCTCTTTATTTTGTGCCTATGTGTGTCTTTGCACATGAGATTGGTCTCCTGAATACAGCACACTGATGAGTCTTGACTCTTTATCAAATTTGCCAGTCTGTGCCTTTTAATTGGGGCATTTCGCCCCTTTACATTTAAGGTTAATATTGTTATGTGTGAATCTGATCCTGTCATTATGATGTTAGCTGGTTATCTTGCCCATTAGTTGATGTAGTTTCTTCATAGTGTTGGTGGTCTTTACATTTTGGTTTGTTTTTGCAGTGGCTGGTACCAGTTTTTCCTTTCCAGATTTAGTGCTTCCTTCAGGAGCTCTTATAAGGCAGGCCTGGTGGTGACAAAATCTCTCAGCATTTGTTTATCTGTAAAGGATTTCATTTCTTCTTCACTTATGAAGCTTAGTTAGGCTAGATATGAAATTCTGGGTTGAAAATTCTTTTCTTTCAGAATGTTGAATATTGGCCTCCACTTTCTTCTGGCTTGTAGGGTTTTGCAGAGAGATCTGCTGTTAGTCTGATAGGCTTCCATTTGTGGGTAACCCAACCTTTCTCTCTGGCTGCCCTTAACATTTTTTCCTTCATTTCAACATTGGTGAATGTGACATTTATGTGTCTTGGGGTTGCTCTTCTCAAGGAGTATCTTTGGGTGTTCTCTGTATTTCCTGAATTTGAATGTTGGCCTGTCTTGCTTGGTTGGAGAAGTTCTCCTGGATAATATCCTGAAGTGTGTTTTCCAACTTGGTTCCATTCTCTCCATCACTTTCAAGTACACTAATCAAATGTAGGTTTGGTCTTTTAACATAGTCTCATATTTTTTGGAGGCTTTATTCATTCCTTTTCATTCTTTTTTCTCTAATCTTGTCTTCACGCTTTATTTCATTAAATTGATCTTCAATCACTTCCACTTGATTGATTCACCTATTGAAACTTGTGTATGCTTCACGAAGTTCTCGTGATGTATTTTTCAGCTCCATGAGGTCATTTATGTTCTTCTCTAAACTAGTTATTCAAGTTAGCAATTCCTCTAACCTTTTATCACGGTTCTTAGCTTCCTTGCATTGGGTTAGAACATGCTCCTTTAGCTTGGAGGAGTTTGTTATTACCCATCTTCTGAAGTCTACTTCTGTCAATTTGTGAAACTCATTTTCCGTCCATTTTTGTTCCCTTGCTGGTGAGGCGTTGTGATCTTTTGGAGGAGAAGAGGCTTTCTGGCTTTTTGAATTTTCAGCATTTTTGCATTGGTTTTTCCTCATCTCAGTGGAATTATCTACATTTGGTCTTTGCTGTTGGTGACCTTCTGATGGAGTTTTTGCATGGTCGTCCTCTTTGTTGATGTTGATGCTATTGCTTTCTGTTTGTTAGTTTTCCTTCTAACAGTCAGGTCCCTCTTCTGCAGGTCTGTTGGAGTTTGCTGGAGGTTTACTCCAGACCCCGATTGCCTGGTATCACCATCGGATGCTGCAGAACAGCAAAGATTGCTGCCTGTTCCTTCCTCTGGAAGCTTCATCCCAGAGGGGCACCTGCCAGATGCTAGCGGGAGCACTCCTGTATGAGGTGGTGTCTGTTGACCCCTGCTGGGAGGTGTCTCCCTGTCAGAAGTCACTGGGGTCAGGGACCCACTTGAGGAGGCAGTCTGTCCCTTAGCAGACTTTGAGCACTGTGCTGGGGGATCCACTGCTCTCTTCAGAGATGGCAGGTAGGAATATTTAAGTCTGCTGAAGCTGCACCCACAGCTGCCCCTTCCCCCAGGTGCTCTGTTTCAGGGAGATGAGAGTTTTATCTATAAGCTGCTGATTAGGGCTGCTGCCTTTGTTTCAGAGATGCCCTGCCCAGAGAGGAGGAATCTAGAGAGGCAGTCTGGCTACAGTGGCTTTGTGGTGCTCCAGTGAGCTCTGCCCAGTCTGAACTTTCTGGGGGGCTTTGTTTACACTGTGAGGGAAAACTACCTCCTCTCTGGGCAGGGCATCTCTGAAATAAAGGCAGCAGCCCCAGTCAGGGGCTTATAGGTAAAACTGTACTTTTAAGGTGGTGTTCCAGCAGGCTCCACTTACCTTTCCTTTCCAAAAACATCTTAGGAAAAAGGATCTGTTGTGAAGTACCAGTAAGCCTGACTGCTGAGACAGATGTGGGTCATTTTGGTATTCATCTTCACAGATGTTTCTCACTCCGGGGGATTTGTTCATAGTCACTGACTTTACTAGGGATTTAGGGAAAAATCAGAATCTCATTTTTTAATGTATAAGTGGAGACACATCTGACCCTGGGACATATCTTGCCTCTGACAAGGTTAGGACTGAGCTAGAACCAAAGCATTTGGGTTTTTCAGGGGAAATTTCTGTTAACCCATAATAGCATCATGATTATCCTTCTCACCATGGACATTCTCGGTACAGAGGTAGGAAAAATGCTCTAGGCGCAGAAATACCTTTTTTTTCTCTTTTTTTATTTTATTTTATTATTATTATACTTTAAGTTCTAGGGTACATGTGCACAATGTGCAGGTTAGTTACATATGTATACATGTGCCATGCTGGTGTGCTGTACCCATTAACTTGTCATTTAGCATTAGGTATATCTCCCAAAGCTATCCCTCCCCCCCACCCCACAACAGTCCCCAGAGTGCGATGTTCCCCTTCCTGTGTCCATGTGTTCTCATTGTTCATTTCCCACCTATGAGTGAGAATATACCGTGTTTGGTTTTTTGTTCTTGCGATAGTTTACTGAGAGTGATGATTTCCAATTTCATCCATGTCCCTACAAAGGACATCAACTCATCATTTTTTATGGCTGCATAGTATTCCATGGTGTATATGTGCCACATTTTCTTAAACCAGTCTATTATTGTTGGATATTTGGGTTGGTTCCAAGTCTTCGCTATTGTGAATAATGCCGCAATAAACATACGTGTGCATGTATCTTTATAGCAGCATGATTTATAGTCCTTTGGGTATATACCCAGTAGTGGGATGGCTGGGTCAAATGGTATTTCTAGTTCTAGATCTCTGAGGAATCGCCACAGTGACTTCCACAATGGTTGAACTAGTTTACAGTCCCACCAACAGTGTCAAAGTGTTCCTATTTCTCCACATCCTCTCCAGCACCTGTTGTTTCCTGACTTTTTAATGATTGCCATTGTAACTGGTGTGAGATGGTATCTCATTGTGGTTTTGATCTGCAAGAAATACCTTTTAGTCAGTGTTAAGGATGTTGATGCTTTCTTCCTATGAATCAGTCTATTTTTTTTCAAATATTGAGTCATGAAAATTTCCTTCTGTTAAAACATTGCCTCATCAGTAGCACATGTACAATTGAGCACATACACTGGCCCATTGAAAGTGGATTAGACAGGTCAGTGGGGTAGGTGTGGTGAGGGCACCTGGCTGCAGAGCCACCTGTGTTCACCTCCTTGGGAAGTCCCCAAGTCTCAGATAGAGGTGGGTTCAAATTTTGTCACTTGAAAGTACAGCAATTAATCCAGAAGTGTTAGGGGACAGTTATCAAGCAGGACTTTCCCAGGGCCCACAAGCTAGAGCACCTAGATGATATTTGGGTTTCGTATCTTGGGTATGGATTTATCAGTCTCAAACTCCAGTGTGCAAAAAGTAAAAAAGAATGAAAAGGGTGAGGAAGAAAAGAAGGAAGGAAGGAAAGAAAGGGGGAGGGAGGGAAGGAAGGGAGGCAGGGAGGGAGGGAGGGAATGAAGGAAGGAAGGAGGGAGGGAGGAAGGGAAGGAGGGAGGAAGGTAGGGAAAGAAGGAAGGAAGGAGGGAGGCAAGGAAGGAAGGAGGGAGGGAGGGAGGGGAGGAAGGAGGGAGGGAGTGAAGGAGGGAAGGAAGGCAGGAAGGAAGGAGGGAGGGAGGGAAGGAGGGAAGGAAGGCAGGAAGGAAGGAGGGAGAGAGGGAGGGAGGGAAGGAAGGAAGGAGGGAGGGAGGGAGGGAAGGAGGGAAGGAAGGCAGGAAGGAAGGAGGGAGAGAGGGAGGGAAGGAAGGAAGGAGGGAGGGAGGGAAGGAGGGAAGCAAGGCAGGAAGGAAGGAAGGAGAGAGGGAGGGAAGGAAGGAGGGAGGGAAGGAAGGAAGGAAAAGGAATAATATTAATTTTTCTATAACTCAACCTGGACTTATCTGAGCCTTTATTTTGAATGGTAAATTTGATCTTTTTCTGGTACACTGTCAATTCCGTAACATTCAGCATTCCAGGGAGTAAGCATAGTTGAGGCTCCCACCTCCCTATGTTTTATTTTTGTGTTGAACACTGGAAGCTGTGCCATGACACTAGCGGGCAACAGACTTCCAGCCCACTCTGTTCTCAGACCTCTAACGGGTTTCTTTTGATTTGTTCACAGCCCTCCTGCTGTGACGCCTAGTCACCAGGCCTTCTTAAGTTACTCTATAGCCCCCTTTTCTGGATCAGAAGACTCTGTTGGGCCTCCCTACTCTTTCTCAGAAACTCATCTCTGGCGGCCCAAAGGCTACCTCTGCTCCCCACTTCCAGATGGGCTTAGCCTGGCCCAGCCACCCTAGCTCCGTGGTTATTGTTTTCTGTGTGCTGGATTCCTTAGTGTTTCCTCCAGCTTCCTTGGGGAGTTAGGCCCACATTTCCTCTTTCTTTAGAGTCCCTTAAACGTCTTTAGGCTTTTCATTACCTTCCTTCTCCCAGGGGTACAGCACAGGGTCAGATAAAGTGATTATTTTTTTTTCTTAGAGATTCACCAGTGCTGTTCACTCAGTTGCTCAGGACAAAAGCTTCACACTCACACTTGAATCCTCTCTTAAATCCCATATCAATAGAATCAACTGCTCCTGTTCTCTTTATAAATTACGTATTTTAAATTCTGTCTGTTTTCCTCGCTTGAGTTTTCCTTACTTTTACTCTTAAAAGTAAAGAACTTTTAAAATTTATTATTGTATTTTCAGAAGACTGTGATGTGGTATATGTGCAAAAAATTTGTTTAATGAAATGCCTGAACAAATTTCCTATTGTTAAAAGTATTAATATAAGTTGTTTTCTTTTAGAATTATTTTTATAAACTACTTTTTTTTTTTTGAGACGGAGTCTCTCTCTGTTGCCCAGGCTGGAGTGTAGTGGCATGAGCTCTGCTCACTGCAACCTCTGACTCCCAGGTTCAAGTGATTCTCCCACCTCAGCTTTCTGAGTAGCTGGGACTACTGGTGCATGCCGCCACACCTGGCTAATTTTTGTATTTTCAGTAGAGACAGAGTTTTGCTATGTTGCTCAGGCTGGTCTTGAACTCCTGGATTCAAGCAATCTGCCTGCCTTGGCCTCCCAGAATGCTGGGATTGTAGGCGTGAGCCACTGCACCTGGCCATTATAAACTACCTTTTATGGACATCTTTTGAATTATCTCTCAGTATCCAAATTTGCTAAGAGTTAATTCCTAGCAATTAAATTTCTAGATTAAATAATGTGCACATTAAAAAATATTGATGTATATTGACAAATTTCCTCCCAAAAATTTACATCAAATTATACTTCTACTAATAGTATGTGGAAATGCTGTTCTTTCTGGCTCCTCAGCAGTACTGGGCATGATCCTTCAAAATCTTTACCAACTTGTTAGTTGAAAGAAACACACAATCTGATAGCCTTAATTTAGGTATACATATTTTTGGTATTCTTAATTCAGAGTAAAGTGTTCTGATTCTGTTGCCAGATTCTGGGTGGACTGGGATAATACCATTTAGTACAGAATAGCGGAAGACTTCATTATTACATACTACTTAAATTACAAAATAAAATAATAAAAGTTTTGCCTTTCAAACTAAAACTTCATCGCTTTAGACCTGGAAACGGCCCCCAAATGATCCCATACTTCTGTGTATCGATTTCATTAGATTTGGAGAAGTTTTTATAGAGGTGTCTGAGCTTTACTCACTCAATCCTTCACGCTTATGTTTCATATCAATAAATAATAAAGATATATGTATTTTTCTATAAGATGCTCTACATATGAGAATCTAACGGTTCAATTTGGAGGAAAGGGAATAATTATTTTATAAAGAGTTCCTGCACATAGTAACATGCCTCTTGAGGGAAAAAATAAGGTTACAATTTTTTTTTTTAGTTGTAATGAATATAAGGAGGTGAACCTGGCCTTATGCTATGTGTGGTAGCTTTCCTTCTGGCATACTGAAAGACAATGTGTTTTGTAATGGAACAGAAGCATTCCAAGCCACCCTTCTGTGTCTCTTGCTTAGCAGATTTATGTACTCTTGGCTAATAAGTCTGTCCATATAAACCAATGGACTCTTTCCATTCTCTACGCCTCGTAGCTCTGAAGAGACGACCCCTGTCTTTAGCTCTATGAGCCCTAAAACCTTTGAAGCAAACAGTAATATATTACTTTCCTCTTTGTGTTTTACTGCTTTCTCTAAAATGTGAAAAATAGCTAGAAGGGTATGTGTATACATATTTATGTGTTTCTAAGCTTCAGTTTGGAAAGGCTGAAGTTTCAAATTAAAAAAAAAAACAGCATTTCAATCACATGGTGTGGCTTATATGACCTCTATTACTTAGAATACTGGAAATATCTATTAAATATCTTTTTTGCCTACAAGCATTCACACATTTTCTTGGTTTTATTTGACCAAAGAATATTTCAGCATCAGACTAACTTGCACCAGTATCCGTTCATATGTTTTCAAATTAATAGTTCTTGAAAGAAAGAACAGGTCATATTCCTCTCATTTACCTTTTTTGGCTTGTACGTGGATTTTCATAGACTGCAATGGAAATACTGTGGACAAGGATTATCTCTTCAGATTTAGGTGTAAACACTAGAACTTACTATAATAACTTGGATCATGCACCATCCTAGGAACTAGGGTTGTTTCCTTGAGACACTTGAGTGAATGGATCAGTTGCCAAGCAACTTGCATTCTTATGGGGCTAGGCTGGGGAACAAAAGGGCGCCAGGTGGTAATACATAAAAGGAAAATGACAAAGACACATGGAAAAATAAAGCCTTCATCTGGGAATTGTAGTGTATGACTGTTCAGAAATTTGGAATATGCTCTTCCTTATTCAATTCATTTCAACAGCTATCAATCTATGATAACATCTTTAATATCTGTGGCTATCCATCCATCACCCACCCATTCATTCACTCATCCATCCATCTGGACAGACTTATTTTGAGTTTAGAAATTACAAATAGTAAGCTAGAACTGTATGTCTCTTATATTAACTACTTTGCCAATAATTATTGTTCATTAATTTTTTACCGTTTCTCATAATTTCATCTATTCCTCTTACACCTCTATGTCTTATATATATTTTTACTTTTAACCTTCTTCTGGTACATGCTTTCTTTTTCTCTCAGAAGTGATTTTAGACAGTGAGGCCACTAGATGGGAGGGAAGAGGGCAAAGTTTAAAAAACTAACTGTTGAGTATTATGCTCACGATCAATTGTACCCTAAACCTCAGCATCATGCAGTATACCCACATAATGAATCTACACATGTGTGCCCTGAATCTAAAATAAAAGTTGAAATTATAAAAATAAAATAAAATCCTATATTCCATCTAAAAACAAAACAAAATGAAAAAGAAGTGATTTTATTGCTTCAGTGTTACTTGGTGCTTAGGCACTCAATCTAGGTGGGAACATAGATTCCTACAGAAGATTGTTGGGCCAGGCCTTATGCCCCCACTCTATATGAGACTTCATTCCTTGACAGCCATATGCTGAAACCTAACATCCTTGAGTCCAAGTGGAAAACAGTGATGATAGTCTAACATGTCAGAAGTTTGGACACACAGTTGTACATGTAATCAGCTTTATATATTTTAAAACATAGGTCAGTTCTATTTGTTCAAATACACTATACAAATAAACTTTTTCTCATATAGAGGCTAAAACTAAAGAAAACTATGAGTTCCTTGTTTTTGAGAGCTCTGCCAGCATCATGTCAGATTGTGTTAATGAGGATCTGTACTTTTTAATAGACTGCCCCTAGTACCATGTAACAATTGGAATCCAGTTATTCTCAAGAATTTCAGGAAAAAAAAGTACAATCCAGTTCAGAAACATGTCTCAAGGAACAAGAAACTATTATTTATTTAGTGCCTATTATATGCCTGACGTTGTGCTAGGC
Organism: Pan troglodytes; assembly: GCF_028858775.2. Taxonomy (NCBI): domain Eukaryota; kingdom Metazoa; phylum Chordata; class Mammalia; order Primates; family Hominidae; genus Pan; species Pan troglodytes. Next base: position 124,819,204 of record NC_072401.2, read on the forward strand.
ATTTCTTGATAGATTTTAAAACTTAATCTTCAAAAATCCTTGTATAGTGAGTATTATTACCCACATTAACAAATATGAAACTAAGCCTTGGAGAAATTAAATAACTTGCACAAAGTTACTCAGCTCCTAGAAGCCGTGCTTTTTGCCCTCAGTATATTTAATTCTACTAAGTTACACTATTGAGGGTCCCGCTGGTGATTGTAGAGACATTAGAGACAGTGTCTCACTCTGTCACGCAGGCTGGAGTGCAGTGGCACCATCATAGCTCACTGCAGCCTTGGACTTCCGGGCTTAAGCAATCCTCCTAAGTAGCTAGGACTGTCCTAGCTACACCTGGCTAATTAAAAAAAAAATTTTTTTTAGGGATAGGGTTTCACTATGTTGCTCATCCTACTCTCAAACTCCTGGCTCTCTCTCTCTCTCTCTCTCTCTCTTTCTCTCTCTCTCTCTCTCTCTCTCTCTCTCTCTCTCTCTCTATATATATATATATAGCTTATCTGAAACATAGGAACTTGAACTTAGAACTTTCTGAGATATACTAATACTGATTTCTTTTGCATCATTTAAAAATTACTATCATTCCTCTTTGCAATATGTCTGATTTACTCAGGAGTGAGATACATTTATCAAGATATCCCTGAGCTAGAAATGGAAAAGTTGGGTGTCAGGCTGCCTTCCCAAAAGTGAATCCTTTTAGATGATAATTCTTATGCAGGTAACTAATTAAGGACATGTCTCTAGGAGAACCCAATGATTTCATGAGCGAAGCCAGGGAAAGAAAGAGAATAAGCCATGCAAAAGTGCTTTTTTTTTTTTTTTCTTGAGACAGGGTGTCGCTCTGTCACCAGGCTTATATAGATGTGTACATATATATGTATACACACACACATATATTTAGGCTTTTATATGTGTGTATATGTTTATAATATATAATATATATGTATGCCTAAATATTAGAAGCTTAAATCAGAAGCTGGCAATTTTCACTGGAAACAACGGAGGGTTCAGTCCAGGTATTCTGCCCCCCAAATGACTCTTTGCTCTCCTGGGAGGGGAAAAGGGAGTTGATACTGAGGGGGATGCTGAAAGGGCTTCATATGTGGGAAGCGATTGCCCTTGTCTCCCACTTCCTCTTAGGGCAGTGGTTTTCAAGGTGTGCCTATCTTAATCATAGGAGAATATTTCTCTTTATTTTCAAAATACACAAATGTGTGCGTCTCTACTGCGAATCTTTTGAATCATAACCATGTGGGCCAGTGGAGAGGTGTAGATAAAAGTAATATTAGCTTGTGCAAAGTTACTTTTTCCCATCTTTCTATTGTGAAAAAATTTAAACATACAAAAGAAGTTTAAAAAGGTAGTACACTGACACCCATATATCTACACCCACATAACTCATCCACATAACTGAGATTAAGAAACCCTCAGGTGATTCTGATGATGATTAATTACTCTAGGTCTTGAAACCTGCATCCAATCAACTTCCTCTTGGGCTGGATCAGGGATAGAGAATGGCCATGCATCGACCCACGTCTCCGCAGTCGTTAAGTGCATCTTGGGATTATCTTTCTAGATGAGCCTGAGGACCAACAACCTCTAGTGACTTCCTTTTAGCCTGTTACATATGTCTCTGGAATAGTCATGGAGAGGTTATTGGGTTGGAGCTGGCAACCGAACAAAACTCATTTGCCCATATTTGCCTTATTGATATTTCAAGAGCACATGTTATTATGATCTTGAAATAGGTAGTTAAACACAAATGTTGGATTATAAACCAATTTTTAAAAAGTATGTGGAATGAAGAAACTGAAGCTTGGCCTATTATGGAAAAAAAAAAGAGTCCAAGTCAACTTTTTGAAAGATTCCAGAGCAATGGACTACTTTAGAATCATCTGTCTGAGTGCCTGTATCCTTTTTTCAGAGCCCTTTAAAAATCTGATGAAAGTGCTAGATGTTCTCATTAGTGATTTGTATATAAACCATATAGTTTATTTTGTATGTAAATTCAGGATGGATACTAAGAGAAATTTTTCAGGAATCTGCCAGGTTAAAAAACACATTTCTATACCTTCCTTCAGTAAAGGAAGGTCCTGGTCTGTTGTGGGACCCAAAATATGAATGAGGTCAAAAGATAGAATTAGTTAACGATGTAGTATCAAGCTTTGGAGTAAGACATAAGTCTTCCCCCAAATCATCCAGTTCAATCCTCTGGAAAACTGAGAGATGTAAAATATGGCAGAAATATTTTATCTAATTTAAGTAGCCATTAAGAGCCCTGTGCAGCATTAGGTTTACCACAAACAGAATGCTTTTAGTTTATTAATTCAGAACTGTTTTCTTACCCAACAAGTCCCTTCTTAAATGTCATTCAGGGAAGAAGTTTTTAAGCACTCAATATCTAAAGAGAGTCTATATCATTCTCATCATAATGTCTTAATTTCCTTTTTAGCAAATTTGACACCAGCATTTGTATTACTTGTTGATTTATTTGTATTTGACTCTCTCCCCATAGAATTTTACCTCAATCAGGATGAAGACCTTGTTTACCTTGTATATTACTGTATCCTTAGTGTACAGTGCCATACACAGTTAAAGGCTAAAAAATACATGATGAATGAATGAATGATGAATTTACAGAGTTTGTGGTCAGACCCAAGCTTATGTAATTTTCTTGAGAGCACGTAGGAAAGATATCTGGGAAATTACGTTTGTAATAAGCTCTTCTCTTGATGATAATGATGAAGACCATTGTGATGAAGATGGTAACATCAGCTGCCTTGGCAGCTGCCGTGTGGTAAACTGAAGTGAGCAGACCAAAAGAAATAAAAAGACACCGAAAGCACAACTTTAAATGATATCCTTTAATCTCTGGCTGCTGGGAAGAGCAGCCGCAGATAATCTAGTTTGTGTGCCAGGATCCCAAAAGAGCTGACAAACTATGAGCAAGATTAACTCTTAAGAAAAAAAAAGGTAAAGTCTCTGATAGCAACAGGTATTGTAAACAGTGGTCACTGTTGCTAATGAGAGAATGGGCTTGCTGTGTATCTGGGCCACAAAGACCTGCGCCTCTCCCAGGCTTCCCAGTGAGTCTTGTGAAGCGGCCCTGTCAATACTAGTCTTTTCCAAGGGGAAAATCCAGGAGATCACACTCACCCATTTCTAGCTATTTTCTTATATAGCTCTAGTTTACTAAGAAAGACATACAGAGACATTTAGTGTAATTATTGTTACTACATTTTCTGCCATTAAAAATTATTTTATATAACTTAAAAGTGTATACTGTGTAAATAAAACTTTTTTCCACATGTCTACGGTACCTGGCAAGTCTCAGTTCATTATTTGTTGAAATGTTCACCTTAAGCTTTAGGAAATCTGCATATCTCTTGCTATTTATCCTTAAAACAGAACAAAACCTCAATTTAAAAAAAAAATTAGCTGGGTGTGGTATCTCATGCCTGTAATCCCAGGCTGAGGCAGGCATATCACTTGAACCCAGGAGTTCTAGACCAGCCTGGGCAACATAGTGAGACCCTGTCTCTACAAAAAAATACAAAAAATTACCCAGGCATGGTGGCATTTGCCTGTAATCCTAGTTACCTGGGAGATTAAGATGGGAGGATCACTTGAGCCTGGGAGGTTGAGGCAGCAGTGAGCCAAGATCGCACTGCCAATGGGAGACCCTATCTGAAAAAAACTGAAAAGGATTTAGACGTGTGTGAAGTTCATTCTACAATTCAGTGTGACACTTTTATAACCAAATGAGTACCAATACCCTTATGAACACACATATATAAAGGAAAGAAAATAAAGAGAGAAAGAAAAAGAAGAAAAAGAAATATGGTTAGAACTCCTTGTTTCATTTTACTCTGACTTGATTATTTCCCAGGCCCAAATCTAGAACTGGAAGGTGGTGGCTTATTGTATCAGAGGTTAAGCTTGTGGCTTTTATTTCCTGCTCCATCTAGAACCAAGATGTCCAAAGAGTATGTTTGGAAGAACTTTTTTTTTTTTTTTTTTTTTTAAATGATTTCTAGCTCTGTCTCTAGTCAGAGAATATGGAGGAGTTTGGGCCAACTCCAGAAAACAACTTCAATGTAGAAAACCATGGAGCGCAAGGTCCTGCTTCCATATATTTATTTTCGTGGAGCAGGTGGCAAGTTCTCAAAATAATTTTGTCTGTGAGATACAGATATTTCTGGGACATTTTCATAACCAGCTTCCTGCAGTAATTAGCTTCAGAGCTGGAGTATGCTAGAAACTACTGGGCCCTGGGCAGTGGTTAAATTAGGTGTGAACGTAAGCTGGGCTGATCTCCATTGTGTAGTTAAAAACCAAAGGTGGGCACAGAGAGAGTATTTGTTCTGCCCTTTCTTCACCCACTGCATTTTCATTTCCCCTTTCTCTACTCCAGAGGCCTAATAAAGGACTCTAATGTACGATACTCAACACAGCTTTAAAACATCCACGCAGAGTACAAAATTGTAGTAGGAATTTGGGTTTTGTTTTTCTTTTGAGTTTAATATGACTTCCTAGGTTCAGCGTACTTTGTAATATATTTCTTAAACCGCAGGATCATGAGGGCAAATTCCCTTGGGGGAAAGTGGCTCTGTGAGTTGATTAGCACCGTTTGCCTGCTTCCTAACCCTCTTCTGCTCAGGTATTAGTTGTTCAGACAGCTGAGCTTCAGCTCAGCTCTCCAGGTCCTGCGCTCCATTTTAATGCAAGCCAGTGATGCAAAGTCCCCGGCTTGGCTTGTCAGAACTTGATAGCTCTGTAAACACTGAAATCCTTGTTGCCATAACACCAGGAAAAATAATATGGGCTCCTGCATATAAATATAACGAAGGCCTTGGGGAATGGGAGCATTTCTAAATGACTTGAAGCTCTGTCACGGCATAATCTCTTATAAATAAATGTCAGTGTAGTCACTGAATGCAGACTGGATTTTTGCCTGACTACGGTGCTCAGCCTTCTAGACAATAGTTATGCTAAGGGATTATCTTTTAACATTGTGCAGTTATCTCCTTTGTTTGTTTTCTTTTTTCATTATTCACATAAGCCAAGGGAAATGAAAAGCATCTTATTTCAGGCAAAAAGGCCTGTGAATGATTAACTCTGGTTCCATGCGTTGGGACTTTGCATAGCAACCCCTTGGCTTGTAACGACAAAAAAGCTCAAGGCAGGAACAGCAGCCCAGGGACCTGAGACCAACGTTCTCAAATGAAGGTGGTGAGAAACAGATTAAGTATAAGCATTGTGTTTATGGGTAGAATTCTCTGTAGCTGGCCCATTTAATTTGGCATTCGTTTTACTGCACTTTTTTTGGTGAAGATGTGTTTTGCTGACCTTTACTCTTGCTTTTTGAATACATTTGAGAATTCAAGTGAAACTTGGCCATGATTATGGCATAATGTGGTTTATGTCACCATATTTTATGGGTTCTCTCTAATACTATCCCAAACTGGGCTAACTCTGGCTAATTTTATATTTAAAAATGGAAATAACAGATAGCTTCATAATAGCATGAAGGTTTAATTTTAGCTCAACTAAAACTTTGTTGGTAAATTTTGGCACTCTTGAAATTATATATAACAGAAAGCATTATATGAAATAAAGATAAACAAATGGTGTGATTATATAATTCCAATTAAAAGCCTATAAGTATGTAAAGAACCCAGATTGTACAAATATGAAATCTGAAATCAATATCAATTCCATATCCTTATATAGACATTTGGTGCTTAAACATTTATACAACAAGGTCCATTTAAAGATTCGAGTTAAAAGAGTTAGAAGAAAATGAAATATAAGCTAAGGACAGAAGAAACATTTGAGAATTTAGAAAAAAGCAGTATAGTTATAATTGAGCCAAAATATTTAGGACACTTAAATTTAGACTGCAAGTCAATCCAGATGTTTATTTATTAATGTTAATAATGTTTCCAGTGTTGTTATAGAATGCTAAATCCCAGGGGTTCTGCTTCTAAGTTTAAAGACAAATGCAATGATCTTTATTCTTTTCCAGCTCTGTTTTAATTTTAGGAGCTTTTCTATAGCCATGATTTTCCCATAAATGTGTTTGCAAAATCTCGAGCAGCTCCTGATGTCTTGCAGAAAGTCTGAGTGAAACACTGCTCTAGCAAAGCTTTCCACGTTCTGCATTGCTCTTCTTGCTTCCATGGCAATAAAGAGAGAAACTTGGCATAAGAATATAATCTGTTCCTGCCTGTTTCTCATCTGAAGTCATAAACCTCTGCCATCCCACCCAAGACTAGAATTTCAGCTGGCATGAAACAGCTGTCTGCTTACAGGTTTATTCCGGTAGTAACCAAAGACAAAACTATTTTAATTGAAGGCCCTAGGCTGTTCTCCAAACCCTCACAATCTCTGGGTCATCCCCAGGAAGAAACCATTGAGGAAAAGGTACAAGTTACATTCTTTCTTATAGTTTTTGACACACTGTATATTTATGAAGTTGAGAACATTTTACCCTTCTAATTTGACTACATTGGATGCCATGGAGAAAAGGAGGGTCACAAACTCAAAAGCCCTGAGGGTTCAGGCACACAAACTAAGTCAGCAGAGAGTAGGCTGCAGTGCATGGGTGGAGTGTCCTGTCCGAAGGGGCATCTGCTACTCTGCTTCACTTATTGCTACCATGTGGGAATGTGGAGGCCCAAGTTGCTAGATATTCTGATTTGTCAATAGAAGTTCTCAGTCCTGCTTTTTATGGGAATTCTGCATAGTTTTAAATGTGGGCAATTATTTTGAATAAAAATCAAAACATTATGAATGTTAACCCAAACATGGCTCTGGATTGGATGTCTGGGGCTGCTTGGGTTCAACCCCTAGACTTTGCTCTTGACTCACTACCGGTAGACTTTGCATTTATCATTTGCTTAGGTTCTATAACTGTCAAGTAGCATAATTTATTTACACATTTTCCTTCTTACTCTGGTTAGTACTGCATAAAGAACACAAGTTTTGGAGTTGGGGAGAGATGTAGATTTTACTAGTTCCAGATTTTACCAAATTGTGACTTGCAGCCTCTTAATCCCTTGAAAGCCTCTCTTATGCCATGCAGAAATGAAAACCTATTTTACAGGAAGTTTGGAGGATTAAATAAACTAATATGTAAAATAATTAGCCCAGCCCTACAGGTGCTCTTTGCTTAGTGTTACCATTCTGATCATTACTATTAAGAACAAACAATACCATAAAGTGATCCACTTTAGAAGACACAAGGACTCAATCAGAAAGAGTTTCTCTCAGTATAGGGAGAAGAGCCTCTTTGTAGATCTAACATGCAATATAATACAAAATTGTATCAAGAGCCATCTTCGTGTTCTTAAAGAATTTTGGGATTTTGTTGCTAGAGAAGACCTTGAGGAAACAGAAACTCTGACAACTAGAAATGACAGAAACATCAATTTCATCAGAGACATTAATATTTGGAACCATGACAAATAATGCTTTCCTTGAAATTCACTGTGACATATTAAGAACGTAACTTGTTATGAAAATAAAACCAAAGACTATATCTGGAACTATGTTGTAAAGTAAAAGAATGTAGGCTAAATTTTTTTCCTATCCATTTCTGTGGGATTATTTACTTTGGAAATAAATGGATGAAAGTCACTTAGAACATTTCCTGTTTTTTTTTTTTTTTTTTTTTTTTGTACCCAGCCAGATCTGCTGTTAGAGGAGAATTCTTCTGTCCTAGCTGTGTCTCTGTGATCTGTGGATGAGGGTGGGAAAGCACCACTCAATCAATTGGGGTGTACAAAATGGAGTTTGAGAAGGTAAGTGATGTTTTCTCCATGCTTTCTGTTCAAAATTAAGTGCAATTAAATGCTTTTTTTTTTTTTTTTTTTTTTTTTTTTTTTGAGATGGAGTTTCACCCTGTTGCCCAGGCTGGAGTGCAATGTGCAATGGTGCGATCTTGGCTCACTGCAACCTCCATCTCCCAGGTTCAAATTCTCCTGCCTCAGCCTCCCGAGTAGCTGGGATTACAGGCACCTGCCACCACACCCAGATAATTTTTGTATTTTTAGTAGAGAAGGAGTTTCATCATGTTGGCCAGGCTGGTCTCGAACTTCTGACCTTGTGATCCACCCACCTCATTCTCCCAAAGTGCTGGGATTGCAAGTGTGAGCCACTGCGCCCAGCCGCAATTAAATCTTTAACATTCAAAGGAAGAGACTTCCTTCTTTCCTTTTCCTGGAACAATGGAAAGTAATAACAGAAAATAAATCAGTCTAACAAATTGTCTAGTGGTAAAAACAAAACAGGGTACTGATGTAATATGGTTCAGTGTATCTTGGGTCTTTCACATGACATGTCCTCTTGCTTAATAAGAGTTCTTTGACAGTATGATATTGAGTGGTGAGATTGTGTAATGGATTATTTGAAGTGTTCATCTATAAGCCATTCATATATTTACTGACAAAACTCTTTTATTTTTAAAGCTTAATGGCAGTTAGTGGTGGTTATATAGGAGTCTGCCATAAACTCCATATCTATATATGGGAGTTTATTTAGTATTAACTCACACGACCACAAAGTCCCACCATAGGCCGTCTGCCAGCTGAGGAGCAAGGAGAGCCAGTCCAAGTTCCAAAACTGAAGAACATGGAGTCTGATGTTCAAGGGCAGGAAGTATCCAGCATGGGAGAAACATGTAGGCTGGGAGGCTAGGCCAGGCTCTCTTTTCACATTTTTCTGCCTGCTTTATATTCTAGCTACACTGGCAGCTAATGAGATTGTGCTCACCAGACTAAGGGTGGGTCTGCCTTTCCCAGCCCACTGACTCAAATGTTAATCTCCTTTGGCAACACCCTCACAGACATGCCCAGGATCAATACTTTGTATCTTTCAATCCAATCAAGTTGACACTCAGTATTAACCATTGCAGTAATGAATAATAATATCTCCATCGACCGTAAGATAGGAACTACACTAGGCACTTAAAGGACATTGCTTATAATACTCATCACCCTTTATGTGGTGATATGGTTTGGCTCTGTGTCCCCACCCATATCTCATCTTGAATTGTACTGCCATAATTCCCACATGTTTTAGGAGGGACCCGGTGGGAGATAACTGAATCATGGGGGCAGTTTTCCCCATACTGTTCTCCTGGTAGTGAGTAAGTCTCATGAGATCTGTTGGTTTGAGCAGTTTCCACTTTTGCCTCTTCCTCATTTTCTCTTGACTGCTGCCATCCATGCAAGATGGGACTTGCTCCTTCTTGCCTTCCACCATGATGGTGATGCTTCCCCATCCATGTGGAACTGTAAGTCCAATTAAAGCTCTTTCTTTTGTAAATTGCCCAGTCTCGGATATGTCTTTATCAGCAGCGTGATAACGGACTAATAATACATGTAGGTCTTCATGTCCATTATACAGAGGGGGTAAATGGAGTCTCAGGTATAAATGGCTTCCCTCAGGGCATGTAGATAATTATAGGAGGCTAGAATTGAGCCAGATTTGTTGTTCTAGGCTCCTCTACTGTACACTTTCTCAAGTATTTTAGGGAATAATTTGTCCCACTTGTGGGACAAATGAATTACTTAGAAATCATCAGCAGTGTCTGACAGACAGCAATCCAACAGCAAAAACAGAGGTAGAACAAGATCAGTTAACACATATCAGAGGGAAAATTATTCAAGATCCCTTGCTATTTCTTAGCAGAGAAGGAAAGGTATTCTTCCCCTCTTGCTGACTGTATACATGACATGAAAGGAAATGGAAAAGAATTGAAAATAAAATGGCAATGATAAGGTATAGAATAAAGAGAGAATGGGATTGACAAAAGCATAAAGAAACTAGCTTCCCCCTTTCCTTTTCTCTCATGAACTCAGGATCTTAAAAATGAATTAAGGGGGCTGGGCGTGGTGGCTCATGCCTGTAATCCCAGCACTTTGGGAGGCCAAGGTGGGTGGATCATGAGGTCAAGAGTTCGAGACCAGCCTGACCAACATGCTGAAACCCTGTCTCTACTAAAAATACAAAAAAAAAAAAAAAAAAAAAAAAAAAAAAATTAGCTGGGCGTGGCAGCACATGTCTGTAATCCCAGCTACTCAGGAAGCTGAGGCAGGAGAATTGCTTGAACCTGGGAGGCGGAGGTTGCAGTGAGCAGAGATCAGGCCACTGCACTTCAGCCTGGGTGACAGAGGGAGACTCCGTCTCAAAAAAAAAAAAAAAAAAAAAAAAAAAAAGAATTAAGGGCTGCTAAATTTGATTGTAGAAAATGTCACCTAACAGCACCTGGCATTCACTAGACAAGACATGGTCATTCAATAAATGTGTGAGCAAGTAAAATCTTTGGTAACTTTGTTTCCATTCTTTCTAAAGACTCTTTACTCCAAATACTTTTTTCAATCCTGGTTCAGATGTCCCCATGTTATGAAGAGTATTAGATGATAAATAAATCAAAGGGCCATCCTGAGTGCAGAAAGAAATTCTCATATCTCATTGCAGATAAATTAGCATGACAAAATGCCTCCACTCTTTCTTTTCCTTTGGAAAAAGATTTTGGGTTGTTTACTCATATGTCTGTGTATTAGTCTGTTCTCATGTTGCTATGAAGAAATATCCAAGACTGGATAATTTATAAAGGAAAGAGATTTAATTGACTCACAGTTCCACATGGCTGGGGAGGCCTCAGGAAACTTACAATTATGGCAGAAGGTACCTCTTGACAGGGTGGCAGGAAAGAGAATGAGTGCTGAGCGAAGGGGGAAGCTTCTTATAAAACCATCAGATCTTGCGAGAACTCACTCACTATCATGAGAACAGCATGAGCAGCATGATGGTTAAATTACCTCCCACTGGGTCCCTCCCATGACACATGGGGATTATGGGAACTACAATTCAAGATGAGATTTGGGTGGGAACACAGCCAAACCATACAATTCTGCCTTTGGCTTCTCTCAAATCTCATGTCCTCATATTTCAAAACACAATCATGCCTTTCCAACAGTCCCCCAAAGTATTCCAGCATTAACTCAAAAGTCCAAGTCCAAAGTCTCATCTAAGACAAGGCAAGTCCCTTCCACCTATGAGCCTGTAAAATTAGGAGCAAGTTAGTTACTTCCTAGATACAATGGGGTACAGGCACTGGGTAAATACACCCATTCCAAATGGGAGAAATTGTCCAAAACAAAGGGGCTACAGGTCCCATGCAATTCCAAAATCCAACAGGGCAGTCATTAAGCCTTAAAATTCCAAAATGACCTCCTTTGACTCCATGTCTCATATCTAGGGCATGCCAATGCAAGAGGTGGGCTCCCATGGCCTTGGGCAGCTCTGCTCCTGTGGCTTTACAGGGTATAGCCCTCCTTCCAGCTGCTTTCACAGGCTGGCAATGATTGCCTATGGCTTTTCCAGGTACATGCTGTAAGCTGTTGGTGGATCTACCAGTCTGGGGTCTGGAGGACAGTGTCTCTCTTGTCACAGCTCCACTAGGCAGTGGCCCAGTGGGGACTGTGTGTGGGGGCTCCAACCTCACATTTTCTTTCCACACTGCTCTAGCAGAGGTTCTCCATGGGGGCTCCATCCCTGCAGCAAACTTCTGTCTGGACATCCAGGTGTTTCCATACGTCTTCTGGAATCTAGGTGGGATTCCCAAACCTCAATTCTTGACTTCTGTGCACCTGCAGGCTCAACACCATGTGGAAGCTGCCAAGGCTTGGGGCTTGCACCTTCTGAAGCCACAGCCTGAGCTATACCTTGACCCCTTTTAGCCACAGCTGGTACTGAAGCAGCCAGGATGCAAGGCATCAAGTCCCTAGGCTGCACACAGCAGGGGGGCCCTGGGCCTGGCCCATGAAACCATTTTTTTCTCCTAGGCCTCTGGGCCTGTGATGGGAGGGGCTGCCATGAAGGTCCCTGACATGTCCTGGAGACATTTTCTCCATTGTCTTAACATTCAGCTGCTTGTTACTTATGCACATTTCTGCAACAGGCTTGAATTTCTCCCCAGAAAATGTTTTTTTTTTTGATTGCATCATCAGACTGCAAATTTTCCAAACTTTTATGCTCTGCTTCCTCTTGAATGCTTTGCCACTTAGAAATTTCTTCTGCCAGATGCCCTAAATCATCTCTCTCAATCTCAAAGTTCCACACATCTCTAGGGCAGAGGCAAAATGCTGCCAGTCTCTTTGCTAAGGCATAACAAGAGTTACCTTAGCTCCAGTTTCCAACAAGTTCCTCATCTCCATTTGAGACCACCTCAGCCTGGACTTTATTGTCCATATTACTGTCAGCATTTTGGTTAAAGCCATTCAACAAGTCTCTAGGAAGTTCCAAACTTTCCTACATCTTCCTGTCTTCTGAGCCCTCCAAGTCTCTAGGAAGTTCCCTATTTTCCCACATTTTTCTGTCTTCTTCTGAGCCCTCCAAACTGTTCCATCCTCTGCCTATTACCCAGTTCCAAAGTTGCTTCCACGTTTTTGGGTATCTTTATAACAGCACTTCACTATCTGTGGTACCAATTTACTGTATTAGTCTGTTCTCACACTGCTATAAAGAACTGCTCAAGACTAGGTAGCTAATAAAGGAAAGAGATTTAATTGACTCACAGTTCTGCATGGCCGGGGAGGCCTCAGGAAACTTAGAATTATGGCAGAAGGCACCTCTCCACAGGGTAGCAGGAGAAAGAATGAGTGCTGAGTGAAGGGGGAAGTCCCTTTTAAAACCATCAGATCTCATGAGAACTCACTCACTATCAGGAGAACAGCATGACAAGCATGAGGGTAACCACCCCTATGATTAAGTTACCTCCCTCGGGATCCCTTCCATGACACATGGGGATTATGCAAACTATAATTCAAGATGAGATTTGGGTGGGGACACAGCTAAACTATATCAGTCCATCTAAACAATTATTTTTGTTGTTACTTTAGAACATCCAGATGGGGCTCTTAAGAGTGAGGAAATCATATAAAGTTTGGTTCTATGAAGAGAAGCAAAGAAGGCAAGGTGAAATCACAGAAGGCCAAGTTTATTACTTATATTAGTTCACAGAGATGAAGTTCCAGGCACCGTACCTTCCTTGTGGCTATAGATGTCACTATCTCAAGAATCATGTAGATGAGTAGTTCTGAGTTTCCCATCAAGTTCCTGAATCAGAATTGCTCAGGGGAGGGAGAGGCATATCTTTTTCACTTTATGAAGGTTCCACAGGTGGTTCTGATGTGCAGCCTAGGTCATATAGCTGACTTAGACCCTTTAGGTAATTCACTCCAGATTTTTTCCTCATTCATTCCAAATGAACACACACTACTGCACGATTTTTACATCAGGTACTCAGATCACAACAATGAGAATACAGCAAAGGGATTCTAAATAAAATAATATAAAATTCATCAAAATATGCTTCCCTCCAAAACATTGTGATTTTTGAACTAGATGTGATAAAATGGAAGCAGAATCTTGAAAGTGCACATGTAATTAAGGTCAAAACAACAACGTTAGTAAAGTCAGATCCCTGATCAAAATTCCAGAGAGTGGGATGTTTGAAAGTTCACCAAACTAATGTGCCTGATTTGACCCTCATGATTTTTCACCTAAGAGGTTAGGGATGCTGGCAGCAGAGTTGCAAATAAGCTTGGAGCTTTAGGAAAAATAAAATTTCAGAGGGGGAAGGATGAGGAGGGGAAGAGAGAGAGGGAGGGAGAAGAGGCACCAACATGAACTGATGTAAAGTGAAGAATATCCTGGGGAAATAAAAGGAAGACCTCTATTGAAAAGAAGAGCCAAGAACATTAGAGTAACTAAGAATGAACCAATAAATGTGGGATGCTCCTGAGATGCTGGGGGCATATGATCGAAAGGCAGTTATGATAGAAGCTGAGCAAGTGACGGTAAGGCCAAGGCAGAGGACCCAACAGTTCCAAGGAGTGGATTGAGAACTCAATCTGCAGCAGTAAGTGAAAATAGAAGAAACCAGTGAAGACAGATGCCCCCAAGGGTCAGGGTTAGGAGAGTTGCTTGTGATAAGAAATGATATTAACCCAGAGAGGGCTTGGAAGAGGCTGATGCTCAACCCTCAAAAAGCCAAGTAACAGGACATTATATCCTTCTAACTCCACTCATCATTTTAGGATACAGTTTTTATCTTAAAAGTCCTTTTTTATTGTAGTAAAAATAGTGGTCCACTTGGAAAAACTATGCATTCAGCTCCCAGTAGATGCTCTGGGTATGATGAATGGCCAGAAGGAAGAAAGGGGAAAGGTCAGGGGCATGGTCTTTGGGAGAGAAAACCACCCCCTTTTGTCATCAGATAGCTACTGGAACTTTGCAGGGGAAGGATTATCTGGGATGTAAGTCAGAGGTTGTGTATCAGAGATGGAAACCTCCAGGTCCAGAGTTCAGAGGACAGAATTGTGGGAAGATAAGAGGGTGTGTACATGACATTTGGAGAGGATAGGCATGAAAGAACCTGATAGAGATAATCCACAGTGGAAGGGCTGCAGTACCTCCAGAGCAAGCGTGGACTATAAACAGAAAACAGGAAGAGGAGCCTGGGGAAAACAGAATCCAGAAAGCACACTGGAGAAAAGAAAACTCTTAATGCCTGGAAGAGAACTAAAGACTCATCAGAAACTTCTTGAAAGGACACCTCAGGAAGATGCCGGCTGAGGTGGTGGCTGAGGAGGCATCCAGTTGCTCTGCCACTCTTTTGACCTGAAGTGAAATAGAAGGTCTGGGGTTATGCAGGTAAAGATCCCTTACACATCCTGGAATCTCAGAGTATCAGCCTAGACCTGGGGAAAGAGGGAGGTGAGACTAGGTCAGAATTCTAAGAAGTGAAGCCTCTTTGGGATACAAAATAAAAGTAGTACAAGGGAGCCCCTTGTGGAACTTTTTAAATACCCAAGACTGTTGACAAGTTGGGACAATTCTGTGACAGATCTCATAAGATAGAAAGTTTATGTTTACATTTAGCAAACTTGATGTGTTGGACTGTGGCTGGGGTGAAGGAGGGGATGACACTGTGAAGACCAGGAAGAGATGAAAGGCCATAACTCAAAAGGTATAAGTTCATGAAGAGGAATTTTCCCCTTATTGGTCGTGAAAGGACCATGTAAATGACCCCAGGCTTAGTGAAGTGGGAGCACCATAAGATAAGTCTCTTCTGTGGTGTTCTGGTCTTGACAACAAAAATATTTTAAATAAATTGGTTAAAGAGCATAAGAAATTGTGTAAGCATTAAGGAAAAAGTATAACTAGCTTCTATTTAGCTTCATATAAGGATATAACATAAAATATTTTCCAAAAACTAGGACAAAATACATTGAAGTACTATTTGAATATCATTGGTGTTTTCCAGTGGAAAGAGAAATTTATATTGAAAATGTCAACTTTACAAAATAAAGAAGTGTTTAGAACTGTTCATCACTACAGGTAGGCATGCTCTATCAGATAGTATACCTTGAGCAAGAAGACTTTATGGTGATTTGAATCAACAAAACACCATATCTTGTTCAAAAAAGGTGCTCAATATGTGTTTGAGTGGATAAAATGAGTATATGTTGAGTAGAGAAATTAAAGAATAAATTAAAGACATAGTTGTGTATTCCACTTGGGAAGTCTTTCTCCAGGGATGGGTTAGCTGCCCTTCCAGGGGCTCCCATTCTACCATGGGTATCTCCTATCCTATCCTGTCCTGTCCTGTCCTGTCCTACTTTATGCTATGTTCTCTAATAAACTATAAGCTACTTGAGGTTAGGAACTAGTTCTTATTCTTCATGATAACTGTAGCCCTGACCATAGTGCTCTGCACATGGTAGATATTCAAGAAATAGTTGTATAAATGAATGGCATTTAAGCTTAAGCCAAATGCTAAATTAGCATCATACCTGGGAGATTAAGAGGGGTTAATTTTTTAGGGGTTAATACTTGAATGTTTTTTAGAAAGTCCATTAAGGAGCTATGATAAGAGAGAAGCAGAGGAACAATTCGGACAGTGTTATTATTTTAATTTGACCATATATTTGGAATGGAAAATGGATTGTAATGATTCAGAGCAAAGAATTCCTTTCTTGGAAATGAAAGGCTGGAAAATGAAGCATGGAGACATACTTCTTATTGAAAACACAGCAGGGGAGTGTCCTTCCCCCTAAAATCATTCAGACTGTCAGATTAAACATATATTATTTCTTAAAAAAATATTCCCAGAGGAAATCCAGCATCTATCTCCCCCTACTGGTGTCATATTAAGAGTGATGTCTGACTGTTTTCCCTTGAAATGAGGAATGTTCTAATTAAGATGAACATTTTAATTTGTTATTTGGACAAAAAAAACTTATATAAAACTTAAGCATTCTACAATGGACATTTGTGTTGTAATGAGCTTTAGCAATATTTGAGATATACATTGTTTCATCACACATAAAGAATGGTTAACTATTCTGGCTAGTTCATCTGCCATTAACAGATTTATATGACAATGGATTGTAACTGATTGATACAATGAAAGTTTTATTTACTACAGAAAATTTCAAACATATACAAAATATAAAGAATAATATAATTCTTTACATATACATACATATAATGGGAACTTCCATGTCCCATTATCTAGCTCCAACAAACAAGTCATAACTAATCTTGTTTCATTTATTACTTCCCCAAGGTCTCACATCCAGGTCGTTTTGAAGCAAAGTCCAAGCATTGTATCACTTCATCTGCAAATATTTCAATAAGTACCCAAAAGGTAAGGATGCTTAAAATATCCTCATAATATCATTATTATGCCTAATAGTTTTTTTTAAATCAATTATCTAGTCAGTGTTTATGTTTCCACAATTGTTTTAAATTTTGTCATTATTTATTTTATAGCTTGTTAGAAACAGGCTTTTAATAAGAGCTATAGATTATAATTGTTTGATATGTTTCTTAAATCTCATGGAATTGTAAATTCTTCCTCTATCAATTTTTTCTTTTAAAAAATATAATTATTTTTATTTTTAAAATAGATTTAGGGAATATAACTTTTTTCTTGCATTTTTTTTTTTTTGTTGCTAAAACTGCATCATTTGTGTTCTGTGTTGTGTCTTATATAATGTGCCACAATCTGGAATTTGCTGCCTGGATCCCCATGGCATCGTAAAAGACATTCATCTGTCCCTTGTATTTCTTGTAAATTGGTAGTTAGATCCAGAGGCTTAAGTTTATTCAGGTTTGATTTTTTTTTTTTGCAAGAAGCTGTTATGCACTTTCATCACTCAAAGTTTGGCAGCAATTGAAGTTCATCATCTACTCCAGACTCTCTAGAGCAGCATTCGCTAATACAAATTTCTATGGTGATGGAAGTATTCTATATCTGTTCTATCTAATATGGTAGCCACTAGCCACACATAGCTACTAAGCACTTGAATTGTGGCTAGTGTGGCTGAGAAATTGGCTTTTTTATTTAAAAACTTTTAATTACTTTTAATTTAAATAGTCACATGTGGCTAATGATTACCATAGTGGATAATATAGCTCTTGACTCATTAATTCATTAATGGCTAAAAAATAATAATCTTATTTTATAATTTTTTCTTCATTAATTAAAATATTTTTATAAAGAGAAACTTCCTCTTATCAACTGAATTGTTGCCATGAGATTCAGTTCATACAATACAGGCAGAAAAGTAGTTTAATTTTCCCCCATATTTATCAGTTATCAAATAATGAGTTGATTCCCTAGTGTTCTCCAAAGGTGACCCAAGGAGATTTTTTTCGTTATGAAGTCATATTTTGTATTTTAATTCATTGTAATTATTCTTATTGATGCTCAAATTGATCTAACCTTGGCCAGAGAGAACCTATTTCTTTTGAGTGCTCTTCATATGATCCTGTGAATATCAGTGTCCTGACTTCATCTACGTTGTTCCAGGGTCATCTTATACATGGCCTGTCTCATGTCTAAAATTAGCCATTTGTCCAAGAAGCCCTGATTCCAGTTAGTAGTCTATTTCAAGAACATATCTGGACACTTGGGGTGATCATTGCTATTGGGTTGGTAATTGTTCTAGCTTGATAAAAACACAACTAGAAATAGATTTTTTTAAAAGATAAACTATATCATAAATTTATCTTGAAAAATTCAACTTAAAGTCAGGCAATGGAATTGTCTTTGATTTTAACTTTTTTTTGTTTTTATGATGAAAACATGGAGTTTTAATAACATTAATTTAGTTACCCATTTCCTTTATGCCACAATATATACACGGTAATTTCAGAATAAACAATACCAACAATGCCAGCAACAAAATTATTATTGAGAAAGTATAAGTTTTTTTTTGATTTTGCATAATTTTTGTCCTTAGGGTCCTTCTCACGGATGACATTTTATTGTATTTTAGGTTTATTTGAAGTAGTTCATCCTTGTGTGGTTTTGCCACAAACTGGATACACTTTTATATTTCTTTCATTTTATTTTTAGATAAATGAGATATCTTTTTAAGAAATGTAGTTTAATTTTATGATTATGTAAGATATTTATAAATGTGGTTTGAGAGTAAAATCTATAAAACAAAGTATTCAAAGATGTTTAGATTCTCTATCTCCTTAACTCAATTTCCTCACTCCAAGGATTTATTTAAAAACATTTACGATTTAATCCTTCATTTATTGTTATTAGCAAAGATGTGTATATATTTTTATCCTTCTTATATTAACCATAATATACTATATAAAATTTCTCCCCTACTCTTTGTAAAAACTAAATGTATCCTGGAGATCACTGAATAATAATATGTAGAGATTGGTCTCATTTCTTTTTACAGCTGCATGTGTTCTGTATTTCATTCAATAATTGCCTCCCCCCAGCAACCCTTTTTTTAAGAGACAGAGTCTTGCTCTGTCACCCAGGCTGGAGTGCAGTGGTGTGATCATAGCTCACTGCAGCCTTGAACTCCTGGGCTCAGGTGATCTACCTGTTTCCAAGTTGCTTGACTACAGGTGCTCACCACTGTGCCTGGCATTTTTGCATTGTTTGTAGAGACAGGGTCCTGCTATGTTGCCTAGGCTGGTCTTGCACTCTTGGCCTTGAGTGATCCTCGCACCTTGGCCTCCCAAAGTGCTGGGATTATAGGTGTGAGCTACCACTCGTGGCTAATAATCCGCTTATTAATGAGCAGTTACGTTGTGGAAAGTTTTTTTTTTTCCAAATGATAGCTGCAGTAGCAGTAGCAACAGCAGCAGCAGCATCAAATATGTTACCTTTCTCCATAATCTTTGCTTATTCACTAGGTTTATGTAGGTATTCATAAAAATTTAAAACATAAATACGTTATATTAATGACCCAAGACAAGTGTTGGTAAGAAACTAAGGTACATTAATGCAAAGTTATAGGTCTTGGTATCCTCAAACTCAAATAAAATATTTTAATTTTCATTAATTATCCCATTAGGGGACTGATTAGTATTTTTCTGATTTTCAGACTTCCTAGGATAGAGCTTGGAAAGGTTGGAAAAGTAAGGATGATTGAACTTGAAAGGTGTGAATGAAAGAAGAATTATCTTTTGGGATGGAGAATAGTAGCTGTTTTCAAAGAAGATTTTATTTTATCTTTCATTTTTGGCCTATAAGTTTTGCAGAGAATCTGTGATTAGAGTATTTAGTAAAGTACTATGTAATTATTGTTCTGTTATTTGGACACATGTTTAAACTAGAATTTTGAAGATAGCAATTAGCAATAATTATGTATGTTCTAGCCACTTTATTCATTCTACCTCTTTTACCATATACTTTAAAGATATCTATATGGTAAAAGGTAAGTGGCAACTGAATAATCACAAATACATCAACAAGTAAAGAGATGCTTTGTTTTATTGAGTGCATTCTTATATTTTCTCTTTTGCTGGAATAATAAGTGGGGTTTTAAACTGATCTGTTCTAACATTGTTTTTCCTCATTTTCTCTCTATTTAGAGGGTTTCAGTAGGTTTTCATACATTCTCACTTAATTAGTTAGAAGCTGTTATAATTTTTAAAATAATACTCTAGTTCTAGTTATTCCATCATGAGCTGATTCTATTTATACAACAAATAAATACTAATTAAAACTACTCTATAACCTTGAACTGTACATTAGGGAAGTTATACCTATGGTGGATGACTGAAAAGAGAGTCCAGGATAAACTGATACATCTAATTGCACATAGTAGCCTTCGAATCAAGACTCTCAAATAGTAAAATGCACTAAGCCAATATGGATGGGAATAGCCTCCTGCTGTTTTCCCAACTATTTGAATTTTTAATATCTTCTCTTATAGCTATATACTTTTGGTTCATTTATGCTAGTGGTGTTATCAGTGAATGTATTTTTAGATTCTGTATTCCATATTTTAGATTCTGTATTCCATATTTAATGAAATTTTATTTATAGGAAAGAAAGAATGGGTATGCATAAGGACCTAATCAAAGAGGCCTCTGACACCTGTTGAGCAGTTGTGTGAGTGTGTGACTATCTGTGGAAAAGAACATCAGAGGGAAACGATGTTTAAAGCCCTTGATTAGTTAGCAGAGAGAATGAAGCAAGCCAAGTGCTTTACACAAAGTGACAGAAATGAAGGTAGAAGAAACAGTTACAAATGGTGGTGGTACTAGAAGTAAGCTTCCCATAACTTCTACTCCGAACTTCAAGAAGGCTGTGGCTTTGTGGATATTCTTCCTTTGGCAGTCTACTAAAGTAGAAGAACTGGAATATTAATAGTATTGAATTCTAGCTCTTCAAAAATATCACCAAAACAATCTGTTGTTTATAAAAGCTGAGTTTATTCTTACCATCGTAAGGAAAAGAACTGCCTTGACAGAGTCTTACTAGTCTTGGAATGAGGATGGCAAAGTTGGGATTCTTAGGAGGTTTGGGGTCTAGTATGAGGTGAGTTTTCATTGTGGAGGCTTGCTTGATCAAGGTTGAGTAAGGTGGGTGTAAACAGCAAGGCTAGGGCATTGAGGTGAGGAAATTCAGAGTCTTAGGAGGTAAACTATAATTTCATACTGTGTATGGAAGAGTTGAACAATGCGATATTAATTTAATGGGGTTCTTGGAAAGTTCCTGGGAAGATTAGTAATTTGCAACTTTTATCTTACTGGGCTATGGTTTCTTGGAATAGTAAGGTAATGATAAAACAAATACTATATGTGATTATTAGCCAAATTAATCAAGTTTATGATTTCGTTGGTTGCTTCTCAGAATTTTTTTAAAGATTCCAGAGAAATCTACTGGGATGTGAGCACAACATTCTTAACCTAAAACAGCATATGTTCACCCTTTGTAGCTTGACATTCTGTCTAGAGCAATGATCCCCAACCTTTTTGGCACCAGGCACTGGTTTCGTGGAAGACAGTTTTTCCATGGACAGCGGTAGTGAGGGATGATTTCGGGATGAATTTGTTCCACCTCAGATCATCAGGCATTAGATTCTCATAAGGTGTGTGCAACCTAGATCCCTCACATGCACAGTTTCACGATAGGGTTTGTGTTCCTATGAGAATCTAATGCTGCTGGAGGAGGAGGTGGAGCTCAGGCGGTAATGGCCCCTTGCCTGCTTTTCACCTCCTGCTGTGTGGCCTGGTTCCTAACAGGCCACGGACCAGTGCTGGTCCACGGCCTGGGGACTGGGGATCCTGGTCTACAGTGTCTCTGTTCTGAACAACTGCCTGTCTTATTTCATGAATCTCTCATGTAAGGAATTCTATAGACTTGGTGTCATTGTTTAACTATCTCCCTTGAACTATGGCCTGTAGGATTCTGCCTGTTTTCTAGTCCTTTTGTAAAGCATCAAGAGAAGAGGTGTGAGGAGACAAGGAATTAATACAGAAATCTCCCTGAATAGTTAGGTTCAGTTTTTCTTCTTCTTAAATTAAGTTTTCTAATGATCTCTTTTTTCTTGAGGGGAAACTCATGGGGCAAAATGGACTCTAGGTGATGTCAGAGATCATGCTAAAGGTAGGAATCCATTTACCAAGATAACAATCCTTGTTTAATTTTTAGTAGGAGCCTACTGATTTTTGTTCAATAAATCCAATACCAGTGACTGGGGACTACCCAGTGATTTGATTTTGGTCCATATGTGGTTATCAAATACTCCCATGTGGTTATCAAATAGTGTTCTAAAGTTTGGTGCTCCTCATCAAGAATGATGTTTCACCAGGCAATGACATTTGTATTGTTGAAATTATTTGGTAGATATAAAGCAAAAGTGAAGTATGTTTATTTATATGATATGTGAAAATGATACAGCCTCCAAATACATACCATCTGTTTTCTAGTTCTCTTTTAATTTCTATTTCTGTGAACATTTGGATATAAAAGGTTTTACCCTCAAAACGTTCTAGAATATTCTTTTGGTGGAGACAGGAATCTTCTTTTCTAAGTATGATGTGATGCTGTGGGTAAGATTACCATCTGGTTGACCTGTTGTGCATTTTCTAGCTTAAAAAAAAAATAACCTAAGGGTTGAATCCAGTTACCCAAGAAACTAACTGATTCACTACAGGGAACTGGTACCAAGGGAAGCTAGATGACTCTCAAGTGAAAATGTGCAAACTCCACGTTGATTTTCCAGCTAATGAGTAAGTTGTAGTCACATATTGGACTTATACCATAAAATGACTAAGCATGTGAAAAGCAACATTAAGAATAGCAGCCCTAAAGATAATATAGAAGTAACATAGTAGGCTGGGCGCGGTGACTCACGCCTGTAATCCCAGCACTTTGGGAGGCTGAGGCAGGTGGATCACGAGGTCAGGAGATGGAGACCATCCTGACTAACACGGTGAAACCCCGTCTCTACTAAAAATACAAAAAATTAGCCGGGTGTGGTGGTGGGCGCCTGTAGTCCCAGCAACTCGGGAGGCTGAGGCAAGAGAATGGCGTGAACCTGGGAGGCGGAGCTTGTAGTGAGCTGAGATTGCGCCACTGCACTCCAGCCTGGGTGACAGAGCAGGACTTCATCACAAAAACAAAAAAAAAAATAGAAATGACACAGTAAAAGATAACTTTAGATGAGCAAAAGAGGAAAGAAAGTGGCTAGGAAACAAAGAAAGTAAAAGAATGCAGATTACAACATAACAATCTGTGGAATTATTTCATAAATATGGGATGGAAGTGGCCACATCTCGTGCAGTCATCTTGATCTGAAATTTTTGGGTCTTGGGTCTCTTTTGATGACCATTTGTTCCTGTATGGTTCCTAAAAATACTCACATTTTTCCAGTAAAACCTGTCTTCTAGATTATATATTCCTTTTGAGTTCATTATTATGAAACCCAGAGTTTTGCTGTTATGTTAGTTCTTAACAGAACCTGATGGGATCTCATCCATCAGGGTTCAAGGACTGTCTTTCTCTGATCTCACTTCCAAAAAACCAGGTCTCTAGATTTCAGACCACAGGAGGATGTTGAAGAAAGTTTGCCTGTGTGGTTGATGATAACACTGAGTTTATTTTGTGAATGCTGTGGAGTATTTGGCCATAGTTGCTAGGAATAATATATGGAGTCCAGAACTGGATGATAGTCCTAGATGAATGCGCTGACCTATTACTAAGTGGAGTTTGTAAGGGGGAAGTGATGAACTCCAGATGAGTTGGTCTTATTGTCATTAAGGTGAATGACCTTAGACCAAGGATTGGTAAACTTTTTCTGTAAAGGGCCAGGTAGGAGATATTTTAGACTTAGCAGGCCATGTGGTGTTTGTGGCAATTACTCAACATGAAAGCAGATATAGACAATATAAAAACAACTTGGCTGAATGTGTTCCAGTAAAACATGATTTACAAAATACAAACATTGGGCTGAATTTGGTCCAAGGATCTTATTTCCCTACCTTAGAGCACTTTGGCCTTATGCTTGCTTTTAGCTTTCTGATGTACCCTAGGTATTGGGAGGACAAGAAGCAAACAGCCATTGGGAGGATCTATACAAGCAAGCAGTTTTGTGCTGCTAAATTTGGATTTTGGGGGAAAGACAACTATCTTTGTTTACTAAGATACCAAGGATGCTCAGTTATTCATTCATTAATTCCATTATGTGAAGCCTACTGTGTGACAAGTCCTGGAGATACAAAGATGAAAGGTGAAGGCCCTGGTCTCAAAGGAGCTTTCTTTCCTTAAGATTTTATAAATAGATACTCACGGCATGATAGGATATGGTGAGAAACAGTGTGCTAATTTGTTGTCAATAAAGTGAACTCAGGATCTAAGCCAGGTGTGCATGTGTGTGTGAGTATATGTGTGGATAAGGCCAAGTCTCTGCAAAAAAAGTGTTATCTTGGCCAGACACGGTGACTCACACCTGTAATCTCAGCACTTTGGGAGGCTGAGGTGGGCGGATCACGAGGTTAAGAGATCGAGACCATCCTGGCCAACATGGTGAAACCCCGTCTCTACTAAAATGCAAAAAATTAGCTGGGCATGGTGGCATGCGCCTCTAGTCCCAGCTACTCAGGAGGCTGAGGCAGGGGAAGCACTTGAACCCGGGAGGCGGAGGTTGCAGTGAGCTGAGATCGTGCCACTGCACTGCAGCCTGGCAACAGAGCAAGACTCCATCTCAAAAAAAAAAAAAAGTGTTATCTTCCCTTCCTTTTCTTCTTTTTCTCATTTCTTACGTATAATATAATAATGCTGTGTTTTGAAGGCAAACTTTCAAATGCCTTTGGATAGTTGTGGGGATTTTGCATCCCTTTGCTACAAAACATGTCTTTCAGAAGATGTTGAAGACAAATCCTTCTTTAAAGCCCATTCGTCTATGGGCATCATTGATAAGATAACCAAGGTGATTTAAATAAGTAAAAAGTTATTTCAGTTGGGGCCTTGCATATGTAGAGGGGAAATGAAGAAAGTGTTCTCAAGAACCCTGAATCTCAAATCTCACAAACTCCCCACTCTTCCAGTTTGAACTGGACACATCTGTATGTTAGGCCCTAGATTTTACAACTTTATTGCCTTTTCTTTGGACCAGTTTTATGGGAATGGCCTGTGAAACAGCACCTATGCAGAGTAGGGAAAGCTAACTCAAGATAGAGGCAAAACCAGAGAAATCAGGTGTTTACAAGAAGTCAAGAAAGTATTTACCTTTTAAGAAGGGCAAGAAATTGTGGTGAAAATATACTTGAATATATTGAATCTATATTTACCTTTCTAAGCAGGTTATACTTCTCAGTATATAAACATTTGGTGGAAACCGAGGGGTTCCAATCTGCATTTTCTTTTTTTCCCCCTTTTATTTTATTTTACTTATTTATTTATTTTTATTTTTTGAGATAGAGTCTCACTCTGTTGCCCTGGCTGGAGTGCAGTGGCATAATCTCGGCTCACTGCAACCTTTGCTTGGACTACGGGTGTGCGCCACTATGCCTGGCTAATTTCTGTATTTTTAGTAGAAATGGGTTTTCATCATGTTGGCCAGGCTGGTCTTAAACTCCTGACCTCAGGTAATCCACCTGGCTTGGCCTCCCAAAGTGTTAGGATTATAGGCGTGAGCCACCATGTCCAGCCCAGTCTGTATTTCAAAGATTTGTCTATGAAATGGAACAGTCACACTAAACATACTGCAGTCATACCAATGAGAAGGCAAAATAAATAAATAAATAAATAAATAAATAAATAAATAAATAAACAATTAAAAAATACCCCCCCCCCCAAAAAAAAACACCAAAAAAACAAAAAACAAACAAATGAAAAACATAAAACAAAAACCAACACAAAAACCCAAGAACTAGCTGGTGGATTTGTCATTCTTTTATTAAAAACCTTTTTTTTCATACATTTCTACTTGCCTACAGTGATGGCTTTCCTGCTTTGGGTTTTTATAGTATTTGGCTTTTTGTGAGATTCGTATATTTAAAATAAAATTTAATATCTATTAAATATTAAAGCTACTTGCTGGCTAGTAGTTTCAATAATTTATTATGTATATCTTGCACAATGTCCTAGTTTCTTATTTTTTGTTTTTCTTAGAGTCTCGTAGAGCTTAGATTAGAGTGAGCTGAGTGAGGCACTCAGCTTGGAGACACAATTTAAGGGGGTTTCAAATACCTCAATAATGAAATTTTAATGAAATATTTAAAAAATCAAAATTAATGCAAAAAATCCACGATGAACATCTTATCAAAATTTTAAATAAAGACAAGACCTGCTCTGCACTTGAACAATTCTGTCTCATTCACCTCACCCTAATCCTGGCCCTGGTTCCAATGAAACGTAGTTTAAAAACAAGCTTCTAGCCCCCGGGGCATAGTTTATTGGTTAGAAACAAAATCACATTAAGCTCTTATTGATTACTGCATTTTCTGGCACCCCTTAATATTTTGCATCCTAGTCCTGGTCCTACCTCTCAGCTACCCTTAGAGTTGATTAAATCCCACTGTATTACTTCTATAGGTAAAGTTTATGTGAAAGTTCACAGAGGTGATAGGACTAGCCCAGGTTGAGCAGACAAGAAATAATAGGATTGAAACTTACCATGGTTTTATGTCCTCTATCTTCCCAATTAAATTCCTTGAGGATAAGATTTTCGGTTCTTATTTCTTTCTGTTATACAGTGCCATGTGTAAAGCAGTCTCCCCGACCCCTGTACTTGCGATTGTCCTGCTATCTGCCTACCATCAGTTATTTGTGTGACCTTAAAGGAGCTGCGTAGTTCTTATTGTCTACATGGCATCCCAATTCTGGGTAAATTCAATGAAATAGAAAAGAAAAGAGTAGAAAGCAAAATAAAACCTTTCCCTGAAACTAAAATCCACTTTCATCTCACTTACATAGACAAAATAGCTGACTCAGTATTTGAAATTTTTTTTAATCAGCTGGTTTGTAGTGATGTACGGATACAAGCAGAGTTCCCTAATACTTAAGACAGATTCATCTCCTTAGTAGAAGTTAGTAGAATTAATAAATAATAATTGAACGCTGTCCACAAAAGACAATGTTTGAGTTGGTAATTATTAGACCAGGTGGCTAGTGTTTCTTCATTTTCTCAAGAGGTGGGAAAAAATAAGAATTTTCAGTCTAATAACAATTATATAAAATAGCACAAGGTACGGGCAGGGGCGTGTGTGATGGCGGGAAAGCAGTGGGGAGGGAGGAGTTGGAAAAGAGGAAAGCACAGTCATCTTATATGGTTTTTTGGTCAAAACTATGAGAGATTTGTGGGTTTCACATCAGTCAACTTTCATTATTCTTGTTCCCATCTTCTCTGATTCACATGGTTTCAGTTTCTTTTGAGACGTCTTTGGTTCAAAACTTTATGGCCATGAAACAGAGTTTTAAAAACAGTTTAAAATTTTTTTTAAATTTTAAAACTGTTTTAAACTGTTTTAAAAACAGTTTAAAATTGACAAAAAGTTTTGGAAGCAATCAGTGAGTTTTGCACAACTTTACTAGCAGTTATTTTTAGTGTGAAAAATGGTGCTATTCTATGATAAACATGGGTTAGGAATGTTTATGTCATTATTATGTAGCTACTTAGAGAAATAAGACCACAGTGTTACATATGTTTGTTGGAAATGGAACTTATTGGAAAGTTAAAAGGTGGAGATTATAATATATATACAATATGTGAGAAATATATTTTTTATATATGAGGAATATATTACATGGAGGCATAATTTCATTGTGTTGAAAACAGCATTTGCTTAAACTGGAGAAGAGATAGCTATTTTGCATTCCACAAATTGTATTTAATATTACATTTAAAAAATGATAACTTTCAACAGTTTGAGATCTCTTTTGAAGCCCAGATATAATTTTCATTGTGACAAAATAGGATGAAACAGGAAAGTTATTGAAAGATAGCATTGATTTAAAAAAGAGGTAAAAAGTATATTTTCTTGTGGAATCAATTTTATATGGATGGCATAAATTTAATCCTTTGACTTATTTGTCTGCTAATCCTGTGATACATAATAAATTCATAGTTCAATTAATTGGATATATTGTATATAGTGACTCATTTAAGGAAAATGAGCTATCATCATCCAGAAGTATT
Organism: Pan troglodytes; assembly: GCF_028858775.2. Classification (NCBI taxonomy): domain Eukaryota; kingdom Metazoa; phylum Chordata; class Mammalia; order Primates; family Hominidae; genus Pan; species Pan troglodytes. The sequence continues at coordinate 124,847,190 of NC_072401.2, forward strand.
TATGGGGTGACTAAAAGTTCAAGGTGCTGGCTTTACAACATCAGTAAACAGACTTTATACTTCTAGGAACTTAGATCTAAAATCAAAAAGAGAAAAAAAAGGAAGATGACATCAGAAGAAGGTTAAGCAATCAAAAAGTAATCATGCAAGACGCATACCGGATGCAATAGAAACTAGATAATCACTCATTTCACAGTTCATTAATAAATATCTACTGGAGGGAGGAAAGGAAAGAAAATGTTTTGAGTACCAACTATTACCAGGCACTGTAACAAATACTTTATATTCTCTCAATTATGGTGAAATGGAGGGCATAAGGCCAAGGCATCCGAGAGAAATCTGAACATATGAGGAAGAACATTAGCTTTCATTCAGGAGGAAAACATGAAAAATAGGGAGTAGGTGACTGGGCAGAAGTGGAAGGTTTTTAAAAGGTAATTTTGGAAAGTTGGCTACCTGGGACTGTATTGTGGAGGGCTCTTCAGCACAAGCTCAGGCATGCTCATCTTTATGTAGGTAAGGGAACCTGAAGTGTTTTTCAGCAGAGAGAATGTAAATGGCAGACACGATGGAGCCTGGAGAGCCATGGGGCCACGTGGAGATGGGGGAGAGGAGAGTGGGCTTGACTTTGAAGACAGCATTCTTACATGGCTCTATAGAAGTAAGTTTTCTTTGAATAGCCCTGACTAGTAGTGATTTTATTCATTTAATTATCAATAATTCAGAGCCACAAATATTTTCTCTGGCTTGCTGTCTATCTAAAAGCATCTGATTGTGAGACGTAAATGTCAAATAAATAAAATGTTAAATGTTTAGGATAGGCTAATGTTTAGAGTCAGTTGGTGGTGATGTTCAAGGAAAGGTACACAAGAGTGTTCCTCTTCTCTTCCTCCTATAAAAAACAATTTCTTGAGAGAAGTAGGAAGCAGGAATTTCCTGAAGTGAGGAAGGGCAGACACCTGTGACAACTTGGCAAGCATGAAGATATTTGCACCCTCCATTTCTGGTCCCCATAAATGCTCTTCAATCACTGCAGGCACGTCTGCCTCCTCCCCTCCACTCACACCACTCTTCTGAAGCTCCCTCATAAAACCCTCCTTTCTTTTTCCTTATCCTTCTTAACATCTTGTGGCTTTTTATGCAATTGTTCACCTCCTCTCACCTCTCCAGCCAGATTTCTCTTAATCATCCCACATCTTAACAGGGGTGATTCTCAGTCATCAACCGTCAGTATGATTCTTATATCATTAACATTCTTGAGAGTTAAATAGTTCCAGGAGATTGAGATCACTTAACTTTGCTAAGACCTCAAAAGCATACTATTTTATCCATAGAATACAGTTTTTGGACTGACTGAAACATTTGCCAAAATAATTAATGAATTATTTCCATGTAGATTACAAGTCTTAGTTTCAGTGTCATCCATTCGGGTAGGTGCTTTAGGACAATGTCAGGCCACTTAGTGACATTAAGATGTCTTTTAGTAAAGCACCTTTTACTTCTTTTATAATAGTCATCTCATTTGATATTCGTTTGTACCTCATTGAGGATATAAACTGTGTCTTAGGTATTGACAACTGTCTCTCCAAGATTTAGCCCAGGTATGTGTTAAGAACTCAAAGAATACTTTTTTTTTTTTGGTTAATTGATCAAATGCTGTGGACCTGTTCAAGTTCAAGAGATGCACTTTACCTAATATTTAATCTACAGAGCATCCTTTTTAGATATTCTTGCTTTTGCTTTATTTCCTCATTCATGCATCTAATTCCCACTTTCTCTTCTAGGCCATTTTTCTTTATAAACTTTTTAAAAAATATCACTCTTTGAGCATTACTATGTGCAGCTAAGGAACAGACAGCAAAAAATCTGTGCTGAGCTATGCATGTAAGGCTTGAGGCTTGGCTTACAGGACAGTTAATCTTTCGGTCTTGGCAAAATTTCAAATCACCATGCATCTTGGGCCTTCAAATTTACTCACAAATTATTGGTACTACAATCTTTAATCTTATACTTTTCATATTAAATGCACTCTCTTCAGATTTTTTTTTTCTCCTGGGAAAGTCAGTGGCTGCAATTTTCACCTGTGTATCTCTAAACTTACACCGCTAAGCCTATTCTTTCATGTGAATCCAGCCCCACATCTGATGGCAGCAGGATATTGGCTTTGGTTTGTGAAACTTAACACCTAAGGATTGTAGCATAATGTGGACATGGTATAGGGAGATGGGAGAACTGGCTTCTAGACCTGGTGGGGCCATTAACCCTCTAAGTGAATTTGGAAAATTGACTTCACCAGGCATTCGGAGAAACCCTGAAGACTCCCTGCAACGCAGTTTTCTAACCAGCCTGCTGAAATAATTCTGAACTCCGCTTAGTGTTTTGAATTGCTTTGTGTTTCTATTTGTACCAATCTGACATGGTAGTAAAACAAGGTGTAGAAGAAGCTTTGGCCCTGACAGAACCAAGCAAAACTGAGAAATGTCTCAAGTTTACAAAAGTCGGTGCTGCTGCCGGGAGCCTTCATATTTTACTTTTCTTCAACTCAAGCCTCTTGAGAGAATGGCCTAGTTAGAATAATATTAATCTAACACAAGTAAAAGAAAAATGAAACCAACTGCTTTTCTTTCTAAGCCCACAAAGAAACAGTAACTGGGCTTCTCCGGAGAAACGTAAAGTCAACCTCAGATGTGCTCACAGGCTGGATGAAGCCTAGGGGAAGCTAGGGGCTTAAGTGGTCACTTGAGGGGTATTCTTTTGAAAATTGTGTGGCTGAACTTACTTAAGCCTCTCTTATAGGAACAGCCACCCAGGAGAGTTTGTAACATAAGGGCAACCATACCATATTGGGAGACTAACTATTTTCTTGATGAAGTACACAGAGCAGAAAGATTTGTGCACTAGTCAACTTTCTTTTTTCATGCTTAAAGGGAAAATTCAGTATTTCATATTCATGGTTTCTGATGTAACATTTTGCTAGGACAGTCAGAAGGGATTAATACTATTTGTTGTAAAATATCAACAGTGTTATTTTTATAAGGATAACCAGACTGAGGATGATATTCTTAGGTTCCACCTGGTTTTCACACTTTTGGTGAAGTAAAATTTAATTGAGTTTTCAAAGGTAGGAAAATATTCTATTGCTGGGAAATATAGCGTAAAGGATTTCTGCGTGCTTCCTCTGAGTTTTTCCTGTGAGCTTTAAATTAGGATTTTCTGCCAATTTTCTGGCAGAAGCAGAGGAGACATAGCAGTTTTGCTGATGGTTTTGATTATGAATTGTCTATATGGCATCAATAAAAATAACTAGAACTAGGTCTGATGGGCACTGAACTTGCTTAAAATGCTAATAAAAATTATAAGAGAAGGGAACGAATCTTAAATTTTAGATATTTTTTCTTATAGTCCATATGGAAAGACCATTTCTGTTAAAAGTACAATAACTAGAGAAGAATATGTTCTCTTCAAAGTGCCAATAAAAATTCAAAATGTCATTTTCCAGTGCAATTCGGCCTGAAATCAACCTGTTTTATGGTAATTATGGGCTCTGGCACCAGAACATAGCAGAGCTTTAGAAACATTGAATGAGTGATTGAGTCCAACCTCCATAAATGTGAAACATATGAAATGATTTGGGTAAAGTAAAAACCAGAGAGCGTTGTCACCCTCCCTACCTTGAGCTATGCATAAAGCTGCGTTAATGTAGTGGAGTAGTCGTATCAGAATGAGGGAGAGGGTGAGAAAAATATTTTCAGAACAATAGAAATAGCATTTGAAAAGCATCTTATGTGGTAGAGGGGAATTTTCTTGTCAGGGTATAAACTGTGAGAAAGAGATGATGATGCCCAATGTGGGCAAAAAATACCTTTTCATCGGCAAGATTCGGGTATATCACTATGAAAAGAAAACCATATATATTTCTTGTAACTACTGCAGCGGCAGGCATAAGGACCCGGTAATGCATCATCATATGCCACATGGCAGCTTATCAGGAGTGGCTACTCGAGCCAAGAGAAACGTGGCAACACTTCTTACTTGCTTCTCTTTTGCAAGCGTAACCTGAGCCCCTTGTGATACAGGTGTCTTGGCAAAAGGATTGCCTTAGATTAGTTTTAGCCTGTAAAACGGGAGAAAAATAAAAGCATTTCAATCTTACAGTGTTCAGATGTCCCAAATTATGGACCCAATAGAGTAGTGGCTGAATCTTCTTAAGTATTATTTATTTTTAAACAAATGTTTGAATAGTAATATAACCATTAAAGATACTGAGCCAGTAGCAAAAAAAAAAAAAAAAAAAAAAATTCTTCCTACAAAGAAACCTCAAGGACCACATTTGTTTTTTAACTGAAGAGTTTTCCTAAACTCCTAAAACAGTAGTAATTAAAATACTCTGCAAATTATTCCAAGGCATATAAAAAAGGGGAAATCAGTTACTCATTTGTTGATTCTAGCATAACCCTCATACAAAAACCTGACAAAGAGAATATAAGGAATGAGAATGACTGATTAGTCTCATTCATAAACATAGATGCCAGATTCTTAAACAAAATATTAGTAAACCAAACATAACATTGTATTTGAAAAAACTTCATGACCAAGTTGAGATTTTTTTTTTTTTTTGTAAATGTAAGTTGGGTTTAGCATTAGGAAATCAATTAGTGCAATTCCCCATACTAACAGATTAAAAAGTCAGACAACCATTTCGACGAGAAAGAAAAGGCATTTGACAAAATTCAACATCCAATTGTGGCAAAAACTCTTAGCAAATTGGGAATTGAAGGCATATTCCTGATAAAGGGTATCTGGAAAAAACTGTTCTAAATATAATTCTAGATGGTGAAATATTGAAAACATTCTGAATATGATTGGGAATAAAACAAGAATATTTTGACATTGTACTGGAATCTGAGGTTAGTGAGGCAAGAAAAATAAATACATTTTATAAGGATAGGAAAGAAGAAAGACAACTGCTATTATTTGAAGATGATTTAATTGTGTATCTAGAAAAATTCCCCCTAATTCAAAGCTAAATTGTCAGAGTTTATAAGATAGCATTTAAAGATTGCTGGGTATAAAATCAGTTAAACATAAATTGTTTTTCTAGAAATCAACAACAAACAGTTAATAAGTGAAATTTAAAATGCCATTTACAATCATGGGAAAAATATCAAGCACCTAGAAATAAGCCTTACAAGCTTCAGCCAAGATCTTTATGGAAAAAAATATGAAATTACATTGAAAGACATAAAAGATCTTAATAAAATGAGGCATTTGTCATGTTCAAGGATTGGAAGAATCAAACTTTCAATAGGTTTTGTTGTTGAAATTTCACAAGCTGATTCTAATATTTATGTGGAAGTGCCAAGATGCAGATTAGCTAAGATTCTTTGATGAATAATGTGTGATCACAGTAGTTAAGTCAGTGTGGTGATGGAAATAAACAAATCGATCAGTGGAATGAAAAAAAGAACTCAGGAATAAACCCATACATACATGGGTACTTGATTTATAAGAGAGGGTTAATGGCCACTTAGTAGGGAAAGGATATATTTTTTGGAGTTGTGCTGAGATGATGGGTATGAAAAATGAAATTGGAATATTACTTCATGCCATGTACAAAAAACATTTCCAGGTAGATTAAAGACCTGAATCTTTAAAAGATTTAGAAGAAAATATCGGGGAATTCTCTGTCTCTCTCTTATTTTTCTTTTTCTCATCTTTCTGAAAGGAGATTTCCTATTGGTAGAGAATTCTGTGTTGGTGGTCTTTCAGAATTTTGAGTTTATTCCATTGTTTCTGTTGAGATTTCAGTTTTCATTCTTACTGGTTTTTGAAGGTTCTGTCTTTTTTCTTTGCTTTAAAAATGTTCCTGCCCTTTTTGGCTTTCAGGAGTTTAATAAATTGTGCTCCAGTGTGCATATATTTCTTTGTACTTATCCTACTTGGGGTTTATGCTGCCTTCTAAATCAGCATATTAATTTTTAAAAATGAATTTTGAAAGTTTCCAGCTATCGCCTCTTCAAGTATTTCTTCTGCCTCATTCTTTTTCTCATCTCCTTCTGGGAATTTGATTATTCCTATTTCAGGCTTTCTCATAATATCCTATGTCTCCTGCCTTCTTCTGAAATTTCCATTATTTGTCCCTCCGTGTGTGTGTGTGTTTTGATATTTCTTTCTGATATATCTTCCAAATTCTCTTTTGAGCTCCATCTAATGTGCTATTAAAACTTCTCCATTAAATTTTAAATTTGGGTTATTCTGTTTTTCAGGTTTATGTTTCCATTTGGTTCTTTTCATAGATTTCAGTTTTCTCCTGAAATGTTCAATTCTGTTCTTGATCTGCTTGGGAAAAAGAAGTATAGTTATTTTCAAGTCTATGTTTGATATTTCTGATATAAGAAGTTCCTGTGGGAATGTTTCTCTACTCCGTTGTTTCTGCCAGTTTTCATTCATATGTCTTGTATCCTGTATGTTTTGAAAAAATTATTTACTAGACATTGTAATTATAAAGTATTTTTTCTAGAAACAATTCTAGGCCAAGGAGAATGTTATTTTTCTCTATAAAGTTTTCTTCTCCTAGGCATCTGGGGCCACTGTTATTCTAGGATCTTCTCAATTCAATTTCGGAAACTGAAATGATTTGACCGTTAACTTTAGTTTCCACAAGGCGTTGTTTCCTACTTACCCATCCTAATTCTGAGAATGCAGCCCTTCAGCATCCCAGTCAAGAAGAGGGATTCCAATGAATCCCTCCCCCTTTGATCACTAAGAATTATGATCTCTGTCTTCTTAGCCTTTCACACTGTCAGAACTAGTCCCAGGCTCAGTATTCTGATTACTTATTTTAAATATAACTGAGTATGGTTTTGCTACTTATTGTTGTATACCTCACATATTTGTCTTAAAAACATTTTTTCTTCCAATTATGACACTTAGACACATTGTTTTGTGTTTCCTGTTACTACTTTTGTAAATTTGGGCATTACAATTTTAAAACTAATTAGAGCTCTTTCTTTCCAAATTTGTCAGTTTTGCCATTTCTATTTTTCTTATTGAATTATTAGAGCTTTTTTTTCTATGTTTTGGAAAAAGAGAGGTTTTGTTGTTGTTTTTTACAATAAAAATTGGTTTATACTGTGTACATTAATCTGTAACTTGTTTTCCTTTTTAAAAATATGTTGTGGATGTACCTCTGCAGTAGTCATTAATATAGTCATTTTTAGTAGCTACGTAGATTTTTCACAATATATTCAACGCTTTTCCTAGTTCTTAGACATCCTGATTACATAATAAATAAGAAAATAATTAATAGTAAATAAAATGATAAAGTACTAATTAATTATTGTATAATACATAACCTAAAGTGGGATTTTGGGGGTAAAAAAGTATATTTTATGTTTTGATTGATAAATATTGCCACATTACTTAAAATTTATTTTATTTGGCCAGGCGCGGTGGCTCACGTCTGCAATCCCAGCACTTTGGGAGGCCGAGGGGGTGGATCACCTAAGGTCAGAGGTTCAAGACCAGCCTAGCCAATACGGTGAAACCCCGTCTCTACTAAAAATACAAAAATTAGCCAAGCATGGTGGCACACGCCTGTAATCCCAGCTACTCTTCTCAGGAGGCTGAGGCAGGATAATCGCTTGAACCCAGGAGGCAGAGGTGGCAGTGAGCTGAGAACGCGCCGTGGCCCTCCAGCCTGGGCAACAGAGCAAGACGCCCTCTCAAAAAAAATATTTTATTTTATTTTTAATTGACAAATAATAGTTGTATATATTTATGGAGGCAACATTACTTTAGAAAAAGTATATAGTAATTCATACTCCTCTCAGCAATGTATGAAGGTCATATCTTGGTTATTTCTGTAATATTTTTTCATATTAACCTCAAAAACATTTTTTCAAGTTTCTCTACATTCCCCAATAACCTTGAGAGTTTGTTTGGAATCCCACTAAATTGAAACATTATCATAGGCAGAATTAATCTCTAATCAACTTCTTTTGCAATATTAAATCTTTCACGAGAATATTGTCATGAAGGACATGACCTTGTTCACTGCTGTACCACTTATGCCTAGAATATTTTCAAGCATATAGAAGGTAAATATTTGTCAAATGAATAAAGTTTTTATTTTTCACATATGTTAATTATATATATAGATCTTCACATTTCTGTTTACATTTTTAAAAGATATTTTGTAGTTTTGTTGCTATTATGAATAGGGATATCCATTTGATTTACACTTAAGGTATATTTTTTCAAAACTTTTAAATTTATTATTTAGTACAAGATACAGAAATTTAGAAAATAGAGAAGATTAAGAAGAAAATAAAAATCACCAATTATCCTATCATTGTTAATATTTTTCTGTATTTTCCTCCAGTTCTACACATACACACACTCATATATGTATGTATAATATATATACATATAATATGTATATATTATATATTATTATAATATGTATTATATATGATACATATATGTATACATATGTATACAATATCATATAATACAAATATACAGTTTAATGAGCATTATACATATCATTAAACTTATATATTATATACCTATGTGTATATATGTTATGTAATCAGGATAATTTATAATGTATAATGTATACACATATATAACATGTGTATATATTTTGTTAAACCTATGTTCAGTGTTTTGGGGGCCTTTTTTACATAACAAAGTTTCATGAGCATTATACATATCATTAAACTTATTTGAAACATAATTGCTTTAATGGTTACATGCAGTTCCATTATTTAGCTATCTTATTATCTAACTCAGGAGTGTGCAATCTTTTGGCTTCCCTGGGCCATGTTGGAAGAATTGTCTTGGGCTCCACATGAAATGTACTAACACTAATGACAGCTGACGAGCTAAGAAAAAAAAAATTGGAAAAAAAGTCTCATAATGTTTTAAGAAAGTTTACAAATTTGTGTTGGGCCGCATGGGCTGCAGGTTGAACACACTTGATTTAACTATTCTCTGATAATCAGACATTTGCAATGATAAGTTCCTCATTTTTCATAAAATAAATAAAATAAGTACTACTGTAGTATTACTATATTACACTGAAAATTTTAAATAAAAATATTGTGTATCTCTATTATCTTTTCTAATAGACTCAGAAGTATAATTACTGGGTTAAAGTCTGTGGGAAAAAAATATTTTTGAGACATAGTCTCACTCTGTCACCCAGGCTGGAGTGCAGTCGTGCAATCGTAGCTCATGGCAGCCTTGACCTTCCAGGTTCAAGCAGTCCTTCTGCCTTGGCCTCCTGAGGAGTTGGGACTACAGGCATGCACCACCACACCAGGCAGATTTTTGTATTTGTTGTTACCCGGGCTGGTCTGTGAATATTTTTAAAAATCATAATTCACATTGTCAGTTTGCTTTTTTTTTTGGAGATGGAGTTTCGGTCTTGTCACTCAGGATGGAGTGCAATGGCGTGATGTTGTCTCACTGCAACCTCCTCCTCCCGGGTTCTAGCGATTTTCCTGCCTCAGCTTCTCGAGTAGCTGGGATTACAGGCATGTGCCACCATGCCTAGCTAATTTTTGTATTTTTAGTAGAGACGGGGTTTCACCGTGTTGGTCAGTCTGGTCTCGAACTCCTGACTTCAGGTGATCCACCCTCCTCGGCCTCCCAAAGTGCTGGGATTACAGGTGTAAGCCAACACACCCGGCCTGCCAGTTTGCTTTCTAGGAAGCTTTTGCCAACTTGCAATCTGGCCCAGCAAAGCATGGGAGTTTCAGTCTTCCAGCACATGTACCAGGCTTCGAAAAAGTTTGGCAAATCTGAATGGGTCCCAAAGGCCTCTTGTTTTCATAATAATTTGACTTTCTTTGATGATTAATGAGGTTGAATTTTTTTCATAACTTTATTATTTGAATTTTCCCTCATGTGCATTCTCTTTTTGTCCTTTGCTCTTTTTGTTTTGTTTCCATTATAATGTTCGTGTTTTTTATGTTCTGATTTTGTAATGGGGAATATAGCTACCAGATGAGTTCTTACTGGCACATTTTCCCTACTCTAATGGATAAACATATTTCATTAATGGCAGGATACCAGCTTTAGGGAAAACTAGTTATTATTTTTACTTCCACTGCCATTGGTCCTAGGAATTTTTTTTTTTGCATTACAACACTTTCTAGTTATGCTGTACTACTTACTGTAATGCTAAGTATAGGCTATTATATTCTTTAGCCGCATTATCATTTGGGTAGTGTCCTAGCTGAAATGGGATCTAAGGAAATGATATTTGCAATATGTTTTGCTGTTACAAATTGAAAAAGAATGCCTATATATGCAGTGAATACTTATTTTGTAAGTTTCCACTTTTCGAAAATTTAATTGAGTTGTAATTTACTTACAGTGACCTCTTCATACCTTCAGTATACCATTTAATCAGTTTTAACAAATACTTATCAAGACCCTAAATATTTCTACTTTTTTGCATTCTAGTGAAGTCTAATGGAGATGCATTGTTTAAACCTTTGTCTTTATTTCAACCTCATTTTTGATGGATATTTTCACTGAATATAAAATTCTGGTTTGATAATTTTTCTTCCTTCATTACCTTTTGATATCATTTGGCTCTGTGTCCCAACCCAAATGTCATCTGGAATTGTGATCCTCGTGTATCAAGGGAGAGACTTGGTGGAAGGTGATTGGATCATGGGGGCAGTTTTTCCCATGCTGTTCTCGTGATAGTGAGTGAGTTCTCATGAGATCTGACAGTTTAAAAGTATGGCATTTCCCCCTTCCTCTTGCCACCATATATGACACGCCTTGCTTCCCCTTCACCTTCTGCCATGATTGTAAGTTTCCTGAGGGTTTGTCAGCCATGTGGAGCCAGAAGCCAATTAAACCTGTTTTCTGCATAAATCACCCAGTCTCAGGTAGTTCTTTACAGCAGTGTGAGAACAGACTAATATACCTTTAATGATATTACTCTATCGTTGTGGCTTTTATTGTTTCTGACAAGAGGAAGGTCTAATTCTTATTTTTGGCCCCTGTATAAATATTTCCTTTTTTTCAGTCTGATGGAAGATTTTCTCTGTGTCCTCAATTTTTAGCAGTTTAGTAGTAATTCCCTAGGTCTGTATTTCTTGGTATTTTTCTGCTTTAGGGTATCTGAGATTCTTGAATCTGTGGTTTGTGGTGTTTCATGAATTTTGGGAAGTTCTTGAGCATTATATCTTCAAATATTTCTTGTGGTCCCTCTCCCCTCTCCCCTCTCTTCCGTCTCCCTCTCCTGCTTTCCACGGTCTCCCTCTGTTGCCGAGGCTGGACTGTACTGCCGCGATCTTGGCTCACTGCAAACTCCCTGCCTGATTCTCCTGCCTCAGCCTGCCGAGTGCCTGGGATTGCAGGCGCACACCGCCACACCTGACTGGTTTTTGTATTTTTTGGTGGAGACGGGGTTTCGCAGTGTTGGCCGGGCTGGTCTCCAGCTCCTGACCTCGAGTGATCTGCCCGCCTCGGCCTCCCGAGGTGCCGGGATTGCAGACGGAGTCTCGCTCACTCAGTGCTCAATGTTGCCCAGGCTGGAGTGCAGTGGTGTGATCTCGGCTTGCTACAACCCCCACCTCCCAGCCGCCTGCCTTGGCCTCCCAAAGTGCTGAGATCGCAGCCTCTGCCTGGCCGCCACCTCGTCTAGGAAGTGAGGAGCGCCTCTTCCTGGCTGCCACCCCATCTAGGAAGTGAGGAGCGTCTCTGCCTGGCAGCCCATCCTCTGGGATGTGAGGAGCCCCTCTGCCTGGCCGCCCAGTCTGGGAAGTGAGGAGCGCCTCTTCCCGGCCCTCATCCTGTCTAGGAAGTGAGGAGCATCTCTGCCTGGCCGCCCATCGTCTGGGATGTGGGAAGCGCCTCTGCCCGGCCGCCCCGTCTGGGAGGTGAGGAGCGTCTCTACCCGGCCACCACCCCGTCTGGGAGGTGAGGAGCACCTCTGCCTGGCCGCCACCCCGTCTGGGAGGTGAGGAGCACCTCTGCCCAGCCGCAACCCCGTCTGGGAAGTGAGGAGCGCCTCTGCCCGGCCGCCCCGTCTGGGAAGTGAGGAGCGTCTCCGCCCGGCTGCCCCGTCTGGGAGGCGGGGAGCGCCCCCGCCCGGCAGCTGCCCCATCTGGGAGGTGGGGGGCGCCCCCACCCAGCCGCCACGTCTGGGAAGTGAGGAGCCCCTCTGCCCGGCCGCCACCCCCTCTGGGAGGTGTACCCCACAACTCATTGAGAACGGGCCATGATGACGATGGCAGTTTTGTCAAATAGAAAAGGGGGAAATGTGGGGAAAAGAAAGAGAGATCAGATTGTTACTGTGTCTGTGTAGAAAGAAGTAGACATAGGAGACTCCATTTTGTTCTGTACTAAGAAAAATTCTTCTGCCTTGGGATGCTGTTAATCTATAACCTTACCCCCAACCCCATGCTCTCTGAAACATGTGCTGTGTCAACTCAGGGTTAAATGGATTAAGGGTGGTGCAAGATGTGCTTTGTTAAACAGATGCTTGAAGGCAGCATGCTCTTTAAGAGTCATCACCACTCCCTAATCTCAAGTACCGAGGGACACAAACACTGCGGAAGGCGGCAGGGCCCTCTGCCTAGGAAAACCAGAGACCTTTGTTCACGTGTTTATCTGCTGACCTTCTCTCCACTATTGTCCTATGACCCTGCCAAATCCCCCTCTCTGAGAAACACCCAAGAATGATCAATAAATACTAAAAAAATTAAAAAAAAAATTTCTTGTGCTCCATTTTCTCTCTCTTCTCCTTCAGAAACTGTGATAAGACGTGTGTTTTAACACAAAATCGCCAATAATTCAAGGCCAATTATTCTATCTACCATAGCTATTTACTTAAGGTACAATATATGGCCATCCCTTAATCTTTCCATATTTTAATGTCTTTGTCTATAAAAGAGAAAAATGCTATATCTATCTCATATATATCTCATAATGAAAATTAAATGAAATAATGTATTTAAGGCACTTAACCTACAGTACAAGCCAAGATACATGGGTATTTAAAAAATTAATGTCACACATTATTGGTCTATGGCTGAATCAGTAGTGTCAGTAAATAATGTTCTCTGGTCAGGAAAAGCCCCTGTAAGAAGTGATAATGTGTGTAGAAACCTGAGGGAAGTGTGCCATAAGGCCATATAGAGATCTGTGGAGACATGTTCCAGATGAGGGAAGAGAGGTACAAAGACCCTGAAGTGAGGATACTCTTGGTGGGTTTGATGCAAAGCAAGGAGGTCTCTGTGTCATGAGGAAAATGAGCAACAGGAAAGAGGGTTGGAGATGAAGATGGAGAGGTAGGTAGGGGTCTTACAGGTCACAGTAAGGAGTTTGGATTTTATATTTGAGGAAAGCCACAGAAAGTGCCCATTAATCATATCATGTCCTTCCATAATTAAAAATCTTCGCGGGGGCTCACGCCTGTAATCCCAGCACTTTGGGAGGCCAAGGAGGGTGGATCACAAGGTCAGGAGTTTGAGACCAGCCTGACCAACATGGTGAAACCCTGTCTTTACTAAAAATATAAAAATTAGCCAGGCATGGTGCTGCACTCCTGTAATCCCAGCCACTCAGGAGGCTGAGGCAGGAGAATTGCTTGAACCCAGGAGGCAGAGGTTGCAGTCAGCCGGGATTGCGCGGTTGCACTCCAGCCTGGGCGATAGAGTGAGACTCTGTCTCAAAAAAAAAAAAAAAAAAACTTCAATTGTTATTCATGTTTTTTGAATATTCTCCACACTACTTAGCAGGAACTTTCATGGTTTGACCACAGCCCATCCTCTCCAATTGTATCTGGCATCACACCCTTTCTTGCTCATTACAGTCCAAAAGTACAAGCCTTCTTTTGGTTCTTAAAACATATCTCTTTTTAGGCACAAAACCTTTGTATATGCAATTCCTGCTGCCTAAAATTACTTTTAATTTACCCTTTGCTTGGCTAACTCCTCAAATCAGGTCTCTACATGTCACTTTCTTTCCTGCTTCCTTGATTCCCTCTCTTGGTTATCTTGTAATAATTATATATTTATTAGTGATATTATTTGTTTAATGTGCATTCCTCTCCCTCAAATGGCATGTAGACTCCATTAGAGACGGGTGGCTTTTGTTTTCTTCTCTACCTAATTTCTGTTATTTTCAGCAGCATCTGTCATCTGTCACATTTTTAGACATCTAATAAATAAATGCATAATTGGATTACTGACTAGCTGTTAAGTGATGTAACCTTCAGTATACAACTATTCACTGGTGAACCTGGAAGCCAGTCACAGCTCCTATTATCTCCAATACCATTGTTCTTACTGCTAACAAATTAGCTTTTATTTATGCACAAATAAAAATATTGAGAAATATTTTAAACTCTTTTTAACTTGCACTCCTCCTAGTAACATGCATTGGAGATATAAATTTTCATTTATATAATTTTCTCTTGAGGAGTAGATTCTGGTTTCTTCCTTCTACTTTAATGCATTTCCTATATTAATCAAAATCCATTCATTTTTCTGCCTTTTCTGCTATTTCTGGAATGTATTGAATTACATTTTGGTATTTATTGTTTGACTAAATAACTAACTTTTAATGAGTTCATTAAGATTGATATGCTAATCTACAGGGTCTTCTGAAATAGAAGAAAACCTGAATTTACCCTTTAAGAGAGAGATTTTTTTTGAAGGCTATCACTTACAAATTATTATTATTATTGTTCTTTCCAGCAAAGACATAAACCTATGTGGAGATTTACACATCATTTTTGGCTGAAACTCCTTACTAGGAATTGTGTCCTTGGATATTTTTCCATTTTTCTTGGACCAAATCAAGCAGAAATAACTTTTTCTATATTGTGGTAATTTGGCTATAGGTAGTGTATTAGTCTGTTCTTACATTGCTATAAGGAAATACCTGAGACTGGGTAATTTCTAAAGATAAGAGGTTTAATTGGCTCATGGTTCTTCAGGCTGTACAGGAAGCATAGTGGCTCCTGCTTCTAGGGAGGCCTTAGGAAGCTTCTAATCATGGTAGATGGCAAAGGGGGAGTGAGACATCTCACATTGTGGGAGCAGGAGCAAGAGAAAGCAATGGGGGAAGTGCCATACACTTTTAAACAATGAGATCTCATGAGAACTCACCCACTATCACAAGAACAGAACCAAAGAGCTGGTGCTAAACCATTCATGAGAAATTTCCCCCATGATCCAATCACATCCCACCAGGCCCCACCTCCAACACTGGGAATCACAGTTGAACATGCGATTTGAGTGGGGACACAGATATAAATCATATCATTCTGTCTCTGGTTCTTCCCAAATCTCAAGTTCTTCTTACACTGCAAAATACAATCATACCTTCCCAATAATCCACAGCATGTTAACTCATTCCACCATTAACTCAAAAGCCCCAAATCCAAAGTTATCTGAGACAAGGAAATTGCTTCCACCTATGAGCCTGTAAAATAAAAAACAATTTAGTTACTTCTAAGATATGATGGGGGTATTGGCACTGGGTAAATACTCCCATTACAAAAGAGAAATAAGCCAAAAGAAAGGGGCTACAGGCCTCATGAAAATCCACAACCCAACAGGGCAGTCATTAAATCTTAAAGCTCCAAAATAATCTCCTTTTGACTCCATGTTTCACATCCGGGCACACTGATGCAAGGGGTGGGCTCCCAAGGCCTTGTGCCACACTGCTTCTGCAGCTTTGCAGGGTTTAGCCCCCATGGCTACTCTCATGGACCGGCATTGAGTACCTGTGGCTTTTCCAGGCACAGGGTATAAACAACTGTTGGTGGATCTATAATTCTGGAGTCTGGAGGATGATGCCTCTCTTCTATCTAACAGCTTCACTAGGCAATACCCCGGTGGGGAATCTGTGTGGAAGCTCCAACCCATATTTTCCATCTGCACTGCCCTAGTAGAGTTTCTCCCTAAGGGCTTTACCCCTGAAGCAGACATCTGCCTGGACACCCACGCTTTTCCATACATCTTCTGAAATCTAGGCAGAGGCTCCCAAGCCTCAACTCTTGCACTCTGTGCACCTACAGACTTAACACCATCTGGAAGCTGCCAAGGCTTATGGCTTGCAGCCTCTAAAGCAGCTGCCTGAGCTGTACCTGGGCCCCTTTGAGCCTGGCTAGAGTTGAGTGGCTGGAATGTAGGCACCAATGTCCTGAGGCTGTGCAGGGCAGTGGGGCCCCAGGTCTGGCCCATGAAACCATTCAGTCATCCTAGGCCTCTGCCCCTATGATGGGAGGGGCTGCTGTGAAAGTCTTTAAAATGCCTTCAAGGCCTTTTTCCCATTGTCTTGGCTATTAGCACTTGGCTCCCTTTTACTTATGTAAATTTCTGCAGACTGCTTGAATTTCTCCCCTGAAAATGGGCTTTTATTTCTACTACATGGCCAGGCTGCAAGTTTCCCAAACTTTTACACTGTGCTTCCCTTTTAAATACAAGTTTCAACTTTAGGTCATTTCTTTGCTCACATATATGAGCATAGGTTGTTAGAAGCAGCCACAATACATCTTGAATGCTTTGTTTCTTAGACATTTCTTCTGCCAGATAGCTAAATCATTACTGTCAAGTTAAAAGTTCCACAGGTCCCTGGGAAGGGGCACAATGCAGCCAAGTTCTTTGCTAAGGCATAACAAAAGTGACCTTTGCTCTAGTTCCCAATAAGTTTCTCATCTCCATGAGACATTCTCTGCTGGCACAGTTCATATCACTATCAGCATTTTGGTAAAAACCATTCAACCAGTCTCTAGGAAGTTCCAAACTTTCCCTTATCTTCCTGCCTTCTGAGCTCTCCACACTCTTCCAGCTTTTGCCTATTACCCAGTTCCAAAGTCGCTTCCACATTTTCAGGTACCTTTATAGCAATACCCCACTCTCGGTACCAATTTTCTGTATTAGTCCATTCTCACATCGCTATAAAGAACTACCTGAGACTGGGTAATTTATAGAGAAAAGAGGTATAATTGGCTCATGGTTCTGCAGGCTGTACTAGAAGCATAGTGGCTTCTGCTTCTGGGAAGTCCTCAGGAAGTTTCCAATCATGGCAGAAGGCAGAGGGGGAGCAAGGTGTGTCACATGGTGGGAGCAGGAGCAAGAGAGAGTAAGCGCGGAGGTGCCACACACTTTTAAACAACTAGATCTCATAAGAACTCACCCCCTATCACAAGAACAGTATCAAGGAGCTGGTGCTATACCATTCATAAGAAACCACCACCATGATTCAACCACCTCCCACCAGGCCCCACCTCCAACACTAGGAATCATAGTTGAACATGAGATTTGGTTGGGAACACAGATCCAAACCATATCACGTAGCAATATAGCAGCTTACTTGTTTAGTTCAAATGCAAATATTTCTAATTAGTTTTTCCTTTTTGGTAATAGTTTTTTTAAGAAGCAGAAACTTACAATCATTTGTTAGTTTATAAGAGGCTCAAAAAAAATCAAATTTCAGTTATCTGTTCAATCACTAGACTTACATAGACCTATCTTATGAATACATACATATACAGCAAGGTCTCTAACTTTTTTATATATACTTATTCAAAACATTTCCCAACAGACTAAGTTTTGTTGGCTGGATCAGCTCCTAGGATCTCTGAGTTTTGGGGAAAGTAGAAGGAAAAAAAAATTTTTTTTTTTTTGAGATGGAGTCTCTCTCTGTTGCCCAGGTTGAAGTGCAGTGGCATGATCTTGGCTCCCTGCGCGCTCCACCTCCTGGATTCACGCCATTCTCCTGCCTCAGCCTCCCGGGTAGCTGGGACTACAGGCACCTGCCACCACGCCCGGCTAATTCTTTGTATTTTTTAGTAGAGACGAGGTTTGACCGTGTTAGCCAGGATGGTTTCAATCTCCTGACCTCGTGATCTGCCTGCCTCGGCCTCCCAAAGTGCTGGGATTACAGGCGTGAGCCACTGCGCCTGGCCAGAAAATTTTTTTTAAAAAAGCCTAAGTTGATCTATGTAATAAACAGGAAAGGTTGAGGAGAAGGTCTTGAGATCTGTTTTTGGCAGTTGGTTGTTGATAGTAAAAGATTAGGAGAACAATTGCAAAGTATGTATAAAATATTAAGAAAAGCAAAAATGGGGCAGAGATTTTTGAAGGATTTCTGTGTAAAAAGAATACAATATTAAAGAAATAAAGCATTTTAAAATTTTGGTTGCTGGACTGTGTTTCCAGCAAGATGATATGTATTGAGACACCATATGATGCCCTAGGTTTATTTGGGTAACACATGTGTAAGCTTGGACAAGATGATTGCTAAAATTGTTTCTTCTTCTAAAGTCCCATGGAAGTGTGATGATCTTTAGATACACATCTTGGCGCCTCAAACTTGCTTACTCATTGCTACTCAAGTATAGGAATCCATACTGTGTTAGCATTAGTAATGACATTTTATTTTTATATCTGAGGTGAATGTGCTGTTAGCTCATTGGCATGGGATCATATTATATCTTCTTCCAGGTTTCAGTAATGGCTTCATATTTCCAAAATCCTAAACTGGGCTTTAGTTAGGTTTATGTCAAAATTTGTCAATTCTGGCTGGCTTTGTTTATATATCAGACGCAATTTAATTACATAATCTGGGATAAACTCATGGAAGGAGTGGTTAAATAGGCAGTATGACAGAACTGCTCAGAATTGGCCTCTTTCTGTGTTGATATAAGAATGTAAGGGCTGAGCAGTGGTTAAATGTGGACATGCACGTAGGTGAATTGCGGTGGTAGTGGTGGTGAGGTTGCACAGATTGTAGAAAGCAGTGGGGTTCCTATTTGGCTTGTCCACCATACACAGCGAGAAACCCTCAGACTGCCTCTGGCTTACCATGAACCAGGTCTCTCTTTAAGGCCACACTTTTGACATCTGGTCTCTACGGAGTCAGCTCTGCTACTGGAATTTTGCTTGATAGGATTGAAATAGATGGGAGGCCTAAGACTCCTATTGGCCTATTTAACTTAAAGATTGCAATTGTAGTGGTTGTGGAGTTGCACTTGGTGTTGTAGCATCTGATCACCATTTCATTAGTGTTGATAGGCAATTGCTGAAGCATCCTGATTTCCTGAGTCAGCACCACGGTAAACTTTTAAATTCAGTATTTCCAAGAGCAGACTTCTAACTCCTGATGTTCCAGACTTCTCAATGATTTTGAAAGCATCTTATTCCCTAAATTAAATATTTTACAGATTAAAATAGCTAGAACATTTTTTGTTTCTTGGGTTGAAACTTCACAGATACAATATTTAATAATAGAAGTAGGATAGTGGCAATAAATTTAAAATAGGAAATTGGGATCAGTTATCTGACCTTGTTGGATTTGAATGCAGTTACAATTTGGCTACCATTAGAAAAGGAGACACTGATACTTCACAGCATGTAGTGGCCAGTTACTTAAAGTATCACTTGTGATATCTTGAGCCAGGTGCTCTATTAAATGTGTGTTTTGTCAGATCAAATGGCTATTATTCTGTTAGACCATTATGGTAGTAAATGAAAAATTCAAGGTGAGGTATGGTAACTGCTTCAGGGTGTGCTGGATAATTTAAGGACAACAATGACAAATTCAAGATACTGGGTCCAGGGAGCTTCTTGCTCTAAATGAATCCCTTCTTTTGTAGTCAAAAGTATAACGTAGCTGAAAAAAGGAGTCTGAGCCTGTGGGTTCCAAAATAAGATGAATTCACAATCTTTTCAGGTCTCTTATAAGAATATACAATATTGTTAGGGAAAAGTAGGACCTGAGAATTGAAATGTGGCCATTCGGGTGGATTTGGAATGAATCTGAATACCCTGACCCATCGAATCACTCTATCAGTGCCAGTCAATCCTTACCTGTCTCATGAGGTTAGTGGTGCCTCATCCAAGGGAGTTGGCTCATAAAGAGTTGGCCATTCTCCCACACACTACCGTGGTCACCCTCGGGGCCTCTTTATACCTACAAATACCAACATGCCCTAGAGAGATTAGTACAGTTATGACCAGGAATGAGATATTTATATAACACAATCATTCCCAGATTTAGCTAGTTTATATCAGTAGAAATCTAAAGACTATGCATGAATGTAGAATATAATGATGCTACACCAGAAGGGAAGGAACATAATTTTCAGGCTCATTTCATTGCTATGGGCACACTTACTCGAAATTCTGAATTAAATACAAGTTTAGGAAGTTGAAGCTTGTTCTAACCATGTGCCAGTTAGTTGGTTTAAAAACCCGAATGACCCCCTAAACTAAATGAAATCAAGATGCCAGAAATTCCCTGGTAAAATATTGATGAAGGAATCCAAAGATTTAGAAGTAGATTTATAATGTCTGACCCACTTGCCCACTTCATAGCTATACAGTTGTCTGTCCATATCCTTGAATTCCACATTTGTGAATTCAACCAACCACAGATCAAAAATATTTTGAAAAGAATGACAATACAACAATACAAATTAATACAAATAAAAATACAGTGTAACAACTATTTTTATAAGTGTTTACATTGCGTTAGGTATTATAAGTAATCTGGAGATGATTTAAAGTATATGAGAGAATGTGCATGGATTATATATGCAAATACTACACTGTCTTACATAAGAGACTTGAGCATCCTCAGATTTTAGTATCCTGGGGAGCTCCTGGAACCAATCTCCCTTGGATACTGAGGGATGACGGACAATTTTATGTCCTAAAAGGGCCCAGACTATAATAAGTTTACCAAGAAATTGGAAAGTTATGGTGAGCGTTCATCATTGTAGTGATTGTTGTCCTGTAGAGGCCAGGAAGTAAGATGCTGTCATGGAAATAGTCCATGTGATTTCAGTGGGAATGCATGATGAAAGCAGGGTGGTAAAGGCCGTGAGACAGTGTGGTTACCACAATAAGCAGCAGGCTTGGAGTAGTTAATGGGATGGTTTCATCGGCAGGCATCTTTGACATTTGTTAATTGATCCTGATATGTCCAGTATTGGGATAGATAAACCCCATATTAAAGTCCAGCTTGATTTGTAGGACCATGTTCACCATAATATACAATAATTGAAAGTCATGGCTGTTCACTTATTTCCTTGCCTGAAACAATCTGCACTGAGCCAATTTATCCAGAACCTCCTTGTGTTAGTCTGTTCTCACACTGCTATGAAGAAATACTTGAGACTGGGTAATTTATAAAGAAAAAAGGTTTAATTGACTTATATTCTGCATGGCTTGGGAGGCCTCAGGGAACTTACAATCATGGCAGAAGGCAAAGGAGAAGCAGGCACAGGGCAGCAGGATGGAGTGAGTGCAAGCAGGGGGAATGCTAGACGCTTACAAAACCATTAGGTCTCCTGAAGACTCACTCGCTATCATTGAGAACAGCATGGGGGAACCACCCCTATTATCCAATTACCTCCATCTTGTCCCGCCCTTGACACATGGGTATTATAGGGATTATGGGGATTACAATTCAAGATGAGATTTTGGGTGGGGACACAGCCAAACCATATCACTCCTTGAAAGAAAAGTGGGTGAGATATTCTTGAGGAAAATTCCTTGACTGATTGTTTTGCATATACAAAATTGTTTGTTTATTGTCTTTATCCTTGAATGACTTTTGGGTAAAAAAAATCATGGGGTTATTTTCTTTCCTTGAAAATTTTCTGGAAGTAGCTACCCTATCTTCCAGATGTAATATACTTACATCTACACTATCTTCCACTGCAAACAAGCTTCATTATCTTTTAGCCTTATCTTGCTTTTGAGAAATACTCCAGATTGACATTTTCTCCTTATAAGTTCCTTAATATTTTTGCCTGGCTTTCCAATGCCTACTTTCTTTCTAGTTTAATTTTTTACTAGGAGCTGTTTACTTGTTAACAGTTATGGGTCCATTTTTCTTGGGGTGCATAATATACTTTAGTATATAGATCCAAATCTTTTATTTCAGAAAGGTTTCTTGAATTATATTTAAGTATATGTTTTGTTCTTTTATTTTTGTTTTGTTTCCTGGGTTATGAAAATTTTGTTTGTTCTCTAACCATCATTTCCTTTGTTTGTTTTTTGTTTTTGGAGACAGAGGCTTTCTCTGTCACCCAGGCTGGAGTGCAGTGGCATGATCTCAGTTCACTGCAACCTCCACCTTCTGGGTTCAAGCAATTCTTCTTCCTCAGCCTCCTGATTAGCTGGGATTACAGGTGTCTGCCACCATGCTCAGCTGATTTTTTTGTATTTTTAGTAGAGACAGGGTTTCGCCCTGTTGCCCAGGCTGGTCACAAACTCCTGAGTTTCAGGCAATCTGCCCACCTCAACCTCCCAAAGTGCTAGGATTACAAGCGTGAGTCACCACATCCTTTTTTTTTTTTTTTTGAGACAGGGTCTTGCTCTGTCTCCCAGGCTGGAGTGCAGTGGCATGATCATGACTCACTGCAGCCTCAACCTCCCTGGCCCAAGTGATCCTCCCATCTCAGCCTCCCAAGTAATGGGATCATGGGCATATGCCACCATGCCCGCATAATTTTAAGAAAATTTTTGTAGAAACAGTGTCTCCTTAAGTTGCCTAGGCTAGTCTTGAACTGCTGGGCTCAAGTGATCCTCCTGGCTTGGCCTCCCAAAGTGCTAGGATTACAGGCATGAGCCACCATGCCCAGCTCATCATTTCCTTTTCTAATCCTTTTCATCTTTTTATTTCCATTTTTGCTTGCTCTTTTTCTTTTTATCCTTTATGTACTTTGGCAGTGGCCATTTTCTCTCATACACCTTTTTATTTCAGCTTCATTTCTATGATAATCTTATTTTTCCTTCTATCCCTTCCCTGACCTATAAGTTCATATTTTATCTCCTCCAAGAGTCCTAATTTTTTCTTGAGTTCTTGCATCTTGTATGTACAGCTTTATGTTTTAGTGTCACAGAAACAATTACCTCATTGAGATTTTTAATTTAATGGCAAAAGCGTGTAGTCACTCTATTCGTCTTCGCAGTGGCAACACTTTTCTTGAGACTAATCTGGGTCTGTCATTTGTATTTCCTGTTCCTTGACTCCCTTTATGTGTAATACCTTTGATTTGATATTGTGTAGGTTCTTTCTTGATAAACTATTTTTGGATAAGGTGAGTTTTTCTGCAATTTGTAGGAGGCTCACTTGAGGGGAGGGGTCAGTGCTGGTTTCAGAAAAATTAAAATTTTTATATAACTCAGGCTTTTATGTATAACTTGGCTAGCCTTTACTTTTCCTATGGATATTGACAGCCATTTTGGGAGGTTCTTGTTTGTGTTACTTTACAGTGCAAAGTTTTATTTTTTTCCTCTCTTCATGATCCCTGAAAATATGGCTTGTGTGGCTTCTCACTGATGCTTTTCTCCTTTTTTTCTTGGAATCAAACCATGCACAGGGACGTTCCTGAGACTAGACAGAACATACTCTTCCAACTCTTGCAGATAAAGGGATTTAACTGAGGTTTTGCACAGGGTGTGTTCCTTACCTCTGAAAAGCAGAAGTCACTTTGGCAGCTCTTTCTGTAGCCTCAAAGTCCTTTCATCACTTTATCCCTCACCTTCCCTTGTTGCACTCCCGTGCTTTTGGGGATCCTTTTACATATTTGTGATGGACTTTAACTATCTCCTAGTGATACTGAAAATGGAATTTGTAATTTGGGTTTTGTTCTCTGAAACTCAGTTTTATGTCCTAGCTTAATTCAACTAGGAATCATTAAGCATTGGCTATTTCCAGCTACTACACATTAGGGGCTCTAGAGACAAATTTGTTTTTGAGGACTTCTTAATATAGTGGAGCATGAAAAATAAGCAATGATGACCAACATTCCCCTCCCCCACCAAGCCAAAAAAACCCCAAATACCAAAAGGGGCAGAATATGCTAAATGTCAAAGCAGAGGTTGAAGGTGGTGGCTGAGAACAAACCTGAGTGGTTAGGAAAGGGTGGCAGTTAATGGCACCTAGAGATTAGCAAAATACTCTTCAGATGGGAGGCGCTCAATCAGTGTTTAGGGGATCTAGAAGAAGATTTGTTTTCAACGGAGAGAAATGAGATTCATAATATTCTCACTTTAAGTGTAATTTTAGGAGGAAATTCTACCCACAACTTTGAAATATTCTGGTGTATGTAATGATTGCTTTCTTTCTTCAGTTAGATCTATTTCCAGAACAAGGTTGCCACCTCTTACCTTATATTCTATTTCTTAACCTTGGTGCCTTTGAGGTAGACTTTGGAGAGTGGGTCTAATGTTGACAGATGGATAGAGAGGGGATAGATTCTATGAAAGACAAAGGACGAGGCCAAAACCACATGCATGGGAAATCAGAGCATCTCTGGGCATTATAGGAAAAAAGAATTTTGTACAGGGCTACATTATTAAAGGCCTGAGATGTTAATCCAAAACATCATTTAGTTTTCTGACTAAGAAATTGTGTTTCAAATAGTATCAAAGAAAACTAGATGAATTTCCCATCAAATTCTCTATTTTCTTTTTCTATCTCGAAAGATAACAAGATGCTAATTATCTCAATCTAGTCTTCAAAAAATTAACAATGCAAAGTTTAGTTTTATAAAGTGCTTATTCTCTAATAAATAGAAGTGGAATAATTAGTCATTAATTATTGGTAATACATGTTATTTATTCTCTTATTCTTTTAGTTTTAACCAACTATCATTGATTGAAAACATTATTTGATTCATGTTACTGTAATAAGCTTTAACATACTTCTGTTCCTTCCCCATACCCTCTTCCCCTGCCCTCCTCTCTACCTCACTTATCTCCTCTTTTCTATTCTCAATCAACTAATTATTCGTGGGAGCATGTACTAGGGGCAACATTACTTTTTTTTTTTTTTTAATGAAGTATCTAGGTCTTCACCATTTTCGACACAATGCTATATTTTTCGTACCATATGTTTTTTGAAATGCTTATAATGCTCTCTTTTGGTGAAGAGGATTTGTTTATGGATGTCATAAAGTCAAACACTACTCATGTCTCATGATAGTAATCACCACCAATACCACCGTAATAGTAGTAATCTTTGGGTTGAATGGGCCAATCAAATTTATAATCCGCTATACTTGTCTTCTGATCTTCACTAGCGTGGCTTT
This sequence comes from Pan troglodytes, assembly GCF_028858775.2. NCBI lineage: Eukaryota > Metazoa > Chordata > Mammalia > Primates > Hominidae > Pan > Pan troglodytes. The sequence continues at coordinate 124,872,283 of NC_072401.2, forward strand.
TGTGTGCTCATGGAAAAAACAGGGAATAAAAGCTTGGTAGTTTACATGCTGTTAAAATTAAGAAAACACGATTTAGTATTAAAAGAGGTAATGATTTAATTTTGGAGTTGCTGAGTTGAGCTCTGGTGGTCTGGGAAGCTCGGGGGAAAATTTAGATATTGCAGTAACAGATTTGGGTTGGAATATTTTGTGACTGCAATAGCAGATGCACTTATAGAAGGCTTTACAAATCCAAATGTTGCTTCATATGACCTTGGGACATGATGGATTTCCCAAGGCTCCAGATTTGACAATAAGTTTTCTATTTAGCCAAAACATGAAAATTCTTCTTCTTCACACGTTATTTAAAGAAAAGTGCTTAAAATTACATGGTATTTAAAATTTACTTAGTTGTAAAACCTATTAATAGAATATAAATATATGGTTTTTAAATCAGTACAATTAATTTGCAGGCTTTAGGTAGCTTAGATTAAGGTAAATATCTTTTATGGTAATTTTCCTGGAACCGTAAATATGACTTATGTGTCTCCATATCTTTGTTTCCACTGAAGACTTTGAAATAGCAATAATTGGGCCTTTTTGAGGACTTCTTGGGCCTTTTCAGGACTTCTACCAATTTGTTAATAGTATGCACCTTGGAAATTTTTAAGGATTCACCCAGACTTTAATAGTCACTGTTAATATATTCAAATGGTTTGAAAATTTGTGCTTGTAATATGATGATTTGAATTCTTGATACTGGGGCACTTTTGATTATCTTTGCACAGTGTGCATTTGCTTGTAATTTTTTTTACTTTGATGCACTGCTAATAGATAATATACCACACATTCTATGGATATGTGCTAGTTGACCCAATCAGAATAAATGTACAGGAACTCTGCTACATGGTAAATATAATTAAATACCATGAAAATGTCTTATTAACTTCTGTAATCTTTAAAAGTATGCAATAAATCATATTACTTGAAAAAACTTTATTTTTCAACCTATGATACTGCTTAGGGCCCTGTTCAAGGATGCATTTAAAAAACATGACAATTCTAAAAAATAAAATAAAATAGAAATTTTAACTGTTTGAATAATGGAAGGTGCACATTGACAGTAACTATTCATACTTTGTACCAAGATCTTAGTTTGACATAATTTTTTCAGCCTTGTTTGGATTTACAGTTAACCCTAAAAACATTAGTAAATGGTACCCACACTTTTAAATCATAAAAAGAAACCTAGATTTGTTTGCAGTTTTTTAATCTGTTGTTAATAAACTTGAAAGAACACAGCCCTGTCTAATAAACACATCAAACTAATGGGTACCAGAGCAGTTCAGAAGAGTGTTTGTTGTTTGGTGTTTAGGTTTCAGTCAGAATTAATCAACAATGGATGGGGCCTGCTGTATTTATTAGCAACTCAAATCCCTGTGATTTAATGCCAGATCCTTTGACTCATTCCAGTGAATGCTGGCAAGTTTACAGCACTGATACATACTTACATCCTCGGGTCTTTAAAAGAAAGGGAAAAATAGAGCCTAAAATCAGACCACAGGATTGGCAAGAATTTCCCGAGAGCCATTTTGAATTTAGCCCTATACAGTGAGCTTGTGAATAGGAAGCAATTGATTCAGGAACAGTGGAGCCTTTTTTTGCCTGAAGAAGCCTTCAGCTGTGCAGATGGCTTGCTGGCATAATCCAGTCTGCTTTTGTCTTTTATTTTATATATTAGGCTACTTTCTTCTCACACTTTATATTGCTTTTATTTTCTCTCTGTGCTCTAAGCCTCCAAATTTCAGGGGCAGGGAGAGGTTGCAAGGGTTTAGTGAGGGTGGCAGGACTATATGTGGAGTATTTCCCACAGATTTATGAGTTGCTAGTAAATCGCTGGCAATGCTGCCTGCTTGTCACAGTCAGCACTAGGGTGTTCTTTGTACAAAAGTGTCAACTTTTGAATGAGGACTCTGGAAACAGATGTAAAGATTAATCTTGAGAATGCATTTTTCTGAGGCCCTGAAAACGTGCCTACTTGTGCAATAGCCCTGGTTCTAGACATTTATTTTTCAAAGTGATCTCATTCCTCAGTTACAAAGACTTACATTCTTCACTGTTCATGTTCAGAAAATTCCACAGCCCTTAGCCATTCCTCCTGCTTCTCATGTCTGGGGGCTGCCTTTCGAGAGCAGATTATTTGTGGAAAGACATTATTTATCTGGAAACTGTTCAGTGAAAACTTGATGGAGTTGTTGTTACTCTAGGGACCGTCTATCTCCCTCGGAAGATAAGATTTGCCAATGCTTCCCCCCTACAACTTCCTATGGGAAGATAGCTGACTTTTGGCCTGATAAATAGTTTCACATTGGATGGGTTGTTGCCATCTCATGCATTCTTTTTCATCCTTCCCAGATATGCAATTTTCTCTCTTACTGTCTTGCTTTCGGTTGTATTGTCTTTTATCCCCCCTCTCATACGGAAGTAAATTTTGAAGAAGAAATATATGCTAAAATGGGTATTTGTTCAAGTTTTTCAATGTTAAATATTAGGATATGTCTCAAAGTGTTCTGAAATAAATCTGTGTATATAAAAAAAACATCGAGCATGTTAATCACATACCTCTGTTTTTCCTCTAGTTTTCTTCTACACAATGACATATTTTCTTTCGGCAAATAGAAGACTTTGTGGGAATGATGTAGAACATGGGTTTTTTTTTTTTTTGTATTGTAAATGTTCCACAAACAGAAAATAAATACCACAGAATCCACCATTTTGGAATGACTTGTTTGTGAGTCAATTGTCCTTGTTTCCCCTCCTTAAAAATTATATCTTCCATTTATATGGGAAACACATGTAGATATTTCCTCTTTTCTTATCTTTAAACAAGATTTGTAATACATTTCAGCTGAAGATTAAAAAGATCTGGTCCTCTAAACATTTGTATAAGATTAGCAAATGTGGCCGGGCGCGGTGGCTCACGCCTGTAATCCCAGCACTTTGGGAGGCCGAGGCGGGCGGATCACGAGGTCAGGAGATCGAGACCATCCTGGCTAACACGGTGAAACCCCGTCTCTACTAAAAATACAAAAAATTAGCCGGGCGTGGTAGCGGGCGCCTGTAGTCCCAGCTACTCGGGAGGCTGAGGCAGGAGAATGGCGTGAACCCGGGAGGTGGAGCTTGCAGTGAGCCGAGATCGCGCCACTGCACTCCAGCCTGGGCGACAGAGCGAGACTCCGTCTCAAAAAAAAAAAAAAAAAAAAAAGATTAGCAAATGTACTAACATACAGACTTTTTCACTGTTGTAATAATTTCCTATATACTCAGCACTTTTGTTTGTGAAGAACATTTATTTTGGTACTGCCATACTTTATTTTCTCATTGCACCTCTTTTAAATTGCATTTCTCAAGGGCATTATATGTAATGAGGAACTTGGCTTTCAAATGAAAAATGTTTAAATTTAGAAATGCAGATTTTTGACTAGAGATGGCAGAAGAATTGTGTTTATATCCTAGTTTATTTCCTGAACTAATAAACAACAATAACAATGATGAAAAACAGATAACAAAGGCCATCTGCAATAATACTGGGCAATAATTACACATACAAACCATAACAACAAAGTATAGGTACTCAAAACTATGAAATTAAGACCAAACTCAGAAAAGGCTTAGTGTACTGGCACATACATCCATGATCTCTGCAATAAGTATGGTGCTTCACAGTTTGGGAGTCAATCCTGAAAGGTCCAATCAAGGCTCTCTCTCTGGAATGCCAGAGTCTGGGGGTTTGGATAGGTCAGAGGAAGATCACTGAATTCAGGTTTACTCCACCGAGGAGGAGCAGGGTCAGGGTGGAAATTCAGAAGTGCTCAAATATACCATTTTTATCACAAGCAGGCTGACCACTAGGAAGGGAGAAGATAGAAGGTGAAGATTTATTAGGGAATTGCAGAGAGCTGAAGACTCATATGCTGGAGATGGCTCATACCTGCTCTCTAGAGCCGATGGATACATTTCCAAAGTTTGCAAATCAATTGTTAAACACAGCCATTATTAAAAATTACATTACAAACTTACAATAAATTACTTGAGAAACAAAGGCAATAAGTACTAAAACTCATCACACCTTAATAACGATACATTATTATTATCTATGCTCTTGAGGTTATTCCCATCGATTGTATCTGTCTGGTGAAAATATGATCTGAAAGTGAACTACTGTGCATCTCTTTCCAACCCTGTATTTGGTAATATATCACATTGGTAGCTTGAAAACAGCCATGGCGGGAGTATTTATATCATGAAAATCTGCAAATGCTGCATATAAATACTTGACTTATTGTTTTGTTTATTAATTAGAATTAAAGCGATGAAGAAAATGTTAATGATGCAGATTAAGAGTGTTGTGCCATGGCTCAAAAAACTGTGGAAGTATTCTTCTAGTATTTGAAACTATTGTCTGAAAGTTGCTCAAGTCATTGATGAAAGAATGAAGTTCTGAGATGCGCATCTTTTTTGTATCACTTTCATTTTACTTAGTAACATAAATGAAAGTATCACCAAACATTCATGTCAGAACACTTGTTCATTGCAACCATAGTTTGGGTATGAGTTTGGAAAATTCAAGAGAAGCATTCTGTGATAATCAATTGGCTGTATAGACTTTATAATCAATATTTTATATGTTGTAAATTGTGTGCTATATATGCTTTATATTAGCAAAATTTATTATGTCTATGTAAAAAATCTCAAGTATACAAAAATGTATGTGCATGTGTACATAAAAATGCATATATTATTTTTAGGACAGTTAGTTAAGCAATTACCAGCGCCCTATAGATGCCTTGCAGTGCATTGGGGAGATATCCTTTGCACTGCGTGTTGAGGGATGTAGATGGAAAGAATGGAGGTTTAGTAACTCAAATGCATGGATCATGTAGCTGGAGATACACCCAAGCCTCAGAATTAGTAAGAAAATATTTTGAAACAGTCTATTTGAATTCAAGATTTTTGCAGTACCAGTTTTCTGTCATTGTTATGCACTAAATTGTGTCACCACCTCAAACCATATTTTGAAACCCTAACCCCCAATATGACTGTATTTGGAGGCAGGACTGTTCAAGACGTAATTAAGGTTAAATGAGGTCATAAATGTAGGGCCCTAATCCAATAGTACTGGTGTTCTTGTATGAAGAGGAAGAGATGCCAGAGCTTTCTCTACCTTTGTACGTGCACAGTGGAAAAGCCACTTGAGTTCATTGTGAGAAGGTGACTGTATATAAGCCTGGAGAGACCTCACCAGAAACCAACCCTACTGGCACCTTGATCTTGGACTTCCAACCTCCATAATTGGAGAAATGGATGGCTTAAACTGTATTTCTGTTGTGGCTTAAACTACATTTCAGTTGTTTAAGCCACCCAGTCTGTAGTATTTTTATGGTATTTATTATAGTATTAAAGTATTATGATATTAAATTATTATGGTATTTATTTGATGGTATTTACTGTGGCAGCTCCAGTAGACTAATACAGTCACAATTTGAAAAGAATGAGCATGGGATATACAAATGGATAGTAAGACAAGAGAAAGAAATAGGAACTCATCCATGTAAAGTGGCATATAGAAAGTGCTCAATAATAATTATTATTATATAAGATAGATGAATAAGTCATATCAGACTAATGGTAATGCCGGGAAGTAGAAGAAACATTTTAAAGATAAAATCTTCCATGTTACTAGAAAAATTAAAGACAATGTTAGTTTTGAAATGAGAGTTCATAGAAGAAAGTAAATGAAGAAGAGAAAGGTTGTGAAGGAAGGAAACTTACCAGAGAATTTGACAATTTTGGACCAAGTCAAGCTATTTAATTGTAAAGGACACAGACAGATAATCTCAGACACAAAAGAATTCAGTGAATAGAAGAACCAAGCATCTTTCTTGAAAAATATACATAATGAAATCTAAACAATATTGAAAAAATTCCTTGACTTGAAATCAGAAAATACAGTCTCATTTTTAACATGTTTGGAATATTAAAACCCAACAACATATTTTTGGATACAAAGAAAACTGCAATAAATTCTGTAAACTAGAAAGATTGTGTAATATGGTAATTGATGACAACACACTGAAACTAGAAATTTAGTATAAAATAAAATAACAACAAAATCCCAACCACCCAGAATTATCAACAATAATAGCAAAAACACAACTCAATGTTTAGCTCAAAGAGAGAAGTCAGAACTGAAATTGTGGAGCAATAGAAAATAACACTATTATAAAAATATTACATATTAGAACTTATACAGCTGAAACCATGCTCAGGAGAAAATTTATGTCCTTGACACCAAATGAAATGATCTCTTAACATAAGAAGTTAGGAAAAAACCAGAAAAATTATTTTTAAGAAACTAGAAAGCTGGGCATGGTGGTGCACACCTGTTGTCCTAGCTACTTAGCAGGATGAGGCAGGACAATCCTTTGAGCCCTTGAGTTCAGGTGCAGCCTGGGCAACATAGCAAGACCTTGTCTCTTTAAAAAAAAAAAAGAAAAAAAGAAAGCAGAAATAAGGCTTCATAAAGATAACAGCCAAATCAATGCAGTAGAATATAAGACAACAATAGAACTAATAAATAAATGAAAGAACCCCCTAGTAACACAGATAATCACTAGCTAACCTAATTTAACAAGAAAAAGGAGATAACATAAATACATGAAGCTGGAAACCAAAAGAAAAAACAATCAGATACAGAGGGGATTACAAGAAATGTTTAGGAATTTTTTCATAAATATATTTGAAAACCTGGATACATAGATGATTTTCCAGGAAAGTACGTATAACCAAAATTGATCTCAGATGTAAAGGAAATCTCCAAACAGAATAATTACAAGGAAGACAAGAAAAGAAAAATACATTGCGAAAGCACTACCCTTAAAAAAAAAAGATCAGGCTGTGGAGGTATCAAAGCTCTTCCAATTGATTTTTACAACACTGCCACAACATTGAAACCAAATTCTGAAAAAATAAAGCTTTACACCTAGCTTACTAAACTGGAAACACCCCAACGTTAAGTGACTGGCTATATAAGTTTGTACAATGGAATGTCATGCAACTACTAAAATAAAAAAAAAACAAAAAGAACTATGTTGATGTTCATGTGGAAAGAACTTTAAAATATATTATTAAATACAAATAAAGATTCAGAACAATGTATATATAGTATCAATTTGAATAAAATATGTATAGATTTATGAATTGGGAATTTGATGAAGAAACTGTTGATGGTGGTAGTTGACGTTAGGACTGGGAGGAAGAATCAGGTTTTATTGTATCTCTCTTTCTTACTTGGTTTGTAGACATGTATCTGTATTATTTTCATTAAATCATTCATCAGATCCTTAGCAATAAAATAGAATTTGCATAGTCAGTAAATTTCCCCACAGCTATGTAACTGATCTAGAATTGTGTGCATAACATGACATTTATCAGTGTGTTTTCACAAGGTGGTATATCGAATAAGGCAGTTTTCCCTTTCATTCTTTGATCTGATGGAATTTCCAAGTGGAATCGCTGCTTGATATTCTGTGGAAAACATGAAATTTTTTTCCAGCTCATAGAATATAAAAGAATACTAATACGGTTTCATCAGAATGTCCTTTACTTTTTTTTTTTTTTTTTTTTTTGAGACGGAGTCTCACTCTGTGACCTCGGCTGGAGTGCTGTGGCACGATCTCAGTTTACAGCAACCTCTGCCTCCTGGGTTCAAGTGATTCTCCTTCCTCAGCCTCTTGAGTAGCAGGGATTACAGGCACCCACCACTACACCCAGCAAATGTTTTGTATTTTAGTAAAGATGGGGTTTCACCATGTTGGCCAGGCTGGTCTCAAACTCCTGACCTCATGATTCGCCCCCCTCGGCCTCCCAAAGTGCTGGGATTACACGTGTGAGCCACTGCGCCCAGCCTGTCGTTTACTTTAAAAGAATATTAGTCATTTAATTTTCATTGTATATTTCCACTTTTCTTTTTTTTTAAATTTATTTTTTATTTTAATAGGTTTTTAGAGAGTGGTGTTTGGTTACATGAATAAATTCTTCAGTAGTGACTTTTGAGATTTTGGTGCACCCATCACCAGAGCAGTGCATACTGTACCCAATGTAGTCTTATTTTCACTTTTCTTTTTAGCTCCATAAAAAGAGCATACTCTACTCTAGAACAAAACAGGATCAAGAAGTGTCACTTTTCCCCCCACAATATGTTAGAATTTTTGGCCTTCCTTTAACATTCAAACAACACTTACAAAGTTTCTGAAAATCTTAGTTGTCTGACAACTGAACAGTTTATGTTAACTTTCTAGGTGGGCGTATTTATTCAGTCTGATGGGTACTATATGAGATACATTTTTAAAAATTTATAGAATGGGTCCAACTCTCGCACTATGCCATGTGAGTAGATACCATGTACAAATAAGGGAATCTCCTTAGGGAGTTGATTTTGCTTTTTGTAAGGAAGGAGTGTTTTGAACTCTTGTATGAGAATATCAGTGGCTGCAGTGTGCCAGGTGCTGTACTATGAGTTACCAGATTAAATGGTATACAAGCAACAGGAATTCTAATAATGTAGAAAGTGAAAGAGACCAAGAAGTTAAGTCTGAGGTTGGGGGCAAAATTTCATTATCAGTCAAGAATTTTGGAGACATATGTCACCAACATGCTCCAAAACTGGATGCCTATTTTAGTGTATTTTACAAGGAAGATTTGGATATATGATATCTGGGTGTTAAAATATGTTCTACCTTGCTATATTAGTTTAGCTGACACCAACTCCAGAACTCAGACATATATTACTTTTGAGAGTGACTGACCATTGTGGTATCTACAAAAGTGGTAAGAAAAGTGGAGGAATCTTTGTAGTTTCAGTCTGGGGATGCTTCCTTCATCCAGGAATGCTTTCCAGCATTCTTGAGTTCTGGCTAATGAGGTGCTAATGGGGTGTTATTACTGGCTACTAGACCAAGGCATCAGAGAGACAGGCTGGTAAACACCCTTTGAAGTATGTGCCTAATTCTTTGAAGTGTGTTTCTAATGGGAAGATAAGCACATTTCCTGTCTTAGAGATCCGAAGTTTTGTGTCCTAACCCTATGTTATCAATTCTAGGACACATTTGCTCTTTTTCAGGTAGTACTTAGTCAAGAAATTGCATTAGGGGGGTGGTTCCAGGGCTTGATCTTCTCATGTTGGATTTGGCTAATGGTGCCTCATATATGAAACCTGCTTAGTGATTTTCTTATATTCTGCCCCCTAAGAGACGAATAGAAATATAGGTCAAACCAGGGGAATACAAGTCCAAATGTCTCTCTAAATAAACTGTTCTTTGACTTCTCTGAGAAAAGTTGATTTGGAGGGATATTCTCCTCTTTGACACTGTTTTCTCCAACACTCTAATTAAGTAAGGTCAAAAACTGTCTCTTATTGGTCCCTTAATTCCAAGTTCCCAGTACAGTGGTTTGTACAGTGAGTACAGAATCTTTTAAGTAGTGCACATGTAAGATGTGATGTGGATTAAAACTCTGATGCTCTACCACATGATTCTTAAAACCCAAAAGTTCTCAACTTAGCAGAAAGCCAGATATAGGACAATATAATATTTTCTAAGCCTTTTAGTGTTTAAAGTATTTACAACTCATTTACCTCAAATTACATTCAGTGGAGATTCCCCAGACCAAATTTTAGAGGGTCAGGGTCAGATGGGAAGGGGACAGAAGATTTTCCAGTTTCTAGGTATGGACTCAGATTACATTCTAATTCAGTTAAGTGACAATTTATTTGTTAATACAACAAATGTATTTGCATCCATCCAATCAGCAAATATGTCTTGAATATAGTATTCTTCCCCTTATTCATGGGGTAAATTTTCCATGACCTGTAGTGGAGGCCTGAAGTCATGGATAGTACTGAACCTTCTATATACTGTGATTTTTTTTCCTGTACATACAGACTTAAGATAATGTGTGTAAATTAAGTGCAGTGGGAGATTAATAACAACAACTAATAATAAAATAGAATAATAATAACATTATTCCATAATAAAAGTTAAGTGAATGTGGTCTGTCTTGCTCAGTATATCTTATTTCATGTGATATTTTCAGATTGCAGTTGACTATGGATAATTGAAACTGAGGAAAGCGAAATCACACATAAGGGGGGAACTACTATATTTTATTAAGGGAAACAATCTGTTCCCATAAATCAAACCTCAGCTAGCAGAATTAAAGGTAAACTTGAGGAGTTAGGGATCATCACGGTGATGGGAAGAAGGACTAGAATGCAGCTCTACACAGAGCAGCACACGGAGTCTTGCATTGTGAATTTTAGGTCCAGATTGACTGCAAGAACAAATCAGCAATCCTGAGAGGACCCACAGACCCTCTGAAGGAAGCAGACTACTCCTGCAGGACCTGGGAGATACCCCGAATACTGTGAGTGCCCCACCTGTGGAAGTGGGAAAGGGAGACCATCCCCTCCTGAACACACACCCTCACTGGAGAAACTGAAGTTCTGTTTGTGGGAGAAGTTTCCAATTTTACCTACAGTTGAGTCAACTTAGAGAACCAAGCGAAATACAGGGGTAGAAGAAGCTGCAGAAAGGCCCTGGGAGCTCACTGGGTCCCCTAGCAGGACATTCCTGCCTGGCACCACAGGGATCCATCCGGAGGGTGGCCAGAGGAGCAGGGGGGTAAAACTACACAGGGAGAAGGACTTCTCTAGCTGAACTCTGAAACAATTTGAACGGGGCAAGAAGCCTGCTGGTCAGAGCTCAGGGGAGGGCTCAAATTCACTTTGAAGACTCTATAGGTGGGGGAAGTAACAAGACCTTTCTTTTGCAGCTGGGAGGCAGGTAGCCTGGGGCAAGTTTTCAAGCCCATCTTGTCCTCTGCCTGGAAACAGACTTGGGTCTGTTGTGGGGGACATGGTGGGAGTGAGACCAGCCCTTCACTTTGTGTGGGAGCTGGGTGAAGCCTGTGACTGCTGGCTTTCCCCCACTTCCCTGACAACCTGTATGACTCAGCAGAGGCAGCCATAATCCTCCTAGGTACACAACTCCAGTAACCTGGGAATCTCACCGCCATCCCCCACAGCAGTAGTAGCAAGACCTGCCCAAGGAGAGTCTGAGCCCAGACACACCTGCCCTGCCCCCACCTGATGGTCCTTCTCTACCCACCCTGGTCACTGAAGACAAAGGGCATATAATCTTGGGAGCTCTAGGGTCCCGCCCACCGCCGGTTCCTCTCTACACTACTATAGCTGATGCTTTCTGGGAAGTGCCACCTTCTGGCAGGAGGCCAACCAGCATAAAAATAGAGCACTAAACCACCAAAGCTGAGAACCCTCACGGAGTCCATTGCACCCCGCTGCCACCTCCACCAGAAGAGGCACTGATATCCACAGCTGAGAGACCCATAGACTGTTCACATCACAGGACAATGTGCAGACAACTCCCAGTACCAGCCCAGAGCCAGGCAGACTCACTGGGTGGCTAGACCCAGAGGACAGACAACAATCATTGCAGTTTGGCTCACAGGAAGCTACTTCCTTAGGAAAAGGGGGAGAGTACTACATCAAGGGAATACCACACGGGACAAAAGAATCTGAACCACAGCCTTTAGCCCTAGACCTTCCCTCTGACAGAGCCTACCCAAATGAGAAGGAAACAGAAAACCAACGCTGGTAATATGATAAAACAAGGCTTTTTAACACCCCCCCAAAATCACACCAGTTTACCAGCAGTGGATCCAAACCAAGAAGAAATCCCTGATTTATTTACCTGAAAAAGAAGTCAGGAGGTTAGTTATTAAGCGAATCAGGGAGGCACTAGAGAAAGGCAAAACCCAATGCAAGGAAATCCAAAAAATGATACAAGAAGTGAAGGGAGAAATATTCAAGGAAATAGATAGCTTAAAGAAAAAAACAAAAAATTCAGGGGCTGGGCGCAGTGGCTCACGCCTGTAATCCCAGCACTTTGGGAGGCCAAAGCAGGCGGATCATGAGGTTAGGAGATCGAGACCATCCTGGCTAACATGGTGAAACCCTGTCTCTACTAAAAATACAAAAAATTAGCCAGGCATGGTGGTGGGTGCCTGTAGTCCCAGCTATTCAGGAGGCTGAGGCAGGAGAATGGCATGAACCCAGGAGGCGGAGCTTGCAGTGAGCCGAGATTGCACCACTGCACTCCAGCCTGGGTGACAGAGTGAGACTCCATCTCAAAAAAATAAAAATAAAAAAAGAAATAAAAAAATAAAAATTCAGGAAACTTTGGACACACTTTAAGAAATGCAAAATGTTCTGGAAAGTCTTAGCAATAGAATTGAACAAGGAGAGGAAAGAAATTCAGAGCTCAAAGACAAGGTCTTCAAATTAACCAAATGCAATAGAGACAAAGAAAAAAGAATAAGAAAATATGAACAAAGCTTCCAAGAAATCTAGGATTATGTTAAACAACCAAACCTAAGAATAATTGGTGTTCCTGAGGAAGAAGAGAATTCTATAAGCTTGTAAAACATATTTGGGGAAATAATAGGGGAAAACTTCCCTGGCTTTGCTAGAGACCTAGACATGCAAATACGAGGAGCACAAAGAACACATGGGAAATTCATCACAAAAAGATCATCACCTAGGCACATTGTCACCAGGTTATCCAAAGTTAAGACGAAGGAAAGAATTTTAAGATCTGTGAGACGAAAGTACCAAGTAACCTATAAAGGAAAACCTGTCAGATTAACAGCAGATTTCTCAGCAGAATCCTTACAAGACAGAAGGGATTGGGGCCCTATCTTCAGCCCCCTCAAACAAAACAATTATCAGCCAAGAATTTTGTATCCAGTGAAAATAAGCATCATATATGAAGGAAAGATACAGTCTTTTTCAGACAAACAAATGCTGACAGAATTCGTTGTTACCAAGCCACCACTACAAGAACTGCTAAAAGGAGCTCTAAATTTTGAAGCAAATCCTGGAAACACATCAAAACAGAATCTCTTTAAAGCAAAAGTCACACAGGACATATAAAACAAAAATACATGTTAAAAAACAAAAACAAAAAACAAAAAAACCAAAGCAGACAGGCAACAGAGTATGATGAATGCAATGGTACCTCACATTTCAATACTAACATTGAATGTAAATGGCCTAAATGCTCCACTTAAAAGACACAACTGCAGAATGGATAAGAACTCACCAACCAACTATCTGCTGCCTTCAGGAGACTCACCTAACACATAAAGACTCACATAAACTAAAAATTAAGGGATGGAAAAAGGCATTTCCTGTAAATGGGCACCAAAAAACGAGCAGGGATAGCTATTCTTATTCAGACAAAACAAACTTTAAAGCAACAGCAGTTAAAAGAGACAAAGAGAGACATTATAAAATGGTAAAAGGCCTTGTTAAACGGGAAAATATCACAATCCAAACATATATGCACCTAACACTGGAGCTCCCAAATTTATTAAACAATTACTAATAGACTCAAGAAATGAGAAAAACAGCAACACAATAATAGTGGGGGACTTGAATACTCCACTGACAGCACTAGACAGGTCATCAAGACAGAAAGTCAACAAAGAAACAATGAATTTAAACCACACCTTGGAATGAATAGATTTAAGAGATGTATACAGAACATTTTTTTTTTGCAATGGAGTCTAGCTGTGTCACCCAGGCTGGAGTGCAAGTGGCACAATTTTGGCTCACTGCCACCTCTGCCTCCCGGGTTCAAGTGATTCTCCTGCCTCAGCCTCCCAAGTAGATGGGATTACAGGCACCTGCCACCATGCCCAGCTAATTTTTGTATTTTTAGTAGAGATGAGGTTTCATTGTGTTGGCCAGGCTGGTCTCAAACTCCTGATCTCGTGATCCACCTGCCTCAGCCTCCCGAAGTGCTGGGATTGCAAGCATGAGCCACCTTGCCTGGCCGTATACAGAACATTTTATCCAACAACCACAGAATATACATTCTATACAAAAATGCATGGAACTTTCTTTAAGATAGACCATATGATAGGCCATAAAACAAGCCTTAATATATTTAAGAAAATTTAAATTATATCAAGCACTCTCTCAGACCACAGTAGAATAAAACTGGAAATCAGCCCCGAAAGGAACCTTCAAAACCATGCAAATACATGGAAACTAAATAACCTGCTCTTGAATGAGCATTGGGTCAAAAACAAAATCAAGTTGGAAATTAAAACATTTTTCAACTGAATGACAATAATGACACAAACTACCAAAACCTCTGGGATACAGCAAAGGCAATGCTAAGGGGAAAGTCCATACCCCTAAATGCCCACATCAAAAGGACTGAAAGAGCACAAACTGACCTTCTAAGGACACACCTCAAGGAACTAGAGAAAGAAGAACAAATCAAACTCAAACCCATCAGAAGAAAGGAAATAACCAAGATCAGAGCACAACTAAATGAAATTGAAACATAAAAAACAATAAAAATGATAAATGAAACAAAAGCCTGGTTCTTTGAAAAGATAAATAAAATCAATAGACCATTAGCAAGGTTAACCAAAGAAAGAAGAGAGAAAATCCAAATAACCTCAGTAAGAAACAAAACAGGAAATATTGCAACTGACACCACAGAAATACAAAAGATGATTCCAGGCTACTATGAATACCTTTACACACATAAACTAGAAAACCTAGAAGAGATGGATAAATTCCTGGAAAAATACAACCCTCCTAGCTTAAATTAGGAATAATTAGATATCCTGAACAGACCAGTAACAAGCAGTGAGATTGAAATGGTAATTAAAAAATTTCCAACAAAAAAAGTCCAGGATCAGATGGATTCACAGCAGAATTCTACCAAATATCCAAAGAATTGGTACCAAAACTTTTAACACTATTCCACAAGATAGAGAAAGAAGGAATCCTCCCTAATTAATTCTATGAAGCCAGTATCACCTTAATACCTAAACCAGGAAAGGACAAAACCAAAAAAGAAAACTACAGATCAATATACTTGATAAACATAGATGCTAAAATCCTTAACAAAATACTAGCTGACCAAATCCAACAACATATCAAAAAGATAATCCACCATGATCAAGTGGGTTTCATACCAGGGATGCAGGGATGGTTTAAAATATGCAAGTCAATAAATGTGATACAGCACATAAACAGAATTAAAAACAAAAGTCACATGATTGGAGTGTTGGCAAGATGGCTGAATAGGAACGGCTCCGGTCTGCAGCTCCCAGCGAGACCAATGCAGAAGGTGGATGATTTCTGCATTTCCAGCTGAGGTACCTGGCTCATCACACTGAGACTGGTTAGACAGTGGGTGCAGCCTATGGAGAGCAAGTAGAAGCAGGGTAGGGCGTTGCCTCACCCAGGAAGTACAAGGGGGTGGGGAACTCCCTCCCCTAGTCAAGGGAAGCCGTGAGGGACTGTGCTGTGAGGGACTGTGTTATTTGGCCCAGATACTATGCTTTTCCTACAGTTTTCACAACCCACAGACCAGAAGATTCCCTTGGGTGCTTACACCATGAGGGCCCTGGATTTCAAGCACAAAACTGGGCGGCCATTTGGGCAGACACTGAGGTAGCTGCAGGAGTTATTTTTCTTACCTCAGTGGCACCTGGAACCACAGCAAGACAAAACCGCTCACTCCCCTGGAAAGGGGGCTGAAGCCAGGGATCTAAGTGGTCTAACTCAGTGGATCCCACTTCCATGGAGCCCAGCAAGCTAAGATCCACTGGGTTGAAATTCTTGCTGCCAGCACAGCAGTCTGAAGTCAACCTGGGATGCTCCAGCTTGGTGGGGGGAGGGGCATTTGCCATTACTGAGGCTTGAGTAGGCGTTTTCCCCTCACAATGTAAAGAAAGCCATGTGGGAAGTTCGAACTGGGCAGAACCCACTGTGGTGCGGCAAAGCCACTGTAGCCAGTCTGCCTTTCTAGATTCGTCCTCTCTGGGCAGGCATCATAAAGGTACATAAATCCATGAAGATGAGGAAAACCCAGTGCAAAAAGGCTGAAAATTCCCCAAACCAGAATGCCTCTTCTCCTCCAAAGGATCACACTCCTCACCAGCAAGGGAACAAAACTGGATGGAGAATGAGTTTGATGAATTGACAGAAGTAGACTTCAGAAGGTGGGTAATAACAAACTCCTTTGAGCTAGAGGAGCATGTTCTAACCCAGTGCAAGGAAGCTAAGAACCTTGATAAAAGATTACATGAACTGCTAACTAGAATAACCAGTTTAGAGAAGAACATAAATGACATCATGGAGCTGAAAAACACAGCAGGAGAACTTCTTGAAGCATACACAAGTATCAGTAGCCAAATCGACCAAGCAGAAGAAGGGATATGAGAGATTGAAGATGAACTTAATGAAATAAAGTGTGAAGACTAGATGAGAGAAAAAAAAAAATGAAAAGGAACAAACAAAGCCTCCAAGAAATATGCTATGTGAAAAGACCAAACATACATTTGAGGTGTACCTGAAAGTGATGGGGAGAATGGAACCAAGTTGGAAAACACTCTGCAGGATATTATCCAGGAGAACTTCCCCAACCTAGCAAGACAGGCCAATATTCGAATTCAAGAAATACAGAGAACACCACTAAGATATTCCACAAGAAGAGCAACAACAAGACACAGAATTGTCAGATTCACCAAGGTTGAAATGAAGGAAAAAATATTAAGGGCAGCCAGAAAGAAAGGTTGGGTTACCCACAAAGGGAAGCCCATCAGACTAACAGCGGATCTCTCTGCAGACACCCTACAAGCTAGAAGAGAGTTGGGGCCAATATTCAACATTCTTAAAGAAAAGAATTTTCAACCCAGAATTTCATATCTAGCCTAAATAAGCTTCATAAGTGAAGGAGAAATAAAACCCTTTACAGATAAGCAAATGCTGAGAGATTCTGTCACCACCAGGCCTGCCTTATAAGAGCTACTGAAGGAAGCACTGGATATGGAAGGGAAAACTGGTACCAGCCACTGCAAAAACATACCAAAATCTAAAGACCATCGACACTTTGAAGAAACTACATCAACTAACAGGCAAAATAACCAGCTAGCATCATAATGACAGGATCAAATTCACACATAACAATATTAACCTTAAATGTAAAGGGGCTAAATGACCCAATTAAAAGACACAGACTGGCAAATTGGATGAAGAGTCAAAACCCATCAGTGTGCTGTATTCAGGAGACCCATCTCACATGCAAAGACACACGTAGGCTCAAAATAAAGGGATGGAGGAATATTTACTAAGCAAATGGATAGCAAAAAAAGAATAAAAAAAGCAGGTGTTACAATCCTAGACTCTGATAAAACAGACTTTAAACCAACAAAGATCAAAAAAGATAAAGAAGGGTATTATGTAATGGTAAAGGGATCAATGCAACAAGAAGAGCTAACTATCCTAAATATATATGCACTCAATAGAGGAGCATCCAGATTCATAAAGCAAGTTCTTGGAGACCTATAAAGAGACTTAGACTCCCACACAATAATAGCAGGAGACTTTGACACTCCACTGTCAGTGTTAGACAGATCAATGAGACAGAAAATTAACAAGGTTATTTAGGACTTGAATTCAGCTCTGGACCAAACACACCTAATAGACATCTACAGAACTCTCCACCACAAATCAACAGAAAATACATTCTTCCCAGCATCACATAGCAGTTATTCTAAAATTCATCACATAATTGGAAGTAAAACACCCTCAGCAAAGGCAAAAGAATGGAAATCATGATAAACACTCTCTCAGACCACAGTGCAATCAATTAGCACTCAGGATTAAGAAACTCACTCAAAACTGCACAACTACATGGAAACTGAACAACCTGCTCCTGAATGACTACTGGGTAAATAATGAAATTAAGGCAGAAATAAATAAGTTCCTTGAAACCAATGAGAACAAGAACAAAGACATAACATCTCAGAATCTCTGGTACATAGCTAAAGCAGTGTTTGGAGGTACATTTATAGCACTACGTGCCCACATGAGAAAGCAGGAAAGATCTAAAATTGACACCCTAACAACAAAATTAAAAGAACTAGAGAAGCAAGAGCAAACAAGTTCAAAAGCTAGCAGAAGACAAGAAATAACTAAGATCAGAGCAGAACTGAAGGAGATAGAGACATGAAAAACCCTTCAAAAAAATCAATGAATCCAGGAGATCGTTTTTTGAAAAGATTAACAAAATAGATAGACCGCTAGCCAGACTAATAAAAAAGAAAAGAGAGAAGAATCAAATAGACACAATAAAAAATGGCAAAGGGGAGATCACCGCTAATGCCATAGAAATACAAACTACCATCAGAGAATACTATAAACACCTCTATGCAAATAAACTAGACAATTTAGAAGAAATGGATAAATTCCTGGACACATACACCCTCCCAAGACTAAACCAGGACGAAGTTGAATCTCTGAATAGACCAATAACAGGTTCTGAAATTGAGGCAGTAATTAATAGCCTACCAACCAAAAAAAGCCCAAGACCAGAAGTATTCACAGGCTAATTCTACCAGAAGTACAAAGAGGAGCTGGTACCATTCCTTCTGAAACTATTCCAAACAATAGAAAAAGAGGGACTCCTCCCTAACTCCTTTTATGAGGCCAGCATCATCCTGATACTAAGACCTGTCAGAGACACAACAACAAAAAAAGAAAATTTCAGACCAATATCCCTGATGAACATCAATGCGAAAATCCTTAATAAAATACTGGCAAACTGAATCCAGCAGCACATCAAAAAGCTTATCCACCGCAATCAAGTCAGCTTCATCCCTGGATGTAAGCCTGGTACCACATGCACAAATCAATAAGTGTAATCCATCACGTAAACAGAACCAATGACAAAAGCCACAGGAGTATCTCAATAGATGCAGAAAAGTCCTTTGATAAAATTCAACACCCCTTAACGCCAAAAACACTCAAGAAACTAGGTGCTGATGGAACATATCTCAAAATAATAAGAGCTATTTATGGCAAACCCTCAGGCAATATCCTACTGAATGAGCAAAATCTGGAAGCATTCCCTTTGAAAACCAGCACAAGAAAAAGATGCTCTCTATCACCACTCTGATTCAACATAGTATTGGAAATTCTGGCCAGGGCAATCAAGCAAGTGAAAGAAATAAAGGGTATTTGAGTAGGAAGAGAGAAAGTCAAATTATCTCTGTTTGCAGATATGATTGTTTATTTAGAAAACCCCATCATCTCAGCCCAAAAACTCCTTGAGCTGATAAGCAACTTCAGCAAATTTCAGGATACAAAATCAATGTGTAAAAATCACAAGCATTCCTATACACCAATAATAGACAAATGGAAAACCAAATCATGAGTGAACTCCCATTCACAATTGCTACAAAGAGAAGAAAATACCTAGGAATACAACTTACAAGAGATGTGAAGGACGTCTTCAAAGAGAACTACAAAACACTGCTCAAGGAAATCAAAGAGGACACAAACAAATGTAAAAACATTCCATGCTCATGGATAGGAGAATCAATATCATGAAAATGGCCATACTGCCCAAAGTTATTTAGAGATTCAATGCTATTCCCATCAAGTTACCACTGACTTTCTTCACAGAATTAGAAAAAACTGCTTTAAATTTCATATGGAACCAAAAAAGAGCCCATATAGCCAAGACAATCCTAAGCAAAAAGAACAAAGCTGGAGGCATCACACTACCTGACTTCAAACTGTACTACCAGACTGCAGTACCCAAAACAGCATGGTACTGGTACCAAAACAGATGTATAGACCAATGGAGCAGAGCAGAGGCCTCAGAAATAACACCACACATCTACAATCATCTGATCTTTGAACAAGCCTGACGAAAACAAGCCATGGGGAAGGATTCCCTATTTGATAAACGGTGTTGGGAAAACTGGCTAGCCACATGCAGAAAACTGAAACCACACACCTTCCTTACACCTTATATAAAAGTTAACACAAGATGGATTAAAGACTTAAACCTAAGACCCAAAACCATAAACACCCTAGCAGAAAACCTAGGCAATACCATTCAGGACATAGGCATGAGAAAAGACTTAATGACTAAAACACCAAAAGCAATTACAGCAAGATCCAAAATGGACAAATGGGCTCTAATTAAACTAAAGAGCTTCTGCACAGCAAAAGAAACTATCATCAGAGTGAACAGGCAACATACAGAATGAGAGAAAATTTTTGCAATCTATCCATCTGACAAATGGCTAATATCCAGAATCTGCAAGGAACTTAAAACAAATTTACAGGAAAAAACAAACAACTCAATCAAAAAGTGGGTGAAGGCTATGAACAGACACTTTTCAAAAGAAGACATTTATGCAGCCAACAAACATGAAAAAGAAGCTCATGATCACTGGTCATTAGAGAAATGCAAATCAAAACCACAATGAGATACCATCTCACACCAGTTAGAATGGCAATCATTAAAAAGTCAGGAAACAACAGATGCTGGAGATGATGTGCAGAAATAGGAACACTTTTACACTGTTGGTGGGAGTATAAATTAGTTCAGCAATTGTGGAAGGCAGTGTGGCAATTCCTCAAGGATCTAGAACCAGAAATACCATTTGACCCAGCAATCCCATTACTGGGTATATACCCAAAGGATTATAAATAATTTTACTATAAAGACACATGCACACGTGTGTTTATTGCAGCATTATTCACAATAGCAAGACTTGGAACCAACCCAAAAGCCCATCGATGTTAGACTGGATAAAGAAAATGTGGCACATATACACTGTGGAATACTATGCAGCCATAAAAATGGATGAGTTCATGTCCTTTGCAGGGACATTGATGAAGCTGGAAGTCATCATTCTCAGCAAACTAACACAGGAACAGAAAACCAAACACTGCATGTTCTCACTCATAAGTGGGAGTTGAATAATGAGTACACATGGACACAGGGAGGGGAACATCACACACCAGGGCCTATTGGGGGTTGGGGGCAAGGGAAGGGATAGCATTAGGAGAAATAGCTAATGTAGATGATGGGTTGATGGGTGCAGCA
Source organism: Pan troglodytes (assembly GCF_028858775.2). Classification (NCBI taxonomy): domain Eukaryota; kingdom Metazoa; phylum Chordata; class Mammalia; order Primates; family Hominidae; genus Pan; species Pan troglodytes. Next base: position 124,893,333 of record NC_072401.2, read on the forward strand.
AACAACCATGGCACATGTATACCTATGTAACAAACCTGCATGTTCAGCACATGTATCTCAGAACTTAAAGTATAATTAAAAACAATCAAACTAAAGGAAACAAAACAAAACAAAACAAAAAGATAAGAACAACAAAAATCACATGATCATCTCAATAGAAAAAGCATTAGACAAAATTCAGCTTCCCTTTATGATTAAAACTCTCAGCAAAATTGGCATACAGGTGACATTCCTTCATGTAATAAAAGCCATCTATGATAAACTCACAGCCAACATAATATGGAACGCGGAAAAATTGAAAGCATTCCCTCTGAGAACTGAAGCAAGACAAAGATGCCCACTCTTACTACTCCTCTTCAGCGTAGCACTGGAAGTCCTAGCCAGAACTATCAGACAAGAGAAAGAAATAAAAGGCATACAAATTAGTAAAGAGGAAGTCAAACTCTCACTGCTGATGATATGATTGTTTATCTTGAAAACCTTAAAGACTCCTCCAGAAAGTTCCTAGAACTGATGAAAGAATTCGGCAATGTTTTCTGATACAAGATTAATGTACGCAAATCAGTAGGTCTTCTATGCACCAACAGCAACCAAGCTGAGAATGAAATCAAGAACTCAACCCCTTTTACAATAGCTGAAAAAAAAAACCACCAAACCAAAACAAACAAACAAACAAAAAAACTTAGGAATATACATAACCAAGGAATCAAAAGACTTCTACAAGGAAAACTACAAAACACTGCTGAAAGAAAGGTGACACAAACAAATGGAAACACATTCCATGCTCAAGAATGGGTAGAATCAATATTGTGAAAATGACCATACTGACAAAAACAATCTACAAATTCAATGCAATCTCCATCAAAATACCACCATCATTCTTCACAAAATTAGAAAAAACAATTCTGAAATCCATATGGAACCAAAAAAGAGCCCGCATAGCCAAAGCAAGACTAAGCAAAAAGAACAAACCTGGCGGTATCACACTACCTCATTTCAAACTGTACTATAAGGCCGTAGTCACCAAACCGTATGGTACTGGTATAAAAATAGCACATAGACCAATGGAACAGAACAGAGAACCCAGAAATAATCCTAAATACCTGCAGCCAACTGATTTTCGACAAAGCAAACAAAAACATAAAGTGGGGAAATGACAACCTTTTCAACAAATGATGCTGGGATAATTGGCAAACCACATGTAGGAGAATGAAACTGGATCTTCATCTCTTACCTTATACGAAAATCAACTCAAGATGGATTAAAGACTTAAACCTAAGACCTGAAACTATAAAACTTCTAGAAAATAACATTGGAAAAACCCTCCTAGACATTGGCTTAGACAAGGATTTCATGACCAGGAACCCAAAAGCAAATGCAATAAAAACAAAGATAAATAGCTGGGTCCTAGTTAAACTAAAGAGCTTTTGCGTGGCTGAAGGAACAGTCAGCAGAGTAAACAGACCACCCGCAGAGTGGGAGAAAATCTTCACAATCTATACATCTGACAAGGGAATATATTCGGAATCTACAAAGAACTGAAACAAATCAGTAAGAAAAAACAACCTCATCAAAAAGTGGACTAAGGACATAAATAGACAGTTCTCAAAAGAAGATATACAAATGGGCAACAAACATATGAAAAAATACTCAACATCACTAATGGTCAGGGAAATGCAAATGAAAACCACAATGAGATACCATGTTACTCCTGCAAGAATGGCTATTATCAAAAAATCAAAAAACGGTAGATGTTGGCGTGGATGTGGTAATCAGGGAACACTTCTACATTGCTGGTACAGCCAGCAGTGTACTGTACACTAGTACAGCCACCATGGAAACGAGTGTGCAGATTCCTTAAAGAACTAAAAGTAGGACTACCATTTGATAGTTGCATTAAATCAGCATTTGATCCAGCAATCCCACTACTGGATATCTACCCAGAAGAAAAGAAGTCATTATTTGAAAAAGATACTTGCACATGCATGTTTAGAGCAGCACAATTCACAATTGCAAAAACGTGGAACCAACCTGAACGCCCATCAATCAATGAGTGGATAAAGAAACTGTGGTATATATATACGATGGAATACTACTCAGCCATAAAAAGGAATGAATTAACAGCATTTGCCATGACCTGGATGAGATTGGACACTATCATTCTAAGTGAAGTAACTCAGGAATGGAAAACCAAACATCGTATGTTCTCACTGACATGTGAGAGCTAAGTTATAAGAATGTAAAGCATAAGAATGATCCAGGGTGAGGAGCCAAGATGGCCGAATAGGAACAGCTCTGGTCTACAGCTCCCAGCGTGAGTGATGCAGAAGATGGGTGATTTCTGCATTTCCAACTGAGGTACTGGGTTCATCTCACTAGGGAGTGCCAGACAGTGGGCACAGGACAGTGGGTGCAGTGCACTGTGCGCCAGCCAAAGCAGGGCGAGGCATTGCCTCACTCAGAAAGTGCAAGGGATCAGGGAGTTCCCTTTCCTGGTCAAGGAAAGGGGTGACAGACGGCACCTGGAAAATCGGGCCACTCCCACGCGAATACTGTGCTTTTCCGATGGGCTTAGGAAACGGTGCACCAGGAGATTATATCCCGCAACTGGCTCGGAGGGTCCTATGCCCACGGAGTCTCGCTGATTGCTAGCACAGCAGTCTGAGATCAAACTGCAAGGTGGCAGTGAGGCTGGGGGAGGGGTGCCCGCCATTGCCCAGGCTCGCTTAGGTAAACAAAGCAGCCAGGAAGCTTGAACTGGGTGAAGCCCACCACAGCTCAAGGAGGCCTGCCTGCCTCTGTAGGCTCCACCTCTGGGGGCAGGGCACAGACAAACAAAAAGACAGCAGTAACCTCTGCAGACTTAAATGTCCCTGTTTGACAGCTTTGAGAAGAGCAGTGGTTCTCCCAGCACGCAGCTGGAGATCTGAGAACAGGCAGACTGCCTCCTCAAGTGGGTCCCTGACCCCTGACCCCCGAGCAGCCTAACTGGGAGGCACCCCCCAGTAGGGGCAGACTGACACCTCACATGGCCGGGTACTCCTCTGAGACAAAAATTCCAGAGGAACAATCAGACAGCAGCATTCGCAGATCATGAAAATCCGTGGTTCTGCAGACACCGCTGCTGATACCCAGGCAAAGAGGGTCTGGAGTGGACCTCTAGCAAACTCCAACAGACCTGCAGCTGAGGGTCCTGTCTGTTAGAAGGAAAACTAACAAACAGAAAGGCCATCCATACCAAAAACCCATCTGTACATCACCATCATCAAAGACCAAAAGTAGATAAAACCACAAAGATGGGGAAAAAACAGAGCAGAAAAACTGGAAACTCTAAAAAGCAGAGTGCCTCTCCTCCTCCAAAGGAACGCAGCTCCTCACCAGCAACGGAACAAAGCTGGATGGAGAATGACTTTGACGAGTTGAGAGAAGAAGGCTTCAGACGATCAAACTACTCTGAGCTACAGGAGGAAATTCAAACCAAAGGCGAAGAAGTTGAAAACTTTGAAAAAAATATAGACGAATGTATAACTAGAATAACCAATACAAAGAAGTGATTAAAGGAGCTGATGGAGCTGAAAGCCAAGGCTCGAGAACTACATGAAGAATGCAGAAGCCTCAGGAGCCGATGCGATCAACTGGAAGAAAGGGTATCAGTGATGGAAGATGAAATGAATGAAATGAAGCGAGAAGGGAAGTTTAGAGAAAAAAGAATAAAAAGAAATGAACAAAGCCTCCAAGAAATATGGGACTATGTGAAAAGACCAAATCTGTGTCTGATTGGTGTACCTGAAAGTGACGGGGAGAATGGAACCAAGTTGGAAAACACTCTGCAGGATATTATCCAGGAGAACTTCCCCAATCTAGCAAGGCAGGCCAACATTCAGATTCAGGAAATACAGAGAATGCCACAAAGATACTCCTCGAGAAGAGCAACTCCAAGACACATAATTGTCAGATTCACCAAAGTTGAAATGAAGGAAAAAATGTTAAGGGCAGCCAGAGAGAAAGGTTGGGTTACCCACAAAGGGAAGCCCATCAGACTAACAGTGGATCTCTCGGTAGAAACTCTACAAGCCAGAAGAGAGTGGGGGCCAATATTCAACATTCTTAAAGAAAAGAATTTTCAACCCAGAATTTCATATCCAGCCAAACTAAGCTTCACAAGTGAAGGAGAAATAAAATACTTTACAGACAAGCAAATGCTGACCGATTTTGTCACCACCAGGCCTGCCCTAAAAGAGCTCCTGAAGGAAGCACTAAACATGGAAAGCCACAACCAGTACCAGCCGCTGCAAAATCATGCCAAAATGTAAAGACCATCGAGACTAGGAAGAAACTGCATCAACTAACGAGCAAAATAACCAGCTAACATCATAATGACAGGATCAAATTCACACATAACGATATTCACTTTAAATGTAAATGGACTAAATGCTCCAATTAAAAGACACAGACTGGCAAATTGGATAAAGAGTCAAGACCCATCAGTGTGCTGTATTCAGGAAACCCATCCCACGTGCAGAGACACACATAGGCTCAAAATAAAAGGATGGAGGAAGATCTACCAAGCAAATGGAAAACAAAAAAAGGCAGGGGTTGCAATCCTAGTCTCTCATAAACAGACTTTAAACCAACAAAGATCAAAAGAGACAAAGAAGGCCATTACATAATGGTAAAGGGATCAAATCAGCAAGAAGAGCTAACTATCCTAAATATATATGCACCCAATACAGGAGCACCCAGATTCATAAAGCAAGTCCTGAGTGACCTACAAAGAGACTTAGACTCCCACACAATAATAGCAGGAGACTTTCACACCCCACTGTCAACATTGGACAGATCAACGAGACAGAAAGTCAACAAGGATACCCAGGAATTGAACTCAGCTGTGCACCAAGCAGACCTAATAGGCATCTACAGAACTCTCCACCCCAAATCAACAGAATATACATTTTTTTCAGCACCACACCACACCTATTCCAAAATTGACCACATACTGGGAAGTAAAGCTCTCCTCAGCAAATGTAAAAGAACAGAAATTATAACAAACTGTCTCTCAGACCACAGTGCAATCAACTAGAACTCAGGATTAAGAAACTCACTCAAAACCGCTCAACTACATGGAAACTGAATAACCTGCTCCTGAATGACTACTGGGTACATAATGAAATGAAGGCAGAAATAAAGATGTTCTTTGAAACCAATGAGAACAAAGACACAACATACCAGAATCTTTGGGACATATTTATGGCAGCGTGTAGAGGGAAATTGATAGCACTAAATGCCCACAAGAGAAAGCAGGAAAGATCCAAAATTGACACCCTAACATCACAATTAAAAGAACTAGAAAAGCAAGAGCAAACACATTCAAAAGCTAGCAGAAGGGAAGAAATAACTAAAATCAGAGCAGAACTGAAGGAAATAGAGACCAAAAAAAAAAAAAAACCCTTCAAAAATTAATGAATCCAGGAGCTGGTTTTTTGAAAGGATCAACAAAATTGGTGGACCGCTAGCAAGACTAATAAAGAAAAAAGAGAGAAGAATCAAATAGATGCAATAAAAAATGATAAAGGGGATATCACCACCGATCCCACAGAAATACAAACTACCATCAGAGAATACTACAAACACCTCTACGCAAATAAACTAGAATATCTAGAAGAAATGGATAAATTCCTTGACACATACACTCTCCCAAGACTAAACCAGGAAGAAGTTGAATCTCTGAATAGACTAATAACAGGATCTGAAATTGTGGCAATAATCAATAGCTTACCAACCAAAAAGAGTCCAGGACCAGATGGATTCACAGCCGAATTCTACCAGAGGTACAAGGAGGAACTGGTACCATTCCTTCTGAAACTATTCCAATGAATAGAAAAAGAGGGAATCCTCCCTAACTCATTTTATGAGGCCAGCATCATCCTGATACCAAAGCTGGGCAGAGACACAACCAAAAAAGAGAATTTTAGACCAATATCCTTGATGAACATTGATGCAAAAATCCTCAATAAAATACTGGCAAACCGAATCCAGCAGCACGTCAAAAAGCTTATCCACCATGATCAAGTGGGCTTCATCCCTGGGATGTAAGGCTGGTTCAATATACACAAATCAATAAATGTAATCCAGCATATAAACAGAATCAAAGACAAAAACCACATGATTATCTCAATAGATGCAGAAAAGGCCTTTGACAAAATTCAACAGCCCTTCATGCTAAAAACTCTCAATAAATTAGGTATTGATGGGACGTATCTCAAAATAATAAGAGCTATCTATGACAAACCCTCAGCCGATATCATACTGAATGGGCAAAAGCTGGAAGCATTCCCTTTGAAAACTGGCACAAGACATGTATGCCCTCTCTCACCACTCCTATTCAACATAGTGTTGGAAGTTCTGGCCAGGGCAATTAGGCAAGAGAAGGAAATAAAGGGTATTCAATTAGGAAAAGAGAAAGTCAAATTGTCCCTGTTTGCAGATGACATGATTGTATATCTAGAGAATGCCATTGTCTCAGCCCAAAATCTCCTTAAGCTGATAAGCAACTTCAGCAAAGTCTCAGGATACAAAATCAGTGTACAAAAATCACAAACATTCTTATACACCAATAAGACAAACAGAGAGCCAAATCATGAGTGAACTCCCATTCACAATTGCTTCAAAGAGAATAAAATACTTAGGAATCCAACTTACAAAGGATGTGAAGGACCTCTTCAAGGAGAACTACAAACCACTGCTCAAGGAAATAAAAGAGGATACAAACAAATGGAAGAACATTCCATGCTCATGGGTAGGAAGAATCAATATCGTGTAAATGGCCATAATGCCCAAGGTAATTTATAGATTCAATGCCATCCCCATCAAGCTACCAATGACTTTCTTCACAGAATTGGGAAAATACTACTTTAAAGTTCATATGGAACCAAAAAACAGCCCACATCGCCAAGTCAATCCTAAGCCAAAAGAACAAAGCCGGAGGCATCATGCTACCTGACTTCAAACTATACTACAAGGCTACAGTAACCAAAACAGCATGGTACTGGTACCAAAACAGAGATATAGATCAATGGAACAGAACAGAGCCCTCAGAAATAACGCCACATATCTACAACTATCTGATCTTTGACAAACCTGAGAAAAACAAGCAATGGGGAAAGGATTCCCTATTTAATAAATGGTGCTGGGAAAACTGGCTAGCCATATGTAGAAAGCTGAAACTGGATCCCTTCCTTACACCTTATACAAAAATTAATTCAAGATAGATTAAGGACTTAAACATTAGACCTAAAACCATAAAAACCCTAGAAGAAAACCTAGGCATTACCATTCAGGACATAGGCATGGGCAAGGACTTCATGTCTAAAACACCAAAAGCAATGGCAACAAAAGCCAAAATTGACAAATGGGATCTAATTAAACTAAAGAGCTTCTGCACAGCAAAAGAAACTACCATCAGAGTGAACAGGCAACCTACAAAATGGGAGAAAATTTTCGCAACCTACTCATCTGACAAAGGGCTAATATCCAGAATCTACAATGAACTCAAACAAATTTACAAGAAAAAACAAACAACCCCATCAAAAAGTGGGCAAAGGATATGAACAGACACTTCTGAAAAGAAGACATTTATGCAGCCAAAAGACACATGAAAAAATGGTCATCATCACTGGCCATCAGAGAAATGCAAATCAAAACCACAGTGAGATACCATCTCACACCAGGTAGAATGGCAATCATTAAAAAGTCAGGAAACAACAGGTGCTGGAGAGGATGTGGAGAAATAGGAACACTTTTACACTGTTGGTGGGACTGTAAACTAGTTCAACCATTGTGGAAGTCAGTGTGGCGATTCCTCAGGGATCTAGAACTAGAAATACCATTTGACCCAGCCATCCCATTTCTGGGTATATACCCAAAGGACTATAAATCATGCTGCTATAAAGACACATGCACACATATGTTTATTGCAGCACTATTCACAATAGCAAAGACTTGGAACCAACCCAAATGTCCAACAATGATAGACTGGATTAAGAAAATGTGGCACGTATACACCATGGAATACTATGCAGCCATAAAAAAGGATGAGTTCATGTTCTTTGTAGGGACATGGATGAAATTGGAAATCATCATTCTCAGTAAAGTATCGCAAGGACAAAAAACCAAAGACCACATGTTCTCACTCATAGGTGGGAATTGAACAATGAGAACACATGGACAGAGGAAGGGGAACATCACACTCTGGGGACTGTTGTGGGGTTGGGGGAGGGGGGAGGGATAGCATTCGGAGATACACCTAATGCTAAATGATGAGTTAATGGGTGCAGCACACCACCATGGCACATGTATACATATGTAACTAACCTGCACATTGTGCACATGTATCCTAAAACTTAAGGTATAATAATAAAAAAAAAATGATCCAATGGACTTAGGGTACTTGAGTGGAAGAGTAGGATGGGGACGAGGGATAAAAGACTACAAATATGGTGCAGTGTATACAGCTCGGGTGATGGGTGCACCAAAATCTCACAAATCTCTACTAAAGAACTTACTCATGTAACCAAATATCACCTGTACCCCAATAACTTATGGAAAAATAAAAGAAATAAATTACATTTAAAAAGGTAATGCTTCAATGTTTACTTTTTATGTATCTTGTTTTTAAAAATAGACTTCATTTTTTAGAGCAGTTTTAGATTCACAGCAAAATTGGACAGAGGTGTGGAGATTTCCCATATCTCCCTCCTCTCACATTCATACAGCCTTCCCCACTATCAAAATCCTGCACCAGAGTGGTACATTTGTTAATTAATGAATTTACATTGACACACTGTACACATTATTGTATTAGGGTAATTGTGTCTCCATAGAATGAATTAGGAAGTACTTGCTCGGCTTCTATTTTCTGAAAGAGATTGTAGAAAGTTGGTTTAATTTCTTCCTTAAATGTTTGGTAGAATTCACCAGTTAAATCTATCTGGCCCTAGTGATTTCTGTTTTGAAGGCTATTAATTACTGATTCAATTTCTTTAATATAGTGCTGTTCAAATTATGTATCTCTTCTTGTGTGACCTGTGGTAGATTGTGTTTTTTAAGGAATTGGTTCATTTCATCTAGGTTACCAAATTTGTGAGCAAAGAGTTGTTTAAAATGTTCTTTTATTTTCTTTTTAATGTTCACGCCATCTGTAGCGATGTCCCCTCTTATTTCTCATGTTAGTAATATGTGTCTTCTCTCTGTTTTTCTTAGCCTGTCTAGAGGTCATTAATTCATTGCTCTTTTCAAATATCTAGCTTTTGGTTTCATTTATTTCTGTATTTCCTTTTGTAAGTTTCATTGATTTCTGCTTTAATTTTTTTGTTTCATTTTTTTTGTGCTTACTTGTGATTTAATATGCTCTTCCCTGCTCCCAACCCCCCTGTTTCCTAAGGTAGAAGTTTAGACGATCAATTTTAGATCTTTCTTTTTTCTAATACATGCATTTAGAGCTATAAATTTTCTCTAAGCACTGTTTTTACTGTATCCCACAAATTTTGTTGTGTTTTCATCTTTATTGAGTTCAAAATATTTTAAAAATTTTCCTGAGATTTCTTTTTGCTCTGTGTGTTATTTAGAAATGTGTTGTTTAATCTCCAAGTATTTTGAGATTTTCCAGCTATCTTTCTGTTGAATGTTTATTTTAGTCTAAGATACAATCAACCTGAATTCTTTTCTCTACTTTTCCCATATATCTTTGTGTGGGGAGCAGGATGTTGTCATAAATTTTCTCAGCTAACTTCTGGATGAATCAATTTGAATTGCTAATGTGTAACTCATAGTTAATAAGCTTCAATCACCTTATTTTCTTCTGCCTTAAACAGCTCTACCTTTATTGTGCTCAGCATAACTGTTTTTTAAAGAGGGAGATTTCCTTTTTAAAATATTTTATTTTTTTATTTTAGGTTCAGGGGGTACATGTGCAGATTTATTACATGGGTATTTTGCGTGAAGCTTAGGTTTGGGCTTCTAATGATCCTGTCACCCAAATAGTGAACATAATACCTGATAGGTAGTTTTTCAAACCTTGTATCCCCCACTTTTCCATTATGGAGTCCTCAGCGTCTATTTTTCCCATCTTTGTGTCTGGATGTACCCAAAGTTTAGCTCCCACTTATAAGTGAGAACATGGGGTATTTCATTTTCTGTTTCTGCATTAATTCATTTATGATAATGGCCTCCAGCTGCATCCAAGTTCCTGCAAAAAACATGATTCTGTTCTTTATGGTTGTGTAATATTCCATGGTGTGTGGGTACCGTGTTTTCTTTATCCAATTCACTATTGGTGGGAACCTAGGTTGATTCCTTGTCTTTGCTATTTTGAATAGTCCTGTAGGGAACATACAAGTGCATGTGTCTTTTTGATAGAACAATTTATTTATCTTTGAATATATACCCAGAAATGGGATTGCTGGGTCAAATGGTAATTCTATTTATAGTTCTTTGAGAAAACTCCAAACTGCTTGCCACCAGGACTGAACTAATTTGCATTCCCACCAACAGTGTATAAGCATTCCCTCTCTGCATTCCCTTTCACCAACATCTGTTATTTTTTGACTTTTTATAATAGCCTTTCTGACTGGTGCGAGATGGTGTTCATGGTGGTTTTGATTTGCATTTATTTATCTGGTGATTAATCATGATGAGCATTTTTTCAAATATTTGTTAGCCTCTTGTATGTCTTCTTTTGAGAAATGTCTACTTTTTAATGGTGTTACTTGTTTTTTCACGTTGATTTAAGTTTCTTATAGATTCTGGATATTAAACCTTTGTCAGATGCATAATTCACAAATATTTTCTCCCATTCTGTAGGTTGTCTCTTTACTCTGTTGATGGTTTCTTTTGCTGTGCAGAAGCTCTTTTGTGTATTTTTTTCTTTTGTTGCATTTGTTTTGGAGTCTTCATCATAAATTCTTTGCCTAGGACAATGTCTAAGAGTATTTCCTAGCTTTTTTTCTAGGATTATTATAGTTTGAGGTCTTTGATTTAAGTCTTTAATCCATCTTGTCTTAATTTTTGTATATGGTAAGAGATCAGAGTCCAGTTTCATTCTTCTGCATATGGTTAGCCAGTTTTTACAGCACAATTTATTGAATAGAATATCCTTTCCCCATTGTTATTTTTGTTGACTTTGCTAAAGAGGAGTGGATTGTAGGTGTGTGGCTCTATTTTTGGGTTCTGCATTCTGTTTTATTGGTCTGTCTATTTTTGTACCATTACCATGCTCTTTTGTTTACTGTAGCCTTATAGTACAGTTTGAAATTGGGTAATGTGATGCTACTGGCTTTTTTGTTTTTACTTAGGATTGCCTTGGCTATTTGAGCTCTTTTTTGGTTACATATGAATTTTAGAATAGTTTTTTCTAAATCTGTGAAAAGTGACACTGGTAATTTGATAGGAATAGTATTTAATCTGTAGATTGGTTTGGGCAGTATGGACGTTTTAATGGTATTGATTCTTCCAACCCATGAGCATAGAATAGTTTTCCATTTGTTTGTGTCATCTACATATCTTATTTTTTTTAAGTATTTTATTTTTTGTGGCTATTGTAAATGAAACTGTATTCTTGATTTGGTTCTCAGGTTTGGTGTATAGAAATGCTGGTGATTGGCCAGGTGCAGTGGCTCATGCCTGAAATTCCAGCACTTTGGGCGGCCAAGGCAGGAGGATCACGAGGTCAGGAGATCAAGACCATCCTGGCCAACATGGTGAAAGCCCGTCTCTACTAAAAATACAAAAATTAGCCGGGCATGGTGGCGTGTGCCTATAGTCCCAGCTACTTGGGTGGCTGAGACAGGAGAATTGCTTGAGCTTGGGAGGAGGAGGCTGCAGTAAGCCGAGATTGCACCACTGCACTCCAACCTTGGAGACAGAACAAGACTCCATCTGAAAAAAAAAAAAAAAAAGAAATGCTGCTGATTTTTGTATGTTGATTTTGTATCCTGAAACTTTGTTGAAGTTGTTTATCAGGTCTACAAGTCTTTTGGCAGAATCTTTAGGGTTTTCTAGGTCTAGAATCATGTTGTCAGTGATTACAGATGACTTCCTCTTTTCTTATTTGGCTGCCTTTTATTTCTTTCTGTCATCTGATTGCTCTGGCTAGGACTTCTAGTACTATATTGAATAGCAGTGGTGACAGTGGACATCCTTGTCTTGTTTCACTTCTCAAGGGGAATGCTTCCAGCATTTACCTATTCATTGTGATGTTAGTTGTGAATTTGTCATAGATGGCTCTTATCAATCCCTAGTTTGTTTAGGGTTTTTATCATGAATGTTGTTGGATTTTATGCAAAGCTTTTTCTTCATCTATTGAGATGATCATTTGGTTTTTGTTTTTAATTCTGTTTGTGTGATGAATCACATTTCTTAATCTGTGTCTGTTAAACCATCCTTGCATCCCAGGAATAAAGCCCACTTGATCATGGTGAACTAACTTTTTAATGCGCTGCTGGATTCAGTTTGCTAGTATTTTGTTGAGCATTTTCGCATCTATGTTCATCAGGGATATTGGCCTGTAGTTTTCTTTTTTTGTTGTATGCCCTTGCCAGATTTTGGTATCAGGATGACACTGATTTGTAGAATGAGTTAGGGAAGGGTCCTTTCTCCTCAATTTTTTGGAATAGTTTCAGTAGGATCGGTACCAGCTCTTTGTACATCTGGGAGAATTTGGCTGTGAATCTATCTGGTCCAGAGCTTTTTTGTGGTTTTTTTTTTCTCTTTTTATTATTGATTCATTTTCATTACTTGCTATTGGTGTGTTCAATATTTCTGTTTCATCCTGGTTCAATCTTGAGAGGTTGTGTGTTTCCAAGAATTTATCCATTTCCTCTAGATTTTCTAGTTTGTGTGCATAGAGGTGTTCATAGTAGTTTATAAGGATCTTTTGTATTTCTGTGGGATCAGTTCTAACGTCACCCTTGTTATTTCTGATTGTGTTATTTGGATCTCTCTTTTTTTCTTGGTTATTCTAGCTATCAGTCTATCAACCTTGATAATCCTTTCAAAGAACCAATTTTTCATTGATCCTTTGTATGTTTTTTGGGGATCTCAATTTCTTTTAATTCTGCTGTGATTTTATATATTTTTCTTCTTCTAGCTTTAGGTTTAGTTTGTTCTTGTTCTACTTCTGTTAGGTGCAAGATTAGGTTGTTTTATGTCTTCTTTATGAAGGCATTTAGCAGTATAAACTTTCCTCTTAATACTGCTTTTCCCACATCCCAGATGTTTTGGTGTGCTGTGTCTATTTTCATTTGTTTCAAAAAGTTTTTTGATTTCTGCCTTAATTTTGTTTTTTACCCAAAAGTCATTTAGGGGCAAGTTGTTTAATTTCCATGTATTTATGTGATTTTGAGAGTTCCTCTTAGTATTGATTTCTATTTTTATTCCACTGTGGTCTGAGAAGCTACTTGGTATAAATTTGATATTTTTGAATTTATTAAGCAGTGTAAATGCTCCACTTAAAAGACATAGAGTGGTAAATTGAGCAACAAAAAAAGACCCATCCTTCTATTGTCCTCAAGAGATTCATCTTACATTTAATGATGACCAAAGGCTCAAAATAAAGGGATGGAGAAAGATCTGTTATGCAAATGGTAAACTTTAAAATGACTTTTTAAATGTACAACAGTAAAAAAAGGACATAGAAGGGCATTACATAATGATAAGGGGTTCAATTAAACGAGAAGAGTTAACTATTCTAAATATATACACGTCCAATATTGGTAAAGCAATTGGTAAAGCAAATTATTGTTGAAGGAGGTGCAGAATTGTTATTAAGCTATATTGAGATTTGATTTATGTCCAGGCATGTGGTTAATCTTAGAGGAGGTTCTGTGTGCAGAACAATTATTGAAACAAATGAAAATAGATACACAATATACCAAAACCTCTGGGATGCAGCAAAAGTAGCATTAAGAGGAAAGTTTATACTGCTAAATGCCTTTATAAAGAAGAATAAAACAACCTAATGTTTTACCTAGCAGAAGTAAATTGGTAAAGCAATTACTCCTAGACCTAAGAAAAGACTTTGACATCCACAGAATAATGGAGGAGATGTCAACACCCTACTGACAGCATTAGACAGATTATCAAGGCAGAAAACCAATGAAGAAATTATGAACTTAAATTTGATACTTTGCTGATTGGGCCAAATAGTCATCTACAGAGTACTCCAACCAACAACCACAGAATATGCATTCTTCTCATCTGCATGCAGAACCTTCTCTAAGATTAATGACGTGCTTGGACATAAATCAAGTCTCAGTATACCTTAATGGAAATTCTGCAGCCCCTTCTCCAAGTCAGAAACCTAGAGGCCCTCCTAAATTTTTCTCAGTGCCTGAGCTGCACTTATGCAACTGGTAACCAAACTTATCAATTAAGGCTGGGCATTTGGCTCAAGCCTGTAATCCCAGCTTTGGGGGGCCGAGTCAGGAGGATTGCTTGAAGCCAGGTGTTCAAGGCCAGCCTGGGCAACATATGAGATCCTGTCTCTACTAAAAAAATTTTAAAAATTAGTTGGGTGTGGTAGCATGTGTCTGTTGTCCCAGATACTTAGGAGGCTGAGGTGGCAGGACCCCTTGAGTCCAGGAGGTTGAGGTTGCAGTGAGCCATGATTGTGCCACTGAACTCCAGCCTGAGTAATAGAGCAAGACCCTGACCCAAACCAAAACCAAAAACAAAAACTTATCAATTATACATTTGAAGTAGTTCTCTGTGTCTTTCTCTTAATCCCAATTTTCACTAACTTCAAATCTTCTTCATCTCTCACCTTAACTATTAGAGTAGTCTCTTAGTTCATTTTACTGCTTTTAGCTTTATTTCTCTCATTACGTACATATGTATTTATTTATTTATTTAATTTATTGAGACAGGGTCTAGTTCTGTCACCCAGGCTGGAGTACAATGGTATGATCATGGTTCACTGTAGCCTCCTTCTCCTGGGCTCAGGTGATCCTCCCACCTCAGCCTCCCAAGTAGCTGGTACTACAGGTGCATGCCACCACACCTGGCTAATTTTTTTTTGTATTTTTGTAGAGATGGTGTTTTGCCATGTTGCCCAGGTTGGTCTTGAACTCCTGGCCTCAAGCGATCTACCTGCCTTGACCTCCTAAAGTACTGGGATTACAGGCATGAGCCACCATGCTTGGCCCATAATATAATGTTGATTATATTATCATAATAATAATTTTAACATTAGTATAACAGTAGCTCTTTACATATATAACATATATATAACATATATATTGTATATATCAAACATAACATATATATATTCGTTCTGTTTAACAGTCTTTAGTAATGCAAAAGACAGACAAACACAAATGTTGGCAAGGATGTGGAGAAAAGAGAACCCTCTTTCTCTCTTGATGGAAATGTAAATTAGTACAACCACTATGGAGAACAGTTTGGAGTTTCCTCGAAAAACTAAAAATAGAACTACTGTATGATCCAGGAATCCCACTGCTAGGTATATACCCCAAAGAAAGGAAATCAGTATATCAAAAAGATATTTGCATTCCCATGTTTATTGCAGCACTATTCACAATAAGCAAGATTTGGATGCAACATCATTGTCTATCAACAGATGAATAGATAAAGAAAATGTGGTATATGTACACAATGGAGTACTATTCAGCCATAAAAAAGAATGAGATCCTGTCACGTGCAGTAACATGGATGGAACTAGAGGTCATTATGGCATGTGAAATACACTAGACACAGAAAGACAAACTTCACATGTTTTCATTTATCTGTGGGAGATAAAACATAAAACAATTGAATTCATGGAGATAGAGAGTAGAATGATAGTTATCAGTAGGTGGGATGGGTCATGGATAAGGGGGAAGTGGTGATGGTTAATGCATACAAAAATATAGTTAGAATGAGTAAGATCTAGTATTTGATAACACAACTGGGTGACTACTGTCAACGTAATTTATTATACATTAAAAGTAACTAAAAGAGTATAATTGGATTGTTTGTAACAAAAAGAAAAAATAAATGCTTGAGGTGATGGATTAAAAAAAAGTTCTAAGTAGCTTAAAGTTCTTCCTAATGCCTAGAGGATGGGTGCAGACCCCTTAACAGAGCATACTTCACCCTTTTTAAATCTTCTCCTTTAAACTCTGACTCTTGCTTTCATTCCCAGAAATTTGGTTACCATCCTGTAGGCAAAGAGTGAGCATACTTTTGCATGCTCCTCAAGGTCTCCTTGCTGTGAAGTCTTCGAAGGTTCCTTTCCTTCTCTTTGTCAATTTACTTGCCCCTCTCTTGTTTGTCCCCAGCTCCTTACTTACAAATCTTTCAGGGTTTCTCATATTTTGTTTCAGGTAGCTGTTTATATGCATGATCTCCTGCTGTGAGCACCTTAAAGGTAAGAACTGTGTTTTCTTCATCTTTGCTTCCCTTAGCTAAGAGTCTTGCAGGTAATAGGTGCTCAGCAAATGTTTGTTGAATGAACATTGAATGTGGAAAAGCCATATACTAATGTGGCGAAGGCATCATTGTGGCTCCATTAAACCTGAACCATGCAGACCAAAGGAATTTTATCTGGGGAGAGTGGCAAGGATTAGTGGAGATTCTTGAGAATGGAATGGAAATAAGCTAAAGAGGAGTTCCAGTCTCACCCAGGTCTCTGGAGACACATAGTTGATGCCTTAAGATTAGTAAGGTTTAAAACTTGAGTCTTATGAATCTTTATTTTATTTCTCAGGGATTTCCCCCAAGCTACAAACATTGAGATTTTGTTAGGCAGGTCCTTATTCCAAAAAAGAATACCAATTTGTGTTTTAATGGTTTGGAATTGTGGTCCCTCTTTACTTTATTTCAGTAATTTTTGTGCTTTTTTATGCTTTCATTTAGCTGAATCTCAAAACATCAATAAAATCTTTTCTTGCCAAGGTCAACAACTCCCCCAAGAATCTTGCGAGCCCTACTCTTTTCCTGACATTCCCATTCCCTCTGCCTTTCCCCTCCTCTATTCTAGCACTTCAGTAGCGTTTCCCTGTAATAGAGCTATGTAGGCTGGCATGGGCCTCCTCTAGACTGAGTTAACAGAGGGCAGGCAGGTGCCAATTTCATAAAGTTCTCTCCTGCAGGGCCTAGTGAAGTGATTTGCATAATAGAGATGTTTAGAAAGTGTTGGGTGAATAAATAACTTAATAATGACGATGGCACAATAAAGGCAGTGCAGAGGGAAACATAATGACCTCAGGAGTAATTCAGAGATATTCTTGCTTGAAAAGGTTTAAGTAGGTTATTTGGTTTAAACGTTGTATCATCTGAAAACTCAATTTCCTATAGCAACTAGTACCAGATTGAGAGGACATTTTGTGCTGTTCAGCAATGTGAGGGAAGCTGCCGCTGGAAAGGGGAAAGGAACCAGTGTTTGGAGGGAGGCTGTGGAACAAGATAGAAAATCCTCAAAGGCAGCTAGCTGTCCATTTGCACTCCTAGAAAGAGTCAGAGAATGGAGGGAGGGCAAGGCTACTATTGCAAAGCCACTCATAGAGCCAGCCACAGTGTTTGTGTAGGGAGGGTAATTTCCGATAAAAATAGAGAAAAACTTTTTTTTTTTTTTTAATGTTAAGCACTTTAAAAGCAACTGTGGGAAGTTTTAATCATAGGGTGGCTCTTTCTTTCTGAAAGAAGAAAGAGGTATTTCAATTTTAAATTCAGTGGGTTGAAATGATTGTGTCATTTCAGCTAGAGGGGAGCACGTCAGCAAGTGGAAATGTTTTATCGTGGAAAGTATGACTTGAAGATGTCACATTTAAAATTTTAAAAAAGTAAATAATTTCTGTAGTTGGTTTTCTTCCTCCACAAGAACATTTAGAACTTAGCTGCATTTGGAAAGAAAAAGTAAAAATTTCAGGCATCATATTCACCATTGACATAGAAATAGAAGTCTTACTAAATGGGCTGGGTTTCTCAATATGGTTAAGTTATGCAGAAAATAGAACAAAGATCGCCCCTTAGGAGATAAACTTTGCTTAGAGGTACTGGGGAAGATTAGCCTGTGAGTTTATTTAAGTATTTATGCTTTGATTATGGGAGTTATTTGATAAAAAGAGATGCTGACTAAATTGTAAGGCCCTTGGTTTCCAACTCCCTGTCTTACTTATCACTAAAACATCCTCTATAGTTCATTGACCTGTTAGACATTTGATACAAATTTGCTGAATCAATGAATTTTAGGATGTTTGGAATGTAAGTCTACATTGATCATTTAAAGATGTCATCAGCCACCAGTAAGTATTAATAATGATGATAAAGGCACTATTTTAAAAAAGATTAATATAGAAATTAGAGGTATAAAATGATGACTTTATGGACTGTCTTCTTGAAGCTGGCATTGTTACATGTTTGAACTAACCTGTAGTTTATGGAATATAACAATTTTCAGGGCAGTGTCCTTTTACAGAGCAATCAGACCCAACAGTCAGATTAACTCTGCCTGAATATGAAGAAATATTCAGAATCATGAAGCTCTCAAGGTTATTAGTGGTGACTAAAAAATATTGAATAAAGAAACTCCTGGTCAGAGTAATTAGTTGCTCTCTTTATTTAGCTAATTGAAAGATACGGCTAATTAGAAATTTATTTTGCTGACAAGAGACCTTTTCTAAAGTGATTTTTTTCACTTCCACTGTCAGAACTTTAGGCAAATCCCTTTCTTTTGTAGCCAGGACTTACACGCATGGCAATTTTTTTTTTCCCTTTAGGAGAATATGTGTACGCATATCAAGTAAGGCATATTGTTCATAGTTTCTTTCTAGATGTGTGACATTGTTTTTTCCCTACAGAATTTTCATTTATAATCTAAGATTCTTCGTTAGTAGTAACAAATTACTGTGCCTCATAATGGTCTATACTTGGAGCATGCTGGAAAAAGAGTACAGATGTTAATTTTTTATCACAGACATTCTGGAGACAATTAAACTAGTTTTGTTTGTTTGTTCGTTTGTTTTGAGACAGAGTCTCGTTCTGTCACCCAGGCTGGAGTGCAGTGGTGCAATCTCAGCTCACAGCAACCTCCGCCTCCCAGGTTCAAGCAATTCTCCTGCCTCAGCATCCCGAGTAGCTGGGATTACAGGCGCCCGCCACCATGCCCAGCTACTTTTTGTATTTTTAGTAGAGATGGGGTTTCACCATGTTGGCCAGGCTGGTCTTGAACTCCTGACCTCAAGTGATCCAGCTGCCTCGGCCTCCCAAAGTGCTGGGATTACAGGCGTGAGCCACCACCCCTAGCCTAGTTTCTTCTTTTTTCATGACATTTCTGCACAAGGAAGTCTGTTTTTGTTGTTGTTAGGGTTTTGTTTGTTTTTTGCTTGTATTGCCTCACTAAATGCATTGTTAAAACCTAGAGTTATTCTCTTTACTAGGGCAATCTCTTCCCACTTAGGGGGTTTGGATTCTGACTGCCTGGATTCCAGTTCCAGTCCTGCCATTTACTACCTGCATGGCCTCAGTTTAGCATCTCTACTGCTCAAACCCTCTAAGTTTCAGTTTCCTCACTTGTAACATGGGGAAAATAATAGTCTGTTGAGAATTAAATGAGATGCACTGAAGGCCCTTAACTGCCCATAGTAGCACATCATAAGCATTCTATACTTACTGTTATCGCTGTAGTTGTTTATGTCTCTTCTTCTTTGTCCAGCCTTCCTTCTTCCTATGTTTTTTTTCCCTCGCTCAGATCAACTCTCTCACTCAATATTTCCAATATATATTTTTTTCTGGTTAATTTCATTTGTTATGTGAATATAGACCATGCCATAAAGTAGGGACCGATTTCCATGTGAAGATTTTAGAATAGATACCATCATATACCTACTACAATATGTATAGGAATAACTTATTTGAGCATCAAAACACTGTTTCACATGTGAAACAAACCTAGGCCTACTCTCTTGCAATGGTTTACATGCTTTCTGGTGTGTTCCTGGATATTCGGCTCTCATCCTTGGATGTATTTTCCCACACCTCTACATGTGCCATCTCCTTTGCTCATGCTTCACCTTCCTTCTCTGATTTCTAGCTATTGATGTTTTTTTTTCCCTTGCCATGCATTAGAATTAACATCTTTTTCTAATATCGCTTCTTTGTGAAGCTTATTACCCTTCTATTCTGTGTCCCAGATACTCTATGTTCAATCCAGTGGGGCCGCACAGGGAGAATTCACAGTAATTCAGGATGGCAGCGGGGTGGGGAGAAAGAACAGGCTGGTCCTGCTCCTCCACTCCCCTGTTTCCAATGGGGGTAACTTCCCTGTTGTCCTATGTGCTGGTGACAAGGGAGAGACATGAAGGAATTGGAGGAGTTCTGTTTTTCAGGTGCTTCCCAATACCCACTGGATAACATCCACGCTCCTGAACGTGGTACACATATTCCCTAAGGTCTGCGCTCTTGCAGCCTTGTCTTCCCACTTTAAAATTTGTACCCTGGTGATACTGTCTTTCAGTGCCCGGCACATCACATCCTGCTTTGAATTTATGTGTTGGTGCTTCTTGTGTAATGTTTGTCTGCCCATCTTTACCTTGCCCACTCCAAGTCTCCAATCCATTCTTCCAAGCTCAGCGCAGAGCTTGTCTCCTCTGGGAAGCCTTCCATGAGGCTTTTGCCTTCTTCCTACTGAGCCAAGTACCCTCCTTTCCTTTGGATTCAACTGCTCGCTGGGAATAGCTCTGTCATTATAGACCGTGTTACTTTGGAATGGCCTGTTTATGGGTCTGTGTTTTTCTGATGGAATAAATTCTGTGACAGCAGGGACCACATATTATTCATTTCTGTATCCCCACCATCTAGCATGCTATGTGGTTCAGTATACACCAACCACGGTTATTTGTAGAACTCTTAAATTGACCTCACTGGGATCCGTGGGGATGAAGGCAGTGACTGACGAAGGAATTCTTACTTCCTTTCATGGGGCTTGCCTGATAGTGGCCTGACTTTAAATTTCTTTCAGGCAACTTAACTGGACAGATAATTTAGCTCTTCTCCAATTTGCAGTCTTATTCCAGAAGGGACTATATTTTAAAAGGTGGAATTCATATGTTTACATTATTTGTAGATTTTTTTCTTATGTCATAGTATAGCTTGTTTGCCAACCACATGTATTTCCCATTTACTCATTTCTTCTACAGAACACATATTCTTTCTAAACACATGAGACAAATACCTACAAAATGCCTGAAACAAAATGGCCCATCAGCAGATTTTCTCATAGAAGAAACCCGTAGGCACATAATAGAATGCTCTCAGTACAAAAACAAACAAGCAATTACCTGTGCTGCTTCCTGTGGGAAACTCAGCATCCTACCACCCATGGTGATGACTTCTGTGATTTTTTTTTGGAGGGGTTACATCATTCTAAGGAAATTCATTCATATGTTTGTCAATAAATGCACATTTTATTTTCTTGGACAGAAAACAAAGTATGTTTTCGTTCAAGTTTATTTTCCTCTTTCTTTTGTTTTGTTTTTTTAACATAAACATTCAACATGCAATTTAGAATAATAGTGCAAAAGGCTGAATGGTGGTTGTCACAGGCTGATAGTGGGGAGGGAACTGTGTGTTCAAGAAACATCTGGAATATTTGTGATGTGGTAGTTGCCTAGAGTGTCTTCCTCTGGGCTTTGACATTAAACAATGCCTTCTAGAATTTAACTGAGTCAAGACATATTTAAATTGCAGACGTGTATTGTTGTTAGTCTGATAAAAATCATATTTGATGAATCTGCTCTTAATTTCCTTCTCTGTATTATAAAAGCTCTTCCTTTCTTATGTTAATCCAACATTTTCAAGAATATTATAAGAATGGAGACTTGAAATAAATCATATTGGGAAACACCAGTGAGAAAAGGTTTTGAAAATTCAAAAGGTGAAACATATATCTAGCCCCAGTAGATAAATGTCTATGGTGAGAATTGATAAGTCAATATAATTTTTATTTTTTTATTTTTCATTATAAATTGTCAATTTATAATTGTATAAATTTATGGGGTACAAAGTGACATTACAGAGGATGGGAAGATGATGACCAAAGGGTTAAAAATCTCACTGAGGCATGAGGAATATATATATGTGTGTGTGTGTGTGTGTGTGTATATATATATGTATTTAGTTCTATTGCACAGTGTGGCATATATTGTTAAAAATATTGTATAGTTCAACATAATTTCGAGAGTAGGAAGAGTCCTGATTTTGCGTATTTCTACTTAATATTAGATAAAATACTAGTCATTTCAATTTATATCTTCAAATTTTGGCATCATCTTCTTTAGGTATGTAGAATCATCATCAATTTATCTAGAGCTTTTTGTAGAAAATTATCTATTTGAATTAAAAAAATCCTCAAGTTTTACTTAAACCTGAAAATTGCTATATTTGTTCTTTTAGTAATGGTAGTTTAAACAAAACAGCTTTATGAAATTTGAAGTTTAACAAGAAATTGCTAATTTTGAAAAGTATATTTTAGATATATGGACTAGAGACAAATTGTGAGGTATTTTGTACTTTCTAATCTGAAATCACTATAAGATTTTAATAGAGAGTGTTCAAAGTTTCATTTCATAAGTAATATTTTTTTCAAGTATCTACAGAAACTATCTGCTAATGCTGAGAAGAAAACACTTTAAGGAGTCCATGATTATTAATTTATTCTTCTTGATTATATGGTTTGCTCCTCATACCCTCTGGATGCTCAGTCATAGAAAAAAATGTGATCCTTTAACTATGGGGTTAGAACAAAGGCCCATTTTCTGCCCACTGCTTATAGAAATCAAGAGACAAAATTTTACTTAGAGAGCTGTGGTCTGATGGAAATGTGGGTATTCAGAAGTAGCTTCTGAATTTAAAGTTGCATTTAAAGTTGGCATTTCTGTCCAATCTGGTTGAGAATCTGAAAGCAGTTCCACATTTCTTCATCAGGAAGTCAGGCTGACTTGTGATGAAAGATGATGAAGACAAATCCTAAACAGGGCTTCCTGTTTGTTTAAACCCCCAACCCAGGAGAAAATCGCTTCCAAGTTTCCCTGTACAATCATTGTAATATATTTTCTTTTCAGATTGTTAGCAGACTGCTCAGTTTGTGCTTGGCATTTCAATTATAGTGAAAAAGGTGAAACCCAGAAGACTCAAGGAATTCTCATTAGGAGTCTGAAATTTGATAGACTTTTAAAATTAACCTCTGCTTCTTGTTCTATCTTTAGTAGACACATTATTCATTAAATCAAATGTATTGATTATCTGCTTTATGAACAGTTTTGAATTGGTTACTGTGATGGATTAGAAAAGAAGAAAATATGGCTTTTGTCCTCAGAAGTCTTACTAAAAAAAAAAAAATGAGATTGAAATACAGAGAAAAATTTCAATTTAAAGATGGCAACCACTTTTAAGGAAGGACTAGATTGTTTCCCTAACATGAGTGCTTGTGCAAAGTGAGATGTTTTGTTTTGTGAATGACTTTTTAGATATTAAACAGTAGGAAAGAGAGGCAAAGGAATCAGGGAAGAGTGAAAACTTTGGAAAAAGACTTAGGTGCTTTCCCTACAATGCTGGGACATCTAAACCATGTTTGCACAGAGGTAATTAATGTAACCTTAATGTTAATTACACTCAATTTTATATATGTTAATATATATAGCTAACATATACTAAGCATATACTTCACATTGACTACTGAGCTAAATGCTGTACTGGCATTTCCTCATGTACTCCTGGGAATAGCCTTATGATATAGGTGGGATGCATTTTCTAGAAGAAGAAATTGGGACAAAGGTGAAACAATTTTTAAATAATTGACACTAGTGTCCATGTTTTAAACTTCTGCTCAAGGCTTTGCTTCTAAAGAACATTTTTATTTCTTCCTTGCTTTTCACATTTTCACCTGCTTTTATTTCCTTTTTCCTTTTCTCATCTCCATCATCTAATTTTCTCCCTTGATTTCTTAACCCTTCTCATACTTTCTCATAATATGTTGCTGGTCTGTCAAAATTTTCTTGTTTGACTGATGGTTCACTGAATACTTCCGTTGCTGTTGTATTCAAAACTATATACATGGATGATTGCTTTTTTTTTTACTTTTACAGTCTAATGTAGATATGAATATGCTGAATACATGTACTTTGATTAGAAATGGAAGTAAATATCACTAAAGCCTAACATAATTCTTCTTCATAAAAGGGGCAAAGAGGCTATGAAGGAATAAGACATTTATTGCTAAAAGCATTTGTCTGCACACACACACACACACACACACACACACACACACACACACACCTGTTTTTTCTGGAGAACAAATGGTAGAGTTTCTGCCCATAAAGGATGGGCAGCATGTGTGTTCATATTTTAAAGCTGTCCAGCAAATTCTACCTACCAAAGTTAACTGTCTATTAGAACACAAGTATTCCATGTTCCTGTCCATCAGCTTCTGTCAATCTAGTGTGGCAGAAATCTTCTGAAGCTTTAGCCTATTGAGATATACACAAATTCTATCAAGAAACTCTATAGAACATGGCACTATCTTTATGATTTGGAGTGCCAGTGGAACTTGGTCATAATCAGTTAGACCCTTAAACTAAAATGCTCTGTAGGGGACCCACTGCCCACTGTCCTTTATAATGCACATTATTTTCAAATGAAACCATGGTCAGGATGAAGGCCAGGCTGCCATTGGAGATAATATTCTGAGTAACAGTTTCATTGGGAAATCATGCTTTGCATGGCTGTAGAAGTAATTCAAAAGATGGATTGCCTTGATCAGGCCAAAAACCCCTCAAACTGTTCTATTTATCTCTTTAGTGCTTCAAAAGCCTTGTAATTTCAATGATTACATAACAATTTGGCATATGTGAGTTCTCTGACAAAGTCCAGAATCTCAAATTGTAAAAATTAGTTTAACACAGAGTCCAGAATGAAACAGATTGGCAGAGCAAGTGTTTTTGCATCATTCATGACCCTTACCAGCTAGTCATTAACGATTTTGCCCAATACAGAATTCTAAGACTATTTCCCTTCTGGCTGTTTGAATAATTTACCTAGCAAGGTTAAAAAAATGTACAAGAATATCTTTAATTGAACAGCAGGGAACCTGTAATACCATGTGTTCATGAGAAATGATGCAGGGGAAGTATTTTTTGACCTGTGTTCTGCTGTCTTCCCTCAGAAGTTTATGTATCAAGGGAAGAGATGGGCCTGCACAGGTCTAATTTGTATATACTAGAATCCACATACAATGTTGTTGAAAAAGTAATCTTGCTGCTGAAATTATTTAAAAATTCACTGGAGGAAATGAATATTTGCTACCATTGAAAATTGTCCATTTTATATAACCTAGGAAAAAGCAGACTATAAAACTAAAAGAACAAAACAAGTCCTGTAAAAATAAAGTAAAAAAAAGCCAAAGCAAAATAAAGACCAACTGAAAAAACCAAAAAAGCTGAATATATTTACAAGATTTTGTGTGTGTGGGTGTAAGCTTAAAAACTGAAACAAAATAGACACCAAGACGTGAACTGTTTGTTCTGCTCCATTTGGCTAAGTTCTTAAAGGTTACAGGAAGATAGTGTACTTATTGCTTAAGATGATGATAATTTATATTAAAAAATAAATACAGGCATGTGAGCAGGAAGGGGAAATTGCTTCATTAATTACCTGGTTATCTTATCAGGCCTCTAATTTTTTTTGTTTTCTGGAATGCAGAGCAGGCTTCATGAGGAGTACTGAATTGCTTTGGCAGCAGCTAGCCAAGCTGAGTGATTTGCAACACTCTTTGTTCACTCTGCATTTATGTTTCATAATGTGAGCGTCTGCCTGGGTGTGTTGGTGCCACTCCGTGTACATCCCTTCTCTCAGCCAGAGGTCCAAGGAGGGGCCAAACTGTCTCCCTCTGAACTTTTAGTTAGCAAACAGCACACAGTCGATGTTGCCTGATCCTCTGTGGTCAGCGCAGTTCCTGATTCTAACCCCCCACTCCATAAGGCAAGCTCTAGAAACCAGGGTTCCTGAAAAGGAACAAGAAAAAGGTGATACCAGGTGAAACCATCAAAAGTTGTTTGCGGTAACATAAGCCCTATGGGTTCAAGCGCCCTTCTTTCAGTTTATGCAGTCACGCAGTGGTTACCTCTTGCTGGGTGACTTTATTCTTTTATCCTTTGTAGAAATGTTGTAATTCTGGCAAAAAGCCCACAGAATCTATGTTTAAAAAGAGAAACAAATAGTGCTAAAATGCAATGTAGTGTATGTAATTAAAAATATCTTTCCTTGAACTTGGACAAAATAAATTATTGTGTAAAAATTATTTATTTTCCTAATTTAACTGCAGATTTGAACCTTAATCTTATTATTACTTTTTTTCCCTGGAATCTCTATGTTCAAAACCACTTCTTGATCTTCCAAAGCTGTGATATTTGTGAACTCAATTTGCACAATCTCTAAACGATGCTACTGGTAGCCCAAATTAATATGATAAATTACAGTTATTTCCATGCATTGTAAATCTTCTCTTGATTTTTTTCAGTCCAGAGGTCTTTTTTTTTTTTAATACCTATTATGACATAAGGAAGAGGTTCCAGCACCCCAGGGTCCTTCCCATTGGTTCTCATGCGGTGTGCTTCTCTGGGTGGAGCACACTGGCGCTTCAGTTGAACCCAGGTAGTTTTCTCTTTGGCTTCCTTCTCTTTCTGATCATTTTCCTTCATGTGTTTCAGGAAATTATCTTGGCTCCTAGAGTGCTTAATGTGCTCAGTACGCACCTTAATTCTCTTGGCAAGAATCTTGCCCTTCATTGTTTGTTCACAACAATGCCAACAGCATTCTGGGTAACATTCTAGACTCTTCCAGTTTTGCTATGGCAACATTTGTGGGGCATTCCTTTTCGAACAGTACCCATTCCCTGGATGTCAACAGTATCACCTTTTTTTTTTTTTTTTTTTTTTAACTGTTTCACATGCATGTGGCCAAAGGAACAACTCCATGTTTCCTAAAAGGTCAAAAGAATGTATATGGGGTGCCTCCCCTCTTCCCCTTTGTGTTTCCCATTTTGATGGATCACTGGAAGATGGCAGTTCTAGCTAAAGGAAGACTGTCTCTTGATTTTAAAGGATGAGGCTTTATAATATCTAGGCAAATGGCCAGAGTGGAAAATAATCTGTACATCACAATAATAATGATAAACATAATAATAAAAATAGTAACAATAATATGAAAGTACTCCACATTTTGTGTTTTTTGAAAAGAAAATATAGGGGAGGAAGTATATGTTTCCTCCTCTTCCCCCTTATATAATTTTCATAAAAACACATATCTCAAATGTGATCCAGACACAGCCAATCTGTGCCAATATGTCAATACAAAATGACAGTTGCAATCAGATATCCCCCACAGGCATTACATAGGATTACCTGCATTTCCTAAGATAACTGTGTTTTAGAAAATTGACACAAAACTTACATAAGACAATCCTGGTAAGTAGGATTGGTGATCCATTTAATAGAAATCTACAGTGGAGGAATGGTTTACACTGGATGGCTTCTTGATGTTGCTGACCGTTTAAGTGGGAGAGATTGCCAGCTAAGAGTAAATATTATACATATATATATTTCTTCTTCTTTTTTTAATAATAGAGACAGGGTCTCACTATGTTGCCCAGGCTGGTTTTGAACTCCCGAGCTTAAGCAATCCGCCTGCCTTGGCCTCCCAAAGTGCTGGGATTACAGGTGTGGGCTACCATGCCCAGCCTTAAATGTTATATATTTTTAAGTAACATTTTATATGGTTTTATATACATTACTCCTTTTTAGTCACATATAAACCCTGTGAGACAGATGGGGCAGAAATTACATATTTTTACACAATAGGTTAGGCGATCTGATTACAATCAGTACTGGTATGTGTAACCTAGAGCTAGGATTAGGACTAGGCTCTCAGACTTTCATCAGCACATCAGACTGCCAGGCTTCTTTCGGCTGAGCTGGTGGGGCTCCTCTGCTTCCTCCTTTCCTTGCGCTCAATCGCTGTGCTCTCATCGGCAGCTAGGAGCAGCAGTGCATTCTTTTCTTCCCTCTCGAACAGTCCCACGTTTAGTAGGAATTAATAAGAAGCTCCCCTCCATAAAAAAGTTAGAAATCCATTTCTTTTCCAAGACCCTTCTACTTCAGTTAAAGAAACTGAGATCTAGACGCAGAAGGAGGCCTGGGCTACAGACTCAGTGCTCTTTCTGCTCTATCACATTAGCTGACATCAGTGTCGCTATAAGAAACAAAAAGAATCTATTTAAAAACACAACTGATTACAGCTATTTCTGCCCCTAGAGGAGGAAAGCTCCTATGGCTGGAGATGGTGGCTTTTTATTTAGAAAGTTTCCTTGTTATTGCCTTTGAATAAAAAAGGTTAGGCTTCCATTCCCTCCTCCCCTGCATATGGTGGTGCTGGAAGGTCTGAGCAGCAGGACAGCAGGCAAAGGGTTTCTAGAGACGTGCCAGCCAATGAGAAAGCCATGTGGGCTGGGGTGGTAGAGTACTTTTAAGAAGTGTCAAAATGAATATTAATGTAAAGGGCTCTGATGCCACCTCCCTTGTTGAAAAAACTTCAGTATAATCTGCTAAATAGATACTCCAATGCCTTCCTTGAGTGTTCTTTGTAGGGTAGAAGAAAGAGGGGACACAGGTACATCAGAGTCCTCATTGGAAGAGTGAAAATAGCAGCTGCTTGAGGCTAAAGTCTAGATTTCAGTGGGTACAGAAAACTTGATGTAGACTGTAGGGCATATACCACACAGATCTGCCGAGATTTTGAGAAGAGCAACAGCCTTCTTATTAGATGTGCATTTGCGATTTGATGGAAATCTCAAGGTCACTGTAACTTCAGTTGACTTCTCCCTTACACAAAGAAGAGGCTAAAAGCCGTTATTGATTACTCTCAAGAAATCGCAGAAGAGGCCATGGCCACTCAAGTATCCTAAAAAGGCTTTTGGATTTATGGAACTGTGGAAACTAACAGTCTTTAAATATCAACTGGTCCAACCTTTGTCTACTTCCTTCTCCTTCTCATCCTTTTTGCAATAAAGGAATCAAAGACTTAGATTCAATATCCAATGTATACCAGGCCGTTGAGTAATCACAGATGCAAGACTAGAATCTGACTGTGGATTCAGAGTCAGAAGCCCTGGGTTCTGCTCCCTGTTGCATTTTCTTATTTTCTGTACCTTCTTGAACCTCAGGTCCCTCTCTGTAAAAAGAGGAAAGTAAAATCACATCTCACAGGGTTTTTGGAGGACCCTATGAGTTAATGTGGGATTTGAAAACTGTAGGAATGTTAAAACATTTTATTGTTATTATTTATGAGGTTATTTGGGTGCCAACAATTATATGAAGAGGATTATTTTGGCTTTCCTGAAATAGCAGCAGTGCTATAGTTGAAGTGACTTCACTGTTTTGCATGTCTATGTGTGCACATGTGCAGATCCAGGCCAGGGATAGGCAGTGAAGTTTATAGATTGTCTTTTGGGATAACGAGCTTTTGGGCTCTTGGTAGGCCTTCTAA
The DNA here is from genome assembly GCF_028858775.2 of Pan troglodytes. Classification (NCBI taxonomy): domain Eukaryota; kingdom Metazoa; phylum Chordata; class Mammalia; order Primates; family Hominidae; genus Pan; species Pan troglodytes. Next base: position 124,922,919 of record NC_072401.2, read on the forward strand.
ATAATACATTGTTTTTCTTCTTTCTTTTCTTTTCACAGGAATTAGAATAATAGCTAAAATTTCTCACTTGTTTCTTAAGGAAGTTAGGAATACATCTTAATAAATCAAGAAGTTCAAACACATCATCCATAGCAGCTTGAAGTAGACTCCTATTCTGTTTAACCATGCCTTTTGAGAGTCAAAATCCAGGGATGCTCCCTACAGCCAGTCTTGAAGAACAGAAGGGGAACTACATGCCACCAGGCTATGGGAGCTGTTTCAGCAGCAGATCATTACCTAATCTCTTCCTGTCTCCCCGGTAGAGCTGAACAGAGCCTGTGAGAGAAAATTCCGGATGTTAAGGGGAGGAGAAAGAGGTATAGGTGTAGGGACTAAAAGTTGATGTGGTATCATTCCTATGAAAAAAATAATCAGATTCATTTTTATATTTCCTAAGCACGCTTATATTTGGTGAAAAAAAGAGCATGCTAGAGACATTATTTATGATGGTCATGCCTCAAATCTTGTCTTTACTTACAGTTTCCGTTTCCAAAACTCTCTTAAAGCTTTCAGTCTTTTTAAGCCTGAGTATTTTAATAGAAGTAAAGTCTCTCCTGTCAGAGTGCTATTCCCTAGACATGTTTGCCTCCAGGGTCTGAAAAGAAAGGAGACCATTTTACACCCTGAAGCAGAGTGTACCCCTCTGTTCTCTTCAGACAGTGTGGGGAAGGATGTACCCCTTTAATCTCAAGAGGCAAGAAAATATCGAAACAGATGACTTTGGCAGGTTTGCTGAAGGCTGGCGGCAGGTTGGCCGGGCCGCAATCAGTGGCCTCCAGAGTTCAGCGTGACAGGAAGCAGGGGTTGCTGCTCTGCCTGGTCATTAGTGAGGAGCAAGAGAGCCTGATGATTAGTCCTTGCAGCACTGGAGAATGTTCCCATATCTGGCCCAGGGGACAGAGTGGTCCCAAAACATCCCAGACATTTGGTCGTCAGCGCTTTCATTCTCTCATCACTCAGGAAGTTAGAGAGAAAATAAAAACAAATTAAAGAATTTTTTTTTAAAGCACTCAAGTTTTTCTTAACATTTTCCATTTCCTTTTACAACACAATTTTTAAACCTGTGATGAAATGCTAAGTCACAGATGTAAAGGTGTCAAGAAGTATAATTGCACGTTCCACACACAACCTTAGCTCCTCTGAGCATGCAAAAAAACCAGGAATTAAATAACTTGCTGATTCAACTTTGTCAATACAATGAATCATATTAACAAAATGTTAATGAATTAGTGAACTTCCGCAAAAGGTGAAGAACAGCCATGAGCATCAGCATTATCTTGAGATGTTAGGGAGAAAGGGTGGTGGGAGGGATTGGCAGGTAGCAGCAGCACCAGCACAGAAACAAGGGCCAGAAACAGGCCTCCTGCAGGGGCAGCCACTTCCTCCTCCTGCCTGCTTAGCCCTGCTCTGCAGACACACAATAATCACCCCAGCGGGTCTAGGGATCAAATGACAGCACTGCTGAAGGATTAAGAGCAACTCTATCCTCTTGGCTTGGACTTTGGAATTTTCATTAAAATGACCTTGGGTGTGGTGAGAAAGGAATTCAGACAACAGGGATCAAGTCTTAAACATCTCACCTGGGAAAACAACCGAAGGGCCCCTTCAGAGAGAGCTTTCTTTCTGGGACTCAGGCAGAGTTGTCACACTTGTTTTCCTAAGTGTTTCTCACATGGGATTAGCCTCCAGATATGTGAAAAGTGAGGAGTTGAAGGTCTGAGGTAGGCAGAATGAGGCAAAAAATAAATTACAATGTGCTAGTGCAGGCTGGACTTCTTAACGTTCTCAAAGCTCTGTAATGTTTGACTTGTTGAGAGATTGCCCTCTTCCTCTCCTCATCTCATTGCTCTCAATGGAAGGAGCTGGGCTCCATCTGCAATTCATGGTGGGTTATTGTAAAAAGCACTGTAGAGACTGGGTTGGCCTTATGTAGGCAGCAGCCTGTAGTCCAGCAGACGTGGATAGATGGCTGCAGGCTTGAGACTTAGGTAATTTGAGGCCGGGCATGATGGCTCACACCTGTAATCTCAGCACTTTGGGAGGCTGAAGTGGGGTGATCACGAGGTCAAGAGATCGAGACCATGCTGGCCAACATGGTGAAACCCCGTCTCTACTAAAAATACAAAAATTAGCTGGGTGTGGTGGTGCATGCCTGTAGTCCCAAATATTTGGGAAGCTGAGGCAGGAGAATCGCTTCAACCCGAGAGGTGGAGGTTGCAGTGAGCTGAGATTCTGCCACTACACTCCAGCCTGGTGACAGAGTGAGACTCTGCCTCAAAAAAAAAAAAAAAAAAAAAAAGTAACTGGAGAAAGGGTACAGGCCTCAGAAATTTAATATCAGAAATGGGAGGACTTGGGAGAAAAAGTAATCTGCTGATGACTACCACAAAGTATGTAAAAAGAGAATAGGTTTCTCAGTGTGGCTCCTATGTCTGTGGGCTCCTGAAGTGGGCTTAGCTGAAGTAGGAAAAATCATAGAAAGGTCCTCTTATAGCATCACTAACGAAATCAACAGATGTAGGCTAGGAAATGGCAATGACTAGACGTCAGAAAAAGGTTAGACAGTGAAGGTTCTGCTGAGACAGAATTGCAAGGAAGTTTTTTTGGTCTTTGTCCATGCCCAGCAAGGTGTGGATCCTGATGTCTATCACATCTAGGATTGGCCATGCTTGGTTCTTAAACCAGTGGGGTCCAGTCTGATCATGTAAAGGACTGTCTTCTCCCATCAGTGCTTAGAGTAGTGAGGAGATGGGACCTGGTTCTGGTACTTGTGATCAGAGTGCCGGCAATTAAATTTGGCCCTTGGGATTTGTAAATTATTACATAAAGCTGCAAGTTTCCAGTCTAACCACTGTCATCATCATCGTCATCACCATCATCATCATCATTATAGCTACCTATCAAAGGATAAACTCCGTTAGACATGGTATATACTGTTTGTAATCTTTTCTGATTTGGGAGACCAAGGAAATGAGTATCCTTATAATGTCTGATGCTCTAAAATACTAGAGCTCAACAGTTTTTTGAGGTCAGATTTTTAGTGATATGACCAGAGAGCTAGAGAAAGCACTTTGCAGAGTGTGAGAGAGAAGAAAGCAAAATTATATACATAGGCAATGGGGTTGGCTAGAGAGTTACGAGGGTTTTGGTTGTTCTTAAGCCACAGACTCCATTTTATTCATAGGTTCTACAAAACATTTTTTTATGATAAAATCTTCTTTTTGCTGAAACTATGGAGGTTTATGTCACTTGCATAAGATAGTCTGAATTAGTAAATGTTAATAAAGCCTACCCTTCTTGTAAAGAAAAAGTTACAAAGAAAGAATAAAATGATTGTAAAGGTTAATAAAAGGATATAGGAAAATAATGGCTTACCATTCCATACTTGCCTAGAGCAGAGCTCCATAACCTGTGTTAGGAGAAGATAACTTTATCTCCAATTGCAAACCAAATTAAAAATACCATATATTGATACCTAAAGAATTGTTCTCCATAATGTCTCTGATTCATAAGGCTAAATGGTGTGTATTCCAAAGACTATAAGTAGACCTTTTTGCTTTTTTAAAATTTGTGAATGTCTGAAGCTCTCTATCTTTTTGGTTTTGTAAGTTTGGAAGAGGAAGGAAATATTCAACTCTTTTTTTAAAACTATATTTCACACCATGTTTACTTGATAATGGATAGAAAATTGTAGCTTAATGAAATCATTACATTCTTCTGTTTCAATATGGGGAAAGAGTTCACAAATTTATATTGAAAGAAAGTCAATGGCTACATGATGTATACTTAGAAAATCTAAAAGAATCTGCATGTACACCATTATAAGTGAATTTAACAAGTTCACTGGATATAGTATCAATGTATAAAAATCCATTGCATTAATATATGCCAGTAAAAAATGAATAGTTAATAAAAATTGTAAAATATACTGTTCAGAATATAGTTAATATAGAGCACCTGTGAATGCTTATCTCTAAAATGGCCTACTTGCAAGGTTGGCCCTTAGCTAGCATATGGGAACTTGAATTTCTACAGGATTCTCATGACCCCAGCTGATAAGAGTTTTTCACTGTATCTATACTGTGTGCAAACAATGTGGTATATTTTGAACATCTGTTTCCTTCTGGGAGTCTGGAATTTTGGTATGGTGGGCACAGAATCTCCAGTGAGTTTTCCTGGTAGACAACATTCTGTACCTCACAACTTATTATTGCTGGGGGAATTAAGCTTATCCTGTGAGATTCTCCTAGGAGAGAACTTTTTGAAGCGTGTACTTGGTGTAATCTAGACTTCACCCAATGCTCCCTTTCCTTTTGTTGATATTGCTTTGCATCTGTTTGTAGCTCTAAATCATATTCATGAATATAACCATATGCTGGGTCCTTTGGGTCCACCTAGCAAATCATCAAACCTAAAGATGCTCTTGGGGACCTTAGATAGAAATATCATTTACTGTGATAGTAAGAAACATAAAAAACTGGAAACAAGTATGATAAAAGATATACAATATCATTACATCTAAAACTTTAAAATATCATTGAGAACAATTAAAGAAGACCTAAGTAAATACTGTGTTCATGGATTGGAAGATTCAATACTGCTAATATTTCAGTTCTTTCTAAATTAATTGATAAAGTCAATGTAATAAAAATAATAATTCCAGCAGATTTTTAAAGGAAGTTAAATTTGATAAGCTGATTCTAAAATTTACGTGAAAAGACAAAGGGCTAAGAATAACCAGGACAAACTTGAAGCAGAATAAAGCTACCTAATGTCAAGATTTATTTTAAAGATATAGTAAGTAATTGAGAGAATATGACATTGGCATAAGAGTGGACAAACTGACCATTGGAACAAGATAGGAAGTCCAGAGACAGACCTACACATATATGGTCAAATGGCTTATGATAGAAGTATAGAGGGGAAAGGATTATCTGTTTAGTAAATAGTGCTGCATTTATCAGATAGCCACATGGCAAAAAACATATCATGTACACAAAAGTCAATTCCAGATGGACTGTAGATCTAAATGTGAAAGACAAAATTATAAAACATTTAGAATAAACATAGATGAACATCTTTCTGACTTCGGAGTAGGCAAACTTATTAAAATAGGAATCAAATACCCTCACATGCAAGAAAATAGTGATACAATAGAGTAAATAAAAGCAGGACCTTCTGTTTCTCAAAAGACTGAATTATAGAGTGGAAAAAGTACTTGCAGTACACATATCTAACAAAGGACTTATCTCCATAATATGTTAGCAAATTTCACAATTATTAAGAAAAATCAACAACAGCCCAATAGGAGAGTGGGCAAAAACTTCACAAAAGAGACAATCAAGTGTATAATAAACATATGAAAAGGCGCTCAATTGTATTAAACTTAAACAATTCTGTAAACTAAAACCACAGTGGGATACCACCAACATGGCTATATAAAAATGATGGAAACTATCAAGTATTGGTGAGGGAACTGGCCCTCTTATACAGGACAGATCAAAGGGAAAATTTGTTACAAACTGGTATCTACTAAAGGGGAGCATATGCATATCCTATAACTAGGTAATTCTCCTCTTAGGTATATACCCAGCAAAAATTCATTCATATGAGCAAAAGATATGTGCTAGGATATCACTGCAGTCCACTGATAATAACCAAAAAATTGGAAAATAAGCAGTATTCATCAACAGTAGAATGGATAAGTAAATTGTACCATCTTCAAAAAATGGGTTAGTATATAACAATAACAGTGAATGGTCTACAATACATGCAGCAATGTAAGTGAGTCTCATAATGCTGAATGAAGAAACCTACAGAAGACTACATACTGGATAGTTCCTTTTGTAAAGTAGGAAAAAGGTAAAATCAATCTACCGTGTTAGAAGTCAGGCTCATAGTACCTTAGGATGAACAGTCATGGGGAAGAGAGGGCAGGAGTGGTAGAGATTTTTGTGATACTGGTGAGGTTTGAGGGCTACTTTACAGGTTGTGTTTAGTTTCGAAAAATTCAGCAAGCTGTACACATATGATATAGAAACTTTTCTTTCAATGTTTTTTTTTTTGTCAAAAAGCTAAAAAGACAGTATTGGTGGTTTTAAAGTGCTCTGTTTTGGTTTCAGAATTCTGATGTAGTCATTTGATTAAGCTGTTTGTTTAAGGATTGTGTTTGAGGAATTTTATCACTTATCATTAAACTATTAGTCTCACGGTGAAAATCTGATGTAATACAGCGGGGATATGTCCCAAGTGCTTCAGGAGGACCGAGAATGAAATGGCTAATGTGCGGAAGTGGGAGTAGGAATTCAGGGAGAGCTTCATGGAGAGTATGATGTTTAAGGAGAGCTTTGAGAAGGAATTGGAATAAGCCAGTGCCTTTTCTACTTTGTCCTTTGATATCATTACGTTTTAACTTTGGCTGCACATTAAAATAACCTGTGCAGCTTTAATACATTGAAGCTAGACATCCATCTTCATTCAGAAATTCTGATTTAATTGATCTGCAGCTGGGAGCTGGGCAGCCGTAATTTTTCATAGTTTTCAAGTCATTTTGATGTGCAACCAGGGCTGCGAATTACTGATTTAGGCAGACAGTGAGAAAGTCAGTCAAGGAGTAGAAAGGAGTGCAGGACAGTGGCAGGAAACTGTAAATGACTTAGCAAGGCTGCATCAGAGGAAGTTAGCAAGGCAGGTTAGGAAGGGTCTGAATGGAGAGCCAATCTAAGGAGTATGGCTCTTCAGTAGGCAAAGGGGAGACAGTGGAGTATTGTAGGCTGATGGCTGAAAGGATCAGATTTTCAATGAGCTCTTTAGAAAGATCACACTGGCTGGAGTCTGAAGAATGAACTGGAAGGAACAAGACTGCTGGAAAGAAAATCAGACTTTAATTAGCCTTCTTTACACCTTTTTTTTTTTTTTTAACAGTCAGGGGCTTGCTCTGCCACCCAGGCTGGAGTGTAGTGGTGCAATCCTAGCTCACTGCACTCTCGAACTCTTGGGCTCCAAGGACCCTCTCAGCTCAGCCTCTGTAGTAGCTGGGACTGCAGGCACCCAGCATGGTGCTTGGCTAGTTAAAATTTTTTTTGTTGTTGTTAAAATAGAGATGGGATATCACTTTGTTGCCCAGGCTGGTCTCAAACTCCGGCTTCAAGTGATTCTCCCACCTTGGCTTCCCACAGTGTTGGGATTACAGGTGTGAGCCACTGCATCTGGCCCTTAATGCTATTTTACAAGTTTCTGGGTCCTTATAATTGCTCCTAGTTATAAATCCATTTCCTTTCCTTTGGTGAACATGCACATCCCTCACCCAGGAATGCTCTTGCCTGCCCTTTTAGACTGCTTGCTTGTCTTCTAATCTTAGCTTAAACATCATCTTCTTTGGAAAACCTTTCTTACCCCTTCTAAGAAAAACTTTTCAACACATAGAAATAAGGCAAAACAGAGGTGATATCAATGGCATTATTTGTCTGTATCATTCATGGATTATTTACTTCTTTAGAAGATCGCACTTGTGTTAATTTTGTTATTTACTAGTTGATTAAAGTTTAGACATCATGAAGTTACATGGTAACTGTGTAGTATAAATGATAACCCAAAGATTATAATTTTATTGCTTTCTGGGACATTAATCAGTTTTGTATCTAACTAACAATCCTATTCTGAATTCATCTTTTAGAGATGTCCATGAATTCCCAATTCTTCAAATGACCTTTGAACCAGCTTTATCTCTTACTGGTTCCCTCATTAATGAGCTAAATAAGACTTTGACACCAATTCACATGATTATATGAGAATCCTGGTTTAGCTTTTTGAAAATTTTACTTTGTCATCCTCTAAGATTGAGTTAGGTCTTGTTTCCCACAGACTGTTCAGCCCCATTATAGCTTGAACTTACTGCCTTCAGGCACCAGGGCCATTTTGACCACTCCTAACCCTCTTGACCCACCTTTGTTTCTCAGGGTACCAGGTTGTAGAATCATGTATGTTTTAAAATTAAAAAAAAAAACATTAAAATATCCACTTTTTTGAAGTCTAGAACAGTAACCTGAATATGCCTTATGTTTCTTTCCCTGGATTTTATGAACACTAAAAGTGACAAGGTTTCTCTTTAACTTTGCATAACAGTTTTCATCATTGATTAGAATTTTGTCAAGGGTAATGATTGTTTTAGTTGACGCTCAACTCTATAAATTTAACATAAGAACTGGCTTTCAAAAAATTTATCATAATTGACAAGTGCATTGTTAAACTCTCTACTGATTAAGTTTCTTTATGAATAAAACTTGGATGTGATTCATCTTGATAACACATAAATATTTCAGCTAAAAAAAATCACACATGCTTATTAGAAAAGGGGATGGAGGGGAAAAAAAGAGTCAACCATAATTTTTTTTTTAACCTAAAGGAAACCATTGGCCAAAATTTAATTGTTATTTTGGAGATTTTTTTCTATGTATAATTTTTCAAAAAGTAGTTGTAATATTTCAAATAGTTGTAATATTTCAAAATATTTCATTTTATTATTTATTTATTTTTTCTGGGATGGAGTCTCATTCTGTCACTCAAGCTGGAGTGGAGTGGCACGATCTTGGCTCACTGCAACCTTCGCCTCTTGGGTTCAAGTGATTCTCCCGAGTGGCTGGGATTACAAGCATCCTCCACCACACCTGGCTAATTTTGTGTACTTTTTTTTAGTGGAGCTGGAATTTCACCATGTTGGCTAGGCTTGTCTTGAACTCCTAACCTGAAGTGATCCACCATCTTGGCCTCCCAAAATACTGGGATTATAGGAGTGAGCCACAGCCTACATCATACATTTTAAAACTTAATTTTGCATTATGTCCCTTTTCCATATTATTATACTCTTATAGATACATTTTTTAAATAGCAAAATTCATAACCCTCAAGTAAATTAAACAAGGTTCTTAATTATTGCTCTTTCTTGAATTTGTTTGATTTTAGTCACTTATAAAACTAGCATATTGTCATTCAAAAGCACAGTGAAAAATTCCTTCAATTTGTATGAAATATTTAATGGCTAAAGTGTAAATTCTGTGCCACTAATAAAAATGAGAAATTTTGGGTATCTTCTGCAATATTCCACTACTGTGATGTTCTTCTTATCATTCTGGGTGAGTAGGTTGACTCCTTCCTTTCACATGGTCTCAGGCACTGCAGGGGTCAAGGAAGAGTTATAACCAATATAATTTAGAGTGGATGAAAGTTATGTCACATTTCTTTCTCCTATTCCGTGTGTTTCTTTATTCTTGAAGTATTAATTCCCAGATTCATTATTATTCTTGTCTTAACTGTCACCAGGGTCAAGATGAAGGTCAGGCCAGAGAGGTGCCCAGGGTGCAAAATATAAGGAAGCACTCACTCCCAGGGTCGCACAAGTGCAGGGTCAATACCTCAGAGTGCGTGTCTCCTCAAATTTTGCTTACAAGTTATCTGACTTTCCTCAACCTAGTCCTAGCCAATATCTACTCTATTCAGAGAGGTGACATTCCTGGAAAATAAGGCATGATGTTAGTTTGAACTTATCATAAGTAATTATCCATCTGAATTCTACACTTTTGCTCCTCTAAGTGTGGAGTGTGGATCAGCAGTACTACCTGGGAGCTTGTTAGAAATACAAAATCTATAGCCTCATTCACAAATAAAACTGCATTTTAAGAAGATCTTTTGGTAATGATTCTTATACATGTTATATTTTGAAAAGCATTCCTCTAGGGAATTGTCACTGTGACAGAGATTGCTGCCTCAGGTGTTGGGTATTGGAGCATCACGGGTTTTTTTGGGAGGTAGTCATTGTCATGAGGGCAGGTTCCAAAGGGTTTAGAATATTTGCACATTTTACTACAGGCTCAGGTATGTTCTTCATGGAAACAAAAACTTTAGATTGTAGGCTCCTTTTCAACATTAAGTACTCTTAGCTTTGGAAATGTCTCAATTTACCTAAGGTATTTTTTTTTCTGACTGTACTATTAGCTTCAATAGTTGCATTGTTATTTCTCAAAATATATTTTAGTTTTCTGCCCCCACATGTTTGGAAATATCTTAAAAATCATGCTTATTTTTACATGTAATTGTAAGCTAAAATGAAGGTGGTTAGATTCCCTTCCACCGCAAAGAGGATGCTGTGTTCTTTTCACAATTTTGCATGAGAATACACACACACACACACACACACACGCGTGCGCGTGCACACACACAGTATAATTCCAGTTTTCTTTATAACTATTAAGGAAAGATTCACAGAGTCAAGGTAGAAAACCTGACTTAAATAAGGATGCAGAATTCCAAGTGAGATTTAGCTAGTCCCAGTGTTAACAATTTTACCTTGCCACTGTTTTTGTTTCCACATTTATTTATAATGAAATAAATAATATAGTTTTAGTTAGACTGTTAATCCTGTCTCCTGCAAAGTAGGTTATATTGGGTTGTTTCACCCATTTGGTAGATGGCAGATAGGAAATTTCCTTTTCCTTGGATCATCCTTTGTTTTCACTTTTTATAATGCAAATTCATTTATAATTACTTTTTTGGTGTTTTAAGTAACAGTGGAGTTAAGTTCCTGTCCCTGCGATGGCAGAGTAGTTCATGTGAGACTAACTCTTCTAGAGATAACAATCATAGATTCTGCAAAATATATGCAAGGAAAGAAACCATTATTATTTGAAGACACTGGAGAGTTACCCAAAGCAAGCAGAAACTGAAAGGAATTTATCCCTTGAAAGACAGGCAGTTTGCTGGGTGAGATTTACATTTTTATAATGTTTTTTGTTCCTAAGTGGATAACCCAATCTATGGAGTATTGTCTGGGACAACTAGTACTCAAGGAGAAAGCTGCCATCTTATTGACTTGATGTATAAGGGTATAGAGTTTGGGACTACAAGAGTGATTAGAAATTTAGAGGGGAAATCTTATGAAGGAGGGAGCACTAAATTCTATGAATAAAGTCTCTCAAATCTTTGGCTGATACTTGATCTTCATATGCACAGAGGAGGCTTCAAGGATTCCAGTAGAAAGCAACAGTGGAAAGGCTAAAGGAGCTGAAGAGACATTTGAACAGACTCCCACCAAAGAGGAGGTAGTTTAGAGTCCTGCTTATTTGGAAGGGCTTGATATGTGCCTTGGTGCCTTGGGCTTTCTACTGAAACCCCAAGAGGGCCACACTTTAGAAGTAAAGACAAAGTTCTAAGACTAGAGAATTTTCCTTAGTAAGAAGGCTAAATTTAAAAAGACATGCACTAACAAACTCCCCACATCTATGGAAGTTCTATTTTAAAAAGCCTCTTCAAAATCTAAAAAGACATGCACTAACAAACTCCCCACATCTATGGAAGTTCTATTTTAAAAAGCCTCTTCAAAATCAAGTTGATCAGTAATTAAACTGCATGCTAGAACAAAAATCCACACTCTTCAGAGTATATAACAGAATCAAGTGTCTCTTAAATGTATTATTCTCACTATCATATGCAATAAAAATGTTTATACATGTGAACAAACAGGAATATACTACCTGTAGTCATGGGAAAAGGCAGATTACAGAAATAGATGGACTTGACTTAAATGTTGAAATAAGAAGACGAGGACTTTAAAATAGCTTTATATGTTCAAAGACTTAAAGAAAAGGATGTTCATAATGAGAAAACAAATGGGGATTCTCAGGAGAGGAATGAAACCTACAAAAAAGAAGCAAATATAAATTCTAAAATAGAGAAATGCAATAACTGAAAAGAAATATTCAATGGCTAGGCTTAACAGTAGATTGAAGACAGCAGAAGAAAGAGTCACTGAACTTGCATACAGGTTAATAGAACTTATCCATTTTGAAGAACACAGGGAAAAATTACTGAAAAATAAGGGAATGGAGTCCTAGTGACTTATGGTGCAAAGGCCAGATGGACTTCCAGTTGATTATGTAAGATTCAAAATCCCTAAATTTGAAGTTTTTCTTCTGTATCACAACTGACTGCATGTGAAAGCATATCACCTGGTCTTCTTTACATCACTATTGGGGAATTAGGTTTTAGGGAACAAGTACAAATGCTAATACTTTTGCTACTATTATTGTTGTGAGTAATTGTCCTTCATTTCTGATCTAGGAGTCTTGTGTCTTCTGCCAGCATCAGTAAATTTGTGTCAGGTTAACTTATTAGCTTGCAAGTGAAGTAAATTCTCAAGCCCCTCTCAATCTCTGATAGTTCTTTGATCACAATGGAGTTAAACTGGAATCAATAACAACAATATAATCAGAAAAATCCATGAATAGATGAAAATTAAAAAAAACCACTTCTATATAACTCATGTGTTGAAGAAGTCACAAGCTAAATTAGAGAATGTGGTTAACTAATGAATGCACATCAAAATGTTTGGGGATAGAGATAAATATTGTATGGAGGCAAATTGATAGCTTTAATATTAGCAAAGAAAAATGTTTACAATCAATGAGCCCTGTTTTACTTTAAGCTAAAAGAAGAGCAAATCAAAGCCAAAGTAATTAAAAGGAAAGAAATAAAAAGATAACATTAGCAATCAATAAAATATAGAACAGAGGCTGGGTGCGGTGGCTCACGCCTGTAATCCCAGCACTTTGGGAGGCCAAGGTGGGTGGATCACGAGGTCAGGAGATCGAGACCATCCTGGCTAACACGGTGAAACCCTGTCTCTACTAAACATACAAAAAATTAGCTGGGCATGGTGGTGGGCGCCTGTAGTCCCAGCTACTTGGGAGGCTGAGGCAGGAGAATGGCATGAACCTGGGAGGCAGAGCTTGCAGTGAGCTAAGATCGCACCACTGCACTCCAGCCTGGGTGACAGAGCGAGACTCCATCTCAAAAAAGAAAAAAAAAATGTATATGTATATATAACAGAATAGCAAAAGGGACTTGACAGGTGTGATTAAATTAAGGGTCTTGCAATACGGAGATTATCCTAGATAATCTGAGTGGGTCTCAAATGTAACCACAGTTGTTCTTAAAAGTGAGAGGTGGAGGGATATTTGATGACAGAAGAGGAGAAGGGTGTGTGATAAGGGAAGCAGAGATTGCTATATGTGGCCAGAAGCAAGGAATGTCGGCACCCACCAGAAATTGGAAGAGGCAAGGAATGGATTCTTCCTTGAAGCCACCAGAAGCCAGCCATACTGACTTTGGATTTTAGACCTGTAAGACTCTTTTTGGACTTATGGCTTCTTAGAACTTAGAGAATAAATTTCTGTTGTTTTAAACACTATGATTGTGGCATTTGGTTATAATAGCAGTGAGAAACTAATACAACCCCCCAGCAAGACTGATTAAGAAAGAACAAATACATAAATTACCAGTATCAGAATTAAAAGAGTATATAAATGCAGATTTTGTAGATAGTGAAAGAAGAGTAAAAGGATATTTGAAATAATTTATGCTTGTCAATTCAAGAACTAAGGTGAAATGGACAAATTCCTTGAAAAATAGTAAGTACCAAACTAAGTTGAGAAAGAGAAATAGAAAAGCTAAGTAGCCCTATACCTATTTTAGGAATTGAGATATTGAAAAAATTGAAATTCAACACCCTATTATGATAAAATTTCTCACGAACTTAGAATAGGAGCGAACTTGCTCAATTTGTGACAAGCCTTTAGGAAATGTCTTACTTAACATCATACTTACATTTTGAAAGCTTCTCCCCAAAGATTTAGAAAAGACTAAGAAGTTTGCTGTGGGCACTTCTATTTAACATTGTTTTAGAAGTCCTAGCTTGCAAAAATGCAAGAAGATGACAAACAAATAAGAAAGGAAGAAATAAAACTGTCTGCTTACAGGCAGCAAGTTTTTACACAGAAATTCTAAGACACCTACAAAATCACTACTAGAACTGAAAAGTAAACTTATCGGGATTGGCAGATATTAAAAATATCAACAACAATTGTTTATAGTTGTAAACAATTAGAGAATATGTTTTTAAAAATTAAAGTAGCGCTAAAAACATACGGGGAAAAATAAAACAGAACTTTACCTTATATCAGGCATAAGCATTTATTCAATATGGATCATGGACTGAAATATAAAAGTTAAAATTATAAACTTTATAGAAAAACACACTGGAGAATATCTTCAGTATTAGTACCCACACAAGATTTTTAGAGTTCTACAAAGCAGTAACCAAAAAAGAAAATATAATAAGTATAACAACATTAAAAATTTCTGTTCATCAAAAAACATCATAAGAAAATGAGGTCAAGTGACAGACTGACTGTCAATAAATATATTTTACAATGGACTTGGAATTGGTATTTATAAAATAATAATAAAGAGAAAATTCAATTAAAAATGTCCAAAAGACTTGAACAGTAACTTTTTAACAGATGTATGAATGTTCAAATATTGCTCAAGATCAAGTCAACAGGAAAATGTAAATAAAACCACAGTGAGATATCAAAATGATATGACATTTTATTTCCTGTAGAATAGACACAATTTAAAACAACACCAAATGTTTGCGAGGATGTGGAGTAACTGGAACTCTAACCCTGGAGGATATATAAGAGGGTAAAATCACTTTGTACAATTATTTGGCAACTTCTTGTGAAGGTAAACATGTATCTGCCTAAGACACAGCAATTCCACTAATAAATATTTGTGCAAGAGAAATGAATATTTGTCCCCAAAATTTGTCAATAAAGATGCTATAGCAGCTTTATTCATAATATACAAGTTATGGCATAGTCATACAATAGTATGTTACTCAGCAATATAAAAAACTACTAGTGCATACAACATCATAGATTTATGTATATATTTAGATTCCATTTATATGGAATTCCCAGCCCAGCCTGGTAAATCTATTCTATGGTGATCAGAATCAGAACAGATTTTACCTATGTGGGATACAGATTGACTGGATGGGGGCACAAGAACACTTTTGGGAAAGAGGGGAATAATTAATATCCTGATTTGGGTGGTCTTGTTTGGGTATATATATTTCTCTAGACTCATTGAATTGCATATTCAAGATATGTGCATTTCACTGTATGTAAATTTTATCTCAATTTTAAAAAAATGGGAAAAATTGAGCACTTAAAAAATGTTTTCTTTAAAAATTTAACTTATGTTATTACCTTTAGTCAAAAATACATCAAGTCCTAAATGAACATTTTATCTTTATGCCACACTGTCAAACTGAGAAAGTATGCTTTAAAACATTTTTTTTTTTTTAATTTCCACAGGTTATTGGTGAACAGGTGGTGTTTGGTTACATGAGTAAGTTCCTTAGTGGTGATTTGTGAGATTTTTGGTGCACCCATCACCCGAATGGTATACACTGCACTCTATCTGTAGTCTTTTATCCCTCACCCCCTTCCCACCCTTTCCTCCTGAGTCCCCAAAGTCCACCACGTTATTCTTATGTCTTTGCATCTTCATAGCTTAGCTTCCACTTATGAGTGAGAACAGACAATGTTTGTTTTTCTATTCCTGAGTTACTTCACTTAGAATAATAGTGTTCAGTCTCATCCAGGTTGCTGCAAGTGCCATTAATTCATTCCTTTTTATGGCTGAGTAGTATTCCATTGTGTGTGTATATATATATATACACACACACACACACACTACAGTTTCTTTATCCACTCATTGATTGATAGGCATTTGGGTTGGTTCCATGTTTTTGCAATTGTGAATTGTGCTGCTGTAAATATGCATGTGAAAGTTTTTTTTGTTTTGTTTTGTTTTGTTTTTGTATAATGACTTCTTTTCTTCTGGATAGATACCCAGTAGTGGGATTGCTGGATCAAATGGTAGTTCTACTTTTAGTTTTTTAAGGAATTGCCACACTGTTTTCCATAATGGTTATACTAGTTTACATTCCCACCAGCAGTGTAGAAGTGTTTCCTGGTCACTGCATCAATGCCAACATCTACTATTTATTGATTTTGGCCATTCTTGCAGGAGCAAGGTGGTATCACATTGTGGTTTTGGTTTGCATTTCCCTGATTACTACTGATGTTGAACATTTTTTCATATGCTTGTTGGCCATTTGTATATCTTCTTTTGAGAATTGTCTGTTCATGTCTATGATTTCTTTCAACAGTGTTTTGTAGTTTTCCTTGTAGAGGTCTTTCACCTCCTTGGTTAGGTGTATTCCTAAGTTTTTTTTGTTTGTTTGTGTGTTTGTTTTTTACACCTTTTTTTTTTTATGGGATTGTTGTTCTTTTGTTTTGTTTTGTTTTTTTCTTGCTGATTTGTTTGAGTTACTTATAGATTCTGGATATTTGTTCTTTGTCAGATGTACAGATTGTGAAGATTTTCTCCTGCTCTGTGGATTGTCTGTTTACTCTGCTGATAGTTCCTTTTGCCATGCAAAAATTCTTTAGTTTAATTAAGTTCCAGCTATTTATCTTTGTTTTTATTGCATTTGCTTTTGGGTTCTTGGTCATAAAATCCTTGCCTAAGCCAATGTCTTGAAGAGTTTTTCCAATGTTATCTTCTAGAATTTTTATACTTTCAGATCTTAGATTTAAGTCCTTAATCCATCTTGAGTTGATTTTTGTATAAGGTGAGAGATGAGGATCCAATTTCATCCTCCTACTGTGGCTAGCCAATTATCCCAGCACCATTTGTTGAAAAGGGTGTGTTTTCCCCACCTTATGTTTTTGTTTGCTTTGTCAAAGATCAGTTGGCTCTAAGTATTTGGCTTTATTTCTGTGTTCTCTATTCTGTTCCATTGGTCTATATGCCTATTTTTATACCAGTACCATGCTGTTTTGGTGACTATGGCCTTATACTGTAGTTTGAAATCAGGTAATGTTACGCCTCCAGATTTATTGTTTTTGCTTGGTCTTGCTTTGGCTATGTGGGCTCTTTTTTGGTTCCATATTAATTTTAGAATTTTTTTTTTTAGTTCTTTGAAGAATGATGGTGGTATTTTGATGGGAATTGCATTTAATTTGTAGATTTGTAGATTGCTTTTCTCAGTATGGTCATTTTCACAATAATGATTCTACCCATCCATGAGCATGGGATGTGTTTCCATCTTTTGTGTGGTCTATGATTTCTTTCAGCAGTGTCTTGTAGTTTTCCTTGTAGAGGTCTTTCACCTCCTTGGTTAGGTATATTCCTAAGTATTTTTTTTTTGCAACTATTGTAAAAGGGGTTGAGTTCTTGATTTTATTCTCAGCTTAGTTGCTGTTGGTGTATAGAAGAGCTACCATTTTGTGTACATTGATTTTGTGTCTGGAAACTTTGCTGAATTCTTTTATCAGTTTTATGAGCTCTCTGGAAGAGTCTTTAGGGTTTTCTAGGTAAAGAATCATACCATCAGCAAACAGCGACAGTTTTACTTCCTCTTTATCAATTTGGATGCCCTTTATTTCTTTCTCTTGTCTGATTGCTCTGGCAGGACTTCCAGTACTATGTTGAAGAAGAGTGGTGAGAGAGGGCATCCTTGTCTTGTTCCAGTTCTCAGAGGGAATGCTTTCAACTTTTCTCCATTCAGTATTATGTTGGCTGTGGGTTTGTCATAGATGGCTTTTATTACATTGAGATATGTCCCTTGTATGCTGATTTTGCTGAGAGTTTTAATCATAAACATCTCAGGTTCCCAGGCTAATTGTAGAATGCTAGTTCATTGAGTAGAGTCCAAGTTTAGTGTAAAAAAGATGTGGGATGTAACGTTTAGGAGAAGGCAAGAATAAAAGCAATCAAATTCAATTATAAGAAGGATTTTTTTTTCTAACTGGTATTGAGATAAAAAAAAAACCTTTTCTCCTTTTGCTTTACTAACTTTCTTTTTTTTTTTTTTTAATTATACTTTAAGTTTTAGGGTACATGTGCACATTGTGCAGGTTAGTTACATATGTATACATGTGCCATGCTGGTGCGCTGCACCCACTAACTCGTCATCTAGCATTAGGTATATCTCCCAATGCTATCCCTCCCCCCTCCCCCCTCCCCACCACAGTCCCCAGAGTATGATATTCCCCTTCCTGTGTCCATGTGATCTCATTGTTCAATTCCCACCTATGAGTGAGAATATGCGGTGTTTGGTTTTTTGTTCTTGCGATAGTTTACTGAGAATGATGGTTTCCAATTTCATCCATGTCCCTACAAAGGATATGAACTCATCATTTTTTATGGCTGCATAGTATTCCATGGTGTATATGTGCCACATTTTCTTAATCCACTCTATCATTGTTGGACATTTGGGTTGGTTCCAAGTCTTTGCTATTGTGAATAATGCCGCAATAAACATACGTGTGCATGTGTCTTTATAGCAGCATGATTTATAGTCATTGGGGTATATAGCCAGTAATGGGATGGCTGGGTCAAATGGTATTTCTAGTTCTAGATCCCTGAGGAATCGCCACACTGACTTCCACAATGGTTGAACTAGTTTACAGTCCCACCAACAGTGTCAAAGTGTTCCTATTTCTCCACATCCTCTCCAGCACCTGTTGTTTCCTGACTTTTTAATGATTGCCATTCTAACTGGTGTGAGATGATATCTCATAGTGGTTTTGATTTGCATTTCTCTGATGGCCAGTGATGATGAGCATTTTTTCATGTGTTTTTTGGCTGCATAAATGTCTTCTTTTGAGAAGTGCCTGTTCATGTCCTTCGCCCACTTTTTGATTGGGTTGTTTGTTTTTTTCTTGTAAATTTGTTTGAGTTCACTGTAGATTCTGGATATTAGCCCTTTGTCAGATGAGTAGGTTGCAAAAATTTTCTCCCATGTTGTAGGTTGCCTATTCACTCTGATGGTAGTTTCTTTTGCTGTGCAGAAGCTCTTTAGTTTAATTAGATCCCATTTGTCAATTTTGGCTTTTGCTGCCATTGCTTTTGGTGTTTTGGACATGAAGTCCTTGCCCACGCCTATGTCCTGAATGGTAATGCCTAGGTTTTCTTCTAGGGTTTTTATGGTTTTAGGTCTAACGTTTAAATCTTTAATCCATCTTGAATTGATTTTTGTATAAGGTGTAAGGAAGGGATTCAGTTTCAGCTTTCTACATATGGCTAGCCAGTTTTCCCAGCACCATTTATTAAATAGGGAATCCTTTCCCCATTGCTTGTTTTTCTCAGGTTTGTCAAAGATCAGATAGTTGTAGGTAAGCGGCGTTATTTCTGAGGGCTCTGTTCTGTTCCATTGATCTATATTTCTGTTTTGGTACCAGTACCATGCTGTTTTGGTTACTGTAGCCTTGTAGTATAGTTTGAAGTCAGGTAGTGTGATGCCTCCAGCTTTGTTCTTTTGGCTTAGGATTGACTTGGCGATGCGGGCTCTCTTTTGGTTCCATATGAACTTTAAAGTAGTTTTTTCCAATTCTGTGAAGAAAGTCATTGGAAGCTTGATGGGGATGGCATTGAATCTGTAAATTACCTTGGGCAGTATGGCCATTTTCATGATATTGATTCTTCCTACCCATGAGCAAGGAATGTTCTTCCATTTGTTTGTATCCTCTTTTATTTCCTTGAGCAGTGGTTTGTAGTTCTCCTTGAAGAGGTGCTTCACATCCCTTGTAAGTTGGATTCCTAGGTATTTTATTCTCTTTGAAGCAATTGTGAATGGGAGTTCACTCATGATTTGGCTCTCTGTTTGTCTGTTGTTGGTGTATAAGAATGCTTGTGATTTTTGTACATTGATTTTGTATCCTGAGACTTTGCTGAAGTTGCTTATCAGCTTAAGGAGATTTTGGACTGAGACGATGGGGTTTTCTAGATAAACAATCATGTCGTCTGCAAACAGGGACAATTTGACTTCCTCTTTTCCTAATTGAATACCCTTTATTTCCTTCTCCTGCCTAATTGCCCTGGCCAGAACTTCCAACACTATGTTGAATAGGAGCGGTGAGAGAGGGCATCCCTGTCTTGTGCCAGTTTTCAAAGGGAATGCTTCCAGTTTTTGCCCATTCAGTATGATATCGGCTGAGGGTTTGTCATAGATAGCTCTTATTATTTTGAGATACGTCCCATCAATACCTAATTTATTGAGAGTTTTTAGCATGAAGGGTTGTTGAATTTTGTCAAAGGCTTTTTCTGCATCTATTGAGATAATCATGTGGTTTTTGTCTTTGATTCTGTTTATATGCTGGATTACATTTATTGATTTGCGTATGTTGAACCAGCCTTGCATCCCAGGGATGAAGCCCACTTGATCATGGTGGATAAGCTTTTTGATGTGCTGCTGGATTCGGTTTGCCAGTATTTTATTGAGGATTTTTGCATCAATGTTCATCAAGGATATTGGTCTAAAATTCTCTTTTTTGGTTGTGTCTCTGCCTGGCTTTGGTATCAGAATGATGCTGGCCTCATAAAATGAGTTAGGGAGGATTCCCTCTTTTTCTATTGATTGGAATAGTTTCAGAAGGAATGGTACCAGTTCCTCCTTGTACCTCTGGTAGAATTCGGCTGTGAATCCATCTGGTCCTGGACTCTTTTTTGTTGGTAAACTATTGATTATTGCCACAATTTCAGCTCCTGTTATTGGTCTATTCAGAGATTCAACTTCTTCCTGGTTTAGTCTTGGGAGAGTGTAGGTGTCGAGGAATGTATCCATTTCTTCTAGATTTTCTAGTTTATTTGCGTAGAGGTGTTTGTAGTATTCTCTGATGGTAGTTTGTATTTCTGTGGGATCGGTGGTGATATCCCCTTTATCATTTTTTATTGCGTCTATTTGATTATTCTCTCTTTTTTTCTTTATTAGTCTTGCTAGCGGTCTATCAATTTTGTTGATCCTTTCAAAAAACCAGCTCCTGGATTCATTAATTTTTTGAAGGGTTTTTTGTGTCTCTATTTCCTTCAGTTCTGCTCTGATTTTAGTTATTTCTTGCCTTCTGCTAACTTTTGAATGTGTTTGCTCTTGCTTTTCTAGTTCTTTTAATTGTGGTGTTAGGGTGTCAATTTTAGATCTTTCCTGCTTTCTCTTGTGGGCATTTAGTGCTATAAATTTCCCTCTGCACACTACTTTGAATGCGTCCCAGAGATTCTGGTATGTTGTGTCTTTGTTCTCGTTGGTTTCAAAGAACATCTTTATTTCTGCCTTCATTTCGTTATGTACCCAGCAGTCATTCAGGAGCAGGTTGTTCAGTTTCCATGTAGTTGAGCGGCTTTGAGTGAGATTCTTAATCCTGAGTTCTAGTTTGATTGCACTGTGGTCTGAGAGATAGTTTGTTATAATTTCTGTTCTTTTACATTTGCTGAGGAGAGCTTTACTTCCAAGTATGTGGTCAATTTTGGAATAGGTGTGGTGTGGTGCTGAAAAAAATGTATATTCTGTTGATTTGGGGTGGAGTGTTCTGTAGATGTCTATTAGGTCCGCTTGGTGCAGAGCTGAGTTCAATTCCTGGGTATCCTTGTTGACTTTCTGTCTCGTTGATCTGTCTAATGTTGACAGTGGGGTGTTAAAGTCTCCCATTATTAATGTGTGGGAGTCTAAGTCTCTTTGTAGGTCACTCAGGACTTGCTTTATGAATCTGGGTGCTCCTGTATTGGGTGCATAAATATTTAGGATAGTTAGCTCCTCTTGTTGAATTGATCCCTTTACCATTATGTAATGGCCTTCTTTGTCTCTTTTGATCTTTGTTGGTTTAAAGTCTGTTTCATCAGAGACTAGGATTGCAACCCCTGCCTTTTTTTGTTTTCCATTTGCTTGGTAGATCTTCCTCCATCCTTTTATTTTGAGGCTATGTGTGTCTCTGCACGTGAGATGGGTTTCCTGAATACAGCACACTGATGGGTCTTGACTCTTTATCCAACTTGCCAGTCTGTGTCTTTTAATGGGAGAATTTAGTCCATTTACATTTAAAGTTAATATTGTTATGTGTGAATTTGATCCTGTCATTATGATGTTAGCTGGTGATTTTGCTCGTTAGTTGATGCAGTTTCTTCCTAGTCTTGATGGTCTTTACATTTTGGCATGATTTTGCAGCGGCTGGTACCGGTTGTTCCTTTCCATATTTAGCGCTTCCTTCAGGAGCTCTTTTAGGGCAGGCCTGGTGGTGACAAAATCAGTCAGCATTTGCTTGTCTGTAAAGTATTTTATTTCTCCTTCACTTATGAAGCTTAGTTTGGCTGGATATGAAATTCTGGGTTGAAAATTCTTTTCTTTAAGAATGTTGAATATTGGCCCCCACTCTCTTCTGGCTTGTAGGGTTTCTCCCGAGAGATCCGCTGTTAGTCTGATGGGCTTCCCTTTGAGGGTAACCCGACCTTTCTCTCTGGCTGCCCTTAACATTTTTTCCTTCATTTCAACTTTGGTGAATCTGACAATTATGTGTCTTGGAGTTGCTCTTCTTGAGGAGTATCTTTGTGGCGTTCTCTGTATTTCCTGAATCTGAACATTGGCCTGCCTTGCTAGATTGGGGAAGTTCTCCTGGATAATATCCTGCAGAGTGTTTTCCAACTTGGTTTCATTCTCCGCATCACTTTCAGGTACACCAATCAGACGTAGATTTGGTCTTTTCACATAGTCCCATATTTCTTGGAGGCTTTGCTCATTTCTTTTTATTCTTTTTTCTCTAGACTTCCCTTCTCGCTTCGTTTCATTCATTTCATCTTCCATTGCTGATACCCTTTCTTCCAGTTGATCGCATTGGCTCCTGAGGCTTCTGCATTCTTCATGTAGTTCTCGAGCCTTGGTTTTCAGCTCCATCAGCTCCTTTAAGCACTTCTCTGTATTGGTTATTCTAGTTATACATTCTTCTAAATTTTTTTCAAAGTTTTCAACTTCTTTGCCTTTGGTTTGAATGTCCTCCCGTAGCTCAGAGTAATTTGATCGTCTGAAGCCTTCTTCTCTCAGCTCGTCAAAATCATTCTCCATCCAGCTTTGTTCCGTTGCTGGTGAGGAACTGTGTTCCTTTGGAGGAGGAGAGGCGCTCTGCATTTTAGAGTTTCCTGTTTTTCTGTTCTGTTTTCTCCCCATCTTTGTGGTTTTATCTACTTTTGGTCTTTGATGATGGTGATGTACAGATGGGTTTTCGGTGTGGATGTCCTTTCTGTTTGTTAGTTTTCCTTCTAACAGACAGGACCCTCAGCTGCAGGTCTGTTGGAATACCCTGCCGTGTGAGGTGTCAGTGTGCCCCTGCTGGGGGGTGCCTCCCAGTTAGGCTGCTCGGGGGTCAGGGGTTAGGGACCCAGTTGAGGAGGCAGTCTGCCGGTTCTCAGATCTCCAGCTGCGTGCTGGGAGAACCACTGCTCTCTTCAAAGCTGTCAGACAGGGACATTTAAGTCTGCAGAGGTTACTGCTGTCTTTTTGTTTGTCTGTGCCCTGCCCCCAGAGGTGGAGCCTACAGAGGCAGGCAGGCCTCCTTGAGCTGTGGTGGGCTCCACCCAGTTCGAGCTTCCTGGCTGCTTTGTTTACCTAAGCAAGCCTGGGCAATGGCGGGCGCCCCTCCCCCAGCCTCGCTGCCGCCTTGCAGTTTGATCTCAGACTGCTGTGCTAGCAATCAGCGAGATTCCAAGGGCATAGGACCCTCCGAGCCAGGTGTGGGATATAGTCTCGTGGTGCGCCGTTTTTTAAGCCGGTCTGAAACGCGCAATATTCGGGTGGGAGTGACCCGAGTTTTCCAGGTGCGTCCATCACCCCTTTCTTTGACTCAGAAAGGGAACTTCCTGACCCCTTGCGCTTCCCAGGTGAGGCAATGCCTCGCCCTGCTTCGGCTCGCGCACGGTGCGTGCACCCACTGGCCTGCGCCCACTGTCTGGCACTCCCTAGTGAGATGAACCCGGTACCTCAGATGGAAATGCAGAAATCACCCGTCTTCTGCGTCGCTCACGCTGGGAGCTGTAGACCGGAGCTGTTCCTATTCGGCCATCTTGGCTCCTCCCCGCTTTACTAACTTTCTAGGGTAGTCTGGGTCTGCCTCTATATTGCTGGATCATTTTTCACAAATTCTAAATTTTTTTCAGCTGTTACAGTCTCATCTCAAAAATCAGTGCCAAAGCACTACTTATTTCAAAAGTACAATGTGATGATGAGAATAAAATAAAACCAAGACTTTTATGAAATCATGGGATTAATTTTAAAAGGTTGTAAACTGGGATAATAATAAGTGATTCTTTACTTTTATTTAAGGAGGAATTTGAGTAATTAGCCCAGGTGAGATTTTTATATTTGTCAGGAAAAAGACTGATTTGACAGACTGTCTTGGTAACTTCAGGACTTAAACCTTCTAAAGAAAATAATGGTGTCTTATTCTCTATAAACTTTGGGATACTCTGAGAATCTTTCTAAAGGTCTGTGTTCATGTGGCCTTATGTGGAGAACAGACATGATTGTCATGATAAATATTACATGAATGGATTGACTTGAACAGTCCTAATTTTATTTTATTTTATTTTTATTTTTTAAAATTAATTTTGTTTTACTTTAAGTTCTGGGACACATGTGCAGGAGGTGCTGGTTTGTTACACAGGTAAATGTGTGCCATGGTGGTCTGCTCACCTGTCAACCCCATCACCTAGGTATTAAGCCCCACATATATTAGCTATTTATCCTGACACTCTCTCTCCCCTGCCACCTGACAGGCCCCAGTGTGTGTTTTTCCCCTCCGTGTGTCCATATGTTCTCATTGTTCAGCTCCCACTTATAAGTGAGAACATGCGGTGTTTGGTTTTCTGTTCCTGTTTTAGTTTGCTGAGGATAATGGCTTCCAGCTCCATCCATTTTCCTGCAAAGGACATGATCTTGTTCCTTTTTATGGCAAGCAGTCCTAATTTTATAACGATCATTTTTATTATCAGTTTTTTTTCAAATTATCTCTTTGCATGCAAAGAGATGGTAATATATTTATAGACTTTTATGTGGTACATATACATCATGGAATACTACACAGCCATAAAAAGACATATCCTTTGCAGCAACATGGATGGAACTGGAAGTCATCATCCTAAATGAACTAACACAGGAACAGAAAACCAGTCACCACATGTTCTCACTTTTAAGTGGAAGCTAAACATTGAGTACACATGGACATAAAGAAGGGAACAACAGACACCTGGGCCTACTTGAGGGTAGAGGGTGTGAGGAGGGTGAGGACTGGAAAACGACCTATTGGGTACTGCGCTTATTACCTGGGTGATGAAATAATCTGTACACCAAACCCCCATGAGGCACAATTTACCTATATAACAAACCTGCACATGTAGCCCTGAAGCTAAAATAAAAGTTAAAAAAAAGTATAGAATTTTTAAAAAGGGAAGATTCCTCAAGTATTATTGATTCAAATTCTCCAGTTTCACATTTGACTCAGGGAGGTGAAGTTACTTGCTCAGGATTACATGGTTTAGGGGTTACAGAAAAATGTAAACAATTACTTAGCCATATATTTTTTTAAATGTATGCAACTGAAAAGTGATGGTGACTTCACTGACTCACCAGAACAATTCTGACTTCATAAACTGTAATGTCCTTTCTTGCTCTAAGGTTATAAATTTGAAAGCTATAAAGGGAAAAGTATTTGAATACGATATTTGTGTTTCTATCTGTATTTTGGAAAGGACATATCAGCAGTGAGTTGAAGAAAGGGTACTTCTGCACTGAGGGTCTTGGAAGATGGCCAGAGGAAAGACAAAGAAAAAGAAAAAGAGTTAGAATGAGGATTGCAAAGCATTGCTCACTAGAGATAAGAATTGTTTTAAGCATGTGGGTTTTCATAACTAAACTCCATGGTAGATTTCTTCTGAATGCAGTGACAATGGTCTCTTTGTGCTTGCATATTTGCATATGAGAAGTTTGTGATATGACATAATTTTTTTTAACCAAGAATGGTAAATGAGAATGTGAAAATCACCTATATTTTCTTGCTTACAGGTGTCTGTGGAGATCATGCAATTAATACTACCTTCACAGTTTTGTATAGTTATGACAAAAAGTCTCTAAAAATAGAACAGCAAACATTGGCTCCTTTACCGGTCATGAATCCGGGTGTAATGGATGTTAAGAAAGGGTGTTACAATGGATCAACTCGGGATAAGAAATACTAAGAGTAAAGCATGTTTTGAATTCAAGATGAAAAGTAGAGAAGGAAACTTCACTATAGAATCATAGAATGTTACAGTTTTAAATAACTTTAAAGATAATCTTGGCAGGGTGAGGTGGCTCACACCTGTAATCCCAGCACTTTGGGAGGCTGAGGCAGGCAGATCTCTTGAGGTCAGGAGTTTGAGACCAGCCTGGCCAACATGGTGAAACCCTGTCTCTACTAAAAATACAAAAGTTAGCCAGGCGTGGTGGCAGGTGCCTATAATCCCAGCTACTAGGGAGGCTGAGGCAGGAGAATCACTTGAACCCTGAGGCGGAGGTTGCAGTGTGCCGAGATCATGCCACTCCACTCCAGCCTGGGTGACAGAGACAGACTGTGTCTCAAAAAAAAAAAAATTAATTCCTCATTCTAAAGATGAGAAAACTCAGGCACAGAGAAAAGAAATGACTTGCCCAAAGTCATATAATGGCAGATCATAGATGAAAAGCCAGGTCTTTTGACTTGTATCCAGATTTCCTCTTGATAATGTCACACTTGGTGCACATTCCACAGCCATCATCAGGCATTGTTTTTATGCCAGGTACTGTGTCATGCACTAGGGATATCCTGCTTTCTACAGGTACTTAGAGAAGTCATATTGACAATTACAACAGCACATAAATGGGTATTAAAATAAACAGAATATTAAGGCAGTGCATATTCAACTCAGCCAAGAGAGTTTGGGAAATTTCTCAGAAGTATTGACATACAGGATGAGTCTTCATGTTAAACAGGTGAGAGATGAGAAAGAGAAAGGAGAGCATTTTAGAAAAAGGAAACAGCATGGCCATGGGCGGGCAAAACTCCACTCTCTCTCTCAGATTTACTGTCATTTTGCTTTCTAACATTAACCTCATTTCATTTTTCTTCTTGGTTCCATGCATAGACACTCATAATCACTTCATAGATGCTTTGCTTTGAAGTGCTTTTGGGCATCACTGAGTGATACTGAACACTTTTTTCCCACTTGGATGTGTTTTATTACTTGCTTTCTGGCTCCAAGCACCTGCTGCCCATCCCAGCATTGGGCTCAAGTGATCTGCCCACCTCGGCCTCCCAAAGTGCTGGGATTACAGGCGTGAGCCACCGCACCTGGCCTGAAGTTTTTTTTTAATGAGTAAATGCAAGCTAAGAATTTGTCTTTGAGAGACACCAAACCTACAAAGCTATTTGGAATCTTCTTCATGTATGTAGGTTCTTAGAATTGCTTCCCGAACTTGTAAGTAAAGACACAGGATGATTGATCGCTACCAGGGTAATTAATTTTTTTTTCCAAGATGAACTTGGGTATTGACTCAGGTTTTTTTTTTGTTTTTTTTTTTTGTTTTGTTTTTTTGTTTTTTTTTAAGACAGAATCTTGCTCTGTCACCCAGGCTGGAGTGCAGTGATGCGATCTCGGCTCACTGCAACCTCTGCCTACTGGGTTCAATTCTCCTGCCTCAGCCACCCGAGTAGCTGGGATTATAGGGGTGCACCACCACACCTGGCTAATTTTCGTATTTTTAAGTAGAGACAGTGTTTCACCATGTTGGCCAGGCTGTTCTCGAACTCCTGACCTCAGGTGATCTGTCCGCCTCAGCCTCTCAAATTGTTGGGATTACAGGCGTGAGCCACTGTGCCCAGCCTTGACTGAGGTTCTTATTGCTTAGTTTAATATCTCTACTTCTTTGTTCTATCTATATGCTTTTAAATTTTTGAGTCTTTATTTAGAAAAGTTTACTGCATGTTTTATAGGAATCATTTTCATTTGGAAGAGTAGTTTTAAGAATAAAATACCAGGCTTCTGTAGTTTCCTGATGTAATTTTTATTACGTTGTTAATGGTAAAAGAACAAGGACAACTGAAGTCTTTCTAATGATGATATTAAAACAGTTTTCCTTTACAGACAATTTTTTTTTTTTGAGACGGAGTCTCCCTCTGTTGCCCAGACTGGAGTGCAGTGGTGCGATCTCGGCTCACTGCAAGCTCCGCCTCCCGGGTTCACGCCGTTCTCCCGCCTCAGCCTCCCGAGTAGCTGGGACTACAAGCCCCCGCCAACGTGCCCGGCTAATTTTTTGTATTTTTAGTAGAAACGGGGGTTTCACCATGTTAGCCAGGATGGTCTCGATCTCCTGACCTCGTGATCCGCCCGCCTCGGCCTCCCAAAGTGCTAGGATTACAGGCGTGAGCCACCGTGCCCAGCCACAGACAAATTTTAAAGGTGAACCATATATCTTGGATAATTTTTAGTTCTATGGGCACCCGCATCACTGAAAACAAAGCTAAAAAAAAAAATCCCATAGGCACAAAGCCAACTTTGAAAGCGAGAACCTACTGAGCTTCAACCAAACCCACTGACAATGCACCACAGGTGGACACCACATAAAAGGATGAAAAAATGTGATTGTGAAGGTCATGTTGACAGTTCCATGTCCATAATCTATTCTTCTTAAATTTGATCTGTGCATCTGGTATATATTTATGCATGTATTTGTGCTATAAGGAGCTTAGAGTTCTTTAAGTAGGTCAGGGTTATCTGTGCTATGAAACCTCCTGCTGGGAAGAGATGGTGAGGTGGTGTGAGTGGGCTGGCAAATGCTAGTGGCCTTGGATTACACAGGGCCCTATTAGAGGAGGTTTTGAGGTTGTTTGGGGATCTCTGCATCTGAGAAGAGGATTAGTAGGAACTATACTTCAAAGAGGACCAGGAATGTACCATTTCCTATAACCTGTAAGGGCCAAGGAAAATTCTGCTGCTGCAGATTCAGTTCAGGACAGGAGTTGAAAATCACAGTTAGTACCAAGCCAATGATCCTCTGCTACTATTGCTTATAATATGCTGAGAATAAATAATTTGATAATGGAAGATTAGGAGACACATAAAATGGATACCTACATGGCTTATAGTGTAGATGAAGGTCTGTTTAAGGGCACATGATCACCTTTTTGAGCACATTTCAGGTTGGTGTCTTAGTCTGTTTAAATTACTTTTCAGCAAATGTAACATCTTATTGACTTCTGAAAGCATGATTAACATAGATATCTATCCAAGTTATCATCTTTATGAATGGTGAAATAGCCCCTTAGGGAGAGCTACTATGTTTCTTATATTTTCTAGTAGAAAGTATGGTTTAGAGTCTTATGTCAGGAGGTATGGCTTGGTCTTAGCAAGTGTGACCCAAAGCAAGAGTTCATAGTGGTTCTTCCACTCAGATTGGACCACTGTCTGAATGTCAAGAAGTAGCTGATTGGATTGTTTCAACAGCTTCAACAGTCCTTTCTTTATGTTGAGTCCTTTCACCATCCTGCTGACATCATCTGGTTACATTGATGGGAGTCTGCTTTGTGTTAAAATATATCACATGTAGTTTTTCTTAATTTCTTTCTTTCTTCTTCCTTCCTTCTTTCCTTCCTTCTTTTCTTCCTTCATTCCTTTCTTCATTCCTTTGTTCCTTCCTTCTTTCCCTCTGATAAACTTTCTAAAGTTGTAATTTTGTGGTTTTTCTTAACGCCATTTGTTACTCACCCAGATCTGCCATTTGGTAAACGTTCAATATTGGGCCACTTACTAACCATTTTGTGCCTCAGTTTTGTCATCTAAAACATGGGAAAAATAAATGCCTTGTAATGTTGTTCTGAGTATTAAATGAGCTAATACAGGTAAAACTTTTAGAACAGTACCTAACATACAGCAAGTGCTGAATAGGTGTTAGCTCTCATTTCTCGTCATATTGAACAGAGATGAGCAATTGAAAATCTGTGCTGGAATTTTGTGTCAACAAATTTATTATTCTTCTTCTACCATTTCACCAGTGTTTTGGTTTTACTACCTTTGAACACACAGGCTCAAGAGCAGATATAATCTCAAGCCATTAAAAGCATTTATTAGACATCCGTTATCCATATTATATAACCAAGGGGTTCTAAACTGTGGCCTGGTTTAGAAGTGGGGTGGTGAGTATGACCTCCCAGTAGGTGTGTTTCCCTGGCTGTACACATGCATGGGGGGCACTCAGGGCTATTTCCAGATAAAATTTACATCTATGTGCCTAATGGTCCCAGGAGGACATATGGAGATGAATGTGTTGAATGAGTCTCCTGGTTTCTGGAGCTTGAAAGCTCCCTGTTAGAAGGGACTGATGATTCTTTCCATCCCACCTTATGGAATGTGAGCCTTACCCAGACCTAAATGAATGTCAGTGCTCTGTGAGCACCACCATTATCAAGCTGTGGAGTGACGTTGGCAGTGGAGGGCATGCACCTGACATAGAGAAATTTACACCCTTGGCGTAATCCTGGAGGTAACGGCGCTTCCAGAGTCACATAGTCCCTAAAGTGACACTAGAGGGCGCAGTATGGACATAGCTGTGAATTGCGCTCTGGACTTGTGAGTGACTTAGCCAATCCAAGGCTGGGCTCGATAGCTCTTTGAGGAGGTGAGGGAACTGAAGAAAAGCAAGAGGGACTGGGGAATCTAGAAAGGAGCATTCTTTGAGAGAAATAATAGTGATGATAGCTACCATTTATTGAGCACTTATTAAAGGTATGATTTAAATACATTGTCTCATTTGATCTTCACAATTATTCAGTGCAGGGCTATACTGTCTTCATAAAACAGAGGAGAACGCCTGGCGCGATGGCTCACACCTGTAATCCCAGCACTTTGGGAGGCCGAAGGGGGCGGATCATGAGGTCAGGAGTTCAAGACCAGCCTGGCCAACAGTCTTTACTAAAAATACAATAAAAATTAGCCGGGTGTGGTGGCAGCCGCCTATAGTCTCAGCTGTTTGGGAGGCTGATGCAGGACAATTGCTTGAACCCGGGAGGTGGAGGTTGCAGTGAGCCGAGATCGCACCACTGCA
Organism: Pan troglodytes; assembly: GCF_028858775.2. NCBI lineage: Eukaryota > Metazoa > Chordata > Mammalia > Primates > Hominidae > Pan > Pan troglodytes. The sequence goes on from NC_072401.2 coordinate 124,953,796, forward strand.
CTCCAGCCTGGGTGATAGAGTGAGACGACTCCTCAAAACAACAACAACTAAACAAAAACAAAAAACTGAGGAGGAAATGGAGGCTTAGAGGAACTCACCCAAGGTCACACAGCCTTTAAGTGGAGGAACTGGTGTTTAATCCAGAGCTATCTGAATTCAAAGACCATCTGTATTCTTAAATCTTAACCCTAATATTCTCAGTGAGGAAGGACTGAGGTTATATCTGAAAAAGAGCAACAAATAACAGCTTCAGGGCTGCTGAGGTGGGTTTCAAAAGTCACACAACTCTGAAGTATATTTCAGACCTCCTGTTCTTGGTGATTTGAGCAAAAGGTTTATTGCAAATTATTATCCAGAAACTATGTTTGTAGACTGAGAAATGGGTTTCTGTGAAACAGCATTCATCCAGAAAAGAAGTTTTTTCCTGCAAGAAAGCAGTTAAAACAAAAACCTGGGGGAATTTGACTCTCTGATTTTTTTATCACTGAGTTTTCATAGATTCTGGTAGCATTGGATGTGCATATGTTGGTGAATACAGTTCCAGACTTGCGATAATAGAAGTTGTATCATACATGTTCACCCAAGAGCCATTGCTTGACAGAGGCATCTCCAGGTCTGAGATCTTAGGGGAGAGGCCTTCACCCATGGCTGTGAGAGTTGCCATGGTTGAGAACACCAGAATTCTCTCATTGTGTTGCTTGCCTGCCATGAAGCCTCTGGAAGGATATGGTGGCTGAAGTAAGGCATGAGGCACAGATACAGATTTCCTGACTCAACTTCTGGTGCAGATAACATTGTTATACTACACATATTTATAATGCCCTTTTGGCTAAGTTTTCATAGAGATCATTTTCATTTTTTACCGATGCCATTAAGCTCAGTTAAGACTATTGGCAACCTTTCTCATCCTCCTCTCCCTCAATATTCAGTAACAATGGTAAGCTACAACAACCTAAAATATTAAGTAAGACTCTACAAATGACATAAAGAGAATCTTCACAAAGCAAAAATAAAATTTGTTTTCTTAACAGATGGGCAGTGATTAAAAAGATGAATAACATTCAATGCCAGTAAAGGTATGGGGAAATGGGCACTAGAATTGTAAAATCAACACCTTTTGGAAGAGTGCTTTTGTATTATCTATTAAAATTAAAATACTAATTTCCTGTATCTCAGTTATTCCACTTCCAGAAATTAACCTTTTATGTCTTCCTTTACTTGTTCCTGATTTTAACGGAATACTTTTATGTTTCACCCTTAAATAACTTTTGTTGAAGTTTCCTTTTCTTCTTCTTTTTTTTTAGGTACTCATCATCTCTTTAAGGAAATATCTTTCCTTTATTAGTTTTTATTATGAATCAGATTTGAAATTTATTGATGCTTTTCCTCTTTCTATTGAGATGGTCACTTCTTTTTCCTCCTTAAATTTGTTAAAGTAATTCATTTTATTGATAGAATTTCTAGTGAAAATCATTCTAGCAGTTCTGGGGTACACAAGACTTGGTATGGCATATTATTTTTATTAATTTCTGGATTTAGCTTGTTTAATATTTGACTCAGCATTTTGCATCAGTGTTCATGTCTGAGATTAGCTTTCAATGTTCCTTACTTACACTGTCCTTTAATTTTGGTATCAAAATGAGATGAAAATTTTTGTCCTTTTATATTTTCTCAAAGAGTGTGTATAAAATTTGAATAATCTGTTTCTTGAATGTTTTGGTAGAATTTACCTGTAAAATTATCTGATCTCAGTGATGTTATTTTTCCCTCATAATTTTTTACTTATTGTTTTGCTCAATTTCTTTAATGTTATAGAACTATTTAAATTTTCTTTTTACATAAGGCAATTTTTGTATAGTTTTTTAAAATAAAATTGTCCATTTTTTCCAAATGATAGGCTTTTCTTGGTATTCCCTCTTTAATTTCTATTGTATATGTAGTAATGTCATCCACTTCTCATGCTTAATGTTGTATATTTGTGGTCCTCTCTCTTTATCTCTCTTTTATCTTTTTCAGTATGACCAAATACATTTCAGGGATGCCCCTAATATTTGTGGGGCAAAAGTATGAATGGAAGTTCATGTAGTGTATTATTTCTAAATACTTAAAAATTATAAGCCAAACTCATAAAAGCTTAAGTAAAATCTATTGTTTCCGTCTACTTTGACAAATACACCTTTATAATGACTGGAAAAGCATATTTGAATTTTAAATCCTTGGAATCCTTGAAGTTCCATTCAGGAAAGTGGAAGCACAGGGACATCTGGCCCCTGGCCCATAGCCTATTCTTGTTCTCCTTCTTCTCTTCCAATCCCAACTCTGTTCCACACCATGATAGGCATCACACCATGTTGGTGAACTTACTAACCTGTGCTTCAAACTCCATTCTCACTCTGCAAATATATCCTTCTTGACTATTTCTCAGGAGGGCCAAGCCTTGGGTACATTGGTTGGGAATCCCAGGGAACTGAGTTGTGGCCTACTTTAGAAGGGGGCTGGTGAGTGTGAGCTTGTAGTTTATTTAATCTCTGTTCTGTCACTAATCTGTAAACTCTGTAAGGGTAGGGACTTTGTTGCTTTCCTTGCTATTCTATCCCAAGTACATTGTACGGTGCAGGGATTGGGGAGATGCAAAGATAGAGCTGTTTAGTAAATGAATGAATGAATGAATAAGCAAGAATGACTGTTAGGTTTCTAGCTGGAGACTCTGGTAAATGCTGTGCCATTCACTACACAGAAAATATAGGATGATTGTAGCCTTATGAGGGATGGAGATTTGAATATCTTAAGTTTGAAGAGAGTGTGCTTATGCGGGTGCAATTTCTTGCAGGCACTGCACAAAGGGAGCTGAAACTTATGAGAAAGATCTAAACTGAAGACATTGCTCTAACACATACTGGTATGTAGGTGTAGCTAAAGCTTTGAGAGTAAGGAACAGCAGATGTGATGAGAGAGAGAGAGAGAGAGAGAGAGAGAGAGAGAGCCTGGACAGGAACCTTGGGGATAATCAACATTTAAAAGACAGACAAAGAGGAGCCTTGAAGAAAACTTTGAAGGTGCTTCCTGAGAGGTAGAGGAAAAGTGATACTACCAAGACAGAAGACAGCAAGGGAGTCAAAAACTGCCAAAAAGTCTATTGAGATGTGAACAAAAAGTGTTCATTAGATTTGTCAACTCACATCTTGGCAAAACCAATTTTAATTATTTGAGCAAAAGCCAGATTTTCCTGAGTTGAGGAGAAAGGTAGGGAGAGGAAATGGTGAGTGTAGATGGCATTTTTCTGGACACTCCTCTGTGAAATTACAGGGACTGTGAATGTGGTACTATGAGGATATATATGTTGAAGGCAGAGTACTTGTTGAAGATTTTACAGCTAAATTATGCATCAACTACCCCTGCTAAAGGGAGATTATGAAGTGATGTTGAGTACTACTTCCAGTGTAAGACTTCGTGGTTTACAAAGAAGAGTTTGGGAATGATTCTGAGGAGAATCACACAGATGGTGATATGATCATAAAATAAGACCTTGGAGATATTAAGTAGGATGACTACCTTCAGCTATGAGGGATACAGCTTCTCAGAAGACAGTGACTATAATATGCTTGATCTCCCCAAAGGGGACAACATGGAAAAGGACCTCAGTTGTACCAGGAGGAATTTAATTTAGAAAGCAGGATTTCCTGACATTGTGATTGAATGTTTAAACAGGTTACAAAAATTGTTATGAAATCTCAGAGGTCTCAAAAATATAACATTAACAGTTTTGAAATAAGACCTTGAAGAACAAATGTTGATGATTTCGATTAATCCTTTTTGAGACAGAATAGTTGGTCAATGGCTCTGGTAGCTAAGGGACTGGCAATGCAACTCCGTACAGCTGCACAGTCAGTCTCTTGCCAACTACATTGAGCTAATTTGACACAAAGTGGTTGTTTGTAAGCCCTAGAGAGCCTTTCCACATCTCAAACCCTGGAGCTGCTCAAAATACTTCCTGTGGGCTTCAAGTTTAGACCTAAATAAACTTGAAAAATCCATCTGGTGTGGGCTGATTCTAGAATTCTGGAATGTAAGATCATTTGGACAAAGACAGAAGCCAAGTGGAACTCTCAGAGCACTGTATGTCCTTGTAAAGGTTGGAGGCCTAAAATCCTATTTATTTTTCTCTTAAATTGAACTGAAGGGATGAATAGCTCAGTGTGGATGGTTTATATACTGTTAGCCATCTTGCAGCATTGAGAACCTCTGCTTACTCTTACCTCCAATTGTATTTTTTTGGTGGAAAAAGAATATAAATCAACCATGCTATTTTCATTCAAACACCCATTTATTCTCTTAAAAATGTATCCTTGTGTTAGAAACATTTTGTTACTTTTTTAAATGAACGAGTTTATGAAATGTCTTTACAAGGTCATTTGTATCATATTTAAAGCTTTCATTGGTATTATAATTCTTGCATCTATAAAGATCTGGGTGAAAATGTAGATATTATTAAACTTAAATACCTGTAAAAACAGAAACAGAGAGAGGGAATTTTAGTTAATATAAGCTTTGGTTTCATGATGGTCCCTAAGTTTAAAATTGTGGCAAGTTTAGAAGGGTGTTGATTTTTCCTTTACCTAATATAAACTGTTATTTAATCAGTAATAAACAGGATAAGTAGCTATTTCCATGGCTAATTTTGTTTATATGTTTATCTTTGTATATGTTTTCTATTACATCTCCCATTTTAGATTGACTACGTGTTTAAATTCGTTACCTTAGGACTTGTTAGTGACAATACACCAGTCATAGGGTAGAGATATTGGTTGCTGCTGAATTTAATAATGAGTTATTATTCTAGATTCATTAATTCATGGCATATTCACTCAACTCATTCATTCTATCACTTATTTATTTACATGGCCACTCTGTGCCACAAATCATGTTAAGGACTGTGGATAAGTAAAAAATGTCCCCTGTTGATATAGTTTGGATATTTGCCCCCACCCAAATCTCATGTTGAATTGTAATCCCCAATGCTGGAGTTGGGGCCTGGTGGGAGGTGTTTGGATCATGGGGGCAGATCCCTCATGGCTTGCTGCTGTCTTTGGAATAGTGAGTTCTTGTAAGATCTGCTCATTTAAAAGTGTGTGGCACCCCCACCCCAATCTCTCTCTTGCTTGTTCCTGTTCTCGCTATGTGCCTGCTTCCCCTTTGTCTTCCGCCATAATTGTAAGCTTCCTGCGACCTCCCTAGAAGCTGAGCAGGTGCTAGCACCATGCTTCCTCTAAAGCCTGCAGAACCGTGAGCCAACTAAACCTCTTTTCTTTATAAATTACTCAGTCTCAGGAATTTTTTGTAGCAATGCAAGAACAGCCTAATATACCTGCATCCCAGAAGCTTGCAATTGGTGAAAGGGGAATAGGTGTATGAAAAAAATGAGGGCAATTATATGAGTTAGAACTCCTTGAATTGCATGTGACTGAGACCCAACTTCAACTAGTTTAAGAAAAATAGGGAATTTATTGGCTCATAGAATCCAGTGAAGTTCTGAACAAAGCAAGCATTAAAAGAGAGGGATGCAGCCAAGCTTTATGGACACCCAGCAACAGTAATTTCCCTTAGGCCTAACTTTCTTTCTTTTACCTCTGTATTTCTCCGAGAATGAGACCTTTTTTTGTCCCTCACTACAGATAGGATTTATTGTCTTTGGTGGTGAACTCACTACTGCAAAGCATTGACTACCAAGCCTATGCTTTCCGCAAGGGAGAGGAACCAACTCATGTTGGAAGCTTTGGTTTAAAAAATTCTTTTCTTTAAAATTATTCTTTAAGGGCTAGGATACAGGTGAAGGTTTGTTGCATAGGTATACATGTGCTGTGGTGGTTTGCTGCACCCATCAATCCGTCATCTAGGTTTTAAACCCTGCATACAGTAGGTATTTGTCCTAATGCTCTCCCTCTTCTTGCCCCCCACCCCGCGACAGGCCCCGATGTGTGATGTTCCCCTCCCTGTGCCCATGTGTTCTCGTTGTTCAACTCCCACTTACGAGTGAGAACATGTGGTGTTTGGTTTTCTGTTCCTGTGTCAGTTTGCTGAGAATGATGGTTTCCAGCTTCATCCATGTCCTTGGAAAGGACATGAACTCATTCTTTTTTATGGCTGCATAGTATTTCGTGGTGTATATATGCCACATTATCTTTATCCAGTCTATTATTGATGTGCATTTGGGTTGCTTCCAAGTCTTTGCTATTGTGAATAGTGCTGCAGTAAACATACGTGTGCATGTGTCTTTATAGTAAAATGGTATATAATCCTTTGGGTATATACCCAATAATGGGATTGCTGGGTCAAATGGTATATCTGGTTCTAGATCCTTGAGGAATTGCCACACTGTCTTCCACAATGGTTGAACTAATTTACACTCCCACCAACAGTGTAAAAGCGTTCCTATTTCTTCACAGCATCACCAGCATCTGTTGTTTCCTGACTTTTTAATGATCGCCATTCTAACTGGTGTGAGATGGTATCCCAATTTGGTTTTGATTTGCATTTCCCTAATGACCAGTGATGATGAGCTTTTTCTCATATGTTGTTGGCCACATAAATGTCTTCTTTTGAGAAGTGTCTGTTCATATCCTTCACTCACTTTTTGATGGGCTTATTTGTTTTTTTCTTGTAAATTTGTTTGAGTTCCTTGTAGATTCTGGATATTAGCCCTTTGTCAGATGAGTAGATTGCAAAAATTTTCTCCCATTCTGTAGGTTGCCTGTTCACTCTGATGATAGTTTTATTTGCTGTGCAGAAGCTCTTTAGTTTAATTAGATCTCATTTGTTAATTTTGGCTTTTGTTGCAATTGCTTTTGGTTTTTTAGTCTTGAAGTCTTTGCCCATGCTTGTGTCCTGAATGGTATTGCCTAGGTTTTCTTTTAGGGTTTTTATGGTTTTAGGTTTTACACTTAAGTATTTAATTCACCTTGAGTTAATTTTTGTATAAGGTATAAAAAAGGGGCCCGGTTTCAGTTTTCTGCATATGGCTAGCAAGTTTTCCCAGCACCATTTATTAAATAGGGAATCCTTTCCCCATTGCTTGTTTTTGTCAGGTTTGTCAAAGATAAGATGGTTGTATACGTGTGGTATTATTTCTGAGGCCTCGGTTCTGTTCCATTGGTCTATATATCTGTTTTGGTACCAGTATCATGCTGTTTTGGTTTTTGCATTGCCAGTCCCTTAGCTACCAGAGCCATTGATCAACTATTCTCTCAAAAAGGACTAATCAAAATAATCAGCATTTGCTATTCAAGGTCTTATTTCAAAACTGTTGATGTTATATTTTTGAGACCTCTAAGAAGAGATTTCATAACAATTTTTGTAACCTGTTTGAACCTTCAATCACAATATCAGGAAATCTTGCTTTCTAAATTAAATTCCTCCTAGTACAACTGAAGTCCTTTTCCATGTTGTCTCCTTTGGGGAGATCAAGCATATTATAGTCACTCTCTTCTGAGAGACTATAGCCTTGTATAGTTTGAAGTCAGGTAGTGTGATGCCTCCAGCTTTTTTCTTTTTGCTTAGGATTGTCTTGGCTATATGGGCTGTTTTTGCCTCCATATGAAATTTAAAGTAGTTTTTTCTAGTTCTGTGAAGAAAGTCAATAGTAGCTTGATGGGAATAGCATTGAATCTATCAATTACTTTGGGCAGTATGGGCATTTTTACAATATTGAGTCTTCCTATCCATGAGCATGGAATGTTTTCCATTTGTTTGTGTCCTCTTTTATTTCCTTGAGCAGTGGTTTGTAGTTCTCCTTGAAGAGGTCCTTCACTTCCCTTGTAAGTTGTATTCCTACGCATTTTATTCTCTTTGTAGCAATTGTGAATGGGAGTTCACTTATGATTTGGCTCTCTGTTTGTCTATTACTGATGTATAGGAGTGCTTATGATTTTCGCACATTGATTTTGTATCCTGAGACTTTGCTGAAGTTGCTTATCAGCTTAAGAAGATTTTGGGCTGAGACAATGGGGTTTTCTAAATATACAATCATGTCGTCTGCAAACAGAGACAATTTGACTTCCTCTCTTCCTATTTGAATACCCTTTATTTCTTTCTCTTGCCTGATTGCCCTGGCCAGAACTCCCAATACTATGTTGAAGTCTGGCATTTTGAAAGCAGGCTTATGCATGTGTATGTAAAAGAAATGTGTATGAAATTCTAAGTTATAAATTACATTTGCCAATGTACTTTGTAATGTTGGCCTGTACTATTAAAGATGTTAGAATTTTGCCTTGACACTAGAGTCTGATCTTTAGGAGGAGGAAGGACTTAAGGAATGTACCAGAAGGTTGGGAGAGGCAAGAGCTAGATCAAGAGGGGGATTTGAAAAGTAGGGGTGAAGATAAAGATCCAGTTTTAACTTGGAAGTGGAAACTACTTCCAGGAAGAAGTGATTCTAGGAAAGAAAAACTTGTTTTATATGAGGGTAGAAATTTTGAGTGGTGACAATAAGGCTTGGAGTCCTTCCAAACATGAATTAGTTTCAGAATTATATTATTTGAATCAATTGAACTTGAGAATTGGAATTGGTAGACATATTAAATCATTGCATTTTTATTAAGCTTTTTGACTTGAGGTTTCCAAATATTAGCAACTGCTTAATTAATTGGGCAGTAATCATGATGACGGGAGCTGTCTTTTATGTCTTTCAATGTGTCTGGCTCAGTGTTGAACATATAGAAACATGACTTACTGATTTCTAATAATTTGACAAGTACATTATATAGTATTTAGTAGATATGTACTTAGGTAAAATACATTTAAATTGACTAATTTCTCCACTGGAAAACTAAATTTATGTAATCAGGATTTTCTCTAAATAGTGGGCTGATTCCTTACCTTTATGGTTAGTGCAGTGGACCAAGACCAATAACATGGTGTATGATAAGATATTTGCTTTTGGGTGGGGAAGATTTGCTTAAAGCGGAGAAGGTTTCAGGATGACAGAACAAATTTCCCCGCAAGTTTGGTATCAAGATTTTGTTTTGTTATACTTGATTATCTACTTTGGCTGAATAATCCAAACATACGTTCCAATCCAATTTAGTCCCTGCTTAGAGTGGCTCTTCTTATTTGTCCAAGAGTTTCAGAACTATTTTTTTTTCTACTTCTTCTGAGCATTCAGCCTTTATGTATTTCAAGGACAACAGACTCCAGAGATTTGGGTTTTATTCATGACTTCTTCAAGAAGTGGGCCATGCTATTTCAGTCATTTTTAATTGGGGGGCAAGTTGGATGCTGAATATTTCAAAGGAGAAAATAAAATAACCTAGTAGATATGTTTCCTGGCATAGATGATAGAAAAGTCACTTAGACTCCTATATGCCATAGTTTAATCAAAATGTATCCAGTTCACTGTCTGTCCTTCCATTAATATCACAACTTAATGTACAAGTCTTTAGCATATCCTATACTTTGCCTAAAAGAAAAATGTATTTAACATCTCAGTGAATATACTTATTTAATGCAGCTCATAGATTCATATGTTTGACAAAGATAGTGAGAAATTTTAGGTAAAAATGATTTTCACAAAAGAGAATTGCATTATATGTTAAATTTATAAAACTATTTCCAAGAATCATGGAATCATAAAAGTGAGACAACAAACTCAATTCTTTTGTGTAAATTCTTTTGGCATTTGTTTAATGATTTTCTCAATCCTCCTGTTAGTTATATGAATCACAGGATTCCCAATGATTTGATAAATGTGAGTATGAAGTTTAACATACTTAGACTGGAAAAAGCTATCCAACAAGTGAGTCACAAGTGAGAAATACCCAACACAAATATGTTATTTCACCTAAATTCTGATTAATAAAAAAAAATGTGTGTTTAATGTTTTTTTTCTCAATTATTTTAAGAATCCATAACACACCAGTCGAACTTTAAAGATGAACAGAAAGTTCCTGGAAATGACCTGGTCTAAGCTCTTAGCTGTCAGATGAGAAACACAGGCCTGGAGAGTTGGCCTGATGCATGCTTATTTATCTATGCAAGGACCTCAGCCAATGAGGTCCCAGATGGGCCCTGTGACCACCTACCATGAGAACTTGTAACCATTACCATAACCATCACCATTTGTACACTTGCATACTAGCCAGACAGTATACTAATGTTTTATTTAATTCCTTCAATAATTCAGTGAGGTGCTTAACGTTAACATCCCTGTTTAACAGGAAAAAAAAAGAGGGGTAAAGTCACTTATTCAACTAGTCTTAAAGGAACTTTGAACCCAGTTTTTCCTGACTTCAAAACCCAAACTCTTTTCAACTATTCTGCCATTAAATAATGGTACTGTGGTGGGCTTATTGCCAAGTATGGAGGGTTTAGAGCAAGTGCATGACAATACCAAAGCAGAGTTCTTTTAGAATAATCAAATGCTGCTAACTGGGTGTGTGATTCTGAGGGAGACAGCCTATTTTCATGTCTGATAGAGTTCCTTTGAATGGAGAATATGGAAGATCCTGTACTTTATTAGGTGGCCCTCTCTACTTTAATTATCCTGATGCCTGTCCTCTGAGTCTTTCTCATTCTCCTCCCTTGTCTTAATCCTGATTTAAAAGGAGGATAAAAAACATAAGCAGATGAATAAAAATAGCAGCCCAGGAAGCTTTGCATTGATTCATTCTACAAATAGTTGTTAAATAAATACATGTGCCAGACACTATTCCTGATCTTTTAAAACTTGCGTTCTTGTGTGTGTGTGTGTGTGTGTGTGTGTGTATGTGTATGTGTGTGTGATGCACATAAATAACAAACTATTTGATCATCAATAACTTTTCACAGTAATATCTTCTCACACTAGTGAACATTTTTGGGGTAGTTTTGGTACAGGCATTTAGGTTGATTTTTTTTTCCTTACAAAGTTCCTAGTAAGTTTGGAGGCTGGGAGTTTGATTATAGAAGGTATTATTAGTGCCTGTCTCTTAATTGATCAGAGGCTTTGCTATACTAAAATGACCGTTCTTAAAAAGGTGTTTCCGAAGATCTCTCAAGCTTTATAAACACTTCATTTTTGTACATGTTGTAACTGTTTGCTGAAAAATTCATTCTGTAGGTGGCTGAAACCTCCAGGGGGCTATGCACTGGGTGAGAGAAGTGAAATAGGATGTGGTAGGAGAGTAAATGGCAAAACAAGGGAGAGGAAAAAACTTCCTAGTTTTCTTCTGCCTGGAAATAAACATGCAGGAAGCTTTAATATCAGTAGCAGCTGTAGATTTTTTTTAAGTTAAAAGTTTTGGAGATAGTTGGAAAAACGAAAACAAAAACAAACCACATCTGGAAAGATTTCAAGCAAAGGCAATGTAAAAAAATGTGTTGGATGATATATTAGGAGAAGAGCTGGTTGCAAGTAACACTAAAATTTAAAATGAGATCACTTATTTCTCTCTTATTTTATGCCTGGAGGAAAGAAATACAATGTAAGTGATCAAGGCTTTGTGGAGCAAAGCCTCAAGGATCTAGGTGCCTCCTTGCTTGGAGTTTTACTACATAAGGCCTCTATTTTTAAGATAATGTCAAGGTCCAAGAAGGCTGCTTCAGCTCTAGCCCTCACATCACTTTCCAGGTGGCAGGAAGAAGAAAGATGATGAGCCTACTCTCTCCCTTTAAGGTTATTTGGCATAGGTTGCATGTATTACTTCAATTTGCATCCAGAATTTAGACAAATAGTCACAACTAGGTGCAAAATGGCTAGGAAATAAGAGTATTTCAAATACCCAACTAAAGTTCAGGGATTCTATTACTATAGAAAATGAAAAAATAATTAGTGACAACTATTACAGTTTCTGCCACAGATAACTTTCACTTTTCTCTCTGTCCCAAGTCTTACAAGTCTATAATTTTAAATCCAGTCTGAGCATGTTTTCAATGAAACCTATTCTTTCCAATTTGTTTCTGAGTAGCAAAAACACTTTCTAATGCCCTGAGACACATTGCAGGTGAAGAATGGAATTAGGAAAAAAAGGAACGGCAAATGGATTTTCAACTTGCTCTGGGCATCACTAAAATTCCACAGAAACAGTAGCATCATTTCAGCATGACCAGTTCCCCTCATTCACAATGACTTTAATGTTGCAAAACAATTCAGATTCCTCAGGCACCTGGCAGCTGCGTGCCTGACTCAGTCTTTCAAATTGAGACACGGTTGGGACCTCAACTCCTGCTGCCTGACCTGCAGAGCATTTTCCTCTCCGTAGTTTTAGGAGGTGTCATCAGCCCAGTAGGGGAAACTCTTGGCAAACCCAAGGCGTTTTCCTTCCAGAAACTCACTGATCCTGCCTCTGTGAAAGGGCCAAATTTGTCAGTGGGAAAAGAATTTTAAGAAGTATCATGAAATAAACTGTGTTGCCATGCTCTGAATATTGACCCTTAGTAATAAAAGGTTCTTACATTTTCAAACATGGCGTTGGAATCATCTCTTTAAATAATTAGCAAGAAGGGAGACAAGATGCAGGAGTTCACTTGGCTCTTTGAAAAGGAAAACTTTAAAGTCAGGTACGTTGGAAAAAAGTGAATCAAAACAGAGGTACCTATAATCTTTCATAGTAAAATATTGGGGTTATTTTTTCTAAGATCCTACATGTGAACAAAAGAGGAGTGCCACAGTCTTGTATGTGCCTATATAGATGATATTTATTCTTAGGCATTTTTCAAGTTAAATATTTATTACTACTAGAGAGTTGCCCTGTTCTTCAATTATTTTTTTTTCTTGGTCTCTTCCCTCACACAATTTAAAAATGATCCAAATGTTCCACTCACTGAGTGTGGGAAGACATAGAACAGAAGGAGGGGAAGAATGACAGAAACTCAGTGAAGGCCTTCAGAACCGTTTGCCAAGAAACGTTTTGGAGAGGTTAATGATACTTGAACACTAATGCTCTTCAGTGGCTTTTACCTTGAAGACATCCAGCTACTGTGTGTAGTTTAAACTACCTATCTACAAGCAGCAATTCTAATTATCATTGCCTCTTCTTATACCCAGAAATATTTGGCTGGATCAAGTTAGTTCTCAGATGTTGGTCAGTTTTCTGAGTTTTAAAAAGCGTTACTCATTACACCATTTGGAGCCTCCATTCTTTGTCCTTTACGGACATGGTAATATCAGTTTCCAAATTCAGAACTGTGACAGCATTCCAGTGGAGTATCCAAACTTGTTTTTATAGTCTTCGACAGAGAAGAAAAGAAAACATACTGGATAAAGTATGAGGAGTTTTTACTTCTGCTAAACTCCCCCCACCTCCCGAACTCAACCAGAAAGAAACAAAATTAAAAACAAAGGAACCAGAAAATAAATGTGTGTCTGGGAATCTGACGGATTAGTTTCCTCCTAATATACCTGCTTCAGTAAATGCTTGCAGGAGAAATGTTTGCCTGTTCCTCAAATGTCATAGCTTTCCTTTGGTCTCTCTGGGTGGATCCAATTTCTCGGCAGTGTGATGTATTCCTTGTTGTTTCCAGTATTTTCAATGAACAGGAATCATCTGGTATATAATCCATGGCTGGGCTGAAGGCTGAGTGCAGCTGGCCACAGCTGTGCTAGAGTAGCCTGAGAACAGAACTGCTCATATAAGGTGGTTTAAGAAGGTATTTGCAAGTGGAGCAGACAATGGGCTCGGTGCCAATCTCAGTCAGTGACGTGGGTTAACCTTCTGTAGGCATTATGTGGTCATTGGCGGCCACAGAAGTGGACTTGAAAAGAAAGTGGAGTGTTCACTACCCCATGGCCTGTTTCACAGCTGAGTTTCAACCTCTCTGTGGCCAGATGAGCCTAATATAGTAAAAACTTTTTCATTCATTCTCGCCTTTTAAAGCTTTTCACTACAAATTTGTCTTTGGAGAAGTCTTAGCAGTGACACCACTTTTCCATTAATATTGGAGTGTGTATTTACATGGACTCTAAATAATTTGTGTCTGATTGATTCTGAAAAGCATGCAATGTCTTTTGTGTGGGAAGAGCTAGTTCTTATAGAGTGCAAATTCATGGCATGCGGATGCTCTGGGGCAGCAGGAGAGCAGGAATGATTAAGACAAAAAGAACACAGAGGATGAATTGGCAGAAAGGGCTTGGAGGGTATGTTTGGCTTTAGACAGACTAAAGGAAGGACACTGAATTCATAGAGTAAGGTGGTGTTGGGTGTCATTAGTTAGAAAGGAAAAGGTCAAGTCCCTAGAAAAAGCTATACACTAGCAAGAATTCTCCAGTACTAAGGAATTAAACAGGCGGGGCCTGGACTCAAGAAGATGTAGGGGTCCCTGGATGGAGGAGACACTGAGACAATCTTTTGGCAAAACAGAGGATGTTTTCATTTTTTCCTTTTTTGTACTGATGACTGTGTGTAGGTGCTTGCTGCCAAAGGGAGAATTGTGGGCTGTCCCCTCCTGATTTAGCAATGCCAGAGGTAGTCAACCTTCTGGGAAGAACTTATACACATCTACTGTGAAGTTGGTAGTGGCTCTGTGATTCTCTTATTTTGAAAATTCACTGCTGGGTGAGTTTTAGAAGTTCTTTAGTACTTTACTTAAAAATTTCCCCCCAAATTAGCAGGGAATAATTTAAAATCATTTTCAAAATTCAGAGAAGTGGTTAAAGATTGTTTACCCTACCCACTGCTTTTCTTGCAACTGAATAAGACAGCGTATTAGGAAAAATGAAGCATCAGAATTGAACAGTACTTACTAGGAAGTTCAGTGTCTTCTGTGGTATTGTAGTGTACATTTTCCTGAGAAGGCTAAATAAACCAAGCCCAACTGGCATGCGTAATAAAACAAAAAATTGATATTGTAGTTAAGGAAAAAGCTATGAAGATAAAGGCAGCTTGAGATAGAAATTTCTTGATGGCATTAACAAAGGTAGTACAGCTTGAGCTAAGTCTCTTAAACTATACTGCTAAGTAGTGTGGGAGGTAGTGGCTATTCCCTCTATCTACTGCTCTCTTTTTCTCTCTGTCTCTATCTCTCTCCATATTTTCAGAGTAGTGGACAAGTGTGTATGATGAGTACAGGTGGAAATTTGCCTGCAAGCCCAGTGAGAGGGTCAGCACCTTCCCTGATTAGATCAAAGCCAACAAGGATAAGGGGCAGGACAAGTTCTTCCCTCTTGATGGGTGCCCTGAAGGTCCAGGACTTCAAGCAACTCAGGCCAAGAATTTGCTTTCAGTATCCTTTATACAAATAAATACAGTTAAATTAGATGGGCTGGTCATACTGTTCATTGAGCAATAGCAGTTCTACTCCTTTACACACACTTAACCCTCTGTCTTCATATAAAGAATTTCCTTTTAAATTCATGCCTCAAAAAATTATAAGAGTTTCATGCATCTTTCAAAAATGAGTGCTCATTGACTGCTTTTGTGTACACTTTACCAAACTCTTAACTTATGCAGTAGGAAAAATTTAAAAGACATAATTCTTGCCCAGTGAATGTCTTAACACATATAGTAACCTAAGGTATGTATTCCAGTATAAGAGCTATAGAAAAAGTAACTATGGGCTAGAGTTAGGGGAATTAGAAAGACAAATTTTTTATGAAAACCAAACATTATATATACCAAGTTTTCATGGGCTCTGGTGTCTGATTTTTTTCTGTGCACCTTTCTTGATATTGTTAGCTGTAGATACTTAGGCATGGGTTGATAAATACATATACAGGTTGAAAGTTGATACACATTCTTATTTGTTTCCCACAATTGTTTTCTCTTAATTTAATGAGGCCACCAAAACCAGTGGGGAAAAGCCAATGTGGAAATTTTTGAAAAAAATCCCACATATAGTATTCACATTTTGAATGAGAAAACCCAGAGGAAAAAAAGGTGCTCAATACATGGGGGATGATGGAAAAATATTTTATTATGACGTGGCCTTGACAAGGCTACTATTTTTGCTGGACTAGAATGTGTTTTGTTATAATTTTTCATTTTATTTTATTTTATTTTACTTTAAGTTCTGGGATGCATGTGCCGAACATGCAGGTTTGTTACATAGGTATACGTGTGCCATGGTGGTTTGCTGCACCTATCAACCCGCCGTGTAGGTTTTAAGCCCTGCATGCATTAGATATTCGTCCTAATGCTCCCCCTCCCCTTGCCCCCCACCCACTGACAAGCCCCGGTGTGTGATGTTCCCCTCCCTGTGTCCATGTATTCTCACGGTTCAACTCCTACTTATGAGCGAGAACATGCGATGTTTGGTTTTCTGTTCCTGTGTTAGTTTGCTGAGAATGATGGCTTCCAGCTTCATCCATATCCCTGCAAAGGACATGAACTCATTCTTTTTTATGGCTGCATAGTATTCCATGGTGTAGATGTGCCACATTTTCTTTATCCAGTCAATTATTGATGGGCATTTGGGTTGGTTCCAAGTCTTTGCTATTGTAAATAGTGCTGCAGTAAATACATGTGTACATGTGTCTTTATAGTAGAATGATTTATAACCCTTTGGATATATACCCAGTAATGGGATTGCTGGGTCAAATAGTATTTCTGGTTCTAGATCCTTGAGGAATTGCCACATTCTCTTCCACAATGGTTGAGTTTTGTTATAATTTTAAATCTCTCTTGATCTCCCTTATAACTCCATTATGACACCTTTTATGGTCTTTAAAAATTATGCAGAAATACATACTGCATGCTATTCTGTATTTAGGTTGGCTGGGAGAGTTTTAGGCAGAAAACTTGCAATTTTTCCACTAGGTTTTGCTGTTGGAATTACAGAAATTCTCTTTCTTTGTTACCAAATATGAGCCAGAAGGCTAGAACCCTGGCTGATGGCATGGCACCAGCTTTCATGGGGCTACATACCCACTAGTATTTAATGAATTGCATTCCTGTGGACACGAACCAAACAGGATACTTAATTTGATTACTTATCAATTGTCACAATTCTTTCATTCTAGGTGATATGGCTGGCTTATAGGTATCACCAGTACATTCATTCTACACCTTTATCCTCTTTTTTACATCCCAAAGTATAAAATAAACATGAAAAAATTATTGGACTGTTGCTATGGAGAAAAAGATCTTTCTATATATCTTTGTAATAGAAATGCCCAGTAAAGAATTGTGCCTGGGCATTTTTTTCATTTGGAGCAATTATATGGAACATCCCTTAGGTTTGATTTTGTGTTTATATCATAATGCATAGCCAAGTGTTGATACTGTGCCTATGTGGAGTCCAGATATCGTTCTGCTGTTAATGACTGTAACATGATGTGAAGGTTGAAACCAGAAAGTTCACTTTTGCAGTCTGAAAGCAGCTGCCAACAGATGAGGGTAACAGAGCAAAGCTTGCCTCCAGCCTCCATGGTTTCTGCTGCCAGAACATTCTTCTTCCATTACTTCATATAGACCAGATAGGACCGAAGGTGCTCTGAAGATATCCCCATGTTTCCTACTAATAAAAAGAGCAGGATATCAACTTACACATTTATTGCAACCACATAGTATGTGTTAAAAACTTGCTAGGGATGTTTAGCTTTGTAAATTACAGCAGCTTCTCAAACTTTACTGCATCTGCAAATCCGTGGAGATTTAATGGATCTGAGGTGGCACCCAGATATTCTGCACATCTAACAAGCTCCCAGGAGATGCCGATGCTGCTGGTCTGTGCACCAAACTTGTGTAGCAAGGAACTGAAGCATAATACTGAAGTGACCCTGATGCCAGGTCTAATAACAATACCAACAATTTATCTCTGACCCATAGAGTTGACTACATTCTGTGTCTTAGTTAACCTCCTAAATATTTGCTGTTGGCCAGGGGGAGGACTTGGTGGTGATAGGAGAATGACTGGACTTGGTCTACAGGGTATGTAAAATGGTATTGGGATAGCCCCTATACTCCCATAATTCCTTAAGCTGTATCAGTTCATGAAGTCATTTGTATTAATAGTCAATTAAAAATGTTAGCTCTTAGATTAAATTAGTTTAGTTAGTTGGTTTGTTCAAAACAGGAAATTGCTGATAGGAGAGAGGGGTTGAGAGAAGCATGGGATGAGACTAAGAGTTTAAGAACTGGAGAAAATGAGGAAAGGTATTTTGGAGTATATGACATTTCAGAGAATAAACAACTTGCAAGGGACAAAGGACAATTCAGTGGAGAATGAGAGTGAGGTTTGGCTGGCCCAGTGGGGATTAGGGTATATAGGCAGCCAGGTTGGAGTAGTTAGTCCTGGTACAGATGAATAATATCACTGATGACCAGCTCAGAATGCACATTCCATTGGTGGTGACCCAACTGCAACAGCATAATTAAACAAAACAAAACAAAACAAACAAACAAAAAACTAACGAAACATTATTTCTTTTCAGGTGGATCTCTTCTGGTTTAGCAAGGAAGAAAATATTTCTCAGGGTTTATACCTGCTTGCAAGTTGGGAATTCCAGAAATCTCTTACTTTCTAGACCAGTGCAGTACCCTATTTTGAAAAGGCAGAGGGATTAATTTTCAAATTTATGTGTTTACACTGGTTTGATTTCAATGGCACCAGGGTGACTTGAATAATTGAAAAGTAATATTGTTCCTAGAAACTTTTGGAAGACAAAAAACATTAAAAAAATATTTTGACCATTGTGTACCTGGAATTCTTGACCTTAGTAGATCTGGTGCAGTTAATGGGCATGGAATTATTATAAATCATTGTTTTCCACTTCAAATAGATTTTAAAAAAACTATTTTTATTTCCTAATTATTTTAAGTTCATTAAATGTCTAGCCTTCTTTATAAATCTATAATTACATAACCCTAGAATGAATTTTTAAAAATTTTATTTTTATTTCAATGGTTTTGGGGGAACAGGTGGTTTTTGGATGCATGGAAAAGTTCTTTAGTGGTGATTTCTGAGATTTTGGTGCACCCATCACCTGAGCAGTGCCCACTGTACCCAATGTATAGTCTTTTATCTCTCACCCCCCTTACACCCTTCCCCCTGAGTTCCCAAAGTCCACTCTATCATTCTTATGTCTTTACATTCTCATAGCTTAGCTCCTGCTTATAATTGAGAACATACGATGTTTGGTTTTCCATTCCCGAGTTGCTTCACTTAGAATAATGGTCTACATCCAGGTTGCTGCAAATGCCATTATTTCATTCCTTTTTATGGCTGAGTAGTATTACATGGTATGTATATACCACATTTTCTTTATCCACTGGTTGGTTGATGGGCATTTAGGATGGTTCCATATTTTTGCAATTGCGAATTGTGCTGCTATAAACATACGTATGCAATTGGCTTTTTCATATAATGACTTCTTTTCCTCTGGGCAGATACCCAGTAATGGGATTTGTGGATCAAATAGTAATTCCACTTTTACTTGTTTAAGGAATCTCCACACTGTTTTCCATAATGGCTATACTAGTTTACATTCCCACCACCAGTGTAAAAGTGTCCCCTTTTCACCACATTCACACCAACATCTGTTATTTTTTTATTTTTAACTTATGGTCATTCTTGCAGGAGTAAGGTGGTGTCTCATTGTGTTTTTGATTTGCATTTCCCTGATAATTAGTGATAATGAGCATTTTTTCATATGTTTGTTGGCTGTTGGGATATCTTCTTTTAAGAATTGTCTGTTAATATCCGTTGCCCACTTTTGATAGGATTATTATTATTTTTTTCTTGCTGATCTGTTTGAATTCCTTGTAGATTCTGGATATTAGTACTTAGATGCATAGTTCACAAACATTTTCTACCACTCTATGGCTTGTCTCTTTACTCTGCTGATTATTTCTTTTGCTGTGCAGAAGCTTTTTCATTTAATTAGGTCCCATCTATTTATCTTTGTTTTTGTTACAATTGCTTTCGGGTTCTTTGTCATGAACTCTGCCTAAGGCAATGTGTAGGAGAGTTTTTCTGATGTTATCTTCTAGAATTTTTGTAATTTCAGGTCTTTTATTTAAGGTTTTGATCCATCTTGAGCTGATTTTTACATAAGCTAAGAGATGAAGATCCAGCTTCATTCCTCTCCATGTGGCTTGCCAATTATCTCAGCACTATTTGTTGAACAGGGCGTCCTTTCTCCGCTTTATGTTTTTGTTTGCTTTGTCAAAGATCAGTTGGCTGTAAGTATTTGGCATTATTTCTGGGTTCTCTATTCTGTTCCATTGGTCTACATGCCTATTTTTATACCAGTATCATGCTGTTTTGGTAACTATAGCCTTGTAGTATAGTTTGATGTTGGATACTGTGATGCCTCCAGATTTGTTCTTTTTGCTTAGTCTTGCTTTGGCTATGCAGGCTCTTTTTTTGGTTCCATATGAATTTTAGGATAACTTTTTCTAGTTCTGTGAAGAATGATGGTGGTATTTTGTTGGGAATTGTATTGAATTTGTAGCTTGCTTTTGGCAGTATGGTCATTTTTAATGACATTTATGACAATATTGATTCTACCCACCCATGAGCATGGGATGTGTTTCCCTTTGTTTGTGTCATCTATGATTTCTTTCAGCAGTGTTTTTTAGTCTTCCTTGTAGAGATCTTTCACCTTCTTGGTTAGGTATATTTCTAAGTGTTTTATTTTATTTTTGCAGTTGTTGTAAAAGGTTTTGAGTTCTTTATTTGCTTCTCAGCCCTTGGTCGTTTTTGGTGTAGAGCAGTACTACTGATTTGTGTATATTGATTTTGTATCCTGAAACTTTACTGAATGCATTTCTCACACCGAGGAGCTTTTTGGATGAGTCTTTAGGGTTTTCTAGGTATACAATCATATCATCGGCAAACAGTGACAGTTTAACTTCCTCTTTATTGATTTGGATGCTCTTTAGTTCTTTTCTGTCTGATTGCTCTGGCTAGACCTTCCAGTGCTATGTTGAATAGAGGAGGCAAAAGCGGGCATCCTTGTCTTGTTCCAGTTCTCAGGGGGAGTGCTTTCAACTTTTCCCAGTTCAGTATTATGTTGGCTATGTGTTTGTCATAGATTTTTTTTGTTTGTTTGTTTTTTTGAGATGGAGTCTTGCTCTGTCGCCCAGGCTGGAGTGCAGCGGCACGATCTCGGCTCACTGCAAGCTCTGCCTCCTGGATTCATGCCATTCTTCCGCCTCAGTCTCCCGAGTAGCTGGGACTACAGGCGCCCACCGCCACGCCTGGCTAATTTTGTTTTTATATTTTTAGTAGAGATGGGGTTTCACCGTGTTAGCCAGGATGGTCTTGATCTCCTGACCTCGTGATTCACCTGCCTTGGCCTCCCAAAGTGCAGGGATTACAGTCATGAGCCACCACGCCCAGCCAGATGGTTTTTAGTACATTGAGGTGTGTCCCTTCTATGCCAATTCTTCTGAGGGTTTTAATCATAAAGGGGTGTTGGATTTTGTCAAATGCTTTTTCTGCATCTATTGAGATGATCATATGATTTTTGTTTTTAATTTTGTTTTTGTGATGTATTACATTTATTGGCTTGTGTTTGTTAAACCATCTCTGCATCCCTGGCATGAAGCCCACTTGATCAGCATATCTTTTTGATATGCTGTTGGATTTGGTTAGCTAGTATTTTGTTGAGAGTGTTTGCATCTATATTCATCAGAGATATTGGTCTGTAGTTTTCGTTTTTGGTGATGTTCTTTCCTGCTTTTGGTATTATGATGATACTGGCTTCGTATAATGATATAGGGAGGATTCTTTCTTTCCCTATCTTTTGGGATGGTTTCAGTTAGATTGGTACCAATTATTCTCTGAATGCCTGATAGAATTCAGCTGTGAATCCATCTGGTCCTGGACTTTTTTTTGTTGGCATTTTAAAAATTTCTGTTTCAATGTCACTACTTGTTATTGGTCTATCAGAGTTTCTGTTTCTTCCTGATTTAATCTAAAAGGGTGTATATTTCCAGGATTGTATCCATCCCCTGTAAATTTTCTAGTTTGTGTGTGTAAAGGTGTTCATAGTAGGCTTGAATGATCTTTTATATTTCTGTGGTATCAATTATAGTATCTCCTGTTCCAGTTCTAATTCAGCTTATTTGTATCTTTTCTTTTCTTGGTTAATCTTGCCAGTGTACTATCAATTTTATTTATCTTTTCAAAAAACGAGTCTTTTGTTTTATTTATATTTTATATATTTTTTAAATTTTATTTAATTCTGCTCTGATCTTTATTTCTTTTTTTCTGCTGATTTTAGTTTTGGTTTGTTCTTCTTTCTCTAGTTCCTTGAGGTGTGACCTTAGATTGTCTATTTGCACTCTTTCAGACTTTTTGATGTAGGCATTTAATGCTATGAACTTTCCTCTTAGTAACACTTTTGCTGTGTCACAGAGGTTTTGATAAGTCATGTCACTATTATCGTTAAACTCAATGAATTATTTAATTTCCATCTTGATTTCACGGTTGACCCAAAGATCGTTCAGGAGCATATTATTTAATTTCCATCTACTTGAATAGTTCTGAGGGTTCCTTCTGGAGTTAATTTCCAATTTTATTCCACTGTGGTCTAAGAGGGTACTTGATATAATTTCAGTTTTCTTAAATTTATTGAAACTTATTTTGTGGCCTATCATATATCTTAGAGAATATTCCATGTGCTGATGAAAAGAATGTATATTCTGCAGTTATTGGGTAGAATGTTCTCCAAATATCTGTTAAGTCCATTTGTTCTAGGGTATAGTTTAAGTCCACAGTTTCTTTGTTGACTTTCTCTCTTGATGACCTGTCTAGTGCTGTCAGTGGAGTACTGAAGTCCTCCACTATTATTGTGTTGCTGTCTATCTCATTTCTTAGGTCTTGTAATTATTGTTTTATAAATTTTGGAGCTCTTGTGTTAGGTGCATATATATTTAAGATTGTGATATTTTCCTGCTGGGCTGATCCTTTTATCATTATACAATATCCCTCTTTGTTTTTTTAAACTGTTGTTGCTTTAAAGTCTGTTTTGCCTGATATAAGAATAGCTACTCCTACTTGCTTTTGATTTCCATTGCATGGAATATCTTTTTCTACCCCTTTACCTTAAGTTTATGTGAGTCCTTATGCATTAGGTGAGTCTCTTGAAGACAGCAGATACTTGGTTGGTGGATTGTTATTTATTCTGCCATTCTGTATCTTTTAAGTGGAGTATTTAGGCCATTTACATTCAATGTTAGTATTCAGATGTGAGGTACTGTTTTATTCATTGTGCTAGTCATTGCCTGAATGGAATACCTTTTTTTTAATTCTGTTATTGTTTTATAGGCCCTGTGAGATTTATGCTTTAAGAAGGTTCTATTTTGGTGTGTTTTAGGTTTTGTTTCAAGATTTAGAACTCCTTTTAGCATTTCTTGTAGTGCTGGCTTGGTAGTGGTGAATTCTCTCAGCATCTGTTTGTCTGAAATAGACTTTATCTCTCCTTCATTTGTGAAGTTTAGTTTTGCTGGAGGCACAATTCTTGGCTGGCAATTATTTCACTTGAGAAGGCTGAAGATAGGACCCTAATCCCTTCTGGATTTTAGGGTTTCTGCTGAGAAATCTGATGTTAATGTGATAGGTTTTCCTTTAGAGGTTACCTGATGCTTTTGCCTCACAGCTCTTAAGAGCCTTTCCTTTGTCTTGACTTTAGATAACCTGATGACTATGTGCCTGGGTGATGATCTTTTTATGGTAAATTTCCCAGGTGTTCTTTGAGCTTCTTGTATTTGGATGTCTAGATTTCTAGTGAGGCCAGGGAAGTTTTCCTCAAGTATTCCCTCAAATATGTCTTCCAAACTTTTAGATATCTCTTCTTGCTCAGGAACACAGTTATTCTTATGTTTGGAGGATTAACACAATCCCACATTTCTTGGAGGCTTTGTTCATTTTTTAAATTTTTCTTTCTTGGTCTTTGTCTGATTAGGTTAATTTGAAAGCCTTATCTTTGAGCTCTGAAGTTCTTTCTTCCTTTGTTTGATTCTATTGTTGGAACTTTGCAGTGCATTTTGTATTTCTCTTGGTGTGTTTTTCATTTCCAGAGGTTGTGATTGTTTTCTCTTTATGATATCTGTTCCTCTGGAGCATTTTTCATCCATGTAGTATATTATTTTTTAAATTTCTTTAAGTTGTTTTTCACCTTTCTCTGGCATCTCCTTGAGTAACTTAATAATCAACCTCTGAATTCCTTATCTGGCAATTCAGAGATTTCTTCTTGTTTTGAGGCCACTTTTGGGAAGCTAGTGTGGTCTTTTGGGGTTGTTATAGAACCTTGTTTTGTCATATTACCAGAATTACTTTTTAATTCCTTCTCATTTGGGTAGACTATTTCAGTGGAAAAGTCTGGAACTCAAGGGCTGCTTTTCAGATTTTTTTATCTCATGGGGTGATCTCTTGATATGGTGCACTTCCCCTTCCCCTAGGGATGCAGCTTCCTGCAAGCCAGACTGCAGTGATTATTATTAATCTTTTGGGTCTAGCCACCCAGTGGGGCTACCTGGTTCTGGGCCAGTGCTGGAGAATGTCTACAAAGAGTCCTCTGATGTGGTCTGTCTTCAGGTCTCCCAGCTGTGGACCCCAGTAATGGGATTGCTGGGTCGAATGATATTTCTGTCTTTAGGTCTTTAAGGAATCATCACACTGTCTTCCCCAATGGTTGAACTAATACACCAACAGTGTATAAGTGTTCCTTTTTCTCCACAACCTTGCCAGTATCTGTTATTTTTTGCCTTTTTAATGATAATCATTATAACTGGTTGTGATGGTATCTCATTGTGATTTTGATTTGCATTTCTCTAATGATCAGTGATATTGAGCATTTTTTCATATAATTTGTTGGCCACATGTATGCCTTCTTTTGAAAAGTATATGTTTGTGTCCTTTGCTGACTTTTTTATGGGTTTCATGTTTTTTCTTGTAAATTTGTTTAAGTTCTTTATAGATGCTAGATATTAGATCTTTGTTGGATGCATAGCTTGCAAAATTTTTCTCCCATTTTGTAGGTTGTCTGTTTACCCTGTTGATAGTTTCTTTTGCTGTGCAGAAGCCCTTTAGTTTAATTAGATCCAACTTGTCCATTTTTGCTTTTGTTGCAATTGCTTTTGATGTCTTCGTCATGAAATTTTTGCCTGTGCCTATGTCCTGAGTGGTATTGCCTAGGTTGTCTTCCAGGGTTTTTATAGTTTTTGTTTTTACATTTAAGTCTTTAATACATCTTGAGTGAATTTTTACATATGGTGTAAGGAAAGGGTCCAGTTTCGGTCTTCTGGATACAGCTAGCCAGTTATCACAACACCATTTATTGAATATGTAATCCTTTCCCCATTGCTTGTTTTTGTCAGGTTTTTCGAAGATCAGATAATTGTAGGTGTGCAGTCTTATTTTTGGGTTCTCTATTCTGTTCCATTGGTCTATGTTTCTATTTTTGTACCAGTACCTTGCTGTTTTGATTACTATAATTCTGCAGTATGGTTTGAAGTCAGGTAGCATGATGCCTCCAGCTTTGTTCTTTTTGCTTAGGAATGCCTTGGCTATTCAGGCTCCTTTTTGGTTCCATATGAATTTTAAATAGTTTTCTCTAGTTCTTAGAAAAATGTCCATGGTAGTTTAATGGGGGATAGCATTGAATCTATACATTGCTTTGGGCAGTATGGCCATTTTAATGATATTGATTCTTCCTTTTAAAAAGCATGGAATGTTTTTCCATTTGTTCTTGTTATCTCTGATTTATTTAAGCAGTGGTTTGTAGTGGTCTGAAGATCTCTACAAGGAGTAGAGATTGTCACCTCCCTAGTTAGCTGTATTTTTAGGTATTTTATTCTTTTTGTCAACAGTTTTCTTTTGCATATTTCCTGTTTCTATTTTTCCTGCAGGCATAAGCTTTTCCCTCTCAATATTGTACTTTCCTTTCTTAATTTTGTTTTTTAACAAAATTTGCTGAAGTTGTGTTGGCTTAGGTCTTCTGGTCGTTGACTTACCCTTGATACTGCCTTTGGTTCACATTGTGGGGCCCTTTGATTATCATGTAATTATAAAATGGAAGGCAATATGTCAGCGTGGTTTAGGTTTACATTTCTCTGATGACTAGTGATGTCGAACATTTTTTCATATATCTGTTGTCTATTTGTGTTTCTTCTTTGGAGAAATGTCTATTTAAGTCTCTTGTATAATTGCTCTGGCTAGGAGTTCTAGTACTATGTTGAAGAGAAGTGGCAACAGTGGGTATCCTTGCCTTGTTCCTAATCTTAGAGGAAATGCTTTCAGTTTTTACCATTGAGTATAATATTAGCTGTGGCTTTTTTGTATGTGGTCTTTATTATGTTGAATTAATTTCCCTTTATTCCTACCCAGTTGAAGGTTTTTATAACAAAAAGGTGTGCAATTTTATCTAATGTTTCTTCTGCATTTATTGAGATGATAATGTGGATTTTATCCTTCATTTTCTTAATGTGGTATATAATATTAATTGGTGTTCACATATGAAACAATCCTTGCATCTCAGGAGCAATTCTCATGGGTTAGAGTGCACAATCCTTTTAATGTGCCATTGAATTTGGTTTGCTAGTGTTTTATTGAAGATTTTTTTCATCTATTTTCATTAGAGAGATTGGCCTATATTCTTTTTTTGTGGTGTCTTTCTCTGGCTTTAGTATCAAGGTAATGCTGGCCTTGTAAAATGAATTTGGAGGTATTCCTTCCTCTTTAATTTTTTTGGAAGAGTTTTAAGGATTGTAATTAATTCTTTATGTATTTGATAGAATTTACCAAGAATGTCATCTGGTCTTGGGCTTTTTTTTTTTTTTTTGATGGGAGGATTTTAATGACTAATTCAATCTGCTTACTAGTCACAGATCTTTTCAGATTTTCTATTTCTGCATGATTTAGTCTTGGTAAGTTGTATGTTTCTAGGAATTTACCCATTTCTTGTTACCAGTTTGTTGGCATATAATTGTTCACAGTACTCCTTTATAATCTTATTTCTATGAAATCAGTTGCAATGATTCTGTTTTTATTTCTAATATTAATTTTATAAGTCTAATATAAAGGTTTATGTTAGAGAAGATAATCAGTATGATTTGAGTCTTCTTAAATTTGTTAAGACTTATTTTATAAGCTAAAGGTTTTTCATTTTTTTCTCAAACAAGTCAACTTTTGTTGATTTTAAAACTTGTTTATTTATTCTCTATTTTAAAGATTTTTTGCTACAATTATCTTTCTTTTCTTCCTTCTTCTAACTTTGGATTGAGTTTGACCTTCTTTTCCTAGTTCCTGGAGGTATAATGTTAGGTTCTTTATTTGAGATCTTATTTTTTAATGTAGGTGTTTATTGCTATACGCTTTCCTCTTAGTATTGCTTTTGCTGAATCCCGTAAGTTTGGTATGTTGTGTTTTTTTTTTGTCTCTAGATGTTTTCTAATTTCTCTCTTCATTTCTTTTAACCATTGGTTGCTCAGAGGTGTGTGTTTAATTTCCACATATTTTTTAATTTTTTAGTTTTCATTCTTTTCTTGATTTCTAGTTTTGTTCTATTGTAGTCAGAGAAGATAATCAGTATGATTTCAGTCTTCTTAAATTTGTTAAGACTTATTTTATAAGCTAACATGTGATCTATCCTGGAGAATGTTTCATGTACAGGAAAATTCAAATCAAAACCACAGTGTGATATCACCTTATATTTGTTAGGTTCTCTTGTTTGTTTATTGAAAAAAACCCAAAAGACAACAAATGGTTATAATTTGGAGAAACCGCACATTATTAGTGGCAATACAAAATGGTAGGGCCCCTGTGGAAAACAATATGGGGGTTCCTTAAAAATTATTAATAGAACGACCCTGTGATCCAACCATCTCACTTCTGGGTATTTATCCAAAGGAATTGAATTCAGGATCTTGAAGAAACATCAGTACTTTCATGTTAATTGCAGTACTTTTTGCAATAGTCAAGATGTAGAAACAATCTGAAGTTCCATGAACAGATAAATGAATTAAAAAGTTGTAGTATACACATACAAAGGAATATTATTCAGCCTTAAAAAGAAAGAAATCCTTCACTATGCAACAACATAGATGAAACTTGAGGAAATTATTTTCAGTGAAATAAACCAGTCACAGAAGGACAAATATTGCATGATTCAATGTACATGGGGTATTTAAAACAGTCATACTCATAGAAGCAAATAATAGAATCATGGTTGCCAGAGAATGGGGGGGAGGGAAAAATGGGGTGATACTAATCAGTTGGTATGCAATTTCACTTATGCAAGATGAATAAGTTCTAGCAATCTACTTTACAACATTGTGCCTATAGATAAAATTTTGTATACTTAAACTTCTGTTATGGGCTGGGCATGGTGGCTTACTCCTGTAATCCCAACACTTTGGGAGGCCGAGGCGGGTGGATTATTTCAGATCAGGAGTTCGAGACTAGCCTGACAACATGGAGAAACCCCGTCTCTACTAAAAATACAAAAATTAGCTGGTTGTGGTGGCAGGCGCCTGTAATCCTAGCTACTTGGGAGACTGAGGCAGGAGAATTGCTTGAACCCAGGAGGCGGAGTTTGCAGTGAGCCAAGATTGTGCCACTGCACTCCAACCCAGGTGACAGAGCAAGACTCCATCTCAAAAAAAAAAAAAATTCTGTTATGAGCATAGATCTCATGTTAAGAGCTCTTAATATTTTTTTTTAATGAGAGGCTTGATTGTCCCTTTCTATTACACTCCTAACATCCTCCTACATAACCAACCACAACACATTCAATATCTAAGAGGAGGAACAGTATTCTACAACAGTACTGTCCTGGGTGCAGCTGTCATTGTGTCAAGAACTTAATCCAATAACAGCTCCACATGACTAACTTTTGCTGCCACATATTCCATTTCATGGCCAAGATTATAAAACACAATTACTGACAAGACAGATTATGAAATCTGTAATGAAAATTAAACATTCTTCTATTGGGAGCAAAGATTTTTGAGCCAAAAAGAACTGGATTTGTATCCTAACTCACCATCTGCTGTTTCTATGACCTTGGGCGAGTTACTTACCCATCTGAGTCCCAGTTTCCTCACTTGTAAATTGGAGATAACAATAATGTTTATTTCACTGGGTTGTTGTGTGTGCAGAGGGTAAGCGCCAAGAGCTCGTGGTACATAAAATGCATGGCACACAAAGAGAACCCATGAGAATTCATTACATGTTCATTCTCCCTACATACTTCTCCTTGCTCTCTATGGTACAGCTGAGGAACATGAACAGCAGCATGCACACACGAACAGGTATGTGCACGTGCAGACAACTTCTCCAGGGTTTGGCCACCTTTAGAGTTTCCATTCCATTTCTGGTTTTCTCTGAGACTGTTTTCCTTCTCTTCCTCCCCTCTCCACACCATTCTTCTCTCCTCCGTCTTCCTTCCTCTTCTTCCCCCTTTCCCTTTCTCTTCCCAACACCTTCCTTTCCCTCTTCCTCTTTTTTTTTCTCCCATTTCTCCTCCAGGGATTTTCAGATGTTTTAACAGCAGCTACTGTGGGAAATGCACACACACACAGTGACAACTAGGATTAAATTCAGTGCTTAATTACATTGTTGAAAACACCTAACTTGGTCCTAACAGCACACTGGCTGTAAGTAACACAAAACAGAGCTCTCCTTCCCCCACCAAAGTGGCCATTCTACAGGAGGATGATGTCATGTTATTACTATCAGTGGAAAGACTCAAACTATCCCTTGTATGGCTGCATGCTGGACTGTTTTCAGAAATAGCATAGTCGTTGATTACTTTGATCGGATTTTTATTTTTATTTTGCCACAAAGCTAAGGATAGCATAATCTAAATTTTAGGAGAATAAGGCAAATTTTTAGAAATATTTCTATCCTCTGATTATTCTGAAGGGTTTCATGATCCACATTTCATTCTTTTAGTTAATTTTTGATTACAAAACAAGTACCCCTCGGAACCTCCAAAATTAAGTCAATAAAGGTGATTACAGGTTAGGGTGAGGACATTAGAGAAAGTACCATGCATAGAAGGGGAGGAGGTCCAGGGCAAGGGGTTTCATTTATGAGGTGACCAGCTGACACATATCTGAGGTGGCAACAGGCCCTAGGCACCCTTAGCCAGAATCTCTGCTTGGCTTTTAAAATCACTGATATATTCTGAGCTCACAGAACTCCACAATTTACTTATCAGAAAAATTTTTAGTTCAGAAGGGCTCAAGTTATTCTCCAGTCTTCTGAACTGCTGCAATATGAACTCTGGTTAGAAGCTGCTGCTATAGGAGTTGTAGAAGTTTCCTAGGTCTCCAAAAAATATGTATTGGATGTTTGATGAGGGCTGAAGTGATGGTGCCTGCCTCTTGGTGCATATATCAAAATTTTAAAATGCTATGAAGTGTTAGATGTAGTACTGCTCTCCAAGACCCTTGAAAGTATGCAAATAGAGAAATTAAGATCACTTGGATGAACAAATATGTAAAAGAAATACACTTGTAAAGTAACTAACCTTGCATCCAAGAAAAGTTATAAGTGCTTTCAATAACTGGTGAATGCAAAGGGAGAAAGTCCATGTTTAGCTGAGATAGGGAAAATAGTAAATTGCCTGGGTGTGGTGCTTCCAATGCTAAAAGGCCAAGAGGTAGAAACTTCTCCCAGAAAAGGAGGGTATGGGGACATAGTTAGTGTCTTGGGAAAAGACCCAAAACAAGTGGGTACTCTGGCTAGTGTGAGAGGGGATTGATGCTGGGAAGGCAAGAGGTAAGGGAACTTTGCTTTTCTGATATCATTTGCCACACCCTGTGTGATGCATATGGAGATTGGATGCCCAGACCCCCATCAACTAAGGTTTGTTGCCCAGCCACTGGAAGAGCTGTTCATAGGAATTTTCTCAGCTACATGAGCCACCTTGCCTGAAGGTCAAACGCTTTGGAGTGTGGCCCAGATCCAGTGACTGATCAAGGAGTAAATATGAAAGGTTAGCTATTTTGGCCTAAGGAGAAAATTCTGATGGCCCATTTTAGTTCTGAAGCTCCCTGTGGGGTCAGTTATGGCTGTCATCAGGTTTGCATCAAAGCTCAATTTTCCCTCTGACTAATCCTGTTTCCTTCCTTAACCTTTCACTGGTGCTGATCCTAAGAGCACTCTCTAATAAACACTCCGCATTCTAACTCCATTTCAGAGTTTGCTTCCTAGAGAACCCATCTGGGGCACTATTTCAATATATTATGTTATTTAATCTTCATAGTAACTCCTTGAGATTGATATTATTGGCTCCATTCCATTATATAGGTGAAAGATCAAGACTTTGACAGGTTACGTAATTTGCCAGAAGTCACAAACACTGGCATCTTCACTATGGTCTGTTTGACCACAATATCCATGATCTTTTTATTATACCATGCTGCCTACTAAAAGGATTAGCAATACACAGTTTCATGCATGTATAGTAATGATTAGATAATCACTTATATTCCCTCCTTCAGTCAACATCTATTTACTAAACATTCACCAGTGTCCCAGAAATTTTATAGTTATAGAAGGAAGAAATGTGAGATGTGAGAGAGATTTTCTATCTATATGAAGGCTGGGTAGACATGGAAAAAAATCTTATTTTTGCCTGATAATGCCATTCTGTAAGACTAAGGTCAATTTTGACAGTATCTTTAGAGAAAGACCTAGTCCAGATGTATTTTCTTTGGAAATTATATAATCTAATTAGAGAAATTAATGGGATATAAGTACAAAACAAACAAAAAAAGTGTTGCTTTGAAGACTCACTAAAGACAGACACTAACAAAATTGCTGCTGAATTAGTTGAGACCAAGACAAACTGTAAAATAGTTTAAGAAATTATAAGCTTCTAAGAAAGGTATATACTTGGATTGCTTCTCAAACATATTTAAGTCTTGTCTTTAAACAGTGCAAATGGAAATCTTAAACATTGCATTTTGAGTATGGTTCATGCTAGAAAGATAAAGGATGGATTCCTTTATCTTATTTTAAACTAAAAAAATACTTTGGCCCAACATTAAAAGATATGCAACTGAGTGTACATTTATATGTTTTGAGTTAGAACAAAATATTTAATGTATGTCTGCATTATTTTGTAGAATTCCCTGCTTTCTCTGTTGGCCACAACTGCTGTTAAACCAAGGGTCCTCTACCATGTTTAAGATCATGTGTTCTACAAACAGTGTATTTCATAAAGAATATATCCAATACAAGTTTATTCTATGAACGAATCATCCCAAATGTATGATATGAAAATCATTTTGTATAATATGTCATGTACATTATATGCAAGCACCACTTGTAGATTTCTGTACAATATTTTATTCCGTTAGGGACAGTGTCAACCTTTTTTCTTCTGGAAGAAAGACCATTTACAAGCTTTCTTTGTTAATGAAGTTCTGAATGAATTTTACTTTCTTTTATTGTATTAATTTTCAGTGAAACATTTTAAATAGTTACATGATGAGGCAACACATTTGAAAAAATTTAGCTAAAATAACAGCAGAAACTTCCTATTTCTAAGCTAAAATTAATCAAAATCAGAACAGAACCCTCTTAATTTCATACAAAACTGCACTGTTTAATGTTTTCTATAAGAATGCTTACCTTTAATCTCCAGTGACTTGCCACTTTATCCTGTCTCTTTTATCTTTGACTTTTCTCCCAAATCTCTGAATAGTAATAAATTTCATTTTCATTGTGAGCTCATCATACTTTCCCACACATGTAATATCTACTTTTAGAATTACTCCTTTATAAACACACAACAACATAAAAACAGTATGCTAACTGGGCTTGCCCTAGGTTTGTATGAATTTCCCACATGCAGTGGAGTGAGAAAACAGACACAGAACCACAGAATTGTTTTCATCTGGGTGACTAAATAGCTTGGGCTAAGATCATTGGTTAGAATTCCTACATAGATCTAAAATCCTAGAATTTTGCCATGTTTGGTGAGAAAAACAAGAGTGACACTGGTAGTAAGCAGTATTTCTTATGGGAAAGAAATACTGCAGATTTCTTTTGTAAAAAATATATAGGCAGAGTTTTAAAATGACAGTTACAGTACAAATATAAAGACTGTAAATTTGGACTACTTTGTTTTATACCTAAATCAAGATAAAAATGAATCAAATTTAAATAAATAAAATTATTTAGAAATATATTGTTACTGTCCTCACTAAACGTCAATATTTGGGTTCATTATTTATTATTGTAGAGCTAAGTTAAAAACTGCCTTAATTATCCTGAATCTTTTCTTAGGTCAAATTTTTCATGGCTTATGTTTTGCTCTTAGTTTGTAATGGAAGAACTTAAAGTTTCAGAATAACTTAATTTCTTTTCAAAGCTTTTCAATCCAGCTTTTGAATATTTGTGTTGTCTAACTTACTGCAGCCACCACAGATGCTAAAAGTATGTGGTTCCATGCAGTAGCAAAAGCTCCTTCATACCTATTTACATTATTAGAGAGAAGACAATTTCCTTAAAGCAAATCCACAGATAGTTTTTGAGTTAATGTTATGTGTTTGGTACTATGTCAGATGCTATAAGGTAAATGAAGATATGGAGATGTGACCGAGGAGTTAATCTAGTTAAAGAGACAAAATGTATCAAAATGCTCATGTTTTAAATAACAAAAGAAATATTTAAAAGTCAAATTAATTGTTCTACAGGTACAGTTAAAGAAGGCCCTTCAGACTGCAATGATTAAGGGAGGTTAGGTTTAGCTGAGTCTCAGGGGACAGATAGGATTTGAGTGGGTGAGAAGAGGGGTATTAGCATTCCAGATTGGCCATGGGGGGGCGGGCAAAGGGTGAGGGGCTGGGTAGGAAAAGCTGAATGTAGGAATTACAGAATCTATTCGGAAAACAATTAATAAATAAGCTTGGCAGAGATTTTATGAAGGAAAATAGATAAGATGATGCAATAATGGAGGTTTTGCTCAGATTAGAGGGTTGAGGCAAAGACTATTGTGTTTCAGACTAGGCAGTTTTGGCTTCAGTATGTGCGCCCGGTTTTTTCAAATTGTGTCCCATGGAACATCAATTTTGAAAGGTATGAAGACATGTACTATGAGGGAGCCAAAAAACAGCTCTAGAGGCAATCATTTAACATTGAGTTAAATAAAGTCACGTTTATTTTCTTTAGGAATTATTAGTCTTTAAATAGCAACATGTTTTGTAAATTTCCAAGAAGGTGAGGGGTATAGTATACAGAGTTTTCTAAACTTATGGAAATGAAGAAGAAGGCTCATAGAATAAATATATTGAATTGATGTGATTTGGTGAATGATTAAGCATATGAAGTAAGAAAGAGTATAAAGAAAGATAAAAGATGTTGCAGTTGAGAGATTATTGAAAAATCATGTTTTAACCATTGCTATCATTTGTTAAACTGCTATTACATATCAGATACTGCAGATGAGGGACTGGGACTCAGAAGTTTAAGTAATTTGTCTAGGTCATATAGATAATGTGGGCTTGTCACAATAGTGCAATCACAGAATAGTGAAATGATTGATGGAGAGGCACCAAAGACATAAGTGAAAGGATGTGAAGTTTCTTTAATCACAAAGGATGTGGAAGCGTATGGTACCAATTACACAAAGTAGGAGGCAGTGTAGCTGACTCCCAGATGGAGGTACAGGTGCACTCAATGCATGCTACACAGTGTGATGATTCTGATTCTGCCAGATAAGCTCTTTTTTTTTTTTTTTTTAATCTGTGTGACCATCTGCAAGTCACTGGTACAAAATAACCTCAGCATATTTTTGAGTGCTTGTTGTGGGACTGGGTGAATCAAAGGTCAGTTTCCTACGAATGGTACCTCTTACAAGGCTCAGGCCTATCTGAGATTCATTCTTATAGTAACTGTTAGATGCTGGATTTAAATCAAGGTCTATTTTGTTTCAAAGCCTACGTCTGTCCTGTATACTTGACTGCTGATTTTGTGGTATCAATTTAAGAATGGTAGAGCCATGGGAGTGCCATCACCTGTGATATTCCCACTTCAGGTCTACTGAAGAGTTTGATTTCCTTTGTTCCATAGTGAGGGAATCAAACTGTCCCTTTGGTTTCACTTACTTTTTCTAAGTTTTCCACGCAAAAGAAAATCAGTATACATTCAGATGGATTCACTGGGTATCACATCCTGGTTGGTTTGTTTAAAGGAGGGGCTACTCTGTAGCTGTGAATCTTTGTCTCGAGCTCCTGACTATGATGTTGTAACATGCACAGCATACACTTTGCCAGGACAAGTCCACCAGGAGGAAGATTCTCAAGATGCCTTTTGACAGGCAGTTTTCTAAATCCTTACAAACTCTTCCTCGTTATCCTCTTAGCAATCAATGAGGTAAATGCTATAATTGTCCCCAGTTTTTAAATGTAAGTAATATAGAGGATAAGTAATTTTCCTAAGTTCACATAGTCACTGAATGAGGGAGGTGACCTTCTTAAACCTAGGGGGTCAGACTTCAGTCTCAATATTGTTAATTCCTACTCTGTATTGTGGCTGTGAAAATCATGCTACGATACAGGTATTTGTTTTGATTCAGTCTCATCCTTGCCCTTTTCTGTTGATGCACCTGCTGTTTTCTCTTAGAAGTCTTATGGGGCTGTTTCTGCAGTCACTCCCAACCTCATCATGAGACTTCCCCACTTTTTCCTCTCACATTTAACCTTTATGTCCTTCTTTTGATGACAAAGTCTGTCCTTAGTGATCCTTTGGTCAACAATCTTACGTGAATGAAGGAGTATCCTCCTGTATAGTGTTGATGCTCTTGCCTTTTTTCTGTCTGTCTCTTTTTAAAAACTGTGCCTTTGCCATTGCAACTTTTTAAAACAAATATTCTCCTTCCTTCTGTTGAGAAACTTAGACATGTTCTATTAAGAGATAGGAGTATTTGGTAGATGTTCAAGTTTGTATGAAATCCTTTCTCTATTAATAATTTTTATTATAAATATTTTTCTGAACTCTCTAAATTGTACCTTCTTTTTCTCTTATAAAACCAACACTTACTGATCTCTTGTTATATGCTAGGCACTATGCTAGCAACATAAAGGTAAATAAGAAAAAGTCCTGGTCTTCAGGTGCTCTGTGTCTCAGAGATGAATGTACCCAAATAAATAACTGTGTGGTGTAAGGTAAAAAGTGCAATGCTAAAAGAATGTTAAAAGTACCTGGAGACAGGGCGTGGTGGCTCACACCTGTAATCCCAGCACTTTGGGAGGCCAAGGGAGCGGATCACCTGAGGTCAGGCGTTCCAGACCAGTCTGGCCAACATGGTGAAACCCCATCTCTACTAAAAATGCAAAAATTAGCCCGGCATGCTGGCACGTGCCTGTAGTTCCATCTACTTGGGAGGCTGAGGTAGGAGAATTGCTTGAACCCTGGAGACACAGATTGCAGTGAGCTGAGATTGCACCATTGCACTCCAGCCTGGGCAACAAGAGCAAGACTGCATCTTACAAGAAAAAAAAAAAAGTACCTGGAAAATGGTGAAACAATAGATAAAGGAAATAATATTTGGTTTGGTGCTTTGAGAGATGAACAGGAATTCACTAGCTGGAAAGGGAGCAAAGGGCAAATGAGGCAGAGTGAACCGTATGTGCAAATGCATGGACTTATGGAATGCACATGGTACACTGGAGGAATAAATTGACTTCTGATGTGTGTAAAGCACAGAATGCATGTACAAGAATGGAGAGAAGTGATGATAGACTAGCTTTATATGCTATGCTAGAATTTGAGCTTAAGGCAATGAGAACTCCCTTTTCCTTTGTAATAATGCTTTAATCTCCCCTATGTCCTCCCTTAACTCTTGTTCAGGTATAAAATTGATGGTAAAGCTGGGTAGGCTCCACAGCCAAGGAAGTTTCTGACTTCAAACAAATATTATAAAAAATGCTCAGCCTTTACCAAACAAACCAGTAGTGGTTATGGTAACATTTGCCAGGCTGAGCCAGTTTCCCTATCAATTATACTGCATGGCTTTCGGGATCAGGCTGCCTGCCACACATAGACTGTTGGTTTGGTGAAGAGGAGGGCTTATTGACTACTGCCCTTTTATATGTGAGAGTCTTTCTAGGTGATATTTGATTGCAGTTCACTTCATGTGTGTTTCAATTGTTGGGACCATCCTTCTCCTCCTCCAAATTATCAAGTGTCTATCTGGGTAGAAAACTGCCCCTTCCCAGAAACAGTGTGCATTTCCTGGAAAGTTGGTCATTTCAGCCCCAAATTTATGAGTAAACATTTCTGTCATTTTTTCTTCAAACTTGTTCTTGATAATGTCTTTATAGATTCATTTCATTACCTGCCCTACTCACATCCTTTTAAAGGAAAAATTATCACACCATAGTCTCTGGCAAAGCAACAAGATCCCATGACTTCTTCCCCAGTCATTGGATGAGCACTGGACCCAAGAACAGCTACTCCCTTTGCCAATCAGTGACAAATTAAAATCTCCTTTTTGAGATTTTTTTTTAAATCAACAGAGATAAAGAGTGTAGATAACATACATGTTGATGCTTCTCATTCATTCTTACACTGGAAAAGTTTTCCTAAAATTTCCTCCACTTTAGCTATTTTGGACTTAACTGAATAGAGAACACCCCCCCCACACCGCCCCCCCACACTATTATGTCTTCCTGATGTCTATTCAATAATTTAACAGATAGTTGTTTTCTGTTTTCAGTGTACATAGTGCTCAATTTATTGTCATAAACCCTAATCCTCTGTAACGTAGCATAGGTGATTTCTAAACAACCTTTGAAAAATGTCTCTACACATTTTTTTCAATGTTGTAGCAAAAGGGCAGATTAAATACTTCCTATATCAATGATATTTACCATGTTATTAATATGTTGACTCCCTATTGTCTGTCTCAAATCAGACATGACTGTTAGCTTTGTATAATGACAATGAATGGTAAAGTTGGCTTTCTGCCAGGCAAAAGGGGTCTATGCAACACACACACACACACACACACACACACACACACACACACACACACGACACTCTGGTTTTTTTATATTTACATAATTCCAAGAAATTAAGTGAACATAGAAAGTTGCTAATGCTTTAAGGTCTTGTTTTATGTAAACAAGGAACCACAATAGGAGTGAGTCAATTTATGTCCTTTCTTAGTGTTCAAATAAACTGCAGCTGAAATGATTACACAGCAAATTTTACCAATTTTGCTCATGATTATAGTCTGCTGATTTCTCATTTATAGACAGCTAAAACTTATTCTTTGTATAGTTTGAAGGAGAGGTTTAGGATACCATTTTATATATATGTGGGCTCTTTATTTTTATTTTTGCCAAACAGAAGCAAACGTTAGAGTGTTCCACTGAGCAACAACTTAGAGTTGTTCCTGGTTTTGCTTGAGAACGCATTTGGCTCACTTTCACTTCAGCTTTTTAAACCTTTTTGTTCCTTTTGATTTATGAGTCTTTTCGTTCTACTTCAGAGATTCACTTAACAGGGACGTGCCAGACCCTCAAGTCCCCTCGGTTTATGGTGTGGATCTAGCCGACAGCCCTGTACCATGCCCTGCCCCATGGCAAGCTTGCAGTGTAAAACAGCACCAATTGCGTGAGACGACATACAAGACCACATAATAGAGGGGATTATAAGAGAACAAACATTTCTTTGCTTCATTTATAGTATCATTGTGGAAGGATGAAATGCTATAAGTCTGCTTTGCCCGGGTGTGGACTTGTAATCCACCCAAAACTTTGATTGTTCCCTTCACTTTGCTTTGTAAAAGCTTCTGTGGCTTTTGTGGATTATTACTTCATAATGTTTGGACAAACATCAATTAACATACATCAAAACGTTTCCACTTATGCCCCTCTATGAATGGAGGAGACCCAAAAGACACATGGGTTTGGAAACACTCACATGGAGATGACAGGAGGCCAGGCTGTGCAGACAACACAGGTGTGCTGCTAGATATGTGTTGGGAATGGGACATTTCTTAATGGAGCTTGGAGTAATTATCTAACCAGTCCTCTAAAGAGTGGCTTTATTGGAAACCTTAGCTATTATAAGGACTTTTTCTTTAAACCTAGGAAATGAGTGGTTGAAAATCAGATGAAGTTTGTGAACCTGGCTGTTGAAATTGGAAGGAGCAGAAATTATGTTAGTTTTCATAGTCATTTGAGAACTTTTTAATGTTTAAAAAAATTTCTTGAGAGAAATTTGAATTCATAAATATTGAAAATATTTATGTCATAATGTCCAACAAAAATATTCCCAAAGCCATACTATATTATGGAGTTTTAAATATATGCCATCTTTTGGTGTTTG
This sequence comes from Pan troglodytes, assembly GCF_028858775.2. NCBI lineage: Eukaryota > Metazoa > Chordata > Mammalia > Primates > Hominidae > Pan > Pan troglodytes. Next base: position 124,993,003 of record NC_072401.2, read on the forward strand.
GCTTATTCTCGTAGGGATATTTTCTATCTATGAGGCCAATACTGTGAGTAGCTGGAACAAATTCATGGCCAAACCTTTACTGGTCTGTATTGTCAGCTATAAAACATTGACAACAGATTCTTGTCCAGTTGAGAGTACTACAGCTCCAAATATCTCTCATTATGTGTTTATCTGATAATAATGTCTGTATTTGTGTGGCAAATCCTCAGAACATATTAATGTTGTTATTGAAGACTGTGTCTAATTTGTAAAGGCACTATAAAATAACCCAAGAATGACTTCATTTTTTGGATTATTTTGTATATTATTATCATCAAGGCCTAGTTCCTGGAGAATTTCATTAATAAGTTTCAATAATCACATCAGGCTAATTTGCTGTATTTACAAGTCCACTTTATTAGAGTGGTATTAAAATATACTCATTTTCCTAGATTGCCATAAACCAAACTGAAGGGTTGCCTTTAGTATTAATTTCTTTTGCAAATAATTGTTTTAGCAAAAATTGCAATAATGTTCTTGTGTTAAGGAAATAATAGTAACTGAGTTCTGCTCAATAAGAGATATAAAAACTCTTTGTCTATTAAGAGGACTAGTTAAAATGCAAGAATCATTCATTTGATCTATTAAGGTAGGTAAATTGAGTGTTAAGTGGCCCACCTCAAGCACAGGGAGAGATCTTTGTGCTCTGGGGGGACAGAAACATAAACAGAGCTACCTATGGTTCATATTAAAATAAAGGTGGATCTGACCTCATGGACACACCTGATTTTGAGATAGGGTAGCATAAAACTGGCATTTTTCACTTTCAGCTGACATTCTTTAGGTCCTTGCATGGGTAAAGGTGACACTGTATCCTTCTTCAGTCTTAGGTTGCCATTTGAGATGGATGCCTGCAGCAAAGGCCTCACCTGGGGCTGCTTGTGTACCTGCTCTGTCCTCTCCACATTAAAATTTCTGCTTTTCTTTTATGTACATAACTGCAACCACAGGCAATCTTTCAATATGACCTTTAAAGCCAATTATCTTCTATTGTCTGTGTGGAGGGACAATCCTATTCCATAAAATCATTGAATTGTATTTGTGTTGAGGACAACAGAACTTTAAGAGATATATGCTTCAAATATGCAAGAAATTGTCTTCCGCTTTTGGCTCTGTGGACTGTGCAAAGCTGTTTTGCTTACTCAGTTTAGCTGAACATTGCAACCCTGTACCCTTTTGGAGTTCCAATATGGGCCCTGAAGAAGGGAAATTTAATCTGGTGGAAAAAACATGGGCTTTGAAGTCTGAGAGACCTGGTTTTTGATGCTGTCTCTGCTATTTATATCACAAGCTTATTAGTGACAAGGAGGATTAGTGACAATGTAGGACATGTCCAGCACCTGTTTTGGGCATTTGATAGATTAAAATAGAATAAGAGAAAGCTATCTTACTTGGAAAAAAGTCCCATTTCTTCCGTTTCAGCTCCCTAATTCTGCAATTTTAGCTTTATTTTATTCAGAAGTATGAGGTGGCATGATGTCTCCCACTTGTATAATTTTACCGTGGATGTAGAGGGGACAGACTGGGTAGACAATAATAAGAATGAGGAGAAATATAGAGAACCAACGAGATATTATGGAATCATAGCCATTTATTTGTAGGATTCCTTTTAGACCCATCACAATAGGAAAGTGGATTTAATTTAGCCCAAGAGGCAGTTGCATTTTTCTACATTTAATACCCTAGTTCATGGATAAGGGGTCACGCTGATGATCACAAGCTCAAGTGAAACTTTCTATGTGGCTTTGAGGAGAGATTCCCTGACCTGTTTAAGTTTAATCTATTTTGGTAAAATTACTTATTAAAAATGATATTAGACTTCCAAGGTCTTTTCCTACCAACTTTCTTTTGTTGGTTGCCTATCACTTGGCTATCATTTTTAGACACTAAATGAAGAGCATGTGTAGCAAAGCACAGAAATGTACTTCTATTCCGTATTACCATGGGTAATGTCCAATATGAAATATGGGTTTTCTTGAAGTAGAACACACTACTTCAATTATTACATCCAGTTTGGAAACATGAATATTCATACAATTAGAAACTTGGAAGCATAGCACAAATTCTTTCTAATTGGACTCTGACCTAGTCATTTCCCCCTTCGCCCCAAATCTGGCCTAAAAATGCAGCCCCAAAGATGAAACACCATGGTAGCCTGACATTCATTGATTCTAGAGGAAAATGCTAAAAAGAAAAAGTGGTCACACGAAATAACATTTTTTGTTAGTACTGAGCCCCAAATTCGCTTAGATTATTTTTTTCCATTGTCTATTTTCATGTGAGTGATGGTAGGTGCTTTTGTTATTCATAACTTTTCTTCAGTTCTACATGATGAGAATGAAATCACACAAAGGAAGTATGTGGCTTATTAGAATATTTGAATAGTGAACTTAAGATTGTAAATCAGGTCTTATTATAATCCCTTCTTAATTGTTTTTTCATATTTTTGCCTTTGGATTCTAACTTTTCAGTGCCAAGATAGATATTATTATACATTTCCAAAAATTAATTGTACTCATGTGGAAATGAATAAAACCTATGCTCTTCATAGAAAACACACACGCATATCAAACACAAGCACATACACAACTGCAATTCAAAGCATAAATCATTCTTAGGCTTTTGAGAGCATGCCTCTAGCTAGTTGTCCTAATGAAGAATTGTGAGCCTGCTAAAAAAGTTTCATTTCTAAATTTTCTAGATAAAAGTAGTTAAGGTTTTGACCATCTGCTAGCTTTATTGTTTTATTTGTTGTTTATTTATTGATGTGAAAATAAATTTACTGAGTTACTGTAATATAAGCTATTGGACTTTGTATAAATTGTTATACTAGGCTTTAAGATTTATAATGAGTTTTAAATTAACAGTAATTCTATTTCTGATTGAGTATCAGATTAGTAATATTTAATAAGAAAATAACTCATGTAGGTGTAAGTAAATTATAAGAGCCAGAGAGCTCTTGATAATCTGCATTTAGTGGTAGTAGTTATAATTGATCCTCACTAGCAAAATAGCATCTTTTTATTAGTCTTTTCTCTTTCTATACAAGAAACTTGTTAATGACTTTTTTTTTTTTTCATTTAGGGAACACTTTTTAGTAATTGGCTTCCACCAGACACATTTCTGCTAGATTTGTTTCCTACCTTAATTTGGTCAGGTAACATGGGGGGAAGAAATGGTCAGGGTACCTAAATAGAATTTGTAACTAAAGTTAGAACTGGGAATCTTTTCAGTTATTTTGTTGAAAATATATGTGACTTTTTATAATATTTGTTACTGTTTTCATTGAGCCAGTGAGAATAAAAAACAGGAACCTGTAAAAAATTTCTTGAACTTTGGTCTTGTTCATCATTGTATCACTGGATTTGTTGAGTAAATGGGTATGCTTTCCTGGGAAAAGACATCACCATTTGTTATGCTCGAAGTGGGCAGTGATATCAAGATGTGTTATCACTGTCTATACCACTTGACAAAGATGTAGAGGAAAAACTTACGATGGATCCCAGGACCTCAAATTGAACACAACATATTAAGCACTCTTTTGTGAATAAGGCCCAAAATCACTAGTCTTTAGGGGCAGTTTGGGGTGGTGAGTCAGTAAAGGAAAACAATCATTTAGTTTGCTTCCTAATTGGGATTATCAGTGGCTACAAATACTGAAGTCAGATAGGATGATCTGAATACCATCTATCCCCCTTCACTTTCAACTTTTCTGTACTCATATTGATACTTGCCAGTATCAGCAAAGGGAAAAGAAGCCCAGGGCTGGGAATAAAGTTTATGCAATAAGTTGGTGAGCTTATGCAGCTCAATAAAAACTGATGACCCAGTGTTATTTCAAGGACATGTTATTCTAAATCTGAAAGGAATGTTGCAACCTAATCCTTACCGTCTTCACTCACCTGCTTCCAATCAGGACTGCTACTGACGACGAGCTTAAAAAGGCAGGAAGAGGAATTTAGATTTGAGCCAATACACAACAACACAACCAGGCATGTGTTCCCTTAAAAATCTTGTCTTCCTGAGTGTGTATCCCAATATTATGGAAAATTATATATGTGTTTCATCCACACTGATATGTTTTTGTTTTTGACTTAAGACATTAAGGAAATCTGACACCCTTTTGAGGCTTCTTAATCAAATGCTTTAAAAATATTTCAGAGACACTGGATTAAAATAATTGCTGTAGAGGATGAGTGGTGGCTTGGGAGAGTTTTCACAAACTTTTGTAGTCATAGAGATTTTTTTTACAAGAAGAACTTGTAAGGAGAGCCATGAGGAAAGAGAGAAGAGGCTGAGCATTGAAAGTGGGAGGTTAACTGCTACACGTGTCGGTACGATGGAGGGTATGTTGGCCCGGAGGAGGATTTCTTGATGCTGAGCTTGAGTCCTTCTTCCCTTACCTATGTTTGTTGGGAATGTAGAACAGCTGCTTACCACCCATATGATTCCATTATTTAATCTGCCGGCTTTTTTCTGGGAATGAAATAATCCTGATTCCTTTCAGCTTTCATCATGGTATCTGTTTCTCTGCTTTATAATCATTTTCACCAAGTTCTTCTCCAACTCTCCTCATCACAATTACAACTGGGAGCTTCAGAAGCAAATAACGCTGCTGAATGTAATAGGAACATGACTAAGACTGTTTTCAAAAGCATCCTCCATTGGCACAGATAAATTACTGTACAGTTTTACTTCATTATGTCATCTGATTTCAGTAACTGGGTTTAGAGGAGACATTGCCCAAAGAAAGGGAAGTCACCAGTTTCAATTATTATTATTTTTTTAATTTCTGAAAGGGGAAATTTCAGTAGTAGTCTGTATTTGTCCTTCATTTCCCTCAGATTTTTTTCTACGTGTTAATCTGATCTTTATGGACAAACACATTGTATTCTGCTTATTTTAATTGGAATTAAAAGTATACTAATGGCTTCTGTTGGTGATGACATTCATTTATTCCATTTATGCACTCAAGCCATATGTTTGAACTGCTAGCGAGAGAAAAGCTATATTCTAGGTGATAGGGTTAAAATAGTGAATAAAGATAGATATAGTACCTACAGTCTTGTGGTGGAGAAAGGTATTATACAAATGCTTATGTAGTTGAAAATTGAAATATAAGAGATAAAAGAAAGAGTAAAGTTGTATGAGAATATAAAATAAAGGAAACTCACTGGGGACAAGTTAAGGCTTCTCTTGGGAAAACAAAGGCACTGGAGCTGACATTTGGTGGGAGTTAATTGGACGAAGAGGCAAATGTGTTGGAGAACTGCATTATTTGTAGAGGGAACAGCATATTCAAAAAGTATTATGTATTTTTATATAGTTAGCAGACTTAAATTTCTTTAAATTTGTATTGTCTCCTTTAATTATTTTAGTTTGAATTACCTGTTTTCCCTTCATTTTGTCATAAGGAGTCCCTCATTTGAGTTTCTATTGTATGCTGATCCTGTGTTAAGGGATTTGAATTTTTCCTGATTAAATAACAAAATTTTGTATTGTGCTATACCATTCCTTAGGGCTCCACTCTGAATAAAAAACGGCTAATGGCTTTCACTTTTCATCCTAGACTTTGTTTAGTGTAACACTTACTGAACCCTCCATAAATCCCTGTAGTCATGTCTGTGTAGACATACATTGTTACAGAGGCACTCTGTCCTTTTTTCTGCTTTTGGAGAATAGGTGCTAAATTTTCCCAAATTCTAAGACAATTTCATTGAATAGGACAGCCTCCTTATAAAATGGCGATAAGCATATATGACCCCCCTACATATCCCAGTAGCTGTATAGTTCTGCTTTGAGCTGTCTGATTAATTGACTCCCTAAGTCCCTCCCTAAATTCTTGATTAGTTAAGATTCCCCACATTCCTGACTTTTCCTTGAATTCTGTAGTCCCTCAAATTTGACTTACCCGTCCTGACTGTTGGCTACTCTTTAAATATCTTAGTTTGGAGCCCTGATTGACAGTCCCTGCATGGTTGTTCTTCAAGCACATATTGAACGTTACATTCTCATGTGCCCTAGAACTGTGGGTTTGATTGGTGTCTTTTAAATCATTCATATAAAAAATGCAGGAAACTCAAACAAGATAGACAATATGATATAAAACAATGTTTAGAATATGGTCCTTCTTGGCTGGGCGTGGTGGCTCACACCTGTAATCCCAGCACTTTGGGAGGCTGAGGAGGGCGGACCACGAGGTCAAAAGATCGAGACTATCCTGGCCAACATGGTGAAACCCCATCTCTACTAAAACTATAAAAATTAGGTGGGTGTGGTGGCGCACCTGTAGTTCCAGCTACTCAGGGGGCTGAGGCAGGAGAATTACTTGAACCCGGGAGGCGGAGGTTGCAGTGAGCTGAGATCGCGCCACTGCACTCCAGCCCTGGCAACAGAGCAAGACTCTGTCTCAAAAAAAAAAAAAAAAAAAAAGAATATGGTCCTTCCTTTCAAAAGAAGGACTTATAGTAAAAGGATTTCCATTTTCAGTGGCAATACCTTTGATTATTAAGGATGTTCATCACTTCCTTTTGTGAGGCAGGAAGAATGGCTTATCCAAAATCATTCATTTTGTTGTGAAAATAATATTTTATTCATTTCAAGTGGGCACATTCATTCTTCCACATTGAGTTCTGTGGACTCCTAGATGATATGAGGATACTAACTAGATCTAGATAACTCCTAATTCTCTAATATCCATCTCTTTGCCCTCCTGATCTCAGGCTTACCAAGTTATGGACATGACTCATTTCTCTCCATATTCTATTACTCATACAACTTGACAAATATTCAAACAATATGGCAAAGATTGAGCATCACTTTTTCTTTTTATTAACTCTAAAACTTCTTGATGGTCTGTTATCTTCTGGGCTCCCCTTCTTCATCCACCTGTTTCTCTTATTTGCTTTTGAGCTTCATTAGATCTCCCATTATGATAGTTTTCTTCTCTACAAAAGAGAAATGAAACATAAATACTATCTCCTCTAAGTAGTTGTAAGGAGTTTGCCAAATTGTAACATCAGAGGGAACAGTCCCCACAAGACTGCCCTCACCTTTGGACAGCAATTGCAAGTTCAGAGACTTCCCAAAACCACACTCAGTTTTGATAACCTGCTATTATGACTCACAGAACTCAGGAAAGTGCTATATTTGCGATTAGTTTTCTATTGAAAGGAGGCAAATTAGAACTGGCCAAAGAAAGAGACACACTCAGCAAATTCTGGGAGGCAAAGTTTCTGGTCATCTCCAGGTGGAATCCTGGATGGCATTACCTCCTCCAGGCTACTATGTGAGACAATACTCAATGAATACTGCCCAGGAGGAGCCTCACTTGATCTTCAGTATCTGAAGTTTTCATGGGAGCTTCCTTATGTGGGAATAATTGATTGAATCATTGCCATGTTTCTAGCTCTCCTCCCTCCCCGGAGGTTGGGTTGACACCAAGGGGTTCACCATAAATCACCTCATTAGCATGAACTGTTGAGGTGTGCTTGAGGGTTTGTTATGAATAACAAATACACTCTTACCGCGCAGAAGTTCCAAGCGTGTAGAGATCACCTCCTGAAAGCCAGGGCAAAGGCCAGAATTCATTCTTACACAGTAGTTAATTAAGTTAAGAAAATCTGTCGCTCTTTTAACTAACATACTTTTATAATATATTAATATGTATTATATACCTAAACATATTATAACATATTCTATTTATAGTAAATAAATATGTATGATATGAGATAGAGATATCTGTGAAAATGATCAGTTGCTTTGATTATAAACTCCGAATGATATTTTCTTTTGAAGGATCTTATATACAGCCATGGGACAAAGTAAGTCACCATTAGAGGTATCATTATATATACAGTATTAGCACACCTACCTTAACCTCATTTTGTGGGAAGATGCCTCCAAATCTTTCATTTATTTATTAATTGAAATTATTTAATTCCTTTACAATTTAAAATGTATTAATTGAGAATCTAGGGTGGGTCAGGCACTATGTTTTAAATTTTGTGATGAGAACGACATAGTTTCTGTATTTGAAGAGCTACCATTCTATTGCAGGAGGCAGTGAGAAAAATTGTAATACAATACCATAAATGCTATACTAGTCATGAACCAGGTACTGGGGGAACTAAATGTAAGTACTTTCATTGAATTTGTGGGTAAGAAGTATCATCCTGGAAACAAGTTTCTTATGTCTGTCACATTGTATGTATAGTACTGGATAAATTCCAATGTTAAAATTAAAGTTTAATTAGGTAAGTTGGCATAAAGTTTTCATCTGTGTAGCCACTAAAATAGAAGTTGCTATTATATTTAATAGCTCCTTTTAAAAGCACCAAACTGTTTTATTTAACAAAAAAATCAATGAACATACTTTTTCATCAACTGCCAACAAAGTCTTCTGTTTGTATCATATTTCCACGGAATTTCATCTTCTTACTAAGTCTGTTTTGAGGGCTAATTTTGTCGTTACTATATTCTCAAGAGGAGAAAAATCACAATTCTCCTTTCTGGTTATCTATGGAATCTAGTATCTTGTTAGCTTCGTAATCATGTTTCATTAACTTCCCCAAGTACGTGCAAAATACTCTGAGAAACTGTACATTTCAGAGCTATATAAGAAGAGAATCATATATTTTGATCTTTAACTAAATGTGGTTAACATTGATTATACAATATTGTATTCTTTTATTATTTCATGTGTTAAACCTTTAACAGTTTCAAGTCTTAGAAATAAGATAAAAATCCTTGAAGAAAATTATCATGTAACATTATAGACATAGTAGTTACTCAGATATTATTGAATATAGGAATATGAATGTACTTTGCTAAAAATATGTTCTCCTAGAAGACTTTCCAAACAAATTATGTCAGGATAATGTAAGAGAATGACAGGGAATATTGGAGAAGGTGCTCTTCCAAGGGCTTTGCATGTAATAACTTATTTAATTTTCTTAACAATGAGATAGATATTAGTCTTATAAATGCTTTCTTAGCAGGATCTCTAAAATATATGCTTTTTCCTCTACTTTTGACTCAACTTTAGTGCCAAATAATAAGAAAATGTTATTATCCAAAACTTGGAAGTATGGGAAAAGATAACTGTGTGACTTACATTGTTAAGTGATGGCATTGTCTAACAAGCTCACCTAAAGGTCTTCTGTCTTAAGAATGTAACTTTCCTTGACTTGCTATTTACTGGTATCCATGGCAACATTTTATAGCTTTGTTAGCACAGATCTTAACTTGCAGAAAGCCAAGAGGGTGCATGTGTTTATTTTTCTGGTAGTAATGCAAATGGTTTCAGCCCAGTAAAAAAGATCACCTCAAAGTTCATGTCTCTGGCCCTGTCAGACAATACTCTGTTTTTTTATTGTTGTTATTCTAATTTAGCAATCCCATTCCAGATTTCTTCTTTTCTTTCAGTGACTCTATAAACATGTGTCAGTATGTTTTAGTATAATGACCAGCAAAATAATGCCCTTTACATCTTGCTGATTCCCTTAACAAATTTAATAAAATTTTGACAATGCATCTACATGAGAATTATGTTGTCTTAAGATTTTGAAAATTATGTGTGACAACAAATGACCACTTTCTTGAATTCTTACTGCATTAATCCATTTAGGCTGCTTTAACAAATACTAGTAAACTAGGTGGCTTGTAAACAACAAACGTTCATTTTTACAGTTCTGGAGGCTGGGAAGTCCAAGACCCAGGTGCTGGCAGATTAGTGTCTGGTAAAAACCCATTCCTCATAGACAGTGCCTAGCTGTGCCCTCACATGGTGGACGGGGCTAGATAGCTTTTGGAGGTCTCTTTTATAAGAGCACTAATCCAATCATGAGAGCTCCACTCTTGTGACTTTATCACCTACCAAAAGGTCCCACATCCTAATTCCACTGCCTTTGGGGTTAGGATTTCAATAAATAAATTTTGAGGAGACAAATGTTCAGATCACAGCATGTGTTAACAGGTTAACTCTCCTATAATCTCTGACCCAACTTGCTATCAATCTTGTATTTCACATTTTTTTTTTTTGGGGATGGAGTCTCACTCTGTCGCCCAGGCTTGATGGAGTACAGTGGCACGATCTCTGCTCACTGCAACCTCCGCCTCCCAGGCTCAAGTGATTCTCCTGCCTCAGCCTCCTGAGTAGCTGGGATTACAGGCACCTGCCACCACACCCAGCTAATTTTTGTGTTTTTAGTAGAGAATAGGTTTCATCATGTTGGCCAGGCTGGTCTCGAACTCCTGACCTCTGGTGATCTGCCCACCTTGGCCTTCCAAAGTGCTGGGATTACAGGCATGAGCCACTGTGCCTGGCCTTATATTTCACTTTTAACCCAGCTCCGAAACAAAATAAAACCATTGCCCACCAGGGCAATCCAGGATTCAGTGTGAAACTCCAGACACTCTGTGCTAGATTTTCAGGACTGCCATAACAAACTGTCACAAACTTGGTTTCTTAATACAATGGAAAAATGGAAACTTATTCTTTCACAGTTCTGGAGGACAGAAGTCCAAAATCAAGAAATCAAGTTCTTGGTAATACCATACTCCCTCTGTGGGCTCTAAGGAAGAATTTTTTTTTTTTTTTTGCCTTTTTCAGCTTCCGAGAGCTATTAGTATTACTAAACTTGTGGAGGCAAAATTCCAGTTTCTGCATCCATCTGCACAGTGTCTCCTCCTCTTCTGTGTTTTCTCCTCCCTGTCTGTCAAATATCCTCCTGCCTTACTCTTACGACATCTGTCATGGCATGTAGGTCCACCCAGACAATCAAGGATGATCTTTAAATCTCAAGATCTTTAACTTAGTTACATCTGCAAAGATTCTTTCCCCAAATAGCTAATATTCAGAAGTTCTGGGAATTAGGATATATTCATATCTTTTGGGGGACTACCATTCAACCCACTATACTGCCATATCCAGCCCCAGTTCAGCTCTCTATGCTTACCTCCCAGTGTTTCTTGATAAGTATTTCTGTTTATTTCTTGATCCCTCTCCTATCCCTAACCCACAGACTTTACTCTTTACAGCTTGTTGCTTTTGTTGACCGTATAGTTTCTCTGTCTAGTACAGCTTCCCCCTCCTTTTATGTATCTAGTGTCCAATCTTCCTTCAAGCAGGCTTCCCCTGCCCCCAGCCCCAGTTTCCCCAATTCCAGGCTGAGTCTGGTGCTTTCTTGGCTGCTCTCACTGTACAGTGAACATACTCTTATTCTGTTGCTTCCTGAATTTCACTGGCTGTCCCCTTCTGTATATATCTGTATCCTCCATCAATCTTTTTCTTAAAGAGCACAAACTATGCACAACCTCACTCAGTGTCTGTCAATAACAGGCATTTACTAAGGGTTATTAGATCGGTCTCTAACTTAAAACCTACTTATTCTTAAAATTTAGCCCACAACTTTCTTTACGTTTAAACAAATCTAGCATGTGAAATATAATTTATTTTGTGTTCTGGTATTCCTCAGTTATCTTTCTTATGCTTGGTTGGTTCACCTAAGTTATTAACTTTAGAGGATAAAATTCATGTCTTCTCTGGTAGATGTATTGGGAACATAGAAATAGCTCGCTAGATTTGTTTACTTAATCCCCAATGGAAATATCAAAAGTATACCTTGGGAGGAAGATAACCTGGCTTAAATTTATCTTTTACTTTTCTCCCCATTAGAGAAAGTCAGACTTCTTAACAGTTTACTAATGCTTTAGAACTAGGAAAAGTTTTGTTCCAATTGGAATTTCTAGTTTCTGGATTTTAACAAACTGTCAGCTTTCATAAAGCAAGTTTGTAGAATTTAATTTTCCTTCCCTATTTTATATCTTAATCATAACCACAGTACAAATAATTTGTTGTTTCAAAATCTCCATTCACTCATACATTTTATTCTTGTTGACCTTGGCTTATGCAATTTGGGTGGAAAGAATCACTAACTAGGAGAGGAATATTTGAACTTTGATTTTATGTTTCAGACAAAGTCTTAACTGAGACTTCAGCCACATGAAAGCATGAAATTATTATCTGCCTACTTTGGGAAAACCACCAGTTTAAATTATAAAAGAATTGTATTGTGTGATAGCTTACTCTAAGAAACTTTATTTTCTGTTCTTAACTATTAAATGAATATTTGGGCAATGGAAAATTTTTGTTTTCTATAGCCTTATGAATGTTAGTCTTAAAATCATTTTAAAAAATTCATCTGGTGTCAGGTATCATTAAAAACTCCATATTTGTGCCAGATTAACTGCAAACTTTGGCCCCAGATAAATTGGTGGATTTTGGCCAAGTTTTAGGCAAACTTGGGTCTTTCTTTATTTCAGGTAGAAAGTACATAAAGCTCTATGGATTCTTGCCCTCTGACCTAAACCAACTAAAATTCAACAATTTGGCTATGATTTCCTTAGAGGTTTCATATATTTTTTCGGCTATAAAATGTGAACCCAGGTCAAGAGGCATATACTGAAGCCTCAATTTTAGCAAGAAAAATATATATGAACTAAAAGTGGAAATTCTACAGAAACTTGGCTGAGGAGAAAACTTTAAAACTGGAACAATTAACTTAGACTATTTGGGAGAAGTGGATCTTTCATGTAATTTGCTCTCTTTTTCTGTTCTCATAATTTTAAAGAGTTTTGCGCTAACAGGCTTCTATGCTGCATTACAATCTTTTGATAGGTTCTGTAGAGAAACTTCTCTTATTTTTTCCCTTTGCCTTTAATGTTTTGACTCTTCAATTTGAATTACTCTTTTATTTCTTTTTAATGCTTTTCTATTATGAGGAACTTAGCAAATTTCCCTCAAGGACTGAATCAGAGGGAACAGTGAATTAATCCAGGCAATATTGCACTCCATGTTATGCTCCCTTGTGATCCTTGTGTTGACCACTTTCTCTGGACAAGGACACAGCTCTGTAACATACCATGACTCAAGATGAGTTTCTTCTGTTTTGTGGAAACACTCCCCAAGAGGTGAAGAGGTGACTTCTATCCCTCCCCTTTGTCTAAACATCTCAGTCCTGGAGCTCACAATTATTTCTAAAGAGTTTCTAGCTGTTCTCACCAGGAGTGTGTTGAGCCCTTATGCAAGTAAAACTTCAAGAGGCACACCTAAACTTGTCTGAAAAGTCTCCTGAAGATCCTTCAAACAACTTTTCTCTCCTTTCTTTTTTTCCCAGTAACCTCTTTACTCCTTTCCATGAAGATTTCCATGCCTCAGAACAAAGTTGACCTCATCTTGAAGACAGGATAGAGGGGAGATAATGCCTGTCAACATCTATCACAAAATGTTGCTCAACTTACTGATGAATTAATAAAAAGTCATCTGTACTCTCTTCTGAAGCCCATCATCTGCTCCTGTACGCCTTATTTCCCATTGTTCTTCTATATAGTGTATGCTCTAGTCAAAAATTTGACTCTTGCTATCATTCATTAATTCCTTCAATCAGTGAGTGTTTTTGAGTGTCTGCTATGTGCCAGACACTATTCTGGCCTCCAAAGATCCATTAAAACAAGCAAAACAAAAACCAGACACATTTCATGGTCTCATGGACCCCACATTCTAGTATAGCCTGGGCATTCCAGCTTTGTGTCTTTCTCTTCTTTAGTGGTCCCTCCTTAAGTATTGCCAGTCCTAACTTTCAACTGTTCCCTATGTTTCAAAGTTGTCTTGAATCCACAAAGTGCCTTATTAAGAGTAAGTTAATAGACTTACTCTTAACACTTGCAAGGTTGCGAGGCCTAGGATTGAAGTATGAATGAAATCTACATACTATTTGTATAAATATTTAAAAGATACAAGTTTAGCTGAAAACTCTGATAGCTATACAATTTCAAAATTTTAAAAATGTGTAAGGCTATGGTGTTTATTTTTCTAAAAGTTGGCAAAGTATCCAAGATTACTACATGTATTTTTGGGCATATTTGGCTATTCTGTGTTGTTTAGCTCTTAAAAATTTTAAATGTTTAATATTGCAGACTGTTGCTCAGCTTCTATGTGCTCCTATTGCAAACATACTAATTTACTAAAGTATGAACGTGTCCACATGCCACACCTGGAACCTGTGGAGAAGAATAGCCCAGCAACAGCTGGGAAAGATGCTTCATTATGAAGAATCCTTTGCACCCATACTGAAAAGAAGAACTGTACAAGTTAATTAATTTGTGTTTTCTCTTACCTAACTCTTCTGCTGCTCACATCTTTCCCATATAACAAAGTAGTATCATCTCTGAAGTCAGCAGCAGCTGGCCTCATGCCATTTCATACCATTTTCATGCAGTCATCTTTTGTTCTGGGGACAAATGACAAGAGGTTTGAAGAGTTGATTATTTGGGACTTGAAGGAGGTTTGACATGAGAACCTGCATTTAAAACCACAGATTGGGCTCTGCTTGCTGGACCCCAGGTGATGATATATCCACGTATTCTGTTATAAATTTGGGTTTGTATGTTCATAATGTGTGGCACTCTCTAAAGTGTGAGGCCCAAAGGAGGATATTCTTACACAGGCCTGAAGGTAATACTTTCTGAAGGAAACTTTACTTGGACTAGGAGTGATCTATAATTCTGAAATCTCTAAACACTGCATTTTTTTTGTAACGTCTGGAAAAATGTGAGAAATACTATAATACTTTGCCCATATGTTATATCTCCTCATAGAAAAAAAGTATTTTATGAGTATGAAAGTAATTTATTTGTTTTTTCAACCACCATCTGTGCACAATAGATTCAAGATTATAGAGTATTGTTTAAAAAAAAATTGAACAGCTAAACTAAGTACGAAAATGCAAATAACTGTAATTCATAATCCTTGTTTTCTTAAACTTAAGAATAAGTTTTATACATCTCTGTGACAGGGTAATTAACAACCACCACCAAATGGCAAATGTGAATTGCAGTGTGGGCGGGAGAGGAGTGAGGGAAGGAAGAAGAGTAAGAATCAGTTTAGTTTAAGAGGAAATTAGGAAATACTAATGGGAAAGTTCAGAAGGAAATAAGAGTTACAGGATTAGAGGTCAAGGCAGAGATTAGGGTTAGTGAATGATTTCTGCATTGTGGTTCAGAAATTATAATAATGATATTTGCCTCTGTGGTGGTAATCAATACATTTCATAAGTGTTTCCTATGTGTCAATGATTCTATTGAATATTTTACATGTACCAGCTCATTTAGTCCTTAGAACCACATGAGGTTGCTGTTACCACAATCCTTCTCTTTGAGATCATATAAATAAGGCTTTGAGATGGTTACTTGCTAACAGAGCCAGGAAGTGAACCCAGGTGTATCTGACTGCAAAGCTTCCTTTTAATCACAAGGATATTTGAAGTCATTGGATAGGATTCAGGCTCCTTGGAATAAGGCAAAGAAAAATAAAAGAAGAAAAGGACAGTTAGAGAATGGTAACATCTGGGAGAAGAAAAAGAAGCTTTATTAATTTGGCTAACTTATGAGTGAACAAAATCCCACTTGAATTGATTTAAGTAAAAGAGGGGATTTTAATGGAAGGCTAAGCTATGAAAGAATGGGACAACCATGATTGGAGAAAGGTCAATATCTTTTATAGTATCGAGAACCAAACTCCAGCATCAAGCTTGTTTCCCTGTCTCTTAGCCATGCTTCTTTTCTCCATATGTCAAGCTCATTCTTATCTCTTTCTAAAGAGTTTTTTCCATGTGGCAAGAACTCAGGTAACCAAAATTTCCAAAATTTTATAGCTTACGATTTCAGTCAACAGAGTCACATTGGCATGACTCTTTGGTTCTTGAGTCCAAAAATCAGGACGAGGTACTAATTGTCCCTGCCTAGGTCAAGACATACCAATAGTATTAGGATGCTTTTTGCTGCACAACAAAAAACATGAATAACCTCTTATTGTATATTTTTCTTACATAACAAGAAGTTTAGAGGGAGGGGTTCTAGAGTTGGTCAGGGCTAAATGTCAAGGGGCAGATTATCTAGGATTCTTTTAGCATTCTGTGTGGGTAGAAGCATTAATGCCGTTGTTGTCATAACCATATCCTTATGGTAGCATATGAAGCAGAAAAGAGGCAGGAAAAATAACGCTCCTTGTGTGACATTCTCTTTTTATTTGGAGAGAAATAACTGCATTTCAGGGTTAATGGGATCTGAACCTAATACAATTTTGGGATCTTCTTTAAGAAAACCAGAAAAATATTAAAATTAAAAATGGGGCACAGGGCTTTGACTGGAGTCATTACGAATGTTGGCCTCTAAACTTCCTGGTAAATCAAGTTTCTGTTGAATTTTCTCTTTTGTTTCAGTGGTTGGACTGAGTCCCATGAAGCCAGATCACTTCTGACTGCAAGGAGCTTGGAAAAGCAAGTATCTGGATCTTTTACCAGCTAAATTTGGAGGTAGATATCTACCAGACTAGGGAAGAAGAGAAGAATGGCTGTTGAGTGCAGATCAATTTGTTTCCACTGAAGTCTATGGTTGAAATATTTATGCATAGCTGAGGTATAGAATTGTGCTGTAAAATGTGGTTGATTTGGTGGTAACTATGTGGATAGGTGTGGTAGGTTGAAGTGTCCCCTGCAAATTTATGTCTACCTGGGATCTCAGAATGTGACTTTAATTGGAAATAGAGTCTTGCTGATGCAATTAGTTAAGAATTTTGAGATGAGTCATACTGGGCTTTCGGTGGGTGCTAAATCCAATGGCTGGCATCCTTATAAGAAGAGAGGACACACACACACACACAGAAGAGAAGGCCATTCAAAGATGGAGGCAGAGCTTGGGGTTATGCTGACAGGAGCCAAGGAATGCTGGGGGGACATCAGAAGCTGAAAGAAGCAGGGAAGGATTTTCCTCTATAGGTTCAGAGGATGCATGGCCCTGCTGACACCTTGATTTCTGGCTTCCAGCCTCTAGAACTGAGAGAGAATTAATTTCTGCTGTAATAAATCACCCAGTTTGTGGTCATTTACTGTGGCAACCTTAGGAAACTAAAGCAATAGGGTGAAGGGCAGTTATCAGAATAAGGGGATGTGGTGCTGGTAGACAATCCCAAAGGTGTCCACTGTAGAATTTATAAAAGGAGCTTAGCAGTAGGTGGAGTCATAGCTACAGAATGAGAGCCAGGTTGGTATATTGCCTTGATGTTATGACAAGGCATGAGAATGTCAGCACCAGGAAGAGTGAGCACTGAGAAGGTGAGAAAAGAGGGAAGTCATGATGAGACAGGAGGACAAGCACCTAGCCTTTCATCTAGACAAACTAATTCCTAAGCATTTCTACCTCCTTCCTGAATCTGCCTGTGAATGTCCTTCATGTGAAATGCTCGTCACCTCACTCTGCTTGACTAATTCATTGCCCTTCCCTTTGTGAAACTGACATTGAAGGTACACTCCTTCAGTGTTCATGTCGTTGGTGTGGTGTACGTGTGTGTGTGTATGTGTATAGAGTGATACTTTCACAATTTTTTCGATTTCTTTTTGTGATAGGATATTCTTTTTTTTTTTTTTTTTTTTTTTGAGACAGGGTCTAGCTCTGTCACCCAGGCTGGAGTGCAATGGCGTGATCTCAGCTCACTGCAACCTCCACCTCCCAGGTTCAAACAATTCTCCTGCCTCAGCCTTCTGAGTAGCTGGGATTACAGGCGCACGCCACCACACCCAGCTGATTTTTTGTATTTTTAGTAGAGACGGGTTTTCGCCATGATGGACAGGCTGGTCTCGAACTCCTGACCTCAAGTGATCTGCCCACCTCGGCTTCCCAAAGTGCTAGGATTACAGATGTGAGCCACCATGCCTGGCTGTGGTAGGATACTCTTGAAGTTATTTAGGACGTGTTTAATTAAAGACAATGGCATGCAATGTGTATCTTGTGGAGTCTGAGCAAAAAAAAAAAAAGAGACACTGATATTAAATTTTATGTATAAGTCTTCTGTATTTAAATACAGTGATTTAATAAAATCTGTTATTTGGAGACAGAGAAGTATTTCATGTATTTTCATTTTAGACATAAAGGAAATCAACTCCTTTGAAGTACCAAAATTTATAACTTAAATTGTTTTGATATAAATATACCTAAAACATATTGTATAGTTCTCTGGATTCTTATACAGAATGCATCTTCTCCCTGCTGACCCAGGGTCAACATTATACACATCCATTATTGTTCTGTGTGATATTAGAATGTTCTGGGGCCTCTTTCCTAAATACCCTGACAATCGTGCTGCTCTTTTCTCTTGCTGTGAGCTGACCAGCTGTGCCCCTGCCTATTGCCAGCACGCTCCCCTCTCCTAGATCCCTGTCTTCCTCTAGTGCAGTTTTTAATTCATCGTGGCCTGGGAATCCAGATAACATAGCTAATTAGAAATGATCTAAATGTAAGAGTGAATGCCCCTGAGGGAGCATCTGTGGCCTTCTCTGTGAGTTTCTATGGGGATCTCTCCTTTGCGTTAGATGCTGTAAGCGTTAGTGTATGGATGGCAGACCTGTTTTTCCTTTGCTTCTCAACACTCAATTAGATCCGTGTAGCTAATGAAATTCATGAGAGCATGCAGCAAAATTCTGTATAGGAAGGTTTTTTTTTCCTTCTTTACATAGTTTCCCATGTTCTAAATTAGTTGTTTTAATGTTATCTATGTGTTTTTGTTTCATTTTAGGGTATCAGTGGGATAATATTAACTGCCAAAATAATTCATTAGTTGTAAAGCTCCATCCTGGGGAGTTATCTTGGCTAAACTGTGGATAATGTGCCTCTTAGTTTAGACTGCTGAAAAGTCATTATGGTCAATGACTGACCCACAGCCACCATGTGAAAAACCTGGGTTTAACCAGAAAGTAAAAACTGCTGGAACAACCTGATTGTGCCAAGAGGTAGTATGTTAAATCTATGTAGAAGTAGCAGAAGTTACAGGAAAAAAGCCAGTGATTACCAGGGTGTCACATTGTTTATGAACCAGGTTGCTGAGTCTTTGAATCTGGAGATGATAATTTAAGTCAAAATTTCAAGAGTAGGAATTCTGAGGTCAGAATCAATAGTGTAGTTGGGTATTAGTCATTTGAATAAAAAGCCGGCTTTGAGCTTGACCCCTTTTCTCTCAGTTCCTTTTCCTAATTATCCTACTTTTCTCAAAAATGTCACTCACAAACTCTTTTGCTGTGAGAGTTAATGGTGAGGTGCATAAAATACACATAAAAGTTTCAAAAGTGAAGTATAAATAGCCATAGCCTTTCAAAGTATTATTCAGGTTTAGGAAAACAAGTGCCTTTACACATCATTCGAGCACCCGAGGATGATTCTACCTGCAGATGGGCCTTTAAATAAGTGTGAGTTTGCTGCTGCTTCTCAACTCCCAGTTGGATACTGAAAAAAAAGATTTTTCTCAATTTCCTGTTCTTGTGCGTTATTAAAATCCTTCTGTTGCCCCCACCGCCACCCCTGCCTCTTTCTTCTTTTCCCATCTTTTTGTGTGGAGGATGTTATCCACAGTTCCCAGCAGTGATGATGCATTTGAGTCAGGAGGATGAGATTGTGACCCAGATACAGTGCATGAGAAATGAGTGATGGGAAGAGAGAATGATGGGGGTGGGGGGGGGAGAGTGAGCAGTGGTGAAGGGTTATGAGTTGTACAGTTATTTCTAGCTTTGAATGGTTTCCAAATCTCATACATTCACAGACAACCTCGCCAAAGCCCACAGCTGTCATGCATTTTCAACAGATTCCACAGGGCCTAGATGAGGTTTGAAGGCATTCCTTTGCTCTTACACATTAGCTAAAAGGAATTACCGTAACATCTGATATTGTGGAAGTGGGACATTTGCCATCCTGACCTTGCCCAAAGCAGTTCGGAAATAGGGGTCTAAGAATGTATTATCTCATATGGCCCCTAAAGGTCACCAGGGGCCTGTCGATGGCATTCTGAGAAAATCCAAGCACCCAATATGCTCTGCATTTGGAGAAACTGGGCTGCTTTGTATGGGCACAGTGGGCAGACACATGTTCCCATTGCTCGTTGGATGTTTGTCATAGGAAAGGCATGTTCCACTGGAGAAATTCCCAGCTGTCAGTAATGTGCTGATATACCACAGCCAATCATCAGAGGATGAGCCAAATAAACAGGATGTTCACAATGTGTGTGATTGCATGAGTGTGTAACAAAACTTCTGCCCATTTCACAGCCTCATAATGGGATTGACATGCATTGCTTAATGCATCTGTCTGTTTAGGATAGAAAGGCATAAACACCATGGAAACCATGTGTAAGAAAACCCTTTCTTTGGCTATATGGGCTGTTGATATGATGGGATGAAATCTGGTGTAAATTGGGAAAGAACATTGCTTTAATATTATGAGTTTACTTGCTGGGAAGTGCCTTGAAGTCATCCAAACACAGATGAGAAGGAATAATCAGATAATCAGTAGCTATTGTGAGTTAACAAAAGGGGCTGAGTTGATATGAATATTTTTACATACCAGTGGCGTCATCTTCATTCTTTCTTCTTGTAAGACACTCATTAGTTGAATTATTTATATAAATGTACAGAAATGAGTCAAAGTTATGTCATTGCCCTTTTTGTTTGGATATGCTGCTACTGTTAACAATTAGTTTCTAAATATATTCCCGAGGCAGCAATTTGGGAAGGGGGAGTAGTGGTTCCTTCAACACTCATGTGTAGATAGGTTCTTGGAAAAATAACATCAGGTGTCCTGTTAAGTGTCAGACCTTTTACTTCTCTGAGTATTCAAATCCCCTTTGCTCAAGGTGGCACATCCATTCATGATAATAACAGTAATAAATAAGATTTATTGTACATTTCCTGTTTGATGGTACTGAGCTAAGCCTTTAACATGCATTAACTCTTTTAATTCTCACAAAACATATAAGATTGATACTATTATTATTACTATCATAATGATAAGAAAACCAGCATTCAGAGAAGATAGTAGGCTTTTAAGAAGGTAGAGTTAGTGACAGAGCAAGCTGGAACATGTATTTGAGTACTGAATCCATGCATTTAACCATTTCACTATGTTACCCTTGTGTGTCCCTGCTCTATGTGAAATTTGATTCTATTACAGTCTCTGGTGTTAATTATTTTATTGCATTGAAATGTGATTTGTATTTCCTTGAACAGGACTAATGCACAAATATAATTTTGGTATCCTAGGGTCCATCTGTATAGAATATTTCACCAACCTAGTACAGTTGAGGAACATGCCATGAAGTCTTTGTAATGATTTTTCTCTGTTGTTAAGTTTTGGTCTTTTAATTGTGGTTATTATGTGCTGCTTTTCAAACATTGCCCAAGATGCACTGATTTAGGAAAAAATCATATGTGCCAGGATGCTACCTCCTAATAATATTGACACTTTCAATAGGTTTTATGTGATAAACACGGCAGGAAAGAAAAGGAGCTCTGAGTGTACAGAATCTGTGTGTTTATATTGGTTTATGAGATCGTTAGAGACTTGTATTGTATCATCTGGTAGAAAGCAGTACCACATAATGGTTAGGACTTGGGCTCTGGAGTTTCACTACTTAACGATCTGTGTGACCCTGAGCCATTTCATTGATGTCTCTGAGCCCACTTCTTTCATCTGTACAGTAGGTATAAGATAATAATTTTTATAAGATTATTGTTAGGATGAAATGAGAGAATCCCTGTAAAATTCATGGCTCCTAATAAGTATTTTAAAGAATGCTCTGAAATGCCTTTCAGCACTCTTCATCGCCAATCCTTGTACTGTTTCTCTTTGAGTCCTTATCACAATTAGACATGCTGTATTACACTTGTTAAATGTCGTCTCCATAAACTAGAATATAAACTCCCCGAACTCAGGTATGTGTCCTTCTCTCCCGTGCCCTCATTGCCTAGAACAGCATCTGACACAAGCTAGGCCCTTATGAATATTTGCAGATAAATAAATGACAGCTATTTTATTATCATCATTATTATCACTATTACTATGGCTCTTATTACCATGTGTTTCAGACTCAGATACCATGCTTAAGAAAATCCTAAAAATACTGTTTAGATTTGAATAGTTACCAAGAGGCTTATGAAATATTTGATTTCTGATCATAGAAGTTTATAGGAACATCAGAGCACATTGAGTTTAACCTCTTCAATTTATAAAATAAAAGACTTAGAATACTCCAAGGCCAAGTGATATTAATTGGTCTTACTTTAGTCAAGAATTACCAAGTGGCGGCAGGGGCGGTGGCTCACGCCTGTAATCCCAGTACTTTGGGAGGCCGAGGCGGGTGGATTACAAGGTCAGGAGATCGAGACCATCCTGGCTAACGAGACCATCCTGGCTATCACGGTGAAACCCCGTCTCTACTAAAAATACAAAAAATTAGCCAGGAGCGGTGGTGGGCGCCTGTAGTCCCAGCTACTCGGGAGGCTGAGGCAGGAGAATGGCGTGAACCCGGGAGGCAGAGCTTGCAGTGAGCCGAGAGCGCTACTGCACCCTGGCCTGGGCAAAAGAGCGACACTCTGTCACACACACAAAAAATAAATAAAAATAAAAAAATTACCAAGTGGCAAGTAAGAGCTGGGATCCAGGCTCCAACCCCAGTCCAGTAAGCGCTCTTTCTGCTGTGCTCTACTGACATCTAACTTGGATACCAATATGGCTGTCCACTCTTCAGCAGACCAGGCCTCAATGAAACCATGGCCCTACTTTATCACTGCATTTTACTCCAAACTTCTTGTCCCCTTTTGTTGACTAGTCATGGCTGTATCTTCCAGGTTTTTCACAGGAATGGAATTTCTTTTTGATGATAAAATGTGCACTCGTGACAAGTCATACATGGAAATGGCTGAGAACTGCAAGACACTGCTTGGGGCCAGGTAGAGATGCCCCTCTGCAGATAACTCAGTGAAAATTGGATACCTTTTGTCAGCTCTATTTGGAGTCTTTTACTGGATTTGGGATCTCCAAAGCATTTCATCCTGAGAGAAAATCAAAACAAATAAAAGCTATAAAGTGTATTACTCCTCTGGCTTAGAGCTGTCTAGGAAGAAAAATGTATGAATTCATTCAATCAACACTTACTAAGAGATGGTAAGAAATGGATGTGTGTGGATGGAATTTACAAATATTTTCAAGTTGCATCATTTTCCCTCAAGGAGTTTATAGTCTAGCAAAAAATAGATTTTTCCAAATTAATCTTAGCGGTACATAACATGATAGTGAGAACATGGAGAGAGGAAATGAAAATAAAATTTTGAGGCAGCTTGGAGGAGGATGAGATTACTTCCAGATGGTGAATTGAGATGTTCATGGAAGAGGCAGCATTATAACTAGAATGATGGATCAGCAGTATTCTTCAAATTGCATGCAGCTTAGATCAAATATATTTTAAAGGTGATTTCTTAGGAAGTTCGTTTACTTCCTGACATTTTATATTCTTCTGTATGCCATATAACAGACTCAAATGTATATAATGTGATGTAAGCGCCGTAGCTTATTTCTCACAAGGAGGCATTTATTAGAGACATTACTATGTATTTTTTGCATAGCCACAATTATAAATATTTACATGAGTTTATAAATAATAGCGTACCAAAAGAAAAAGAAATTGTATCTGGTACTTACACACATACAATATTTGGAGGCTCTACACATAGCTAAGATTATTTTTGGACATTTCTGATTTGACTTACATAACTGTTTATGCTTAAGCCACAAAAGGTTTTCAAACTACAGTCCATTATGATAATAGTGTGATGTATCAAAGGCATCCATGAGCTGAACTCATATTCTTATACTAAAAGTCTTGGAAAACTTTTACAATGTTTACAATGCCTTCACACACTTTTTTTCTCCTTATGGATGTATCTTTCTACTTAAAATAGCTGCATTTATTTTAGTAGTTGATCTCTTTCCTGGAAATTATTTTCAAAAGTAAATACAATGTTAGTTAAATAAACATTTTAAGTTTTGCTTCACATTTTCAATGTATTAAGCACTACATGGTAACTAGAAAATTGAAAGTTTTTATTAATTTGATTAATGTAAGCCATATTTTACATTCAGCAACCCCAAATTAAATAAAAACAATCATAGAGGAATTATAAAGAATGTGATTTACATCAGTTTAGTGCCGGGATGGCTTTTCATTTTCTAATCTTCCCTTACCATTTCGACTTTGCCCTGTTCCTGGTCAGCTGGGAAGTTATCTGCTGTGGGGTTTCCTGTTTGCCTGTTGCTTTTCTACCTTGGGGTG
Source organism: Pan troglodytes (assembly GCF_028858775.2). Lineage (NCBI taxonomy): Eukaryota > Metazoa > Chordata > Mammalia > Primates > Hominidae > Pan > Pan troglodytes. The sequence continues at coordinate 125,017,247 of NC_072401.2, forward strand.
CTGTAGCTACCCATTTGGCTTGCTCGCTCCTAAAGCTATGACTGCAGCCATGTAGTCTTTCGTGTTTCACTTGAAACATGCTGACAGATGTGCTGACTGAACATTTTAACCAGTACAGTTACTGTGGCTTCTTCTGAAGCTGATTAAGCTACCAAAACAATTCTATGTTCCTCTGCTGATTAAGCTACCAAAACAATTCTGTGTTCCTCTGAAGAACAAAGAAAGGGCAAAACCAAAAACATGAATCAAATAGAGCCAATATGGAAGATGTACAACTTTAACAGAACATAAGAACTATGGTGTTCAGTGGCTTTTGGAGGCCACATTCTTTCATGTGGAGAGAACATGGAATGGCTTACTGTCTTGCTATAGTTTGCTTTTACATTAGCACTAGATCTTACACTGGATTAGTCATTACTATTTGTAATGAGTCAATAAAACTTAAAAAATACCTTGGGACAGTTTTTCTAAGCTCAGGAAAATATGACTATAGCTAGGAGAATGATTTCTTTCCAATTATTTATTGAGCTGCTATTATGTGATGAAGACTTATTTAAAGAGTAAATATTTTTGCAAGACATAGTCCCTGTCCAGGGGAACTGGTACACCATTGCTGAAACTGGTGTGGGGTCTTCCATGGTTGAAGGAAGTCAAAGCTCTAATCCAAATTAAGGATTTTTTGATTGCTGATAGAATATTAGAACTGAAAGGTCTTTCAGATATCGTCTACTCCTCTAATTTTATTTTATGAATATGGTAACTATAATTGTTACTTGTCAAAGATCACCCAGAAATTTAGCAAGAAAGTCATATATGAACATATTTTTCTTTCCTCTAAATCTGATGTTTTTTTCATGATATGACATATATATTTATATTAATTTAAATGGGTCAAATGTAATTTAATTTTACTTTTATTAGTTTAGTGTATGTATGTATATGTATATGTATATATAAAACAGTAGTTCTCTCTGGAGATTGGCATTGTACATATACATGTATATATATACACACACACACATATTCTTTGCAATAAAAATGAGATAACATTTAACCTACCATTTTGTACCTCACTTTTTCATCTAACTATTGCATGAATATTTTCAATGTGAATGAATATGTTAAGAATATTACTTTTATTGGGACTGCAAAATAGTCTATTCATCTTGTATTTTACAACATTTTACTTTGATGTAACTTTTAAACATGTTATTTGAGGTCAATATTTCCCTTTGTAAATCATTCTGCAATGAAGATCCACATAATTATATATTTATTCTCCGTTCTTTCCTTTATATTTCCAGACCTAGAGTTTCTGGGTCAAAGGAAACACATACATGCAAGACTTTTGATCCACAGTGGGCCCACCAACAACACTTTCCACTCCCAATTTAAAAATCCATAGTTTATATTCAGTGCTGCAGGACTGTAAAATCTGTCAAGGGTTAACAGGTCTATAAAAAAATCCAAACAAAACTTCTCCAGCCAGAAATATGAAGTCACAATGGCTTAGTATCCACCCAGCAGGGCTGTCATTTCCTGAAATGTATTAGATGGACAGGTGGCATCGATTAAGCTCACAGAAGAAAAGTGTTTGTGATGGAGTCTCCCCATTTCCAGCCTTCAAAGGCAAGAGGATGATGATCTTAGATTTAGCAGTGGCCTCAGGAGGTGGCTTTTGTCACATCCTCATACATCTCTGACTCACATTTGCTAAAGCTGGAATGTAAAATGCATATATGAATTTATAACAACTTAGAAGTCTTCAGATGTTAATTAGAGAGCAAATATATTTACTAGCTAGGGGTCATTGTGTCTCCTACCTCTTGTTTGAGTTTGCTTGCTGTGTGTGATTGCTTATCAATATAAGAGTAAATAAGAGTTATAATTTAATTGTTTACTGAAAGCTGCTAGATGTTTGTAATGAAAATACTAAATTCAGTGAGGTTTGCATCTATCTTTTAAAAGTAAGAATAAACATTCTAATATTTAAAAAAATGTCAAAGAGAAAAGTGCACATGTACTCTTTGTTCAATTTTAACCTCTGGCATTTTGCTGCCTTATGTAGTACGTGCTCTTTGTTTTTCTCAGATAAGAAATAGCTGTAGATGGTTTTTCAAGCATATTGTTTTTAGGTAATGCTTTGAGATTATGCTCCTTCATGATAATACTTGTAGACAGTTTCAAGCATGATGTTTGAGCACAGAAATTAACCTCTATTTGTGTTTCTGAAGCAGTCTGGAAATTCAAGGAAAATTGTTTTGCATTTGATTGTTTTATACCATCTGTGATTTGAATTTTTCATGTAGTAAATTATTAAATGCTATCTCTAAAGGTAAGATTTTTTTCCAGTTAAGTATTTCATTATCTAAGTAAATGCTAATAGAATTTCAGATTAAATTAATATTTAAAATAAATATATATGCAATTATTTTACCATCTTTATTTTATCTCTCAAGTATAAGCTAGTTCATATTTATAAAGGAAAACTGTCAATTTTAAATTTTCATTTTTGTTTACAAATTGATTTTTTTCTGATTATTGGATTCTAGGATAGCTCCAGGAAAGCTTATTAAAATTTTTATTACAGCTCGTTTTTGGATAATGTAGATTTGTACTTGGTAAAGACATTCATGTTAGTAAATATTATCATTTTAGATGAGCCTAGTCTACTTCAAAAATGAAGAAGAGTATATTGCTGTACTTAAATACAGGAAAGGTACATTTGCATGGAATGGAGAGATGTGAGGAAAATAAAAAAGCCCACATAGCATGGATAACTTCTGGCTTAGGGAAGACTCAGGCAGTAACTATGTGACTATTCTGGGTGATCACTAGGTAGTATGAGGGTCTTAGCCACCTGTCTGGGTGGGGTATGCCCAAGTTAAGAGTTGTGTTCCACTTGCCCTTGATAACTCCCTGTCAACCCAAATGTTTGCTCTAGAGAACAGCTTCCCTCTGTTTCATCAGATCCCTTTTCTTCTCATATTATAGTATAAGGCCCACTTCTTTCAGGACAGTTTCTCTAATTAACATCCAATGACCTCCAAACCATCGACATATTAATAATTCTGGATCCTTTCATTTACTCCTCACTTTTGTAATCATTATAGCTCTCATTTTTGTAAATGGGATGTGTGTCTGCGTTGCTTCCCTTATTAAACTATAATCATGAATCTGGGATCATGGCTAATCTTGACTGTGTTCCCTGGAACAATAAACAAAATAGTTATAAATCTGAGCATTTCTAAATACATGCAGTCTCTAAGGGGAATTTTATACCAATTTCTTAAACATTATGTGGAAAATATGTTTATTCATCGGATTAAAAGGAGAGGAAGAAAAAGAGATGGGTCTGAGCACTGAAATATTTATCAAAGGTTTGCTTCATGCTGTACAGTGTACTGAAACTTTGTGACATGTTACCTCACATAATCCTTGCCACTGCTCACATGGAGATACTGTTAAATCCACTTACAGATGAGGAAATGGGGAGGTTTTTTTCTAAGTTTTAGGAAGTTCAGAGACTTGGTCTAGGAAACATCATTAGTAAATGGAAGCATTGGGACAAGAACTCAAAAAATATGTGACAGGAAAAACTCCTTCTCTTTGCCAATTCTAACATCTTCCTATTCATTTTCTACTGGGCTTATCTTAATGAAGTGAAGTAATGCTTTAAAACCCCTTTTTACATTTTAAACTTGCAAAGCTTTGGTGCTTAAGGTTTATAGTTCAGTAATTGATTCTACTTTATGGACTGAGAATTCTAGGGTGGATCATTCCACAGTAGATTCCTTACTCACCTTATCTATAAATATAGGACAATTGAATTTTTAATCTGGAAAAGACTCTAGGGATCACTTCATTCTGTACAACCATTATAGAGATTCTCTGGTTCTTAACAAAAATATCCAATTAAAACCTGTTGTGAAAATAAGAAGACAATGATTTTTCATTGCAGCGTAGGGCTGAAAATATCATTTTATTATAATTATTAGTGTAGTATTATACTGGTTTTGTAGGCATGCCAGCTCACATAGTTAGTTACTTGGTCATCATATCTTACTTGAGGGAATAGTGACTATTCTAAGTTATATTCTTTTTTGGTTACTATGTCATATTTGTTTTCAAATGAAATGTAATTCAGACTGCCAATTCTTGTCAAGTAATGCCTAAATTGTAATACTTTACAGTGTTAAACACAACTTTCTACCAGCATAGTATAGAATATAATTTTATTAATAAAATATTAATAAAATGCAAACTGTAGAGAAAGAAATTGATAATTGCAGAAAGATGTCCCCAGAAAGCAGATCAAATTAAATGACACAATAATTCCCCTCCAAATATGAATATCTTTGGCTTAAAAGAAAGATCTGCTTTATGATGTTATAAACATATCCTTCCCTGGAGCAGTATTGATAATTAATGCCACATACTGTTGGTTATAATTATATATGAGTTTGGTAATAAATGTTCTCATGCACTTTAAATGTCAATAAAATAAATAGGCTTTATTATTTCAAAATGATTACTTGCTCCCAGACACTGCTACTTTGCAGGAGAGGATGGCTGCCTTGGCACATAATGAAATATTACAGAGACATGCCGTAAACATTTGGAAGACACACTCTTAGCTCTCAGGCAATGCAGCACGGGGAGCATATAAGGGCACAAGGAATATGCTTGAAGAAACCCAATCCCCATCCTTGCTTCCACTTGCGCTCTCATAAATCAACTTGTTAATATCTTAAGCTTAGAAATAATTTTTAAAAAGGACAATGTTCCTCTTTTGTGGCTTGCAGGGCCAAGTGCTTTGTTTCTGGTCACTCTTACTTTCTAGATACAGCCTTTGTTATTGTTTTAGATTTGAAACAGGGAGTGTCTTGCTCTGTTGCCCAGGCTGGAGTGCAGTGATGTGATCTCAGTGATCCTCCCACGTTAGCCTTCTGAGTAGCTGGGATTATAGGCACGTGCCACCATTCCCAGCTAATTGTTTTTTTTTGTTTTTTGGGTTTTTTTTTTTTTCCATTTTTTTCTAGAAACAAGGTTTTGCCATGTTGCCCAGGCTGGTCTTGAACTCCTATCCTCAAGTGATCTCCCTGCCTTGGCCTCCCAAAGTGCTCAGATTATAGGTATGAGCCACTGTGCCAGATTTTTTTGTTTTTAAGAAAATCCTCAAATGTTTAACTTCTGTAGGCAAGTTTATCCCACATCAAGAGAGAAGGACTCGTATATATTCTTATTTCATGACATATTAAAAACATGTGAGACCGACACATAGGTAATGAATAAGAGGAGTTAGTCCTTGCCATAGGAAGAATTATCAATTGAATAAAAAACTAAAAATAGGACTTCCAGTTTTAGCTTTAGCGTCTAAAGAGCTTGGAAGTTGTTATGTCTGTCTTCACAAGAAAAAGCTAATCAAATTGTGAACCAATGATTTTTCTTGAATCCATCAGAGAATAGACATTGCAAGGCAAATTTTCACCCTAAATTTCAGAAAGACAGGTGAATCCAGAGTCATAGCTGAGGTTTGCTTACCTGGAGCAGAAGCTGCTGGCATTATAATCCAGTAAGAGCACCTAAATGGTAATTTTGAAGAAATGCTGGAGGCTAAGTGTGAACTAGAGGAGAGTGAAAAACTTGTGGGGGTTGCAATTTTATGGGGCCCTCTTGCTTTTATGAGCTTTTACTCCAGGAACTTCACTGGATTCTCATAGTGAAGATCCAAGATTCTCTTGTGGCTCTGTCGTGGGGGCAAAAGAGTCATTCTTGCTAGATACTCCAAGACAGTTCTCCATAACAAAGACCTATGCTGGAGGAGAAAAAAGTTGACTAGAGTATATCCGAGCTGGGGGAAGGGCATTCTCAATCCAGTTACCTCTAGCCTTCAGGTCTCACCCAAGGGGGAAATATTATACTACTGAAGAAGCACTTGTGAAGGTCACAGCCCAGAGGCACAGGACCACTAAGCACACAGGGTTATGTGTAAAATTATAGAATGCCTGACTTTCTCCATATCTTAGCATCACACCAACAGGGGTTCAGTATAACAACAGTGTATTACAATGGAAAGAACTGTAAAATGCAGAGCCTCTGAAGAAGAGTCTTAAGGAAGCCCAAAGTCAACAATGAAGATAAAAACAAGGACAATAGAGAAACTTGAGTCCTGTGGCACCTACAGTTACAGCAAACATTAATACAACATGTCTGGGTTTTAAAAAATTATAAAGCATGCCAGAAGTCAAGAAAAACACAATTTGAAGGGAGAAAGTAAGAATCAGACTCAGACCTTGATATAACACAGATGTTGGAATTATCAGACAGGAAACTTAAGATGACTATGATTAACATGTTAAAGGTCCTAATGGAAAGAATAGGCAACATACAAAAACAGATGGGTAATGTAATCTGAGAGATAAAAACAACAAAAATAAAAAATGAAAAAAAATAAAAGAAGTGCTAGAAATCAAAGACAGAAATGAAGACTCTATTTATCAGTAGAGCAGGCATGCCAGAGGAAAAAACTAGTGAGATTGAAAATAGGCCAACAAGAACTTTCCAAACTGAAAGGGAAAGAAAAGAAAGAAAGAAAGAAGAAAAAGAAAGAAAGAAAGAAAGGAGGGAGGGAGGAAGGAGGAGAAAAAATCAGAATACCCAAGGACTGTGGGGCAACTGTAATAAGTATAAATTATGCATAATTGGAATACCAGAAGGAGAAAAGGGAACACAGCAAAATAAATATTTGACATAATAATGGCTGAGAACTTTCCAAAATTAATCACAGACGTGCAGCACAGTTCCAGAAAGCCCAGAAAACACAAAGAAAGAGAAAAAACAAACAACAAACAAATGAACAAAACAACAACAAAAAACACCATGAAAGTATACCTAAGCATATTATATTCAAGCAACAGAAAAGCAAAGACAAAGAAATCTTGAAAGAAGCTAGAGGAAAAATAATACATCTTATTTGTAGATAAAGAAGGGATAAGAATTATAGTGGTTTTCTCATCAGAAACCACATAAGAAGAGAGTGGAGGAAACTATTTAAGGTTTGGAAGAAAAACAACCCCCATCTAGAATTCTATATCCAGAGAAATTATTCTTCAGAAGTAAAAGAGAAATAAAGACTTTCCCAGACAAAAACTGAGGGACCCGATCACCAACGAATCTGCCCTGAAATAAATGGTAAAAGAAGTTCTTTAGGAAGAAGAAAAATGATACAGTTCAGAAACTAGTGAAATGAGATTGTTCCCTTGACCCCTTCGCGGGACTTGTGAAGGGGGTGGCTCATTTACTCAGCTCGTAGCTCTCAACCCCTCATGGGAGGGGGAACATGCAGGTGAGTGGGTGCAGTGGCCAGGATGAGCACTTGTGGGGAACTGGCAGGAGCAGAACTCCATGTGGCCCACAGCGGCGTCTAGGGGTTGCCTGTGATTCCCAGATCCCCACAGGGTGTGTATTACAGTGTGCTCTTTTTGCTTTGCCAACCGTGGATGCTTAAGTGTTAAACAGCTCAGTGGAGGGTAAATGTGACAGCCTCTTGCACTGTACCCAGGTCCTGTCTGGCATCCAGGAGGAATGAGGTCACAAGTCACACGAACAAATTGGAGGGTAGTGAATGCGGAGGATTTTATTGCCAATGAAAGTGGCTCTCAGTGGGAAGGGGGACTGGAAAGGGGATGGAGTGGGAAGGCGGTCCTCCCCTGGAATTTGGGTGTCATGCCATCAAGCTGTCCCTTTGAAGCCAAGCTGCTTCTCTCTGATGTCCAGCTGCTGGTTCTCTTCTCTCCTTCTCTGCCACGCCGCTCTGCTGGTAGGGCCTGGGGTTTTTATGGGTACAGGATGGGGGCTGGAGCAGGCCAGGGTGGATTTGGAAAAGGCAACCTTTAGATTGGAAAACAAGAATGCATGCTCTCACTTTAAGCTGCAGGTCGAGGCTTGAGGGTGTTGCCCTCACCGGGGACCACTCTCTTCTACCCAGTATTTCCCTGCCTCTTGTCTGTATCACTAGGGTTTACATGAAGAAAAGAAGTGTGTTGAAGAAGTAATGGATCAAAGTAAAATTAAATCTTTTACTTTTCTCATTTTCAATTGCATTAAAAGATAACTCTTGAGAGCAATAATTGTAACAAAGTATGGAGTTATAGTATATAGGTAAGTGAAGTGAATAACAGCAATGCATATGGGATGGGAATAGGGAATAGTCTATTATAAGGTACTTGTATTACCCATGAAGCAGTATAGAGTTATTTGAAGGTGAAATTAGATTAATTTAAAATGTGTACTTGAAAATCTAAGCCAACTACTGGAAATATTTTTAAAGAAATATAATTGATAAGCTAAGAGAGAAAGATAAATAGAACCATGTAATATAGTCAACTGAACCAGAGAAGGCAGAAAAGGAGGAGAATAAAAAGAAACAAAGAACAAATGCAATAATTAGAATAATTAAAACATGGTAGATATTAATTCAACTATATCATTAGTCACTATGTGGTTTATATAGATTAATTAAAGGAACAGATCATCAGAGTGAATTAAAAGTAAATACAGAGTTGTATTAAGTTAATGCTAGCTACTGTAACAACTAGTCTTCACAATTTCAATAGCTTAACACAATACAAGTTTATTTCTTGCTCATATTAAAGATGATCAGATATCTTTAATATGTCAGGGACCAAGTGTCAGGGACCAAGGTCTTTCTATCTCATGGCCTCACCATCCCTAGGGCTTCATGAATTCTGCATCTAGGTGCTGCAAAAATGAGAGAGAACAAAGGGGAAAAAGTCACACATGTTTAATTCATAAATTTTTATACAAAATATCTGATAATCACAACTTAATTTTATACTTATGCACTTTAAAGGGAAGGTGTAAATCATTAGGGCTGAGAGCAAGGAATTCTTATGAACATCAATTTAGGTTACTCTGGTCCATGAATTTTTATAAACTATTATCTCTAAAACAAAGATGTAGTATTTTGACTAAGTTTGCCAAAATACTTTGAAATTTTAAAAAATGTAAGAAAATTTTAACCAGGTTAAAAAATTATTTGGAAAATTTCTGGAAACCAATTTTGATAAATTGTTTTGTTTATTTTGGCAAAAAGTTATATTTTGAATATTATAATAAATGGTCCAATTTGGTAAATGTCTAAAGTTAAACTGGTTTAAACAAAAAATGCTGGCCTAAAAAACTTGCCTCTCTCCTAAATTTATGACCCTTGTTTCCATTCATTTACAACAGATTTCCATTTGGATGATTTAGTAGATAATTAAATACATATGTCCAAAATTAAAAAAAAACACACACAAAAATAAGGATCTTCACTAAAAGAACATTCATTATTGAAAAGACAGAATAAAGATAATTCAATTAATTCATGAGAAGCTAGGAAATAAGAAAATAAAAAGCACAATGCAACACAAAATGAAAGAGAGGAATACAAATATATAAAACTATCTCAATAAATGCAAACTGATTAAACACAGATCAAAATACAGAGATTTTTATTGTTTTTAAAAAATGTATGTACTTTTTGTAGGAAACAGAGCAAAACAATGACATAGAAAGGTTAAAAGTAAGTAAATGGAAAATGTATCAGAAAAATACTATGTTAATATAAGCCAAATTGATTTGAAACCAAAAAATTTTACTGAAGTTATTTTATGATGATAAATCTATTTTCCAAGAAGATGTAGCAGTCTTGAATCTGTATGTAACTAAAAGCATATCCTCAAACACATGAGTCAAAATTGAAATAAGTTCAACAAAAAATAAACAAATCTACATAGAAGATTGCAACACAACTCTGTGATGTATTGGTAGATCAAGCATTCAACTTTTGTTTCATGTACAGACAAATGGAATAACACAATTAATACTGGTCTAATGTATATATATATATATATATACACATATATATAATACTTTATCCAACAATTAGACAAGTTAGAGATTGTTTTTCACACACTCTTGAAACTTTTCGAAAATTTGACCACATACCAAGTCACAAAACACATCTTAACAAATATCAATGAAGCCATATGATGTTGTCTGATCACAGGAAATAAGATAACACAACAATATTTTTAAATAGACCACCAAACTCATATGTTTTGAATTTTAAAGCAACACTCTCCAAAATATTCCATGGATTTAATAATGATGATGTTTATAAGAATGGCATTGAGGATAATGGCAGCCAATTTCAATAGTTGCTTACTATGGGTCATGTACTGTGATATGTGCATTACATATACCTCATAAAACCCTAGGGGTAAGTTCTACTTCTATTGTTATTATTTTGCTGATGAGGAAACTAAATCACAGATCTAATGAATGATGGAGCTAAGATTCACAGTCCAGATAATTTGATTCCAGATACTGTGCTTTAAATCACTACATTGTGATGAAACCAAAAATGAAAGAATGAAACAGCAATGAAATACTACATATCAAAACTTGTGCAAGGCAATTAAAATAGTTTTAAAACATGAGTTTTATCTTAAGTTCATTATAATAGTGTAGAAGATACACTAAAATTAATGTTCTAAAGGTCAACACCAAAACTTAAAAGGAGAAAAGCAAAGTAAACTCCAAGATAGTAGGCAGAGGAAAATCGTAAAGATGGAACAAAAATTAATTAAGTCTAAAACAAGGAAACATAAATCTTGTAGATGTAATATCTCTTTTTCATTTCACTTCATTTATTTCATTTTATTTTATTTTATTTCAATTTCATTATTTCTTTCTTTGTTTTTCTTTTTTAGACAGGACCTTCCTCTGTCACCCAGGCTGGAGTGCAGGGGCACCATCATAGCTCACTACAGCCTCGAACTCTGGGGCTCAAGCAATCCTCCTGCCTCAACCTTCTGAGGAGCTGGGACTACAGGCATCCCCACATGCCTGGCTAATTTTTTTTTTTTTTGTAGAGACAGGGTCTTGCTATGTTGCCCAGGCTGGTCTCCAACTCCTAGTCTCTAGTAATCTTCCCACCCTGGCCTCCCAAAGTGTTGGAATTACAGGCATGAGCCACTGTGCCCAGTTAAAACCTATTTTTGTTTTAATAAAGACATTTATCTGACAAAACTGGTCAGGAAAAAAGAAGGCAATAAAAAATATAAAATTTTAAAACCCCAACGTGACTGTATGTAGAACAGAGATATTAAAACTCAGTGTCAAGTTCCATAAGGGACCTTTATACAAATACGAGGGTGAACTGACCAACTTTCTAAAAAAGTGTACACTACCAAAATTGATAGAAGAAGAAATTAAAAACAAACCATGAATTAATCTAAAACCATCATAATCACTTACTTGGTAGGCTACAGGCTACCCACAAAATGGACACAAAATGAGATATGTTTGTTTACCACTTTTACCGAACCCTCAAAAAGTAGATAACATCTATTTTGGGTACTCTTTCAAAAATTGAGGAATAGAGAAGATTGCTAACTCACCAAAATCAGAGAGAGAGTACAAGAAAAAAAATTATGGGCCAATTTCATTATAAGCACAGATGCAAAACTTCTAAGATATTAACAAATTCAACATATTATATGTTTCTATGAGATATATAACATTTAATTTTCAAAGTATGTAGATGAGTGTTTTATAATTGACATAGCAAAATTGTTTTCAGTAACAAAGTTGCATAATGATGAAAACATTGCCAAACATCTGTTTTCAAAATCCTGTCTTGATAGCAGGAATTATTTTCCAAAACAATCATTTTCTCCCTTCTTATTAAAAATGCCTCTTTTACGTTGGGACATATTAAGGATGGGTGTGTGTTTAAATACTGCTAAGCAGGCATTTTTCATTACAGAAAAGGTCAGAAATTTGGAACAGCTGTTTTTTTGTGTGTGTGTGGAAGAAAAACATGTAACTCTTCTTCAAATTCCCCAACTCTTTTAAGGACTTTACCATGAGACAACCAGCAAATCGTTTTATGACATAGGATTTTCATGTCAATTCCCCATTTTAATACAATACCAGTCAATATTCTGGTCCAAGGATAATTCTTAAAATATATACTGAAGTGTTAGATTTACAGAGGCTTTTCTTTAACTTGAAATGTTTCTAGACACAGAAATGTATTATATTAATTCTAACCAATTTGAATTTCAATGACGGCATTCATGATGAAAGATATACTGTTATCGTAGGGTTACATTTTAAATAGCAAGGCTGAAATACTACTTAAGGAGATTACGTTTTTAAATTTCTAGTTCTAGCTCAGTTCTAGTTGAAGCACCATAATTTCAATAAACACTAATAGAAATTTCAGCAGCTATAACATCAAGCCCTTAAAAGACTTTTTGAAAGAAATATCCTTTCTAACAGTGGAGCTAGACTCTCTAAGAGCATGTTATACGTTAGAATATCAATTACTTTTATTTGCATTCATCGGAACTGGTATTGCAAACAATTTGTCTGAGTGGAATGAAAGAAGAGACTGAAATCCTTCAGTAACCCCTCTCATTAATTCTTTGTGCAAACAAACTCTAGTTTGGTATAAAGCAAGATAACCTAATGGATGTTTTGTAGAGGATGTGCAGCCACTTTGTTTACTAGTTAAGTTTTATCAAATAAGATGGACCAAGAAAAGCCAAGAAAAGTTTGCAGCTCTATAAATCTCAAGCTATATTTTGAACATTCCTGAAACACCCAATCTGCAGACTTCAGCTCTGAGTAGATTTATAAGAGTCAAAAGTCACAGTCCTTGCAAACAGAGGAAACAGCACATAGAGTTTTTGTTTATTTTCTGTCTCTTAAAAAAAATCAAATATGGCCATCAAGGATGTAAAACACCAATAATCAACTACTGGTAGCAGAAATAAGGCCTGTGGCTGTTTTTGTCTCCTTGGTTTCCACATGTAAAAAAGGCAGGTGAAGAATCTTTCAGGTTTTTTCTATTTTGTTTTAACCAACTTTTTAATACATTTGTTTTGAACAATAGGGGAATTCCATGAAACATTGCAAGGAGAAGACAAAACAGTTCACTTGCTAATGGAGTTAAGAATATGGACAAAATGAATGCAGTTTGCTGTAACAGAAAGATTTCTTCATCCTCATGTTGGAAGGCATTGAGTTTTAGTTCTAAAACTTTTATTTATTAGGTCTTGGAACTTTGGACAAGTTATTCAAGTCTGCTTTTTATTTCTTATCCGTAAAATAATTGATCTCTCTGCTACATGGTGTTATTGAGAGGATTATGAGAAATCATTGATAAGAAAAGTTTTTTATTTTGGTTATTTTTGTTTCTTAAAGAATCATACAAATTTAAGATATCACAATAATATTTTGTGGCTATGCATTCTTCTGTTCCTAGAATTGACTCACAGAGGTCCTTGCTCTGGGATCACATACCTGCTTTGGCTGGGGAGCAATGAAATCCAAGCACAGTGGCATCAAGATGAGCTATTATTGTTTTATTAGCAATATTTATCAGAATTAAATTTCCATTTTCTTTACATTTCATTTTAGAAGACCCTACCCAGTAGCAGCTGCAATTTTCCGTGGTCTTATTGGGTAGATGTATTTATAATGACAGCTGAACTACTGCTAAACTTTTAGCTTTTCAAATGAATCAAACGTAGAAAATAAAAGACCATCTCTGTTCCCTACCCGTAATAAATATAAAGAGTTTAACCTCCCTGGACTTAGAAAAATTAATTTTGCTTTTAAAAAAATTTTTTGAGATGGAGTCTCTCTGTCATGTGGGCTGGGTGCGGTGGTGTGATCTCAGCTCACTGCAACTTCTGCCTCCTGGGTTCAAGTGATTCTCCTGCCTCAGCCTCCCGAGTAGCTGAGATTACAGGTGTGCACCACCACACCCAGCTAATTTTTGTATTTTTAGTAGAGACGGGGTTTCCCCATGTTGATCAGGTTGGTCTCGAACTCTCGACCTCGTGATCGACTGCCTTAGCCTCCCAGAGTGCTGGGATTACAGGCATGAGCCACCATGTCAGGCCTTAATTTTACTTTTAAGTTCTAAATTCATTGGAAAATATCCTTTCTAATTTGTCCTAGTAAATCATTGATTCCCAAATGTTGCTTGTAATATTTATATATGAATATTTTCATGCATTACAGTAAAAGTAATTGATCTTAGGCCCTTGTAGTAAAATTCTATTTGTAAATCAGAATATTAGTATATGCCAAGGCTTCTGTCTAGAGCTGATCCAAGTTTTGGTTATGGAAGACTTGTGGAAATGTCCTGCTTTATCTTTAGTCTCCCATTGCCCCTTTCTTTTTAAAACAATGATTATAAATTATTTCTGTTATTAGGAGCCTTAATTAGGGAGCCCTAAGTACCTTTATTCTATTTCCTTTGAGTTCTAGTTGATTGCCAACCAGCCTGGAAGACAGAGGTTTAGAAAGACTGGGCTCTGATGCAGACTGTCCCAGGCTGCAAAAATCCTGCTCACTTTGTTTAAAGATATGAACTGCTTTAGGCTTGAGGTCCTCGAGCAGATTTCTAAGCCTGTAGCCAAATGCTTAAAAAACTGAGTGAGTCATGGAATGATTTTAATCTTTCTGAACTGGAAGTTTCCCAGGGTTAGACAAGCTCTTATGCTGAAAACATAGCACGAAGTCCATTGATGACTACTGATATGGTTTGAGTCTGTGTCCCCACCCAAATCTCATGTCAAACTGTAATTCCAGTGTTGGACTTGGGGCCTGGTGGGAGGTGATTGGATCATGGGGGTGGATTTCCCCTTTGGTGCTATTCTCATGATAGTGAGTGAGTTATCATGAAATCTGGTTGCTTAAAAGTGTGTAGCTCTTTCCCCTTCATCCCTTCTCCTCCTGCTGCCGCCATGTGAGACGTGTTGGCTTCCTCTTTGCCTTCCGCCATGATTGTAAGTTTCCTGAGGCCTTTCCAGCCATGCTTCCTGTACAGCCTATGGAACCATGAGTCAATTAAACCTTTATTCTTTATAAATTACTCAGTCTCAGGTATTTCTTTATAGCAGTGCGAGAATGGACTAATACAAGTACTTTCTCTAAGATTACCTCCTATGCTGTTTTAGTTAGATAATTTCCCAATTACACCCTGATTATGGACCACCTAAGGTGGTATTGTCTCTTGGCTGTGATCTTCTCAATAACACCTTGAGATATATCAATGCTTCTTGATTTCTATAGCTTGAGTAGTAAAGATTAATGTGTTCATGTAACATTGGATTTAGCACTTAACCGAATTTAAATAATATAATGACATCAGCCATCAACTTCTCTTCTTAGGGCATTAGTAAAATGAATGTTAATTTTGGGGAAGTTCCTGAGTTTCTTAAAATTAATAAACTTTACGGAAATGAAGGACCAGCAAAGGGTGAGGACTACTCTAAAAAGCTCCTAATTTGTTGGTGGGATACCTTGATCCCATAGGAGAAGTCTTCCTAAAATGAGAATTGGTTCTCCAAAAGCCAGACATAGTTCTGATTGGAGAGGATTCACTTCTGGCCCCAGAGGACATGCCACAGAACTAAGGGAATTCTAGTCTCTGACCAAGAGACCAATTCTTCATGTGGTTTACAACAATTTTTGTTTTATGTGCTAAAGAATAGAAAGCTGAATAAGAAATGATTCTTGCTCTCAATAGTTTTTAAATTTTGTGGAGGCTGCAAGGCACTAATCTTACCCTTGGAAATTTCTTTTGGATACCCAGATAGCCATGACAATGGTGTAATGTATGGGGAAATTTTCCTCTATCATTCAAGTGATGCTTGTTTTTGGGGGGCAGTCAGCTATATATATGGTTATATTCTTAGAATCTGCATGCAAAAAAGATGTCCATTCAAGTAACGAAGACAAATATTTTTAAACTCTGGCCCAAGTCATTCTTCTAGGCCCAGGGTATACTTCACTTTTACTATGAATTCCTCCTCATCCCTCAGCTTCTGTACTTGAGAAGCTTTCAAACACCTTTGTTATAGCACTCATCGGTTATGATTTATGCATACATTTTTTCCATTAGACTCTGAACTCCTCAGGGATAGAGACTATCTATTATTTGTCTTTTAAAATTTTGAACTAGTTTTATTTTGTTGTCAAATACAAACACAGAATTGAATATTTGTAACAAAAAAGTTTGAATTTCTCTCTCGTAATAATTTCTAAGAGGAAGCTGTCATTTTTAATTCCTTCTCCAGATGTAATTATTGACAGCTTATTAAGTAAAGTAGCATTTTCTTAGCAGTGACAGGTATGACTTTTGTCTTTTGAGGCTGTCTATAATATTAATATCTTATAATGTGAGCACATGAATCCATAATTGTCCAAATGAAGAGTTCAAGAATAAATTACTTGATTTAGAAAGATTCAGAAGAGCTTGAGTCTCTGGAACTGAAGTCCACCTCAGATTTACATTTTGCCTCATAATCTTGGCTTTTAGAATGCATTTAATGCGTGAGAATAATTACTGGGTACCAATCACTTCTTTGCTTAGATTATTTTATGTACTTTGTGCATTAGATAGTTTTACTATTAGTTCTATGAGTGAGGTAGCTTTGAGGGATTATGTAATGAGCTTTAGATAATATAGGTGGTAAGTGGTCCTACCACTTTCCTTAAACAAGGAACTGTGCTCCCTTGCCTCCTTTTCTACCCCTGAGCTTCTCTCATCACTCCCTGCACCCTGTCCCCAATTTATTGACCTCAAATACTTTTCTACCTTGTTGCAGACTGAAGTGAAGGTCTTAGCAGATTTTGGGACACATGGAGTGCAGCAGAGGTTATCATCGCACACTGTGTTTATAGCTTCACTCAGCCAGGGTTTTTTGGCAGTTTTCAGGACCATAGAGGCCTCATTTCAACACAGGAGCCAGTGTAAATACACAACAAAGAGACCACACCTGAGGAGGTTTTTCTGTCTATTTTAGTGACCTTGTTCATGGCTGTGGGCCACTGGCGATCCTTCTCATCAGTCAAATATTAAACTTCTCTTTCCGAAACTTCCCTTAGGCCTGTCTGAAGATTTTTGGTCCCCATGTTTTATGAAGTGATAAAGATTTTGAGCTTTTCAAAGACAAAGCTGGTATGTATTTTTTAGATGACATTGTCATCATGATTACATTTGCTGTGTAAATTAATTTTTATTTTTTTAAAGAGTAAGTTACCACTGAAGTTCCTCTTCTACTTGATAGTTGTCAGAAGACAAGATAAGTGCTTAGGTTTTGACATTCACAATCTATGTGACAGGAGGCTGATCAAAAGTTGGATTTCTGATACCCAATGAAAGCCATATGGTAGGGCTGGGCTAAATCAGATTGAACAAAGATCTTTCCTTCCTGTTTCTACTGCGGCATGAATACTAATAAGTTAATATGTTTTGGGTGCCCACCAAGTACCCATTTTAGAAGACCTTTAAAGAATATAAGAAATGAGTGACAAGATCCATGCACATGAGGAACTTAATTATTAAGAAAAGATTCTAACGAACTCTGGACCATTAACAGTTTGAAGGCATGGTTTTGCTTTTGTAAACTGAATATGAAAAGATGACAGGAAATAAATGGTTGAAATGTGTAATAAGAGTGGTGGTATTTGAAAAGAGGAAAGCTTGGAACATTTTTGGTTTGGTATACCAACAAATGTTGAGGGGCCTAGCAGATTTGCAAAAATTGAGTCTGGAAATTTGGTTCCCAGTGTGTGAACAGTATGGTCTGAGGGTCTGAGATAATTAGCAGAAATTAATCTTAACTTGCTGGCTTTAGTTTCTAAAGAGGCTGCTGACATGACTTGGTGCTATGCAAGACAAAGTTGACATGTAATGCAAGAGACATTAATTCTATCTGCCAAAACATTAAAAATATGCTTATTAAATAGAAATAAATAATCGCTACATATGTATATAAAATAACCACAATGAATTTTTACAAGTATTGGATATAAATGAAAAAGTGAAAATTTCATACGTCCTGCTTAGATATAGATGAAGCTGTTTTGCATGCTTCTCTTTCTTCAGTATTTAATTAGGAGATTTATCTACCTTATTGTGTAACTTGATTTTATATTTTACGTGTAAGAAGGTGAATCAACTTTTCTGTATTGCAACAATCTTCGTTAACATTTTCAACATGTACTTTCACTTTAGCTGATTTATAATTGCAGCTTCACTGCTTTATTGTCGTGTTTTATTCCTAAAACAATGTGTTTCTATATTTAAGGATGATATGGTGCACAAATGTTGTTAAGCATACAAATTGATGGCATAATTTGCCCTTGACCTTGGATCTTGGTAGTTGCTGGGGCACTGAGGAGAGAGCTTTTTTTTGGCCATGTGGGAGACTACCAAAGGCATCAATTTTAAAACTAGACTGGAGCAATTACCATTACATTTATGTTAGAGGTTAACATTTGTGTTATTTCCTCTTATTGCCTGGCTTTACAGAATGTTATGCCCCACTGCTTTTATTAAATCCAGGTAATAGAGGAAATAACAGTGTTATTAACCTCTAACACTGATGAAAAATTAGTCTTAAGTAAAACATGGTTTAAAATCAGAGCCATTGAGCCAGTACTTTAGCTGGTTCCCTGACCAAGCACAGAAAGGCTTTGTATACTCATTGTGCCCATATTCATTATGATAAAAGTAAAACAAAGTATAACACGAAATAAATCTCTGGGGGAAAAAGGGATTTGATTTTAATATGTACTGTATTCTTACTAGTAAATGTTATAGTTTGCATGACATTATATAAATAAATATTGATCAGGAGAGTACCACTTTTCTATGATTGAAAGAGGAATTCGTTTTGATAACTTGATTACTTTCACAGAAAAGCACTTAGAAATTTAATATATAATCATTGACCTCATCAGAAGTCACTAGTTAGGTGCTTCCAAACACAACTGTTGTTAAGCTGAGGATTACTTTAGAAAATTTCCCTTTTCTATTCTTGTTTGCATTTAAAACAATAATTTTTCAAAGTGATTTTTGGGATTTAGGCAGAGTTTGCTTCCCTGGTCATACAATGGTTACACATGGTTTTGTTGGGATGTTTATTCTAATTGAGACCACAAAGTTGTGAGTGAATTTATACATTTTAGGCAAATTAGGAAATATAGACTTAGTCAATACAATTAGAATGATAATTTATTGTAGGAAAATAAGATCTTGGTATCATAGTCTATTGATTATGTAGTTTAAATAACCCTAAATGTATTTTGTATGCTTTGATTAATAAATATTGTATTTAAATTTAATATTAAAGCAACATATTTCTATTAAGCAATGCATATGTGTATCTAAGTAACTCTAAAGGTTTTTCAGTTGTCTGATTTTTAAATAAATCTCTCTGCCTAACATTTATTAGTGAATTGCCAAATTATTTAAAGGTATTTTTCTTTTGTGGAATAAAATGTACCTCTTAATATAAGCATATTGGTTTCTAAATTACTCAATATATTTACCATGATTTTATAAATAATGAAGTAGTAAAAGATTTCCTTTTAATCTGTTATTTTAAATATAGAATTAATATAATTGATTAGAATAAATATCAATGAGAGAGAACATTGTATCTTACATATTTATTCAAAGGATGGTGTTGGGTAACACTAGATTTAAGAGCTTTTGTGTGAATTAAATAAAACTGCACATACAGAAGTGTCTTGTAATTATGTTAACATTAAGTATTATATTATTCTCATGACTTATAGTGGGGAAGATGTATATAAACTTCACAGTATTCATGGCATTCCTATAGTATAAGTTGTTTAATAGAAAATAACAAAGAAAAGTAGGCATTGTACTTCTTAATCTTTAGGTAAATATACATTCCAGTTGCATGAACAGTCCTATGTAAAGGCTCAACAATCCGTTTACTTTTTAAATTAACAACCACTTCAATGGTTAATTGAGTATTTCTAAGCCAATAAATTACCCTTCAGCATTACTGACTGGAAGCTTAGTTAGTATCCAAAACAAGCCTGGCATTAATGAACTCATTCTCCAACAAAAGGAAAAGGAAGCATCAAATCTGAACTTTGGATGTGTTCGGTTCCTTATTCTAAACACATTAGTACACTGTATTTTCCCACTTAGAGAAGCTTTTGTACACTGAGCATGTGGCTGTTTAAATGCCCCAGCGGGACATCCAGAGGCTGCAAAAAAGGGAAAAATTATTTGGAACAATTTGCTTTCGTTCAAGGGCAACCATTTTACAGCTGGTTTATTGCTATTCTTGTGCTGTTTAAGCTGTCTTTCATGTCAAAAGTCCTTTCCTGCTTACAGATCATCAGGAAGCATTCTGCTGCGTGCTGTTTGCCTAAGTTCCTCCAGGGCTCCGGGCCTTTGATCACGGATACCATTTGCAATCTGGTTAAAAATAGGAGGCTGCTGAGATAAGCTTGGGTCCTGGCAGTGAGGAAAAGGCCCTTTCCTTTTTTTTTTTTTCTTTTTTTTAAACTTTGTTATTTTGCTTTTTAGCATGGGAACACATAATTGAAGCAAAGAGGAATAGTGCTTAGAAATTATAGCATGCTTAGAGGTGTAAAAAGTTTGTGTGAAAAAAGGTTATTGGTTATTAAAAAGTTCAGTTTTTTGAAACCAGTGTCATTATTGTAGTAAGTTAAAGTTTTGAACATAATGAGTACATTCTTTTCTTTGAGGTTGACAGAAACAATATTTGCTCCCTTACATTTAAAATACACTACTGGTAGCACAGCTTTCAAGCTTGTACTCCTAAGGATGGCATTTAAACCAGAAGCATATATATATTTTTTTTTTAGTGAGGAAAAATATATTATTGTTGTTAGCAAACCTAATATAAAAGAACAATAATATATTTAATATTGCTATTAGATAACAAGCATTGTAAGGATAAAGTCAGAATAAAAGACTCATATTTTTTATAATTTTTATTGCTTATCATTTTCTAGTGCTTTCTTAAATTTGTCAACTTATTGAAAACAAAAGCATGAAGATATACATGATTTTTAAATTATAGTTTCTCTCAGAATTTTGATTAACATGATTGTATCAATCTTATGATATAGGAGGATGGTGACTTTCATTATTGTTTGCTTAAGCAACAAGTCAAATATACCACAAGCCAGGAAATTAGAGAATTAATTGGAAATGAAACATAACCTAGATGGTAAAATTGGATGCTAGAATATCAACATGATACTCAACGTAGAATATTTACTGTGAAATAAAATGTACTAGAAGGGATCTTGGGAGTTTAATGAATTTTTCTACCGGTGGGCAAGATCATTTATTTGTTAATTTACTCAAATAAAGATCTGCGCAAAGCCAAAACCTATGAAGTAAAGCAGAATAAAAGAGTGCCATCCGAGGCTAAAAACATGTTTACTGTATTGCCACATGCATTCTTGGCAGTTTGGGGTCCTGTGTATATTTTGGAGGGGTATAGAAGAATTAGTCAAAGGAAAGATTGTGGGAATAAATTTGTAGAATGGAGGGTAGGTGAGGGATTAGAGATGAAGGAATCTGTTTATATGGATTTCAGCATGAAAGAGAGTTTAGAAAGAGAGTTCCTGAAGCCGCAATTGATGCAGTTATGCTGGGCTGGAACAACTTGGGATAGGAAGTGTGGTGGGGAGGCAGAGTGGACTGAACTAAGCTGGCTGGAAGTGAAGTCTGGGATGAAGTTTACAGTGCGAGGCAGGGTCAGATTATGGAAGAACATGTGCTGTGTACACTGAGTTGTATTAATTGTTATATATATATTTTTAATCAATAGTGTACTAACTTGTGCTGCTGAGTTTACTGAATTCATATTTTTAAAAACTCTAATTTGCCTAACTTTCAAAATAAAGCATCTAAAGCTTATTAAGCATATAGAACAGGAAACTTGGAAAGCTATTCTTGTGTTTGTGTTTAAATATTACCAAGTATATAATAGCTCACATTCCAGCAGACACAATACTGTGGCTTAGTCAGACCATGTTTTATATTACAAATAGTTTTACGTAAAATGAATGTTCCAATCTATATCTCCAGAATGAAGACAGTCCTCTCTAAAAGGGGCTCCTTCATCCTGAAAGCTAGCTCAGAGGGTTTTTTGAGCTTTGTGTCCTGTTTGTCACTTCTTTGAGTATCTTAACCTGCAGTATAGTTACCCTTGCCACACTACAATATCATAAAATGGGCATCTTGTATCTCTGTCTCAAGGTGATAATGGAGTTGAAATGTATATCAGGGAAAAGATCAGGATTTCATTGAAAAGATGGAATATACATTTTGCACTAATGTCTGAAAAATCAACTTGCTCATAAGTTATTAAAGGACCACAGGTGCAAGCAGTGCAGTTTTTGCAATTCCCTTTCCTGATATATTCTAGCAAGGTCATTTGCCCCTAAGCCTCAGAAGGTTAATTGGATCTCATAAGTGAATGCACCCAATCACTCATGATTTGGGAAATTTTAAAATTGTTGTTATTTAGGCATTAACATTGGAATATCAAATTTGACTTTCTTTTTACTGAGTGGGATTGTTCTAAATTTGCTGGTTTTATGGCTCTTGTAATGAAAATTATTAAAAAAGAACACTAAAGGCCAACTTAAATAAAAACTACCTGTGTTGCTCAAATAAGTTTTTTACCTACATGTCTAGCAAATAGATTTGTGGAAATTTAAATCTGCTTTGAGCTCTTTGGGACAAGCGTAATAGCCCTAAATCAAGTATTCAACATGCACCAGAGGTGGTCACTGTGTGGTAATTTTGTTGGTCAATGGAGTGACTCGTACTAACAAGGAAGAAATAGGAAAAGCAGGGGGTCGAGAAGGCGAGGCTGGACACAGTTGTGTGATTAAAGTAGAAAGTGTTTTTCTAATACAGTTCTGTGCCTTATTTGTCTGTCTTCCTTTTTTTTTTTTTTTTTTTTTTTTTACATCTTTTTGTTCTACAGTTTTGCTTTCTTTTTTCACCTGTTCTCTTTTGCTGAGATGGTAAGTTGCAGGCTCTATTCTGGGTTTAAGTTGATTGTACAAGTAGCAGAGATAATGACATTTTGAATTTGTTAAAAAGCTTTTATCTGAAAATTGACAGGGTATTTTTGTAAAACTAGCAGAAAACATGAGAGGGGCAATGAAAAAATATTTAGCCTTAAGACCCATAGATGTTTCTATTAGATCCATACAACTCAATAGAGAATGCCATGAAAATTCATCCATGAGTGAGAAAACTGGCTGCATGATATCTACCATGTAACTCCACATCAAGAGGGGCATTACCGTTTCATTCACTCTAGGCTCTCATTAAGTTCCCTGCACTAGAGTGAGGGACCTGCCTGTGCTCTTAAAAGAAAGGGCAGGGGTCGGATGTGGTGGGTGACACCTATAATCCCAGCACTTTGGGAGGCCAAGGCAGGCGGATCACCTGTGGTTGGGAGTTCAAGACCAGCCTGACCAACATGGAGAAACCCCGTCTCTACTAAAAACACAAAATTAGCCAGGCATGATGGCACATGCATATAATCCCAGCTACTTGGGAGGCTGAGGCAGGAGAATCGCTTGAACCCAGGAGGCAGAGGTTGCAGTCAGTCGAGAGTGTGCCATTGCACTCCAGCCTGGGCAACAAAAGCAAAACTTCGTCTCAAAACGAAAAAAAAAAAAAGAAGAAAGGATGGTGAGCCTACCTAGATGACAGGTTGATAGGTGCAGCAAACAACCATGGCACATGTATACCTATGTAACAAACCTGCACGTTCAGCACATGTACCCCAGAACTTAAAGTTAAAAAAAATGCTTCATGTATCTTTAATGTATTTACCTTGACTAATTTTATAGACTATCTCATCTAAATACACTAGAACTATCAACTCTGTATTTGTTATAGTGTAGTTAATATGTAATATCTCATCCAAAAGTAAATATATTTAATATTTATTTTAAAACTCAACAAACATCATATATAATTTTACTTAATGGAGTAGCATATTATCTTCTCTAATGGCTTATCGATCATGAAAAATTTATTTCAAAGAGGACCATTATACAGATATATCAGGAATTATTGGTATCTTAGGTGGCATCTTCACAAGGAAGAGACATAAAGATATTTCTTATTATTGCAGCATATCTATACGTTAAAGCATGTTCTCTTAAGGGATCATATCTTTGGCAGAAGAAAAGATATAAAAGGATTCTAAAAGTGGCTACGATATTCAATTCCACAGTACCAGAAGATTAATCTGCCACAATTTCTTTTGCTTTAATCACTATATGTCTTCGGTTTTCTCTTCTTTTTGGGTGCTCCCTTTCTTAATGGTAGTTGAATTCTCAGAGTTTAGCATATTGTACTTCTGGGGGAGTGGAGAGCTCTAGAGAAACTCAAATACTTCTTTTTACAAGATGTATATTTGTTTTATTCATAATTTGTCATGTTCTGGAATACAAAAGGTAATTGTAATGATGGCTGAATTTAACAAAAAATTTTTAACTTCAACTTAAAACATGGACTGATTAATTTCATTCAATGGCAATATTCAATGCTTAAAGGAACATAACAACAAACACGTACACAATTGTGCAGTTTTCATAAGGGTTTATTTTATAACTGGTGGATAGCACATTTAACAGTTAAATACGTTTAAATAATGTATAGGTGACTACACAATTGCAGCACTGGTAACTAGATAGATAACCAATTCCACTAAAAACCAGCTAATGAGTAACTGTCTAAATATTTAAAAAACAGCTCTTGTTTGGGTCATCTTTCGTTTTGAACACCTTCTTAGGGGGACAAAAGCCTGCTGGTCACAGTGGAAATATATTAAGGCTAAATCTTCTAATATCCATTCTCAGAGGCTACTTTCAGCTGGATTAAGTCTCTGCCTCTAGGGCAAGCACCAATTTGTGGCCTCCAGTATCAGTGCTCTTCCTGTCTACCAGAGCAGACAATGTAAGCTTTATACCAGGCCTCAGAATCTGAGAGTAGCCTGCTCCAGTCAATATAGAGTTGTTGACTTTTGCATTAAACAATTTATTGTAAAGGATGAACAGCCAGATAAAGTGATACATAGGGTGAGGTGTGGAAAAGTCCTGAGCATGGGGGCGTCTGTCCCTGTGGAGTTGGAGTGCGCCACTCTCCCAGTATGTGGATGTGTTCTTGTTCACCTCCCTGGAAGCCCTGAACTGCTCAAATACTTCTAATAAGAAGCGTTACACAGTAGTTTGGGGAGAGACCATTGGATCACCATTGGAAGGTGATCTCCCATTTAGGAGAAGAACTTTCATACTGGAAAGGATTGGCCTTTCAGATATTTGATAGAGAGCTACATGAAATATTTATGATGTTCCTGAGACCTAGACCATCGGGGTAGTCACACTATTGAGGATAGGAACACTTCACACAGACTTCTAGATGTGAAACTTTGTATGAGGAGGAGGCCCAGAATTTAAAATACCAAGATTTTATGAGTACACAGGCCCTGGGAATTGTAGGTACTCAAGATAGTTCTCTGAGGGAAAAGTCCACCGTGGCATTCATTCTCAAGGAGTCAGATCCCACTAAAAATAGAAACATATCAAACCCCCAAAATCTCAAATGAATCTCAGTCTTAAGGGAAGAGGATTGTGTAGGCAGATTTTCCCCGTGTGGGGAGAAACAGTACATAGAAGCTTTTGAGTCCAGAGCAGTTTTTATTTTTGTTTTTGAAATCCATATGTGACAGGTACTGAGAAAGAGAAATATTTTGGTCTTTGCAAATTTAGGAGACTTTACAATTAAAAATCATAAGATAACAGTCAGAGATAGCTCATGAGGAAAACTGCTACAAATATTCAATGTACAAAATTCCTAAACATTAGGCATTCACAGATATTGGAGAGTTCATATAGGAGAGAAACCTTATAAATGTGATGAAACTTCATCTAGGACTAAAAGACACATTTGTGCACGTTGGAGCATGTTGCCCCTTCCTCTGAGCAGACATAGCCTTGCACCAGGGCTTCCGGCTTGGTGAGCAAAGGATCACCTCATACTTTCCCCTTGTTCAGTGAATTGCTAGTGCAATCCTATCAGTCGCCCTCATTGTACTGAGTTTCCTGGCAGTTAGCAGGCCTGATGACATTCTACCTGGCTTTGTTAGTATTTTTTGAAAGCCTACTGCATGTATCTTTTGGATTCATATGCAATATACTAAAGTGATAGATTGGGGTGATTATTTTCACTTTGGAAGTTTATTTGCTTTACAAAAGAGTATAGGATGATTTATTTAAAAAATCATTTCTTCTATGATTTAATTTATGAAAGATTAAGAATGCATCTAATAGTTAAAATAAATTTCACTCTTAAAATTTTTTGTTGTAAGTCAAGCAAAAATTATACAGATGGCGAGTCTTTGCCACATAATTATCTCCCCTAATCAGAATGATTACAATATGGAATGTCTACTCTTTTTTTCTTAGTTTAAGGAAGTTTCAGACATACTCACACACAAATATTTATGGTAGATTGTATTATTGTTCTAAATTATTTGCTCACTTCTTACCCCTGAGAAGACAATGCATTCTTATGCTGTTGATTTCAGGCTTGGCCTTGGGACCTGCTTAAACCAAGAGATATGCCACATCTGAGCAGTTCTTTTCCTTGTGGCCCCTGCCATAAGAGCAGCGTGTACAAGGTGGATGCTGCTCCTTTAGCGTGGATCCTGGGATGAGAAGACTCAGGGAGCAGGCTCTGCCAACCCACAGTCTACAGCAGAGCCACAGCCAGCAGTAGTCCTCATTCAACAGGAGGGGAAAAAACTGCTCGTCATCCTTAGCTCTGAGATTTGGGGGTTGTTTGTTATCACAGAAGATACTGTCTCATAGAAGTTTTTAATATGACTGCTACTACAACAACTATGGCTATAATGTTTACAGCAATCATTGCTACTTTACATTCCAACAGTATTATTGCTTGCAAGGGGCTATCAAATAGATGATCTTGTTGGAAACTCACAGCTACAAGGGCAGGTGAGGAAGCTGAAGTAATGAGTAAGAGAAGTTAATGAATTATCCCAAGGTCAAAGTGCTAGAAACTAGAAGGAGAGGATTTGAACTCAGATTTTCTTATTTCAAGTTGTCGTTTTTCTGGACCTTAGTTTACTAGTCTCCAATACACTTTACAGATTTCTCAAGGCATCTTAAGTGTAGCATGCTATCTCAATTGTCCAGCACTTCACCTATAAAGACCCTGTCTTTATAGGTACTTCATTATACAATTCCCTCACTGGCATTTCCAAGGCCTTCTAGTAGGCTCAAGGGACAGATGAAAATCCTTAACATGTTTGACACAATTCTGACTTGTCTAAGTTCTGCACATCTCCCAAGCCTCAAATTCCTCCTTAGTTGCCTCCTGGATTGCTCTCTGGCCTCCAGCTATACTAACGTTTTTTGGAAGCCCATGGGGAAGTCATGCCTTTTTCAGCCACAGGACTTTGTGCGTATAATAATTTTTTTCTGCCAAAATGTCACCTCTGTACCCTAAATTCTTACCATGTACCATCCTTGTTCTCCTCACCATCTATTCTGGATCTCTACTCAATAGTCAATGGCCGGGAGACCTCCCCGGACTTTCTGATCAAGTCAGTCCCCATACTTAAAGGGCATTTACCTCTGCCTCAGTGGTGGTTGATGTGGTTCACTTTGTGTAATGTCTCTTTTTCCTTTATTATTCTATTTATAATTGCTTGTTTATTCATTTTGCTCACCCTGGTACCTAGCACACTGCCTGCTACATAGGAAGTATTCCGCAAACATTTCTTAAATCTCTGAATACTCAGATATAATGCTGAACGCTAAATATTCAGCTGCAGTGCTGTAGCTGAGCTGTCAGAAATGGGGTAGAAGTGTTTTGAGTTTTGATAAGGAGAGGGATCTGCTTGTTACATGAACTGGAAATAGTGATGAGATGGAAATTTGGTGTGAAGAAGCCAAGAGGTCATTTGTGGTCATTGTAACATCACCAGGTAATGATCAGAGAGGCAATAGAGAGCATCCCTCAGTGGCTGTGTCTACACAAGACTCACCACTTTGAAGAAGCACATGCCAAGAACTCACATCCCATTAGTGGCTTAAGTTTTTGAACTTTCTTTCCAGTTTTCATAAAAGTTTTGTTTACAGACTTGACCAGCAGTAAAGCTAAGACGTTTGCATGTGTTTTGCCAGCCCTATCATTTTAGTAGGCCTTGATTTCTGGAAGATTATTTTTCTCTGCAGATTTTATTCCTTTTTCCCCATTTGTTTTAATAAATAGCATCTTTCAGGCCAAGTAGAAAAGAGGATGAAGTATATCCTGTAAGTCTAAGGATGGCACAATGGCAACCACTGTTCTGGAGCACTAACTGCTTTCTGGTATTATTGTTTAGTTATGAGGGCAACCTAGGTTGTTCATGTCTATATTTTCAAATGTCTTTTCATTTTCTATCCTTTTATTTTTAGTAGAGATCTGTTAAGGATTTTCACTCTCTTTCAGTGGGCTGCTTTTCAATCTTATTTCACAGATAGCAATATTATATTTCTACTAAAAAAATTAAAATGAACTAAAAACTGTTTGCAAGTTTTCTGACAAATTTAGGCATGTGTGGTGTATTGGACTTAGGCTTTTAAGAATAGTAGGTTAGTTTATGATGACAAAAAGAGAGAAGTGGTACGGGAATAGAAAAAAGTAGCAATTGTTTGCCTTCTAGGATCCAATTTGATAAGATGAGAGTGGCATGAATATAGTATGTGCTGCAATCCAGTGTTTAAGTTAATGATGGACCACATATATGACGATGGTTTCTTAAGATTATAATGGAGCTGAAAAATTCCTATCACTTATTGATGGTGTAGGCATCATAACATCATAGCATTGCACATAACCTTTTCTATGCTTAGATATATTTAGACACACAAATGCTTACCATTATGTTACAATTGCCTACAGTGTTCAGTATGGCAACATGCCATACAGGTTTGTAGCCTAGGAGCAATAGGCTATACCATATAGCCTAGGTGGGTAGTAGGCTGTACCATCAGATTTTTGTAAGTACACTCTACGATGTTCACACAAGAACAAAATCACTGAATGACATATTTCTTAGAATATATTCCTGTGGCTAAGCAACACATGACAGTAATGATGTGGTCAGGGAGCCACAGACCATGAACAGGAACACCCAAGCAATGGGCTAGCCTGGAAAATATCTCAATGTGAGTTACAGGGAAAGATAAGACCTCATCGCAATGCTGGGGTGACTGCATCAGGATGTGCTCAAATCCCAATATACACATAAATTTCCCAACCTGGATCCTCCATTTTGGTCTAGAGTACACTCAAGTCATCTCTGATGTAGGTCCTGCTGTATGGCCCAGAGCCCCAAAATTTCTTTAATTGTCTAACGGTTCCCAGTCTTTGGGGAGTTTATGGTCTGGTTAAGAAAACTTAAACTTTTTCTATTAAAAATGACACACAAACTGATATAGTTTGGATATCTGTCCCTCCCAAATCCCATGTTGAATTGTAATCCCCAGTGCTGAAAGTGGGGCCGGGTGGGAGGTGTTTGGGTCATGGGAGAGAATCCCTCATGGCTTGGTCCTATTTTCGTGATAGTGTGTGAGTTCTCGGGAGATCTAGTTGTTAGAAGTGTGTGGCACCTCCCCCTTCACTCTTTCTCTCACTTGTTCCTGCTTTTGCCATGTGATGTGCCGGCCCCCTGCTGTGCCTTCTGCCATGACTGTAAGCTACCTTAGACCTTGCTAGAAGCCAAGCCGATGCCAGCACCATACTTCCTGTAAAGCCTGCAGAACCATGAGCCAGTTAAATCTCTTTCTTTATAAATTACCCAGCCACAGGCATTTCTTTATAGCAATGCAAAAATGACCTAATACGCATACCTTCTTTGCTTCCATGATATCTACAAAAGGTTACATCTAGTTAGCTGAATATAGTCTAGAAACAATCCTACAGCTGCCAAAATAGGTGATGGCACAGGCTTAGTAATGTAAAATAATAAGATTTGCTAACGTTTGCTGTCAATCAGTTGCCATTAGTTCAAGTAAGTTCTTCTGTTTGGTCTCTGAATCAACACAGTGACAAAAGTTGATTCCATGACTCATTCTGTCACCAAGTGGCAATGTCCCTGATCTGTCTTCCCTTTGCTTGGCCATGCCTATTTTCGGATCTTCTGGCAGAAGTCTAATACGTATATTCCAACACTTTTAATTTTTTATCTTCTATCTTCAATTTGCTCTATCACTTTTCCTCTTTGATCTTTTCACTGTTCCTTTATCCCTTTATTCTGTTCTCCTTTTCTCTACCATTCTTCGTATAATTTACCCATCTTTGCCATCAGTTTTCTGGTCATCCTCAGCCAGGATGTGAGGGTACCTCCTTACAACATGTTCTTCATTGTAACGTAAAATGGTACAGCAATTCAACAAAATTCATATATTTTTCTTTACTTAAAAATACTTATGACATTTCACTTACTTTTTTATATGGGTAGGTCTGTCCTCTGTGATGTCTTCTCAACTTGCTTAGGAGTTTATCATAGAGATTTTTCCTATGCCTAAAGACCACAGAATCTAGGCCTTTACATGTGGGAATAATAAGAAACACCTTCTGTGTAACAGCTTCGTTTCTGAATAGGGACCAAAGATATCTTAGGCTGGAATCCTTATATAATTTTCTTATAAATATAGGAAAATGATAATTTAAATAGGATTTTCATCATTGTAGGTTCTGGGTTTATCTGCAATGCCAGTGCCAAATGGTTTCATTTCTCTATTTTTCTATGTAGCTTCCATTGAATTATTCTGATGTCCTCTGAAAAATCAGAAAAAACAATTTTTCTCTGTTTCTGGCAATGAAGAAGAAGAAAGATTCTTTAGGAATATTTCCTACTGTCCCCTTTTCTCTTTGATACCAAAGGAATGGGATGATTACTTCATTCATTATAATATGGAATTATATAACCAAATAAAGTGATTTTATATGATCCAGCAATTTCATTTCTGGGCATATACCTAAATGAAATAAAAGCAGGAATTTAAAGAGATACTCTACATCAATATTCATAACAGCATTTTTCACAACAGCAAAAAGGTGGAAGCAACCCAAGTGTCCATTGAAGGTTGAATGGATATACCAAATGTGGTTTGTACACACAATGGAATATTACCCAGCCTTGAAAAGGAAGAAAATTCTGACACATGCCACAACATGTATGAAACTTGACATTATGCAAAGTGAAATAAGCCCATCATGAAAGGAGAAAAATACTCTGTAATTCCACTTATATGAGGTACCTAGAAATCAGATTCATAGCAACAGAAAGTAGATGGTGGTTGCCAAGGCCTGGAGGAAGGGGTGAATAGGAAATTACTGTTTAGTGGGTACAGAGTTTCTGTTGTGCAAGCTGAAAATAGTTCAGTGGTGGTGATGATTGCACAACAATGTGAACGTACTTAATGCCACTGAATGGTACACTTAAAAATGGTTCAAAAAGTAAATGTTATGTTATGCATATTTTATCACGATTAAAACAATAATAATTTTGGATTTTACCTCTAACGTGTGAAACTAATTGTAAGTTGCCTACTTTGTGCCAGGTGGTGCACTGGGTACTTTACATACATTATTCCTGATAAATATGATTCTCATTTTATAAGTGAGGAAACAGAAGTACATAGAGGCAGTCAGGCACGGTGGCTCATGTCTAATCCCAGCACTTTGGGAGGTCGAGGTGGGTGCATCACATGAGGTTAGGAGCTTGAGACCAGCCTGGCCAACATGATGAAACCCCATCTCTACTAAAAATACAAAAATTAGCTGGATGTGGTGCCGCATGCCTGTAATCCCAGCTACTTGGGAGGCTGAGACAGGAGAATCACTTGAACCTGGGAGGCGGAGGTTGCAGTGAGCCGAGATCATGCCACTGCACTCCAGCCTGGGTGACAGAGCAAGACTCCATCTCAAAAAAAAAAAAAAAAAGAAACAAGTAGAGGCTAAGATGCTTTCATGAAGTTAAGCAATTCATCAGCAGAAATGTGATCTGAATTCAGGTCTGTGTAGTCTCTCCATTAACCCACATCTCTGCTCTGCTACTACTCATGGGGAACTCACGTATGTGTGCAGGCATGCACATACGTTTCTGTATTTTTCTCTATATGTTTTATTCCCTAGCTTATAATGAATTTTGTTAGTTACTATAAATATGAATGTTGAGGATAACCACTTAATTAATATCACAAAGTTAATCCACATAATCGCCTTATAGTATGTGGCATGTACCAATTCTCATTGCCAAACGAATCTGTGAGGAAGAACTGCCCATATACAAACAGCTTTATTGGATGCCTCAGGAAGCAGGGAATTAGAGTGATTGCTTAGGCTTCAGGCTTTGCAATTACAACCTGACATTTTGGTAACAGCAATTTAAAATTTAAGTTCCAAAAAGGCTTAAGACCAAGTCTGTCATTTGACACTTTTTTCCCTCCACATTTTTGGGAAAAGAATGAATTGCTTAGAAATGGATCTTGTGGAACTGCTAGAAATTTTTTCTAAGTGTTTTTGGTCTCTGAAATGAGCTTACTTAATGTGTGTTCATTGTGTAAAAGAAGCAATCTGTCTGGTATAGACAGGAATTGGATCCCCATGGTAAACAAAATTGCCTCAGCCTTGCTGGAGCATGTACTTTCTAAGCAGTGGGCACAGAGACAGTGTAATTGGCTACCTCCTGCTTGTAAGTATAGGTATGTTAAATGTGGGCCTGAGGGGAACCTCCATTTTGGGTTGTAGTTTATTATTAGGTGAGGAAATTACTGGACACCTCCAGCTGCCATTAATCAGCCACAGAGTCAGACTGGAGCCAAGGGAGAAGCCTGTGGGTGGATTCTGCCCAGTGCTGTGGAAATACAAGAAGACAGAGACAAATGTTTTCCAGCCTAGCAGCTCTAAACTCTGCCCTTTCACAGTCCTTAACATGCATGTTCAAATTGATTTAGTCCATTTACCCCCTCAACCTAACCATCTATTTTCCTTGAAGACTGACAGTTTTATGTGTTGCTACCATGTTATTATGTGTTGCTGCTCTGCCGGTAGCTATAGTATTTCAGAAACATTTACTTCCAGACATAAAGGATGAATGAGGAGGGGGGGAGTGTAGAGAAAGGGAGGTGAGGTTGAGTCATTTTAATTCCTTTTTTATAGGGTGCAAAACATGCCCATCTTGGCACTGACTTTCTCTCTCCCTCTCATTTTTTTCTTTATTCATTTTCTCTGTCAATGATTTCCATGAAAAAACCTTGAATAACATTTCCCACTTGAGAAACGCATCTGTCAGGTGATGTCAACGCCTGGCTTACTCCTCTTCCTGTTGGGTTGCAAACATGGCCTTCTCTCATGGTCCTGGAATGCTGACATGGTCGGGCAGCCAGAGCCTAACACAGGTAGAGTCAAGCTGAAAACATGGGCAAGTCCTCCTGTCCTCAGCCTGGCTTTGGAGGGAATGGGAAGAACCTAGACACAATTTATTGTCTTTGCTGTTATGTAAATTCAGAAAAGGGAAATGGTGGAGGTAAAAGCAAGACCCCAAATAGCCTCTTGTCAGCTGCAGGGACGTCAGTCAAGACATTCCAAGTATTTGTCCAATGAGAGATATTTACCTCAGGGTAAGTGGGGATTCAAATCTGAACCCCACCCTCCACATTTTTGGAACTGGATGAAAGTGCCTTATCTGAACATGTAAGAATATTTCTGGCACTGAAGGCCAAAGACTAAAACTCTGAGTTAAAATAAATACTCAGAGATGGAAAGGAAACAGTGAGGTGAAAGGTTTGATCAGATATGAACCTCTGAACTCACTGACTACCATACCCTTGTTTTATTCTATCTGGTTTTCATGTACGAATCTATGCAAAGGCAAACAGAGAGACTCTCCTTTTACTTTTCCTGCTTTTGTGTGGACAAGTAGAAAATGAAAATTCTATTGATTTATGCTACACAAATAAAAATAAAACACATAAAACAAAATAAGGCAATTTGAAGTGTGTAACCAGATATGAGAATTTTCTGATATTTCCTGTGGATCAGGTCTCAGTTATGCATAGGATCTGATTCTGTTGAGTAGTCATGATGATTACCTAGTAATAGAAAAAGGTTTTAAAATAGTACCTTGAGAGCAAATTATTTTATAATGAAATAGAATCTGAGGAACATTGAGACAGACATGCTTATATGGATATACACACACATAAACCTATACATGTAATTTCTTTAAGGAAAAACCTTTATTACTCTAGCATAAATTAAACTTATGGTTCAGGGTTGTAGTCACTTTGGGCTGCTGGAGGTTTCTGGGAGGAGTCCTTGAGTGGGTGTTGAGAGGGTGTTTGTGGTGATCTTTACATCATCATCATTTAGATGACAGTCCTTGTTTTCCCTGCAGTTCTCAGGGTTTGCATGGTTGACTGTCCCTAATCAGAGGTCACCTCAGCGATGCACTGAGTTCCTCTGAAGCAGGGCACCCGTATGCCCCTAGGGAAATGAAGCATGTGGCTCCTTCAGCCATTCAGTCTCCGTTTGATGACTGTGGAATGACTGAGAAAGCCTCACAGACATTCACAGGCTTTTCTTCACCCTTGTGCTCAAGCACTGTTGTTGGTTTGGTGCTGGGAGCTTTGATGCAGACTGCCTTGCAAGGTCGAGGGTGGCCAAATGAATTACCCGTATTGCTTTCTGCAACAACTGAATTTTCTTTGATGGGATTCCATGAAAACACCATTTGACAGCACAAACCTCGTTCAGTTTGAAGAGCTGATGGATTGTAAAACTACTATAGGGAATCTTTTCCTCTTACAATGAACTTTAACAGTTACTTAAAATATCTCTTTAAAGGGCATGGGAGCATGTGTCCATAAAGTACTTAGTCGTTTAGAAAGTTACCTTTGTTTCTGGCACTGTAATACAGAAGCTTTCGACACTATTGGCAAGTGGGAGATTGTCTGACTGTTTGTTCTGAATCCAAAACTGGGATATATGTTGTAAAACATTATGACCATCTTTATGGGAACCACAGAACAGTCTGTTTAAAATTGAGAATTTTTCAGAAAATTGGAACTAACGATTGCCACAGTAATAGCTTAAATAATTAATATTTTGGCATCCTTCAGTCATATTTTACCTTTATAAAACTTTTCCCTAACAAAGTATGATAAAAATTAACCAGTAAAAGCTTTTCTATTTGAATTATCTAAGGAATTCTCTCAAGAGTCAGAGAGGAATCTAGATAGAGACAGCACTTGTGATAAAATTGGTTGCCTTAACCTGCCACTTTCTTCATGCTGGCAGAAAGTTAGTAACCCAGTATGGCTTTCTGGTGCAGAAACGAAGCTTGAGAATGATTAGCAAGGTATGAACAACCTGTAATTGAAGACTTAGAAATTTTCTGTATTGTCTTTATCTTTTAAATAAGCATACCTCTTCAACTGTAAACGAAACCTCTCAGTGACAGTTTTTATCTGAATAAAATTCAGTATTTGATAACTGTTTTTAAACATGCAAGTTTTGGTGTACAATAAATAGTGACTGTTGTTTTCCAGCTATGGCCTTGTTATGAAGTATTCCTTAAAAAGACCTGAATCCATAAAAAATATGAGATGGTAATAACTGACCATAGTTTATACTAAATAAGGATTTATGCTTCACAGGGAAGATGAAAAGTAATAAAAGAGGCAGACTAAATCTTATTCCAAAGTGTAAATTGTCATAGTAAATAAAGCTTTTCTTATATTCTTTCTGCCATATCATATTCATGGAAAGGGCCAGTCTTTTGCCTTTTCTCCTTTTCTGTAATTCTGCAGGACACTATTAGATATAATATGTTAGATATTTTAAATATATATAAAACTACTACTTTTGACCGAAGGAAAATGGCCCTTGTCGTCCTTTAGATTCAGTGAATTCAGGGAGCTAATTGTAAGGTCAGGGTGTGTACTTTGACCCCCTAAGGGTGAAACCCTTTTAGTTGTACAGCAGTATACTTAATCGTGGTAATACGGCATTACAGCATATAAACAAAAGAACGGGGATCAGGATAAAGAAGCCACAGAGAAAGGACACACAATCACCTGGATACTTAATTCTTTTTAGTTAAATACTTGTGATTGAGTTATGTTTAGACTACAAGAGGAGGCAAGTGAGTTTGGAAGACTCAGTACAGACACCCATTACCAGTTTTGCCAAACAGTGTCTGACGTAGCATCAACACACTGGAAGAATACAGGTTACTTTCCCGAATTCTAGAAAATACAATCCAGTTAGAATAAGTAGCAGTGATTTCTTTTAGCTGGTTTGTAATCTTAAATCGTTCTACTCCACATACTTCAACACAGGGGTTGGACAAATACTAGAGCTGGCCACCATCATTTCATCTCATCATTTTATTCAAACTATAGATAATTTTATTCCACATCCATTATTATTTTTAATCAGAGCGTACCTGCCTTTCTACTCCCATTAATGGCAAAAGCCACAATTACTTTTGCGCAGACTTCATAGGTATTTATTCTTAGGGTACTTTGGTAAAATTCAGGAGCCTGGAAAGTAAACAGAGCATTTTGTTGTTCGACAAAAGGGAAACAGCAGAAGTGCTATGACAATCATGTGTCCAAGTTGCCTTGCACTACAGGTGTACGTACTGTTCTAGGACATTTAAAAATACAGAGAAAATTTCACCTAGAAATTTGCCTTTTGATTTGAACTTCTCCTTGTGGGTGATCATCGAATTTACCCAAGAAATTTAAAATACTACATGGTTTTTCTTAATTATGTCTGTGACTAGACTTCGTTTCTCTCTCCCAATTCTGATATTTTATTATTTTGTGATTAAAGACACTGGATCTAGCTGCTTGCTGTGTAAGGAACACAATGCCTAAAGAATAAGTAACACTCTCCTTACTCCTGTTCCTATTCTATTTTTTGATGACTGGTGAATTTCATAGAACTTAGCCCCATATATGTTAAAGACAGTTTCAGAAATTTTGTGAACCTTTTAATAAATTATTACCTTGGTGCTCAACTTTGATTTAGTGATCATTATATTAATTAATGCTTTCAAAACTGCTGAGTTTTGGTTAAGTCTAGATTATAACAGCTTGAATTATGACATGTTTTATCTTATATTTTAGTTATCAAAACCATACTGGATAAGCCCTCAGGAAATCTGGCCAGTTTTCATGATAAATTGACTCAGCCTTGTAATGCATAATTCAGTCGCACAGCTGTGTAGTCTGGTGTGTTCTCTGAGGGATGTAGTTTTACTTGTAGGTTTACATCAAGAAAATCTACTCCAAGAAGTTTGATTTATACCCCAGAAACATATAAAAATGTGCATACTGATTTAACATAAATCCAAATTATATACTTTTTAATAAACACTGAATATATTTTTTCTTAAAACTCACATGCCAAGTTTTAAAGAAAGGCAGAAAATTTTGTGAAAGTTTTTTCACTTCATTCTAGTAATGGGTCCCTCATTTATAAAAATCTTGTTTTTTTCTGGTTGTAGTTCCAATAAAAATGTTTTTTGGTAGTAATTTAAAATAGGTGTTGAATATTTTATTATGAAGAGGCTATTGGGCATAGTGGCTAACAGTATGAGTATTGAAATCATAGACTGGAAGTATTCTTTTTCTGTTTTCAAAATTGTTGAATGCCATTAACAATTATATTGCCGTTAACCGATATATGCGAATGTATGCTTTCTTTCATCCCCGTCTGTGATTGAGATAAGGACAACTGGGAAATGTAGAAATCCGCCTAGCATGGATTCAATCCCCAATGAAGTTATAGTCCTGGTTACACTTAGAAAAAGTAGGATTCCATGGACCTTATTAAAATGACACCTCTTAGCCGTGAACAGCTCCAGGCATTGTATAAACTGTTGAAGTCCTGCAGTGATATCGTCTCAATGTAGAGAATATCTCATTACAGTCATTGACATAAAATATCTCCATCAAACTTTAGCAATGTGTAGTTTTGAAGGTTTTAGGAGGGAGGCAAGAGAGTTTTTCTGAATGTTTGAAAAATAATCGTTTTAGGCAGAATGTTTAGGAAATGAATTTTTACTTTGGTTGTCCTTACCTTTGAGGAAGTTCAGAAATTTCAACTTAAGCAGTGGAAGAAATTCAATTTCAGGTGAGCCTTTTTTTTTTTTTTTTTTTTTTTTTTAATTTCTTCTTTTAAAAGACCTAAGCAGTGGAAGAAATTCAATTTCAAGTAAGCATTTTTTTAAACTTCTTCTTTTAAAGGATTGGTGGCATAGACATACCCTTCTTAACCAGATGTTCATTTAAAAGACTGTGTTGAACACAGTGGGAAAGCTAGTTGATATGCCTGTAATCCCAGCACTTTGGGAGGCCAAGGCGAGTGGATCACTTGAGAGGAGTTTGTGACCAGCCTGGCCAGCATGGTAAAACCACGTCTCTACTAAAAATACAAAAAAATTAGCCAGGCATGGTGGCGTGCACCTGTAATCCCAGCTACTCCAGAGGCTGAGGTATAAGAATCCCTTGAACCTGGGATTTGCAGGTTGCAGTGAGCTGAGATCATGCCACTGCACTCCAGCCTGGGTGACAGAGCAAGACCTTGTCTCAAAAAAAAAATTTTCCCAACATTTTACTTCCACTTGAGTGTGATTTTCATGGCCATTGTCATTATTCCTAATTGTCAAAAATATTAAATAGAGATGAAGATGAAATTAATACTATATTTTTATTCTTTATTAAAATGTTTAAATGATTATTTGATGGAGATAAATTTATATAACTTAAATGTCAAGTATTCTTTTTATGATTTTATGTACATGCTTACTATTACATAATCAATTTTGTGAATAGGAACAAGGTAAGGTTGTTGTATAAATACCAAGTAATGATTATATTAAATACTTATTTTTTATGCATTTAACAATATTATAAACTGATAGCTGAAATCCGAATATCGTGTGCTTAGATAGTCTTTAAGGGTCACGATACCATTAGAATACAATCTTCGACCTAAACAATATAGCTAAACTTTGACAATACTTCAAAATTTTTAGGCAGTTTAATTTATGGATTCGTGGTTGTTATATTTATCTAGTAT
Source organism: Pan troglodytes (assembly GCF_028858775.2). Lineage (NCBI taxonomy): Eukaryota > Metazoa > Chordata > Mammalia > Primates > Hominidae > Pan > Pan troglodytes. The sequence goes on from NC_072401.2 coordinate 125,056,350, forward strand.
GATTTTAAAATATAGATAATTTACTAAAACATATTTGATAATGTAAAGTAAACTCTATTTCAAGCAATTTGGTCTCTACTTTCTGTTCCTCTCAACAGTCTAAGACAGAAGAAAACTGCAGAAGATTGCTACCCGTTCAAGTAGAAAAACTCAAGCTGGAAAATTAACAGCACAGCTGGAAAGGCTAATGAACTTAGCATTTAAAAATGCTTGTAGAGCCGCCAGATCTACCCCTCAATCCCAGAGGTAGCTGTTTTTGACATAATCAACCCAATCATGAAACTTCAGAACCATTTAAATATCACAGTGGTGAAATAGATTTGTTTGTACCACGACCTTCACAATTTTTCTCACGATTGTCTTTCACCACCCATCATTTGCTCCTGACAAAGTGCCATTTCTTATTTTCTCTTTAAATAGACAAGTGGCAAATTGACCAGCAAGGTAGCTGCCCAGGGTTAGAACTCTGTTATTGAATTCCTATGGTGGGAGTGAAAACAAAAATACTGATGGATACCCATGTTATGCCTACAATTAACAGAGTAAACATCTTAATAGGCATAGAAGACACAAACAGATGTTCTAATTGCATGTCTGTGAGAAACTGATGTTTACTAGTTCCACTCTGGCTTGGCCTTTGAGACCTCAGGAAGTTTCTCTCCCAGTGGGGATTTCAGTGATTTATTGATTTCAGTACAATGAATATTTCAGAGACTCGCAGGATTTTTAAGAGGTTAAATACATCCTTACAAAGGTTAGCATTATTCACGCTTGAAGGGAATGCTTACTCAACTTTAACCAGGGTAGCTATGGCCACATTTGCCACATTCTTGCCTAAGTGGGAGAGAAGATGGATGGGGTAATGGAAGGGACTTTCTAATAGAAATTGTAGAAATAAAACATTGGCACAGAATTTTCTTTTCTTTTCTTTTCTTTTTTTTGCCTTGAGCTGAACAAAAAATGAGGGAGGTATAAATAACAGCAAACTCCTAAACATTCCTGGTTGAAACACTGAGTAGTCTTGATCCAAACAGTAAAGATATTTTTTGGCTCATATTTGAAATACTCAGAACCAAATAAAAATAATAATGCTTGGAAACTTGGAAGTTTTTTAAATGCTTAAGAAATGCTTAATTTATCACTCACATTCTGTATTGGTTTTCCAAGTTCATTCTCTTGTAATTATTTGGCTTTTTTTTTTTTTTCCCAGAAAGCACCTAAAAAGTAATGGATGGGTACTTAGTACTCTTATGCTTTTTTCTTCTTAGTCACACTCATGGATATTGATAAACTGATGTGTTCTCATTGGTATTAATAATGATAATCCTTATCCAAAATGTACTTCATACCAGGTACTGTGTAAGTGCTTTAAACAAATCATCTTAATAAAATAATATCATTATGTAAGAAAAACAGGTATGAAATCATTTACAGACTATTTTGTAATAAACATAGACAGTATTTTATCTTAGCTACTCTTTCAAATTGTGCTCGATTATTGGTTATTTGCAATAAGATTTGGCTAACTTTTTTCTTCTTAAGATTAAAAATAAATAGTAGATAAGAATTTTGTGTTTGGCCAGGCCTCCTGCTTGTGTATTTTATGGCTCTAGGCCAGCACTGTCGAATACAGTAGCTGCTGGCTAGGTACAGCCGTTGAATGCCTGAAGCATAGTTGGTCTGAATTAAAGATTTAAATATTTTCACTTAGACAATGTTTAAAATAGCATTTAATATTTTTGTATTGATTAGATGTGGAAGTGGTAATATTTGGATATACTGGATTCAATTAAATAGATTATCAATATTAATTTTACCTGCTTTTATTGGGGGAAAGTAGCCCCTATTCAATGCGTGGTACAGGGACAGCTGGCTAGCCATATGTAGAAGAATGAAACTGGACCCCTACATTTCACCATATGCAAAAGTTAACTGAAGATGGATTAAAGATTTAGATGTAAGACCTCAAACTATAAGAATCCTAGAAGAAAACCTAGAAAATACCATTCTGCACATTGGCCTTAAGAAAGAATTTATGAGTAAGTCCTCAAAAACAATTGCAACAACAACAAAAAAATTGACAAGTGGGACCTAATTAAACTAAAGAACTTCTGCTCAGCAAAAGAAATGATCAACAGAGTAAACGGACAACCTACAGAATGGGAGAAAATATTTGCAAATTATGCATCTGACAAAGGTCCCTATAAGGAATTTTTACAATTGAACAAGCAAAAAACAAATAACTCCATTGAAAAATGAGCAAAAGACATGAACAGACACTTCTCTAAAGAAGAATATTAAAAAATTGCTCAATCTCACTAATCATCAGAGAAATACTAATGAAAACCACAATGAGATACCATGTCACACCAGTCAAAATGGTGATTATTAAAAAGTCAAAAAGCAACAGATGCTTGTGAGCCTGCAGAGAAGGGGAATGCTTACACACTGTTGATGGGAATGTAAATTAGTTCAGCCACTGTGGAAAGCAGTTTGTAGATTTCTGAAAGAACATAAACCAGAATGATCATTCAACCCAGCAATCCCATTATGGAGTTTATATGCAAAAGAAAATACATCATTCTACGAAAAGGGCACATGCACTCGAATGTTCATTGCAGCCCTATTATCAAAAGCAAGGACATGGGATTGAAACCACCTTTGCAAAAATCATAACAAAAAATTATTACAATGAAAGAGATCTTACCTAACCAACCCCATCTTGCTTCTAAGCTCCAAGCTGTCCTTGGCGTAGGCCAAACTAACTTTGGGAGGAAGTTAGTTTATAGTTTAGCTTTGAAACAAAGATGAAAACAGCCCTTTCCCAAAACAAACCCCTTTTCTGCCTGGGGACTAGCCTGCCTTTGCAGGACTAAAAAATTAGCCACAAGATTAGAAATTATGGTTTAGGCGTCATGCAGCTGGAGGCTGCAAAATTCTAAACCTCAGATTGCTCCCGGGGATAACATCACTATGGTAAAACCTAAGATCCCTGCTTAAGATAGTTTGCAGACCCTGCACTGGATGGATCAGCTGGCACCACGCAGATGAATAAACTGGCTCATCTGATCTTGTGGCCTTCGCCCAGGAACTGACTCAGCACAGGACAGCTTCGATGCCCTATGATTTCATTTCCGACCCAACCATCAGCATTCCTGACTCACGAGCCCCCTACCCATCAAATTATCCTTAAAAACTCCTAACCCCAAATTCTCCAGGAAACTAATTTGAGTAATAATAATGCCTATCAATGGTGGATTGGATAAAGAAAAGAAATGTGACACAGAGACACACACACACACGTGTGTATATATATATATACACACACATATATATGGATATATATATTGGATAAAGAAAAGGAATATATCCATATATATATATATATGGATATATATATTGGATAAACAAAAGAAATGTGACACACACGTGTGTGTGTGTGTATATATATATACACACATATATATATACGTGTATGCTATGGAATACTACACAACCATAAAAAAGAATGAAATCATGTCCTTTGAAGCAACATGAATGCAGTTGGAAGCCTTATTCTAAGTGAATTAATGCAGAAACAGAAAACCAAACACTGCATATTCTCACTTATAAGTGGAACTTAAATAATGGATACTCATGGACATAAAAATGGCAATAGTAGACACTGGGGACTACTGGAAGGGGTAGGGAGGGAGAGGGACAAGGGTTGGAAAGCTGTAGGGTACTGTGATCAGTACTTGGCTGATGGGATCAATTGTATCCAAACCTCACATCATGAAATTTACCTGGGTAACAAACCTGCATATTTATCCTCTGAATCTAAAAAGTTGAAATTGTTCATTTTTTTACCTGCTTCTTTTTACTTTTTAAAATGTGACTACTCAAAAGTTTAAATTTTCATAACTAGAATTATTTGTTGAGCAGCAATTTCTCAAACCTTGGAACCAGATTGGACACTGACAGCTTAATTTCCTGTTCCACACTTATTATTGCATTTTACTTGCTTTTATTGCAGCAACCATAGAAAATCCAGCTCCACAAAGGTGTGGCATCATAAAAAATGTAGCATAACTTGGAACACAGTTTGGGAACCACAGATATATACTATTAAAAACTCAACAATTTTTAGTTTTGTTACATATGCCGTCTCTCAGTGGAATGATGAATTCTATGATGTTATCAGAATACATATCTCATTCACTTTTATACTCATTCATCTGTTCAGTCATTCATTTAGCTATTCATATTTAGTTCTAAAATGTGCAAAACATGAGTGCTGTGTGCTGGTGATACAGTGGTGAGAAATGCTGACAAAAATCCCTATCTTGTGGAGTTTGCATTCTAGTATATGGAAACAAAAAAAGAGAGAGAGAAACCTGAAGTGAACAGGAAAACAAGGTAATTGCAAGTCATGATAGGTGCTATGGAAGAGAGATGCCATGGAGCACTGCAGGGGTGGGGTGGGGTGTCCCCTTGGATGGGGGGGCCAGAGAAGTCCTCTGAAATGACGTTTGAATGAACACCAACAAAGGGAATAGTCAACCTGGAAAAGCATCTGAAAAGAGCATTCTGAAAGATTAGCAACAGCAAAGACCTTAAGAATGGAAATAACTTGGGGTATTTGCACAACAGAAAGAAGACTTCTGTAGTTGAGGAAGGGGAAGCCTGATGTGACAAGCTGTAGAGCTTGGCAGGAGCCTCCGTGTAAGACACTGTATGCTACAATCAGCAGTTTCAGTTTTTATTTTCCAAAAGCAAGGCTTAAGCTACCTAGTGCAATGCTTTTCCTATAACAGGCACCAAGTAAATGTTTGTTTAATTAATGTAGTGCCTAAATAATGGGTGCCTAAAATGAATACAGGATCCAGCTTTTAAAAATAAGTCTTAAGTTTTTTTTTCTGATCAATTTAATCTTTTATTCTTTCAGAAATAGACTTGTTTTATTGCAGGAAAAATAAATGACTAATTATTAATGTCTTCATTTGCAATTAACCACGTTTTTTATTTATGAGTTTGTCAGGAGTAGGAAGCTGTGGTGGTTAATATTGAATGTCAACTTGATTGGATTGAGGGATGCAAAGTATTGTTCTTGGGTGTGTCTGTGAGCCTGTTGCCAAAGGAGATTAACATTTGAGTCAGTGGGCTGCAAGAGGGAGACCCACCCTCAATCTGTATGGGCACCATCTAATCAGCTGCCAGCGTGGCTAGGATGAAAGCAAGCAGAGGAACGTGGAAGGACTAGATTGGCTTAGTCTTCCAGCCTACATCTTTCTCCCATGCTGGATGCTTCTGGCCCTCAAACATCACACTCCAAGTTCTTCAACTTTTGGACTCTTGGACCTTTGACCAAGAATGAAGGCGGCACTGTTGGCTTCCCTTTTGAGGTTTGGGACTCAGACTGGCTTCCTTGCTCCTCAGCTTGCAAATCGCCTATTGTGGGACTTCACCTTGTGATTGTGTGAATCAATACTCCTTCGTAAACCCCCCTTTATATATATATCTATCCTATTAGCTCTGTCCTTCTAGTGAACCCTGACTAATACAGAGGTTCTGTATAGGGACCAACCAAGACTGAAATCTTTGGGGAATTACCTTAATTCAATGGTAGCTTCCAGGTGTGCTACCAGGCAGGTAATCCAGAGCTCATGAAACAGAAAGACTGTCAGACCAAATAAAGATGCTTGGATAGTGAATTTGTTAAATAAATCATAAACATACAGCAATAGCAAGGGTAAAGAGACTGAGTAGACTGACATACTTGGAAGATGGAGCAAGTGGCACGGAAGGCAAGTCCTAAATTATGCCATTTGTACATGCTCAGGATTTTCCTGCTGACAATGTGGCTACAAGAGTCAGAGTGCAGGTGTGGTAGCCAGAATAATGGTCCTTGAAATGGCTCACACTTTAATCCTCAGAATCTGAGAATATTGGTGATTCCCTGAGTCAGTGTCTATGCAAATGTCACTTTAAAGAGATCTTCTCTGGCCACCCTATGCCAGCTATCTTACATGGCTAAAGGGATTTTGCAGATGTGATTATGTTAAGGACCTTAGGAGGGGGGTTTTCCTAGATTATCCAGATGGACCTAATCTGATCACACAAGTTCTTAAAAATTGGACAATATTTCCTGGGCAGCAGTCAGAGAGAAATGTGAGGATGGATGGAGAGTCAAAAGAATGTGATGCTGCTGCCGTTGAAGATGAAGGAAGATGTCCACCAGCTAAGGAATGTGGGTGGCCTCTAGAGGCTGGAAAAAGCAAGGAAGTGGATTGTCCCCATCAAGCCTCCAGAAAAAAATGCAGCTCAGCTGACATCTTGATCTTTGTCCAGTGAAATTTATGCCAGACTTCTAACCTATAGAACATAAGTCTGTGTTTTAAGCCACTATGTTTGTGGCAATTTGTTATGGCAGCAATAGGAAAGTAATTCAGAAAGTGAAGCAGCAGGGCTGGGCAGGTGAGAGGGGCCTTAAGCCAACACTTGCTCTGTGAGAGATGCAAGGGCAAGATGCCGGCCATGGCCTGGCCACAGTTGTAGTTCTCTCTGCAGCTATAGCCTTTGCCTGAATTTTGCAAACAGAGCACATCTGGGGAATGAGTTGGTGGCAGCATCCAAGACACCTTAGCTGTCAATTTGAGGTGGCATAAGCTGTGTCTTATAAATATTTAACATTTGTTTGGTCTTTCCATCATTTTCTACCTAAATTAAAACTCCCATTTGTTTCATTAAAAAAAAAACTATATTAAAATACCATAAATTCCATCTATTCAACCTGTTTTTTTGTTTTTTTGTTTTTTCTTACTCTGTCACCCAGGTTGGAGTGCAGTGGCATGATCTCAGCTCACTGCAACCTCTGCGTCCCCCGGGTTCAAGCACTTCTGCTTCAGCCTCCCGAGTAGCTGGGACTACAGGCGCCCACCACCACGCCTGACTAATTTTTGTATTTTTAGTAGAGATGGGGTTTCACCATTTTGGCCAGGCTGGTCTCAAACTCCTGACCTCAGGTTATCTTCCCACCTTGGCCTCCCAAAGTGCTGGGATTACAGGCATGAGCCACTGTGCCCGGCCTCAACCTGTTTTTAACATGCTTTACTGACTTACTCTTTGACATTATTGTTAGGGTCTTAATGTTTTATGTTCCCCTATCCCCAAAATTCATATGTTGAAATCTTGATCCCCAAGGTGATGGTGTTATGAGGTAGGGCCTTTGGGAGGTGATTAGATCATAGGGGAAGAATCCTTATGAATGGAATTAGTGCTTTTGTATAAGAGGCCCAAGAGAGACCCTTTGCCCCTTCCACCATGTAAGAACCCAGCAAGAAGGCACCCTTTATGAACCAGAAAGTGGGCCCTTGCCAGACTGAATCCACCAACACCTTGATCTTGGACTCCCTAGCTCCAAGATCTGTGAGACCTAATATTTTCTACTGTTTATAAGCCACTCAGTTTATGGTATTTTGTTATAGCACCCCAAATGGGTTAAGACATTTATGATATTTGTACATTTCTTTTTCCCCCCTTGCACACTGTTAGTGGGAATATAGATTGGTGTAGCCACTATAGAAAACAGTATGAAGGTGCCTTAACATTAAAAACAAAACTATCATATGATCTGGCAATCCCACTTCTGAGTCTATATTCAAAGGAAATAAAATCAATATGTCAAAAAGATATCTACACCCGCATATTCATGGCAGCATTATTCACAATAGCCAAGATATAGATGCAATTAAATGTCCATCCAGAGATGAATGGATACAGAAAAGGTCATACAAACACACACAGGAATATTAATTCAACCTTAAAAAAGAAGAAAATCCTGCCATTTATGACAACGTGGATGAACCTGGAGGACATTATACTAAGTGAGGGAGGCCACGCACAGAAAAACAAATACTAAACTACTTATGTGATGAGTCTAAAAGAGTCAAACTAAAAGAAGCAGAGAGTGGAATAATGGTTTCCAGGGGCTGGGATGAGGCAGAAACAGGAGGTACAAAGTTTTAGTTATACAAGATACTAGAGATCTACTGTAACAATAATGTATTGTATACTTGAAAATATGCTAAGAGGATAGATCCTATATTAAGCATTCTTATCATATACACACAAAATTATAATAAATACAAAGGCAAGAATAAATTTTTGGAGGTGATGGATAGGTTTATGCCAGATTGTGGTAATGGTTTCATGGGTCTATACTTATCTCCAAACTCATTGTGTACATTAAATATGTACAGCTTTGTGTATGGTAATAATACCTCAATAAAGTGGTTAGAATAAAGAATCCCACAAAAGGCAATCCTCCACGGGTGTAAATAAGTTGAGTGTGTTCAGTGTGCCCCTTCTGTTGAGTATGTTTAGGGATTCTTGCTTCCTTGATGAACCTCACTTTTGCCATACACCTCCCATGGAACTGAGGAGGATATTTTGAGAATTTTCCAGTACTTCAGGCTGTCTGACAGACTCTCAGTAGATGTGCAAACTTTTCCAGGTGCTGTGAACTGTACATTCTGTTTATAGTCTGAAATTGAAGTACATTATTTGGTTATATCAATGCCTTGGTGAACACAATAATCTATGCACAAGGACAAATTATAACTGTAAACATTTGTTACACATGTAACATACAGAGAGGTGAAATCAACTTGCACACTTGAATAATCACATATTATGATAATTGTAAGAGAAGTAAAGGTAATTTAAAAACTATATTTGGCTTTTGTTCAAGTTTTAAATATTAAAAAACCAACCACTAGACCATTATATTTTCAGTGTAATATCAGATCAAGGAGGCTGATAATGGCGTGGCTGTGTCCCCACCCAAATTTCATGTCGAATTGTAATTTCCACAGTTCCCACCTGTCATGGGAGAAACCCAGTGGGAAGTGATGAATTATGGGGGCAGGTCTTTCCTGCACTGTTCTCGTGATAGTGAATGAATCTCACGAGATCAGATGGTTTTAAAAAATGAGAGTTTCCCTGCACAAGCTCTCACTTTGCCAGCTGCCATCCATGTAAGATGTGACTTGCTCCTCCTTGCCTTCCACCATGATTGTGAGGCCTCCCCAGCCATGTGAAACTGTATGTCCATTAAACCTAATTTTCTTCAAGTCTCGTAGATGTCTTTATCAGCACTGTAAAAATGGACTAATACAGAGGCTGTTGTCTACTTAACTTGTTCAGAAAAATGCAGCTTTTGATAAAATTTTGAACTAAAAATTGGAGATTGGGCTACTTCAATTATTTTTCAAAAACACCACTAATACATGATTGGGTGGTTGGAGATGGTCTGAGAGATGGATTTTTCCTGACATAGAAAATCAGCTAATATTCTCTTGAATCATACCTATGTAGGTGAAGCCAGATTTCTCGTTTAAATAATCTTTGGTTAGTGTGAGGTGCAGCCCATTTCTGAAAGGTTAGGAGTCAGCTTTTATTAGCTGAGCTTAGTTCATTGATTCCATACTTTCATTTAGAAGTTCCTTTTCTTCTCAATTTGTATTTTAGGAATGAGAAGACCATCCTGGATAACATAGAGAGACCCTGTATCTACCAAAAACAAACAAAAAAAGTATTAGCCAGGCATGGTGGTGCATGCCTGCAGTCTCAGCTACTCTGGAGGCTGAGGAGGGAGGATTGCTTAAGCCCAGGAATTCAAGGCTGCAGTAAACCATGATCTCACCACTGCATTTAAGCCTGGGCAACAGAGTAAGACCTTGCCTTTAAAAAAAGGAATGTGAAAACATTATTAATATTTACTTATCTTAGCAAGGTTTTCTATCCTAATGCAGAAGTCAATATTATGTTAGCCTCTCTTCAATTACAAAAGAACTATTAAATAAGCCAAAATTTTCTGAAAGTCAATCTCCACTTAGTAGTTTTCTTAAAGAATTGATTAATGGCTGATATAATAAACCATTTTTCTTTTGGCTGGAAAAATACTGTTAAACCATTCAATTTCATACCAATAAAGCAGTTTTTAGACAAATGTTATAATTGAACTGGATAACTATTAATTTGATTCAGACTTGCTAGGATCAGCCAAGCAACCAGTATTTGCTAGTCTGTTACAATAAAGGCTTAACATTAAATTTTCTGTTCATGTTGTCACCAGGTTGTAATTTCCTCAGAGATCAGTCCTTGAAGAATTAAATAAAAGCCATTTAGCAATTAGTCCATGAAGGTGTTAAAATTGTCTTATAGTTCATTAGTTACACTTTGATGTTGCCAGCTTCTACTAAATAAATCAAGGTTTAGGCAGTAGGGAAGGAAGAATGTTTTAATGGAGAATTTATTGCAACTGGTAATTACAAAAGATGAAGAAAAGTTTAAGCTTATTTAATAATGGTAATAACATAAAGTCTGATATTCAAATGTCATTTAAGCACTTTTCATTAAGAGATGATATGGGAAATAGGAAGGAATACATTGACCCATGGAAAATTAATGATGCAGCATGCACACAGACACATCCCCACTTCTGATAAATGACACTCATCACCAAATACAGTGCACATATGTAGAGACATCATTATTAAGTTAGAGATTAGATACAGCTTTTTTTTTTTTGGAGTATGAGTACCTTAATAATAGGCCTCACATTTATAATTCTAAAATCTAGAATTTACAGCTAGCTCTTTCATTTGAAAAATAGTCAGAAAGCTTAACTTTATTTAGGGTCACTGTAGGTCAAGCTGATTTCCGTAGAATTCAAAATAAGGGGCTGCAAATATGGCTCTTACCTTGGGAATAGTGAGGATGACTGCCAGCAGTCCCCATGGCTTTTTCCTCTCACTTTACTTTGAGAGGACTGGGGGAGGTAGGAATCACGGGAGGCTCTGGAGTCTTAGCTGGAGAGTGGAAAGACAGACAAATCAAGTCATAGAACTTCTAAACCCTGCTGTCTCTTGCACTTGTCCTATGCTTCTCGTCCAAGTTGTATGGACTGATTCAATAGCACCTCAAATCATCTTGTGTATGAGAATGGGAAGATTTGGGAGGAGCGTAAACTGGGCTTAGCAATAGTTAGTAGTGCTTACTATTGGGAAGTCATTAAGAATAGTGCCTTAGCTATTCAGAGAATTGACAGCTTACCTGCTTTCTTGAAATTGTCTTTGAATTTCTATTTTCAGAAAGAGGAGAAAACAAATATGCCTGCACTATGTATGCCTGCACTATGACAGGACTATTTTTTTTTAAGAAACACCAGATACATAAACTTTGCAGTGGAGGATAAACCATGTTCAAAAAGAAACAAACTCAGAAAGGAAGAGGGAAGGGTCATATGTATAGAATATGAAAGTGGATTTAATCACATGTATATAAAGAATTGTCCAAATGGCTAGCCAGATAAATACGTCTCATATTTTACAGTTCTGGTGTGATGAAAAGATGTTCTTTTACTACCTTGATAATCACACTTATGACACATAAGAAAAAAAATACAAAGTCAACCAAAAATAAATCCCTAGTTTTCAAGTCTGATGGTGAACAGAAATAGCCAGCCTTTGATAAGGTTTCTGATTTAATTATATACTTCCATATATCATAGAAAATATTTTGGTTATCATTGTTCTTTACGGAATTAAAAAAGCGTTAATAGATGTCTAAAAAGTTGGTACTTTAAAGAACTGTATAAGAACATTTGGGAAAAAGGTTTAGAAACCCAGGCAACTTTACAAATAGATAACTAATAACAATTATCCTAGAATCATGGAAATAAAAGAAACTATAAGATCCATCCTTTTGTTTTTGTCCCACCTTTGTCTTCCCAGAACATTTTGTATTCTGTCCTATCAGGTAGTGTTCTTTCCAGGGTAATACATTGCGGTTAAAAAATGTAGTAAAATATATATAAAAGCATTTTATATAGATAAATAGGAAGCAATTCACTCTTTAAAGAAAACTTGTAAAATGATTTGCTAATGCCAAAAGGAGTAGAAAAGCTGTGATTTGTGTTAACTCTGTTTGCAGGTTGAGACAGGGCTGGAGTGAGCGTGGAGCATGTTCTTCAACTGCAATTGCCTGTCTTAGGTAACAGGATAATTCTCTTTCCTTAGTGACTGCCTCCATCACATTCACGTGAGCAGCCAGTACATACTGGGGTGAAGGTGGGGGTGAAATAGGGGGATCCTTAGGGTGTCTTCCTTCCGACCCATCTCAGTTGAGCATATTTGTTGTAAAAATCAAAGAAACTCTTCAGTTTTGCAATATAATTCTTTGCCATTTCTGAACATAGTGGAGAAGCTTTAGGAAATCTTAATGTCTCCGAAGCTTTCAAATAGAGAAAACAGAGCTCATATGTGTCCTTCACACTGTGGAAACAGGCTGTTTGTTGAACAGTCTTTTATGAGACTTGTCTTATTTTGTAATGTGACATTAGTCATTCTTGACCAATCATCTTGATGTCTCCATTAGGTTCTGAATGACCGGACCCTTCTAGGCACTGTTGTGTATCCAAAGTCTTAATCAGTAGTGTAAGTAATTTCTAAATTAGCAGGCCTTAGAAAACATTAATGTACCAAGCGTTACCTCAGTTTAGGTTTACAAGATATTTTACATTATAAAGCTCATTAACATTACTAATACTTATCTATTTATAACAAAATACTCCATATTACTCACTCTCACTCTACAGACCATATCCACAAGGATGGACATCTGATATCCAATTTGTTACTGTAAACATTTGTCGAACATTTTATTTGACCCCATGTTAAGCCCAGGGATGTAAAGAAAACTAAAACAATAAAGAAGGCAGACATCTATAGGAAAACAAAATAACCAAAGTAAAATAAAGCCCAATTGACTTTAAATATAGGGGTAAGGGGTTCCAGTCATATCATTAGACCTTGAAGTCAATATTATATTTTTAACATAATAGTTTCTGAGGCTATCAGGAAAACTATAATGTTTAAATGCACATTCTGTTTAAGAAGGCATGGAACACAGGTATATACCTATGGAAACATTCATCAAGCTATATATGTAAGATCTGTGTACTTTTGGTATGTAAATTATAATAATTAAAAGAAAGAACATATGAAAGTATAGATTATATCCAGCATCACTAAAAAAAGAGAGGCTCCTTTGGCCAGTCTTTTACCTATTTCACTCACTTATTTGGAATATTTGTTCTGTACAGCTCAGGATTTTTGTGTTCTAATGTGTAGTGTGCATTAGTATAATATTAAATTCTTTATCTCATCATTACTTTTGGTGAATAATTTTACTTCTTAAACAGGATTTTTAAGTACCTGCTTATTTTTCTAATGCTTATAATATGCATACAATAGAATTTTCATACTATATTAGTATCACATTCTTCATTCAGTCTCATGTGAGAGACTAAATACTATAATTATGAAAAGAACTTCATGTTGTGTCATGATTCGGGGATTTTCTAGAACACTGGGTTAGGCCAGATACATTTTCCACAGTGGCCACAGATCTAGAAGAAATATTCTCATGCCCTGAAGCCCTGGCAGCACCCCAGAACCCCAGACTGTGGGGTTACAGGTCTTTATTCTGAACATTATGAAACTTCCTCCTAAACAATAGATACATTGATTTTGTGGTCAGAAAGCCTGTGCTTAGATACAAGACAGGCTACAAATGTGAATTTATGCAGTTTGGAGAAGGCATAGAGATAATGTCAACTTTAATTCCTGTTTTTTCCCAAACACAGAGAATAGGCCAAAGGTCATGTGTGGAAATTAAAAAAAAATGGAAAACAGATGTTAGGAAGCTCACTATAGGAATGGAAACACAAGCAGCACTGAAAATTATTTAAAAGCAAAGCAAAACAAACCTTTGCTTAAAAAAAAATCTAGAAAGTGATTATCTTATGAAGGTTCTATTTTCATAATGATTTGTTTAACATAGTTTGACTTTTTACTATTTTTCTGAAGTTTAATTTTATATAATCTTTATATATATAAAAGTTTAATTTTATATAATCTCTTCCTTACATCTAGAGACAGAATTTGGGAGCAAAACAAGATTTTAGAATCTTCCCATTATAAATTCCTAAAAAGATGATGCCTGGAGAATAGCCTCTTCTCAAGAACCAAAATACAGTCACTTTATCCCTCAAATAATCAAACTTTAACTTAAAAAATGTTTGTCTTTCAATTGACAGTGGTGTTACTTTTCAAAATGCTTATTATTCTTAAATTTTCATTCCATTAAGACACATTAATACATTTCCTTGACATTAGTAAGAGCCATGCCGATTTATTGTGGTGAAAATAGATAGGTATAATTTCATGTTAGATTATAAAATACACCCTAATGACTCTCAAATGGATTGTCAATTCTTTTGTGCTTAAAGAAGATCTATGTATTTGACATGCTTTGACTTTTTATATATGATCTTCAGCCAAATAAAAGAAGATACTGCAAGATCAATGAAATGTATGGATGATGATCTGAAACTTTATAAACAAACACACAGTGGACCTCTAGACTCTATCTTGAAACTTTTCTCTGTGTTGTGTTTTAAAAATCCAGATAAGATTCATAAAAATGAAAGAAATGTAATATGATTAAGAAGCAGTTTCTAAAATTTTAATAAAACCAAAATTAAGAGGAATTATTAAAAATACATATTCCTATTGCTGTTGTAATCTTTGTGTAGGAATGCAGAATAAGCTTACTCAATGTCTTCTTAAATTAAATAGTTATTAATCTTCCAGATATCACCATTTGTTGGAATTCAAGAGTTATGAATGGCCCTCACCATACCAATACTTTCTGACTGAACTCCTCTCTATGCTAAATGCAAGAGACCCAATAGTTAGGCAGGTATAACTTCACCCCTATTCAGCCTGAAGAAGTTACAGAAGACTGATCGTCGTCCCTCTGCAACCCCTAGGATTAAGGGTTCTCTTATAAAAGGGAGGGGGGAAATGTCAGAGGCATTAGAACCAGAGCAGCTCCATTTTGAATAGGGGCTGAGGAAAATAAGGCTGAGACCTGCTGGGCTTCATTTCCAGGAGCCTAAGGCATCCTAAGTCACAGGATGAAATAGGAGGTCAGCACAAGATACAGGTCATAAAGACCTTGCTGATAAAACAAGTTGCAGTAAAGAGGCCAGCTAAAACCTACCCAAACCAAGATGGCAATGAGAGTGTCCTCTGGTTGCCCTTACTACTACACTCCCACCAGTACCATGACAATTTGCAAATGCCATGGCAATGTCAGGAAGTTACCTATATGGTTCAAAAATGGGAGGCACAAATAATCCACCCATTTAGCATATAATCAAGAAATAACCATAAAAATGGGCAACCAGCAGCCCTTGGGGCTGCTCTGCCTATGGAGTAGCCATTTTTTTATTCCTTTACTTTCCTAATAAACTTGCTTCAGCTTTAAAAAATAAAAATGAAAAATACATATTTCTCAGCTTATCTTTCTATTCAAAACCTCCCACTTATGGCTTTCTTGTGTGTCTATGTATTTGTTTGGTTTAGTATTAACCAATTGACTTAAATGATGACAAAGGAGAGTTGGCATGCATTTGCAGTCGGTGTGTAATTAAGAGGATGTAATTAAGGATTATTGCTGGATGTATTTACATTAGGGATGTAATTAGGAAGAAGGAAGAGTCAGTGCAATAGCCAAGGAATGGATGCCAATATGTGCTTGGAAACTCAGACACTGAAATGTATTTCTTTGTAGGAGGAACTTCCTTGGTCATACCAGTCGTGTGCTGTAAGGGCAATGAAAGCAGTGGAATAAGGAGGAGTCTGGGAGCCACTGTGCCCAGAACCATCAGCCTCAAGCAAATCATCTTCCCTTGTCCTCTTGCTCTCATCTTACCCTTCCAGACAAAATCTATGGTGTACTATTTTTATGTGCGTTCTTATTTTCTCATGAGTAGACACATTAACGTGATGAGTTTAACCATAGGTCATTTTATTTATGAGTCTCTGGTTAAATGTTAATAGCCAGAAGTCAAGTATCAAACAAGAATTTAGAGCTAAAGATCTTGCAAGTTGTACTTACTGCCTATCCAACAACGTTAGGATCCAGCCAATCCTGTTTCTTTATATGTTTTAATGTTATCAAGAGTGAACACTTACTATGCTTTTTAAATGCCAATAACTGTTCTGAGCATCCTGGATATGTTAACTCATTTAATCTTCATGATGTGCATATGAGACAGCTACTATTATTATAATTTCTATTTTAAGGTTGAGGAAACTAAGTCAATAGAGAGGTTAAGTAATTCACCCAAAGTCACATAGCTGGTGAGAGGCAAAGCTAGCTATGACTGCAGAATCTGTGCTATTAACCACCATACCACCATCTGTGCCTTTTTACAGTTGCTAGATAAATCTTTTGTGATCATCTCTTATCATAAGAAGGGGTAAAAATTATTGGATTGGATGTATGCTGGATTGTTCATATTGCATAGACAGTGATGGAGAGTTTTCTCCAACCGTGTAAGTCTGTTTTATGTTCTGAATATACAGCTTGCACCACTACAATATCACTTGACATACTCTCTAATATCACCATGCAGATTCATCATCATCCTGTCTGTCATGTGAATAACTCATAGCCTCAAGATTAGCACAATAAAAAGATTCTTAATAAAACAACGTGAGATTCTACTCAAAGACTTGAAGGAAGCTGATCTCATGTCCATTAAACTGCTAGTTGGATCTGTTTGAAAAACTTCCAAAGGGTTAGTATATGTGTTTCAGTGCAGTGTAACGAAAATTCAGGACTGGTGGGGGATTTAGTAAAAGTGAAAAGAAAAGAGAAGTTAAAATCTGAAGCAAAGCAGACTTTTCAGAAACAATTTCTTGTTCCTCAGTTATATGGAGCCTTCATATGTAGAGAAAGGTTAACCTTAGATAGAGCTTGCCCTGCATATCAGTAATCTTTATTATTGAGACACAACAACTTTATTTCATAATCATTTTCTTCCGGCCAACCAGCTGTGATTACTCAAGGAAGATTAACTAAAACCTGATGGATTTCAGCCCCTATTCAGCAATGCCAGCCAAATACTATAATTACACAGGATGCAGGCTGAGATAATGTCGACCTTGTACTTAGAGATTGTCCTAGATAAGTTGAACGGTCAGATTTGCAGGTCGGGTTTTTCAATCACTGGGGCTGTATCTGTAAAGGGAAAGAGACAGCAAAAGAGGAAGAAAAGCAAGCAAAAAACCTCGCATCATTTTAGCCATCCTGAAAGAAAGCATTTAATAAAGACAAAGACTTCAACAGATAGGAGTGGGTTCACCAGGGCAGATTTTAGAGGCTGTGTGGAGGATGTATCGTTCCTTAAGTAAATGTAATTTCTGCCCCTCCTGAGTCCATGTATTATGTGGATGGGGCGTGTGGGAGCCTTTCCATTTGGCAGTTTGCACGGCACGCTGCTGATGTTACGAAATTTACATTAAGTTGGAAAAACAGTCTCTGTCATACCTTGTCCTTTTGGAGGAAATGGATTTCCTTAACAAGAGCACCACTTTATTTCCCCTATGAATTCAGATACGGAACACATTGCTGCATGGCGTTCTACCAAATAGAAAGGCTGCTAAGGAAGGGCTTATTATTCTAAAAATTTTAATGACCCAGAAGCAAAATATTTTTGGTCCTTATATTGTAGACATAAATGCTTAAGTTCAGATTTCAAGTGCCAAGACCTCTGAGATATTACTGTTGGAACTCAACCAAAGATGAGGGATGCAGGAGGTATTTGTTAATGGTTAATGAATAATTCCCTAAATCATTTGGTTATTAACTAGTTCAAAATGCCTCACCTCTAGATCTTTGTAATTTTATTAAACTACGCAAAAGTTTCCCTGCTTTAATAAACTTTAAGTTAAATGTGAAAATATTTTACACATATCAAATGTGCTTTCCTTTTAGTTTAATGATTTCTGAAATGCTGCATATTCAGACCTTTGTGCCTTTGCCCATGGTCCTTTTTTTTAAGGGATAGCTTCGTTCCTACTCATTTTCTCCTAGTGAACTCCTATTCATTTTTCAAAGCCTACATCAGGACAATATGTTTTTGTTATTTTTATTACAATGTTTGTTTTTCTTTCTTCTAGTAATTAATTGCTCCTTCCCCTTTGGGTTCATGGTATAATATTCCTTCCTCCATTATACTGTGTATCACGTTTTATTACTATTATTATTTTTATTAGTTAATTGGCCATTTCTCCAGCTAGAGCTCTTTAAGGACATTGATGGTGGCTTATTTTTCCTTTGATCACTAGCATAAGAGAACCAGGAACATGATAGGCATTTAATAAATGTTTTTTTGAATGCATGAGTGCATAAGTAAATAGTGAAACAGGTTATTCTAAAGAAACAGGTTAGTTTTTAGAATAGCTGCTAAATTTTGGTCTTTCAAAATATCAAAGAAGATTGTGTTTTTAATATGTAAGGCCAATTGTAGACTTGGAAGCTACTGAAAGATGATATTGCTCTTTTTTTTTTTTGAGACGGAGCCTTGCTCTGTCGCCCAGGCTGGAGTGCAGTGGCGCAATCTTGGCTTACTGCAAGCTCTGCCTCCTGGGTGCACGCCATTCTCCTGCCTCAGCCTCCGGAGTAGCTGGGACTACAGGCGCCTGCCACTGCGCCCGGCTAATTTGACATTGCTCTTAAAAGTATGTTAGAACACTTCCTTATTCTTCATGCATCCATAGAGAAAAGGAAAAGTCTTCTTAACTCTCCGGAAGAATTAATCAGAGGAGCATTTCTAACTTCCTTCCACCCACTCACTCACTCTCCTTCCACTGACCATTGAAAATGGGGGAAGAAAAAAGGTACGGTTGGCTCAAGGTTTTCTGGATCCTCCCCAAGTTTCTTTGGCTCTGCTGTTTACCTTCTGGCAGTCGCAACAGAGGAAACCAGCATCTTTAGATGAGTGAGTGCTATGGATTGAATGTGTCCTCTCAAATTATTGTGTTGGAAACTTAATTGCCAATGCAATAGGGTAGGGTCTGATGGGAGGTTTATAGGTGGAAGGGACTAATGCTGCTATAGAAAGGTCTTGAGGGACTGAGTTATATCTCTTCAGCTTTTCTGCCATGTGAAGACATAGAGTTTGTCTCTCTCTTGCTCTTCCTTCTTCTGCTGTGTTAGGATGCAGCAAGGAAACCCTAATCAGATACTGACATCTAGATCTTGGACTTTGCAGCCCCTAGAACTGTGAAAATACAGTTTTAGTGGCCTGGTGTGGTGGCTGACACCTGTAATACCAGCACTATGGGAGGCCGAGGTGGGCAGATCATGAGGTCAGGAGTCAGGAGTTCAAGACCATCCTGGCCAACATGGTGAAACCCTGTCTCTACTAAAAATACAAAAGATTAGCCGGGTGTGGTGGCGGGTGCCTGTATCCCAGCTACTTGGGAGGCTAAAACAGGAGAATTGCTTGAACCCAAGAAGCAGAGGTTGCAGTGAGCCAAGAAGAGGCCATTGCACTCCAGCCTGGGTGACAGAGCAAGACCCTGTCTCAAAAAAAAAAAAAAAAAAAAAAGAAAGAAAAGAAAAGAAAATACAGTTCTGTTCTTTATAA
Organism: Pan troglodytes; assembly: GCF_028858775.2. NCBI lineage: Eukaryota > Metazoa > Chordata > Mammalia > Primates > Hominidae > Pan > Pan troglodytes. Next base: position 125,075,902 of record NC_072401.2, read on the forward strand.
ATTACCCAGTGCATGGTATTCTGCTCTAGCAGCACAAAAACAACTAAGGCAATCGGTATTTTCAATGTAGGGTATATTATTAGGCCTGCAGAAGAATATGGCTTAATCAGTAACCTAAAGCTGTTCATTTTTATTGATAACAAAGGTAATACTTGACCTTAATTTATCTGACTCCTATGTTCATCTTTACTAAGCATCCAATCTCAGGTAGGGGAAAGGAGGCATTAATTATTGTTCCCTACTACTACCAAATAAATCCAAAATAATGTCTCTAGTTGTACATTCCCAGAATATTGTGGAATTATAAAATTTTAGTGAACTCTTACTATGAATACACTGTAATTAATTCAAATTTAATATTTTAAATTACACAGTTGAGGCAGAGATACCAAACAATCTTATTTACTAAAAAAATTATTTGAGAATCACTTAATCGTCAGCCTTTTCAGAGAATGACGTCAGGCACGTAGGACTTGTAGAGATCTAAACCCTCATCAGTACAAGTGTTGAATAGAGATCACATTCTGGTTGAAGACATTAAGCCATCTTATTTCAGCCTGAATCTAGTCATCAGAAGCTCACTAACTCTTGATGCCTCCTGCTTGCTAGTTAGATAACTCCAAAGATTAGAGAGTACATTATTTTATTGAGTAATTTTTTTCTTTGTAAATTTTTCTAATTGTACTCTCTGGTGGAATATAAGCAAATCTATTTTATATTTTTTCCACTATAAATCTTTAGATTGTAATGTTATTTCTTTGAAATCAGGGACCATATATCTTTCATATGCATATCCTTTCTCTGCTTAATATTAACATAAAAAACATCTTTTGAGCACTAGGCACTGTGCCTGGTGTTTGTCATAAAAATGAATAAGATATGATTCCTTTCCTCAGGAAGGATATACAAAAAAAGGCTATACAAAGTATATACAAAGAAATGCATACAAGCTGTGGTATAAATTGCTGTAATGGAAGCATGTACAAAATGCTAAAGGAAGCTGAGAAAGAGAGCATCTAATATGGCTTAGGAAAAGAGGCTGACCTAGCTATGGAGAAATTTTTTGGGTGAGTCTTAAAAGAGAAATTTTCCTGGCAGAAAAAGAGGGGAAGAATTTTGGAGTCAGTGAGATCAGCATGTCCAAAGGCACAGAGGAAAGAAAGTTTGCAGCACACATAGTAAACATCAGTGTTCAAGGTTGCTGAAGTGAGTGAGTGTGTGGAGGGTGGCAGAAGAGCCCACAAATGAAGGTGCTTAGAACATGAATGGCTTCCTATAACCTGCTAAGGATGTGGGTATTGACTTAAGGAAAGAAAAGCCACTTTAAGATGTAGAATAGGAAAGTGGCTATGTTACATATATTAGAAAAATCACATAAGCAGTAGTACAATGGAAATGTGATGAAATTAAAAGCAGGAAGATCATTTAGAAAGTTCTTGTTTGCTTGTTTGTTTCTCTTTGGATTTTTGCAATCATACAGATGACTGCTGAATAAGGTACAGTGGGAATGGAGATTACAAATAAAAGATGGACACGAAGGATATTTAGCATGTAGAGTATATAGAATTTGTGGTTGGATAAAGGTGGGATGAGGGACAAAAGAGATTTAGGAAATAAAAGAAGTTTGTACAGGTTTGTTTCTTCGGGGGTGTTCAGGTGAAAAAAAGTTCAGAATAATACGAGCACTAAGGCATGAATCTTGGAAGAGAGTTCCGAGACTGATAATATTATAGAATTGGGAACCTCTAATATATGAGTAGTACTTGAACCATAGAAGTGTGCAATGCAAGAATATGCCATGATTAAGATGCTGGGGAACATTGGCACTTCAGAGCCTATTACAAGAGAAGGTCAGCAAAGCAGACTTAGAAGAATTGCTCAGAGAGGTAAGAGGAAAACCAAGAGAAATTAGGGCTATGGAGGCCAAGAATGAAGAGATTTTTCTGGAAGTAGGGAGAAGTCATCATTGTCAGAGGACATCATTTCATGCCTGTGAAATTCCTTGTGGAAAGATACAGGTAAAATTTAAAGAAAAAAAGAGACACCATCTAAAAAGTTTAAAATACCAGTCTAATAGATTGATACAACTTTAAAAGCAATTAATGAAAAGAATAAAAAGATAAAAAGGTCATGTTAAACAAGGACTGATACATTTCTGGTGGATTTCTTGATGAAGTCATCGACACTCTTACACAAGAGTGATTTGAGTGAGTTGAAATGGTCAAATAAAGAGCAGAGATGCTGTATTACAGATAGTGGCTGAGCTAGAAGATATTACATCAATGAATATATAAAGACTGTAAAAAGAATTGAGCTTCTTAAGGTCCTTTATTTGTCTATTTTATTTAATATTTTGCCTTTTCTTCTTTTGAAAAAAATTACACCAAACAGATTTTAATACCATACTGCATATTAAGATAGGAATATTTGAATCAAATACCCACAGTATATTTCTTTTATGGATATGTTTTAAAAATCTCTTTTCACTGATTCTGGGGAACCAAGTAAAATTTGCCACTGTCTCAGTCATAATAGAGTCAATGTGGCCAACCTTGTTCACTGCCTATGGGAGGATGTATGAAGACCATTATTATTTCCAATCTTGCCCCATGGTTTGCCTGAGCAGCCATCACACCTAAAAGGTTTCCAAGATTTGCTACATATTTATATATGTAGTTTTCCATATTTGCTACATATTTATATACCTTTCTTGAATATAAAATCCATAACATAAAGTGTGTTATTGAACTGAAAGTTCCCAAATGTCTTGTGGAAAGGTATAGGTAAAATTTAAAGAAGAAGAAAAAAAAGACACTATCTAAAAAGTTTAAAATACCAGTCTAATAGATTGATGCAACTTTAAAAGCAATTAATGAAAAGAATAAAAAGATTAAGTGAGAAATATCTATTCTGTATTTATCAAATTATTAGGAAGTGCCTATTAATGGCTTAATAATGGTAATAGAAATTTCTGAAAATTAATTGTGTTTGGAGAAAATGGATTTTTTTTCAAATTACTAAGTAATGCTCAATTTAATGCTCAATTTTTTATTTTGGGCTTTGTCAGTTGGAAAAGAAAGAAGTTAAATTTCCTGGAAATTATGTTTGATAACACAGTAATTTAATTATCTTATCATTGTGCAGACTGATATTCAAGAAAATGATGTGCCATGGTAGATGTTTTGCTGACTTACTCTACAACTCAATTACAGCAGTATTTAAGGGCAAAGAGAAAATGGCTAGAAGTTACATTAATTTCATTGCAACTTTGACTTGTAGTTATTTTCAGTCTGATTTGGTAGGAGTTGGCTGGAGCTGTTTCATGGAAATGATCCTTATTTTTCTTTTGTAACCCTATGACCTCTTCCTTGAAAATAAATCTCTTCATTGACAGGCTCATTCAGAGTTGGTCTCAAATATTTTCCCCATCTCTCAGGTCTTCAATTGGAAACCTGCCTGCATGGCCCTAGGGAATAACAAGCATTATATGATCACTTCTTTGGAAATATATTTTGGTATCCATAGTTTTGATTTTCTATTAAGCAGTTGATTTTGCCATTAAGTTACGTGTCTATTATGAGTAGATGCTATTTCACTTGGTAGAAAATCCCCAAAGCAGGGCTTCAACAGGATAGGCATTCATTTCTCTGTTATGGAAATGAAATCTGAGGGTACTTATTTCAGGTGCAGATGCCACTGCATGGTGTCAGAGACTAAGGCTCCTTTGGTCTGGCTGCTCCACCACCCTCAGCACATAATTTCTATCCCAAATTTCAAGAAAACTCTTCTTGCTGTTGCCCCTTTGTCAGCATTCCAGCCAGCAAGGGGCAGGAAGGGTAGAGAAAAGGCAGGCCTCTCTCACTAAGGACATTTCTAGAAAATGGCACACAATGTTTTCATTTACATTCTATCAGCTAAAACTTAAGCACAGGCCCATACCTGGAAGAAATGGAGTCCGGGAAGTGTAGTCTTGACTCCAGGTGGCCACATACCCAGCTAAGCCTGGGAGTTTTATAACAAAGGGAAGAGGGGAGACTGGATCCTGAAGAAAAAACAGTTATCTCTGCCACAGTTTTCTTCTCCCTGCTCAGCCTGTCACATCATCCCTGCCATTAAATCTCAGTTTCTGGTCTTCCTACTCAACTAAAGCTTTTTTGGATATTAGCCACTCTTTTTCTTCAGCTTTTGGAAAAATGATTTATCTGCTCTTGTCTTTATATACTATATTTGTATTTGTGTTCATCATGTTTTTCTCATCTATTAAATAGTATTCCTTAAGGAAAAAAGTCTTATGTATTCCAAGCCTAGTTGCGGATATGCACCCGAAGGAAATTCAGTAATACCATGACTAAAAGTCACAGGTACATAAATTAGACATACAAATAAATATTAGTACTCTTCTTGCCAGAACAAGGTTTCTTTAGAAATATCATAAAATTGGTCTGGGTGTGGTGGCTCACGCCTGTAATCCCAGCACTTTGGGAGGCCGAGGCAGGTGGATCACCTGAGGTGAGGAGTTCAAGACCAGCTTGACGAATATGGTGAAGCCCCGTCTCTACTAAAAATACAAAAAATTAGCCAGGCATAATGGTGGGCACCTGTAATCCCAGCTACTTGGGAGGCTGAGGCAGGAGGATTGCTTTAACCCGGGAGGTGGAGATTGCAGTGAGCCGAGATCATGCCACTGCTCTCCAGCCTGTGTGACAGAGTGAGACTACATCTAAAAAAAAAAAAAAAAGGAAAAGAAATATCATAAAATCTATTATGTGTTCCTAGCAGGCTGCTCTGCTCTATTTTAAGTTTTTTTGTTTGATGGACTTCTGAGCTCTGCTGTCTGTCAGTGGCACTATGGTTTTCCATTCATGAGTGACGTCTGAACAGTTGTGTCCTGTAGCCTGGAAGGTGAGATCCAAGAGACAATGTCCTCAGATATAAACCAGAAGAATCCCTGAAAATATCCATTTTCCACAGCAACAATGAAACCAACACTCTGTGATTGAATAGTTCTTTATTCTCTCAAAGTACTAGGAAGAGATGTGAGAATGAGAATAAATATAAATGAATTGTTGCATACTTATTGATTGAGGTTTCCTAAATCAAGCTATGACTGTTTTATGGACAGGTTAAAAGCCAATGTGTGGTAAACCAGCTTGATAATAATAATAAACAAGCCACTAGATATTCAAGATAAAATACAGGACAGCCAGTTAAATTTGGAGTTAGATAAAGAGTGAATTTTTAAAAATTATATATATGCCCTATGCAATATTTGGGATATATTTACACTCAAAAAGTTTCTATTTTTCTAAAATTCAGATGTAACCATGTTTCCTGTATTTTTATTTGCTAAATGTGATTTATGTTTTACTCTGTCCATGGCACTTTGTAAGGCTCTTCTCTCAAAAGGTAGAGAGTATTTCTCTACTCTGCTGAATAGGGGCTGGCCTTAGACTTTCTTTGGCCAATAATATGTGGCCCAAGAAACACTGCAAATTGGGGTACCCAGGGTTAGGTTGCACTAGTAGACCCCCCAAATGAATGAAGTTTCTCAGGTGAGCCTGGATGAGCCTGCAGATGGGCCACTCAGCCAAACCACAGAATCCTGTGAAAGAGTGCATAGCTTTAGTTTTAACCCACTGTATTTTGGTGTAGCTTGCTAGGCAGCAATAGATATCTGATATAATTCTGATTAGAATGAGTATTTTTGAGCTCCTTTGAAATGATGAAGTTATTATAATGTTTATTATAATACTTAGGACAGTGACCTACTGTTTCTGGCGTGATGGCTAGATACTGAATGACTCTTCCAATGCATAATGTATAAATAAGCCTAGATAAAATATTTTAAAATACCATTTTATAAAAGAAACATGTCTGTATTGGCACAAAAAGAAAAATATCAAGAAAGCAATAATAAAGTGAAAAAACAAAAAACAACCAGGAGGCAGTAGAGCACTGAGGCTAGAACAGATGAGATGAGAGCAAGGGCTGAAAATAGCCAAGATACTGATAAAAAAGAACACATTTTATTTTTTTCTTCTCATGCCTGCTCTCACCATTTATGAAGTACAAGTGAAAACTCACTTACCATGTATCTAAATACTTAAAAATAATACCTGAAACAAGCCCACAGCCTGGTCATGAATCCCACCAAGGATCCCACAGCCCATTCTCCAGGGATGGCCTTAGAAACTCAGAGGCTAAAGGACCGAATCCTTGCCCAAGCCAACCCTTCAATCTGATCTATCAGGTTGATCTTCTGGGGTCAGGCAGGGCAGAAGCTGAGACCAGCCCAGGAATCCTGGCAGTGAATGGACCAGGTCAAAACCAGGCTGGAAACTGAGTAGGACAAGCTCCCAGCTTCATCCTCCCCAGGCTGTTATATAAATGCCCCATGAATCCAAACATCATCCTGAGGATGAGGAGGGAGGGACAGGCAATCTTAGCAGCAATGGATTTGAGTATGGATCATTGAACTGACTGAATATTAATCCTAAATTAACTGAGCACAGACTCAACATATATCTGGTGTCAAACTGGAAGTGACTGAGTTGCTTTGAGGGGACAAGAGTAATTATTTTCTGCTTTATGGTGTTAATAAAACAAGTTAAGGCCGGGCACGGTGGCTCACACCTGTAATCCCAGCACTTTGGAGGCTGAGGTGGGCAGATCACGAGGTCAACAGATTGAGACCATCCTGGCCAACATGGTGAAACCCTGTCTCTACTAAAAAATACAAAAATTTGCTGGGTATGGTGGCACGCGCCTGTAGTCCCAGCTCCTCGGGAGGCTGAGGCAGGAGAATCGCTTAAACCAGGGACACGAAGATTGCAGTGAGCTGAGATCATGCCACTGCACTCCAGCCTGGTGACAGAGCGAGGGTGACAGAGCGAGATTCCGTCTCAAAAAAAAAAAAAAAAGTTAAATCAGCTAATATAGTGAGCTAAATGAATCAATGTAAGGAATTACCATAGTGCCTTATCCGTACTAAATACTCAGAGATATTACTATTGCCATTGGTGCAAATCTGGACTCTAAAAAAAACTGAGTTCAATTTATGAAATGAAAGATTGCCATTTAGGTCTATTTCAGTCATATTGTATAAAGTAAACTCACTTCAGTTGTGAAAAAGATATATAACAATAATGACTCAGAAATGATACCTTATGCTCGAAATCAAAATAACCAATATTTCTACTATTAAATCCAACATTGATGGTTTAATTTCAAGATAACATCATCCATCACATGTAATTCATTCTATTAGTTTCAATTGTATTATTTTTGCAATTTTTGAATTTAATTCATACGTATGCTATGATTATATAGTTTTACAAGCTGTATTCTCTGATTTAGTTTTTTTCTATATTTAAGTATTACCATTAAATAGTTAACACTAGTGGTCCTTAAAACATGTTCTCCTATAAGGAGGGTTCCTTGCAATTCAAGCATTCAACAAATATATAGTTTATTAAGCAGTATATTATGTAGTGAATACACAGAGGTGAATTAAATAGATGTAGTCCTTTCTCTTATGAGGCAGAGAATTTATGAACAAGATGACAATAGACAAAAATGTAGAACCTAGAAAGAAGTAAGAGGAAAGTAATAAAATCAACAGGGTAGTGCAGTATACTTTTATGAGAGGTTTTTAAGTTCCAAAAATAAATCAATGAATGATAAGAAAAAGACGGAATTTTTCTTTCACATTTATCTTTAGCTCACCTGAATTTTTACTTTTTATGATGCAAAGAAGAGATGCAGTATCATTTTTTTTCCTCCTGTGGGAATAGACTATTATCCCAGGACGATTTTTAATGAGTTCTCTGTCAAATATAAAGTTTTATAAATATCTGGATCTGGGTTGTGGGTTTAGTTCCATCATTTCAGCAATACCATATTGACTTAAATGCTGTTTATCATAAGGTTTATAATAAGACTCAATTTCTGGTAAGGCCAGTAGCTCACTGGGTTCTGGACAAGAGGAGTCCTTACTTTAGTCTGTGCTTTAGCTGACTCACAGAAGTATTTTGTTTGGATTTGTTCGCATCTTGGTGTTCATAATTTTTTTTTTTTAGCAATCAGTTGAGCAAAAGAGAATTATGAGAGGGATTCATGACAGCTAAAGCCCCTAAGGCTAGAGGATAAAGGGGCTGAAAGCCACATACGTATATGAGGAAAGGAGAAAAATCAGTTTTGTCCTTGATATAGTTTGGATTTGTGTCCCTGCCAAAATCTCATGTTGAATTGGAGGAGGGCCTTGGTGGGAGGTGATTGGATTGTGGGAGTGGACTTCTCCATTGTGGTTCTCATGATAGTGAGTGAGTTCTTATGAGATCTAGTTGTTTGAAAGTGTGTGACACTTCCCTCTTTGTTCTCTCTCTTTCCTGCTCTGCCATGGTAAGACATGCTTGCTTCCCCTTCACCTTCCATCATGATTGTAAGTTTCCTGAGGCCTCTCAGTCATGCATCCTGTTAAAACTATGGAACTGTGAGTCAACTAAATCTCTTTTCTTCATAAATTACCCAGTCTTAGTTCTTTATAGCAGTGTGAGAAAAGACTAATACTGAAAATTGGTACTGGAAGTGGGGCACTGCTATAAAGATACCTGAAAATGTGGAAGTGATTTTGAAACTGGGTAACGGGTAGAGGTTGGAACAGTTTGGAGAGCTCAGAAGAAGAGAGGAAGATGTGGGAAAGTTTGGAACTTCCTAGAGACTTGTTGAATGGTTTTGACCAAAATGCTGATAGTGATAAGGACAATGAAGTCCCAGCTGAGGTGGTCTCAGATGGAGATGAGGAAGTTATTGGGAACTGGAGTAAAGGTCACTCTTGCTATGCTTTAGCAAAGAGACTGGTGACATTTTGCCCCTGCCATAGACTTCTGTGAAACTTTGAACTTGAAAGAGATGACCTAGGGTATCTGGCAGAAGAAATTTCTAAGCCCCAAAGCATGCAAGATGTGACCTAGCTGTTTTTAAAAGTGTATGCTTGTATGTGTAAGCAAAGAAATGGTCTAAAATTGGAATTTATATTTAAAAGAAAAGCACAGTATAAAAGTTTGGAAAATTTGTTGCCTGGCTATGTGGTAGAAAAGAAGAACCCATTTTCTGGTGAGAAATTCAAGTTGGCTGCAGAAATTTGCATAAGTAAAAAAGAGCTGAATGTTAATAGCCAAGGCAATGGGGAAAATGTCTCCTGGGCATTTCAGAGACCTTCATGGAAGCCCCTCCCATCACAGGCCTGGATGCCCAGGAAGAAACAATGGTTTCCTGGACCAGGCCCAGGGCCCAGCTGCTCTGTCAGCCTTGGAACATGATGCTATGCATTCCAGCTGCTCCAGCTCCAGCCATAGCTAAAAGGGGCCAAGGTACAGCTCTGGCCATGGCTTCAGAGTGTGGAAGTCCCAAGCATTGGTGGCTTTCATTTGGTGTTGGGGTTGTAGATATGCAGAAGGCAAGAGTTGAGATTTGGGAACCTCCACCTAGATTCCAGAGGATCTATGGAAATGCCTGGATGTTCAGGCAGATGTCTGCTGCCGGGGTGCAGACCTCACGGAGAACTTCTGCTAGGGCAGTGCAGAGTGGAAATGTGGGGTTGGAGTCCCCACACAGAATCCCCACTGGGGCACTGCCTAGTAGAGCTATAAGAAGAGGGCCACCAACCTCCAGATCCCAGAATGGTAGATCCACTGACAGCTTGCACTGTGTGCCTGGAAAAGCTGCAGACACTCAATGCCAACCTGTGAAAGCAGCTGGGGGGGCTCTACCATACACAGCCAAAGGGGTGGAGCTGCCCAAGGCCTTGGGAGCTCTCTTCTTGCATCAGCATGCCCTGGATGTGAGACATGAAGTCAAAGGAGATTATTTTGGAGCTTTAAGATTTAATGACTGTACTGCTGGATTTCAGACTTGCATGGGGCCTTTGGCCCTTTATTTTGGCCAATTTCTCCCTTTTGGAATGACAGCATTTTCCCAATGCCTGTACCCCCATTGTATGTTGGAAGTAACTAACTTGTTTTTGATTTTATAGGCTCATAAGCAGAAGGGACTTACTTTGTCTTAGATGAGACTTTGGACTGTGGACTTTTGAGTTAATGCTGAAATGAGTTAAGACTAGGTGACTGTTAAGAAGGGATAATTGTATTTTGCAATGTGTGAAGGACCTGAGATTTGGGAGGGGCCAGGGATGGAATAATATGGTTTGGATTTATGTCTCCACCCAAATCTCATGTCGAATTGGTGGAGCCTGGTGGGAGGTGATTGGATTATGGGGGCAGATTTCCTCCACACTGTTCTCTTAATAGTGAGTGAGTTCTCATGAGATCTGATGGTTTAAAAGTGTGTGGCACTTCCGCTTTTACTCTCTCACCCTCTCTCTCTGTTCTGCTCCACCATGGAAAGATGTGCTTTGCTTCTCCTCTGCATTTTGCTATGATTGTCAGTTTTCTGAGGCCTCTCCAGTCATGAGGAACTTAAGTCAATTAAACCTCTTTTCTTCATAAACTATTATTCTCAGATAGTTCCTTATAGCAGTGTGAGACTAATACAGTCCTAAAACCCACAATGAAGTTTTACTTTGTATTTAAAGTTGTGTGCTCTAAATGAGTCAAAATAGTGTCCAAGAAGACTGGGTGCCCCAACTAGCTGTACTTGTTCCTTCCCATTTGCTTGGGAAGTAGTTTTGGGAGGCATTAGAACTGCCTGTAAAGATTCAAGTTAGACTTCAGAAAGAAATCTGTTCACCTTGTGAGACAGAGTAAAAGACTCTGATCATTTCTCTAAGATTTGACCTCTAGAATTTTGTTCTAAAATGTATCCACCACTTTTTATAATCAGGTATGGTAAGACACACAGACATGAAAATGAAGAAGTTTATATTCCCAGTTTGCTAGAAACAGGAGGCAGGGCATGCCACACAGGTCCATGTGGGGAAACCCCAGGGTCATTTAAGCAGCAAAGAGAGTGAGGGGAAAGCATGGGAAGAGCCTTTATTGTGGCTTTCTTCGAAAGGATTGGGCAGGGTAGGAGAGCAGCTGAGTAGCTTTGGGACTGGCTGGTTTGAATAATATCAGCAAACTTCAGGGTATAAGGACTGCCCCTACTTTCCTGGAAACTGGCCCTGAGGGGATATTAGGGCAGAGAGATAGAGAGCTTGTCAGAGGAGGTAGTAGGGTATATGGACTGTGGGTTGGTTGGTTCAAATATGAAAGGCATGGCCTCAGGACAGTAATTAGCTCTGTTTAGGAAGTAGCTAGCCCTGGAAAGGGAAGTCTCTCCAGGATCAGTAAGATCCAAATTTCAGAGCATTATAAATTATAGACAATTAAAAAAACGAAACCACTATAATACAAATCAGTATATCATTTTTTTCTCTCGACAGAACCTGACTGTTAGATTAAAACCATATGTTGCATAATTGTTGTACCTAAAGTGGGCATCAACAGATGATCTTGAAAGTTTGAAACCAAACAAACAATTGATCTTTTCTTGGATGAGTCTGGCCCTCCCCATGAAGCATGCCTCCACCTCAGTCAGGGGAGAGCTGTGAGAATGATTGTGAATGACAAATACAATGGATAATTTTTCAAAATACTATTCCATAATAAAGTAGTTTTAAGCCATTGATTAAAGTAACAGCTAATGACAGATTACTCATTGCATGTTTATGCCTTTATTTTTTGCTACTGAAGTGCAAGTTAATATGCATGAAGATTGAATCCATGCAAATAATTCACCAGCATATTAACTATCATACTAAATGCAAGTTTAATATGGTACAGATAATTTTGTCTTTGGCATGCTTATAATTCTATCTACCTCTAGGAAACTGATCATTGAGAAATATTACCATAAATTTGGTAATACAACAGAAGATATTAAAGGTTATGATCAGATTCACTTTCTAGAACTACAATCCTACAGCAGAAGTCTGAAAAGTAGACTTAATGGGCCTATCTGGCATGACATCTGTTTTTGTAGATAAAGTTTTATTGGAATACAACCATGCCAATTTAATTTATGTATTGTATATCTCAGTTTTTATACTACATCAGTAGAATTGAGTAGTTGAAATAGAGACCGCTGGCCTGCAAAGCTTAAAATACTCTCTAGACCTTTATGAAAAAAGTTTGCTGACTCCTACTCTAGAAGATAGACTGAAATGAAGGTGAAAATATTTGAAAATAAAATACAATGAAAATGAATAAAAAAGTTATTGCTATGGTAAGACAAATTATAAATTGAGCTAAGGAAGTAGCAACAGGAATAGAGAGCAATCAGATGGTACAGAATTTGGTGACTGACTGGATAGATCATGAAGGCAAGGAGAAAACCAAGATGAGTCTGATGACAGAGTGGAAGTTGGTGCCATTAACTGAGGTAAGAACCATATGATAAACAGTAAATGAGTGTGGGTGTATGTATGCATGGCTGTATTTTAAAATAAGGATTGGGCGGTGGCTATGTGTAAGAGTACAGTGAAAATCATGAAGATTTGGAATAACCATCCTATGTCCAAGTGAGACCTTTGAAAACATGTTTATCTCACTTGGACATAGAATCATGCATTTAAAGCCCAAGTGATGAACCAAGACTCTACTTGAATAGGATATCAGTGAGCTCATAATATAAGGCTATTGAATTTGGTTTTTCTTTATTATTGTATTTAAGTATTTTTTTCTTCTTTTTCAAAAACATTTAAAAAATATCAAGGATAAAGAGTAATTCCAGCACTTCTAATAAAAGTAGAAGCACTTTTTTTTCTATTCAGTGACGTAAACTTCCAAAAAAAAAAAAAGAATCTGGAAGAAAAAGAGCAAATTCAATACAGGGAGTAAGTAGAAGAGAGGAAATAAATATGAAGGCAGAAATCAATTAAACAGGAATAAAGAACAAAAATTAGAGAAATCAAAGAAACTAAAAGTTTGTTCTTGAAAATTTATAAAAACCTAGCTAGACTGTTGAAAAAAAAAGAGAACATAATTTGCAATAATTTGAACATATTAAAGGAGAAAATTTCTGTTTGGGGTGATGAAAACACTTTAGAAATAGGTGTTGGTGATGTTGTACAACATTGCAAATGTAGTTAATGCCACTGAATTGTATACATAAAATGATTAAAAAGTAAATTTTATGTTATATATATTTTACCACAATAAAAAGGTTTTTTAAAAAGAAGAAAATATAATTGAATTACTTTTAGTTAAGTTTACATAATGGGCATTAGAGCCATAGCTTGGATTTCTGAATGTAATAAAATTCTAAATGAAAAATAATAATTAGATCTTGTTATTGCATTTCCATTTGGCAAGTAATTTTTGTGTTCCTTTTTCAGTGCTAGTGTAGCATCATAGCGTTCCATGGAGACACTCATCATATGAGTGTTAAAGAATAGAAGAAAACGTATAAATGCTACATCTCCTTTTCTTTGTCAGACTCCTTCCCCAGTGGTCTGGCTCTGTTCAGAACTGCCCCAAGTTGACTTGTTAAGCAGGTACCTATTATGAAATGAATTACTGATTCATGTCTTCTTCTCTTCAGGCTTAGAGTCTGCAGTTTTGCACATTTTGATTGTTTGATATATTTACCCATCCACCTATGAATATGAAGAAAATGTTCTTATATTCCTTTACTACCAGTGGAATCAATTGAGGTCACTAAATCCATTTCTTTATCTGTGATTAAAAGAGGTAGGCATTTAGAAGGAGCTAGGAAGGGAATTCTCTCACACCAGTGGCCCTCCTAGGAAACCATCAAAATGACAAATATCTGGCCCTGAAAGCTGACATCATAATCACATGTTATGGTTACTTTTTCTGTCTGACAAACACCTTTAATTTAGCAATGTAAGAAAACAACCATTTTGTCATTCTTATGGATTCTGTGGCTCAGGAATTTGGAAGGGGACAGCATTGAAGGCTTGCCTTTCCTCTATAATGTCTGAGTTCTTAGCCAGGAAGATTCAAAGGGTAGTGCTACCTTGAGGACTAGAGGCTAGAATCATCTGAAGGCTCATTCATTCAAATATCTGGTTCCTGGGCAAGGAGAACTCAAAAACCAAGATTGTCAAAAGCAGTGCCTACATTTGGTTTTGCCATGTGGCTTGGCCTACTGATAGTGTGGCAGCCTCAGAGTACATGGTAGCTCAGCACTCCTAGTGCAAGTGCTCCAACTGACAAGTTAGAAACTTCACTGCTATTTCTGACCTAGCCTTGGAAGTCATGCAGCTTCTGTTGGTTGCAAATGAGTCATAAGCCCACCCATATTCAAGGAGGGGATTCATAGAACAACACTTTTTGATAAGGGTAGAGAGCATGTCATAAATGAGAATGTGAGATAGGACATATTTTTGCTGCCATTTTGGAAAATTTAGTCTGCCATACTATATGATTTCTAGCTATCTTCCTGTTCAGTTATTCAGTTTCCATAATTCAGTATGACTAAAAACTACTTGAAATAGAATTTGAGCATTCAACCTTCTCCTTCTACTTTCATCTTCATTTCACCCTGGCCTCTATTGCTTTAGTATTCTGTGGTTGTAAGGCTAAGCACTAAGCAAAAGGTCAACGTTTATAATGGTATAGCATTTTGTTTTTTGTGGATGTGTTTATTTTTTATGACTTTCCAGGTCTGAAGAAGGAAATGTACTGTTATGACTATAAAGACGTCCTGCTGAATGTCCTGATGCTTGGGAAAGTAAAACTCAATATAGAAAAAGCATCAGTAATCAAATCTACAAGTAAGATTTACTTTGATGAGGAATTTGATGCTCAAGAAATATTTTCTCCCTTTTATTGTAAATTTATAATCCTGAATTAGATTTCAATGAAAACAGGAGCCATAGTAAGCCACTCTTTAAAAATAAATCATGTATTGTTATGATTTTATTTCAGGATGTGAATTTCAGTTGTAAATTAATTCATTCTGCTAATGTTGGTTGTGTACCACTTTCCCTTCAGACACTATGCTAGATAGGGGTCTGCAATGGTGAATGGAACCCAGCATTCTCTAACGGAGCTTCTAGTCTAGCTGACAGGAGGGGTGGGGATGGGTAATGAGAATCATTACATGAGTAAACATGTAAGTTAATATACTGTTCCAAATTGTGGTCAGTAAAGTGAAAAGAAAGGATAGAGTCCAACCAGAGAGAAGAAAAAGAAAAGCTCATTTGTCCCAGCACTTTGGGAGGCCGAGGCTGGTGGATCATGAGGTCAGGAGATCGAGACCATCCTGGCTAACACGGTGAAACCCCGTCTGTACTAAAAATACAAAAAAAATTAGCCGGGAATGGTGGCGGGCGCCTGTAGTCCCAGCTACTCAGGAGGCTGAGGCAGGAGAATGGCGAGAACCCGGGAGGCGGAGCTTGCAGTGAGCCGAGATCGCGCCACTGCGCTCCAGCCTGGAGGACAGAGCGAGACTCCATCCCACAAAAAAAAAAAAAAAAAGAAAAGAAAAGCTCATTTGGATTAAGTGAGTCAGGGAAAAAATATTTGAGAAACTGATACTTAGCTGATACTTGATGGTGATAAATCATAACAAGTTAGATGAATTTATTGTGAAAATTTATTTAGGTAGAGGGAAGAACTTTCTCAGAGGCCCAAAGTCAGGTAAAACTTTGTATTATTTTATTTTATTTCAGGAACTATAAAATGAGAAAAGATTGATGAATATTAAGTAGAAGAGTGAGATGGTCATCTTTGCATTTAAAAAAGATCATTTGCTGTTGCTGTATGGAAAATGAATTGGAGCAGGGTAAGAATGGAGCTGGTTCTTGCTAATGTTTGTGGAGATGGAAAATAACTAGGGAAATAATTTTCTAAGAAGAAGAAATAAAAGACCTTCCAAAATTTCATAATTACTACATAGAATTTGTAATGTAGTACTACTCATTACTACACTCAACCCATAATTAGTATGCTCAACCCATAATCTCACCTGAGGGGTACAAAGGATAGTAAGGGTCTATACTCATACAATATCACAACTAGAAACTTTCCCATGCAACGTCTTGCATGCCTCTTGAGTTCTTCCCTTTTGCCTCTGCAGGTAACTTTTTCTGGAGAAAGCCCTCCTCTCTTTAATCGTCTGTTGAAATCGTAACCATCTTTCAAATCCCAATTTTAGTGATCCCTCCTCCACAAAAGGTTGATTCTTGCTAACCAAATATTTTCTCTTTCTTGACTTTAGCTCTACTGCACTTAATTTTAAATGTTTCTTATGCCATTTTTCTATTGAGTGCAGGCCTGAATTTACCTGTGTAATGCACCATTCCAGATTCCATTCACCATTGTAGACCCAGGGCCTGGCAGTGTCTGAAGGAGAGGTGGTGCACAACAAACATTGGTGAAATGAATTAATTTCCAACTGCAATTCCAGTCCTGAAACATAATCATCAAAGTACATGGGTGGCTTATTATAACTCCTTTTTTTCATAAGTCATTCTTCTATAATCAACTCCCCAGTGTGTATCTTCAATGGTGTCTTGATAAGTATTTATTAAGTTACATTTGACTTTCAATTTAAATGATATTTTAAATTTATTTTGAAGGTGGTTAACTAGGATTTACTCATTTACTTGGATAATATGCACTCTTACTGCCATTCTGAAAGAAAATTTGCATAGATAAAACTATGTTAAAAATAGCACAAACCCATGAAACAAAAGTATTTAAATATTATTTTCCATCCTTAGATATAATCTAGTTAAGTATCAGTTAAATTGGTGCCCTATTGTGAATTTATCATTTTATCACTCTTAATGCCTTTAAACCTGTTTTTATTAAAGTAAGCAGTTCAACCGAGTCATTAGGAGGGATTACATGCAAATGTAGTTATGTAGTGTTGTGTAATGTTACTTGAAGTTTAGGATGAAATCAATACATGTTTAAGAAATTAAAAAAGAATGAACAATCAATTCTACAACAGAAACAATATAAAATATGTTGTATTTAAAGTAAAATAATTTTTTTAATTCAGGAAGTTGTGATCAAATACTTGGTACAAGTGTTTCATATTAGTTCATAAGGAGCTACAGCTAATTGACACATCAATAGAAAAACCTTTTTGATGGTTTGTTCAGTCTAATCTAAGCACCACAAAACTTCCCACAAAAAAACTGCCCTGAAGTACACTTTGATAAGATTATCAATGAAACTTACAGTATATTTCCAGTTCTCACATTTTCCTTAAAATTTGTTAAGCTTAAGGAAAGAGATAGGGCTCTTATTTATTCAGTGATAAGTAAGCAAACAAATAACAGGCTAAATTAGATCTCTTTAGAATTTCTTTTGCGTAAGTAGTATTTGTAACAAATAGTTGTCCATTTCATAATTTCTAGTTATAACAGTTTTTACCATTCAACTTTGTGATTTTATAATGCCTAAAACATAGCAGTACTCAGTAAGGTATAAAAAGAACCAGTTATTCAGTGGAATGAGGGTTGAAAAAAGCAATGTACTAAGTCACAAGATTCAAATCTCTTCTTGGTTCCCTCACTCGCAGTTATGTAATTGTGAACCATTTTTTCCCCTAATAACATGACTTAGGAAGACTTGTTTTCTTCTTTTGCCAGTAATCATACTGATGGATCAATTAACCATATTGTTTTGTTTTGTCCTCCCTTTCCCCAGATTGCTTCTAAGTATTAAAAAAAAAAAAATCACAGAATCAGCATTCCACTTGGTAGCTAACAATGGCTTGAAACATGTCAGTGAACTTATTTTTGCTTTAAAATATGGTTATCACTAAGCTTTATTTTTATCTAGGCTGATTGCAGATTAGCATATTTGGAGAAAGGATTAAATATTTTACCTGCTTGCATTGGAAGTACGTAAAGAGAACTCCTGGATGATATCAGGTGATAGATAATTAGTTTGGCACCTTACCAGAATGAGGTCCAGCCATGAATATTTTATTACTTACTAACAAAAGTGAGCATTCAGCTTTTGGGTCCACTCAGATACCTAAAAAACAGCTATTCTGGCACATTTACAACTTGGTAAGCAAATTTATGCAATTTTAGGTCCCTCTGCTGATTTACCTGGGAAGGCCATTATGTAAGATAATGAATTCAACAGATGAAAATCAGTGAATGCATTTGCACAATGTCACTTTATATTATAAGGAAAGATCTGGCATTTCCTCACTGAGGCATGTCCATCTTCATGTGATCTACATATTAGAGATGTGGCCCCTACTTTGGAATTGAAAAGTTCTCTTGATTAATTTTTCCTTGAATATTGCATATATTTCACATGGGTATTTTAAAACTGAGTCAAGTGCATGTATTAGCCAGATATCATCAAATATTCAGGCTAACATAGTAGTTAACGATGCAATACAGAAAATATTTCTTTTTTCCATTATTTGCACTTCAAAAGCTAGATGAATCTCTAATCCAAGCATTTCTTAATTGGGGTGAGGGCTGCAACTGGGGTTGGAGTGAAGAAGGAAAGTGGCAAATAGAGTATCTTTTCTTCTTTTAATGTCTACATTTTCAGGAATGATGACCCAGATTATTAATTTAAATATTCTAATATTCATCAGTAAAAGGGAGTTAACTAAGCAGTTTGTGAGAGGGAGAAAATTTAAAAAAACATAGAAAAGACTAAGAAATAAACTGAAATGAGTCAACTAATAAAATATTCAGAAGAAAAGAACACAACAATTACATCAACAGAAATTGAAAATCACCAAATCCAAGAAGATAATTAAGAGTAGGAACATAGAAGAGATTTGAAACAGACACTTGAAGACCCCCTTGTAAAAGTCTGGAAAGAATAGAGTGAAAGGAAAAGAAAGAATGAGACAAAAAGTTGAAATTTTAAGAAGATGGGTTCAAATTACTTTATTAAAGAGTGGTTTTATTTGCAACATGTGTTGGTGTGACGATCATCCTGTGATACTCTTAGCCACCTTGTTGATATAAAAAAAATCAGATTTATCAACACTTGGGTATCTTTTATATTAAGATCATCTCTGAATGGCATTCCTGATTTTATTATTTTCAAATCATTATAAAGTAAACAGTGAGCAGTCAAGGAGACAAACTGGGATTTAAATCTTGGCTTTGACACTTAGCATCTCAAGATACTTATCTTCCTGTGAGTCAGTTTTCTCACCTGAAAAGTGTGTATAGTAATATCACCTGTCTCTTAGATTTATTGTGTACTTTATTTTTAATTTTTTTTGAGACAGAGTTTCACTCTTATCACCCAGGCTGGAGTACAATGCCAAGATCTCGGCTCACTGCAACCTTTGCCTCCTGGGTTCAAGTGATTCTCCTGCCTCAGCCTCCCCAGTAGCTGGGATTACAGGTGCCTGCCACCACGCCTGGCTAATTTTTTTTGTATTTTTAGTAGAGATGGGGTTTCACCATGTTGGCCAGGCTGGTCTCGAACACTTGTTCTCAGGTGATCCACCTGCCTCAGCCTCCCAAAGTGCTGGGATTACAGGTGTAAGCCACCGCACCTGGCCTCTATCATGTACTTTAAATACATTAACACATGTGAAGGTCTTGATAACGAGTGCTCTGATATAATAAGTGTTATCTAAGTCTTAGGATTATTATGTTTGGAGGAAGTCTTACAATACAGTATACATTATCATTTTCTTCTCTAGAATCGAATAAATAATTTTTTCTTTGTAAGACATCTCAAGGAATTTATAAGTTGTATTTTCT
The DNA here is from genome assembly GCF_028858775.2 of Pan troglodytes. Taxonomy (NCBI): domain Eukaryota; kingdom Metazoa; phylum Chordata; class Mammalia; order Primates; family Hominidae; genus Pan; species Pan troglodytes. Next base: position 125,095,583 of record NC_072401.2, read on the forward strand.
TGATTTTCCATCATGGTTATGTTTTGAACTGAGGGGCGGATGGTTTCAAAAATTGTGGAAACGATAGAGATGATGGGGCAATCATTTTGAGTTTTATTGGATATAACTAGAACAAAGGAGATGGTTTGGGGTTGTCAGCATACAATCTTCATCTGTTAAACTCTCCGAGCTCAATTTTCTTTACTTTAAATCTCCTTCCCTTCCTTGTCAGGGAAGAAGCTGGGATTGAGTTTGATTAGAAATTGAAATAAATCTGCTGAAAATGTAAAATTTGTGTTGGTTGATCACATTTCTTCTATAATCTAACGTTCCTTGAGGAGTGATACTGGATGATTAGAATTGCTGGTTTATAGAAACAGCTGGTATGGGTTTAACAGTTTAAAACTGCGCTGAGAGCAGAAACCAACCTCACATATGTTTTAGCTTAATCACATATGAGTTAGCTTAATCTCCTGATAGGAGTTCAATTGATTTGGAAGAGTTAATCAGAAGTCACGATGCATTCTTGTGTGCAGCAGTGATTGGCCATAGCACCAACAGACAAAGAGAAGCACATTACTGAGAAAGTTTGCTATATGCAGTTTTTGTTTCTGGAATTCTACATGTGACTGGCAATAAAAAGGTTTTGCCTTTTTCCCACAACAATAGTAAAAACAGCATGACTGTTTACACTACTGTCTTTGCTACTCCTGCTTTCACCCAACCAAGACTAGAACATAATAGCCTTGGTTGGTTAAGTGGATACTATGACAGACTTATGTTAAGTGCATTTAAAATACAATTTCACATAATCCTCACAAAAACTCTGAGGTAGTCACTAACAAGCTAGATTTATAAAATTAACGATCCAAGCTATTAAATTATTAATCCAAGATTATCCCAAAAGTAAGAAATAGAGTTGGGATTTGAACCCAGCCTTGTATGATGACCAAACCATATGCCGTTTCTGTTGTACTTGCCCCTTGTTTTGTTCCCATAATTTTCTATTCCAAAGGTCTTTATAATTTCCAATGTTGGAATCATTTATAGGCCTGAGTCAGGATATTTCTAAAAAGCAACACATATAACCTCAGAATAAAATGAATATAATTAGTTTTGTTTGTTTGTTTGTTTGTTTGTTTGTTTTGAGACTGAGTCTCACTTTGTTGCCCAGGCTGGAGTGCGGTGGTGTGATCTCAGCTCACTGCAACCTCCACCTCCCAGATTCAAGTGATTCTTGTGCCTCAGCCTCCTGAGTAGCTGGGACTACAGGTGTCTGCCACCACACAGGGCTGATTTTTGTATTTTTAGTAGAGACTGGGTTTCACCAAGTTGGCTAGGCTGGTCTTGAACTTCTGACCTCAGGTGATCCACCCGCCTCGGCCTTCCAAAGTGCTGGGATTACAGGCGGGAGCCACTGTGCCTGGCCCTGAATATACTTATTTTTAAATTTGTTTATATACTAATATAATTGAATGTGTTTAGCCTTATGAAAACTCATTACATTGTCCTTAAGATTCCAAATAAGAAACAATTCTTATTTGTATATGCACAGGGGAAAACTTCTGGATTGGCATCAGCCTAACGATTTCACATTTGGGAACCATCACATGACACCCCAGTGACTTACTTGCTTCTTGCTCTAGGTTAAATCCTTGTTTTTTATTAGAGGAGTTACTGAAAAAAAGATATGTGTAAACTGACTATGCCTATGTTAGACTACACTCTCTCATTTGTTTCTATCATAAGTTGAGAAATGTACTTCTGTGGGAAATAATTTGGCTCTAACTCATAATACACATTATTCTTAAATAATGTGTATTTCTTAAATAAAAAGCCTAGAATCCTTGTGATTTTCATAATAGGAGGTTGATAAGTATGACAAAAATTTTTAAAAAATAAAAATCTGGCTAAATTTTAAAAAGGTGAGAATTTAAACAATAGGTAGCTTACTCAGTTCCAGGTATTATTCTAAAAACATATACATTGAATTCCCGTAGCAATGCTAAAAGGAGGCACTATAATGATTCCCATTTTATAAATGAGGAAACAGAGGCCCAGAGAAGTTAAGTAACTTATTCCAGGTCTTGTAGCTAGCCAGTGACGGAGCTGCAGTTTGAATCTAAGCAGCCTAGCTTTAAGACTCCATGCTTTTAATTAACATGCCACACCTTGTGTTTTGTGTGCTTGTTTGCTTGCTTTTCTCTATGCTATGCTATGCTCTGCCATGTGAGAAAGGGTTAGTAATACTTCTTTATACTTTTTTTCTGAACGTATTCTGTTTAGCATCAGCGTCTTGATACTATCTTTTTCTATAATGCTATTTCAATTTTTAAAATGTTGCTTTGTGTTACTTTTTATTTTAAATATTACATAGGGCCATTTATCCTTCTTTTTCTATTCATTACCCACTCCTCATAAATTATTGATTGATAATAAATATTGAATGGGAAAGTCACCCCTAATATGGAGATAAAACAGGGGAATACAGAAAAGGACTTTGAATATTCTACTCTCATTGGCAAAACTTTCTCTACTGTGAGTTAGATATCTCAGAGCATCTTCTCCTGTTGTTATTTAGTGTTAGATTTTAGAACTGTCTTTGTTTTGATTTGATGATAGTCACTCGTCATTTTCTGGCTTTCCATTTAAGAAGGTCAGGTCAGGTTATGTTGCTCTCTGCCTAGAGAAAGAGGATGCTGTATAGACATTGAGGTATTCCAGTTCATGTTGCAGTTACTTATCATTATAAATTAATTAAAAACCTACCTGGTTATGATATGAATTTCCAAGTAGATGTGACTAATAACAAAAATAATAATAGTAACCAACTCATGGGTTGTTGTGAGAACAGAATGAGCTAATCTGTATGAAGCACTAGAGCAGTATGCAACATAGTGAGCTCTCAATAAATGGTGGCTGTCGTTATTATCACTACTGTTGTTTTGGGAAGTGGTGCTGATCCAGTGACCGATTATGTCGTCGCCTATGACAGCTTTTCAAAAATTTTAACAATGAAATAGATACCTTGGAATTCTGGATTAAATATACATACATACATATATGTATATTTAAAAATAGCACTTAATTTTCATAATAGCATATAAGCTTATGCTCCACATAGGTTAAAGAAGACTTGTTAAGAACTGAGCATTGCCATTACAGGCCATTTAATAACAGTGAGAGAAGTGATAACAAACTCGTATGAACAATAAACACAGCATGAAAGCGTATATAATTAAATTCTCTATGGGATGATCTAAGTATTGTGTGGTGTTCAGAACAGAAAAAGCTCAGCTAAGGTTGAAGTATTCAGAAAGAATCTAGTCATGGAAGTGCTGGGACATGAGATTTCCTTTAAAGAAAAGGGTCTGTCTAGTAGAGAAGGAAAAATATAAGCATACATCTCTACGCAGAAATAAGCACGGTATACTTGTGGAATAACTAGTAAATTATCATTGCTCTGTATGCCTTTCTTATCGCTTACCATAGGGACTGAGCAAAACTTTTTCCCAGGAATGAGAACAAAATAATTTTCAAACAAATCCCAGATCATTGTTTCTGTCAAAGTCAATGTTACTTTCTAAGTAAATGCTGAAACTAGTGGCTTTATAATGATATTTCTACAGACTTCACTTATTTAAATAATCTCATGGCTATTAAATTACTACATTGGATCTGGCAGATGAAAGTATCTGTGTTTTGCTTTACAAACTTGTTCATATCAAAAACTGCCTCTTCAAAAAAGGATAATGACCTTAGGGTGTACTGATCATGTCATCCCATTCTAAATAGATCTGTGTTTCTCACTTATAAATTGAAAGAGCAGGGTGGTAAACCTGACTGCAGAATAAGTCATATTTCATTCGGAAATATCCAGGCTGGCATTCATTTGAGGACAGGAAAGAAAACACAGAGAAACATTCACAAATGAGAAGAAAGATTACAAAGGGTGGAGTAGGTTGGTAAAGATAGATAGACACCTTTCTTTCTCTCTCCCCTCCTCTTCTTCCTCCTCGCCACCTCCTCTCCTTCCCTCTTATCTTTCTTCTTTGTGTCTAATATGAGTTAGTATTACTTACACACATACCAGCTTTATTGTCAGATGTTAATGCCCACAAAACATTCCCTAGGTAGATATGAGAATTCCTCAGGTTGTGCCTTAATCTGTGCTCAAAAACAAACTCCCAGCCTGCTCTGCTTCTGCGTCTTGCCTTGCTGTTTTTTAGGGAGAAGACTATTCCCACTTGTGAATCTGGCATTTTTCTTGGAAAGCTGTCTTCCATCATTAGTCACCAGAGTGATCACCACCTTGATCTTGGAGAAAGAAACATTGCTATCCATTGGGATAGTCCCGTTTTCTGTAATTTCCCACACAATGAGACCAGCTGTAATTTTTAACAGGGTTTATGGAAGGTTAAGGAATAATGGACAGAAGCTACATCAAGAGCATTACTCACAGCTCTTGGCCAGGCTCAGATCCGTGTCTTGCTAACCACACTGTCTCCCTGTAACACTGTCTCCCATACAGGAGTGCTACCACACTGTCTCCTGTATGGTAGGTGAGAAGCGCTGCTCACCTCCCATATCTGAGACTATTTCGACTGTCTATAGGCCAAACTAGTTTAAGTTCTTTTTCAGTTTAAGATTTGCTGCTTAGATCTTCATTTTCTGTCATAAGATTGATATCTTCCCAGGATTTTTGACAACAGGAATTTCATTCTCTTATATTGATAGGTCTTCCTTTGGGGTGAGGGTATGTATCTGGGATAGCTGTAGGAACCTCATCCCACTCAAGGAAACATGCTCTGCCTTTCTGCTTCTTATAAGACAACCTTGCAGTAGTCCAAGACTACGATGTTTTTGAGTTAGCTGGTCTAATAAAAACCACAGGTGGCAAATAATTGTGTTCAGTTTAGCCCACACTAAGCTGAGTCCAGTCTCTCTTCCATCAGCCCTTTCCAAAGATTAAAACAATCTTGGTGTCTAGACTCAGGTTACTTGATACATATATTCATATATTTTATTTTTTATATTTATTTTATTATTATTATTTTTAATAGAAACAGGGTTTTATCGTGTTGCCCAGGCTGGTCTCAAACTCCTGAGATCTGCCTGCCTCAGCCTCCCAAAGTGCTGGGATTATGAGCATGAGCCACCGTACCAGGCCTATATTTGTATATTTTAAATAATTAATTAATCTAGTTTCAATTGAAAAGTAAAGATTGTATATATTTATTGTGTACAACATGTGTTGAAATATGTATGCATTGTGAAATGATTGCTAGAGCTAATTAACATATGCATTACCTCACATAATTGTCGTTTTTTGTGATAACACAAAATCAAATCTTTCAGGAATTCTTCAGAATATAATACATTGTTACTAACTACAGTCATCATGTTGTATGATGTATCTCTTAAACTTATTCCTCCTATCTAACAAACTTTGTATTCTTTGACTAACATCTGCCCATCTCCCCCCTCCCCCAACCTCTGGTAACTGCCATTCTACTCTCTTCCTACAAAATACACTTTTTAATTTTAATTTAATTTTATTCTATTTTGAGACAGGGTCTCACTCTGTCACTGAGACTGAAGCAAGTGGTGCGATCTAAGCTCACTGCAGCCTTGACCTCCTGTGCTCAGGTGATCCTTCCCCTTCAGCCTCCGTGTAGCTGAGATTACAGGTGCATGCCACTACATTTGGCTTGAAAATTTTTTTTTTCCATGGGGTTTTTTTACAGATGGGGTTTTGCCATGTTGCCCAGACTGGTCTCAATCTCCTAGGCTCAAGTCATCCTCCTCTCTTGGCCTCCCAAAGTGCTGAGATTACAGGTGTGAGCCACTGCACTTGGCCTGGTTTGATTCCACATTTTCTTACTATGATAGAATACTGCACACTGGGAAATTTATAAACAATAGAAGTTTATTTGGCTCATGATTCTGCAGGCTGGAAAGTTCAGGATCGAGGGGCTGAATCTGGTGAAGGACTTCTTGCTGCATCATCCATGGCAGAAAGACAAAGAGAGTGAGAGAGAGACAGCCAGAGATTAAATTTACAGCCCCAAGCCCTTTTATAATTGGTTTTAATCAATTCATGAGAATGTAGCCTTCATTATCTAAACACTTCTTATTAGGCCCCACTGCCAAACGTTGTTGCACTGGGGGATTAAGCTTCCAGCACATGTTTTTTGGAGGACATATTCAAACCGTAGCATACAGATAAGTGAGATCATGTGTATTTGTCTTTCTGTGCCTGGCTTATTTCACTTGGCATAATGTCTTCCAGGTTCACCCACGTTGTTGAAATGACAGGACTTTCTTCTTCTTCGTCTTTTTTTTTTTAGACTAAATGGTATTCCACTGTGTATATATACTATATTTCCCTTACCTAATTATCTGTTGATGGACACTTCGGTTGATTCCATGTCTTGGCTATTGTGATAATGCTGCAGTGAATATGGGAGTGTAGATATGTCTTTGAAATACTAATTTCATTTCCTTTGGAGATATATATATATGTGTGTATATATATATGTGTATATATATGTGTATATATATGTGTATATATGTGTGTATATATGTGTATATATGTGTGTATATATGTGTATATATGTGTATATATATGTGTGTATATATATACACATATACATACACACACATACATATGTATATATATAAAATTGCTGGATCAAGTAATTTTTTGAGGAATCTCCATACTGTTTTATGTAATGCCTATCTTAATTCATATTCCTATCAACAGTGTGAAAGTGTTTCCTTTTCCCCACATCCTCACCAACTCTTGTTATCTTTCCTCTTTTTGGTAATAGCCATTCTAACAAGTGTAAGGTAATATCTCATTATGGTTTTAATTTGTATTTCTCTGATAAGTAGTAAAGATTTACTGAATTCATTTTTTAATTCTAGCAGTTTTTTGGTGGAGTCTTTAGGGTTTTCTTATATATAGAAAACCTATATATAGGAGTGGAATTGCTGGGGACGTATATGCTTAGTTTCAGTATAGATTCCCAGATTTCCAAAGTGACTGCATCCTTTTCCACTTTTCACCGCAGTTTCTGAGAGTTCTCGTTGCTCTGGAACATTTGCCCTTGTGCTTTTTAACTGGCAATTGTTAATAAAATAGAAAGCTGTATTTTTTTTCCTGTATGTTCATTTTATGTATTTTGCTAAGTATCTTATTTTTTTAAAAAATGATCTAAAACAGTGGTAATATCTCCACCTTTATTTCTAATTTTGTATATTTATACATTATTTATTATGATAAAAGTTTGTCTGTTATTGGTTTAATTTCTAGCAAAATATCTATGAAAATTATTTATTAATTCTATTGTTTCAAAAATTAATATTTTCTTATTTCATACTTATTCGTTTTTAGCTTTCCTTAAGCTTATTTTTCAATCTTCATTAGCAGAATGCTTACCTAATTGATTATTGTTTAATAGTAAATTGTTTCTGCTGATGGAGTGACCAACATAAATCCAGGGGAAATCTGCTGGAGAGATATTGAGTATAAAATATTTTTTCATTCAGAGAGAGAGAGACAGAGACACACAGGGAGAGAAATAAGGAGTTAATTATCCACTTCCTTCCCCAGGACTTTGCCATGTCTACATGTGTGGATGAAGAGTGTGATTTTAATCTTATAACCAGGAAGGGAGTTAGTCATAGGGAAAATTACAGAGCAGATGATTAAAGATATGTAGGTCTTTTCTGGTATCACAAAGGCACAGCCTTTCATCCAACTTCCTCTTATTAAAGACCAAAAACATTAAAAATAAAAAAAGGAAAAAGGAAATAAATATTTTTCCCAATTTTTAAACTTCTGAATTCTGTTTTCTATTATTGGCCAAGGCATTCTAACTGATTCACTACCCATATCTTTCTTCATTTTTGTTTTGCTTGATATAACAGGGACAGAGAGCTATGAAAGTATCCTCCTACTGTTGTTTTCTTTTTTTTGAAAAAACTAGTTTTTGATTACATGATCCTGTATTTTATTATTATTCAGCTTGAAGATTCATAAGTTACAATTTTGTGTCACAAACTTATTTTGTTCTTTCCCATCATATTATTTTAAAAATATACAATCAATCTATAATTTCTTACCCAGCTTCTTAAAGTATTAGTTTATTACTATGTGAGGATTAATTTACTTTTCTTTCAAATAGTGTTAAAATGTACTTTCTGATACAATATTGTTAAACAATTTCCTTATACTCAATGCTATATTTACATATTTTCTGAGACTCACTTCTACTGTTCTTATGCTGTAATTTCCCCTTTTATATGTACAGATAAACCTTAATAGAATACTTTCTTGATTTTTTTTTCAGGACAAATAAATAGATAATATTCTTTCAGTTACTGTTACACATGAAACAAAACTTCAGTGAACATAGAGCATCTGGCTTAAAATTTGTTCCCCTGATGCATTTGTAGCTGTTTTTCCCATGTTCTGGCATTTGGTGTGGTGCAGAAGAGGTCCTGCCTCAGTGTAATTGTTCTGCCGTGCTAGGTTACATTTTTTTCCCACCTTTAGGCTGGTTGTCTTTCACTTCTCAACAGGGTATATCTGGGTTGATTTTTACTCTTCAGATGTAACCTCTTTAAATCTTTAGATTCAATTCAAATTTTTTTCTATTAATACTTTTTTTCAGTATATTTTCTGTTCTATTTTTCAGAATTATTGATCAAATTTGGATCTCTGTGTGCTGTCCTCCAATTTAATACTTTCTGTGTTGCTGTTTTATTTTCTTTCTTCTGGAACCTGGCAAAGTGCATCAAGGTGGGTCACCAGATGTCTGACTCAATCTTCTATATTAATAGGTTTTCTCTGTATTGTTAAAATTAATTTTAAATTGATTTTGTGAAATTTATAATTATAGGATTTTTTCATGTTCAGCTCCATTTAAATTTTTTCCTGTTTGCCCATTCTTCTTTTTTCTTATCACTTTGAACATACTGATCTCACACAGAAAAGACGCATTGATAGAAACGAATTTTTGAACTGAGTCCAAAGATTTAAAGAGGTTATATATAAATTGTAAAACACCTACATCTGGTTGTACCCTGATGAAAAAAGAAAGAAGACAATCTCTTTATCATGTCTGTCTTTTGTTTTGAAGTTGTTACTTAAATTTTGTTAAAATAAATTGTGGTTTATTACATTATTTTCCTCATTTCTTCACCTCTTCTTGCGTCTGTTCCCTTGCTATGGCCTCGTCATCACAGATGGCATGTACTCATTTCGTCTTGTCTCTGGGCTTGGCTATATGACTTGCTTTGGCTGATGACACATGAGCAAAAGTCACAGTTTGTATTCTAAGTGCAAGCCTGGAAGACCTCACATGTTCTTGCTTGTTTTCTTTTCTTTCTGGCCGATCATGGAAATAATGTAACTGTGGGTAGCCTGCTGGTCAGCAGAACCACCCTAGGTAATTAATAGACATGCAGTGACAAAAAGAGCTTCCCAGTTGAGCCAAGCCTGTGTCAATCAGATTCTAGTAGATTCACAGATGCATGAGCAGTAAGAAAAGTTTACACTTATTGGAGTGATTTGTTATGTAACAATAAGTAACCAATACAATACGTTTTAAAATATTTTCTCTGGTAAGTCATTTTCAAAAGTAATTCTTTCTATGCTTCTTGCTTAATAAATTTTTTTTGTAAATCTTACTTTTAAAACTTTATTCTTTTTTGCCTTGAATTCCTCATTGAAAAAAGATTCATAGATTTTTTTTTTTCTAATTCATCTGTCGAAATAGCGATGAGGCTTCCTCTTTGAAGATCACAAGTGAGAAGATTAGGTGCTTTCTCAGAAGCCCAGCAACCTGATGGGAGTGTGGAGTGAGCAAGACCCAAATCGGAGCTTCATCCCTGCATGGTTTATTTTGCTTATTTGGCAAACTTGCCCTGCAGGTAAGCAGATCCAGTGTGACAATATCTTCCTGTGCCAGCTGTTCATGTTTTCAAAGAAGAGATCCTTTGGTTTTTGTTTTGCGCCTTGAACCCTTCAAAAGCAAATGTCCCAATTCTGACTGGCTTACTACTTGTCCTGCTTCCTGCTCTTCTAAAGAAGATATCTGCTGCTTTGGGGGAAAATTGTCAGCATGGTTCAAGGCATTTTATTTGCTTGATATCCTTGAAAGAGACTAGCCAGCTGCTCGCAAATCTCACTTCATCTCCCTCTTAGATATTCAGCTAACCTATATTTTTGTTTCCTCTGCCTGTGGCCATGTGATTGATTTCTTAGGAATATAATGTGAATAGAAGTGATATTGTTATTTCCAGGTCTGGCTCATAAAAACTTTCTATGAACAATTACCAACTTTCCAACAGAGGCTAAAGAAAATGGAGAAAGTCCAATAACCAAGGATTGCATCTGACCCACTGCAGTACGCAATCAACTTTAACAATTATTGAAAAAGCAGATATTTTGTAAGATTCTTCAGTTAAACAAAGTAACTATACTTGTTGTAAAGATCAAATTCAGAGAGATCTAGACTATGGCAAAAAGTATCACTCACCTTTACTATTAAATCAGATTGTATGTTAGGTCTTTCAACTTGACCATCTTTGAATTTAACCTAAATACCTACATTTTCTGCTAACTGCTACAGCAAGGCAGTGTCCAGTCATTTTTATGTAATGCTCCTCCCACTTACACACCCTGTTTAGTTCAGATTCCGGTGTCTCTGGATCAATTACTGTGAAAGGAAGGTGGCAGAAGTAGGATGGGGCAAAGGAAGTACAACTGTGATGCACCAAAATGGCAGGGTGCTCTGGAGTGAGTACTGACATACAGAGCCAGGGTACCATTTTGGGCCCAAATGGCTGAGTTTTTGTCCTCTGCAGGGCTGAAAATCAGTTCTTGATATTCCCGCCTTGCTCAGTCACCACAGTGGCCACTCCTACATGGATGTGATCTTAACTAGATCTCTACAGTTGAAGATGGCCATTTGGGACCAACTTGGGAAGCTATATGCTGACTGACCATACTCCTAGTGACTGGGCAGTGACTTCTACCAAATTCTAGGTAATCTTACATTTCCTCTCACACACTAGTTTTTTTCTCCCATTTTTTAATAATATGCTGTTTTTTCCTCCATGAAAATGTTTGGTATGACTCCTAACAGTTCTCTATTTTTTTTTTCTTTTATTAAAAGAAATTGGCAGTGCTCATTGTCTGTGCAGAGTAGAAGAGGCACCATGAGACAAATTACTTTTGATCACCAAATAGTTACTTAAAGGGCTGTTGGTTTCTTATAGTTATCAAATTTTATTGGTATACCTAATGCATTTGACACCTGAAGTAAATCATTTTTAAATATCTTCCCTTTATTCTAGAAAATTATTTTAGTAAATTTCATAAAATGAAATAAATAATAGTAATGGGTAGATTTTTAAATTATGCTTTATACATATAATCATATAGCTTAGAAATATAAAACAAATTTAAAACAAACCAATTAAAACAAAAATAAATAAAACAAGAATGAAAAAAGAAAAAATAGAAGGAAAAATAAATTAAGTAATTAGAATGCTATAAAGAGAACAAAGTACAATTAATTCAATAATTTTGATAGCGACATAGCAATTGAAACTTTGAACTTTTGGTTACAGTCTGATATAATAAGTCATCTATATAATTGGTAATTAATAAATGAATTATAAGCGAAGCAAAATGTCTATAAAGGCTAAAATTTAGGCAACTGGGTCATAGCCCTGATGTAACATTTTATTATTATGATTTGTTTATTATTTTAAAAACAAGACAGTTTATTAAAAAGTTAACCATGAATTTACCATCTGACACAGCAATTTCACTACGAGGTATTTATGCAAGAATAAATGAAAACATATGTCCATTCAAAGACCTGTGCACCAATCTTCATAGCAGCCTTTTTACTAATAGCCAAAAAGTGAAAACAGTTTAATGCCCATCAATTGGTAAAGGAATTAACAAATGTGGTATATCTATATGTGGAATATTATTTGGCAATAAGACATGGTTTATCCATATCATAGACAAACCTCAAAAACATCATGCTAAGTGAAAGAAGTCAGATGCAAAATATTACATAGTGTATAATTCCCCTTATTTGAAAAGCCCAAAAAAGGCAAATCTGTAGAGTTGGAATGCAGATCAATGATTGCCCCTGGTTGAGGGTAGGAATGAAGATTGATTGAAGAAGGGCACAAGAGATCTTTTAGGGCTGGTGGAAATGCTCTAAAACTAGGTTGTGGTGATGGTTTCACAACTCTAAATTTGTGAAAAATCATTGTATTCTTAAAATGGATGATTCTCTTGCTGTGCAAATTGTACCTCAATAAAGTTGTTTAAAAAGCAAACACATAGCAATTAAAATGAATAAAGTGGAAAGACATTAAAACTCAGTAAAAATTTTATTCATTTGTACTAACAAACAAATACTAGTTTTGGTGTTTTAATTTTTTTTTTCTTTTTCTTTTTTTTTATTATACTTTAAGTTTTAGGGTACATGTGCACATTGTGCAGGTTAGTTACATATGTATACATGTGCCATGCTGGTGCGCTGCACCCACTAACTCGTCATCTAGCATTAGGTATATCTCCCAATGCTATCCCTCCCCCCTCCCCCCACCCCACCACAGTCCCCAGAGTGTGATATTCCCCTTCTTGTGTCCATGTGATTTCATTGTTCAATTCCCACCTATGAGTGAGAATATGCGGTGTTTGGTTTTTTGTTCTTGCGATAGTTTACTGAGAATGATGGTTTCCAATTTCATCCATGTCCCTACAAAGGACATGAACTCATCATTTTTTATGGCTGCATAGTATTCCATGGTGTATATGTGCCACATTTTCTTAATCCAGTCTATCATTGTTGGACATTTGGGTTGGTTCCAAGTCTTTGCTATTGTGAATAATGCCGCAATAAACATACGTGTGCATGTGTCTTTATAGCAGCATGATTTATAGTCATTTGGGTATATACCCAGTAATGGGATGGCTGGGTCAAATGGTATTTCTAGTTCTAGATCCCTGAGGAATCGCCACACTGACTTCCACAATGGTTGAACTAGTTTACAGTCCCACCAACAGTGTAAAAGTGTTCCTATTTCTCCACATCCTCTCCAGCACCTGTTGTTTCCTGACTTTTGAATGATTGCCATTCTAACTGGTGTGAGATGATATCTCATAGTGGTTTTGATTTGCATTTCTCTGATGGCCAGTGATGATGAGCATTTTTTCATGTGTTTTTTGGCTGCATAAATGTCTTCTTTTGAGAAGTGTCTGTTCATGTCCTTCGCCCACTTTTTGATGGGGTTGTTTGTTTTTTTCTTGTAAATTTGTTTGAGTTCATTGTAGATTCTGGATATTAGCCCTTTGTCAGATGAGTAGGTTGCGAAAATTTTCTCCCATGTTGTAGGTTGCCTGTTCACTCTGATGGTAGTTTCTTTTGCTGTGCAGAAGCTCTTTAGTTTAATTAGATCCCATTTGTCAATTTTGGCTTTTGTTGCCATTGCTTTTGGTGTTTTGGACGTGAAGTCCTTGCCCACGCCTATGTCCTGAATGGTAATGCCTAGGTTTTCTTCTAGGGTTTTTATGGTTTTAGGTCTAATGTTTAAATCTTTAATCCATCTTGAATTGATTTTTGTATAAGGTGTAAGGAAGGGATCCAGTTTCAGCTTTCTACATATGGCTAGCCAGTTTTCCCAGCACCATTTATTAAATAGGGAATCCTTTCCCCATTGCTTGTTTTTCTCAGGTTTGTCAAAGATCAGATAGTTGTAGGTATGCGACATTATTTCTGAGGGCTCTGTTCTGTTCCATTGATCTATATCTCTGTTTTGGTACCAGTACCATGCTGTTTTGGTTACTGTAGCCTTGTAGTATAGTTTGAAGTCAGGTAGTGTGATGCCTCCAGCTTTGTTCTTTTGGCTTAGGATTGACTTGGTGATGCGGGCTGTTTTTTGGTTCCATATGAACTTTAAAGTAGTTTTTTCCAATTCTGTGAAGAAAGTCATTGGTAGCTTGATGGGGATGGCATTGAATCTGTAAATTACCTTGGGCAGTATGGCCATTTTCACGGTATTGATTCTTCCTACCCATGAGCATGGAATGTTCTTCCATTTGTTTGTATCCTCATTTATTTCATTGAGCAGTGGTTTGTAGTTCTCCTTGAAGAGGTCCTTCACATCCCTTGTAAGTTGGATTCCTAGGTATTTTATTCTCTTTGAAGCAATTGTGAATGGGAGTTCACTCATGATTTGGCTCTCTGTTTGTCTGTTGTTGGTGTATAAGAATGCTTGTGATTTTTGTACATTGATTTTGTATCCTGAGACTTTGCTGAAGTTGCTTATCAGCTTAAGGAGATTTTGGGCTGAGACAATGGGGTTTTCTAGATAAACAATTATGTCGTCTGCAAACAGGGACAATTTGACTTCCTCTTTTCCTAATTGAATACCCTTTATTTCTTTCTCCTGCCTGATTGCCCTGGCCAGAACTTCCAACACTATGTTGAATAGGAGTGGTGAGAGAGGGCATTCCTGTCTTGTGCCAGTTTTCAAAGGGAATGCTTCCAGTTTTTGCCCATTCAGTATGATATTGGCTGTGGGTTTGTCATAGATAGCTCTTATTATTTTGAAATATGTCCCATCAATACCTAATTTATTGAGAGTTTTTAGCATGAAGGGTTGTTGAATTTTGTCAAAGGCTTTTTCTGCATCTATTGAGATAATCATGTGGTTTTTGTCTTTGGTTCTGTTTATATGCTGGATTACATTTATTGATTTGTGTATATTGAACCAGCCTTGCATCCCAGGGATGAAGCCCACTTGATCATGGTGGATAGGCTTTTTGATGTGCTGCTGGATTCGGTTTGCCAGTATTTTATTGAGGATTTTTGCATCAATGTTCATCAAGGATATTGGTCTAAAATTCTCTTTTTTGGTTGTGTCTCTGCCCGGCTTTGGTATCAGAATGATGCTGGCCTCATAAAATGAGTTAGGGAGGATTCCCTCTTTTTCTATTGATTGGAATAGTTTCAGAAGGAATGGTACCAGTTCCTCCTTGTACCTCTGGTAGAATTCGGCTGTGAATCCATCTGGTCCTGGACTCTTTTTGGTTGGTAAACTATTGATTATTGCCACAACTTCAGAGCCTGTTATTGGTCTATTCAGAGATTCAACTTCTTCCTGGTTTAGTCTTGGGAGAGTGTATGTGTCAAGGAATGTATCCATTTCTTCTAGATTTTCTAGTTTATTTGCATAGAGGTGTTTGTAGTATTCTCTGATGGCAGTTCGTATTTCTGTGGGATCGGTGGTGATGTCCCCTTTATCATTTTTTATTGTGTCTATTTGATTCTTCTCTCTTTTTTTCTTTATTAGTCTTGCTAGCGGTCTATCAATTTTGTTGATCCTTTCAAAAAACCAGCTCCTGGATTCATTGATTTTTTGAAGGGTTTTTTGTGTCTCTATTTCCTTCAGTTCTGCTCTGATTTTAGTTATTTCTTGCCTTCTGCTAGCTTTTGAATGTGTTTGCTCTTGCTTTTCTAGTTCATTTAATTGTGATGTTAGGGTATCAATTTTGGATCTTTCCTGCTTTCTCTTGTGGGCATTTAGTGCTATAAATTTCCCTCTACACACTGCTTTGAATGCATCCCAGAGATTCTGGTATGTTGTGTCTTTGTTCTCGTTGGTTTCAAAGAACATCTTTATTTCTGCCTTCATTTCGTTATGTACCCAGTAGTCATTCAGGAGCAGGTTGTTCAGTTTCCATGTAGTTGAGCAGCTTTGAGTGAGATTCTTAATCCTGAGTTCTAGTTTGATTGCACTGTGGTCTGAGAGATAGTTTGTTATAATTTCTGTTCTTTTACATTTGCTGAGGAGAGCTTTACTTCCAACTATGTGGTCAATTTTGGAATAGGTGTGGTGTGGTGCTGAAAAACATAGTTCCTCACCAGCAATGGAACAAAGCTGGATGGAGAATAATTTTGACGAGCTGAGAGAAGAAGGCTTCAGACGATCAAATTACTCTGAGCTATGGGAGGACATTCAAACCAAAGGCAAAGAATTTGAAAACTTTGAAAAAAATTTAGAAGAATGTATAACTAGAATAACCAATACAGAGAAGTGCTTAAAGGAGCTGATGGAGCTGAAAACCAAGGCTCGAGAACTACGTGAAGAATGCAGAAGCCTCAGGAGCCAATGCAATCAACTGGAAGAAAGGGTATCAGCAATGGAAGATGAAATGAATGAAATGAAGCGAGAAGGGAAGTTTAGAGAAAAAAGAATAAAAAGAAATGAGCAAAGCCTCCAAGAAATATGGGACTATGTGAAAAGACCAAATCTACGTCTGATTGGCGTACCTGAAAGTGATGCGGAGAATGGAACCAAGTTGGAAAACACTCTGCAGGATATTATCCAGGAGAACTTCCCCAATGTAGCAAGGCAGGCCAACGTTCAGATTCAGGAAATACAGAGAACGCCACAAAGATACTCCTCGAGAAGAGCAACTCCAAGACACATAATTGTCAGATTCACCAAAGTTGAAATGAAGGAAAAAATGTTAAGGGCAGCCAGAGAGAAAGGTCAGGTTACCCTCAAAGGGAAGCCCATCAGACTAACAGCGGATCTCTCGGCAGAAACCCTACAAGCCAGAAGAGAGTGGGGGCCAATATTCAACATTCTTAAAGAAAAGAATTTTCAACCCAGAATTTCATATCCAGCCAAACTAAGCTTCATAAGTGAAGGAGAAATAAAATCCTTTTAGACAAGCAAATGCTGAGAGATTTTGTCACCACCAGGCCTGCCCTAAAAGAGCTCCTGAAGGAAGCGCTAAACATGGAAAGGAACAACCGGTACCAGCCGCTGCAAAATCATGCCAAAATGTAAAGACCATCGAGACTAGGAAGAAACTGCATCAACTAACGAGCAAAATCACCAGCTAACATCATAATGACAGGATCAAATTCGCACATAACAATATTAACTTTAAATGTAAATGGACTAAATTCTCCAATTAAAAGACACAGACTGGCAAGTTGGATAAAGAGTCAAGACCCATCAGTTTGCTGTATTCAGGAAACCCATCTCACGTGCAGAGACACACATAGGCTCAAAATAAAAGGATGGAGGAAGATCTACCAAGCAAATGGAAAACAAAAAAAGGCAGGGGTTGCAATCCTAGTCTCTGATAAAACAGACTTTAAACCAACAAAGATCAAAAGAGACAAAGAAGGCCATTACATAATGGTAAAGGGATCAATTCAACAAGAGGAGCTAACTATCCTAAATATATATGCACCCAGTACAGGAGCACCCAGATTCATAAAGCAAGTCCTGAGTGACCTACAAAGAGACTTAGACTCCCACACATTAATAATGGGAGACTTTAACACCCCACTATCAACATTAGACAGATCAATGAGACAGAAAGTCAACAAGGATACCCAGGAATTGAACTCAGCTCTGCACCAAGCAGACCTAATAGACATCTACAGAACTCTCCACCCCAAATGGTGTTTTAATTTTTAAACACAAAAATACTAAGTGTTCACATAGAATGACATAATTGAAGTAATTCAAAGTTTTTTTTCATTTTCACTTCACTAATTATTATTTATTTTGAATCTGCTATTGAGACAAGGAAATATGCAGCCAAGGGATTGGAGACACAAACAGGTAGCTGAAAGTGACATGGAAGGTTCTGGGCTGTTTGAACTTACAGTCAGATGAGTACACAATGCTGAAGCTGCCTGTGTTGGCAGACTTTATAACTGACATTTTCATGAATTAGCTTTATGGTAGAACATAATAATTATTAAATGACAAGTAATTAAAATATTCTCATTTAAACTTCACATGTATATTATTAAAACACAACTGTTTCCACAGCAAGTGTTTACAACTTATAGTACATCATATCAATAGAACAGAAGCGAAAGAAAACATTTCAGTAGATGTAAAAAGTATCATTTTTATTAATATTTATTAGTAAATATTAGCTTATTGACAACCCGATTTAAATGTAATATAATAAGAGTGGATGGACATGGTTTTAACATACTAAAAACAGTTTTGCCTCAAAGGAAAGCTAACATTTTGCTTAGTGTTCATTCACTAAAGAGCATATTTTAACTTGTGCGATGATACTTGGCAATACAATTAGAAAAAAGCAGAAGAAAAAAAGAGTATAAGATGTAAGATATATATGCATGAAGTCCAGATTCTAAGATTAGATTGTTAACCCAGAAAATCTAAAAGAATGAATTTAAAAAATTAGGGGAGGGGGGCCAAGGCAGCTGACTAGAAGTGGCTAGTGTGCACTGCTCTCATGGAGAGGAGAGAGTAGTGCATAAACACTAGCTCCTCAACTGGATGGTCCGCATGGACACACTGGGATTCTTAAAGGAAGTAAGGCAATCCACGGAGAACAAAGAAGAGTGAGTCAGGACAGCCGCCCAACTGGGACTGGCATGGCATCAGGGGAAGACTCCCCACTGTGGGGAAACTCTGAGTGAGTGAGACCCCCTCTCCCTGCCCCGGACACAACTTCCGCCACAGACCTTTGTAACCATAGTCTCAGGAGATTCCCCCATGATGTCACCCACTGGGGCCTCCACACTGACAGAGAGCTACTTAGAGTCTGGGCAGAGCTGCTGCTCAGGCACATGTGGAATCTCAGGGGCCTTGGATCCCTAGGTACCCGGCACCAGCACCTGCAGCTTTGGCAATGGGGGAGGCCAAAGTCCCTTGCATATGTCCAGGATAGGGGCTGAATCCACAAGACTGAGGAGTGAATTGACTACAGGCCTCACCTCCACTGCACCTCACTGGACAAGGGCCCAGGACTCTAGCATGGCCAGGTCAGCCCTGCCTGAGCTCACTGGCTGGTAGCAGCCTGGCACTTCCCCGGGGTGAAGCTCCCAGAGGGAGCGGGCAGACCTGTCAGTTATGCTGCTCTGCAGCTCCTGCCCCTACTGCCCTCAGGCTCCGGAGGGACTGAAGCGATTAAGGACTAATTCAAGCCCCCAGCACAGAGCAGTTGCCTTACAGAGAAGTGGCCAAACTTTTCCACATGGGTCCCTGCCCCTCAGTGAGCAGGCCCCCAGCACAACCACCCTATCCCATCCTGAACACTTGAGTTGGTGGCAGCTCTGTGTTTCTTTGGGGAGGAAATCCCAGAGAGAAACCACAGCCCCTCGGCCATTGCAGCTGCAGTGGTACCACCATTACCACTCACGGGCTGGGGAAAGAACAAAGGGCCTGGTCCTGTCACTGCTACCTCCAGCACACCACAGCCACCATACAGAGAGAAGCCCAGGCCCTCTTCTCTGTGAACCCCCACCCACTACTCTTCACCAGATAGGGCCCCCAGATCAGAACTGCAGAGCAGCCACTTCACCCACGACTGAGCATTCCCACTGGTAGTGGCTCTGTATTTCCCTGGAGTAGAGCTTCCAGAGACAACAGACAGCCCCTCTGCCACTACCACTGCAGCAGTTCTACACTTGCTGACCTAAACTGGGGAAAGAAAGAGCCTGAGATCTTTACTTACGCCTCCAGCATGCCACAGCTGCCATACACAGAGGCGTTCAGTCTCTCTTCCCTGTGAGTCTCTGACTCCCTACTCTTCATCAGGCAGGGCCCGCAGCTTGGGTCAGGAGTGCAGCCACTCCACAGCCCCTAGATGGACATTCCCATTGATAGCAGCTCTGTGTTTCTTGGGTGAATCTCACGGAGGCAAGTGAAGGCCTCTCTGCCACTGCCACTGCCACTGTGCTGGTACTGCCCTTGCTGCCCTTGGGCTGGGGAAGGAGCAAAGACTCTGATAGCTTTACTAACACCTCCATCCCACCACAGCCATCCTAAGGAGAAGAGATCAATCTGTCTTCCCTGTGAGCCCCCACCTCCCCTGCTTGTCACCAGGCAGGGTCCTATAGCTTGGGCCACAGTGTAGTCACTCCACCCAAGGCTGATTGATCTGATTGGTAGTGGCTCTGCATTTCTCTGGGGTGGAACACCAGGAGATAAGTGAAAGGCCCTCTGCCATTGACACTGCCAAGTTTCCCTCTCCTCTGCCTGCAAGCTAGGAAGGGAACATAAAACCTGAGCTTACCTTAGGACTGTGGTGTGTAGCCCAGGAATGCCAAGCCAAAATCTGCAGCCAGCACTCGAGTGGGAGAGGAGGCCACACTCTCAGAGCACTGAGAGGGAGCATGGCTACAAACATGAGGAAATACAGAGGAGCCAAGTGGCTGAGCAGCAGCTTACCTATTGGCTGGTGCACCTAAGCACCATTTACTGGATCACAGCCAAAAAATCAGCCTCCAAATTACTTTGCTCATATTATTCCCTCATACCAGGAAGCCAAGAACAAGAATTCACCTGCAAATAAAGTTCCAGCACAAAACCTTGTCCTTCTAAAAACATCCAGAAGCAAAGTCAACAAAGACCATACTAAAATTACTCCACAGTTGAAGGAACATTAGCCTACACAGATGAGAATGAATGAGTGCAAGAACCCTGGAAACTCAAAAGCTAGAGTGTCTTCTTTCCTGAAAATTACCACACTAGTTTCCTAGCAGTGGTTCTTAACCCAGCTAAAATTGCTGGAATGACAGAATTCAGAATATGGATAGGAATGGAGATCATTAAGACTTAGGAGAAAGTTGAAACCCAATCCAAAGAATCTAAGGACTACAATAAAATGATATAGGAGCTGAAAGACAAAATAGCCATTTTAAGAAAGAATCAAACTGATGTAATAGAGCTGGAAACACACTACAAGAATTTCTAATACAATTTGCAAATATTAACAGCAGAACACACCAAGCTCAGGAATGATTCTCAGAGCTCAAAGCCTGCTTCTCTGAACTAAATCAGTCAGAAAAAAATTAAGAAAAAATAAAAAAGAATGAACAACATCTCTGAGAAATATGAGACTATGTAGAAAAGCAAATCTAAGACTCACTGGTATCCCTGAAAGATGGAGAGAAAGCAAGCAACTTGAAAAACATATTTGAGGATATCAATGAAAATTTCCCCAACCTCACTAGAGGGGCCAACATTCAAATACAGGAAGTGCAGAGAACCCCTGTGAGATACTATACAAGATGACCAACCCCAAGACACACAGTCATCAGATTCTCCAAGGTCAAAATGAAAGAAGAAATGTTAAAGGCAGCTAGAGAGAAGGGGCAGGTCACCTACAAAGGGAAGCCCATCGGACTAACAATGGACCTTTTAACATAAACCATACAAGTCAAAAGAGATTACAGCCTATATTTAGCATGCTTAAACAAAAGAAACTCCAACTAATAATTCATATCCAGCCAAACTAAGCTTTATAAGAGAAAGAGAAGTAAAATTATTTTCAGACAAGCAAATGCTAAGGAATTCATTACCACCAGACCTATTTTACAAGAGATCCTTAATGGAGTGCTAAACATGGAAATGAAAGACCATTATTGGCCTCCACAAAAACACAGTTAGGTACCTATACCGTTGACATTATAAAGCAACTGCACAATCAAGTCTGCATAATAACCAGGTAACATGATGATGACAGAATCAAATCTGCACTATCAATATTAACCTTGAAGGTAAATGGGCTAAATGCTGCAAATAAATGGCACAGAGTAGCAAGTTGGGTAAAGAAACATGACCCAATGCTATGCAGTCTTCAAGACACCCATCTCACATGCAGTGACACCCATAGGTTCAAAGTAAAGAAATGTAGAAAAATCTAACAAGCAAACAGAAAACAAAACAAAACAAAAAGCAGGAGTTGCTATTTTAATTTTAGACAAAACAGACTTTAAACCAACAACAATAAAATAAGACAAAGAAGGGCATTACATGATGGTAAATGTTTCAATTCAACAAGATTTAACTATCCTAAATATATATGCATCCAATACACGAGCACCTGGATTTATAAAACAAGTTCTTAGAGACTACAAAGAGACTTGAGTGTGGAGGGTGAGAGGAGGCTGAGGATCAAAACACTACCTGTTGGATTCTATCAGTATCACCTGGTTTACAAAATAATATGTACACCAAACCTGTACAACATGCAATTTATCTATAGAGCCAACCTGCATATGTACTCCTGAAACTTAAAAAAAAAAATGTTAGAAAAAATTAGATGCTGGGAAAATTCAGAGTCACAGCTCTTTTTAAAAATTTTAATAAGGAAATTTTTTTTCCATATATAAACAATAGCTTATTAGAAAACATAAATGAAAAGAATTTTTTCTTTACAATTCCAATTCCAAACACAAAATATCTAGAAATATACTTCATAAAAGGTGTGTAATACCTACATAAAGAAAGAATAAAAACATTTCTGAGGCACATAAAGGATGACTGAAGAAAATACAAAGATACTCTACATTCTTGGAAAAGAAGAATCAGTATTGTAAAGATATCAACGTACCTAAATTGATCTGGAAATCCAATATGATATCAATTATTAATTTGATATTAACTTATTTCTACTAACAATATAATATAAAACTCATCTGGAGGAATTAACATAAAATAATCTTCTGAGGAATCCTGAAAAAGAAAATTAATAATGGGGAACTAGCCTTAGTGTTTCTGAAAATATATGTAATAAAGCAACAAAAATTAAAATTCTTTAGTCCTTATGAATAAATAGACAGCAACAGAACACAATCTAGGAACAGTCCCAAACACAGGAAAATTTAATTTATAACAGAGTGACTAAATATTTAGAACAAAATTAAGTAAACTTGGGTCTTTATCTCGCTCCTTACACCAAATATTTAAACATTAAAAAAACCCCACATAAATTCTAGGAAAAAATAATAATAACTTTATTTATTATTTTAGACCAAGAGAGGACTTCTTAAGTGACCTAAACTCAGAATTGAGAAAGTGTCTATGAGAACCAAAGCAAACCATCCATCCAAACAAAATAAACTTCTGTCTGGTGAAAAGAATCATCAACCAAGTAAACACAACTGATATTTTTTTTGGGAAAAATTGCAATACTTCTGGCAGAAAACGTCCTGATTCATAAAAAGGTCAAACAATATCATGGCAGTCAAAATCAGATCATTTAAATGAGGAAAAAATTAGGGATATACATTCAACAAAACAGTCATAGACCATGGAAACAGAAAGTCCCTAAAAATGTTAATAATGTTGATTTTTATTGTTTTACCCTTTGTTTTCCATTTTATGCACCCAAGATTTTCCTTTGCACCTTAGAATGCTTTCTTTAAAATGTCCTTGCTCTCTTAATTTTCTGAGTTGCTACTTTCTCATTTTCCTTGCTGATTATAAAACAACTGAAGGATAAGAAACACGTTTTTCTATAACTGTTTTTAATTAAATGTTTGGTAAAACTGAAATGATTGTAATTACTCTTTTGTTATCTTCAAGAATCTACTCAAGCTTCCTCAGTTTCTCAAATCATTCTTGGGCAACAAACGAACAAGAAAGAGGACGTCTTATTATCTGGTGTCTGGCTAGCTGATTTAATAACCTAGAAGACAGTGTTTGAAGAATACAAACTCTAAAGTCCCTCACTTAAAAAAAAAAAAAAAAACTTTCCCAAATTGCTTACCATTTGGAAAAATTGCCTTACCTTCTTCAGTCTTCTCTGACGTTGTCATCCTCAGAGTAAGAAGTATGCATTCATAAGGAACCATAACGTCCTTCAGGAAATCCAGTACACCCTACAATTTTACCTAAAACTTTGATGTTTTTTCTGAGCATTTTACCTTCTAGGGAAATGGATCTCATGCTGTTTATCAGTTTCTGAAAGTTGTTATTAATCTCCCCTCATCCCAAAATTGAAGAACTTTGCTTAAATCTTAGAATCAGAACTTTGGCTCCAGTAATAAAGACTTTTCAATATCTTTATCTGCGATTGAGTCTTACCTAACGAAATAAAGCCTCCAAAGTGGGAATTTGAAATGTTTTAGAATCTTTTTTTTCCTTTTGACATAGTGATTGGTGGGATGCTACAGGCAGTTAGTGGTTAGGGTCCAGAAATGCCAGACATCTTGCAGTGAGAGGGATAGTCTGTACAAGGAAGAATTCTCACATGTTCTGACTAACACTGGATATTATTACAGGTGAAAACATTGGAATCTTGTGAACCTCAACCTGTGTTTTACATATGTATACATGAAGTGAGTTTTGTATGCTTTATTTTTTCACTATTTGAAAAATGTAACTGCTTATTTTCTATTGTTGTGTAACAAATCACTATGCACTTAGCAGCTTAAAAAATATTATTTATTATCTCACAGTTTATGGGTCATAGGCCACTAGTTTGGACACACTTCACTGAGTCCTCTGCTCAAGGTCTCACATAGCTGCTGTTAAGATATTGACCAGAGATATGGCCTCATCTAAAGGTTAGGTTCTCTTCTGAGTTCACGTGGTTGGTGGTGGAATTCATATCCTTGCAGCTGTAGAACTCATAGCAACTTGCTTCTTCAAGGCCAGCAATAGAGATAACTCTGCTGCTTCCAGTCTCTCTGATCTCTAGACTCTCATTTAAAGGGCTGGCCTGATGAGGCCAGGTCAAGTCAAGATCGCATCTTTCTTAATGAACTCAAAATCAACTTTGAGAAACCCTAATGACATGTATTAAATCCCTTCATTTTTGCCACCTGGTGTACAATAATCACTGGATTGATATCTCATCAAGTTTGTCATAGTCTATTGGTTAGAAGCAAGCCACAGGCTTCATCTACACGCAAGGGGAGGGGATTGTAAAGAGCTATAACTAATTGGGAGTCACACTTGAGTGTGCCTACAGTAACAACCATTGCATAAATCAAGGAAACATTGAATTCTGCTTTGTATGAACTCTACTTAGGTTGTTCACCATTTTGAAGAATGAGTTTACCAGCAGCACTTCTCATAATAGTCTACACTTACAGATATTCTAGTCACCATGATTCCACATAGAAGTGCAAACATCTGACTACTTCACTATGTCTTCTAGAGTACAGAGCTTTACATAGAGAAAAGTTTAGTTTTATATAAATGACTCTTCTTATTTTCTTTATATTATAGTTAATACATTGCACTTGAAATCACATGCATAGGTAGTTTATGTTACCTATGGATTTAATTTCCAAACAATAAATGCAGAATTATAAAATATCTGTTGGTCTAGTTGGGTTGAAACCATTGTGATAGGTAGATAGAGTGGGCTAAGGAAATGAATAGACAATTCTCAAAATAAAATATGCAAGTGGCCAACCAACATATGAAAAAATGCTCAACATCGTTAATGATCAGGGAAATGCAAATCAAAACCACAATGTGATACCATCTTACTACTGTAAGAATGGCCATAATCGAAAAATCAAAAAACAGTAGATGATGGTGTGGATGCGGTGATCAGGGAACACCTCTACACTGCTGTTAGGAATGTAAACTAGTACAGCCACTATAGAAAACAGTGTGGAGATTCTTTAAAGAACTTAAAGTAGAACTACCACTCGATCCAGCAATCCTACTACGGGGTATCTACCCAGAGGAAAAGAAGTCATTATACAAAAAAGATACTTGCACACGCATGTTTACAGAAGCACAATTCACAATTGCAAAATCATGGAACTAACCCAAATGCCCATCAATCAATGAGTGGATAAGAAACTGGTATATATATACGATGGACTACTACTCAGCCATAAGAAGGAATGAATTAACAGCATTAGCAGTGACTTAAATGAGATTGGAAATTATTATTCTAAGTGAAGTAACTCAGGAATGGAAAACCAAACATTGTTTATGTTCTCACCCATAAGTGGGAGCTAAGCTATGAGGACACAAAGGCATAAGAATGATACAATGGACTTGGGAGACTCTGGGGGAAGGTTGGGGGGAGGGGGGCGAGGGATAAAAGACTACAAATATGGTGCAGTCTATACTGCTCAGGTGATGGGTGCATCAAAATCTCACAAATCACCACTAAAGAACTTACAAATACCACCTGTACCCCAATAACTTACGGAAAAATAAAAATAAAAATTCAAAAATTCTGCCTTTCTTTTTTACATAAAGAAACTGAGAATCTTTTAGCCATAATCCCAACCCATTAGCACAGACTAATTTATCAGATTAATTTGAAAGCATGGGAGGCCTGAACTTGAATGAATTAAATAAAATAGCTAAATTGTAAAACAGGCTAGAGAAGAAACTATACACAACTAGGTTAGCAAAGAAAGAGAACTTATGAGTTATCTGTCAGCTATGGGCTTCTCACTCAAACAAGATCAAGGAACCTGGAAAGTGGATACCCAATGTGGGAGTTGCCAGCAGATATGGAGGACTTGTAAAAGACACAGTCATGGACTTCACTCTTGGCTTAGGGTGACCCTAATTATAGAAAGACTAATTCTGCAGCATGAAATGTTTTATTTATTGACTTTCTTAAGATAACCAATTTATTCTGAAACTAAACCAATAATTTGTATACCAGTGCTAATTGACTGGGATTATTAAAAGGCTATTTTTCCCCAAATTAAAAAAAAACACTTTTAGTATGTCCCTCTCCCTCTTTCATTCCCTCTCTGTTTTTCTCTCTTTCTCTTTCTTTCTCCCTTTCTATCCCCTCTTCTATCTTTGGAAGGGTCAACAGAATATTGCTAACAAGTTAACACTCAGGCCACATTAGGTACAATACACTGATTGCATAACAAGGCTGTCAAAGGTTTGCACATTGGGCAGACAGAGTAACTAGGGATGTCTTTCTGAAAGAAGCAATTGCTCATTAATGCAATGTTTTAGTGCCCATTGCCATCTGCCCAAAGTTCCAGGGCACCTGCGCAAGTGGCCCGTTTTCACCCCCTTGAGAGATCCCTGTTCCTACACAGTGGTATTGTCTACCTTATTCTTTGAAGATGCTGGATATTTGTAGGACCAAACATTGGGAATTCGTATGTGGAGAACGGGCTTCAGTACTCGAAGAAATAATTTCATGCACTGCAGGACCAAGGCAATGGTTGGGAAAGGCTTCACAATAAGAGAAAGTACTGTGGAATTTTCAGTCACAAATTCTCATATTTAACTTGAATAAACCTCAGCAAGGGTGATAAGATCATTGTAAGCTTTAATAATAGACATTCAAATATCATTTCTTGAGATTTGGGTAGCTCATCACTTAATAGTTAATATTGTAGTGAACAGAATAGCTGAATATGGCCATGACACATGGCCTATTGGGTAAAGGATTTTGATCTGAAATAGCCTTGTTAATCACATTCTGTATCAGTTTAAAAGGCTACCAAATTTCTGTAAAGCCAAACATTCTAGTCACTTTCCAAATGTAGGCTTAAGTTCTGAATACGAATTTATAGATTCTTTAAACCTAGGAAAGAGAATGCAAAGCAATTACATTTGACATAGTCATTTTTGCTTCTATGCAATTTTCACACTTGAAAAATGCATTGCAGCTGTGCATGAATGTCATTCTAACCCCCAACTTTTTCTAACAGCCACTGGGTGTTTTTCTTTTTCTCTGCCCCTTATCTTCCTACTGAGGATAACTTGGAAGGTAAAGAAGAGACACATATGTTGCAGGAGCAACATATGATAATGACGATTTTTCTTTCTGTCTTGAAACAATGCTAATGGTGATTTTTGGCCTTGTTTATGATTGTCTGCATGTGGTACCAAGTACCATTAGGGATGGCCTCTAACAGTACAATTCTGACCATGTCACTTCTTTATTCAAAGGCATCCAATGGCATTACACCTCAGCCAGAGAAGAAGCTCTTAAGGGATCAGGTGCCTCATTTCACCCATGGGCTGCTCCAGCATTTCCAGCCTCCTCACTCCTGACACATACAGGCACGTGCTCTCTGTGGAGTCTTTGCACTTCTCCTTTCCCTCCTGAAATGCTCTTCCCCTGGGTGTCTTCATCCTACCTCCCTCAACTCTTTCATCTTGTTTAAAAAATGTCATTTTCTCAGTGAGACCTTCCTTGTCTTATTCAGTTTGGGCTTCTCTAATAAAAATACTATAGACTGAGTGGCTTAAACAGCAGAAATTTATTTCCCACAGTTCTAGAGGCTGAGAAGTCTGAGATCAGGGTACCAGCCTGGTTGGATTCTCAGTTTAGAGACAGCTATCTTCTCATTGTATCTCACCTGGTGGAGAGCAGAGAGGGAGGAAGCAAGCTCTCTCACGTCTCTTCTTACAAGGACACTAATCCCATTCATGATGGCTCCATCCTCATGACCAAAGGCCTTGCCTCCAAATATCATCACATTGGGGATTTGGCTTCAACATTTGATTTTGGGGGTGGGAAACAAAAAATTTAGTCCATAGCATTCCCAAGTGATTTGTTTAAATTTTCTACTTAATCTCTTCTGTGCTTAAATTTATCTCCTTAGTATTGTCCTTTATCTATTGCCAATGTAACTCATCTATGTATCTCTCTATTTATCACCTATGTATGTATGTATGTACTATGAATGTGTGTGTATGTATGTAGGTATGTATGTATCTACCTGTCTAGTTTATCTAACTTGCTTCAGAAACAGGAAACTCTTTGAAGAGCAGTGTTTTTTTCTTTTTAGTTGTTCGTTTATGTATAACCATGGCACTAGAAAGTAAGAAGGCAAAAAGATTCTTTGCATATACATTTATTGACGTACATACTAATTGAATAAAAGTATTTTATATCTACCACCTTGGCCACCTATATGTTTTAAGGTCTACAGAAGGAATTAAAAAAATATACAGTGCAACAAAACCATGGCTTTGACTTCTTATTTCTTCTTCATGGTATGAAGTATGTGAGGGGAAAGCCATGGCAATTGTTAGTCTTGTAAATGGGAATTGTGGCATTTGAGATCAAGGTTTACTTATTTAAACATGCTTTCTACAATAAAAATTATGTTTCCAGACTCTTATAATTGTATTTTCTGAAAAGAAAAGAGAGTGATAATAATTCCTGTGGTCTTAACTCTGTTCTTTCATTAGATTAAAAATTTTCTTTAAATGTCCTAAGAAAAAATTGGATTCAATTTTGGACCAGAATGAATGTGGGAAGAACTACAAATTTAGGTGCAAAATTGACCATTCCAAATTATAAAAGTCAATATTTATAAATCAATCTGAAAACAATTGCAGCAACAATGTGTTTAAACAGGGCTATCCTTGTCACATAGTCATTCTAGGTAAAAAGGGGTCTCTTCTTCATTGAAATCCAAACCACAAGAATTCCCAGTTCCAAATTCTTTCTTTTTTGTGTGTGGCTAATACCGATTGAAGAAGTCCAAGGAATGCTGAAAATGCTTTTCCTGAATCAGCTTCTTTTTTATTTTAAAGAAATATTTTTTGATGTAGTCACATTGCCAAAAGATCTTAATAAAGAGTTTTAAAAACTGATTATCCACAGAAAATGCAATTTTTTGCCTCTAGTTTCAAACAGAAGATGCAGATGAATGACACACAAATGAAGTATTATTAAATTCAAGGGTGCGTTCTTGGACATCTTTTGAAAAATTGTTCTTTACATAAGTTTTTATATAGGACTTATAAATGTGAACATGTTCACATCACAATGCACACAGGTTTGCATTTGCTTTCTTTTCTACTTAACTTGGAATTTTCTGTGCTTGACTATGTAATATAATAACATTAAAAGACACTGTTCTTTCTTCCCTCATGTTTGGGATGCAATTAATGAATATCTAACTCATGACCATTCTCAAGAGATCTTAGTTTCATTAAGAAAAGGTTGAATCTCATAACTGTATTAATATCTTGTGAATGTGCCTTATCATATTTGTCTGGGTTTTTGCTATTCATTTCCTTGTGATAAAATTCCTGGGCAGAGCAAGTCTTCGGAAGTAAGCCCACAGGGCTGCCTGGCAAGTTTATTTTGGGAAGGAAATAATCAATTTAGAGCTATTACTGCAGGAGCCCTTATCAAGCTCATTTCCTCATCTAATGCTTCACAAGCTAATATTACATGTTTAGCAGCAACTTCAAAGAAACAGTACTGTGCTTTGTAGGTTTTATTAATGAGAAATTTCTCTGAGGGCACCAAGTGTTTACCATTAACATGACTACAATCCACAGACTTGCAAACATAGGTCATAAAAGCCTTAGCTGCCATAGCCCAAGACACTATTAATGTGATTCTGTGTTAACTGCTGAATTACAAGGGCTGGGGCAGAGGCTGGGGGCTGGAGGGAGGGCAGACTCAGCTAGGAAGCAGTATTATGCCTACAGTCTTGATTTGTCTGCACTATCTCTTCTCCATTATAGTCCAATGTATTGAAAATAGTGATTTAGCCTAACAGCAATATAGTCAAAACAATGTACAGAGAGTGTCAGTCCATACTCAGGTAACAATAAGAGGATTGTTTTTTCTGTATGGCACATTTAAATCCAGACCCTTATCTATACAGAGAAGCATTTAATGTTCTAAATTAGAATAGCAGAATAGCAAACATGTAGGCATGGCACGTAAGAGATTTGAAGTAAGGAAAAATCAGGGTTAGCTTCAAGGCAAGAGCCTTGATAATCCTGAAATTTCTTAATTAGAAAGATGAGTGATATTTATATCTTCCAAATCAAGATACCTTGGTGTTCATTTCAAGACTTTGCAGTATGATTGTTTTCTGACCTTTGCAGTATGATTGTTTTCTGACCTTAAATACGAGAATAGTATTTTCATTTGCTATATATTAGATTAGACTCGTGGGGCAGGCTGTTCTCTTTGTCAGCTAATAGCAAGCCTCTGTTGGACAGAAGTAAGGAGAGAATTTTCATTAAGTGTTATCTATACATGTCTCATATAATTTCCCACTTGAACACTATTTCATTTCCATTTTAAGCTGCAACCATTCTGTTCAATCAAAACCACCTTAGGAGGGCTTCTTTTTCATATACAGATTAAACCAGTTCAAGAAAATTCAGAGAGGAGGAGTGCCCATGCGCAGGGTCTGCTAGGCTTTACGGACACCCCTGCTGCAAATGAGCTGCAGCTGCACGCTAGGAGCGGCTCTAATGTCCAGAGTGAGAAAACCAAAACATCCCCTGGAATTTGGCGAGACTTTAGGAAAATTGGATAAAAATACGGAAATTATAGGAAAATCATTAGTAGCTGTTTGGTTATTTTTCTGTGTCAGTAGACTTTTGTTTAATATATTAGATATTTGAGCAGCACTGTAAGGGCTTTTGTTTAGTTTCTTTCAAATTAAAAATAGCCAGTTGAGCAGCCAGCTTTACAGAGTAGGGTTATAAATTAGGAAAAGAAGAAAGGAGAAAATGATATGGAACTTCTAAGTTAAAATAAACCTTCCTATCCAATTTAAAGTTTATAAAGGGGAGAGATACATCCGAAGGACCCCTTTTTTTATGTCTTAGAGTTAGCTATCAAACTACCTCTACGATGACTAATATTTGTTTAGAACTCAATTCTTGTTGAAAGGGGAATATTTTTGGATAGGGCTCTTTCTTTCCAATTAAAACAAAATTTGCAAAACCCTAAATAAAATTTTGACAGGAAATTAAAGATAGGACATCAATTTTTTTGTTTTCTTTAAGCAAATTATTATTTTATATTTTCATACAATCCTTTGAAAGAGGTGGAATAGTTTGGAATAGTTATTTTGAAATTCAGTTGCCATAAAACTCAAGTGTTTCATAAACCAGGTCAAGTTATTTTACCATGAAAGTCAAATGATGGCAATTTTTGAAGAGAAAATATATAAAATGGACCTTTTTTTTTCAATTTTTCTTTTTTTAAATAACTTAAAAACATTTTTCTACGCGCAAATATAATGCAGTATTTGATTTGGCACAGACATACATTTAGTTTATTTGAGTTTAATAATTATTTGGTTTAATAATTCCACATTTCATGGTGCTCTATAAAATGGCTCACAGCATCCAGGTGCTCTTCTACCTGAACAAAACTGGGAAATAAGTACCTATGTCTGTCTTTCAGGCTATTTCTTGAACTCTACTTTATTTGAACTTCATGGGGCTTATACAAAAAATAATAGCCTTAAATAACAAGCCCCAATCTCCCCTAAGAACAGGCAGAGAACAGTTTGAAAGGAATCACTGCACACAACATTTAGGTTTCATCCTGTGTCCTCAACTGTTTCAAAGTTTTTGGCTTCCTTTTGGGTTTCCTTTAAAATCGGTATCACTCATGAGTGCTTCCTTGCCTATATTTATAAAAATATGTATATATTTAAGATGCAGTTATTTTTCAGAGCATTATTTCCTCTGATTTTCTTGCTTCCTTCTCCCCTTTAAAACTTTTTTATTTCTAAGTTAGTAAAATGACTGTAACTTTTATCATATCTTATCTTAGAATGACAGATTTATCCCTATCTAGTGCCTCCCTGGTTGCTGGGTACGGGAGTGATGATACACAATTTCCACCAAAAATTGAAATAACAAGATGTATAATTTTGGAAGTGGGTATGCATGTCATTTTCTAAATTTGTAAAATCTACTGCAGGATATATTAGGATACTATCGAAATTGTCATTTTTGTAGGTAAAAATAGTCAAATACTGCCAGTTTCAGGAGGTTCACTAATTATAATGTCACTCCTGCATTTGTTAGACATGTTATATTGATTTCCATTGTTTTTACTTCAATACACTACAAAAATGTAAACATCTATTTTGAAACAAATAGAATCTTCCTCATCCCAGCTTCCTGAGAACACCACCCTAAATATAATTAACATTGTTTTAGATGTCTAATTCCCTGATGTACCATTTCACAATTGCATATGTTTTTTCTAAAACTTCAATTACTTTCAGTTGTTGCCCCAAATGAATGGAAATGCATAACATCACTTGCTGACTTTAGCTGGAATTAAACTACCAATAATACTCTTTAAAAAACTAAATATTTTACAATGAGATAGCTGTGAATACTTTAGCATTACAGACTGGGCTATATGATGATGTCACTTTCAGCAACTTAATGAGTTTTCTCTCCCATGGTTTTGATGATTCATCTGTCCTTTCCTGCCTCTGGATCAAGACCATATTTTACCAGGAGTCCTGTTACATCCTCCCTTGTTCAGCAGAGAATTGCTCCTGCCAGTGTTCTTTTTTCCTGTTAACACCTGTACCAAGCTGTTGAGGAAATTGTTTCAAAGCAATCCTTGAAAATGAGATTCTTGTCTCTAGCTTAAAGGAGGAAACATTTCTTCCAAATAGGAGAGAGATTGTTGTAAAGCCAAAATTACTTGTAGTCACATCTAAATATTTAATTTTACTTTGTTATAAGGTTACTTACTATAGTAAAAATTTTTCATGGGCATGCCACACTGAAAATTGAACCTATGGTTCAATATATCATATATCTTGTTTCTGTGTTATTTATTACACTATATTAATAAGTCCATATATTTTCCAGACTTAAATGAGAAGAAAATTTATAATATTTTCTGTATTGAAACTCAATATGTGAAGTTGCCAAATTATTATGAATAACTCATTTTTGATAATAGTCAAAATTAGTTTGTGAATGCATACTGAATCCATCCATCCGTTTTTCAGTCTATCCATCCATCCATCGATCCATCCATCCATCCATCCATCCATCTGTCCTGTATTCTGGATACTCTCTATGTAGAGGTGGTTTGAGGATTTGTGGAGAACACAATACCTTTTCTGTAGGGTTGAATAAAAGGCATAGAGGTTGGTCTTAAACTTGGAAATGAAGGTTGAGGCATAATTCTACATTGGTTTCTTGAAGGATGTGGTCATTCAAACTCAGGAAAGGAAAAACAGAATAAAACACATCCTTTGTTGGAAGAAAGTCATTTAAAAACAAAAATAATTGCAATTTTACCTTTATAAACAGATGTGAAATGCATTACAAAGGTAGTCAATAATTATTTCCCTGAGAAAATAGCTGGTATGCAATGCACAGAAACCTTCCAACATCTGTCTCTGCTTTTCTGATTGGAGATAAACCTTGGTGACAGCTGAGAGATAAAATCGTGATCTTGAGACCAGGCACCCAAATTAAGGTCTATAGAATTAAAAAAATAAATAAAATTAGAAGCTCCTCTAGATAAAAAAGGAGAAAGAGAAGACAGATGGAAAAACAACACACATTAAAAATGACAATAAATATGAGATTGATTCAAGAAGGAAAAATGTGGTATTTGGACTTAAACAGAACTGGGTTAAAATCTCTAGCTCTGTTTTCTTTTGTAAATTCAGGTAAATTGTTTCAATGTATCCCAATATACATTTTCTCAATTATCAAATGAACTCAAACATTTTCTTGAAAATTAAATGAGATAATATATGAAAAGCTATTAGGATTTTGTCTGCACTATAAGAGGTACTCAATATTTGATAGATGTCTTGCCTGCATTACTTTTGGCATGAATCTCAGGACTTCTAGTAAGCTTTTGTCCACATGATTGGACACACAATAGACTTTTAAGAACACTTAATAGAATTCCTGAATTATTAGGTTTGGATTAAGTTCATACTTCTAAATTCAGATACACCAATAACTTTCTTTCTCAACTTCTTTCCCCAATCAGTTTTTCTAATCCAGTGTTTGAATGTTTATGTCATGTGACATGAGGGAGTGGGTGGGAATACCAGCTATTTTCTCTTCTTGACAATGATCTGTATTCCACGCATGATTCAGAGTGCAAAAGAGAGGCAGGAGGAGAAATTCAAAAGAATCCTTGTCTGAAACCTCAAACAGAGGCTGGCTAAGGAAGGGGTGAAACTTTTATGTCTTTCCTTTAACTCTTGGCCCTTGAGCCGAGTCAGAGGGGGAAGAATAAAAGGTTTAGAATCCTTTGTATTTTGGTACCTCCTCACTTTCCCTTTACTTCAAGTTCCAGTTCATTTCTGGCTGTAAACTGTGATACTTTCCCTGATCACACCAAGGGACATTTCTCTGTCTTTTCCTAACTTAGATACTATTGACTACTGCAATACATACAGATTGCTTTAATAATAACTTGAAGTATTATGTTTCATATGTATGCAAATTATTTTCCTAAATGAGCAGAAAGATATCTTCCCAGACTGTATCTACATGGTGACTATCACAGTATTGATAGTGGCAGGAGACAGACAAATTCCTAGGCAGACAAGGGCGAGTCCTTAGTGAAACCCCACCTTCAAGCCAAAGACAACCTGAGGCCTGAAAACCGGGCTGCCAGTTCCAGGTAGAGTTCATGACCACAGTGAGGACTTACTCAATGCTGGTTAGCCAATTGAATGGTGCTTTTTCCAGGTCCACCCATGGACCAATCAGCATGCACTCCCCCATTCTAAACCCATAAAAACGCTGGACTCAGACACACGTGGAGACTACCTGCCTTTGGGCCCCCTCTCACATAGAGGACTGCCCACTTTGGGTCTCGTCTCATGTTGAGAGTTGCTCTATTGCTCAATAAAGCCGTTCTTCGCCTTGCTCACTCTCTGGTGTCCGCATAACCTCGTTCTTCTTTGACACGGGACAAGAACCCGGGACCTGCCAAATGGCAGGTGTGAAAGGAGCTGTAACACTGTAGCCCTCCCACCCTCTGCCAGCACTGGGCTGCCCTCTCACATGATGGGAAGCAGCGGAGGCCAGACCCAGGTCTGTCCAGGAGCTGCTGGCCAGAGAGGGTGGCAGGAACAAATAAGCTGTGACACGTCCCCCATTTGCCAAAGCCTGCAGGAATGAAGAAGCTTCAACATGCCCCTGCCCCCACCTCCATTTGCTGCTCTGTAGGTGGTGGAAGCAAATGTAAGATGTAACACAAATGAGCTGTAACACGCTGTCCCTGCCCTTTTTCCTGCAATGAAGGCGGCACGAAGGGGAGAGAGCTATAACAGTCCTTGGGGGCTCAGGTCTCGGGACTCCCTGGGCAGAAGCCGTAACACCCCTTGGGGCTTCATGGTTGCTGGCATCTCTGGGTTGGATGCCACCACATTCACCTTGTCCAGATGCTGGTGCCCAAGGCAGAGGACAGTTCCAGCATGCCCAGATCAGCACAGAGCCATGGCAGGTGTGGAATCCAAGGTGGTAGTGCCAGTGGAGTGCAGCCTACTGGCCCGAGTGGGTAGAGTGAGCCCTGTGGTGAGCCTGGAGCCCAGCGAGGCTCAGGCAAGGGCACTGCTGGCTGTGGAGATTTCTGGCTGGTGAAGCGGCATGGAAAGAATCCTGTGTTAGTATTCTGTATATTATACTGTGAAAATATAAATATTATATGCATAGTCTATTCATTCTAACTTGATAATATAAATATATGTACATATTTCGTATTTTCAGATTTATTTGGTTTTTCCTTTTTTCACTCGATTTGTCAGCATATGCATTTTATTAGCTTAGTTTTAAGAATTAACATTTTGGATTTTTATGTATTTCTGCTTTCTAATTTGTCAGTATTTCCTTTAATTTTATTATTTCTGTTCTTCTCTGAAGATTGCTCATTGTTGCTTATAAAATTCCTAAAATTGGGCCAGGCGCGGTGGTTCATGCCTGTAATCCCAGCCCTTTGGGAGGCCAAAGCGGGCGGATCACAAAGTCAGGAGATCGAGACCATCCTGGCTAACACAGTGAAACCCTGTCTCTACTAAAAATACAAAAAATTAGCCAGGTGTGGTGGCAGGCGCCTGTAGTCCCAGCTACTTGGGAGGCTGAGGCAGGAGAATGGTGTGAACCCGGGAGGTGCAGGTTGCAGTGAGCCGAGATCGCACCACTGCACTCCTGCCTGGGCCACAGAGCGAAGACTCCAACTCAAAAAAAAAAAAAAAAAAAAAAAATTCTAAAGTTAATGCTAATTTACTTACGGCCATTCTTTCTCATTTAATCATGAAACATTTTAAAACTGTGACTTTGTATCTAAGATTAGCTAAGCCCTGCCCACTTAAATTTTATACAAGTGTTTTTACTTTCCTTATGTTTTAGTTTGGTTTTATCTTTTAAGCCATTGTGTCAAGAGGAGGAAGCCTGGACATATTTCATTTTAGGTCATTTATTTGAGTGTTCTTTTTTGTCCTATACATTTATTTGCTCTCTATTGCATAACATTTTTATTATTCATCAGATTCTTGGCATACTCATATTTAATATTTATGGTATTAACATTTATGAGTTACCCTGAAGTTACCTACATATAATATTTTTCCATTTTTCTGAGGTCCAAACTGGAAGTTAATGTGTTATAAAACTAGAGAATAAGAAAGGGATAATTAGCAAGTCAATAGATCTAGTTGTCCATTGAATATTCCTACTTCAATATAGTTGGTGGCTATCTCAGGGATGTCAGGTCCACCACAATTCTCCATAATTGTTAAGAGTTACAAAATATTCTCAGTTATGCAATATTATAGTTGGTCAAGTAAATTATATTAGACAGGTTTTTTCCAAGTTTAAAGAATGAAAATATTCTTGGAATTGTGTTTGTATGTGTAACAAATCTAATCAATTTATTACAAAAACAAGTTCATATTCAACTTATTTACTTGCTACACAGTGCTTGAAGTCTTTAAACCTGTATCAACCATGGTCTTAATGTCAATTTTTTCTTATTTTCAAACCCTTTTTGTTTCATGGATAAAGACCTATACAATCCAAAAGTTCACACATATAATGTTTTGTTACTCAATACATTGTTTCTCCATTCACAGTTTCCTTGAGGATTATACAATTTAACAATGTGAAATAACTGTCTTTTATTCTTGATTATTAAACTTGGCCTTGAATTTTTACCTTAATTTACTACTCCTTGATTTCCTTACTTTTTACCTCATAAATACAATACTATACTTTTATTTGTAACTATTTGTGTATATTTTTAAAGTCTGAGTATTTTAAGTAATTAATAGTTGGATTTTGTTTTAAACACTACCCTGAGTGTTATGTGTTTTTAAAAATTTTGACTTAATATTTTAAATAAGAAATTTGAATAAATGGCTTAAAATCTGAAAGATACAAAATGGCATATAGTAAAGAACCTTTTTCATATAACTTTCTCCTGGATCCGTTTTTTCCCTTCCAGAAGAAACTACTATTATCAATTTCCTGTGTATCCTTTCAGCAGTAATTTATGGCTATATAATTGAGTGAATAAATACACACATTTTATGTGTGTGCACGTGTTCGTGCTTGCACACACACACACCCGAAGAGTTCCTGCATCTTGCCTTTTTTTCTTAACAATTAACCATAAAGATTGTTCCATATGAGCACATAATGTGTTTCTTCTTTTTAAATGGCTGCATAGGATTCCATTTTGTATGTGGACTCAGTTTATTTCATTATTATCTTGATGTATGGTTAGGA
The DNA here is from genome assembly GCF_028858775.2 of Pan troglodytes. Classification (NCBI taxonomy): domain Eukaryota; kingdom Metazoa; phylum Chordata; class Mammalia; order Primates; family Hominidae; genus Pan; species Pan troglodytes. The sequence goes on from NC_072401.2 coordinate 125,133,872, forward strand.
TATTTTCAATCTTCTGATATTAAAATTTTTCAGTGAATAATCTTATGCATACCCCATTCATTTTTCACATTTTTAATATATCTATAAAATCTTAGAACTGGAGATGCAAGATCAGGGGCATTTGTAATTTCCTTTTTAGAGAATGTGTTTTAATTTTTTCAGTTCTTGAAAAGATAACGCACCGCATATTATAAAATCAAAGAAGACAATAGAGTAGGGGCAGACTAATGCCCCTTTCCCCCATCTCAACCAAAGCTGTCAATATTCTAATTCCTAGAACTTGTGAGTATGTCACATTACATGGAAAAAAGACCTTGCACGTATTTGGCAGATGCTTATTAAGGTTAAGATCCCTGGAATGGAGAGATTATCCCGGATTATTTGGTGGACTGATCTAATCACACGAATCCTTAAATTGGAGAACACTTCCTGGCTGCAGTTACAGAGAGATGTGAGAATAGATGCAAAGTCAGAGAGATGTGATCTTCTGGTTTTAAAGATGAAGGAAAGGGGCCACAAGCCGAGGTATATGGGTGGTCTTTAGAAGCTGCAAAAGGCAAGGAGACAGATTTTCCCTTAAAGCCTTCAGGAAGATATGCAGCCCTCCTGACACCTTGATCTAGCTCAGGGAGACCCTTGTCAGACTTCTGACCTCCAGAAATTTAAGGTAATAAGCCTGTGTTGCTTTGAGCCCCAAAGTTTGTGGTAATTTGTTACAGCAGCTTACACAATGAATAAAGGGGGGAATAGGGAAGAGCAGATCTGCATATACCCCTTGCCAAAGTAAACTGATGTCTGTCACCAGATGTAGCCGTTCACCAGTTTTCTATGCCTGCTTTCAGATATATTCTATGCCTTTACAAAGACTTACATATCATGTATCATGGATTCTAAGAGCTTATTTTTTCCTTTTTCAACAGCTGTGAAATTTGGATGCACCTTACAATCAAGAGTTCTTAGACTTGATTTCTCCTTGAGGGGATTTGCATTTGCTTTTGTCAGTCACTAGAAATACTACCAACCTGAGATTATTCTTAATTAAATTATCTGCTTGAGCACTCTCTAAATTAAATTATCTAGGTTAAAAATCTGTTGTTTTTTGAGCCTCATTGATAAGGTAAATTCATGCCACAAACCCATGTGAGTAATGGTTTGTGCTTCAAATTCTTGAGGGAGATTCTTTTTCTCTCCAAGTAGTGTCAATGTCAAGTTTGAGACCAGCCAGTTTTCCTGCTATCTCTCTGCATGATGGGTTTGGTTTTCATTTGCCCTTTTTTGAGAACGTAGCCATTTGGTGACTCAGCTGTATGTATGGGCAATTAATTAGATTCCCAAGTTTATCCTTGGAATAAATTGCAAATATAAATTGCAAATAAAAATGAAAAGCTCTTACCTTTGATGACATATGCTATATAAGGGAATTTCTTTCAATGGGAAGATTTGTGTATTCTCTGTTGCAGTCTATGGAGATCAAAGTGTTTTGTCAAGTTGTCAGAAAGATATCAAACATCGCTGCAATCATTCATGTTAGGAACATTCTAGAATGTAGTAGAAAGTAGACTACATTCTACTTTGTAGTCTCAGTCATAAGCTATCACCAATGTTAATTGCATCAATAACAATGAGGTCTCCATCTACTCTCACTATTCCTGAATGTTGGCACGTATGAAAAGGAAAGAGGCCTTGCTGTGCAATCCAGACTTATTGCTCCCTTCACAGTCAAGGGAATTCCCTTCCTTTCTCTCTCTTCTTGTGTTAGACCCATATTTTCTATCTCTGCTCTATTCTATTTTGTGGTCAAGCTCCTTGTTTTGTTAGAGCACCCCACAGGTGCTTCTGGAGAGAGAGAGGTGAGAGATTAACTTTTCAAAGATAATTTATATCTAAAATGTGTTTATTCTAATCTTCTATTTGACTGGCATTTTGTGTGAGTATAGGAATCTAGGTTGGAAATAAGTTTCCTTCTGTGTTTTGAAGGCATTTTTATATCATTTTGTTAATTTCTTGTGGTGATGTTAGTGAATGAAAGCAATTCTGATTCCCAGCAATTTGCATGTAACCAACTTTTCTCTTTGTTGGTTTGTTTTTTCATTTTTCTCTAGAAGCTATTAAAATCCCCTCTTTGCATGTTTATGAAATTTTACATTAATGTGCTTTGCTGTGGATCTACTCTTGACATTGTGTTGGGAACTAAGTATACCCTTCCGTTTTAGAAACTCATGTCCTTCAATCTTGTGATACTATCTTGAATTATTTTATTAATAATTTTCTCCCTCCTATCACCTCATTTTCTATATTTCTTTTTCCTCTTTGAAATTCCTATTATTCTGATGGTGAACCTCCTAGAATGGACTTCCAAGTTTCTTACCTTTCTCTCTTAATCTATGTGTTCTTTTGTTCTATATTCTAGGATAATTTCCATAACTTTATGTTTTATATGCTTTTAAATTTACTTTTACATTTTAAAACATGTTTTATTTTATTGTATTTATTTTGTTTCCTTTAAATATCTTATTTTTAAATATTTAATTTTTTTCTTTCTTTTTTTTTTACATTTTAAGAGCTACTTTTTGTTCTCGACATATTTCTTTTCTTGGAGGATGCCCATCTGGCTTCAGGGCTGCAGTTTGTTTTCTTATCTTCTGTTGATATCTTTTTTTTAATAACTACCTTTAAAAAATGTCTCTGCATAGTTTCTATTTCTTCCAAATTTCTTTTATTCTTTTTGGTTTGTTTAGTCTCTATCTTATATGGAAGAAGCTTTTCTCAGATGACAATTCTGGGATCTCTGCTAATGATTAAGGATGGGGGAGTAACAAGTGATTGCAAGCATTGACATGTGGATGAGATTGACGACCTTGACTTCATTTCAGGGTGATCAGGAAGGGCTAATGATGGCATACATGTCACGTAATTTCCTATTTTCATTAGGTACTCAGTTGTTTAACTGTGCCTGGAATCCTTTTGTCCAGACAATATCCCTTTTACCTTCTTCAGACATTAGGATTTCTTCAAGGATGCAGAAAAAAGTAGCCACCTAAAGTCTTGAAGCAGGAGAAGGCATCTAGGGCCTTAAGGATCTAATGATTCCTTAAACATCTTCTCTTCATCTTTCACTTTACTGTAGCATGACATCCTTCACTCCAATTCTAAATTTCCCAGTGCAACTGCATCCTGAGCATTTTAAAGATTGTCCTGTTTAAACTGGGTTGCCTCCCCTCTGTGCCCACTACAATCTTAGATCCCTTTACTAAAGAGCTGAAGCCTAAGGGTTTTAAACAGTTTTCCAGTGGATACCACCCCAAGATAATTCAGGGAATGTCTCATATAGTTCTAAGGGGAAAGTCATGGGGCTTGGTTTATGGGCCATGTAGAGAGAAGTGTTAAAAAATTATCATTTCTCTTTCTCCTTTTCACCTTTAGTCTGCTGTTCAACCAGTATAGTGAAATCACTTTAAGTAAAATCCCGTTTTGCTCAAAACACTGTGAATCTTCCTTCCAGTGTAACTCCAGTTCCCACATTCTTACTTGAGCTTTAATATATCATTTGTGGAAGAAAGTCAACACTAATTTATCCAAATTTCCCTTTGAATAAACTTTAAAGTAGCCAGAGCAAACTTAACTATAATTTTACTGTTAATCAATAATAGAAATTAGCTAAAAGGAAGATCTGAAAATCAATACACCCAGCTTGTTTGTGTGTTGGTTGGTTTTGGTCATCAGACCATATGCCCACCATTTTCAAGTTTTAGAATTAATAATTGACTTCTCTTATGGGAGAGGGAAGAAAAAAGAAGAGGAAGAGCAATTAGATTGCGTGATTTATGGAGAGAGGATAGAATAAAAAAATACCAGAGAATAGAATTGAAAAGCAGGAGTTTTAGCATTTTTGTTGATATTGTTTGTTTACTTTAACCTTAAGGCCATTTGATTTGGGTGAGGAAGTTTGCAGCTTTGAATGACCAAATAATAAATTCAGTAATATAATTTTTAAGTGAAGTCATTTAACTCTTTATCTTTTCCTCTCATGTGCTATATTCTAAGATGTCCAAATACTTAAGGCTTTGTTCGTAAAGTTGCTCAGAAATCTATGGGATAAACAGGCCAAAATTTGATTCTATTACATTCATAGTTCTTAATTAAAATACACATTTGTAAATTCAGTTTTACAATCGTATATCTTCATGGAGTACCACCTCATCATATGGCCTATGTACTTTGCTGGGCATATAAATTTGGCTAATTATGTAGCTCCTATCCTTAGTAAATTTATAGTGCAGGTGGGGAGAAAACAGCTGAACAGATATTTCAGAATAATGTGATCCATGTAGACATTTATCAGTTACAACTACAATTGTGTATCACAGAAAGTGGCTTAAGTACAAAATGGCATTTATTGGCTCATATAAATGAAACATTCAGGGGTATGCCTCTTTTTCTGTGAGGCACTAATGCATTCACATAAAGTCACTATCTTCAGGCCCCACAGAGGAGCCCTGGCTTTGCCAGGCTCACATTGTTATCCCAGCAAATGTTAAAGAAAATGGATTCTAGCTTTCTCTCTAATCCAAACTGGAATTGAATCTGATCATCTTGAATCAGTCTTATTTGTCTTGTTAACATCTGCCTTAACCTACTACTTTTATTGCTGTGACCAAGCACACTGGAGTATTGCAGTAATACTGAAGTGGCTTAAATGAGTTGTATCTGTGCTGAGTATAGAATATCTTCAGCCTTCCTAGTGGGCAAGCAGAGCCTGAGGTAGCCAGAGTCCCCTGACTAGCCACCTCTGGCCATCAGCAGCTTCATGTGACATTCTAATTAATATCAATTTTTATGTGGACCATGCTAAGGATAAGATTGGGAAATACTGTCTTAACCAATTTTTATCACTAGAGAGATACAGTACTTTGATTGGTCATCCTTGAAATTGGCTGATATCAATTATATGTGAATTCTACGAATGGAGAGTCAGTGAAAGGGTGTAATTGCTCTAAAATGCATTTGGTAGGTTGTTAGCAGAGTGAAGGAGTTTAAAACAATGGTCACTCAACACAGTGGTGAAGGTCTGATTCTGTATTTTATAGTCAGAAAACTGGAGCTCTTCTCATGCCCTAGAAATAAAATATCACAGAGCTTTATGTTTGAAATGTTTCTCAATGCATACATTGACAAAATAATTGTAAGAATGCTACCTTTTTCCTAACTTTACATTAAAATTAAATTTTTGAGTATTTACACCAAGCAATTTGTATTAGTTAAAAACAACAAGGAAAAGACAAGGAGAGGAAGAACTTGAAGTGAAAATTTTCAATGAAAGTTCACCCCTGTGTGAAAGCCTCCACTTCATGGGCATGACAAATACCCCTCGATGTAGGCACCACCCTCATTTATAGGCCTGGAGCACGCTTTTAACAGTCTGGAGAACCCCCAGGGAAATTGGTTTCTTAGGATTATTGCAAATAAGATCTGATTAGTTAATTATTCCTTTGTCTGAAAGAGCCCATTAAATTTGATGAAGGAATCTGTCAATGCATTAAAAGGTACAACTGAGTGAAAGGTGAGAACAAATGTTGACAAGTATGGTAAACATAAGACACACCTGACAAGACACAGGACAAGTTAAGCAAATGGCTCATAAAACTGATTTAGCAGGAGGACAGTAAAATCCTTCCTTTCAAGGGATTTGCCTTTTTACTAAGCATTTATTTGGAGACAGGATCTACTAAGGAAGGTGGACTGCATAGTTTTTACTAGAATTTACAGACATCAATCTTGTATAATAATTCTTTATAATGGCACTAAATCTATTAAGTTCTTACAGACATTTTTTGTTTACATAAACATTTTCTTTGACTAACGTCAGACATTCACTCTTTCTTGGCCATAATAATTATTTTTGACAGGTACTCTTCTATATCTCTTTTAAACGTCATACAGAATTGGGTTTCTATTGTGGTGAAAGCTGCCATAAGGTAATGATTTAGAAATAATTACAATGAGAAACTGGCCTAGGGAAGACCCCAAAAACTTCACCCTCTGCTAAGAAATTGTATAGCTACTGCTTCATACTCCTCTAGTTATAGATTATTTCATCCAATAACCACTATGATAATAGTTATTCGTCATATAAAGGCCTTTAAAAGGATGGAGATTTATTTTGTTTTTAAATAAGCACCCAGGCAATTGAATGTTTATTCAAAACATATCTGAACCTCAATGGTCTGGAAAATGCTTAAATTCATGAACAGTTGCAAAATTTGTAGCTTCAGAAGACAATGAAACCAGACTTCTTGGTAACATTTTATAGTAGTCTGAGATTTTCTCATTGTACTGTCTAATGAGATATCTACATGTCTATTGTTTTTTAAGGCTGTGGTGAATGTCGAGTTATGCCTGTGCTTTGGCCATCATTGCTACTGGGCAAAGTCTGTTCTCTAAGTTATACCCCTTCATTAACAACAATGTAATGCTAGATGCTGAAACAAATAAACCCCAAATTCCTTGTGGCTTAACATAATGTAAATTTATTTCTCACTCATATCAAGCTGAAGTGGCAGCTGGGGCTCTACTCTCTGCAGCTCATAGGGACCCAGTTTTATGAAACACTCAGTGTCCAAAATCACTCAGCCTCAAAATCCAGCCTGCCGATGGGAATAGAGAAAGAGTGGAAATCTCACGGGAAAATATTTTCAAAATATCACTTCTGCCCACTTTCCATTTTCCAGGATTTAGCCTCATGTCTCTACCCAGATGTAAGTGGTCTTGGAAAATGTTCCTTCCTGGGGGAGGGGAAGAGGCTGCTTCTCAGCAACTAATGCACGCTGGGAAAGAAAAGTAGAGAAATTTGGTGGCCAGCTAGCAGTTTCTGTTGCAGCCTCTGCATAGCACTTTGCTGGAGCTACAGTTGCTTATGACATGTGTGTCTGAATGATAAACTGCCATGGAAATAAGTCTCCAATCTTCAGTGGGCTTTCCATTTCAGGCAGCAAGGAGAGGTCCAAAAACATTTTGTTAACTCCCAGTGTTTTAGGGACAGTGAAAAGAAAATCTTCAAATTCCCAACAGTCTAATGGCTTTGGAGATCCCTATAACCTCTGAGCACATTCTGCCTTCAGCATTGGCCAGACCTGGAGGCAGTGACCAGAGTTCCGGCCTTCAAGTATGGCAGTATGGCAGACCTATAGTTTGAGGGTGCTGTCTGGTTTTTCAGTGGCCTTAAGGTATCCCCGAATTCGCCCTTGGCTGGCATGGGCTGAAGATTTATGTTAAAGTACTTAGTTTTGACAAATTAAACTGACATTATAAATTTTAAAAACTGAAAATGTTTCTATGGAAGGAGGTTGATGTTTTAAGTAAGCCATATGACTCTTTTCTCAGTTCACTCCGTAATAAAATTATTAATAGAAATAGTGCAACTGCTTAGATAGGGCCCTGCTCAAAGCATTTTAGAGGTATTAACCAATTAAATCTTCACAATTACCTTGTGAGGTACCATTATTACCTCCATTTTATAAATGAGCACATTGAGCTTTGGAAATTTGCTCAGTGTCAGAGCTCCAGGAAAGGGTACACCCAGCATTCTGAACCCAGGGAGTATGACTTACTGGGTTAAGCAACCAGGGAGTTCACCACCACACCGGCTGTCTCTTCCTTGGCTCCTTGATAAGCTGGTAAGATGAAACCCATTGTTATAGTGACTTTATGTTTTCTATTTTATGAGAAAAACCAGTATGCTAAACTGGTTCTCATGAGTAGTAAAGTGCACTAATATTTCTAATTGTGGAGCCTAGATAGGGCTTAAAATGTGTGGTGAGGATGCAGGACTGGGAGGTGCTAATCATGAGATAGTTGAGTAGCAGACATTAAAGACATTTGATGAGAGATAGGCAAGATGAGGTCACTTTACTATGGAGAAGAGCCACCTGAAATTTGCATATATGTGCATACACAATATAAAACAAAGAACTGCTGGCAGGATGCTACATTCCTTTATGTTGAGGTATGGCTAAAAATGCATGCGTGTCTTCCCTCCAACACCGGCAGTGGAATAGCTTGTTTTCTGCTACCTCCTTTCCAATCTAGCTCCTTCACAAAGCATGCTCGTCCATTTTGGTGTATCTTTCTGTGGACTACCTCTGTGATTTACTTAGAAATTATTAATCAGATGTTGTCTTCTTAAAAATATAAGTGCTCATGTAATTTCTCTCAAACAAGATTGTAAATGCACTGAAGGTAGAAAGAAACATCTTTTGCTTCCTTATTATCTCTCTATATCAGTTAGTGGGATACTTAATTTTCGTTAAGTCTATTTACAGAGAACCATGTGGAATGGAAAGCCATAGACAAATTAGAGCCTTATAGTCAGTCAATTCTTCCTAAATTCATGCCCACTGTGTTATAGTTTGCTTTGATTCCACATTATCAGTGTCCTTCTCAGATGCCTGAACCTAGAAAACACATACCTCAGACAAAAAAGTTTTCTGGACAAATTGCAGCAATGATGTGTACTTTGTTGGCTGGAAAATCTTCTGATTCAACCACGAGGGCATCTCTAATTGTCACAGCGGGTAGAAGCAGAATAAATGAATAAGATCAAGATGCTTGGATTTTTTGCTGGATCACAGAAAAATGAGGACACAGCAGAGTGGTGCCTGAGTGACCACATGTGTGCTGGGGATGGCTTGGGCACTCCCTGCCACACTGCAAGTGATGTCACCAAGTAATCGTTTACAGCTTTGTCCTCACTTCAAACTTGGCATGGGATTCAAACACTTGTTTAAAATTATAGTAGACTGTCCTATTTAAATTTATTTTTATACTGACATTTTATAATGTAATTTGACATGCAAAGTAGCTATATATATTTTAAGTCAATTGAACAAACCAAAAAGGGTACAACACTCTGGCAAACAAATAAACATCTGTGAGTGCATTTTTCCCACTGGATGGTTATAGAACACAATTCCAATTACTTGTTGCAGCAACTATCCAGAAAATCTTTTGGAAATATAATTTTAAGATGTTACCAGAAAGGGGTCCCATTTCAGACCACAAGAGAGGGTTCTTGAATCTCCTGCAATAAAGAATCAAAGAGAGTCCATAGAGTAAAGTGAAAGTAAGTTTATTAAGAAAGTGAAGGTATAAAAGAATGGCTACTCCATAGGCAGAGCAGCGGCTTGGGCTCCTGGACAAAGGATACTTATAGTTATTTCTTGATTACATGCTAAACAAAGGGTGGATTATTCATGGGTGTTCTGGGAAAGGGGTGGGCAATTCCCAGAACTGAGGGTTTCTCCCCTTTTTAGACCACACAGGGTAACTTCCTGACATTGCCATGGCATTTGTAAACTGTCATGACACTGCTGGGAGTGTCTTTTAGCATGCTAATGCTTTGTAATTAGCACATAATGAACAGTGAGAACGACCAGAGGTCACTTTTGCCGCCATCTTGGTTTTGGTGGGTTTTGGCCGGCTTCTTTACTGCAATCTGTCTTATCAGCAAGGTTTTTACAATCTGTATTTTGTGTTGACTTCCAATCTCATCCTGTGACTTAGAATGTCTAACCTCCTGGAAATGCAGTCCAGTAAGTCTCAGTCTTATTTTACTCAGCACCTATTCAAGATGGAGTTGCTCTGGTTCAAATGCCTCCGACAGATGGAGTCAATTACTCATCAACTACAAATCTATGACTTATCAGGTAACAATTATTTTTGGAAACTTGGGACAGTATTTTGAGGATTTGTCACTTGACATGTTATTTACATCTTTTCTTATACACACCCAAACCACCTTTCTCTGTTCTTGATAGCATAAGATTCTGACAAGACTACTTACTGGCAAATATCACAATTCCTTAAGAATACTTCATCTTCTTCCACAAGTGGTATTTTTGTAGTTAGATTCAAATTAAAGAATTGTATATGTTGATGGTGTGCATTTGTAGGAACTTTCTGTGAATTTTTTTTGTATTTCTATTTACAAAATTATCTGCAATTCCATAAATCATAAAGACAGACAAGAGATATTTATTTGTCCAATAAAAGTTCAAATTGCTTAAAGCTCTGAGGTCATGTTTTTTTTTCCCCCAAGGAATATGCTTTTCACATATATTTATTCATTCAACAAATATTTATCAAGTGCCTCTTATGTGTCGGGAAGTATTCAGGTTACATGAAGTACATTATTGGGAAAACAAAAGCCTCAGCTTTTATTGAGGTTATGTAGTAGCATGGAAAGGATGACTATATACAATAAACGTAATAAATAAGCAAGTCATACAGTCTGTTAGAGGGTGATAGGTGCTGTGGAAAAAACATTAAGCGGAGCATATAAGCGGAATCAAAACAGTGAATAGCTGGGTGGGCAGTGTTGTAATTTGAATAGGCTGATTTGGATAAGTGTACTTGAAAAGTTGGCATTTCAGCAAAGACTTGAAAGAGGTGAGAGGGTTGGCTATGTGGATAGTTTGAGAAGTGTTGTAGGCAGAGATAACAGCAGTGAAATAGTTTTAAGTAACAACTTGCCTGAAATGTACAAAGGGCAGCAAGAAGGCCAGTGTGGCTGGGTCCAAGGGCAGAGAGGAGGAGGAGGAGAAGAGGTTGACAGATTAACAGTGTGGAGGAGAGGGCAGCTCAGGGAGAGGGAGGGACTTGTCAGCCATTCTGAGGACCCACTTCTAATAGAGGCAGAAGGCAGAGAAAACCTAGGCAAACAGGGGCAGGTCCCTGGTGAAACCCCACTTTCAAGCCCAAAACATCCTGAAACCTGCAGACCAGAGTGAGAACTTCTATTCCTGTTTACTCGCTCTCTCCCGATTGGTTCTTTCTGAATAACACCTTTTAAGCAGTTGAATGTTGCCTTTTCCAATACTACCTATGGCCCACGCTGCCCCCACCCTGTGCCTGTAAAGACCCAGACTCCGTTGGTAGAGTGGTGATGGTCTCATGGGAAGGAGATGGCCTGACGTCAGGGAAGAGACCTCCTGACTTCAGGGGAAGATGACCTGACTTTCCCATCCCCTCTACAGCTCCCCTCTCTGCTGAGAGCTGTTTTCATTGCTCAACAAAATTATCTGCCCTCACCATTCTTCAGAATCAAGTGTGACCTCATTCTTCTTGGATGCTGGACAAGAGCTTGGGACCCACCAAGTATGAGTACTCAGAAAGGCTGTCACACTGGCCCTTTGCCTTTGCTGGTGGAGAGCAGCCACCTCACGCAACAGGGTCGGGGCTGACTGAGCTGCTAACATGCCGCTGTTCATTGGGCTGTGGACAGTGGAACTAAAAGAGCTAATCAGCAGACTAACACCCCCTCTGGGGCTTTGGGGTCACGGGCACCCTTGCCTGAGTGCCACTGTGTTCCCCTCAAGACGAAATGCCTGGTCTGGCTATAGGCCCTGCTTGGAGTTTGCTCCTGTGTCAGCTGAGTGGCCGGCCGAATCCCACACTCACTCACTCATGTGCTTCCTCTTGAAGAGGCTGAGTATGATGGGCTAAGTAGGCAGCACACCCTTGCTGGGAGTCCAGAAAAGGGGCTGAGAAAAATCCTGTATCACTTCTACTCTGAATGAAATGAGCAGCCAAAGGCAGTTCTCATAGCAGGTTCACACAGCTACCTAGTGTAGGTGAATAGAATATTATCACTCCATTTTGTGGATGAAGAAATGAAGAGATGCTGAAAATTGAGGGGGCTGCAAAATAATCCGCTTTCAATAATTTCTTATGAAAAATAAAGGAAAATATTTGTAGAATGTCACTTTTTGACAGCTATTCCTCTTGGGGCCTGCCACTGTTAGCATTTTAATTTCTTTTTAATGCTTACAAATAATCATATAAGACAGATATGTATCCAGTTCAATAAATGAGAACATGAAGGTTTAGAGAAGTTATAAAATTTGTAAAAGTTTACACATATAGTGAATATAGAGTCACAATTAAGTCTCTCTCACCTCAAATAACAAAACATTTTGTAAGGTTATATTGAAATAGTTTTAAATTTCAGACTAGGAATCATTTCAAACCCAGGAAATAAGACAAAATATAAAAGATCCAACATATATACCTCGAAATACGTAAGCATTCAACATAGACCTCCAAGTTTAAAAGGTATTAACTTTTTACCATGTTTGCTATAGGTCACTGGTTTTTTTTTTTTTTTTTTGCCTTTAGAAAATAAGATACATTTTTTCTCATTTGATGGAAATGGGAATACTATGCTGTCATTATGTTTACTTGGAATTTCTTAGATTATTGCTGAGGTTGAAAATCTTTACATGTTTTTAACCATTTATTTTACCTATTTTGTGACTTGTCTGTTTATGTTCTCAGCCTATTTTTCTATTGATTGTCATTTCCTTACTCATGCACAAGAGCTCTCTATATTCTAGTTAATATTCATTTGTTTGTTATAGTCGTTGCAAATACTTTTTTTTTTTTTTTTTTTTTAGATGGCGTCTCACTCTGTCTGTCGCCCAGTCTGGAGTGCAGTGGCACAATCTTGGCTCACTGCAACCTCCACCTCCCAGGTTCAAGCGATTCTCCTGCCTCAGACTCCCGAGTAGCTGGGACTACAGGGGAGTGCCACCATGTTCGGCTAATTTTTTTTGTATTTTTAGTAGAGACGGGATTTCACCATATTATCCAGGATGGTCTTGATCTCCTGACCTCGTAAGCCGCCTGCCCCAGCCTCCCTAAGTGCTGGGATTACAGGCGTGAGTCACTGCACTGGCCACAAATACTTTCATCTAGTCTATGGCTGGTATATTTTTTCATCATTTATTATGTAATGCACATGTAAAATCTTGGATAAAACATACATTTTTGTTTCAGTCATCTTTCTGATCACAAAAGCAACACTTCAATTTTTCCTCATTAAAGTAAATTATCTGTATGTTTCTCACAAATACTATGTATTATGTTAAATTTCTAAAAGTGAATGTTAAATATTATCAAATATATTTTCTGCATTCATGAGATGATAGTATAATATTTTCTCTTAAATATATTAATATAGTGAATTTCACTAATTGAAATCAAGAAGTTCTTGGAAACCAATGAGAACAAAGAGACAAAGTACCAGAATCTCTGAGACACAGCTAAAGCAGTGTTAAGAGGGAAATTAAGAGTACTAAATGCCTACATCGAAAAGCTAGAAATATCTCAAATCAGCACCCTAACATCACAACTAAAAGAACTAGAGAACCAAAAGCAAGCAAACAATAAAGCTAGTAGAAGACAAGAAATAACAAAGATCAGAATGAAATTGAAGGAGATAGAGACACAAAAACCCCTTTCAAAAAAAATCAATGAATCCGGGCTTTTTAAAAAAAAAAAATAAAATAAAATAAAATGACCGTTAGCTAGACTAATAAAGAAGAAAAGAGAGAAGAATCAAATAGACACAATACAGCATGTTAAAGGAAATATCACCACTGACCCCACAGAAATACAAACAACCATCAGAGACTGCTATAAAAAACTCTATGCAAATGAACTAGAAAATCTACAAGAAATGGATAAATTCCTGGACATATACACCCTCCCAAGACTGAAACAGAAAGAAGTTGAATCCCTGAATAGATCAATAACAAGTTCTGAAATTGAGGCAGTAATAAATAGCCTACCAACCAAAAAAAGCCCAGGACCAGATGGATTTACAGCTGAATTCTATCAAAGGTACAAAGAGGAGTTGGTACCATTTCTTCTGCGACTATTCCAAACAATTGAAAAGAAGGGACTTCTCCCTAGCTCATTTTATGAAGCTAGCATCATCTGATACCAAAACCTGGCAGAGATACATCAAAAAAAGAAAACTTCAGACCAATATCCCTGATGAACATTGATGCAAAAATCCTCAATAAAAAACTGGGAAACCAAATCCAGCAGCACCTCAAAAAGCTTATCCACCATGATCAAGTTGGCTTCAATCCTGGGATGCAAGGCTGGTTCAACATACGCAAATCAATGAAAATAATTCATTACATAAACAGAACTAAAGACAAAAACTACATGATTATCTCAATAGGTGGAGAAAAGGCCTTCAATAAAATTCAACATCCCTTCATGTTAAAAACTCTCAATAAACTCGGTATTGATGGAACATACCTCAAAACAGTAAGAGCCATTTATGACAAACCCACAGCCAATATCATGCTAAATGAACAAAAGCTGGAAGCATTCCTCTTGAAATCTAGCACCACTCCTGTTCAACATAGTATTGGAAGTTCTGGCCAGGGCAATCAGTCAAGAGAAAGAAAGAAATCGTACTCAAATAGGAAGAAAGAAAGTCAAACTGTTTCTGTTTGTAGGTGACATGACCCTATACCTAGAAAACCCCATTGTCTCAGCCGAAAGCTTCTTAAGCTGATAAGCATCTGCAGCAAAGTCTCAGGATATAAAATCAGTGTGCAAAAATCACAACCATTCATATACACCAACAATAGACAAGCAGAGAGTGAAATCATGAATCAACTTCTATTCACAATTGCTACAAAGAGAATAAAATAACTACACCTAACAAGGGAAATGAAGGACCTCTTTGCGGAGAACTACAAACCACTGCTGAAGGAAATCAGGGAGAACACAAACAAATGGAAACACATTCCATGACCATGGATAGGAAGAATCAATATCGTGATAATGGCCATACTGCCCAAAGTACTTTATAGATTCAGTGCTATTCCCATTAAACTACCATTGACATTCTTCACAAATTAGAAAAAAATTACTTTAAAATTAATATGGGGCCAGGCACGGTGGCTCACACCTGTAATCCCAGCACTTTGGGAGGCCAAGGCGGGAGGATCACCTGAGGTCAGGAGTTTGAGACCAGCCTGGCCAACATGGTGAAACCCTGCCTCTACTAAAAATACAAAAATTAGCTGGGCGTGGTGGTGGGCACCTGTAATCCCAGCTACTCAGGGTGCTGACGCAGGAGAATAGCTTGAACCTGGGAGGTGGAGTTTGCAGTGAGCCGAGATTGCACCATTGCACTCCATCCTGGGTGACAGAGTGAGACTTTGTCTCAAAAAAAAAAAAAAAAAAATTCATATGGAACCAAAATAGAGGTCATATAGCCAAGGCAATCCTAAACAAAAAGAACAAAGCTGAAGGCATCACGTTGCCTGACTTCAAACTGTACTACAAGTCTTCAGTAACCAAAACACCATGGTACTGGTACAAAAACAGACACATGGGCCAATGGAACAGAACAGAGATCTCAGAAATAAGGCTACATATCTACAACCATCTGATCTTTGACAAACCTGACAAAAACAAGCAATGGGGAAAGGATTCCCTATTTAATAAATGGTGCTGGGAAAACTGGCTAGCCATATGCAGAAAATTGAAACTGGGTCCCTCCCTTAAACCTTACACAAAAATTAACTCAAGATGGATTAAAAACTTAAATGTAAAACCCAAAACTATAAAAACCCCAGAAGAAAATCTAGGCAATACCATTCAGGACCTAGGCACGGGAATGGATTTCATGATGAAAACGTCAAAAGCAAATGCGACAAAAGCAAAAATTGACAAATGGGATCTAATTAAACTGAAGAGTTTCTGCACAGCAAAAGAAAACTATCATCAGAGTGAAGAGACAACCTAAGAAAAGGAGAAGATTTTTGCAATCTATTCATCTGACAAAGATCTAATATCTGGGATCTACAAGAAACTTAAACAAATTTTCAAGAAAAAACAAACAACTCCATTAAAAAGTAGGCAAAGGACATGAACAGACATTTCTTTAAATAAGAAATTTATGTGGCCAACAAACATATGAAAAAATGCTTAATCTTACTAATCATTAGAGACATTTCTTAATTTTCAAACTTACAGAATATTTCCAGTTTCTTAAATTGATTTCTAATTTCTAGTCATAGAAAATGGTCTATGTGATTTAACTTCTTTAAAAATTGTTAAATTTACTTTTTAGCCCAGGATATAGTGAGTTTTTATAAATATGCACATTGTAAAAGAACATGAATTCTGTAGTTGTTGAATGGAATAGTTTATAGAAGTCTGCTAGGTCAATTTTTAAATTGTGCTATTCAAGTTTTTTACATCTTTATTGTTTTTTCTTCCATTATATCCTTATAGAGAAAAATCTCTGACTCTGATGTTTTATGTATATTTTTATCCTTCTGGTTTTATCAATGTTTGCTATTTTACTAAATACATTAAAAATGAAAAAATAAAAGTAATTGGTGATCAGTTGTCTATTTCATCTTTATTCATTATGAAATGACCCTGTTGAAATACAATAATACTTTCTGCTGTAACATCTCTCTTTCTTTGATATTGCTATAACTAAAACTCTATTTTTAAGGAGAAAGTGTTAATATTTATGAGGTAAATCTATTTCCAATTTTAAAATTTATAATCTCTGTATTCTTATTTTTATAAGCATTATTAATAAAAAGTGTTTGTTGGGTGTTTGCATTTTCATCTACCTGTGCCTTTTAATTACAACATATCTCCCATTTATGTTTAATGTAAATTTTGATATATTTTGGCTTAAATTCTACTAACATTTTTGCCCTATTTGTATGACCTGTTCTGTATTGCTTTTTTCTTGTTTTTGTCTGCCCTTTTTTTGTGTTTGTGTTAATTCTTGTCATTGCGTATTCTTCTATCCTCTAGTTGAAATTCATAACTTTTTATTCTTTAGTAGGTATGCTATGAAATACATGACACTTAATTTATCAAACCCAAAGTTATTTAAGACATTTTTATGAAGGGGATTTAGAATTAAAGCCTAGATGGTAAACCTCCAGAGTTTATTCTTTTAACACCTGTTTCCATTTTCATTGCAGATTGAGAAATTAAGGTCGCATCATATAAGTGAAGTTGAACACTACGTTTCTAATACCCTACGTCAGGTACGTTCCTAAATAAACTGGAACTTACCTTAGAAGCCTCAGAAAATTAGGAAAATAAAATGCATTACTTTGTATATTAAGAAGCTCAAAATCCCATATTTGATTCACTATAGAATTACTTCAGAATCTCTTATGTTGTTTTTGTTTAAGCAAAACCTGTCTCATATTAAAACATACCTACTGCTGTGTTGTCTATTTGCTTTTCTCTTTTTAAATGCCCTTTTGAGAAATGCTGCAAAAATTTTGTCCTGACATGTGGGGGCCCAACTGTTTCCTGCTATACTCAGCTTGGAGGACATAGCCTCTAGGTTATACTCTTTTGAAATTGTCCTGTTGAAATGCATGTTTTGATTTTGGGATTTTCCAGATGCTTGCTAAGTAGGTCCCATGTGTTAAAACTTGTGGAAATTCAGCATGTTTCTCAATGTGAGGCATCTAAGTAGTTCACAAATTTAAGGCAATTAGTCTATTACTGGGATAAGACGATTAATTCTATTATATTCCATTGTTTACATATTACTTGTTTAATCTATTTCCTATTCTATGCTTTGTTTTTTCATTTGTCTGAATTATTAAAAGTCACTACATTTTAACATTTTGAGCAATTTAATTTTTATATATAATTATATCCTTTGGCTATTTAAACTGAAGACACATTGTATATGTAAATCAAATTAAGAAAAATAAATGGAGAGTGTGTTCACTTACAACAGGAGGCTATCGCTGTGCTAAAACTTCCTGCTGCTTTTGAGTCTTGGAATTGTGGAATCACATAATATTTAAAAAAATTAGAAAGAACTTTAAATACCATGTCCACAGACTTTCTCACTTTTCCAATGAGAAAACTGAGACCAAGAATGTTTAACAGACAGGTAATGCCTGAATTAGTCCTAGAATCCAGATTTCCTTATTATTTACATGAAGTCCAGAAACATACCATATGTATTAAATATAATGGTTTCAAACATTAATGAAGTTTGAGTCTGAAATGTGGGAGGGTTCATATAAGTCTAAAATTTTAGTCTGCTTAAGTATCCAAGTTTCTTGTTGTCTTAAAATTTCTTATTGGAGGAAGCCACTTTTCAGTCACTTTGATAGGCACAAAGGATTTTGTGGTGAGGAAAACTGATATAATCATAAAAATAATTATGAAATTACAAATGTTGATTTGTAAATACTCATTCCCTTTCTCCAACTCATTGCAGGTACCTCTTACAGATCTTTTAAACCTCAGACCAAATCTCCTTTCTTAGAATACCTTCAGACTAGGCCAGGTCTCTGGCCATGCTCCCTTGTGTTATTGTACATGTTCTCACTCATCATTATGGGATGCCACAAGCTATGTTTGAAGTGTATACTCTAGATCATGGAGAGCCTTATAGGTCATAGTGAGGACTTGGGTTTTTATCTTTAAATAACCGAAAGCCAATGGAAAGGTTTTAATACTATCTATGTTTTTAAAAAATTGCCTGGGTGCCTTCTTGTAAGGCAGTAAGCATGGTTGGGGGAAATCCTGTTAGAAGACTGTTGCAGTAGCACAATGGGAGACCATGAAAGCTTCTTCTAGGAAGTCACCCTGGAGGGAGAAGTGGATGAATCTGATAGACGTTTAGGCAGAAAATGGTAAGAACATAGAGGGGAAAATACTGTGGATGTGGTGGATGTCAAAATGGTGACAATATTTGCAGGTCCTCTGAGTTAGAGGTGAAGCCTTTCATTGCCCTATTGATTGGGGGCTGGCCTTGTGACCAGCTTTGGTCAACGGGACAGCAGAAGATTGAGGCCTGAAAAGCATTTGCACACTGGGGATCTCTCTCACTGAGCTTAAAACAGCACTCTGTGAACAACCAGGCTGGCCTGCTGGAGAATGAGAAACCATGTGGAGAAAAGCTTTCACTGGTACAGCTATGCTAGTCAAGACCCCTGAAAGAGCTTTGCTGAGAACAGCCATCACAGACCATATCAGTAGGCCTGCCAGGCTGAAAACAGCCCAAACTGTTGACCTCCTGCATTTTGAGCTAAATAAATGGTTGTCGCCTAACTACATTATATTGTGGAGTGGTTTGTTACTCAGCAAATGCTAACTGATACCATGAGTGAAAGAGAGAGAAGTCTATGAAATAAATATGATTGATACTTAAATTGATACACACACACACACACACACACATATATACGCTCACATTACATGAAGAGCCTCAAAGTATAAGCTCTGTCTCCTCTCATTGCTGTTTAAATAATTCACATTTAACTCTATCTAGTTAACAGTCCATTTTATAAACATCAATTCCTTTAGCCTAAGAAGCTTTTCTTTCAAAGGTTTATTTTCAAATTCACCTTTTACGTGTTGCAATTTATTGTCATAAATACAGGGTTTTTTTGTATTCTTAGAGAGCATTAAATAAACGATGTAAATATTAGTGATTGGGAATTTGGAAAATGCATTTGAAATGTGTTTAAGTAGCTAGGGAAAGATTTCATTGTGGAAAAGATTTGATGTGAGGATCCTTGATGCAAATGATCCACTGTTGTTATTAAAAACATTCACTTGTAAATGTGAACATTGTAATACAACTACTTCACATGATGGAAACTTCTGAAAATGTAAGGGATGCTTTATTTATCTGAATTCAAGAAAAGGCTTTGTGTTTATATTAAGTTAATTTTAGATCACATAGAAATAAAAGAGAAAATTTGGTCTTCTGAAATCTATTTCTTGTAGATCTAGGATCATATCAGTCAGTTGCTGTGATTAGGATAAGTGAATAGTTTACTATCCAATAAAATTTAGCCGAAGAAATATTAGACATAGATATGGGTATTTATTTAAAAATATATAGTTATCACTTTTGTGGTAGGTAGAAACATTTTCTTTATCATCCATAGAAAGCCAACCTGGTTATTTTAGGACACATCACAGAGTTATCAAACTGCTATTTCTTTTTGTGATGTGCAGATTTTTCAGCCTTTCACACAATACAAGCACTTTACATTTAGAAAGGGAACTGAGTATCAGATGCTCTGAAACTTCTTTGTGATTTTTTAAGGTCACAGATATTGAACTCATTGATAGATAGTCTCATACTATTAAAATCTTATTGACAAATCTATTAAAGGCAGTCTTTTAAACAAAATATCAATAAGAATTATGGAGAGTAATATCCATAATTGCACAATTATGATTGAGTTATGATTGCTGTAAATTGTTCAAAATGAAAAAAAGATATATTTTAAAAATTTAGTTAGCTCTTAATATCAGTATTATTGAGAGAGGAAAGTTGTGTCATCAGGTTGAACCTTCCCAACTTCAGAGCACTGAGTTTTCCTTTTGAATGGAAAAGGGAGATGAGCTTTAACATTTCTATTCTCTGTGAGTTCTCTTTGTAAAATAGTTTTCTTTCTTTAGACTACTCTTTCAAAAACCTCAGAATATTTGATGACTTTTTTAGGGAAAATATTGTTGCATCGTGTTCCTTTTAAAAATATTTTATTAAACTTTCTTTTCAGGGCTTTTTCATACAAAATGAAGTGAATGTTCCATTCACAAAAATGATTTGTTCTAACTAGAAGTTCTAACCTCTGGGAATGATGGCTCACTAATAATTTCTCCCATCCCTTTCCATTGTTCACTTCTCTCTTTGTTTGTTTTTTGTGCATCACCTTTCACCAACACCTTTTCTCCAGCTACCACCATTAAAACTGAGATGCCCAATTTTGGGTAAAATTTATGGAGCAGGAAATTAGAAAACAGTAACCATTGTCACCATCAACCAACTAAACTGGCAGAGAACACATAAGTGCAGATCATAAAAATACATTGTGTGATGAAATATACAATATTTAAAAAATACTGCATGCAAAATTAAAGTTTACTGTGCTGAAATTTTCTTTAGGCTGTAAATGAAAATAAATACTGAGCATAATATGTATAAATAAGGCAGAAACTATATCTATATGGATATATAACGGTAAGTGTATAGAGATTTTCAGACTGGTTTATGGATATGTTATCAGGAGTCTGAAGACTTTCTCTAGGAATTTCTACAGTTTGCTTTTTCATTTAAGAGCATTCACTTAAAAATCAATACAAATGTATTCTTGTTCATTCAAATACTAAAAAAAATTTTAGCTTCCAAGTAAAGGTGGAAAGACATATTCTTCATTGGAAATTAAAATTTTAAAGTAGTTCAAATAGAGTAAAAAGGTGGAAAACTTAAGTCTATAGCAGGTAATTCAGGCCCACTGTCTCAGAAACGCCTGTTTCATAGCAGTTGTGCTATTAGCATGGGTGAATCTTGAGTGGATTCCTTTTTGTTGTTGATACCAACTTCAATTTTCTTTGGTTGTGATAGTAACACTAAATAGGCAGAGTATAATTTTCCTCATCAATGCAGAAGTGGTTAAGCTAGCTATGCACTTACGGATTTCAATAATGTTACAATATTTACCTTATCTTGAAGTGATTAAGACAACTTAAGAATGTCACTTTTGGCCAGGTGTGGTGGCTCACGCCTGTAATCCCAGCACTTTGGGAGGCCGAGGCGGGCAGATCACCTGAGGTCTGGAGTTCAAGACCAGCCTGGCCAACATGGTGAAACCCTGTCTCTACTAAAAATACAAAAGGTAGCTGGGCGTGGTGGTGGGCACCTGTAATCCCAGCTACTCAGGAGGCTGAGGTAGGAGAATAGCTTGAACCTGGGAGGCGGAGGTTGCAGTGAACCGAGATTGTGCCATTGCACTCCAGCCTGGGGTACAAGAGTGAGACTTCGTCTAAAAAAAAAAAAACACACACACTTTTATTAAAATTGGTTTTAAAACTGCTAACAGGAGGAGTTTCAATTACATATGAGGGCTGGTTATTCCATTCAAAAATGCTCCATACCTATAGTTTCATTTAAATCACATGCATCACATTAAAGTAAGCTTTGAATTTTGGTGGTTATTTGGTTTTGAAAACAAATAATAAGGAGAACAATAGCTATCATTTACTCAGTGTTATGTGATATGTATTATTATATATATATTTCATATACTTGCACGGTGTGTAAGGTGGGGTTCTGCTATTATCAATGAAGCATTTGAAAACTTAGTAACCTATCTGACTTGACATGGCTAGTGAGCAGTGGAGGTGGGACCACACCAAGGTATCATGACACCAGAGTCTCTGCCATCACCAGGAAGATGAGAACTAGAGGCATGAGAAGCTTGCATCTTGTTTTACGGTTGTACATATTTAAGTAACACTATGACAAAAGCAGTTTAAATCAACATGGAGGGAGGCTAAGCTTAAGTCATTTTTTTCCTTTAAAAACACCCATTACTCAGCTTTGATACACACTGTACTGTTCCCATCTAAGTTCGGTGTTCTATGATTTTGTGATTCCATTGGCTGTGGGCTTTGGTCTTTTAGGAACCATTTTAAATGACCTCAGTGGATGTTGTGTAATCCCACTGTACTGGGAAAGATTTAGGCTCTTTATACGCTGGGGACTGCATCTATTAAACCCATCCACACCCTGTGGTGTGTTTTTATGCACATTCCTTTTGTCTTCTAAATGAAGTTTCTGCATATGGGAGAAGAGTGTGAAAGAAAACAAAATTCTGGACTCTGCCTGTACAGTGATTACAATTCAGACACAAAAACATCTGCTGGGTTAAAGGCACCAGCTGTTGGCCATGTACAAAAATTGCATACAATGCCGTTGGTCAGGAAATTAAGAAAACTATCGTGTCAGTGGATCAAACTGTGAAGAATTTTGGAAAGACTAAATATTGTTCCCCGCACTGACATTTAACCAACACAGAGCACTAAATAGAGTATACTTATTTAAAGATAATTTCCTGTCCATCCCCTCTGTTTGGAAAAATCACTGATTTTAAAAAAATAATTTTGAGCCATTTTCGGAAAGGAATGAACTTAATGATGTGAAAAAAAAACACCTAGTCCTGCAATGAAAGAGGAAGGAGTTTTATATCTTTAATTCACCTGTGATTTTCTTATAATCTCCAAAGAAACTTTACTGAGAAAAACACTTGTGAAACTGATTTAGCTTTTAACTCAAAACTATTGATCATTTCTTCCAACTTTCCCTTTACTTATAGCCCTGATTTACGACAATACGAAGACTAAACTTTAAAAAACATATGCATCTATCTATTTTTAGGATTTGACAACAGTAGTTTTGTAAAATCAGTGGGCTGTTTTTGTATTGCTGGGATACCTATGCCACTAAAGTGTTGTTCTGAAATGTGTCATCATGGTAAATCACATTAAATTGATGACTTAGAGTAAAGCAAGTCTTAGAATTCATTGAAATGTGGAAAGCTTAAATTTTATAAAACAAAGGAATTGCTATTTTATTTGATACGTTCTTTGTATTTAAGTGCAAATAGCTATAGCAGAGAAAACTATTATAGTTGAATAAATATACTTAGCTTCAAGCTTTTCCAAAGTTCTGGAAGGAACAAAAGTATAATATTTACATGACTAATTCTTTATAAGAAGCAAAGAAATACTTTTTTATAGGTCTTAAGTGTTTGGATCGAAATGCTTAACTCTGATGCCTAATGTTTCTATCTGTTTGGAGGGACACACATTGGTGAAGCGCACTCAATCCCTTACTGCAAGGGAGGTAAAAGGAATTGCCTGTCTTTAGTAATCTGCCATTAGGTGCATCTGACATTGTAATATTGCTTCTCAGTTGGATTGGACTAATCTATCAGATTCTCATGAATGGGGATTGGGTCTCTTGTTTCTCTTCTCTCCACCAGGTCCAGAGAGAGTCAATGACCTGGGTAAGTGTTTGCAAATTCAAAATCTTATTTGGGTAACTTTTTCAAGACCAAAGCAAAAAGTTGGGAGCTAGTTCTACCTCAAAACCCCATCTTTTCCAACTTAACATTTATAAAATATTAGTTTGAGTCTCCATTTGCTGATTCTTGTCTTATTTTCCAATTGGTACAGAACCTATGTCGTTGAGAAGGGTAATGTTTATTAGGTCCCTTCATGCTCATCTTGAGATATTTGGTTCATTTATTGAGAACCTTGTTAATTAGAAGACACAGCATATAATTTTAGAGAAAAATATGCATGAAGAAACTTGGGGGTGGGGTCAGGGCTTTCAACCATGGATTTTAGTAGGTGGATTCGTACCTTTAACTTGGACAGTGTGTTATGACCTATGTGGTGGAATGTGGCTGGGTTTGCATGTGGCTTTAGGATTTAGGCATAAGCCTTGTGGGATTTTCACCTAGACAGATCATTGCAGTTTATGGTAATGATTACAGGCAAGTATCAATTTCTGTAGAGGCAGTGAGTCTTAAGCAAAGAAGCAAGCCTTATTAAAGGTGGGTCTTAAAAGCTTCAGCAGCTAAAACTGAGAGGGCTAGGAGAGCCTTAGGAAGTGGGCAAAGAGCTAATAGACCTTAGCCAAGATGTAAGCTTGCTTTCAAATGCTACCTGTGTGGCTGTCCATGAGCGGTCATGGGCTTCATAAAGAGAATTGTTATGCACAGACATTAGGGGACAGAGCCACCATTGGCTGTGTTTGCCATGTTTTTGGGCACATCTTCAGGACACTCTTAGTGTCAACTCCAGGAAGGAAACACTGTTTAGCATTGCCTTCTCTGTTCTTTGGAGCCAAGAAAGAAAATGGGAAAAGCATACCCCGGAATTTATGAGGCCTTTGCTGATCCATGTATCACTTCCTACTGTAAGGTTCCACGTTGCCCCAGATTGGTTCATGACATAAACTTTAACCATGACATGAGATATTTCATGACACAAATTATGACTTCTTTCAAATAAAACTGGTAAACTTGATTAATAAGTTATTAAAACTTTATTAATATCTTTTTTGACTAATACAGTCAAGGCTCCTGTTTCTTTCATTGATTGTTAATAAAATCTTGACTATGATTTCGTTACTGAAGTGATTTGATCAATTTTAGAGCTTCTTAGCAGCAACATCTTTACCAGCCACCAGAGGTTCTGGAGGACATCCGAAGGAATAGGGCTGGACATTAGGGAGAGGCTTCAGAAAGATGGAATGCCCTACTCTCAAGATTTACCCTTAGTCTTTAACTTTCTTATAGTTTATTAATAATTATGTAAAAGCATCGGCTGTTTTTTTACTTTAAACAAAAGCATCAGAGTTTGGTGAACACACTGCATAATACAATTAACAGCTTATAAATCCTTGTTCTTTTTTTCATTTACATCTTTTTTTTTTTTTTTTTTTTTTTTTTTTGAGTCGGAGTCTCGCTCTGTCGCCCAGGCTGGAGTGCAGTGGCGCGATCTCGGCTCACTGCAAGCTCCGCCTCCCGGGTTCACGCCATTCTCCTGCCTCAGCCTCCCGAGTAGCTGGGACTACAGGCGCCCGCTACCACGCCCGGCTAATTTTTTTGTATTTTTAGTAGAGACGGGGTTTCACTGTGTTAGCCAGGATGGTCTCGATCTCCTGACCTCGTGATCCGCCCGCCTCGGCCTCCCAAAGTGCTGGGATTACAGGCGTGAGCCACCGCGCCCGGCCTACATCTTTTTTATTGTAATTTTTTTCTTTTTTTTTTTTGTTATACTTTAAGTTCTAGGGTACATGTGCACAATATGCAGGTTAGTTACATATGTATACATGTGCCATGTTGGTGTGCTGCACCCATTAACTCGTCATTTACATTAGGTATATCTCCTAATGCTATCCCTCCCTCTCCCCCCACCCCACAACAGGCCCCAGGGTGTGATGTTCCCCTTCCTGTGTCCAAGTGTTCTCATTGTTCAATTCCCACCTATGAGTGAGAACATGCGGTGTTTGGTTTTTTGTCCTTGTGATAGTTTGCTGAGAATGATGGTTTCCAGCTTCATCCATGTCCCTACAAAGGACATGAACCCATCATTTTTTATGGCTGCATAGTATTCCATGGTGTATATGTGCCACATTTTCTTAATCCAATCTATCATTGTTGGACATTTGGGTCGGTTCCAAGTCTTTGCTATCGTGAATAGTGCCACAATAAACATATGCGTGCATGTGTCTTTATAATAGCATGATTTATAATCCTTTGGGCATATACCCAGCAATGGGATCACTGGATCAAATGGTATTTCTAGTTCTAGATCCCTGAGGAATCACCACACCATCTTCCACAATGGTTGAACTAGTTTACTCTCCCACCAACAGTGTAAAAAGGTTCCTATTTCTCCACATTCTCTCCAGCACCTGTTGTTTCCTGACTTTAATGATCGCCATTCTAACTGGTGTGAGATGGTATCTCATTGTGGTTTTGATTTGCATTTCTCTGATGGCCAGTGATGATGAGCATTTTTTCATGTGTCTGTTGGCTGCATAAATGTTTTATTTTGAGAAGTGTCTGATCATAGCCTTCACCTACTTTTTGATGGGGTTGTTTGTTTTTTTCTTGTAAATTTGTTTGAGTTCTTTGTAGATTCTGGATATTAACCCTTTGTCAGATGAGTAGATTGCAAAGCGGCCATTCTCTAGGTTGCCTGTTCACTCTGATGGTAGTTTCTTTTGCTGTGCAGAAGCTCTTTAGTTTAATTAGATCCCATTTGTCAATTTTGGCTTTTGTTGCCATTGCTTTTGGTGTTTTAGTCATGAAGTCCTTGCCCATGCCTATGTCCTGAATGGCATTGCCTAGGTTTTCTTCTAGAGTTTTTATGGTTTTAGGTCTAACATTTAAATCTTTAATCCATCTTGAATTAATTTTTGTATAAGGTGTAAGGAAGGGATCCAGTTTCAGCTTTCTACATATGGCTAGCCAGTTTTCCCAGCACCGTTTATTAAATGGGAAATCCTTTCCCCATTTCTTGTTTTTGTCAGGTTTGCCAAAGGTCAGATAGTTGTAGATGTGTGGCATTATTTCTGAGGGCTCTATTCTGTTCCATTGGCCCAAGTGTCTGTTTTCATACCAGTACCATGCTATTTTGGTTACTGTAGCCTTGTAGTATAGTTTGAAGTCAGGTAGCGTGATGCCTCCAGCTTTGTTCCTTTGGCTTAGGATTGACTTGGCAATGTGGGCTCTTTTCTGGTTCCATATGAACTTTAAAGTAGTTTTTTCCAACTCTGTGAAGAAAGTCATTGGTAGCTTGATGGGGATGGCATTGAATCTATAAATTACCTTGGGCAGTATGGCCATTTTCACAATATTGATTCTTCCTGTCCTTGTTCTTTTAATATTATTACTGTGTCCCCTTTATTTAGAAAGAGACCCACAGTTACGTTGCTCTTTCCAGTTATGGCTTGAGTCTTGATTTACAGTTTAGAGGGAAGTGTGTATTAACATTTGGAACTGTGTTGTTTCTTTTGTGATGTGACTGAATTTATCCCATGTCTGCAAACAATAACTTAATTAAGTCTCCAAAGTCCCTTAGGGAAAAAGAGGACAAGACTTAACAAATTTTGAAGCATTGCAGAATAACAAAAGAATTTTAAGGCATTGTTCCCCAGCAATGAGGAGGGCTTTTTAGTGTATTGTGCTTTGAGGGGCTCTAACAATAGCGGTGGTATTCCAGTCCTGGGTTTCTTTGGCGGGGATGCCAGAGCCAAAAGGCACTAATGACCTGTGCCATCTGGCTTGTCAGCAACCAGTTTCAGTGGAGTAATTAAGAAATGTAGTCATTATTTATGCATTTTGACTATCTGTTAGAATCTGTTATTCATTCTAATATATATTTCCCAATGTTTCCACTGATTAGTCAAGATCAAGATCCTGCCTGTGTCTTCTTGAGCACGTCATTTCTGAGAAGGTTTTTCTTAAGATAATTTTGCAGTTAATTTGAGTAGAAAATTCTTTTCATAAGAAATGAATGGATGCCTTTTCTGCAATTTGGTAAGCTATTTAAAGATGCATTACTTAAAACATTTTATAAAGTCTCATTGTTAGGTATATGTTTGGATTTTAAATCAGAAATACTTGGAAGCATGAATAGTGTATAATAATAAAATGACATATTTGTAATTTATTCTTTCTAAATTGTACTCAAATTTTAAGGTGATTTGGATTAATGTTCACTTTCATCTAATATCTAAAAGCATGAGAATGCATCCTTGTTCTGAAAATTATTCTCATTCTCACCAATTGTAGAGCTTGAATGAATCTAACAGAAAATAGTACCTTGGGAAGTCAGGTGACTTATCTCAACATCATTCAGTTCTTAAGAAATAGACTGATTCTCGTGCCATGGTTTTCAGCTCCATCAGGTCATTTAAGGACTTCTCTACACTGATTATTCTAGTTAGCCATTCGTCTAATCTTTTTTCAAGGTTTTTAGTTTCTTTGCAATGGGTTTGAACTTCCTCCTTTAGCTTGGAGAAGTTTGATCATCTGAGGCCTTCTTCTGTCAACTCATCAAAGTCATTCTCCATCCAGGTTTGTTCCGTTGTTGGCGAGGAGCTGCGTTCCTTTGGAGGGGAAAGAGGCACTCTGATTTTTAGAATTTTCAGCTTTTCTGCTCTGTTTTTTCCCCATCTTTGTGGTTTTATCTGCCTTTGGTCTTTGGTGATGGTTAAGTACAGATGGGGTTTTGGTGTGGATGTCCTTTCTGTTTGTTAGTTTTCCTTCTAACAGTTAGGACCCTTAGCTGCAGGTCTGTTGGAGTTTGCTGGAGGTCCACTCCAGACCCTGTTTGCCTGGGTATCAGCAGCGGAGGCTGCAGAGCAGCAAATATTGCTGAACAGCAAATGTTGCTGCCTGATCGTTCCTCTGGAAGCTTCGTCTCAGAGGGGTACCCAGCCGTGTGGGCTGTCAGTCTGTCCCTACTGGGGGGTGCCTCCCAGTTATGCTACTCAGGGGTCAGGGACCCACTTGAAGAGGCAGTCTTTCCACACTTGGACACAGGAAGGGGAACATCACACACCAGGGCCTGTTGTGGGGTGGGGGGAGAGGGAGGGATAGCATTAGGAGATATACCTAATGTAAATGAAGAGTTAATGGGTGCAGCACACCAACATGGCACATGTATACATATGTAACAAACCTGCAGGTTGTGCACATGTACCCTATAACTTAAAGTATTTATATATAAAGAAGAAATAGACTGATTCAAAGATTATATTTGACTCCTCTTTGATTTCCTTTGCTGAACTTTCATTTACTAATCTGTCTTTAAATTTGGGCTCCTCAAGGGGCTAGATTTTCATTTCACATATGAAGAAATAGAGATACAGGGAGGGTAAGCCACTTGGCCAAATTCACACAGCTCATAGGTGGCAGAAGTGAGATTTGAATTGAATCTTGACCAGGGTCCAGAGTCTTTGTTGACATAATTTCCCTGAACAGACCTTTACCTTCTTGAAAGATTCTGATTCAGCAAGTCTGAGTGGGGCTGGGGAATCTACTTTTTGAAACAAATAGGGAAGATGAGGTAATTTTCTTCAGCAGGAAAGTTTGGAAAAATTGCCCCAGAGAATAAATGTACAATGTCCATCCTGAAAATAGCAAAATTTAACAATTTTTTTTATATTGTTTAGAAATGAGAATACATCCATGCAAACTTGAAATTGTATATTTTCTTTTCTGGGTTCCAGCTATTCTTATATAGCTCTATTTCTGATGAGTAAGGGGAAAAAGGTTTTCTTTGTAATTATTCAGGAAAATAACTTGAGTACTAACAAAAATGGACCTAAACGAATTAAGCAGTAGATCTGAAAAATTGGCTATGGGTTGCTTTGTAGGAAATCATTGAAAAAGGGACCAGCCAAGTTATGATGATAGACATTTTCCCCTTTGTTTAGAAGTGTCTGTGATCTGCTGAGCCAAGCCAAGAACAAGAAATATGAAAGTCTGTGTTTTCTTCCAGGACTCGACTCTCTTTGGCCTACTGGATGTACAGGAAGTGGTAAAAGCTGTATGGTGGCTCCTTAGGAATTGAAAGGCCTTGGGCAAATCAATCAGGTCCTGGCTTTCCACATCAGCAAGTCAAGATAATTATGTTGGCTAAACTTATTTGAATACCATCTGGATTCACTTACTGGCAAGTGTAAAGTGTTTTCAGAATACCAAATATTATATAGGGCATCCAAGCAGCTTAAATTTCAGTGCCCTCCATTCCTTCCCTTCCTGTACTTCAGTCTACTACTGAATGCAATGAGATATCATAAAACCAAGATCTCAGGGCTCCTAGCCCTTTACCTGAAACTGCTCTTTTGTGCTGCTCCTACTGGCTGCTATCGACTGAATGTTTGTGTCCCTGCCCCCTACCCCAATTCATATGTTAAATCTTAACTCGCAATGTGATGGTATGAGGAAATGAGGTCTTTGGATGTGCTTAGGTCATGAGGGCAAAGCCTCTATGAATAGAGCTAGTGCCTTTATATGAAATTAGTGAAGACAGCTCCCTGGCTCCTTCCACCACGTGAGGACACAGTGAAAAGATGGCCATCCATCTATGAACCAGGAGTGATCTCTCACCAGACACTGAAACTGCTGGTGGTTTGATCTTGGACTTGGCAGCCTCCAAAACTGTGAAAAATAAATTTTTTGTTGTTTATGAGCCACTTAGTCCATGGTATTAGCATAGCAGCCCAAACAGATGAAGACATTGACCAAGACCTGCATGGAGTGCACATACTCTCTATTAGCCTGCAATAACAATTTAGGCAATGCTGAAGGAATTTTTTTGTTTTTATTCTTATTGGTGTCAGAAAAACACATAAATGCTTATAATTGTTACAGAAAATTGATAACTTTCCCAGGACATATTTTTAGAAAACATGTTTACTAACAAATTCCAGACCTATGACACCATGCTCATTTACATACCCAAATAATACATATGCCTCTTCTGTTTTAACTTTGTGGGCATTACACATCACATAACTAATCTCAGCTCCCTCTTTGAATTGGCTGCTAGAAAACTCAGGGCCACATGTGTAGCTTAGCTCTAGTAAATACATTGATATATGTTTGGTTTGTATGCCTCAATCTTAGCTTCATCTTATGTTTTCTTCTTTGCTTTTCCTTTTGTTCTGTTTTTCTCATCCAATTAATATTAACATTGTGTTTTAATGTGTCTTCAAGTTGCCCTAAACTCTTCCTGGAATAAAAAGAAGGGCTGAAAGAGAATTCATTTTAAAAATCTCTTGACAAATTCTTATATTCATCTTCCAGAACTTCAGATACATAAAAATATTTAAAAATTATCTATCTCTACTATGCCTGCCATGCATATATATTTTTTTACTTTATACCACAAAAACCATGATCTCTCTACTGTTTCTGAATATGTAGCATATCCGGAAAAAGCAACTTCATCTGTAATACATTTTCTCAGATTTTCTCTTTTGGGGAAATCTAAAACCTTTAGCATGGACTTTTTCATGTTGATAGACTCAAAATTCCATTTGATTTTTATTTTCTGGGAGTACTTCTCTAAAGCAGAAAAGCAAAGATAAAGAAACAGTCAATTAAAAAACAAACAAAATGCAAGTGAATACAGGTTGAGGAAAATTCTACTTTACAAAGTCCCTCCATCTTATTGCCTCATTCTCAGACCTATTCAGTACTTGGAAAAATTCATAACCTGGCAAAATAAAAGCATTCATACTTCTCTAGGCTACAAGCCAAATCAAACCATTCTTTTTAATTACAGGTGAATAATAACACCCTTAAATTTCTTACAAATAACGTCAGCCTCCTTTTGCTTTTTGACTGATGGAAGGTGATGAATGACGACCTTTTAATTCAGCACAGCTGGATGTCTTTTGTTGCACTTCCTCTCAAAAGTTGCTGTGCAGATCTGGCCTATTTTGTCAGATGTGCTGAAAACAACGTGCCTGACTGGAAGTGGAAACAGCCTTCAAACACAAGACATTTGCATGATTGAATACCCTGTCGGGAGAGCAGCTGTGGCAGTCAATGCATAAGGTGGAAGATATGCCATTTGTTAGAGTATCTCTGTGTGTGTGTGTGTGTGTGTGTGTGTGTGTGTCTGCGTGTGTGCGCATGCGTGAGTGTGTTTTGATTTGATTGTTCTTGGAGGACTGGAGGAGGCCTCTCTAGTAAATCTTTGAGGGTGGTATGAAAGTGACTTTAGTATTGCTGGCAATTTTGAGGCTGTCCTGTAAAATAGTGGGTTTATTGTCTGGACCCTTCTTTTTTCATGGGTTTCAGAATACCCAGTAAGCCAGGACTTTCTTGAGCAAATCAGGTCTGTGAGCTGCAGGCCTCAAAGACTTCTGGATAAAGAGTTCACTCACTGAAGGTTACTAAACCAGTCTTTTCCAAGATGAATTCACTGCATTTCCTTGGGAAGATAATAAGAGTGTTGCAGCCACCGTTTATTTCCCTTACTCACTGTAGGCATAATTAAAATGAGTGATCTGTGACAAACTGCATCTGTGTCTCCAGGGGCACAAATGTTGTCACCTGTAGTAGATAGCTCAGCACAGATGCCAATTTACTGGGGATATATCCCTCATCCACAGAGGCCGTCACAGAGTTGACACATCAGTTTCTCAAGATAGAATAAAGCTTTGGATTAGCTAAACACCTTATTTGTGTTTGATTTCGTGCAAAGTGTTTCTCAACCACCTGAGATCAGTATTACCTATATTTTATGGATTAAAAAACTATAGTAATAAGACTTGAAGGAGGTCTGGGAGGACAGTAATCACAAATTTAGGAAGTGGTGAATACTGAGATTCACACCCAAGTGTAGCTTGAAATCCTGTGTTCTTTGCCAAAGTTGGCTTTATTATCATTTTAACAGTGTGTTTTATAAAGCTTGAAAAGATCCTTTGAAAATGGAAACCAGACATTGTACTTTAAGAAATGTGTGGTAATTTTATCTGAAGGGATTTGAATTATTAGGATTTATTTAATAGGCAAATATAATTGTACTTGAATTATTTTTTAACCTCTTTCTCTCATACTTCTAAACAAAGATAACCCAGCAATGATTACTTTGATGGTATTTGCATGCCAGGAGAAACAAAGGGAAAAGAAAACAGCTGGTAGTGGAGACTCCCTTGTTTGAAGCTCTGACTTTTTTTCCAGTGGCCTTTAAATCGCTCACGTGGAATCACACAACATGATTAATTCACTTAACAAACTCAATGACTCATCATCAGCTAATAAGTACTTCAAATGAGCTTAGAGAGTTTAGCTCTTTAGGTTTGAATACAAATGTTGTATCTGGAGGGACTTTGGAACTTTGAACATGTT
The DNA here is from genome assembly GCF_028858775.2 of Pan troglodytes. Taxonomy (NCBI): domain Eukaryota; kingdom Metazoa; phylum Chordata; class Mammalia; order Primates; family Hominidae; genus Pan; species Pan troglodytes. The sequence continues at coordinate 125,166,934 of NC_072401.2, forward strand.
TAACAAATGTCCTTAATTAGCTGTAAGTAAGTAAACTGGACTTAGACCTCTATGTTTAAATTTCATTGTTTTGTCAATACAGACATTTTGCAGAAGATATTTCTTTGTTTGGGGGACTGTCCTATACATCATAAGATTTTTGGCAGCACTCTTGGCCTCTACCCATTAGTTGTCAGCAGCACCCCACCCCCTCCAATCAAAAATGTCTCTAAATAATGCCAAATTTCTCCCAGAGGGCAAAATTGGCCCTGGTTGAGAACAACTGTTTATTTATTTATGTACTTTTTAAGGACCTGTGATGATTTTTATTAAATATTCAAACAATATAAGCATATAAAGTAAAAAGTGACAATTTCTTACATAATTGTAACCCCAAATAAAGCTATTGATAATGGATGTTATCCACTGCACATCAAGTAAACAATAAATACATGGAAACATTAAAATATATACTATTTATGCTAGGGAACAACTTTTAATAAAAAGTGTGATCATATTAAAAAAAAATTAAAACCCAGTAGGCTGGGTCTTATACACATACACATGCACACACACACACACATGCACACACATATATAATATATTATCTACATATGCATGTATATATCAAGAAAGCATAGAGAATATGGGGTAGTAAACTGAATTACATTGTTAAAGATTCCTATATATTTTATATAAAGTAGTACTCTACATATATTGTTAGTACTTAAAAATAGGTATTGTAATTTTTAGAGCATTTGCCAAAAATGCAGAGATATATTGAAAAGTCAACAAAGAAATCAAAATAGAACTCAAAAAGTAATTGATTAACCCAAAAGAAGTCAGGAAAGGAGAAATGAATAAGCAACAACAATAACAGATTTAAGAAAAAAATAAAGAAAAAATGGCAGGCCTAAATTCAACCACAGCAATCAGTTCATTAAATGTAAATAGACAACATTTTTCAATAAAAAGGCAAACAGTGTTAATCTGTATAAAACAGTAAGAGCAAGGTAAATATGCTGTCTCCAAAGGATACATTTTAACTAAAAAGGCACAAACAGCTTGAAAGTAAAAACGATAAAAAATGCTATACTTTGCAAATACTATTTATAATAAAACTAAATAGCTATATGCTATAAGTAACAATAGTGACTGTGTTAAAAAGACTTCATTTAAATGTGAATGTGCCTAAAACAGTTTTAAGATACATGAAACAACTGATAGATAAAACAACAACTGATAGATTAAAAAAGAAGACATAGAAAAATCCATAATCATATTTTGAGATATTAACACACATCTCCAAGTAATGGGTAGTAAAATTAAGAATCAAGCAAGAGAAGTGAAAATATAAATAATACTGTCAACCATTTTTTATCTCACAGACACTTATTGAGCCCCCCATACAAGTGCAGACTATGCATTGTTTTGAAGTGCACATGAACTATGAACCAGGATAGATTATGCTGGACCATAAAACAAGTCTCAGTGAATTTCAAAGGACTAGATAGTACTAGTAATTACCCTCTGTGACCATAAAAAATTAAGTTTTACATCAATAAGATATGTAGAAAAGTTCTAACATTTGAAAATTAACAAATCAGCTTCTGAATAACCAATGAATAAATGAAGAAATCACTAAGAAATTAGAAAGAATTTTGAACTGAAGGCTGATAAAAAAACAGCATATCAAAATTTGTGGTATGCAGCTAATATGGTACCTAGAATGACATTTATAGCTTTAAATGATTTTATCAGAAGCAAAGGAAGTCTTAAGATTAATGATCTAATTTTCTACTGTAGTAAGCCATTGTAATTACACTAAGATGATCATAAGAAGTTTTTAAGAAATTAGCAAAAGGTGAGAAAGTTAAACCTAATAGATAGAAGTAATAATGATAACAGCAGAAATAAAAGAAGTAGAAAACAGACATGATTGAAAATGTTTGCAAAACCAAGAGGTGACTTTTGAAAAGGTTAATAAAATTTATAAACTCTAGCAAGACAGATGAAGATAAGAAAGAAATCACAAAAATCTAATATCAGGGTTGAAAGATGGGATATTACTCTAGATCTTAGAAAAATCAAAAGGATTTTGAAGAGATATTTTGAACAGTTTTATGTGTATGACTCTGCCAACATAGATGAAATGATCAAATTCCTTGAAACACACAACTTACCAAATCTGATACCTGGTGAAACACAAAATTCAAATGCCTTATGTATCAGAAATGTTGAATTTCAGCCAGGCGTGGTGGCTCACGCCTGTAATCCCAGCACTTTGGGAGGCTGAGGTGGACAGGTCACCTGAGGTCAGGAGTTTGAGACCATCCTGGCCAAACTGGCGAAACCCCATCTCTACTAAAAATACAAAAAATTAGCTCGGCGTGGTGGTGCACGCCTGTAATCCCAACTACTCAGGAGGGTGAGGCAGGAGTATTGCCCGAACCCAGGAGGTGGAGGTTGCAGTGAGCTGAGATCATGCCATTGCACTCCAGCTTGGGCGACAAGAGCGAAACTTTGTCTCAAAAAAAGAAAAGAAAAAAGAAATGTTGAATTTCTTTCAGAAACCTTAACACCAAGAAAATTCTAGGCCTACATCAGTTTCATAGTAAATTACCTCAAGTCTAAGAAGATATTATACGAATCATACAATTTTTTTTCCAAAAAATGGAAAAAGGAATCACACTTTCCAACTCATCTTGTGAAGGCAGTGTAACTGTGATACTTGACAAAAACATTACAAGAAAGGAAAATTGTAGACTGATTTATTTCATAAAATTCCTAACAAAATAGTAGCGTGTCAAATCCCACCATAAAAGCATAATACAAAATGATCAAGCAGGATCAATATGAATTATGTAGGCGTATGGAAGACTTACTTCATGGAAACAGTTTAAATTAATGCTTAGTCTTTTACTGTTTCAAATTACCATTGTCAGGTGCCTGCTACAGACTTATCTGTCATTTCCAGTAATTCATGGTGTTACCTGTTGTTCTTTTTATCCCTTTTGATCCAATGTAGGACATCTGTTTTTTGTATGAGACCAAATTCTGGGAAAATAAAAATGTTTACCAAATTCATTTTTTTAAATTCAGTCCAGGAAATGCCTACTCCTCCACCATGTAGACTATTTTATTCAATAAAAAAATCCAGCGAGAAAACTGGCAAGGCTTTCAGATACCATCATGTATTCAGGCATTGAGAATAAAAATATGAACACAACTTCCTGCTATTCATCCCTCACATTCCTGAAATGCAGTTTAGGTGATAAAATGAACATTCCCGTTTTGTCCTTGACGCTTCCTTTTGAGACAGGCATTATTTTTATCCACATTATATGAATAAGAAAATGAGGCTCGGAACAAGGAAAAAGTGGATCAAAGAGGGTTACAACTAAAGCAAATGACATGTATGTTGAGGATGTATTTTATATTCAGAACTGCTGTAATCCTTGTGGGTACAGGTAGCAATAAGATGCATGGAACCATGCTGAATTTCCATTTCCTTTCTTACTTATTGATGCTAAGATCACATAAGATCACATAATGAGTTTTCCTTCAAGATGACCATGACTTTATTTCATTAGTCAGAATAAACCCACATTCATAGTAACTGTCAATAAAAAAAGTAAAAGCGTTGTTTGATTCAAAGGAGGAAATGAAGTTAGTGAAAAAAAAACGCAGACCATGTATAATCTTATACTCAAATAAATGCAGCTTAATACTAAGAATAATTTTGGAAACTAGTAGATAGTCCACAGACATTTATTAGATTAACAAAGAAGCAGAACAACAATGAGACAACATTTTTTGCCTTTCAAATGGGCAGAAATATGGATAGATAAAGTATATAAAGATAGCCAGACAGATAGAGGCAACATAACCTACTGCTCCTTAGGGTATGTAGAAATTGGCATTTCTGTTGGTTGCTTTTGGCATTGTAAATTCAAGCAATCTTTCCGAATTTATACAAAGAGTGGTAATGATATCATATGCTTTCAACAAGTTAGTTTTATTGTGGATAATATATCAAAAAGTAACCATCCAAAATATGGGAAAAATATATGTTCATAAAAAAGTGTTCAGAGTAGTGCAACTTATATAGATAAAAACAGTAAAGCAAGTATATATATTCAGCAGTAGAAAAAGGTTAAAGAATTTATGTCACATCCATTTAGTTTAATATTATACCACCTTAAAAACAGTATTATAAAAATCATGATTATTAAAATCATGATTTGTTAAACTATATTTATTAAAAATCATTAACAGAGTGTTCTTGGATCTTAGACACAAAGTGTTAAGTTAATCACCCTGTTTATTCCATACTATCATTGATTTTCTCCCTTTACTGAAAGTTTATTCCTTTTTATTCCTATATTCTACTCCCATTTTCATAGTATCCCCACTACATGCACTACAAATATAAAAACCATTTTTCTTAACATTCAATTTTATGTAATGTACATTTTTGATTCTATGTATTTTTATAAAATGTGTGCTCCTTTCCGAGTATTTTTAATTTATGTAAATGGGTTGTTATATTTTATCTACATTTTATAAATAGCATGTTAAATACCTGTTTCTTTTTCATTACACATTGTTTAAATATTTACCCATATTACTATGTACACATCTATTCACTGTTTCTATTTACTAGGTAAAACATGTAGCAAATTACATGAAAGAGCAGAGTATGAATATATATTGTGATATATAGTATATATATAGAATATGTATTACAATATATATATATTCCATGATTACAGCAGAGGACATGAGTTACAATTAATGCTCTTTTAGCAGTTGCCATCTGCAGATGGCTAAGTGTTAACCAGCTCAGCGGAGAGTCAGGGTGACAGTCTTTCACACTCATCCCTCTTGGTACTGGGGTCCCTGTCTGGCATCCAGGAAGAATCAGGTGACATGGACTTGAAGGATGGTGAATGTGGACGTTTTATTGAGTGTGGAGGTGGCTCTCAGCAGGATGGGGAGCTGGAAAAGGGATGGAGCGGGAAGATTATCCTCCCCTGTAGTTCAGCTGTCCCCAGTCAAACTCCTCTCCAGCAGTCCAGCTGCCTCTTCAACATTCAGATGTTTCTTCCCTTCTCTCCTCTACTGCACAACTCTGCTCCTCTGCCAGTGGACTTTGGGGTTTCTGAGGGTACAGGATGCAGGGGCGTGATGGGCCAGGGTGATTATGAAAAAAGCAACATTTGGGCACGAAAACAGGAATAACTGTTCTCATTTAGGGCCACAGTTTCCAGGCTTGAGGGTGGGGGCTTTGCTGGGGAACCGCCCTCTCTACCTAGTGTTTCCTTGCCTCCTGTCTGTATCAGTAATATTAAAAAACTGGAAATAACTCACCAGATTTTCTTATGGTTGACTTGGTATCAGATGAGTTTCTGAGTATCTTTATACTGAAAACATCAACAACATTAAGTATATCTCATGCTTTCCTGAGAGCAGAATGAGACTTTTGGCAGAGGTTTCAGTATTTAAGTTCCTAAATTATCTTGTCTCTGTGAAAATTCTCCATTATCCATAGTTGTCAATCTGATTGGACAGGATATATGCTAATAAAAATTTCACTTTTAAAAATTATCACCCAAATGTTTTCTATGGTGTGGATATCCACTCAATTGTATGTTTTCTAGACATAGAGTACTTCTTCCTACTCTTTCAATCCAATTTGTTTATTTAAAAAAAGTATAGTCTTTCAGAAAAATATTCTAGTCTCTAAATATTTTAGAGAAATATGATCTGATTGTTATCACCAAATTCATTGTATTTAATACTTTACATTAAAATATCAAGGTTTTTTTTCTTCTTATCAATACACTTTACATTGGTATATCAACAAAAAACACATATAGTTATTTTGTATTATTTCATATTATTTTCTTTTGAGAATTATTATATGTCCTTCACTTTATTCACTTTATTTCACACCTATAAGTTAACTTCTTTCTTTTTAAATTTAATTTAAAGCTTTGAGTTCAGGTAGGTTGAAGTTTCCTCAGTCCAACATGATCTTCATAGGTCTTATGAGATGATTATGATTCCTAGCTAGGAACTCACTGCCCAAGTTTGTAAAAGCATTGTCCACAAATCCAATGGTTGCTTTACAGAGTCAGTTATTGACCTTCTATATCTTTACTTTCTTTGCAAGGAAGCCAATGTCAAGTGGATAAGAGAGAGAGAACACCCTGTCTCTTTCCCTAACTCTTCCATTTTCTTACCCAGTTTTTCAAAGCTGCTAGAGATAAATTCCAACTTTTTTTTTTGGCTCAAAAGCAATATTGTATGTGTTATAATGATGGTGTATATAAAAAGAATAGTGATGCCAGGAAGCAAATCTAAATCAGTAAAATATAAAAAACCCATTTGTCTTAACTAAAGAAACCATAGAAGCCTTTCCCTCCTCCTTTTTCCTACTAGGTTAGGTACATAAACCCCTAATTCTAACCATCCTTCTAAGTTACTCATCATTGAGCACCCCTATGTATGTATGTTGTATATGCAAATAAATATTTTCTTCTGCTTCTGGAATCATGCCCATAGTCCATCCAGAAATAAGTAGGAAGGATGAAGGGCAAAGGATTTATGCCAACAATTCACTCAACAAATTAACAACAACAACAAAAATGAATCTTTTCAAAAATTAAGCAAACAATAGCTTTCCAGAGACTTCATCTAGTAGTCTTCTGCTTTCATCTGATTGGTCAGAAATCTGCCTCGAGACTATCTCAATGTGCTGAAGTACCTGGGGAAGTGATTAGTTTGAACTGGGCACATAACCATGTTGAAAAAAATCAGCTTTGCTAGAAAGAAAGAGGGAGAAAAAGATGTTGGCTTGCACCAAGTAGTGTTACCACAACTGCCTCCCTGGGATAGATATAATGAAAATACTTACAGCACAGAGAAAATAAAAGCTTTCCAGCTCTATTTTATGAGAAAATAACTTGGAAAAAATGGCAGTGAAAAAATTTCAACCATTGTTTCAAAATATTGGAATGAGTAAATTTAAGAAAGTATTTTAAACTTTGAGATAAGCACAAATTTGACATCTTTATTTTTTTTTATTTCTCTACCTCCCCCCTCCCTTCCTTACTTCTTTTCTGCTTGTAAAATTATAAATGGATCCAGAGTCTTTTCGTTGCCTAGCACATTGTTTATCAAACTGTGCTCAGGAGCATCATCAGCAGCTGCTGCAGGGAAGCAGGGCCCACAGCGGGGCTTTGATAGCAACTCCCCTTCAAACACAGCAGCTCTGCTGTTGGAGCATTTCTGTCAGGGCACTTCGAAGGGTGGTTGCTCCAAAAGAATTGGAAAGCCACCATATTAAGTCTAATTCTCTAATTTTACAGAAAAAGAAGCCAAATAGAAGTTAAGAAAATTGACCCAAGGCCCAAAGGAACACCAGGGATTAAGCCCTGCTTTTATTTATTTTATATTTTAGTATTTCCGCCAGTCATCTTCTAACTCAGCTTCAACACATTGTTACTAAGTTATCACTGTGATGGTTATTTAAAGAAATTAGCAAATTAAGAGGCTTGGAATAGAAATTCACCTTCTGAATTTTAGCCCAATTAATTGCTATATAATACATGTCTAGTGAAAAATATATTTTGGCATCAGACTCATGGTTATTTTCAGATAGAGATTTTGACTATGCAAAAAGATGACTATGAGATAACATAGCAATCTTTTTCTCCAATAATCCTACATATTCAAATTAAGGGTGAATGATTTATCCATGTGACAAGATATATTGTAAAACAATATTACCCAACACTATATTAGGCACTTGTGTCTCCTGCTTTAGGGATCTCAGAAACTTTCTGTGCCTGGAGGGTATAGTGCCAAATACCAGCCCTATATATATTCAGAAAACACTTTTCTGCATTTCCATTACCTTTCTTCAGTGTTTTTGGCAGAAGTGGTGAAGATTTTGTTACTAGGCACTATAATAATGATGGCACTGGTGCCAATATTTTCCTCTAAGAAGAAAATAATAATTGCATTCACTATATTTAACCTGCCTGGCCAAAATAATTTCTGCTTAAAACCACAATGATGAAGCTAGGAAGTGTGACATTTTTGGTTTTCCTACCAAAATCAGTTAAAAATCTTGTTTTGATTTTGATATAGGTTATTATGATGAAATTCTTATTGGCTTTAATTTATTTGGCTTATGATTTTAATTATGTATTCATTTTTATAACAGCTTGCAGCTGATTAGTATTTTGTCAGGATGGCAAGCAAGGATATGTGTATTCCTTAATATTTGCTCTGAATTATTTGTTTATTATTCTTAATAACTTCTTGAAAAATCTTAATCAGAAAGAAGTTATAGAACAAAGAACTCCAGCCTTGGTCATAACATGAGGAAATAATTTTAGCATTCTGAAAATATGCTGAAGGATGAGACCAGCAAAAATAGGGCGGGGCTTCAACAGCCTTCTCTCTGTACAAACAACAGCTGGATGTGTCTGTTGCCACTGGTGGGGATGGTAATGATGGAAAAAAAACAATGTTTTTTTTTTAGTGTTGGAAAGTTTTCAGTGAAATCATGATGTCACCAGGATATGTTTTGTCTGTGACTATAATTTGCATAAGTTCCTTCCCATGGAACTATGTAAAATACAAAGGAATGTTTTATAGTACATTTTGCCTCTGTGATGCCAATGCTCTTAACAGTCCATGAAGTAGACATCATGAACAAAGAATTTCTTTTGTACATTCTCTCAAAGTAAGAACTAATGAAAAAGGAAAGAAAAAGGCTATGCAAAGACTATAACTTTCACATTGTACTCACAGAAACAACAAGACTGTTTTGCATTCCTAATCTTTGACTAATATTTTAACTTTGTACTACATATTTTTGAGACCAGGATCCACATTCCTTTGTACTTATAGTTTGAGATGTGTACTCATTTTATTGTTCTTCCTGTTATAATTACTTTGTGCGTTTTTTTCAAATTCCTGTCTTTGAAAGATTTCAGTCATCAATCAAAACGTGTTTGAGACAAATTTTGGAGGTTTGGTTTAATATGAAATAAAGAAATGTCTTCATGTAGAGTAGAGGTGTTCAAGTATCTAATAAAATGTCTGGAAATCAAGAGCCATTGAGTGCTTACCCAGGAATTTTAATTTCAAAAATACTATTTGAACCTTGTGGACATGTTCAAGTTGGCTCATGAGTCTCCATGTGAATCAGATGATATAAATAAAATAATGAGGGGCATGGTCAGGTGAAGTGGTGTAAACATCAATGTGCCAGAGACATCCATCCCTAACTTCCACAATACTTTTGCAAATGTAATAGTTGAAAATAATTATTTTACATTTACTGATGACTTTTATTTCTGGTAATATAGCTGATTAGGTGATCTGAATCAACATTCCCATTGGAAACAAATAAGAAATACTGGGTAAAAGTTTTCAAAAAATTATTGAAAGCACCAAATAACTGGGAACATTAAAAGGCTTCACAGGACAACTTCCAACAAAAAGCGGGAACCTGGAGCAGTAAGGCAATTACTGAAGCCACTTTTATCCTGAAAGCCTTTGTTGAACTCGGTAAACTTGACCTTCAGTTTTGAGGTCTCCACCAGAACATAAAGTTCTGAAGTCAAGGCTCAGGGTCTGCCCAGGGCGAGGAGTCAAGTAGCAGCTCTTCCCTGAAAGCTGAAGTAGCAAAAAGCTATATCCTCAGGATAAAGGTGAACAGGAATTAAACTATCCCCATCCGTCTCACCCCAGAAGAGTGCAAAGAAATTGGCCTCAATCCTGAGCCAAGCTAGAGGAGAAAACAACTTCCTGAGATGTTGTAATGACTGCCAGCTGTCTCATGGATTTATAACAACAATTAACACTATCTGTATTAATCATGCAGTGTAAACTGTGATTTAGTTTTAAGCAATTCTTTAATTATTTAAATGATTGGTAGTGTTTCCAGGTACCTGGCAGAAACAAACGTGAATGTTTTTTGGAGGAATCTGCTTTAACCTTAGGCTTCAAAATTTGTTACAAATAAGTAACCCCCAACACCTTGAAAAAATAATCAAAGCATACAAAGGGGAAAAAAAAACACAAGAGCAGAACAAGAAGAAAGAACAGAAAACACAAAGATACCTGCAAAAAATTTCTCCTATTTTTGAAGCAAATAGGAGAAAACAAAGTCCTCTGAATATTCAAAGCCCCACCCTCCTTATACCATCTGACGGAATGTAATCGACTGTGTTGTTTCTCCTTTCCACCATGATTTTTGTTTACTCACTTCTTGTTTACAAAGAAATCCTCCTGTATTGAAAGAATAATGTAGGGCCTCATGCTGTAGGGCCTCATTCAAAGTCTCTTTGAAGAAAATAGTGAGACCAGAACAGATACAGGAGCTTTTCAAGTTTAACATACAGAAATTTAAATTGCCATTTTGCCAAGGTTAACACATTGAACATCAGCAATTTTATATGCTTCAACATAGTATATTAGTTGAGCTAAGCTGCTGTTTCAAGGAGACATTAAATACAGATAATCAAACAGTATAGTTTAGTTATCTTTCAAGTAGTAGTCCAGATATGATTAGCTCATGGCTTATGAAGCAACTCTCTTATCCTCAACATAAGACTTTCAAAGTTTCTCTAATTTTTCCCATTTTATAGCCATCTAGCAGAGTGAAAGATGAAGCCCAGAGCAAACACATTTCTCTAAAAAGAGTTAAGAGAAAAGTTGAACACATTTCATTTGTTTATATCCCAGTGGCCCCAAATTAGTTAAATGGGGTTGTCCCTAATTTCAAAATCTGTGCTCTCAATAATTTCTCATCTTATTTTCTCCTTTATTGAGGTTTCTGTTCTACTTATTATTATTTTTGTTTGATTAGAATCCTTTATCTAGCAATTATCTCCAATGGAGTATACTGTTTTAAAAACATTTTTGAATCCTTGGATATCGATACATATCTTTTTTTTTTTTTCATGCTGCCAAATGTTCAATTCTCTTCTCATTTCCTGTATTGCAGATAAGGTCAATGTGAAATGTTATTTTCTGTATTCCTTTGTAAATAACCACTTTTTTATGTTTGGAGGCGTATTACGATGTTTCCTTGGAATTCAGGGTTTTATCAGGATATATGCAATATTAACATGTGTCTTTTTTTCAGAGACCTTCCTGGAACTCAGTGAGCCTTTCTAATTTGAAAATTCAAGGCATCCCTCTTGTTAAATAACTAAATTTGGCCTAAAGCTGCTTTTGTAATGTGACTTGCAACCTAACCTAGTATGCAAACAAACTGCAACCTAACTTGAATATATTCTTATAACAAATAGTTTAGTCCCAGCCAATCACAGGAGCTGAGCTTCAGCCAATCATAGGCTACCAGCTGGTTAGATCATGTCCATATCAGACAAATGCCTCATCACACCATGCCCAAATAAGACAAACACGGAGCTATAACCAATCAGTCTGTTTCTTTGCGTCACTTCCTTTGTCTGTCTATAAATACTGCCTGCCCATGTTCTTTGGTGGAGCTCTCTGAAGCTCTCTTGGTTCTAAGCAGTGCTTGAATCATGAATTGTTCTTTGCTCAAGTAAATTCTTAAATTTAATTTGTCTAAAGTTTTTATTTTAAGAGGCTACTCAAAGGAATTTTAAAACGTTATATTTTCAATGATTTCCTCTCCAACATCTGTCATTTTTCCTTCTTCTGGAACGCCTATATTCCTATTTTAGTTTTCCTTGCAAGATAGGCCCTATAGCAAGAAGGTAATTGAATTAAGCTGTGTTAGGCTGTGGAGCTTGCACCTGATGCGTGACAAGCTCTTTATTGTGCCCTAGCAATCATACTGTGCATTGCATACCTCAGCACTGATGACATACACTTGGCCTAGGTGAGAGTTCCCCAGCAGTTTTCCAGACAAGATACCATCCTGGAATGTTCTAGGCTTATGTACACATAAGGCCGACTTAAAAGGGGACAGGTATGATCTTGGACAATGAATGTGATTTACTTGGAGGCTATTAACTGCAACTCTGTAGACCTTAGAGGCCAGAATGTTTGCACGTCCCTTGGAGTGTAATTGATCTTGCTGTTGCGTATTTGAATTCTTCTGCCTTTTTTCTGAACACTTTAGATGGAAACAACTTGTTTGATTTACCCAAGCAGTTTTGGCTTCTGTGCCTTATCTTTCTGTCAATTGTACCAGTTGTGAGTATTTATCAATAGTCTCCATGCCCTCCTGAATCTGTCCTACAATTCTAATATGTTTTTGGTATGTTTGCCATTTATTTGTATTTCTTATTCTATATTACCAGATCTTTGAACTACCTGATCATTCAGTTTCATTGTAATTCCTTCCTCTTCGATACACCATGATTTCTTTTTAATTTAAAAAGAATCTTATTTTTTTAAGTTTAGAAAAGTTGTAACGTGTATGTGTGTGTGTATGCATGCACTATCATGAACTTCTGTATTTTTGTTATTATTTCATGGGCCCCTTGTCTTCTCTTTCCTCTAACAGTGCTGTTTCACTGTGAGACGCCTATTCTGGGTCTGGTGCTTGTTCTTCCTTTTGCTAAGTACTTTGTCCCTTTAGGGTCATTACAGTTATTCTGTACCTATTCATTGGGCTTAGTCCTGGAAGCAGAAGAGGCAGCCACCTTGTGGATAGTGGTAAAGGTGTCAGTCTTTTCTATTGGGGAAGGTGATGTATTGGTCAAGAAGTAGTCAGTATCCTGTTGAGGTCCCTTGAGGATGTCTGTGTGTTCTTTGTTCACCACAACTTCAAGTGCTAGCACTCTCCTGGCCTCAATCAACCTACCCAGACCCCTAGTGAAAGAATCTGTGGAGGCAGAGATAAGGGCCGATTCTTTAAAAAAAAAAAAAAACTCTCATGAGAAACAGCATGCCCTCTTCTTTTCATAGGAACATAGTTCCCCTCAGAGCATCTTTTTGCAGGATACACTCTGTTCTGATCCTCACCTCAAGTCTGCTTTGGTTGCTCCCAAGAAGGGGAAACAATACAATGGATTCTGAAATTTGCTCATGTGCATTAGCTGGAGTGTACTGAACCATCCTGGAAACTGAGGCAATAATATTCAATAATGGTGATCATTCCTTCATTTCAAAATTTTATTATTTTGTTCATCATGGATTTTTCATTAATTTTGATTTTTTAAAATATTGCATTAAAATATTGTTTATCCTACTTACTGAGATTTGTGGCACCACTTAACTTTTGTATCCAAGGGGAGTTCCCCACTTGCCTCATCCTTGTCCCAGCCCTTTCCTCCAGATCCTTCCTGCTGTGGCCGCTCTGGGGACTCTTCTAACTCAGGGGAATAACTAGGGTTTGGATTGGAGGCAGGAGAACAGGGCAGACGTTTCCAAGCACTATCTTTGGAAAGATAAAAAGTAAAAAGAAAAAAGAAAAGAAAACATGTGTACATAATTCTTCATCTCATCTTTAATGTTCCCATTCATATTGTTTTCAAATTTATATAAAATCAACTTTAAAATTTAATCCTGTTTGTGGACTAAAAATATCAAACTGTATAAAAGGATACAAGTAAAAACTAATATTTTCCCCTCACTCAAGCTTCCTTCCTCAGAGGTTAACATCTAAAAGTTTTAGTGTAAGACTGGTTATCCTCTTCAGTTTTGGAAAATTTCATTATATTTTTTCTTCTGTCAAGCCACTTCTTCCTAATTTTTTTCTTTTCCCTCTTTCAGGAAGACTTAATTGTTAGGTTTTGGGTCTTCTGAGTTGAATTGTCTTATGTTTGTGTTTCTGTCTTGTCCTTTTGTCTTTGTTGGAAGGGAGTTTCTCAAATGATATCTTCTAGCTCTTGTTTTTACTTTTAAGGCTTGGCAAGTGTAGTTTTAATTTCCATCAATTCCTTTTTCCCTGCTCCTTTTTAAATAGCAACCTACTTTTACTTAATATATCAGGAATCAAAATAAATAAAATATATTACAAATAATAGTATGAAAATATATAAAATTAGGAATTGATATGGTTTGGGAGGTAATGATATGGACAGGAGGCAGGGAAATACTGAGTAGAAGAGGGAGGTCCCTGGCGAGGGCCACACGGTCAAGCCTGGACTCATGGCCCAAAGTGAGAACGTACATTCTTTTTGTCCTGCTCAAAAGTTGCCTTTTCCAAAACCACCCCTGGCCCGCCTCACCCCCGATCCTGTACCCATAAAATCCCCAGTCCCCACCAGCAGAGTGGCAGAACGGTCAAGAAGGAGAGAAGCAGCAGCTGGATATTGGAGAGAAGCAGGTTGAATTCAGAGGGATGGCTTGATGGTGGGACCTTGGAGAAGAGTTTGGCCAGGGATGGCCAAAATCCATGGAAGACCACCTTCTCACTCCATCCCCTTTCCAGCTCCCCATCCCACTGAGAGCCACTTCCACCACTCAATAAAATCTTCCACATTTACCACCCTTCAACTTCTTTGCATGACCTGATTCATCCTGGATGCCAGATGAGGACCTGAGTGTGGGTTCAAGGGGTTGTCACAGTGACCCTCCACTGAGTTAATACTTAAGCCATCTATGGATGGCAAAACTAAAAGAACACACTTTAACACATACCCTCTGGGGTTCCAGGGGTCCCTGACAACCCCAAGATGCTGCCATGGGCCTGCACAGAGTTATTCTGCCAGAAGTGCTCGTCCTGGCCTCTGCACCTGCTCACCTGCATGCTCCCTCTCCTACAAGGGGTTGAGAGCTTTGAGCTGAGTACATGAGCCAACTCCTTTGCAGGGGTCAAGGGAACTATCACATTTCAGTAGGACAGGCTTCCTTGTGAAAATGACATTTGAGCAGAAATCTAACCAATGCTAAGGAATTAGTTATAATGATGAAAAATGACCTAGTCAAGGAGTAGGAGGGAGTAAGAGCAGTTCAAAAATAGGATTATAGTGGCCTGCTCAAAGGCTTCTTTAATGGCCAACACATTTACAGTTATGATTTCTTCTCTGCCCATGGCTTCAGGGCAACCCATAGGTTTGATATGTAGCACTCTAACCTGAGTGTGTAAATGTTCTTTAGCTGCAATTTTATGTACCTCACTGGCACAAAAGTAAGTTAGGGACTATTTTCCAGTCTATGTATGTTGGCTCTTATGTTGTTGTTGTGGATATTTTATGTTTAACTTTTTGATTTTTTTCAGTATTACTTGAAAATGTAGTATATATATTTTCAACATTTAAGCATTAATTGAGATCTTTTATGACAAAATAACATTTGTAAATATACCATAGGACCTCAGTAAATAGTTTACTCAATTTGGAATGTACTAAATCCTATGCATATGTGTTATTAAGCTATCTTAATTAGATTATAAAGAGATCTATATTTTCATTTATTTTGGGCCTATGTAGGTCATAAGAGTATTTAAATATATGTCAAAGTTCCCATCACAATATTAGTAGATATATTCATGTTTTAACAGTTTTGACTTTGTATGTCTCTATAAAATATTATCCTGCTAATAAAGTTTCATAGCTGTTATTTTTTATCAATATTAGATAACTCTTTTTTTCTTTTTAATGAGTTTTTTTACCTTGAAATCACTTTTGTCTGAATTGCTATTATAACCTTTGCCTTTGCTTAATAAATCTCTCTCTAGCTTGCATTTTTAACCACGCTCTATAACCTTTGAGGAATCTGTGTTGTAAAAAATTAATGTTAGACTTTCTTTCATGTAACATGAAAAATATTACTATTTTAAATTCAGATGAATACACTAAACTATTAAATTTGGAATTATGTATTTTCTTCAACTTTTAAAAAACTTTGCCTTTAGTTTTGTAGCTAGATTTACAGTTGTTTAGTTTTAACAGTATGGTTAACTGTTTTCAATTAAATTATGTCATCCACATCCTTCAGTTCTTAATTTTTATTCATCTCTAGGTCCTCATATTTTGAAAGACCACCTGTGCCATATGTTTTATGACTAGGCAGTCATTGCTCCATCCATTTGTTTTTCAGTATTGTGTGTGTGGTTTTTTTGGGGGAGCGGGGGACGGAGTTTCACTCTTATTGCCCAGGCTGGAGTGCAATGGCATGATCTTGGCTCACCGCCACCTCTGCCTACTGGGTCGAAGCGATTCTCCCGCCTCAGCCTCCCGAATAGCTGGTATTACAGGCATGTGCCACCATGCCCGGCAAATTTTGTATTTTTAGTAGAGACTGGGTTTCTCCATGTTGGTCAGGCTGGTCTTGAACTCCCGACCTCAGGTGATCTGCCTGCCTTGGCCTCCCAAAATGCTGGGATTACAGGTGTGAGCCACTGTGCCTGGTCAGTATTTTGTGTTTTATAGAAGATGTCTTAAACAGCTTGATATTTTTACTTTATAATCAATTAACTAGGTCTGCTGGATGCTTTTAATACTTTTATGTGTAATAATACAAAAATTTGGCCTATTTCTAGGTGTAAATATTGATTTCTAGAGTCCATGGAAAGCTCTTTCAATATACATGCATAAAATAGTATATAGTCATTAAGGACATATTGTTTTCTGTCATACAATCCTAGGAACAGTTTAACAAGTACTTAACCATTCTAAGGCTCAGTTTTCTCCTCTCTAAATGAGACTAATACATACTAGCTCAGAGGATTATTTAAGAAATTAAATGAGATAATTCAGGATGCCTGGTAAGAGCACATATTAAAAGGCTATGTTTTTTCATTCAGATAAGCTTTCCTTCATTATTTTTTATTTCTTCTGTTCAAATTATTCTCATTTCTCCACTCAGGAATAGCTATAATTCTCAGTTTTCTCTCCATTCTTTTGCCATTTAGGTTTATCATCTATTTCAACCTTTTCCACCTCATCTTTCCTAACATGCTGGGGAAGTTTCTCAAACTTGCCTTCAAATTCAGTGATTTTATTTTCAGTTGTATTCATTTTGCTCTTCACTACCTTCACTGTTTATTGTAATTCTCCTATTTTATTTTTATTTTCTTAAGTCCTTTCTTATTTAATGTATACTCCTGTTAAACCCACCCTGTTAGTATTCTCTAAAGGTTAGTATTCTTATTTTACAGAGGTTGCTGGCTCAAATGCCATTTTCTTAGGATACTTTCCTTATCCCGAAGTAAATAATTATTTATGCTTCTTACTTATCTCAAGATGATTTCCTTTTCCTTTCTTTCAGTTTTATTTGTAAGTTCTTGATGAGTACTTTCTTCCTTACTCACTTCAAACATGGCAAAATCCATACCTGCCAGATAAGCCATACTTGATGCTTGCTAGTGGGCAATGAATGAATTGCACCCATTTCTCTCTGTCAATTTGGGAAATTGTTCTATTTTCTTCAGAGATGCAGTGCTAGCTCAGCCCTCCCTCCAGAAGGAATTATTCCTGAGGAATGGTTCCCAAGCTTTGTTTTCCCCCAAAACATTCTTCTTCTGTAAGATGATAATAAAACAGGTTTTAAAAGGCGGGGAAGGGAGCAGTCCATTGAGAAGTAATTTTAGTAATCACTATGGCAAACTGACTTGAACAAGTTTCTTTACCTCAAACATCTTAGAGTTGACATATGCTAATGTGTATTGTGAATTCAGAACTTTTATTTTCTTTATAGAGCACCTAATAATATCTTGTGGGAAATTAATGCTCCATAGAATAAAGTTGAGAAACAGAAATATCAAACATGCTTGCTCTATTGAGGTAGAATACGCCTCACCAAACCCCCTGCCTGGCCTGATTCTCTGATACTCTGAATTAATAAACACTTGAGAAACTACATTATATAGCATATTCTATTACCAATGCTATTTCTACGTCCACTTGCCTGAAGTGTTTTGTTTGTGAGTCTAAACTGGTCTGAGGGTGTCAATGCTGTCAGGGTCCACCATGAGAACTTGATGTCTGTGCTGAGGGAACTGTGTTCTCATGGGGCTGAGGCTCACCTCCATTGCTGCTATTGGGGAAGAAGAACCTTGGGTGCACTAAGCCCCCACTTATTGCCAGAGCCTTCCATGCATTGACACTGTGATACTTTCTATGCAGAGTTGGGGAAAATGCCTCCTTCTCCATAATTGAAAATATGTTGTACCTATTTCACTGAAACCACCATTTAATCTCCAAACATTTTACAAGAATTTCTTATGTTTTTTTCTGTTTGTTTGTTTTTTGATCAGTTTTTCACACGTAGCCCATTGTTTTGTTAGGATTTAGATGTAAGGTCATGGGAGAGTCAGGATATACTTAGAACCTGCCTCCTCTGACAAATGAGAGATGATTCACCCTGGGTCAGATGCCTCATTCTCCCCTCTCGTAGGAGGAATTCTTTCTGGAAAGATTCCTTGGTTGTGCATGCAGAAGCATTTTAGTGGCTTTGCCTCACCAAATTCTCAGGCAGGCTCATCTTCTTGAACCAAGGTGGAGGCCTCTCCCACCTGCTCCTTGACAGCATAGACCTCATTCCACCAACAAGCATTTTATTGGGTCTTTCTCCTATGTGGAAAACACTAAAAATAAGTTTTTACAGATTCACACTACAATCTTAGAAGCTGTCAATGGACAGTGACAGCTTCACTGTCAATGGACAGTGAAGAACATTCAAAGAGGTAAAGTGATGTCTCTAATTTCATATAATTGGTACTAATTGTATTGGGACTAGAATTTAATTTTTTTAACTCTAGATCTCACTTAAACAAAAAAAGAAGAATTACAAACCACACTGCTTCTTTCCTCTTTTTTTCTGTTGACTAATAATCTAATTAATCCAAATAATACCCATACCTTATCCCAACTTACAGACATGACTCTACAAGTTAGAATATTATAACAAAAATAGTATTTTTTTCTGGACCTAATGAATAAAATCAACATGTTCAGAGTTTAGACTGTAAAAACTAAATTGACCATAATAGAAATTCAAAATAGATGACTAAACTACAATGACTTATTTCTAAAAAATTACTAAAAATGTTAACAATAAAATTCTAGTGACAAATAATTTTTACACTAATGCACAGAACGTCCAAGTCAGCAATGGTAAAAAGGTTTATGACCATGACAACATCATTTATTAGAAGACTGTTCACAGCAATATATCTGATGAGGAATTAAGGGTGGGTAAAGCTGCATTCAGTGAAGGAGTGTTTCTTTGGCTCACTGTTACTTTCAAGATAAATGTCTCATGCTATTCAGACATGGAATATTTTAAACAGTATTTCACTGCCCTATAATCCTTCTTCATTCAGCCTTGTTTTCAAGGTACTTAAAAGGAAGTGACAACACAAATCTCATTCCCTTCTCTAGCTGAATATCCTTTTCATTCTTTTCTTTCTGTGCATAAAATTTCTTAGGTAAATATAACCCAGAGGAAATAGGTGCATCAAAGGAGACTAATTCTGCTAGTTTGGGGCCTTTTGCAAAACAGGATTGCTCTCTTTGAAAACAGAATGTCTGGAAGACAAGAGGCCTTAGGCGGGCCACCTGCTGGGCAGGACACACAGAGCACAGCCGGACAGTTTCCCATTGCCACTGGCAACCAGAAAAAACATTTTCTACCCAACTGCTCTCCCTTTGTTACAGCAGTTTAAATGGTGGCACAGCCTTGCTTTCAATAATGGCCAAGGCTTTAAAAATTACGAGAAATTGTGATGAAGGCTAGTTTAATCTAAGTTAATTATTTTAATTAGACACAAATAATTTCCTGGCAACCACATTTTTATGCCATAGGTCATCTGTGTAATGATAAGTGTCAAAACTTTTATCCAAAGTAAAGAGTGATGACAAGACAGAGAATCTAAACCCTAAAACTGGGAGCCCATTTTTCAAGAAGTTTACCCTACCAACCAATTTTTTCTTACTAAATCCAAATTTATTTTTTATTTTGGTGGAAGTCTTAGATTGCTGAGGTTGCCACAACAAAATACCACAGACTGGGTGGCTTAGACAATGGAAATATATTTTTTCACAGTTTTAGAGGGTGGAAGTCCAAGATCAAGGGGTCGGCAGGTTTGGTTTCTTTTGAGGTCTTGCTCCTTGACTTGCAAGTGGCCACCATCTCACTGTGTCCTCACATGGCCTTTCCTCTATGCATGTACATCCCTTGTGTCTCTTCCTCTTTTTATAAGAACAACAGTCACAGGATGAAGACACCACCCTTATGACCTCATTTAACTTTTAATTGACTCTTAAGTAGCAGGAAATGTGATTTTGCTGGGGCACTATCTGACTCTGGCCTGATATCTAAATTGCCCAAGTGTCCTATAATTTGAATTCTTATGAGATTGAAAAATCCAGCTGTTTTTGCACCCTAAGCTGAAGCAATTACAAAGGATGACTATAAAACTGAAGAAATAAAAGTAGGCAGTAAGCAATTTATGGGGAGAGATGAAATTAACTGTGTTGCCTCCCCACTCAAAACCATTGTTTCAGGAAGTCTTAAGTCAGCAGTCAGTACACTGAGCAGCTGGCAGAATGAGAGAACAGAGTCCATTAAGTAAAAGACAAGTGTCTTCATGGTTTAAATCTATTTCTAGAAAGATCCTTGGCTGTGAGTATTTAAACATGAAACTGACTTGAAGCAATTGAACAAGAAATGTACTGCATTTTGGAGACAATTTTAGTGCCCCTCTCAAAAACAACCCCCCAAACAAATCATTCAGAAAAAATATAATAATAATAAAAAAATAAAAACAAGCCTGGAGCCTGATGAGGAGTAGCTGGGCTTTAATTTACAGCTGCAGCAGTTAGGCTTCAAGAAATGAGCAGCAGTCATATGCCCAGGTTACTTAATGCATGCCTCAGATGTGGACAAGCAAGAATCTTCCTTAGGGCAGAGCCAGGAGGCTCGGTCTCAGGGACAATCGAAAAGGAGAGTATATTAGTTTTCAGTGCTGTTTAACAAAATACTGAAAACTTAATGGCTTAAGCCACAAACATTCATTAGCACACATTTTCTTTGGGTGAGGAGACCATGGATGGCTTAAC
Organism: Pan troglodytes; assembly: GCF_028858775.2. Taxonomy (NCBI): domain Eukaryota; kingdom Metazoa; phylum Chordata; class Mammalia; order Primates; family Hominidae; genus Pan; species Pan troglodytes. Next base: position 125,187,888 of record NC_072401.2, read on the forward strand.
TGGGCCACAATCAAGGTGTAGGCTGGGCTCTATTCTCATCTATAGATTTGACTTGGAATGAATCTGTTTCTGATCTCCCTCAGGTTGTTGGCAGAATTTATTTCTCTATGGCTGCAGGACTGACAGTTTTAGTTATTGCTAGGGTCTGCCTTCATCTCCTAGAGGCTGCTTACAATTCCTTGACATATGGGTTTCTTCAACGTGGCCATTTCATGACAGCTTGCAACAGACAGAGAGGACACCCTTGCTAACAAAAGTGGAGCTTATAAAATGTAGTGTAATTACAGAAGTGACATTATTCCATCACATTTGCTATACCTATCCTTTTGGCTAGAAGCAAGTTGCAGATCCTTCCCACATTCAAAGGAAGAGGATCATAAATTGGTGTGACCACTAAGAGGCAGGGATCATTGGGACAGCTTTACACCCTATCTGCCATAGACAGCCTTTCCACAAAAAGTAACAGGGCTTTCAGATGGTCTAAGATGTTTCCTTCACCATTAGGGTGTGCAGTCTTTGCTTTTCCTGCTTAGCAAAATTTGATAGTTGCTATGGATCAGAGACTATTGTATGCTTTCTATTAGGCAAAACTGCTTGCACCAAACTGATATTTATTTCTTTATTGAATTGAGGAAGTAGCTTTATTAACATCATTTTGTTTTTTCTCTACTCTTTTGTATTGGGTACATTGAAGGAAAATACCTGGCATTTTAGTTTATAAATCATCAAACCATTAGAAGCAGCTCCAGAGATCCTAGAATTGGAGCTGGACACAGTATTGGATAGACTTCAGGGTTGCATCTTGGGCATGGAGTGGATATGTTCCATGAATGGGTAAAATATGAATGTCTGTCTGGGTAACCAAAGAGGCAACTATGTCAAAGAATATTAGTTTTATGCCACCAGATCCATTCTCATCATCCTCTCCTCTGAGTTTTAGCTTGGCCCACAGAATTTATCATGAAGTCAATGAATAGCCATTACAAGTTGTTAATCAGGATTGCTAGATGTCCTGTAATGCACAGGGCCATTCTGCACAACAAAAGATTGTCCCATATTCCTCATGACTTTTGAAATGTTTCCTCCTATATTCATGTGTATGAAAAACCTGTTTAAAATTATCTGAGCCTAATATCTAACCCTGGGTTAAAAATAATTTCAAATATTTTTGCGTGGTTTTAATATGCATTGTGTTATCCAAAAGTGCAACTACCATGTACATTAAGAGATGATTGGGTTTGGGTCTTTACCAAGAGTAGGTTATCATGTCAGAAAATCACATCACTGATATTAATGATCCTTGTATATTTAACTTGCTGGTACTTCTTTAGTCTGTACTTCTGTCACTTTCATGATATTCTAAGCATAGAAATAAGTATTTGACTGTTTCATTATGTCTTACAGTGTAGTCATGATCATATGGAAATCCATAATACAGACTTTCATCTTTACATTATAGATTACATTGAAATGTATTTGTGAAGATAGATTATGTTATCTAGAAAGTTAATCTCAGGATAAAAAAGTATTATAAAGTATTTTTTATAAAAAGTAGAATCATTGGGCATGACAGGGTTGAAACATACTGATTTAAGTAAAAGCCTAACTAAATGTTTGTGGCATTTCGTGGGTAGAGATTAGGGACGCTTTCTTAAAATGAATATATTAGTCATACAAAACAAAAAATTGTTTCATATCCTGCACCACCTCAAAATGTATCTTCTTACATTCCTGTAGATAAAAATTCTGTTCATAATTGTGTGATAAATTAAGGGAAGTCTTTATCTCCATAATTTTCTGAGAAAAAATTATGTTTTATAAATGCTAAAAGCAGAGTTACTATCAACCAAACAAAAGCAGCCATGTATTTTGGTGCAAGCTTTGTATCAGACACTCTGCTTTACACACCGCATCTTAAGTAATCCTTATCCCAATGTTGTTAGTAGGTTTATAGCAGTGGACTATTAATCAAATTATGCTGTAAGGACTTCTATCACTTACTAGGTCATTTGATTAGTAGCTAGTACTGCTTGGGCAAATCAATTATCTTGTTTTCTAATCCTCAATTTTCTTATTAATCAATAAAATGGAGGAAAACAATAAATGTAATTCAGAGGATTGATGTAATTATTAAATAAAACACAATTTTGAAGTTAGTATAGTGTAGTAATACTTTGCTGATAATTAGAAAGTGAATTTTGAAGATTTAGTTCGTTTTCAATATCTTTAATTATAAATTTATATAATTTATAATTTAATAATGTAACTATAATTTAATATATAACTTTAAGATTATTTAACCAATTTTTGTAGTATTCACAATGTAATGACAATGGGAAAAACACATTTATGTTTACACTACATTATCAGCTTTTTCTTCCTCACTTTCTTAAGTATAGACAATAAACAAAACAATAAATCTGGCCTTGATTTGTAGCATTTGCTTATTTTCATGGTGCAAATACTTCCAGCATAAGAGTTTAAGCTATCAATGTTACATCATTAAGCTAGAATAGGGAAGAAATGGACAGTATGCTATTGCACAGTATTTCCATAAGACAGATAAAATAGAGGTAGAGCACAGGTGATATGCTCAAGAGCAGAGGTAATAGTAAAATGTAATAAGATATTTAGGAAATGATGGGTTTTGAATATTTAATATTTAATTATTTCATTTTTAGTATGATCTCTTTAATTATAAGTTTATATAATTTAAAATTTAATAATGTCTGTATTTAAAAACTGGCTAGCAGAATTCTGGGAAATTTAATAATCAGCTTTCATGAATTGGTACAAGGTGACTCCAGCATGACATTGGTTTTATCTTATGAATAAAAGATTTATATAACATTGAAAATTGAACAATATAATATATTAACAGAATTAAAAAGAAAAACTGCATAGCAATCTTATTAAACGACTAAATAATCTGATACAACTCATTATTCATTTATAATAGAAACTCTCAGAAATCCAACATTAAAAGGCAGCCTTCTCAATTTGACAAAGAGTGTCTATAAAAATCCTATAGCTAGTATCACAGTTAATTGTGGAAAATGATGATGAGATACTGTTAGGGCATGAATAAGTTTGCAATAATGTTAACAGATCAGGCCAAAATAGTATAAGGGCAGAACGATGATGAGTTAGTTGATGCCAGGCATACAAAAATTAGAAGTTCTAGCAACACTGTGGGAATCTCAAGCTTCATAAAATTAGAATTTATTTGAAAGACATGGACTTAGAAATTCCATGAGGTAGCACTGGAGACTTACATATAAAACAAGATGCTGGCTGGGAGCAGTGGCTCACACCTGTAATCCTAGCACACTGGGAAGCGGATGGATCACTTGAGGTCAAGAGTTTGAGACCAGCCTCATGAACATGGAGAAACCCCATCTCTACTAAAAAAAAAATACAAAATTAGCTGAGCGTGGTGGCACACACCTGTAATACCAGCTACTTTGGAGGCTGAGGCAGGAGAACTGCTTGAATCCAGGAGGTGGAGGTTGCAGTGAGTTGAGATCCTGCCATTACACTTTTCAAGAATTTGATTAAGTAGTTTTGCAAACAATAGGAATATCTAACTTGTTATATCCATAATTTTTTATTTGATAATTGCATAAGTATTGTGGCTATTTAGAGGACTGCTACTTGTTTAATGATAAACAAATGTTAATGTTTCATTAACAAGATAAATGTATTAAATAAGGAAGGTAGTCAAGAATATTCATGTACATGCAAAAATCTTAATCAGATATTGATAATTCCATCAAGAATATGGACAATATTTAAATTGAAGGACACTCATCCAGAAGTATTCATAATAGTAAATAATGCTTGGAGATCTAATTTAGGATTCTGGTTGAACAGATTATCACATGGCCATTGAATTCTAGTAATATAATTTGTAGAAATTATATGCAAAATACAGAGCATAAAGAACTAAGTAAGAAGAGCATAGGACAAAACAGTGTGTATAATATAGTATTAAAAACATTATTATATACAGATGTTTGAATGCATTTTTGTTTGTCAGTTTAAATTTAAAAAGTCTATCAGCTAAATATGTATCTTTTGTAAGAGTCTTTTCAAAGATTGTAGAATAGGCTACAGTGATCTAATAATACAAATATTTTAATTTGTAATTTTAAAAATCCTGTGTTTGTGACAGAAGTGTTGCACTGGAAATGATTAAGAAGTGCAAAATTTATTTCTTAGAATTCCGTTTAACTTAGAGACATTGTTTTATGGTACAAACCATCAAAAAATCTAAAAAATTCTTATAATCATATGTTATATGTGTGTGCATAGACATATATGTATACATGTACACTATATGTATATGCATATGTGCATGCATACAATATTTGAAGGTCATATGCCAAGATAGTAATAGTAATTACTTTGGATTCTGGGGATATATACAATTTCAATATTTTCATTAATGTCTTAAGTTTTTCCTTCAGTTGAAATTTTTCTTCTATAATTTAAAAAAATACCAAAAAAGCAATAATATTTTTGCGATTTTACTTAAGTATGGAAATTTGTCTAAGTGTAGAAAAACATTGGAAAAAATCTTAAAGTCCAGTAATAGAGAAATGACTTAATACATTTTGATATAATTTTATTAAACCTGTTCAATCATTAAAATGTTAATAGCTAAGTGATAATACTCTTGAGTGAAAAATGATGAATACATCATTATAAATATTTCATAATTTTAATTTTATTTTCAAGTAATCTGTGTTATTATCTTAAATTGCATGCATTATCCAGAAGATGTATGAATATTTTACTTTCAGTGATTTTTAAGATTTTCACAATATAACTTTGTATTAACCTCAAATATTTTTCTTGTTTTTCTCTGAAAGCGTTATCTTTCTGCTTACTTCAAACTCTCCAGCAACTGGTCAAAATGTACTTGTATTATCACACGTGTAAGATTTTATTAGCATAAATCATGTTCATCTATATTGCTATACAATAAACATAAGGATAATACATGCCTAGACCTCGGAAAATTGTACTTATTAAAATTCAATGATACATTATTTGAATTTCAGTAGGAACCGCTGGGGAAAATGATAAATATTTCAGTGGGAATTATCACAGCACACATCTAATCCTTGGGTGGAAAATGAGAGGACTTTTGAACAGAGGGAGGAAGGAACTTTTTCTGGCATGTGAAGGTCTAAGTTCCAAGGCATGGGGGTCCCTTACATTTCTAGGACTCAACATTCTTAACTCTAAATCGAGAGGAGCCATATTAAATAATCTGTAACATCCGTATCTCCTCAAACTCTCCAACACTTTCCTATATAGATTGAAAATTGAAGGGATAAAAACAGTAACATATCATCTTCACGACAATTATGTTAGCTTACTCTTCATCAATATGCATGGTTACTATGGATATTACAAGGCAGTTGAAAATAGCCTTATTATATTGAATGTGCCGTTGCAATTACATCTTTTAATATGATTTTTCTCTTTTCCTTCTTTTTTTTGAAACATCCTATCTTGACTTTGGACTACTTTTAAGTTAGGTCATCCAGAAGATAGCAAGTGTTCTGTGCTAAGAATACAGGCATAATGTGGATATGGCTCCAGACCATTGCACAAAAGCAAATATCACAATAAAACAATCACATGAACTTTTTGGTTTCACAGGACATATAAAAGTTATGTTTACACTACACTGTAGTCTCTTAAGTGTGTAATAGCATTATGTCTAAAAAATAATGTACATGACTTAATTTAAAGATACTTTATTACTAAAAAATGCTAACAGTAATCTTAGCCTTCAGCAAGATTTTTGCTGGTGGAAGGTTTTGCCTCCATGTTGATGGCTGCTGACTGATTAAGGTAAGGTGGTGGTTGCTGAAGTTTGGGTGGCTGTGGCCATTTCTTAAAATAAGACAACAATGAAGTTTGCTGCATTGATTGACTCTTCCTTTCATGAAACATTTCTCTGCATCATGTGACACTGTTTGATAGCATTTTACCCACAGTAAAAGTTCTTTCAAAATTGGAGTCAATCCTCTCAAACCCCACCACTGCTTTATCAATTAAGTTGATGTAATAGTCTAAATCCTTTGTTGTCATTTCAACAAAGTTCACTGCATCTTCACCAGTAGTGGATTCCATCTCAAGAAACTATGTTATTTCCTCATCCATAAGAAGCAACCCTTCATCTGTTCAAGTTTATTACATTATGGCAATTCAGTTATATCTTCAGGCTCCACTTCTAATTCTAGTTCTCTTTCTATTTCCATCTCTTCTTCAGTTACTTCCTCCACTGAAGTCTTGAATCCCTCAAAGTCACGCATGAGGGTTGGAAAAACTTCTTCTAAGCTCCTGTGAATGTGTATATTTTGACCTCCTCCCATAAATCATGAGTGTACTTAATTGGAATCTAGAATTGTGAATCTTTTCCACAAGGTTTTCTATTTACATTGCCCAAATACATCAGAGGAATACCTATCTATGGCAGCTATAGCCTTACAAAATATATTTCTTCAATCACCAAACTTGAAAGTTGAAATCGTTCCTTGATTTATAGGCTGCAAAATAAATGTTATTAGTAAGCATAAAAACAACATTAATTCTCCTTGAACATTTCCATTGGAGATCTTGGGTGGCCAGGTACATGATCAATGAGCAGTGATATTTTAAAAGGAATATTTCTGAACAGTGGTTTTCAATAGCGGGCTTAAAATATTCAGCTAACTACACTGTAAACAGATGTGCTGTCAGCCAGGCTTTGTTATTCTATATAGAGAGCACAGGCAGAGTAGATTAAGTATAATTCTTAAGGGCCCTAGGATTTTCCAAATGGTAAATGAGCATTAGTTTCAACATAAAGTGGCCAGTTGCATTAACCCCTAAGAAGAGAGTCAGTCTGTCATTAGAAGCTTTGAAGCCCGTCACTGACTTCTCCTCTCTAGCTATGAAAGTCCTAGATGGCATCTTCTTCCAATAGAATGCTGTTTTGTCTACACTGAAAATCTGTTGTTTACTGTAGCCACCTTCACCAGTGAGATCAGCCTACATCTTCTGGATAACTTGCTGCAGTTTCTACATCAGCACTTGCTTCACCTTGCATCTTTATGTTATGGAGATGGCTTCTTTCATTAAACCTCATGAACCAAACTCTGCTACCTTTCAACTTTTCTTCTGCAGATTTTTCATCTCTCTCTGCCTTCATAGAACTGAAGAGAGTTATGGCCTTGCTCTGGATTAGGTCTTGGTTTAAGGGAAAGTTGTGGCTGGTTTGATCTTCTATCCAGGCTGCTTATACTTTGTGTCAGCAATAAGCCTGTTTTGCTTTCTTATTATTTGTATGCTCATGGCAATAGAAATTTTAATTTCCTTCAAGATCTTTCCCTTCGCATTCATAACTTGGCTAACTGTTTGGTGCAAGAGGCCTAGCTTTTACCCCATCTCACCTTTCAACATGCCTTCCTCACCAAGCTTAACCATTTCTAGCTTTCAGTCTAAAGTGGGAGATGAGCAGCTCTTCTTTTCACTTGAATACTTAGAGGCCTTTGTAGGCACATTCCCTGGCCTAATTTCAATAATGTTATGTCTCAGGGAATAGGGAGGCCCAAAGAGAGGGAGAGAGATGGGGTAATGGCTGGTTAAAGGAGCAGTCAGGGCACCCATAACATTGATCAATCAAGTTTGCCATCTTATATGTATGATTGTTTGTGGTACCCCAATACAATTACAATAGTAACATCAAAGATTACTGATCACAGATTACCATAAAAGTTATAATAATAATGAAAAGATTTAAAATATTGCAAGACTTATCAAAATGCGACAGAGACAGAAAGTGAGCACATGCTGTTGGACAATGGTGCCAACAGACTTGCTTGATCCAGGGTTGTCACAAACCTTTGTAAAAAACATATCTAAAACTTCATAAATCAAAGCACAATAAAATAAGGAATTCTTGTGTTTGTATGGACTTTAAAAGATATTCTTAAATAAATGTTTTATGTATCACTTATTTAGAGATGGATACTTCTGCAATGCACACAGAATTTTTGAAATTAAAATTACGTATTATGGTTTAAATATTTGTACTCTTGGCTATCATATTATTTGTATTCTTAGGCCATTGTCGTCTTTTCTTTGACATGAGAAGATTCTTCAAGTAAGTACCTATTTTAGGCTTGGTGTTCTTTGATTTAAACCATTGAATAATAATCTGTTTGAAAATCTGGTCTGTCTGTGAGTCGATTACTCAGTGGGCAACAAGAGCTCTCCTTCTTTAGTTCAGATGTATGAGTTATAAAAATCCTGGGACTTTAGAATTTTTCATTTTACTTATTTTAACTGATACCTGAAGTATTTTAACCTTTGGTATGGGTTTTATTTTCTAAAACCTGGATGAATTACAAAGAATCTAAGAAAGTCTAGGGAGGAAAAATAAGGGCAATTAAAAATGAGGCTTTCCCTCTCCTCCATTCCTCATATATTCATGTCTTTTCAGACATAATAAACCAACCTTTTCTAAAATTGCTCCTATCCGGCAACAAATTGCATGTGATCGGCTTGTTCATTAGTTGCATGTCAATTCCCCCATTTAATCTGTAAGCTGCATGAGCGCAGAAATTTTTCACGTAGCACTGTATAGAATGTACCTAGCGTAGTGCCTGGCATATAGTAAGGAAGCAACTAACAACTGTTTAATCAATGAAAGAAAACATGAACCTATTAGACAAGCATCTTTTTCAAGAAATGGGAAAGGAATTTTTGTTATATTGACTGAAAAAGACTGAAGGAAGTCATTATAATTTTGAGATATTCAATATGTTTCTAGCTAAATTTTGGGGTGCTATAATTTATCTTATTTAATTGTTAATTGTAGGACCTCTAAAAGTTCAGTTTAGTTGTTTCTATTTTGTAGATTAGAAAACTACAACTGATGGAATTTAATAACTTGCCTGAAGTCACTTACCTAGTAGGAATTTGAATCCAGATTTGTCTGACTACAGAGGTGTTAAGAACTAAATTGTGCTCCCCAAAATTCCTGAGTTGAATTCCTGCCCCACAATAAGACTATATTTGGAGATGGACAGACTGAAGAGGTAATTAAGGGTGTAGCCCTAATCCAATAGGAAGATCAATTTCTGTTCTTTAAGCCACTTCGTCTGTGGGATTTTGTTATGACAGCCTGAGCAGACTAGCACAAGTGGAGAAAAAGAAAAAAAATAGCAAAAAAAGAAAGAAATAAAGAAAAAAGAAATAAAGAAAGAATAGAATGTAACATAATAGCAAAAAATCTATATGAATTTGGAGAAGAAAATTGTGGAATATCTTTCTTTGGACAATTTTAAGAATAGGCTGAGCTATTAGATTTAGATTTTATTGTAAATAAATCTAAATCTGTGTGATTTAGATTTTATTCTTCTTGGAGGCAGTGGTATGATTTAGATAATCTATTAAAATAACTGCTGATCTATGTTTCCAGGGACTAAAATAAATTTTAAAAGATGACTCTAATGAGAGTTAGAGCTTAATATTAAAGGGAAGACCATTTATTTTCTTTCCATTTTTCTTTTTCACTCTTGGGCCCCTCCTCTTTCTTTTTTTTTCTTTTCTTTTTTTTTGTTATTATATTTTAAGTTCTCGGGTACATGTGAACAACGTGCAGGTTTGTTACATATGTATACATGTGCCATGTTGGTTTGCTGAACCCATCAACTCGTCATTTACATTAGGTATTTCTCCTAATGCTATCCCTCCCCCAGATCCCCACCCCCAGACATGCCCTGATGTGTGATGTTCCATGCCCTGTGTCCAAGTGTTCTCATTGTTCGATTCCCACCTATGAGTAAGAATATGTGGTGTTTGGTTTTCTGTCCTTGTGATAGTTTGCTGAGAATGATAGTTTCCAGCTTCATCCATGTCCCTGCAAAGGACATGAAGTCATCCTTTTTTATGGCTGCATAGTATTCCATGGTGTATATGTGCCATATTTTCTTAATCCAGTCTATCATTGATGGACATTTGGGCTGGTTCCAAGTCTTTGCTATTATGAATAGTGCCGCAATAAATATAGGTGTGCATGTGTCTTTATAGTAGCATGATTTATAATCCTTTGGGTATATACCCAGTAATGGGATGGCTGGGTCAAATGGTATTTCTAGTTTTAGATCCTGGAGGAATCGCCACACTGCATTCCACAATGGTTGAACTAATTTACACTCCCACCAACAGTGTAAAAGCGTTCCTATTTCTCCACATCCTCTCCAGTATCTGTTGTTTCCTGACTTTTTAATGATTGCCATTCTAACTGGTGTGAGATGGTATCTCATTGTGGTTTTGATTTGCATTTCTCTGATGGCCAGTGATGATGAGCATTTTTCTCATGTGTCTGTTGGCTGCATAAATGTCTTCTTTTGAGAAGTGTCTGTTCATATCCTTTGCCCACTTTTTGATGGGGTTGTTTGTTTTTTTCTTGTAAATTTGTTTAAGTTCTTTGTAGATTCTGGATATTAGCCCTTTGTCAGATGGGTAGATTGCAAAAATTTTCTCCCATTCTGTAGGTTGCCTGTTCACTCTGATGGTAGTTTCTTTTGCTGTGCAGAAGCTCTTTAGTTTAATTAGATCCCATTTGTCTATTTTGGCTTTTGTTTCCATTGTTTTTGGTGTTTTAGTCATGAAGTCCTTGCCCATGCCTATGTCCTGAATGGTATTACCTAGGTTTTCTTCTAGAGTTTTTATGGTTTTAGGTCTAAAATTTAAGTCTTTAATCCATCGTGAATTAATTTTTGTATAAGATGTAAGGAAGGGATCCAGTTTCAGCTTTCTACATATGGCTAGCCAGTTTTCCCAGCATCACCTATTAAATAGGGAATCCTTTCCCCATTTCTTGTTTTTCTGAGGTTTGTCAAAGATCAGGTGGTTGTAGATGTGTGGTGTTATTTCTGAGGGCTCTGTTCTGTTCCATTGGTCTATATCTCTGTTTTGGTACTAGTACCATGCTGTTTTGGTTAGTGTAGCCTTGTACTGTAGTTTGAAGACAGGTAGCGTGATGCACCCAGCTTTGTTTTTTTTTTTTTGCTTAGGATTGTCTTGGCAATGCAATTTTTTTTTGGTTCCATATGAACTTTAAAGTAGTTTTTTCCAATTCTGTGAAGAAAGTCATCAGTAGCTTGATGGGGATGGCATTGAATCTATAAATTACCTTGGGCAGTATGGCCATTTTCACAATATTGATTCTTCCTGTCCATGAGCATGGAATGTTCTCCCATTTGTATCCTCTTTTATTTCATTGAGCAGTGGTTTGTAGTTCTCCTTGAAGAGGTCCTTCACATCCCTTGTCAGTTGGATTCCTAAGTATTTTCTTCTCTTTGTAGCAATTGTGATTGTGAGTTCCCTCATGATTTGGCTCTCTGTCTGTCTGTTATTGGTGTATAGGAATGCTTGTGATTTTTGCACATTGATTTTGTATCCTGAGACTTTGCTGAAGTTGCTTATCAGCTTAAGGCGATTTTGGGCTGAGATGATGGGGTTTTCTAAATATACAATCATGTCATTTGCAAACAGAGACAATTTGACTTCCTCTTCTCCTAATTGAGTACCTTTATTTTTTTCTCTTGCCTGATTGCCCTGGCCAGAACTTCCAATACTATGTTGAATAAGAGTGGTGAGAGAGGGCATCCCTGCCTTGTGCTAGTTTTCAAAGGGAATGATTCCAGGTATTGCCCATTCAGTATGATATTGGCTGTGGGTTTGTCATAAATAGCTCTTATTATTTTGAGATACGTTCCATCAATATCTATTTTATTGAGAGTTTTTAGCATGAAGGGCTGTTGAATTTTGTCAAAGGCCTTTTATGCATCTATTGAGATAATCATGTGTTTTTTGTTGTTGGTTCGGTTTATGTGATGATTTATGTTTATTGATTTGGGTATGTTGAACCAGCCTTGCATCCCAGGGATGAAGCCCACTTGATTATGGTGGATAAGCTTTTTGATGTGCTACTGGATTTGGTTTGCCAGTATTTTATTGAGGATTTTCACATCAATGTTCATCAGGGATATTGGTCTAAAATTCTCTTTTTTGTTGTGTCTCTGCCAGGCTTTGGTATCAGGATGATGCTGGCCTCATAAAATGAGTTAGGCAGGATTCACTCTATTTCTATTGATTGGAATAGTTTCAGAAGAAATGGTATCAGCTCCTCTTTGTACCTCTGGTACAATTGGGCTGTGAATCCGTCTGGTCCTGGACTTTTTTTGGTTGGTAGGCTATTAATTATTGCCTCAATTTCAGAGTCTGTTATTGGTCTCTTCGGAGATTCAACTTCTTCCTGGTTTAGTCTTGGGAGGGTGTATGTGTGCAGGAATTTATTTATTTCCTCTAGATTTTCTAGTTTATTTGCATAGAAGTGATTATAGTATTCTCTGATGGTAGTTTGTATTTCTGTGAGATTGGTGGTGTTATCCCCTTTATCATTTTTTATTGCGTCTATTTCATTCTTCTCTCTTTTCTTCTTTATTAGTCTTGCTAGCAGTCTATCCATTTTGTTGATCTTTTCAAAAAACCAGCTCCTGGATTCATTGATTTTTTGAAGGGTTTTTTTGGTGTCTCCATCTCCTTCAGTTCTGCTCTGATCTTAGTTATTTCTTGCCTTCTGCTAGCTTTTGAATGTGTTTGCTATTGCTTCTCTAGTTCTTTTAATTGCGATGCTAGAGTGTCAATTTTAGATCTTTCCTGCTTTCTCTTGTGGGCATTTAGTGCTATAAAATTTCCTCTACACACTGCTTTAAATGTGTCCCAGAGATTCTGGTATGTTGTGTCTTTGTTCTCGTTGGTTTCAAAGAACATCTTTATTTCTGCCTTCATTTTGTTATTTACCCAGTAGTCATTCAGGAGCAGGTTGTTCAGTTTCCATGTAGTTGTGCAGTTTTGAATGAGTTTCTTAATCCTGGGTTCTAATTTGATTGCACTGTGGTCTGAGAGACAGTTTGTTTTGATTTTCTGTTCTTTTACATTTGCTGAGGAGTGCTTTACTTCCAACTATGTGGTCAATTTTAGAATAAGTGTGATGTGGTGCTGGGAAGAGTGTATATTCTGTTGATTTGTGGTGGGTGGAGAGTTCTGTAGATGTCTATTAGGTCTGTGTGGTGCAGAGCTGAGTTCAAGTACTGGATATCCTTGTTAACTTTCTGTCTCCTTGATCTGTCTAATATTGACAGTGGGGTGTTAATGTCTCCCACTATTATTGTGTGGGAGTCTAAGTCTCTTTGGAGGTCTCTTAGGACTTGCTTTATGAATCTGGGTGCTCCTGTATTGGGTGCATATATATTTAGGATAGTTAACTCTTCTTGTTGAATTGATCCCTTTACCATTATGTCATGGCGTTCTTTGTCTCTTTTGACCTTTGTTGGTTTAAAGTCTGTTTTATCAGAGACTAGGATTGCCACCCCTGCTTTTTTTTCCTTTCCATTTGCTTGGTAGATCTTACTCCATCCTTTATTTTGAGCCTATGTGTGTCTCTGCCATGAGATTGGTCTCCTGAATACAGCACACTGATGGGTCTTGACTCTATCCAATTTGCCAGTCTGTGTCTTTTAATTGGGGCATTTAGCCCATTTATAGTTAAGGCTAATATTGTTATGTTAGAATTTGATCCTGTCATTATGATGTTAGCTGGTTATTTTGCCCATTAGTTGAGCAGTTTCTTCCTAGCATCGATGGTCTTTACAATTTGGCATGTTTTTGCAGTGGCTGGTACCAGTTGTTCCTTTCCATGTTTAGTGCTTCCTTCAGGAGCTCTTTTAGGGCAGGCCTGGTGGTGACAGAATCTCTTAGCATTTGCTTGTCTGTAGAGGATTTTATTTTTCCTTCACTTATGAAGCTTAGTTTGGCTGGATATGAAATTATCATTTGAAAATTCTTTTCTTTAAGAATGTTGAATATTGGCCCCCACTCTCTTCTGGCTTGTAGGGTTTCTGCCAAGAGATCTGCTGTTAGTCTGATAGGCTTCCCTTTGTGGGTAACCTGACCTTTCTCTCTGGCTGCCCTTAACATTTTTTCCTTCATTTCAACCTTGGTGAATCTGACAACTATGTATCTTGGGGTTGCTCTTCTAAGAGGAGTATCTTTGTGGTGTTCTCTGTGTTTCCTGAATTTGAATGTTAGCCTGCTTTGCTAGGTTGGGGAAGTCCTCCTGGATAATATCCTGAAGAGTGTTTTCCAACTTGGTTCCATTCTCCCCATCACTTTCGGGTACACCAATCAAAAATAGATTTAATCTTTTGACATAGTCCTATATTTCTTGGAGGCTTTTTTCTTTTCTTTTTACTCTTTTTTCTCTAACTTTGTCTTCTCACTTTATTTCATTAATTTGATCTTCAATCACTGATATCCTCTCTTCCACTTGATCAAATTGGCTACTGAATCTTGTGCATGTGTCACGAAGTTCTTGTGCCATGGTTTTCTGCTCTATCAGGTCATTTAAGGTTTTCTCTACACTGTTTATTCTAGTTAGCCATTATCTAACCTTTTTTCAAGGCTTTTAGCTTCCTTGCAATGGGTTAGAACATGCTCCTTTAGCTCTGAGAAGTTTGTTACAGACCTTCTGAAGACTACTTCTATCAACTCGTGAAAGCCCTTCTCCATCCAGCTTTGATCCATTGCTGGCGAGGAGCTGTGATCCTTTGGAGGAGAAGAGGCACTCTGGTTTTTAGAATTTTCAGCTTTTCTGCCCTGGTTTCTCCCCATCTTTGTGGTTTTATCTACCTTTGGTCTTTGATGTTGGTGACCTACAGATGGTGTTTTGGTGTAGATGTCCTTTTTGTTGATGTTGATGCTATTCCTTTCTGTTTGTTAGTTTTCCTCCTAACAGTCAGGTCCCTCAGCTGCAGGTCTGTTGGAGTTTGCTGGAGGTCCACTCCAGACCCTGTTTGCTTGGGTATCACCAGCAGAGGCTGCAGAACAGCAAATATTGCAGAACAGCAAATATTGCTGCCTGATCCTTCCTCTGGAAGCTTCTTCCCAGAGAGGCACCTGCCTATATGAGGTATCTGTCAGTTCTTACTGGGAGGTGTCTCCCAGTTAGGCTACATGGGGGTCAGGGACCCACTTGAGGAGGCAGTCTGTCCGTTCTCAGAGCTCAAATGCCGTGCTGGGAGAACCACTGCTCTCTTCAGAGCTGTCAGACAGGGACGTTTAAGTCTGCAGAAGTTGTTTGCTGCCTGTTGTTCAGCTATGCCCTGCCCACAGAGGTGGAGTCTATAGAGGCAATAGGCCTTGCTGAGCTGTGGTGGGCTCTGCCCAGTTCAAGCTTCCCAGCCACTTTGTTTACCTACTCAAGCCTCATCAATGGTGGACACCCCTCCCCTAGCCAGGCTGCCACTTCTCAGTTTGATCTCAGACTGCTGTGCTGGCAGTGAGCAAGGCTCTGTGGGCCTGTGACCCACTGAGCCAGGCATGGGAGAGAATCTCCTTGTCTGCCAGTTGCTAAGACCTTCGGAAAAGAGCAGTATTTGGGCAGGAGTGTCCTGTTTTTCCAGGTACAGTCAGTCACAGCTTCCCTTTGCTAGGAAAGGGAAATCCCCTGTCCCCTTGCGCTTCCCTGGTGATTTGACACCCCACCCTGCTTTGGCTCACCCTCCGTGGGCTGCACCCACTGTCTAACCAGTCTCAATGAGATGTACCAGTACCTCAGTTGGAAATGCAGAAATCACCAATTTTCTGAGTCGATCAGACTGGGAGCTGCAGACCAGAGCTGTTCCTATTTGGCCACCTTGGTGCGGTCTCCTCCTCTTTCTAAAATCTGTCTTGGTGATGAGCCTCTGCCACAGAAAAACCAGCTAGAGAAAATTTTGCTGAGTGAAAAATATTACATGAGAAGAAAAAATGTTTGCAATGAAGGCAGGGAGAAGTAGGTATTTCAAATGTAGACAGTGAGAAAGGATAATAATAATTTACTAAATGCTGCAGCCCATCTTGATTCTCGAGGAAGTGTTTTGAGTCCCCAGATTGGCCCCGGAAAGCACAGTCTTATAGAGGCTCCATTGTTTGCAGCCCTAGCAACTCTTGGGAATATGGAAATTTAGGAGTTTTACTGTGGTGCAATGATTATCATAATTAGTCTGAGGATCTAGGATCAGGCCCATCAGGCATCTGGAGGCAGTGGGAGAGTTGAGAGGATTAAGCTTCTTCCAGCTCCTCTTTGTTTTCTTCATTCTTAATCAGCAAACTAATTTGAGCATAAAGGAAAAATGATTTTGGCAATATGGTGAACTCACCTCTCTGGCCATAAGTAGAAAAAAGTATACAAAAAGAAAGCTATGCATATCCAGCAGTTTTTGCTCGGTTTTTACATTAACTAGCTTAGATCAGCATTCATGTGATATTTAAATTTCCTTCTGGAAGCAACAATAAGTAGCAAATTTATTCATTCACAAATTTTTCTATTTTCTCATTCATTTAACAAATACATTTAACACACCTACTGTGTATTAGAGATGTACTGCTAGTGGGAATACAGAAGAAATACAATGATTAATTAACAAGAAGACATAATATGTGCCTTCATTTAGTCAGTAAAACCAGACTAACACAGTAAAATAAGTGTCCTTACCATTTCACTCTTAAGTATAATATTTTATGCCAGTTTTTGATAACTACTCATTGAAAGTTAAATGAACTTGTTGGGCTAGCTTGGTAAATGTTATAATTTTTATTATTTTCTACAGAGAAAATATTTTCTAATTTATTTTGGAGCTATCTGTGCAGTGGTTTCTCTAGAGTTGTACATAAATGTTTCACTATAAAATGAACTAATATGTAAAATACTACTCTATACCATAATAAACATAGCAATACTTTGAAAAAAACCCAGAAAATTGACCTGCTAAAAGTCTTTTTCATGCTAGCTTACTATGGGTCTGTGATGAGGAATAAATACTACATTTTACTGTCATTTCAGCATCCATTGATAAGTTTTGTTTTCCATGAATCTTACCATTCTTACATATTATTATCAGTTGTTGCTTAGTGTGTTAAAACTCATTAATGTTCTCCTGCCAGATAGATTGTGTCTTGTGACATTCTAAAGACATAGATTGATAGATTGATTGATGCCTTGACTTTGACCATATCAGGGTGTGGTGGCAGCCCTCTTGCTCTAGGTACATGAATCCCCATGTGGATTTCCCCCAGCTATTGAGTGGAGGTAAGGATGTATGGACAGGTGAACCTGAGTTTGCATTGCACAAGCAGGAAACAAGATGACTGTGCGATGACCCTTTCAATTGAGAAATAGAAAAAGGTTTATCCTGGAGATAAAACAGGTTCAGAGAATTTTACTGCTCTGCAGAGCATTTTTCTGTTTTTATTTTTTTAAAAAAACACTTAATCCATAACAGTAGGCTAGATAATATTGCTACTTTTCTCTCTGGCCTTATACTGAAAATCTTCATGGTGGTTCTCCCACTCTACTTTGAAATCTTTCTTTTCTTGAAGTTGACACTGTGGCTGGATGTTTCACATTTGTTAATGTTGGTAGAGAAATCATTATATTATGGAACCAACAGCCCCATGGCCTTCACCCATTTCCAGCCTCTGCTTGTTTGCATTTGGATTTTCCTTACAGGACTGAAATAGAAAAAATTATGATGCTCTCTCTCTCTTGAAGGTTCTGTTGATCAGAAGATCTTTATTCCAGGTGTTTTTTTAAATTATTAATTTGATTCCATTTGATTCATAACTTCCATAAATTTCACTAAAAATCCCTTCCTGTTTTCTAACACTAATATTATTTTACTCTTATTTTTCTATTTTCACTTGATACTAGGAGTAAACTTAGGTAAACATGGGCTCCATCGTTCAACTTGGACTCTTTCTTATTTTTATTTTTACTTTCTTTGGCCCTTAAGTGCAGAGAGGTAAGTTAATCACACTCATCATTTCAAGGCCAGCTATCATCATTTTCTATGCAAGGCCTTTTAGATTTTATTTTTTGGTATTATTGATATGTGAGTGTTGTTTTCTCCTTTATGCAAATGCCTGCTCCCATTTTATGCCACACTGCTGGCACCCACCAGAGTTGTTTTTTTTCTTTTCTTTTTTCATTTATTATCATAATTCATTAACCTCTGGCTTGCATTTCTCACTTTCCTAAGGTTAGATCTTAGGGAAGAGGCCAAACTATTTTGTCATTTTTCAGAAACAGAAGGTGAGAAAAACAGATGTATCAACATAAATAGCTACGTAGCTTAAGTTTGAGCCCAAGGTTGCTATAGTGCTGTGTCCCCAGTGAGGTAGTTTACTCAAAAGTGTGTCTCCAGACATGCTGAAGAAAATTTTATTCCTTATTAGACTGATATTTATTTGATATGTGCTGAAGAAGGATCTAGAAAACAAATTTTAATAACTTTGATCTAGCTTCTGAAAGAGAACATTCAAAGGAATTACAGCGTGATGATTCTTAGGAAACAACATTGTCCAAGCCTCTCACCATTCTGAATGTCCCCATAGGACAGAAGCTGTTTGGAAGCCTCATTGACGTTTGTGATTTTAGACACTCTGTGCTTTCCAAAAAAATGTATAGAGCAGACACGATTTGACATGAACTTAAAACTCACACATGGTGTTGGCACTGTGGCTTTATAAGCTCACGGGTATCCAGGGACAATTACATGAAGGATGTTTACTATAACTCTATTCTTAATGAGCCAAGCAGGCTAACTACTCAGTGCTTCACATGAGGCATTACATTATGAAAGACTATAGCAGCAATTTACTAAACAGTACATTAGAGACCTAAGTTCGTGCATCTCTCTAGTGACTAATTTGCTACTCCAAAATAAATGAAACTCCACCCTTACCAGGCAAATACTACATGTGTGGGGCCCTGAAATGACTTGTTTGATTCTGCTATCTACAGAGCTAGAGAATTATTCATTAATATGTATTTGTTAGCTTTGGTTAGAAATTTAAAAATAAAACTGAAAATTTTATTAACAACTGTGATAAGGTATTTTAGAATTTCTGTTTGAAATAAAGACTATTTCCCTAGCTATACATGATCTTTATTCCAATAGAATTTCTAGAAACTTTGTGGTTTTTTTTTTGGATTGGGTTGAAAAATGAGTTTATTTAAATGTTATATTATGAATTCACTAGTTTTATAAGCATATCAATCATATATAATGACCTTAGATATCAGGCAGAAAAACAACTCTATCCCCAGAACTGTAACACGCTTTCCTTCTCAGTAATGGGATTAGTTTTCTTATCATTTTGTGGCACTTTCACAGTAACAACAAAGTAACAACACAGTAACAACAAAGATCTCATTTGAGTACATTAATAAGCAAAATCATTGGTCTGAATCATTATAGTTAGTTCACCTTTGAGATTTCTTAGTTCCCTTCCCTTCCTTTCCCTTCCCTTCCCTACCCTTCCCTTCCCTCCCTTCCCCTCCCCTCCCCTACACTCCCCTCCCCTCTCCTCTCTTCCCCTCCCCTTTCCTTCCCTTCTCTTCCTTCTTTACTTCCCTTACGTCTTTCCTTCCCTCTTTCATTTCTTACCTCTTCCCTTCCCTTTCCTTTTTTTCCCTTCCCTCTTTCCTTCCCTTTCCATTTCCTTCCCTGTTTTCTTCCTTTTTTTTCTGTTTTCTTCCTGTGCATTTTTTCCTTCTTCCTCCCTCCCTCCTTTCCTTTCTTCCTCCCTCCCTTCCTCTTTCCCTTTCTTCCTTTATTCTTTCCCTATTTCTTCTTTTCCTTTCTTTCTGTTTTTTTCTTAAAGAAAAAGGTCCCAAGCCAAGCCGGATCTGCCATGATGCAGGTTCTGGCATGGGCATCCCCACTGCCCTCATTGTATTGCTTAGGGAAAGGCTGACATTCTTCCAGATCTGGATATGCCTGGGGTTCCAGTTACTGGAGGCTGGAGCTCCTGGGCCAAAGGGCATTCTGGAGTTTGGAACCAAATCAGCAGTTCACGGAATGGCCTGAGCCTGGTGGTGACCTCACAGTTTCAGAGAGAAACTGGGAGGAACTGTGCTGTCAACAACAGGAAGTTGATGAAAAATGAAAGAAGCCCTTGGGGAGTGAAATGAAGAGCAGATGGCTTTAATTGTTAGCCTTGCTGTGACAACTGACAAGAGAAATTCTGCTCTCTTGACATTTAAAAGATACCAGAAATACCAGTGACCACATTCCATAGCTTCTTGGAGGTTTCCATGTCAAGGAGTTCAAACTCCTCTCTATTTTCATTATTGAACAGTCCATAAAAACTGCAGGTGATAAGATCCCTGATGGGTTAGCACTCTAAGAGTTTGAGAAGGCACTGAGTGCACGCAGTGTAAGGGAGTTTCGGGAAGTCACGGTGAAGGGAGGCGCCTATGCAGGGAAGTTCTGAGTGATTTATAATTTAGGCTGCTGCAAGGAAAACAAGCTCAGGTGGAAATCAAGAGCTGTCTCTATAAGCTCAGTGGATTTTCTTTTATTCCTGTGACTATAGAAATCCAGTTTAAATCTGTAGTTGTCATATTGTGGAATAGTCCTTTGTTAAAAAAAAAGATTTCTATGAAACCTTTAAAGAAATGAAGTAAAAGAGAAATGAATGTTAACACAGAGATATGCTGCCTTATTTGCACAGTCAACTCATTTGTAAGAATTAGAATCCTGAACTATAGAAGGTGGCAAATGCAGATCCTGTGTATTGAGCATCTTAAGGAACCAGAAAAAAACACATACACGCTTCATGCTGAGAGGTGGATACTCTGTTATTACATCAATATGTAATTATTCGGTTGAATGTTTCTGATGCATTCTAACTATTAACCAAATCTTTTTCTTCTCTGGTGATATTAAACAGAAACATTTCCCCATGACTGAAATCTTAATTAGGGCTACTAAATTAAGACTTAAATGTGAAAGATGAGTTTTGTTCTTTAGCCAGATCCTATGGCATCTCTATGACAATTACCACTACGTTTTCTAGTTTTTCATTGTGACTCTCATATAGAAATCTCCTAGCTCCCTCACCCCTGGGTGAGATAATTCTGAATATGTTCTGCACTGGCTCCCCGCAGAGCTCCCCGGCAGGACTGACTGAGCTCCAGTTACCCACACTGATAACTTGCTTGAAAATTAATCCTTCATTGGCTTCCCTCTCTCCTCCTACTCAATTCCCTATTACTCTAGTTGTATTTATTCATCTCACCTTTTGCTTGAAATGAAATCTTTGAGTTGGCTTCTGGAAGAACCTAACATAAAACCCCTTTCCTGATGTACACACCCATTCCATGCAGTGCTTTTATACTGTGCTCCTGCATGGAGTTCTCATCACACCCTATTTTAAGCATTTGTTTATTTGCTCTCATTTTTCATTACACTATGTACTTTTTGAAGTTAAGAAATGTGATTTAACTCTCCATATTTGGATCCAAACAATGGATGGCATCCAGATGGTGCTTATAAATGTTGTTGAAGGGGTGAACATTTTTCTGTCTCTGTTGTCCTTCTGACCCACTCAGTCACAGGTTTTGGCATTTCTTTCATTTCTCCTGCCCAAGCTTTCCTCTCCTCTCACCATTACCCTGGCTCAGGCCCTTACCATTTTGTGAATAAACTACTGTAACAGTTTCCTACTCGCTGTCCTAGACTCCAATCTCAGGTGTCTATTTACACCAGACTCCAAACCACAGGACAACTAACCCTCCAAAAATACCAGTTTCATTTTCTCTCTCCCTTCCTTAAAATGTCCAGCATACACACACACACACACAAAATCTAAATGTATACATATACATATATATGTATTTTTATTTTAGTCTAACCTGCGTTTTATCATAGTCTAGCATTTTGTTAACATTTTTATCCATAGTGTTTTCTTTGTAGCTAGACAAAAGTTACATATTGCAGATGAGGTATATTATTGCGGTAAATGTCAGAGGCCTGAGACACAGACTGCCTGTTTAATCCTAGGTTTACCCTGTGTTGAGTTGAGTGATGGCCCTCAAAAGACAGAAGGTCGTAATCTCTGGAAACCAGTGAGTTACCTTATAAAGTTTTCACAGAGGTGATTAAATTAAGGCTGTTGAGATGAGGGGATTATTCTGGATTATCCTATCAGGTGCTTTTATAGGCTGAATTGCATTCCCCCAGATTCATATGGTAAAATCCTAATCTTCGTCCTTCAGATTATGACTGTATTTGGACAGAAGGCCTTTAGGAAGATAACTAAGTTTAAATGAGGCTGTTGGGTTGACACCTAACCTAATATAACTAGTGTCCTCATAAGAAGAGAAGATTAGCACACATAAAGAGACACCAGGGATGGGTTTAGGCAGAGGAAAGATCTTGTGAGGATACAGCAAGAAGACAGCCTACTGCAAGCCAAGAAAAGAGGCCTCAGAAGAAACCAAACCTTTCCCCATCTTGAGCTTGGACTTCCAGCCTCCAGAACTGAGAAAATAAATATCAGTTGTCTAAACTACCAAGTTTGGTATTTTGTTATGGCTACCTTAACAAACTAACGTAGGCCATCAAGAGTGTCTTTATAAGACAGACACAGAGAGATTAGACACACACATCGCAGAGAAGGTGCTATGAAGATAAATGTATTAGTCTGTTCTCGTGCTGCTAATGAAGAGATACTGGAGACTGGGCAATTTATAAAGGAAAGAGGTTTAATTGACTCACAGTTCAGCATGGCTGAGGAGGCCTCAGAAAACTTTCAATCATGGTGGAAAGGAAAGCAAATATGTCCTTCTTCACATGGTGGCAGAAAGGAGAATAATAATGAGTGCCAAGCCAAGGGGGAAGCCCCTTATAAAACCATCAGGTCTTCTGAGAACTCACTCACTATCTTGATAACAGCATGTGGAAACTGCCTCCATGATCTAATTACCTCCCACCAGGTCCCTCCCATGACATCTGGGGATTATGGGAACTACAGTTCAAAATGAGATTTGGTTGGGGACACAGCCAAACCCTTTCAATTAAGTAATGAGAAATTTGAAGATGCTGGCCTTGAAGATGACAGTAATGTGTCCACAAACCAAAAAATACTAGCAACCATCCAAAACTGGAAGAGGCAGGCATCGGAATCTCTCCTAGAGCCTCTGGAGATAGGGCGGCCCTGTCACCCCTTGATTTTGTCACAGCGATAGTGTTTTCAGACTCTGGGCCTCCAATAGTTAAAGAAAATAAATTTCTGTTTTTGTAATCCACCAAGTTTGTGTTACTTTATTACAGCAGCTACAAGTAATTAATACAGACTCCTTACTAGGTGTAATTTGGGGCAATTATATTAATCTCTCCAAGCCTCAGTTTTTTCATCCGTAAAGTGTTTCCTTATCTCACAGCATTATCTAAAGACTAGATGACTTAATGTTTGCAGAATCCTTAGAATATGTTTGGCACATCCTGAACATTCAATAAAAGTTTCTTTATTTTGAAGAAGATCAATGACTTCTGCATATACTTTAATACTGCATAAGATATCTTTGCATTACATACTTTATGATTAGAATTTCAATTTAACAATTATTTATTGTGGGCCAGGTGCAGTGGTTCATGTCTGTAATCCCAACATTTTAGGAGGCCGAGATGGGCAGATCACTGAAGGTTGGGGGTTCAAGACCAGCCTGGCCAACATGTGAAACCCCATCTCTACTAAAAATACAAAAAAGTTAGCTGGGCATGGTGGCAGGTGCCTGTAATTTCAGCTACTCAGGAGGCTGAGGCAGGAGAACTGCTTGAACCTGGGAGGCGGATGTTACAGTATCATGCCACTGCATTCCAACCTGGGAGACAGAGAGATTCCATCTTGAAAAAAAATTATTATTTATTGTGCACCATCTACTTATCTACTTACAGACTAGCGCTATAATCTTAATGTATTCTCCAGCATTTATGTGTTAAAATTTAATTGCTAATGTAATAGTGTTAAGAGGTAGAGCCTGTAGGAAGTGATAAAGTCATGAGAGCAGATCCTGAGATGGGATTAGGGTCTTCATTAAAGGTCATCAGAAAATGGGTGCATTCACTTTTGTTCTTCCACCATGTGTGGACACAGCAACAAAGCACCACCTTGAAACAGAGATAGCAGCCCTCACCAGATACCAAATCTGTTGGCACCTTGATCTTGGACTTCTCAGCCTTCTTAACTGTGAGAAATACATTTCTACTGTTTAGAAAGTACCCGGTCTGTGGTATTTTGTTATAGCAGCAGGAATAGACTAAAACAATTAGGTTCCAAACAGAATAGAAAATGTTGACTGACCTCAATGACTATATAACACTACAGTCATTTTTAACTTATTCAGGGTGAAAGAAAAAAAAAACAGTTACTTTTTTTTCAGGTTTCAGAACTTGAATACTTAACTATATAATATGTGGTATATATAGATATTTCTTTGTAAGAATCAATGAGTTGAGCAAATGCGTGCCTTTGAAATATTTTCATCTTGCTCAAAGTAAAACAAATATTCCTATTTAGCCTTCCTTTATTTGTGGCAATTTTGCAAGAGGGAGGGATATGGAAGATCAGGTTCTTTTATGAATGATTTTGTAATTTCCTGGTTAGTTGCCTGTGTCCACCATTGAAGGTGAGTTGTGGAGATTTATGCTGATCTAAGCCCAGTGTAGATTCACTCTAGCATTCAATATTCATTGAATACGTGAACAATGCTCTCAAGTACCTCTGGGTGAGTGTGCATGCTGCAACCTCTCAGACCCTGGTCAAAGAATAGCCAGGGCAGATGCGGTTGTCTCAGGAGGATTTTAATAAAATCATGCTTTCCTATTTATTGTTTGGTGGGACTTTAATACGATATGCAAACTTCAAAAATAATAGCTGAAGAAAGTGAAGTAGAGGATTCTAGTTCTGATACAGAAACACTATGCCCTGGCATTCCTAAAGTTTAAAGTTGGTGACTATCAGGAAAGCAAATATTTCATGCAAGGGTAAGCCCTCTAATTGCGTTTGTGTTGAATGCTTGCCAGATCCGCATGTAGAGGGTTCCACAGGCATATTTCTGATCTCACCTTCCCATCGGAGGCCATTTCAAAAGTGCCTGTGGGTGGAAGGAAAGAGGAGGAAAGTCAAAAAAGCACATGAGGAAAGGCGAGAGGTAGAGGGAACGAGGCAAGAAAAGGAACAAGTGAAACCCTCTTGGGAAGGGAAGCTGTGTTTCATTTTAGTTGCTTCGTTTGGACGGAAGCCTATAAGAGATTGAATAACATAAGAAAACATACTGCCGCCCTCTCTTCTCATTCTCTCTGAATGTATGTAGAATTGCACTAGTGAAACCAAGAATGAAAACTCTCGGGAAAGCGTATTCTTTAATACTATGTTAATTATTTAAAATCTGTGCATAAAAATTAATTTAAAAGTCCATACAATTTCATCTCCGAAAAATGTAATAATAAATTGCTTCTAATATTTTAGCAAAGATTAATTTAAGTTAGTTGCTTGCTGGTAATTTTCCTTTCTTATTTTTTGCCAGGATTTGTAAAAAACATATTCTCATAAAAAACAAGAATATTGTTTATGTGTTTGCTAAGTTACCATTACTATAAGATATAACAACATAAAATACACATTCAGAAAATATTTTAACACATAAACAGTTTTAAATGAGGTCTCAAGACTTGCTTCATAATAGGCTTATTTTTAACACAATTATATGCTCAGCTTCATTTTTCTAATTGCCAAAGTGGGAGTAAAAATTGTACTTATTTCATAAGGTTTTTGTGAGTATTAAGTGTGCATGACTCAGAATGGTGGCACATAGTAAGTACACAATATGTAAATATTAGCATCATTCATATCTTTGAAAATGTTGCAATCTGATTAGAAAAAAGAAATAAAAGGTTAAGATAAACAGTAAATATTGTAGATTTAATTATCCATATGAACTTTTTGCAGAATTAATGGACAAGCAACATGGTTTTGATATAGATGTTTCATTCATTCACTCATTCAATAAATTCATTCAACATTTATTGAGCAGCTACTATGTGCTGAGCATTGTTCTAGGTGCTAGAGTTCCAGCAAGAGATAAAATGGAAACATTTTCACTTCCACAGAGCTAATATTTCAGTGCTGGAACACAGACAATAACCTAGTAAAAACTGAATAAACAGTATTACCAGACAGTATGATAAGTGCAAAGAAGGCAAAGAGGATAAGGGAATAATTGAGAGAGTTGTAAGATAGCCAGATTTAGTAAAGAAAAAAATTCAAGATGTAAAGTTAGATTTGATTTTCCAATAAATACATTTTTTAGCATAAGTATGGCCCAAATATTGCATGGGACAAAGTATACTAAAAATCCATAATTGTTTATATAAAATTCAAATATATCTGGAGAGCCCATATTTTATCTGGCAACCCTACATGGGGTGAAGAGCTGAAGATGAGATATTTTAACACAGATCTGCCTTTTAACCTGTTTTTAGTGGTAGGAGTTGGGGGAGTGCACATTAGCTCTCATAATTTCCTCTTGCTTGCACCTAAGGAAATTCATGCTGTGCCATAGTCACACAAATCCAGTCCTATTTGTCATTGGGCCATTGGGTCTATTCCAGGTGTCAGTGTATGAGGCCCGTCTGTGCCTTCTCTGACATTTAGTACTGAGAGGTTATGGGGTTCAAAACTCACTGAAATTACATACTGAGTTGATTGAAGGAAGATGACCAGAGTCCAGGACTCAATCCCAGGCTGACATTATATACATTTTGTTACAAGGCAGTTTAATTCTTGAGCCAGAGAAACACCTGACTTAAATATACCAAAGATAATACTTTTAAAAATCTATTGTGATTTAAAAAAGCCTATTGTGATCAACAATGACTTCAATATAAGCTACTTCCATACAAATGATGTTGCTTGGAAAATTAAAAAAAATCATAGAAATCTTTGCACTGAACATTTAAAAAGCATTTAATAGATTTTTCCTTCAGTAGCATGGTGTACTTTTCAGTATAAGCAGATATGATTCCTGCATTTATTGCTTGACAATACACAAATTTCCTTTACACTTCAGCTATGATATTAGAAAAGAATGAAGAAGAAGAAGAAAAATCCCAGAAGCCTGAAATCTATGTTTCTGAGTGGTGAGAAACAGCAAACTGAGAAGGCTGGCAGTCAGGAGAGCCGGGATCAAACTGGCAACTATGGGAGTTTGAGTCTGTATTTTTGTTTTCTTTTCCTTTTCTTGTATTTCCAAGAGAAGCACTACAAAAAGAATGTCTTTGGCTTGAGGAAATCCAGGCTGTTTTGCCTGGCTGGACCTTTTCTAGGCTATAGGAAGTGGGAGAGGGAAAGAAGATAGATTAGGGAGGGCAGGAAGGAAAAAGAGAAGAGGAGGAAAAGAAAGAAGGCATGAATGGAGAGAACTGAAAATAGTGGAAGAAGGAAGAAAGAAAGGTGAGCAACAATAAATTACCTATGTTGGCTACATTAAAATATTGGCAACTAGACCATTCCAGATTTCACCATCTTCATTCATTCTCGTCATCACCATCATCCAGCCTTATTCTCAAGACTCCGCCAGATGCAGGACACTATGTGAGACGATACGCCATGGAGATCTTGGGCAAGAAGCTGAGTGGATGACCCCACCATCACTTAGGTACGATCCACTTCCTCTTCGGTAGTGGAGCTTTATAGTATGTTTCTCAGGCTGACCATGGAGAGACAGAACTGGCCAGTTGTTGTTGCTCTTACCATGTAGAAACTGTCTTTCTCTGCCCCAGGCTAGGATCTCAAAGTTGACTTCAGAACTCTTTACAACATCACGGCTTAGTGACAGGAAAGCTTGCTTTCCAGCAGCTCCTGGCCTTTACTTATTTCTTTCACTCCCTCCAATTTATCTTTGCAGTCCTAGGGAATATTGCCAAGTCTCCTCTAGATGGGGGTAAGCACTGTAAATCCCTAATTCCCAAACTAATCTTATAGCAGGGGACATGTTCTGGGCAGCCTTCCCATTCAGCTAACACCACACGTCCTTTTTTTCTTCCTGAAGTGTGTCCTATATCCTGCATGCTTTCTTAATCCAAAAGTTAATTATCAAATTTACTGCATATTTTTTAAAAAGCCAGAACACCTGAACCTGGGACAGCACACATTATTTTTGTTATATGAACTGAGAAATCAGCTTGTATTTTTATTTAACCAGCAGAGTTTCCCTAAAACTAGAGAGCATTTCAAACAGTGGGCTTAGTGTACCCAAAGACAAAAGAGTCCCTGTAGACCATTCAGAAAATGTAATGAACATGCACCAACCCTCAGTTATTCAGAAATAAATGACCCAGGGTGTTCCTTTTCCAGAAGTTTCTTCTTTGTCTAAGTGTTTTACATTTGATCACTTTGCTCCTTGTTAGAGTACTTATCAGAAGAACAGAAAAAAATCAGGTAATATTCAAATCCCAGTATATCACCATATGATTCACCAGCCAGTATTTGTAAAAACAAAGAACAAATTTTTGTATAATTTGAACAAGAAGTACATGTGAGACAAAAATAGAACATACTATAAAAATTTAAAAGGCTCCAAACATTTGGGGGCTTCTCAAAAATTACAATCTTAGAATCTTTGTGTATATGTATATTTTAATATTCCATGAAATTATTTTTATACTCTTTAAATATTTCTCATTTAAAAAATTGTGCTATTTATTAAACGTAGTTGGCTATAAACCTATATTGTTAAATAATGAAATTAATGTCATAATGAATATTTTCTGACATCCTATAACAGAAATTTTAAAAATTTTCTACTACTACTACTACTACTACTATTACTACTACTACTACTACTAATGGAGATTAGGTATATATATGTATATGTGTTTGTGTGTGTGTGTGTATTTTTTTAAACAGGGTCTCACTGTGTCACCCAGGCTGGAGTGCAGTAGCATGACCTCAGCTCACTGCAGCCCCAACCTCTCAGGCTCAAGTGATCCTCCCACCTCAGCCTCCTGAGTAGCTGGGACCACAGGGAACATCAGGATGTTTGGATAATTTTTAAATTTTTTGCAAGGATGGGTCTCGCTATGTTGCCCAGGCTGGTCTCAAACTCCTGGCCTCAAGTGGATAATTTGTTGAAAATAAAGATAAATCTAATGTTCAATCACAATTTTTTTTGTTTGTTTTTGAGACGGAGTCTCCCTCTGTCACCCAGGGCAGAGTGCAGTGGTGTGATCTCGGCTCACCGCAACCTCTGCCTCCCTAGTTCAAGCGATTCTCCTGCCTCAGCCTCCCGAGTAGCTGGGATTACAGGTGTGTGCCACCACACCTGGCTGATTTTGTGTATTTAGTAGAGACGGGGTTTTGCCATGTTGCCCAGGCTGGTCTTGAACTCCTGACCTCAGGTGATCTGCTTACCTTGGCCTCTCAAAGTGCTGGGATTACAGGGAATTTAAGTTCAGTTTAATTATGGTAGAGCAAGTCACTTCTCTGAAGATAATTGTTCAAAGAGAAAATGAAAATTACCCAAACTGACCTGATAGAATTACTTCTACTCTGCTCTCCTCAACACAAGACAGTTTTTGGTGTGTCAGGTCAACCCTGCAGTGGGAGTTAAATACACATTTTATTCTAATATTTCCTCAGTCATAATTTAACTGTCCAAACACTTAAGCCACTGGAAACTCTTCCTATTGGCAGACTCTGTTAAGCTTCCTGGCTGCATTATTTCACCCTCATTTGCTTTGAGGTCTCTCTCAGTGCCTATGTTCTATTCAGTCTTAGCACAGGGAGGCTGCAGGTGCTAGCCTTTTGCATCTTTTTTGTTTGTTTGTTTCATCCTCCATGGGGAATAGGCTAGAGAGAGCCAACTAATTAAAGAATTCCATTGGGGAATATCTGGAGCCAGCAGCTGTGAAACAGCAATCCAGCATTACACGTGCTCTCTCTCTGTCAGGGAAGGCCTAAAGGGTGTGGTGAGTGGCCACTTTTCCAGATGGTCTGCGTTCTGTGATGAGGCCATAGCTGTATGATGCCTCTGCTCTGAAGATGGGACATTTGGCCTTTGGATAAATGTCATTCCCCAAACTTTGAGCCGACAAAACTACTTTTACTGCATGGAATGGTTTTCTTATCTTCAGTTAGGCCAGAACAAAAAAGCCTTGATTATACTTTTCTAAGTAGCATTCACTTTACTGTCAGAGAAGTTGTTTTCAAATTCTAGAATTTTGAATACTGGTTTTACCTGTGTAAGTGAAATGGGGGGTGGTGGGGAAAAATATGACAACAGGATAGGAAAGAAAAAGAGAAAAGAATGTGTTAAAAAGAAAAAAAAAGTTGAGAAATATATATTGTTGTAATGTCATGGAACTTTATATACTGAATGACAGACATGCTGCTTTTTTTCTGCTCTTGAATCAGTCCATCTGTGTCACCCTGAAAATTCTTCAGGGATCCTAAGACAGGACATTAATCTGAGACATTGTTTGAACTTCTGAAATCCTGTGCTCATGCTCATTAGTCCTTCTGATTGGCCAGGATTTGTCATCAGAATGGTCCTAGAAGATGTCTCTGATATTGGTCTGGAATCTATTGTCTTTATCAGCAGAAAGCAATCCCCATATAGCTGTGGGTGATAAAATGCCTTATCATATAATACTTATATTCAAGTTCCAGTATATATGATACATTATGCAGATCATATTATCCCATCCCCAAACTGCTTTACTCATTCAATAAATATTTTTTGAATACTTACCAAGTGTCACGTGCTGTGTGGGGACATAATAATGAGACTTATTAGGATTATTCAATAAAAAGTGTTCTTTTTAACTTCTAGCAAGATCTTTCCCTTTTCAAGTTCCTGTGTATTCTGACTAGATTATGTGTATTTTATATTATTTTCAGGTGATTTTTATTTAGGATGTAGCTTATTTGACCCACAACTAGATTTTAATGTCATCACAATGCTTAACATATTTTGAGGCACATAGGAGATTTTTTTTAAAAAAACAGTATCAACTAGAGAAAAATTCGTTAAAAATAGGGTTATATAAAAAGTTTAAACAAGAAGGAAATGAAACAATTTCTACATCATAGAAACATATCTATAGTGTTGAGTCAAAATTAGCAGTATTTTGGTTATTGTCTTAAAACTGAGCACATTATAAATATTTGTCAGAGAAAATCAGACATAGAGAAACAGTAAAAATTTCCCAAGCATCGTTTTTCATTTACTCTTCATTAACAGAGATTGAAAAGGGTTTTTTGGGGGATAGTTATGTCACCTATTCTAAGATTATGTCTGTGTTTTTATGGTGCCAAACATTTGGATTGAAATGAGAAATGGCACAGGTCTCTTGATTGTTCATTTGGGTAAACTATCATGGACTAGACTTTTTTCCCTCTTTATATGACAGGCCTCAGGTTACAGCTAACCTAAAAATACCATGGGAATGGTAGGAATTGGAGGGGCTTCTTATGAAAACACACTATTAGAGTGGGCCCTCTTGAACCTTTGTGAGAAGAGGAAAGAAGAGTATTTTTTTAGTTAGAAAAATAAAGCATGAAGTTATAATCTAGTTTCTTCATATACAGCCCTTCAGGCAATAGAAGAAAACAGTTTCACTTGAGTCACTTTAATAAAATACTGAACTATATATTTTGTTTCTAAACATCGTGTTCTTTTGGAAAACATGCTGTAAAGTTTCTATGCAATGGAAATTTCATTGTGATAGTACCTTTGCCAAACTTCTGGAAAGTAACATACACATAAAACTCTTTATTGCTGCCAAATTCTCCTGTTGAACTGGGAAAAAATAAAATATTGCAAGTAAAATGTCTGCTAGATTATAACATATATGGTCTACACTTGCAAGACTGCATTTAACTTCCACCAGGCAGTAAATATTATGCACTCTCACTTACTTAATATTGGCTGGCATTTTGAGTTTAAAAAAAATTTCAGGGCTCCTAAACGGAAGATTTTTTAAATAAACTGTGCTCCTCAGAATATGACAAGATTTTCCTAGGAAATCTGTGGGTGTTATATGAGTTAATTTTTTTCTCTAATGAAATATTTTTACATGGTCCATTAACAGGATTCGAAGTGATTAATTTTTTCTTTGTACTTTTCCAGGTAGATCTTTTAGTGGAAAACTTGGGGCAGTGAAATTGCCAAAGCATTAAGAAAAACAAAAGGAAGCAAAAAGAAGGGAAAGATACAGGCCTGTTTAATTTTCAAATTTAATAATAGTCTATGGATAATTGAGAGTTGGCAGATATAATGTTTCTAGTCAAGTCCTGCCACCTAAAGAGAAGTATTTCATATATGAGCCTTGTACAAATCACTGGCAAACACTGTCCAGGGATGCTGTATGGAATTCATCTCTTCCCTGGATTTCAAAAGTACATAAATCCACAATGTTTTGAATGGCTATGTTTATATTTCATTTCCCTTCTTTTTTCTTTTTGGAGGAAAGTCAGTCAACCCTATCTTCATCCTTTGCTTCCACTCTTGGTAGAGTATGAGTCAGAGCAGAAATGTTCAATTAAATAATTATCTGTGATCTCAGAATATATTTATTATAAGGTCTAAAGGAGAAAGCATAAAAAATCAGAACAAAGAAGCTAGAAGAGAAAACAGAACACATTATGGTGAATAATAAATACTGTTTTGCTCACTGGAAAGCCTTTAAATTACACCACTTCTATCTAATAATTGTTAACCATCATATTAGCCAAGCAAATTTTACACTCGTAGCATTGATTTAACAAATAACATTATATATCTAGCTCCATGCAGACTGAGTCTGGTTGTCCTCATAGGACTTTAAACAAAACAGGGTGGCAGTCGTACCTAATTGTGAGGTTATTTAAAGGAAAAAAGTCAATTCTGTGAATTGCTTTGCAATAACCACTATGTATAGTAAAGAACTCAAAATGCTTGTTTAAAATATCTTATAAAATCAATTGTCTTTATTGTTTTGTGTTTGTACAATAAAATTGTACTTCAAATAAGCCAAAGTTTGCTTACAATGTTCACACTGTGTGCATTCTGCATGTTATTCTTCTTCTTTTTGGTTGTTATATGCTATATTTTCATTATCACTGAATAAAAAAGATAAAAGTGTTTTTTTAAAAATTATGTATTTAAAATCGTACAAGAAATTAACTAAAATGTTATATTATGATCTTAATGCAACAATAATTAAATTGAAAGATATACCTGTCAATAAGGTTGTAATACAAATAATGTATAATGCATATTTAAATTTCCAACACAGGCACGTTTTTATGTTAACAATAAGTAAATTTTGTTTGCTTCAATGCAACAAAAACCTGGTGATAGTCCATAAAACATTTGGAAAAAACACATTCAAAATATTTAAAGTTGTAGTTATTTTATGTCTCTTTGTTGTTGCTGTTTAGAAGACAGATACTTTGGTTCTAAGTCTGATTTTCAAATCAGATTTCTTTGGTTAATAGCTAAATTAAACATCCTAATTTTATTTTCACAATGAGTGAAATGAAGAGATATTTAGGGTTAGCCTTTATTTCCATGATTCTAACTGTTTGGAAATTTCTTCCCTTTGAAGAGGAATTAACACTCTCGGTGTCTCCTTAAATGGTGGTTTGCTCTGAAGCATTTATGAGTTTTCCCTTCCACATACACTCATATTTGGTATTTTGGTTTTAATCTTCTCATTCCTTCAGGGTAGCATTTACTTGTAGACATTTTAAATTTCTATGATGCGATTTTTTTAAAGTGGAAAGATAAAATTTTATTTTTCAAAGAAGAATATAATTGCCTCTCTTGTAGGCATTGAGAGAAACCACTGGTGCCAGAATCTGATTTGCAATTGGAGAAAGTGTATCCTACAACTCAACAAGACACTCACTGCATTGCTGTTCTATCTTTTAGTGTATAGGCCACCTCTAATGTCACTGTACTGGAAATGGCTTTTCAAGTAAATGTTGTGTGGTGTCCAGGTAGCTTCTCATAAAACAACCCGGAAAGCAGGAGGTACAATGAAGCGCACAGGCTTTCAGTCATCCCATGGTTAATCACCAAGCTTATACATCAGTACCCTTACTTTTGGTATACAACAATTTATTCAAAATATGTTCAATTAATTGTATATCCATCATTACTGGGAAGGTTGTGCATAAAATACAATATGAATGTCACTGGCATAAAGCTACACTGTTAACAATTTGCATGAGTTTATAAATGTAGCTTTATACATCATCTAACAGTTTAATAATTTTGAAGAGGACTTTTAACAGAATTGTGTTATATTAAATTAGGTAGTGCTAAAATCTAAAGAGTGATTACATATGAATATATACAAGTCATATAATAGTCAAAACACATAGAATTTTCTTAGAGAATAAAAAAGGATACACTAAACCTTCAGGGAAAGAAAGCTGTGAACAACTGTGAAATCTTACAAGAAAGGTTAGAAGAAAATCATATTTTATTTCTCTCACTTTGGATGCTATATAAATTATATGAGTGAATATTAGTTTGTAGACCATCTTGATTCTGGTAAGACCATGCTAAAAGGTTGTCTACTATATTTTGATGTAATTTTTTTTGTTTTTTTTTTTTTGAGACAGAGTCGCACTCTGTCACCCAGGCTGGAGTGCAGAGGCACGATCTTGGCTCACTGCAACCTCCACCTCCCAGGTTCAAGTGACTCCCCTGCCTCAGCCTCCCGAGTAGCTGGGAGTACAGGCGCTCACCACCATGCCTGGCTAATTTTTGTATTTTTAGTAGAGACAGGGTTTCTCCATATTGGCCAGGCTGGTCTCAAACTCCTGACCTTGTGATCCACCCTCTTCAGCCTCCCAAAGTGCTGGGATTGCAGGCATGAGCCACAGCACCTGGCCTGATCTAATCTTTTAAAAGGAGCAACCAGCTGGTAGGACAATTGAGAAAAACTGTGAATAATTAAGGCAATGTAAAAGTACTGAAATATTAGGCAAAATTCAAGAAACAAGTTTCTTTACTTAATTGGTATGAATAGTTAGACCTCACAAAAAACAGATCCTATTTTCAACAAAGAAACCATGACAAAAATAGCAGCAACACTCAGTACATCCTGTACAATTAAGCACATGTGCAAATTAACAGTAAAATTGCTGACAAAAAATGTATCATGTCTGTGTCAATATCCAGTTTATTTCTGGAAATGACTACGGGAAGACATAATTGATAAACTAAATGTCTGATATACAAACATATCATTTAAGATGTTTCTGCTTCTTGATTTATTAGAAAGAATAACAACTAGGGGAGGAAAACACTAACCTTCCATTGTTTACAGTGGATTTAAAATTACACAGTAAGCGGACACAAAAGATGTTCTTGGAATACTCTGTTAAATAAATTTTCAATGAGAATTCCAGATGAGCCATGATGTTAAACAGATGTATTATTTTCTAGACTTCAAGTAAGAAGGAACAATAATAATTGTTTGTGTATATACAGAATACTATCTTAATATTTATTGTTTTCTCAATAAAATATAGAGATAAAATACTGCTACAACACTATGTTTGAGACGAAGGGCTGGTTAGCAGCTTATTGAACTTAAAATTTTGAGTTTGTATTAAATTATTCGATTTAATAATTTTAAAATGTCACTTTCAGAATAACCTTGGAAAGGATAACTTCTAATAAATTCTTTTATGAGTCAGACTAAAAGCCAATCTTTGTCATGTCTATTAAATCTCTCTTTGAAATATGTGTAGTCTATAGGATTCTTTTTGTTTGACATTATTTCTGAATTGGCTAACTTGTACAGCAAATTACAACAATGCAATTTCTAAAAGAATGACCATGGAAATATGGGTAACTCTTACAGATCTTGATTTCTATCCTTTGAATATACACACAGAAGTGAGATTGCCGGATAATATGGTAGCTCTATTTTTAATTTTTTGAGGAACCCCCATACTGTATTCCATAGTGGCTGCACTATTTTACAACCATGAAAATATATAATAGCCTGAATTTCCTCAAGCTGTTCATTTTAAGGAATTGTCACATTTGCCCCTTCTTTGCTTTGAGGGGTTCCTATATCAGAGATCCAATGCTGGGGGGTATGAAAAGATTAATGTCTCAGCTAAAGAAGAGAAAGAGGAAATTTACCCTTCCTCTGTCTTTTTGTTCTATTTGGCCCCTCCATGGATTGAATAGTGCTCACCCACAAGGGTGAGGGTAGGTCTTTACTCAGTCTACTGATCCTAATGTTGTCTCTTCTGGAAATATTGTTACAGAAACACTTAGAAATAATGTTTCACCATTTATCTGGTCCTCCCTTACCCCAATCAAGCTGACATATAAAATTAACCATCATGTTCTTTTACCTTTATGATGGCTGGAAGGGTTGGTTGATAGTTCTGTTGCAGCTTGTAGAAGGAAGTAGTTCTCTTTGGGCTTTTGTAACATATCTCTCCCTGAATGACTTATTGTTTTCCCATGGGGTCAAATACTTCATTTTTATTGGCAACTCTGAAAGCCTTGCCAAAACCTTGCCAATCTCATCACAGGGTAAAGAGGTTTTCCCTTTCTGGTTACCATTTTCCTTCTCTCTTTTTCTATGATGTCTCCTTTCCATACTGAACTGCCATTCAATGTCATGTCCCGTATCCTCTAGAAGCCCATCTACCTTTACCTTACCATCTGCAATGCATGCCTACTGATTTTCTGTTTACTATGTTATCACCAGAGAAAATTTCTTAAGTGAGTTTTAGCATTGCATATGTGTGTTTATGTATTCATTTATTTGCTTTAAAAACTTTGGACAAATAAGTTACTAAATTGTTAATAACCAGTGTTTAGCTTTTCAAATCAAACAAAAATAAAATGAAGCCGATTACCTTGAAATATTAAGCAACATCTTAGAGTGAAATGCAATTTGGCAAGTGGGAAGGCTTGAGGCCATCCCTTGCATGTCTAAGCTCAGTTATGCCACATGACTTGAGCTTTCACTGTACATATCAACATAATTGGAATAAGAGAACAAATCATTCTTAAAACTTTTTAGTACATCCAAACAAATTTATGCCTTTAGGAAAGGATACAAGTTACTTTAAAAGCACATTTATTTTGAGACCCAATTCACAAGGCAATTTATTTCTTTCCAGCAGAAACAGAAAGTGGCCTTCTTGATTTATTTCTCTTTGTGTTGATTTTTGTGACTTACAAAAATACATATACTTCTAAAAATCAGAAATTATTGCCAAATAATTAAACTGTGACTGATAGAGGAATGGTGTTGCTGTGATGCATGAGAAGTAAAATACACAATTGTTGACTCTGAAGAACTCATAATTTGTTATGATGATAAAACTTAATATAGGAAGAATTTGTTACAAGTGTGTATAATCAAACAGTAGGAAAACAAAGCAAAGGAAATTATTTTGATATTGTTTGTTTCATTCTCATCATTGGGTTAAAAAAAGTTACCTAAAATTAAGACTTTACTCGTTGGTTATTCAACTCCTCATTTTGCTTCATTTTCTTCAGTGATACATCCAAGGATGTTGTGGATTAGCTGGAATATGCCATCTCTGGGTGATGTGGTTCTGTCGTGTTATGTGATTAGAAAATGCCTTACACTTTTTCCATCTCCTGAGGTTGTTCATATTAACCTCGAATAATAGCCCTCCATGTGTCACACCTTAGTTGCCACGAGCATTTTTAGATTTTATTCGGTGTTTCTGCCTAACTGGACTACCTACTCTAGTCACTAGGAAAAAATGATAGCAATTTCAGTTCAGTTCACTTAATCTTATGAAAGAAGAACTATTAAATCAAGACTTTATAAAAACAACCAAAGTCTTAGTTGACCATGTGTGTATGTACCTTGTGGAATAAAATGTTTGTGGCTTACCACATAATTAATAAGCATAAATAATATTTAACCCAGATTTGTGCAGCTTGTATGGGCCGCTGCTTCATAGTTTTTCAAATTGTGTTTTGAGGCACCATTCTATAGATATTGGGAAGTCATTTGGGGTGTGTGTGTGTGTGTGTGTGTGTGTGTGTGTATGTGTTCAGATTATTTTCTGGAAGGGTTACATGTTTTGTGAATCCAAGTAACGTCTCTACCAGAGACCTTTCTTCTGGCCATGGAATAACTTCTCCAGGAAGCTTTGATATTCCCATATCATTCTACCACAAGCCTGAATATAGATAAGTCATTTAATTCCTCAAGCAAAACAAACAGACAAACAAACAATGTCCTAAAAGGAAATTTATGTCTTTATTTTTAAAAGAAGAAATGTAATATTTTTCTTGGTTCTTAAAAAAAATCAAAGTCCTGTCACAAGTCTACTTTTCATAATATGCTTCTTATACATACTCGATAAAGCTACAAAATAGTACAGGCATTTATTATCAATTATTCTATTACTAGAGTATTGCTAAAATCTTTTATCAGATCTCTTTAGCAGAACTGATTTTACGTTGGTTTTGCCTAGGTAATTTGATTCTCTTTTCTCCTTATTCTTTGATATCTCTGATTCTCCTTTGGTTTCTAGAATTCCATGCTGATCCATGCGGAGCTGGTTACTTTCATAAATGAATACCAATTGATAAATAAGAAACTTACCAGTTGCTCAAATTTCAGTCTTTAAGATAAAGAGATAACATAAAATATACTCATTTATGTTGCTATTTCTTCTTTACACACTGAATACAGCCAATACTACAGAAGAGCTGATACAACTCTCAGGAGTCAAGAAAAAGAAGAGAAAAAGGGAAAGCCATCAAATTCATTGGCTTGTGATATTTAAAAAGTTTCAGAAAGTAAAAATCTATTCAGAGGACCTCATTTTGTGATGACTTCTTGGACAATGACATCTATTTTTATTGTCAGCCTGTGTGGTCTTACTCTCTGCCATGCTATAGTCATTAGACAGGGCCAACAATAGTATCTGTCAATAGTAGCCTTGAATACAGGACTTGGCAGTTAATGATCTTTTATGTTAATTAAAGCCAAATTAACTTTTGCAAAGTAATTTGCAAATTTCAAATTTTATTTGTCATATTGGGATAAAAGTCTCCATTTATGTATTTTGAACTGAGTATGTAATATTGGAAAGACTACAGATTTTCTTCTTCTTTTTTTAAATTTTATTTAATTTTATTTTAAGTTCCAGGATACATGTGCAGGACATGCAGGCTTGTTACACAGGTAGACATGCGCCATGGTGGTTTGCTGCACCTGTCAAACCATCACCTAGGTATTAAGCCCCACATGCATCCCTCAGCTGTTTATCCTGATGCTCTCCCTCCGCCTGACCCCAGACAGGCCCCAGTGTGTGTTGTTCCCCTCCATGTGTCCACGTGTTCTTATTTTTTAGTTCCTACTTAAAAGTGAGAAGATGTGGTGTTTCGTTTTCTGTTCCTGTGTTAGTTTGCTGAGGATAATGGCTTCCAGCTCCATCCTTGTCCCTGCAAAGGACATGATATCATTCCTTTTTATGGCTGCATAGTATTCCATGGTGTGTATGTACCACATTTTCTTTATGCAGTCTATCATTAGTGGGCATTTGGATTGATTCCATGTCTTGGCTATTGTGAATAGTGCTGCAATGACCATACATGTGCATGTATCTTTATAAAAGAATGATTTATATTCCTTTGTGTATACATTCAGTAATGAGATTGCTGGGTCAAATAGCACATCTGGTTCTAGGTCTTTGAGAAATTGCCACACTGTCTTCCACAATGGTTGAACTAATTTACATTCCCACCAACAGCGTAAAGGGTTCCTATTTCTTCAGAGCCTTGCCAGCAT
Organism: Pan troglodytes; assembly: GCF_028858775.2. Lineage (NCBI taxonomy): Eukaryota > Metazoa > Chordata > Mammalia > Primates > Hominidae > Pan > Pan troglodytes. The sequence continues at coordinate 125,227,658 of NC_072401.2, forward strand.
CTGTTGTTTCCTGACTTTTTAATAATTGCCATTCTGACTGGCATGATATAGTATCTCATTGTGCTTTTCATTTGCATTTCTCTAATGATCAGTAATGTTAAGCATTTTTTCTTATGTTTGCTGGCCACATAAATGTCTCTTTTAAGAAGAGTCTGTTCGTGTCCTTTGCCCACTTTTTAATGGGGTTGTTAGTTTTTTTCTTGAAAATTTGTTTAAGTTCCTTGTAGATTCTGGATATTAGATCTTTGTCAGATGGGATAGATTGCAAAAGTATTCTCCCATTCTTAGGTTGTCTGTTCACTCTGATGATAGTTTCTTTTGCTGTGCAGAAGCTCTTCAGTTTAATCAGATCCCATCTGTCAATTTTTGCTTTTGTTGCATTTGCTTTTGACATTTTCATCATGAAATCTTTTCCCGTGCCTATGTCCTGAATGGTATTGCCTAGATTTTCTTCTAGGGTTTTTATAGTTTTGGATATTACATTTAAGTCTTTGATCCATCTTGAGTTAATTTTTGTACTACAGAAGAGCTCCAGTTTCAAATGTCTGCATATGGCTAGCCAGCTTTCCCAGTGCCAGTTATTAAATAGGTAATCCTTTCCCAACTGTTTGTTTTTGTCAGGTTTATCAAAGATCAGATGGTTGTAGATGCACAGCCTCATTTCTGAGATCTCTATTCTGTGCCATAGGTCTCTGTGTCCGTTTTTGTAGCAGTACCACGCTGTTTTCGTTACTGGAGCCTTGAAGTCAGGTAGTGTGATGCCCCCTTCTTTTTGTTTAGGATTGCCTTGGCTATATGGGCTGTTTTATGGTTCCATATGAATTTTAAAGTATTTTTTTCTAACTTTTGAAGCGTGTCCATGGTAGTTTAATGGGAATAGCATTGCATTTATAAATTTATAATTTACTTTGGGCAGTATGGCCATTTTCGCGATATTGAATCTTCCTATCCATGAGCGTGGAATGTGTTTCCATTTGTTTGTGTCCTCTATAATTTCCTTCAGCAGTATTTCTCCTTGAAGAGGTCCTTCACTTCCCTTGTTACCTGTATTCCTAGGCATTTTATTCTCTTTATAGCAATTGTGAATGGGAGTTCATGATTTGGCTCTCTGCTTGCCTATTATTGGTGTATAGGAATGCTTGTGACTTTTGCACATAGATTTTGTATCCAGAGACTGCTGAAGTTGCTTATCAGCATTAGAAGCTTTTGGGCTGAGACGATGGAGTTTTCTAGATATAGGATTATGTCATCTGCCAACAGACACAGTTTGACTTTCTCTCTTCCTATCCGGATACACTTTCTTTCTTTCTCTTGCCTGATTGCCCTGGCCAGAACTTCCAATACCGTGTTGGGTAGGAATGGTGACAGAGTGCATCATTGCCTTGTGCTGGTTTTCAAGGGGAATGCTTTGAGCTTTTGCCCATTCAGTATGCTATTGGCTGTGGGTTTTTCATAAATGGTTCTTATGATTTTTAGGCATGTTCCTTCAATACCTAGTTTATTGAGAGTTTTTTAACATGAAATGATGTTGAACTTTATCGAAGGCCTTTTCTGTGTCTATTGAGGTAATCATGTGGTTTTTGTCTTTAGTTCTGTTTATGTGATGAATTACGTTTATTGATTTGTGTATGTTGAACCAGCATTGCATCCTGGGTATGAAGCCAACTTGATCATGGTAGATAAGCTTTTTGATGTGCTGCTGGATTTGGTTTGCCAGCAACTTATTGAAGATTTTGGCATTGATTTTCATCAGGAATATTGATCTGAAGTTTTCTTTTTTTTGGTATCCTGCCAGGATACAAATCCTGCCAGGTTTTGGTATCAGGATTATGCTGGCCTCATAAAATGAGTTAGGGAAAAGTCCTTCCATTTCAATAGTTCAGAATAGTTGCAGAAGAAATGATACCAACTCCTCTTTGTACCTCTGGTAGAATTCAGCTGTATATCCATCTGGTCCTGGGCTTTTTTGGTTGGTAGGCTATTTATTACTGCCTCAATTTCAGAACTTGTTGTTGATCTATTCAGGGATTCAACTTCTTTCTGGTTCAGTCTTGGGAGGGTGTATATGTCCAGGAATTTATCCATTTCTTCTAGATTTTCTAGTTTATTTGCATAGATTTTTTATAGTATTCTCTGATTGTTATTTGTGTTTCTGTGGGGTCAGTGGTGATATACCCTTTATCATTTTGTATTGTGTCTATTTGATTCTTCTCTCTTTTCTCCTTTATTAGTCTAGCTAGTGTTCTATCTATTTTATTAATATTTTCAAAAACCAGCTCCTGAATTCATTGATTCTTGAAGGGTTTTTCATGTCTCTATCTCTTTCAGTTCTGCTCTTATCTTGGTTATTTCTTGTCTTCTGTTAGTTTTGTGGTTGTTTTGCTCTTAGTTCTCTAGTTCTTGTATTTGTGATGTTAGGGTATCAATTTAAGATCTTTCTACCTTTTTGATGTGGGCATTTGTTGCCATAAATTTTCCTCTTAACACTGCCTTAGCTGTGTCCCAGAGATTCTGGTCTGTTGTCTCTTTGTTCTCATTGGTTTCAAAGAACTTCTTGATTTCTACCTTAATTTGTTTATTTACCCAAGAGTCATTCAGGAGCAGGTTGTTCAATTTCCATGAAGTTGTGAAGTTTTTGAGTGAGTTTCTTAATCTTGGGTTCTAATTTGGTTATTCTGTGGTCTGAGAAATTGTTTGTTATGATTTCGGTTATTTTGCATTTGCTGAGGAGTTTTTTACTTCCAGTTGTGTGATTTATTTTAGAGTAAGTGCCATGTGGCACTGAGAAGAATGTATATTCTGTTGTTTTTGCGTGAAGAGTTCTGTAAATATTTATCAGATCCACTTGATCCAGAGCTGAGTTCAAGTCCTGAATATCCTTGTTAATCTTCTGTCTTGATGACCTAATATTGACGATGGGGTGTTAAAGTCTCCCACTATTATTGTGTGGGAATCTAATTCTCTTTGTAGGTCTCTGAGAACTTGTATGTACTTGGGTGCTCCTTTATTGGGTGCATATCTATTTAGGATATTTAGCTCTTCTTGTTGAATTGATCCCTGTACTATTATGGAATGCATTTTTTTTTGTCTTTTTGATCTTTGTTTAAACTCTGTTTTGTCAGAGACTGGGTTTGTCACCCCTGCTTTTTTTCTGCTTTCCATTTGCTTGGTAGATTTTCCTCCATCCCTTTATTTTGAGCTTATGTGTGTCTTTGCATGTGAGATGCATCTCTTGAATACAGCACAATGATTCATCTTGACTCTTTATCTGGCTTGCCATTCTGTATTTTTTAATTAGGTCATTTAGTCCATTTGCATTTAAGGTTAGTATTGTTATGTGTGAATTTGATCCTGTCATGATAATGCTAGCTGGTTATTTTGCAAACTTATTGATGTTTATAGCATCATTGGTTTTTGTACTTCAGTGTGTTTTTGCAGTGGTTGCTAATGGTTTTTCCTTTCCATATTTAGTTTTTCCTTCAGGAGCTCTTGCAAGGCAGGCCTGGTGCCTCAGCATTTGCTTGTCTGAAAAGGATTTTATTTATCCTTCATTCCTTTTCATTTATTAGTTTGGCCAGATATGAATTTCTGGGTTGGAAATTCTTTTCTTCAAGAATGTTGACTATTGTCCCCCAGTCTCTTCTGGCTTGTAGGGTTTCTGTTGAGAAGGTCACTGTTAGTCTGATAGGCTTTCCTTTGTAGGTGACCTGGCCTTTCTCTCTGGTTGCTGTTAACTTTTTTTTTTTTCATTCATTTTGACCTTGGGGAATCTGATGATTATTTGTCTTGAGGCTGATCTTCTCAAGAAGTATCTTACTGGGGTTTTCTGATTTCCTGAATTTGAATGTTGGCCGTCTTGTTAGGTTGGGGAAGTTCTCTTGGATGATATCCTGAAGTATGTTTTCCAACTTGGTTCCTTTCTCCCTGTTTTTTTCAGGTACCCCAATCAGTCACAGGTTTTGTCTTTTTACATAATCACATAGTTCTTGGAGGTTTTGTTCATTCCTTTTCATTCTTTTTTTCCTCTAATCTTGTCTGCCTGTTTTATTTCAGCAAGATAGTCTTCAGGCTCTGAAATTCTTTCCTCTGCTTGGTCTATTTGGTTATTGATACTTTTGGTTGCATTGTGAAGTTCTCCTGTTGTGTTTTTCAGCTCCATCGGTCATTTATATTCCTCTCTAAGCTGGTTATTCTGGTTAACAGCTCCTTCTGAAGCCTACTTCTGTCACTTCATCCATCTTAGCCTCCACCCAGTTCTGTGCCCTTGCTGGAAAGGTTTTGCAATCATTTAGTGGAAAAGAGGCACCCTGGCTTTTTGAGTTTTCAGGGTTTTTTCATTGATTCTTTCTCATCTTTGTGAGTTTATCTAGCTCTGATCTTTGAGGCTGCTGATCTTTGGATGGGGTTTTTGTGGGGTCTTGTTTGTTAATGCTGGTGTTGTTGTTGCTTTCTGTTTCTTTGTTTTTCTTTTTAATAGTCAGGGCCTCTTCCACAGGGCTACTGTGATTTACTGTGTGTCCACTCCAGACCCTACTTGCCTGGGTCCCTCCTGCACCTGGAGGTGTCACCAGTGGAGGCTACAGAATAGCAAAGATGGCTGCCTACTCCTTCCTCTGTGATCTCTGTTTCATAGGGGCACTGACCTGATGCCCGTGGGAACATTCCTGTATAAAGTGTCTGGTGACCCCTGCTGGGGGGCTCTCACCCAGGCAGGAGGCACGGGATCCCAGACCTGTGTAATGAAGCACTCTAGCTGCCCCTTGGCAGAGGGGGTGTGTTGTGTTAGCAGGAATCTCACTCTTCTGGACTGCTCAGATTCCTCAGAGCCAGCCCGGAGAAAGACTAAGTCTGCTGATTCATGGAGACTGTGGCCACCCTTTCCCCCAGGGGCTCAGTCCCGGGGAGATCAGAGTTGTATCCCTAAATGCTTGGCTGGAGTTTCTGAAATTCAGGCAGGGAGACCCCAGCCAGTGAGGAGAGATGGGTTGGGGTCCAGCCTAAAGAGGCGGTCTGGCCATGATCTGCCACAGCCACTGTGCTGCACAGTGGGAAATTCCTCCTGTGTCCAAACTGTCGAGTCTCTTCAGCACTGGCAAGGGAAAAACAGCAGATTGGAGCTGCAGTGATGGCTGCCACCCCTCCCTTCAGGAGCTCAGTAGTCTTAGGCAGTAGGCAGTCACAGTGATGGCAGCTGCCACTTCCCTAGGAAGCTCAGTTGTCTTAGGCAGCAGGAAGCCACAATGATGATGGCCACCTTTCCCTCTGGGAACTTGGTTATCTTAGGCAGACTCCAGCTGAGCGGCCACTGAGAATCTGCACAGCTCTGTGCTTGGGGCCCAAGGCCTTGGTGGCATGACCTCATGAGGGGGATCTCCTGATCTGTGGGTTGCACAGATCCATGGAAAAAGCATGGTTTCCCCGGCAGGGTAGCACAATCACTCACTGCCTCCCTTGGCTGGGGGTAGTAGCTCCCCTCTCCCCCATGTGGCTCCCAAGTAAGCCATTGCTCCACCCTGCTTTTCCTCATTCTCTGTGGGTTGCGCCAACCGCCTAGTCAATCCTATTGAGAGAAATTGGATACTTCAGTTGCCAGTGCAGGATTTACTTGCCATTTTCATTCTCGGTGAGACTCTCCAACCACTGCTGTTTCTAGTCAGTTATCTTGGCCTTGCTGATTTTCTTCTTAATTATGTAATGATAACTTTATATCCAAACGATTGCTTTATTGAGTTGAAATTAGCTTCTATTTATTCATTTACTAAATAAAATAGATCATTGTGCTGGGTTTGAGGAATAAATAAAAGCAGACGCAGGTCTTTCACTTCTGTGACCTAACTGTATGGTGGAAAAGAAAGACTTAATAAACAGTTTATATTTACAGATATTATATTAGAGGAGTGATTCCTACCCAGGGCTGTGCAACAGAAATATATGAAAGTTTATTTCATCAATGTTTCTTAAAACATACATGATTGACTGCATGACTCTCATGGATATGAGTTTTAAAAGATTTTACTTTGAGTCTGACACACACATCTCCTAGTCATATAAAAATGATTCTGGCATTAAAAGGATGGAAATTTTAACTCAAGCTGGGAGACAACATTTGTTCTGGGACATCTTTTATTCTGAGTCTTGAGAATAATGTAGGAATTCACTAGATTGAGAAAACTGAAGGAACATTAGAGTCCAAGAAACATAGATGAAAAGGCAGATAGGCACATATAAACAAAAGAAAGACTGTTAATGTTTAAGTGCAGCGTGGCATGACAATGACTTCTGGAAACCCATGGCAAAAACAAGCAAACACCAACAACATAAAAAAACAGATCTGTGTTGACCAATCACAAAATAAAGTGTCCTTAAAAGTGAACATGTCAACAGAAATTTGAATAAAAGTAAATGACTGTGTCTATGTAAGAGCAACTTTTATTTTCTGGCAAAGAAAGAAGCAGTGCATATGGTAGTGTGCAGGAATAATAGCATGGGAGCAGTTTTCACCCACTGAAAAAATTTGTTTTAACATGTTTGTTCTCTAGGCAATATCCTCATGAACACATGTCATAGGTGAAACTCCCTGACATTTCTTGATTAGTATTTTCTTAGTTTTGAATAATTAAAAATTAAAAGTAGGTAGGATTAAGTTTATAAGACAAAAGTTATATTTACATGTCACACATTGTGCTAAGCATTTTAAAAACACTGCTTCATTTAAAAACATTGCAAATTTTTACAACTATAAAATTATTAGCTTCATTTTATTGAGAAAAGCTAAGATTCTGAAAAGTTGAACGGCTTATCTAATATACTTTGTACCTTCAAATCCAGACCAACTTCTAAGTCTGGCTTCCAATGGACCTGCTATACAGTCTTCTTGTACGATTTGGAAACACCTTTTTTTCAGAAATACTTAGCCTATAAGGAGGAGTATGGTGGAAAACACTTCTGAATGCCACAGAACAAAGCACCGTCTCTGTACTTTTGCTCTGTATACATGACAGAAGAAAAACTGTCAAGCAGTAAACTCTTCACCTGCAGGCAAGCATTACTTTCAAGTGTCTCCTTGAGAATATGAAAGATAATTGATAACTGCCATGAATATATTAGTCAAAATTTGAGTGCATTTTGTTTCAAATTGAACTCTAAAATGAAACATACTCTGTGCCAGAAGGAAATACTTTTTTTTTTTTTTTCTTGAGATGGAGTCTCGCCCTGTCACCAGGCTGGAGTGCAGTGGCATGATCTCAGCTCACTGCAATCTCCACCTCCTGGGTCTAAGTGACTCTCCTGCCTCAGCCTCCCAAGTAGCTGGGATTACAGGTGCCTACCACCATGCCCAGCTAATATTTTTTGTATTTTAGTAGACACAGGGTTTCGCCATATTGGCCAGGACGGTCTTGGTCTCCTGACCTCGTAATCTGCCCGCCTTAGCCTCCCAAAGTGGGAAATTCTTTTTAAAAAAATTATTGTATGTATGCAAGGTATACAATATGATGTTTGGATATGCATATATATAGTAAAATTAATAGTACAATAAAGCAAATTAACCTATCCATCACTTCCTGTATTTACTTTTAGTGTGTTTGTTCAGTATGAGAACTTAAAATCTACTCTCAGCAAATTTTCAGTATACAATATGATATTATTAACTATAGTCCTCATATTGTATATTCATTCTCTAGACTTATTCATCCTACGTAATTGCAGGTTTGTACCCTTTGACCACTTCTCCCCATTTTCATTCTCTTTCTGCCCCTGATAACTACTGTCCTACTCTCTGTTTTTATGTAATTGACTTTAAAAAAAATTCCCCATATTTGTGAAATAATGCAGTATTTTCATTTCTGTCTCTGGTTTATTTTACTTAGCATAATGTCCTCCAGGTTCACCTATGTTGTCACAAACTGCAATATTTCTTTCTTTGTTAAGGTTGAGTAATATTTCATTGTATATATAGATCACATTTTCTTTATCCATTCATCTGTCAATAACACTTAGTTTGTTTCCATATGTTGGTTTTGAGAATAATGCCACAATGAACATGGAAATTCAGATATCTTTGTTAGGTGGTGATTTTATTTCCTTTGGTATATACCCAGAAATGAGATTACTGGATTATATAGTAGTTCTATTTTTAAGTTTTTGAGGAATCACCATACTGTTTTCCATAATGGCTATATCAATTTACATTCCAGAAGGAAATTCTTAAATAAAATTCAAGGAGAGGTGTTATAATTTGGATATGATCTGCTTGTCCCTGTCAAAACTCAGGTTGAAATTTTGTTCCCGATGTGGTGGTGTTGGGAGGTGGGGTCTCCTGGGAGGTATTTTGCTTATGGATCAAATCTGCTATGAATAACTTGGTGCTGTTTACATGATAATGAGTTGAGTTCTTGTTGTAGTGAGACTGGATTATTTGTCATAGGAATGGACTAGTTCTCATGAGAGTGAGTTGTTATAAAGCCAGAACACCTCTCAGGTTTTCCCCTCTTCACACATATCTGCTTCCCTTTTGACCTTCTCTGCCATGTTGTGATGTGGTACAAAGGCCCTCGCTGGAAGCAAGGGGCATGCCCTTGAACTTCTCAGCCTGCAAAACCATGACCTAACATAAAACTTTTATTTTCCTTTTTAAATAAATGACCCAGTCTCAGGTATTTTTATAGCAACCAAAAATGGACTAAGACAGTAGAGATGAGCTCATGAATGTTTATTGGTCCCTCTTCCCTAGGTCAGAAAACAGGATTGATATCCTCCTTCTTCATGACTTACAAGGTCAAGTTATTGGCTTTTATGAATATGTAAATCCCTCTGTTCTGTGTAGGCTCACATATCAGCTACATTACTCTCTCATTCTTCTTAGATCTATAATTTACTGACTCCCTGTCAGTCTTTCCCGTTAAGTGAAAGGTTTAGCATGGCTTTCCTCTTCATCCCAAATTTGACTTGTCAAGATGGCTTCAAAATTTATGGTATAAACTTATATTTTAACTTTTCATTGTCTTTATCTCTTGCATTCCAATCTTGTAATCTGGAATCACAGCTCCGAATTCCCAGCCTCATACTCCAACTTTCCAACTTTATTATTCCTTTGTAAGTGTAACAATACCTTTATCATTAAACCAGTTGAAATTATTAGGTTCTTCTTAATTGGTTTGATAACTTCTTCATCTTTGGAACATTCTTTTCCATCAGCTTCTATGACACCATACTATTGTGGATTTTTTTTTCTTTCACCTTTCTGATAGCTCATTGTTTCATTCCCTTCATGAGCATATGTTCCCCACTATTCTTTTTTAAAAAGATTTATTGGGGCATAATTGATAGATAAAAATTGCAAACATTAAAGTAGATATTTTAATCAGTTTGAACATATGCATACACCTATGATGCCATCACCACAGCCAAGGTACTAAACATACCCATCACCTTCAAAAATAAATTTTCTTGTGTCATTTTGCATGTAGTTTTGTTTGTTTTGGTAAGAACATTTAACATGAATTCTATCCTCTTAAAAATGTTTAAAGTGCACAATATTGTATTATTAACTATAGATACTATGTTGTACAATGGATCTGTAGAACTTATTCGTCTTGTATGGCAAAAACTTTATACCCATTGAAGGAAAATTCCTCATTCTTCTCTTCTTACAGCCACTGGCAACAGTGTTTCTTAGATTTTTATCCTCAACCTCTTCTTACTTTAAATACTTTGTATGACTAATGTCATCTGTATCCATTACATTGCAGTGTCATCTGTCCACTTACCCAGAAGACTCCAGCTCAGGTTCATCTCCTGGAGACTTTGGAGATGTCTATATCCAACCACAACTAGATATTTTATTTTAAAGAAGTATTTCCAGGCAGAAAAACTGTGCAGAGACCATAGGCAACTGTGAATTTGGAGGACATAAGACTGTTTCATTTTGAGTTAAACTGAAGAAAGGCAAAAACATAAATTTTGAGAGACAGGACAGATATTATTCGTGGAGGTCCTTATAAGACGTATTAAAAGACGTGATTTAATCTGAAGTACAACACAGAGTGATTGAAGGTTACCAATCATAGAAATGTGATTAGAGAGATTACTCTGAAAGTGGGATAGAAATTGATTGAAGAAAAGGCAGTGGAGAATGACCAGTTGGGAATTTTTTTAACCTAAGTAAGAGTTTGTGGAAGTCTGAAATAAAATAATTAGAGAGAAAAAAGAAGTCTCAAATAGAGAGAAATGTTCATTAAATAAATGTATTAAAGAATGTTTTATGCAGTTAGTATAGTGATTCAGTTGATGTGAAGTGAACTTCTTTCACATTGAAATAAATTTAGTAGAGTTCCTGAAAATCATATTTGGGAATATGATCAGAGAAATATATTAAGTGTATGTACATATTTGAAAAATATACAATAAAATATGTCAAACTGATGAATTTTGGAAGTTTTACTTGATCCAATACAATTGAGTGATCAATAAAACTTAAAAAGCAAACAAGCAAGTAAAATATAAAGAGTAAGAACAATAACGAAAACATGGATTATATATTTGTGCATTGATAAAGAGAAAAACTAAAGCAAGTTAGATTGTTTTCTACTGACTAAATCAATTGAAGTTGATTAAATGTCACTATGTTTATGTTCACATCTGTTAGACCAAACCTATATGAATAAAAATATCAATTTGATCATTATTTGATATCACTGAGGAAAAGAATAAGTTATGGCTATTTTTACTGCCCATCAAATATGTTGGCATCAGGTAGATAGCATTTAGAATATGATCTGCCTATGATTGAGCGAAATATTTATGTTTTGACTTATATTTAAGATTTTCAATGTTACCATATTTTCTTTGGCTACCAAAGATATTAATGCTATTTCTGTTGAGTTTAGAAAATTGTAACAAAAAAATTAAAATGCTATTTTTCCTGACCTAGCACATGAGTCTATGTTGCAACATAAATCAAAGTAAAGAAATAATGATTATTTATTCCTTAAATATTTTGCTGAGTGTCTACTCCTTGTCAACACCCCCATAGTTGCTGTGGCTATAGTAGGTATGGGAAAAGTCCCTGCTCTCAGTAAAAAAGTGAGAACATAAACTAAATAATTATATAAATAAGATGATTTCAGAAAATGTTATGTGTCTTAAAGAAAATAAAATTGTAATTGCTTGAAATAATTAGATATGTAGGTACATGAAAGAAGGTCAAGGTGGTTGAGAATTATGAGTAAGAAAGTGAGTGGTATGGATATCAGAGTGAAAGGTGGAAAGCCAGGCTCAGTTCACATAGGACTTTTTATGCAACATATAGAACTTAGATTCATTCTAAATGTGAAATGTTTGGAGGGTTATATGGAGTGGAGTAATATGATAAAATTTATAGTTTTAAGTGACCTTTCTGGCTCCTGTCTAGAAAATGGTTTGAAAAGGATGTAGGTCATGGTGGTCGGTTGGTGAGAATGAAATGAATTAGAAGGCTTGTGCAGAAGTCTAGTGAGACATAACAGTGGTTTGGATCAGGATTGTAGAGGAAAGAAAGTAAGAGCTTGAAGGGTTTAGGATATATTTTGGAGTTAGTCTCACAGGCTGGCAAGTAAATTGGGTCGGAGATGACGGAAAGAGGGGATTCAGTGATCCACCATGAGCAAATGGATAAATACTAGTATCACTTACTGACACAAGGAAGATAGAGGTTATGTTTAAGAGGGGGACAAGGGGGTAGGGAGGATCAAAACTTATGTCTTTAACATGGTAAGTTTGAGGCATGGTAATTTTAAGATATCTGTTAATCATCCAAATAGAGATGCTGCATAGGTAGTTGGATATACAAGTCTGGAGGTTTGAAGTACTGAACTGAGCTGGGCATAGAGATTGGAATAATCGGCACATAGATGACCATTAGTGTCCACATGAGAGAACTAGAGAGAAGGTAAGGTAACCCCAAAGAAGTCACAGGCTTTAGTCAGATAGGAAGCCAAGTACTCAGAATGTTTAGAGAATTAATAACCTAGGGGAATTTGCTAAATAAAAAGAGAGTAGATGTTTAAGTGGAAGCGTTTGGGGAAAGGCTGGGAAAGGAGGAGGGTGGCAGAGGATTACAGAATGCTGTAGAAGAAAAGAGGGTGAAGAAAGGAGGAGGAGAAAGGGAGAGAAGCACAAAGAAGGCAACAGATGGGTGAGCCAAAGGAGGAAGGCTGATCAAGGGGCTGAGGGGGAAGAAAGGCAGAGGAAAGGAGGTGGAACTGGCAATGAATTGGCTAAGGGGAAGATGTGGGGCACCTTGAGGGGAGGGGAAGAGGGGGAAGAGGAGGGTGGGGAGCAGAGAGAGAAGTCAAGGCAGGTGAAAGAGAAGTTTCCATAACATTAGTTTGGAATACACAGGATTTTAAAATTCATTTGTTTTGACTTTGTTTTTACCATCTTGAGGATTTTTCTTCTCAATTTCCTGAAAGGCAATTTCAATCAGGGATGTTTTTGTTTAAAATTCAGATTAAGCTATTCTGAAGGTAATAATACTTCATATTAAATAACACTGTCATATAAATTTTCTTCTCTATTCTGAAGCATCCTATGGCATAAGCAGGGACATCGTTTTATGGAATACAGTGATAATATTCAAACTTGGGTTAAGTGATTTATGGAGCTGTCAACATATTTATTCTACTGTACTTAGAGATCACTGTCATAAAGAGTATACTGGTTTCTGGTGATTGCTGTAATAAATTACCACAAATTGTACAGCTTAAACCATCATAAACTTATTCTCTTACAGTTCTGAAGGTCACTGAATTTCTGAACTCAAGGTGTCACCAGCACCACATTCCCTCTGGAAGCTCTGGGAGAGAATTCATTTGTCTGCTTTTTCCAGTTTCTACAGGCTCCCTGCATTCCTTGGATTGTAGCCTCTCCTCAGATCTGCAAAGCCAGGGGCATAGATTTTTCAGTCTCTGACTCTGCTTCCTTTGGCTTCAATTATATAGCCTCCTTCTCTTTTGTCTGTAGTCAAATCTCTTTCTATCTACCTTTATAAAGATACTTGTAATGCCATTTATGGCCCATCTGGATAATCCAGGATAATTTCCCATTTCAAGATCCTTAACTTAATTACATCTACAAATCTCTTTAGTTAAATAAAGTCACATTCACCGTTTTCAGTGATTAGGATCTGGTTAATTTGGGGGCCACTATTCAGCCTAAAATATATAGTAATATCACAATATTAGCATTAATTTTTCCCTTGGGTATTTGAGAGATAACCCTTGTTTTATTTTATAATACTTTTATATGATCCATCTCACACTGTATATTTTTGGTGATGTGGCCCTGGGATAAGCAGGAAATATAGTTGCATTGGGAAAATGGTTCTCCAGCAAGGTTTCTTTCCATGTTGCTATTCTCACTTTTATATCTTCCCACCAGAGATATGTACAATATGGTGAGCTTGTTTTTCTCAGCTAAGCAGATGAGATGGAGAGATGGCTGTCCTAGGAACTGCAGTATCTGTCCTGGAATGAGAGACAAAGAGGACTCTCTTCAGTCTTCTCTCTTGTCCGAGGAAGACATATTTTCTCCTTTTTGGCTTTAGCTGAGCGAACGGTCTACAGTAAGACACAAAGTATCAGTATTTATGGTAGAGATGCCTGGAGGGAGGATCCTCTGATTATTCTACATAGCACCAAACTTTCTGATCTTTGAAAAATCTAAAGCACTTTGTTCAGGAGGCATAGTTTTAACCCTGGTGGCCTAAACCACAAATTCCAACTACTTAATTACATTCTGCCTAGAGTGTCCTTCCAAGTATTCCAGAACACAGTGGTGGTTTTCATTTCCTATCTTAAGCTGCTCTGTAGTTGTTCTATTGTTATTATTTAAAATTCCCGAGAACAGACAGATGCTCGTTTTGAAACAGGAATATACATTTCCTATTGAATGAGCTAATACTCTAAAATCTGGTTGCCATATTCCATCTCTAAAGTTGAATAATAAAACGCATTAGAGGAAACATAATAAAAGGAAACAGTGAAAGAAAATATTATACAAGACAAGGCATCTGTCCTGGTTAAAACCCAAACCAGTTAATGCAGAGAATAGGCCACTTATGTGACTTTGGGGCTGGCTAATGTTCTCATCTGGAACAAAAACAATAAGACACTTGTACTGGTGCCGCAAATGGACAGGCTTATTATTTTTCTAATAAAATGAGTTAAATTTGTTTGAAGGGAGGATCACAGAAGGATGAGAGTTTCCTTACAGCAATAGCATTCCATTTAAAGTAACTCTGTTGTATATTATAGCTCCTCATTCTTCTCATCTTTAGCTGTTTCAAATCATCTTACACAGCATTCACATTTTTAAATTTATAATTCACTCATTGTTAGAGTCATTTAACCATTACAAAATAAATTTAAAAAAACAGAATCAGAAAATTTTGAGAGCGGGAGGGAGTCTAGCAATGGTTTATGATTCAAAACCTCTCACCTTTCTCTTCTGTTTCAGTGGAGGAGCTCTCTCTTCTTTTAAGACAGATCCTTTTAACTGTGCTTTGATACTCGACCCTCCACCATGGTCACTACAACCTACAAATTGGCTTCCTCTGGTATGACTTAAGCTCCTTCTATCTACTTGTCTTTTACTCTTGATATATAAACATGCTAAGTTTCTTCCATGTACAACCATAGCAATATTTTAAAAAGAGATGAGTGTTCTTTTTTGCATTTCCTGAGGAGGACTTGCCCCTCATCCTGCCAGAGTCAACTGTTTGACTTTGGGAGAATTGGAATTGTTGACTCTGGACCTGATTGAGTCAGAGGCCATCACTGTTTGGCTTTTGACTTCAGAATAAAATATTTGAGTCTACAGCATGACCAAAAGTTTTGAAAGCCAGGCTTGGCTGGGAGGGAAAAAAAAACCCTAAAACCATTTACCTCCCAATGATGTATTAAGTATTTGCCTTACCACCCTACGTTGTAGATATTTTCTAATTACCAGGGATGAAAAGTCAAGGGATGTCATGAAGTAGGTGTGTCATAAGGGGAGGTGGGAAATCTTTCCAGTCCTATTACCAGGTCAGGGGTGGACGAAGTTTATGGTGAGACCTGCACATCCTGGCTGCCCCTCTGTAGGCCACAGTTCCAAACATGACCCATGTTACTAAGTAGGAAAAAAATGCACAGAAAAGGGCAAGGTTGATATCACTTCCTGTTTAGAATCTGGGAGGAGATGCATATGCAGGTTCCATATGCAGGTTCCTGCCATATCAAAGACCAGCCCAGGCTCTCTCTATTGGTGATCAGCATGTTAGTAGCCAGCAGGAGGCCAGAGGGATGCTTTTGCCCAACTGCATGAGGGATATGTTTTCTCCCAGCCTAAATGCTATCTTCAGAAGAATGAAGGGAAGTAGAAAACAGTGTTGATGGGAAACAACTTTCTTTATCCATAAGACTACTTTATATAAAAAGAAACTGTTTAGGTTACCTAAGACTGAGGTTAATGTGGCAAGTTTCAGTTAAACTTTTGCCTCCATTAACCCATGGGGTGAGACACTGGGTATTTATCAAATATTTTTGGATATTAAATATCTGTGGAATACCCATCTTGTATTTGGAGTGCTTGTCACATTTCTAGCACAGCCTAAGGAAGCCAGAGTTGATTCTGCCAGGTTTCCTTGTTACTGATGTGCAGATTCTTCTCAGATGTGCTCAAACACAAAAGTGAGCAAAGTGCCACAAACACAGCAGCAGTAGCATCTGGTTTTTTGGAGGCAGTTGTGACAGAGCTTCTGACATCAGGCCCTGCTTTTGTTGGCATGAACTGTGTGTGGGTCTCTAACATCAGTGCAGACTTCATTATCATTACTAACGCTGAGTAGTCATGGCAGAGTGTTGTTGTTGAAGTAACCATATTTTAGGAGCCACCTAGAATGTTTTAAAAATTCCTTTTCCATTTAAGCTAATCTTAGGTAGCTAGGAACTATAGCTAGTAAGAGTCAAATGTATCCAATGCTTACTATGTACTATACACCGGTTTAAGCACATCACATGTATTATTTACTGCAAATAATTAACATTGGCAATATTAATAAAATAGATACCATTATTACCTACATTTTACAGGTGAGGAAACTGAGGTATATGGAGATTCAGTAATTTGCCCAATATTAACCAGTAAGTGGTAGACCTGGGATTAAAACCCAGGCATTCCAGCCTCAAAGCTCATACGTTAATATTTCATACCTCCCCTTTTGTTGCCTGTTTTTATAGTGCATAAGTAAATCACAAACCCCATGCACATACATTGAGAATGCTTTCCACCTATCTCATTTCTGCATAAAAAACTATGCTATTTCCTATCCTTCTTGCCATTGCTAGATATGTTGAAAGCACGGCTTACTTTTGCTTTCCCATTCCATCCCCTATCTTCCACTTCCCACTCCACTGATCTATGGCTTCCTTTCCTAATGTTCCCTGTAACTGCTTCTTGTCAAAGTCACCACAGGTGTTATCAATAGTCTCTTTTCTGGTCTTTATTCTGACTCTATCTCCTATGCATTTGGTATGTGATTCCTTACTTCTTTCTTGATTCTCTTTAGCTGTGCAGTTTGTGCGATATTTTTGTGTCCCGCTTTTTACCCACAACTCTGTCCAGTGTTTCTTAGGGTCCTTTATTTATTCTATTTCCTCTGACACACCTTAGAGACCTTTTAAAATTCACAGTCTCATTTTCCTTTTACATTTTTTACTTTCCCTGGATAAACCTATAAATATTCTAGATACAGAAACATTGATAAACCCCTAATTTATACCTTATTGTACAGATTTCTCCTAAGATCTAGAATCACATATCGTATTATCTGCTGGAAATATGTTCCAAAGGTATCTCAAGTTCAAACTAATATTCCCCACATTAAGCTCATCTTCCCTTTTTTCCCCAAACTTCTCTTGCCCCTCCATTTCTATTATTAGATAATACTGATTAATTTTGTTTTCCTCAAGTCACTTCTCCAGTTAGCCATGAAGTCCTAGATACACTCTGGCTTTCATGTCTCATGGCTATCCCATCCTTACCATCTCTACCAGCCCTGTTTTTATCCCTTTGTCCTGCTTCCTGCAATAGCCTTCCTAATTCATCTGCATGGGGTTTCCTTTCTACGTTTCCTACATCATGCACAGTAAGCTTTCCAAAGCATAAAGGTAATTGTTTTACTCCTCGCTTAACATCTTTATGTGTCTCATTACTTTCAGGGTGCAGTGTGAGCTTCTCAGCCAGCCCTGTGTGATCTGGCCTGTGCTTATCTAGATACTTTATTACCATACAACTCTGTGTCTACATACCACATTTCATCTAACTTATTTATTTGCAGTTCCCCTAATACACATGCTATCTCATGCACCTGTTTGTGTTTACTATTAAATTCATCTGACACCGTTGGCTTACTTTAACTGATCCATCAAAATTCATCTCAGATTTTACCTCTTCCCATGTCTTTTTTTGTGTTCTTCCTAGTGGTAACAGTGTTAACTCTGTCTTACTCACTAAACAGACTTTCAAAAGGCATTTGCTATATCTTTTATCTCAGGATATTCAGGACTTCCATGATGACTGGACTATTGTAGAAACTAAATATTATTTTACCAAATTAAATGACATCAGAGAGAGAGATATATATTTATTTGAAAGTTGAGTAAACTAAGGTTCCGAGGGGTTAAGCAATTTGTTGAATGTTAAACTGCTAGTAATTAGCAGACGTGTAACAACTCTTCACTGTTCTTTAGTTTACATTCTCAGGACTTAATAAAAAGCATAAAATGTAGAGGAGACTCAATATATATTTGTTGAAAGGAGAAATGGAAAAAGAAATTAGAAAAGTCTCAATCTTTTTAAACAAAATGCTACAAAGAAGTGAATTTCAAAATAGTACAAAGGAGGAAAGCCATAATATATTATTTTATAGCAAAAGTATCTTATTATGAAATATAATAAATGATTTGAAGCAAATTTTTGAGTGTGGCATTTTGATTTTATAGGGAGCCAAATTGTACCTGTATTTTGCATTCTTTAAATGTGCCATGTAGTTAATTATATTGAATAATATCAAATTAAAATTAAGATACAAATAACTTCCATGTGTAAAGGAAAGTAAACATCTCCCAGATTTATAGTAATATTTTGAATGTCTAAATATTTTCTCATAAGCATGTCTTTTAAAATTAGTAAACCTATGGAGATTACTATATGCCATAGACAGGATTTGAAAACATGCCCTGATGATCTCCATCCTGGTGTTATGCCTCATGTAATTTCTTCCCTTTGAGTGAGGGAAGGGCCTATGATTTGTTTCTTTGTCAAAAGAATATGGCAAAGGTGATAAGATATCACTCCCATGTTTGTACTATGCTTTATAAGACTTCTTTTAGCAGACTAGAGCCAGAGTGTCTCCCTTGCTGGCTTTGAAAAACTAAGATGCCATGTTATGAGAGGGCCTGTGAGAGCATCACCTGACAGGGAACCTTGGTGGTCTGGAAGCTGAGAGTAGCCCCAGTTTCTAGCCAGCAAGAAAATGGTGAAGTCAGTCATACAACCACAAGGAGTTGATTTCTTCCAGTACTCATGTGAGCTTGGAATAGACCCTTAGCTTCAGAAAGGAATGTAGCCTGGCACTCACCTTAATTTTCTCATCCTTGTGAGTTTGAGCCAATGATACAGTAAAAGTGAGCCTGTACTTATGATCCACAGTGACTTTAAGATAATACGTGATGTTTTAAAACTTGCTAAGTTTGTGGCAATATGTTATGCATCAGTATAAAATGACTGCAGGTGCCTCTTCAACCTGTTTAATATGACAAGACTTGCTATAAAATTCTGAATTTTGAGAACAAATAAATACATTAACTTTTGAAAAGCAAAGCTTAAAAGCATTAAGGGAAAATAAAACCTAATGATGTCTTAAATAATTTGGGTTCCAAAAAATGACCAACAAATTGTTATGAGAAAAATACATGATAAATCAACTGAATGAATGAAAATGAATAGCAATGTTATATATTCATTTTAATGAAATGGAAAATAAAGGAAAATGCAACCATGTTTATCTTGGGTTTAAATCAATATTCATTCACTGCTCTGTTTTAAAGTATTTTATGGTTATGGTTGTTTTACAAACCATGGCAGCTCAATCTCTATTTTACTTAGAAAAGCAAAAATATGTCAAAAATAAATAAAAGTTATACAAAACAAGCAATAATTTTTAGAGAAATAATGCAAACTTCAATTACTTCTAATATTATTTAACACTGAATATCAATAATCAGCTTCTCTAAAATAATTATGTCTTATACTGATCCTTTCCCAAACATATTTCTTCCTTTCACAGGATATTAAACATCTGATTGGGTCAGTATAAAAAAATAACTTCTAACATTTACTTTAAGAATTTTTCAACTTAAGTTTAAGAATATAGCAGAATAAAGCTTAAAGAAAACAAATGTTGAAGCAATCAAACACTTAGTAGTTTTAATTCCTGATTTCCAAAACTTATCAGAGGGAAAAATTACAAATGGCCTATACATATTTTAGACTGTTATGTTCAATATAAAAATTTAGATGTAACAGGCACCTTATTTGGAAATTTGGTAGATAGAATCTGTCAGGGTTGATCACAACTTGGAGAAGAGACCCAGGGACTGTTACATTGGGCTTGGGACTATGAGAATTTTATTTACTTAAAAAAAGTATGGAGAATTTAAATGCTCAAAATTTGCTATTTTAGGACACATGAAACTGAAGTAATGACTTTTATAGCTGCCTACCTCTCATTTGTAGTTTTAAAATATTAAAATTAAGAATATTGGAAATAAATAAATGATACCCTAAAAATTTCTCTTCCAACTGTGTGAAAAATACAACAGTTTCATGTTACTATCACCTCTCCTATTTTTCTTGTCTCAACAAGACTTTGTTACTTCCAAATTCTTAAGTGTTCTGAGTAGTCATGACATTATCATTCTGTATTTGTGATAGAATGACTAGCCTTAGATAGCTCATAGGAATTGTTATTCATTTCTTGCTTCATGATGTTCAGGGTACAATATGTACCAACACTTTTTTCTCTGTTTTCCTTCCTGCAGCTGATCTGATATTAAAGTGCTGGCTTTAATAAGTTTCCACTTCAGTCTAAAATAGATAATGTAAGAAACCAGAAAGCAGAGGCTGCCAAAGCTCACTGTTTCCTGAAACCAGATTGCTATTTTACTTCTTCCATTGTGAGAAAACACAGGCCTGCAGAACCTGCCCCACCTCTTCCTCAGAGTCAATTGCACCGTCTGTGATCCAGTCACTTCACTGAGGAAGTGCTCTATGTTGAGGGCTATCATCCAATTTCACTTCTTACTTTATTGTTTGCTTTTTTGTTGAAATTTCATTGCTTTCACATCTGGCTGGTGCAGCTTTTATGTGGTATTAAAAGTATGTGTCCAAAAATGTGTCCCAGATGAACATCCTGTTTGCCTTTTGATTTAAATTTCTGTTTAGTAAACCTTTGTGGTTTGGATACAGTGAGGAGTATTTTCGGCAGAACTCCCTACCCACTTCCTCAAAAATAATGACTCCCCTGTCCATTCCTCCCTTCCTTATGTCCTCTGCTAAATTAATACTGTCTATCAGATGCATTCTTAGTGATATTCAGGAATATTACCTCCTCTCATGGTGATAAAAATCTATATCTAAAACATTACTGTTTCAGAAGCTGTTTCCACAAAAAGGCTATTTTACATGCTCTGTCATTAGCAGCAAATTGAAAATGTACCCATCAGGCCCTGGTAGAAAAATAACCAGTTTTTGAATTATGAGATATTTGCTTCATTCAGAGAAACATAAACAATGGCTTTTGAAAAAATAGGTTAGCAACTGAATTTTTTCTAGTCAAAATCAGAAAAGAAATATGGTTAAGGTATTTTAAAAATATTTCCTGCAAATTGGTCACAGAAATTCTATCACAGATGAATATATTTACTTGACATATTGCATAAAATTATTTTTTTTAAATAACTGTTGTTTAAGCCAATTTTTTTGAAGCAAAATCTTTGGTTGTTCTTGGCATTTCTTAATTTGCTTACTTGGGGGTATATTCTCCCCAAATCCACACATATAATTTTCATTGCCTCTAAAAGGGGTTATGAACACACATCTGAAAGAGAATTGACCACTTGTTTTTTGATGTTTTAAAGCCAACTAAAGCATAAACCTCTTGTTTCCTTTCTGATCCCAGGCTTTTTCAATGAGAACAATGCTTATGCAAGATTTCCTAGGGGGATTTTGTGGTTTGAGGTTTTAATAATCTAGGCTAAAATTCAAATAGGAACCACAGCTGCTTGGATAAGACTCTTAGACCTTTTCATTTGAACTGTAGTGAACTTACCAGAATTTTTAACTATTCTGAGCTCTATCTGATATACAAGCAGGGCATGTGGTAGCTGTATTTCCCACATAAGAATATCTGTATACTTGCAAATTGTATAAAATAATATAAAATAATATGCATGTTTCCTTAAATACTTGTTAACTTGTTTAAAACAGATTTGACTCTTTTAAACAGTGATGAATATTGGTGTTCTGATTCAGTAAGGGGAACCTATGAAGAATACTTTAACAATGAGATCTTCAGGACTGTTAAAATAGAATCTCTTCATTTTCTGAAAAAAAAAATAAGCTATGTCTTTGCTATATTACTCTTTCATGATACTTTTTATAAAATTGATTTTGTATACAGATGCCCCTTTACTTGATGGGGTTAAGTCTCTATCTTTAAGCCAAAAATGCACTTAATACACCAAACCTACTGAGCATCATAACTTAGCCTAGCCTAGCTTAAATGAGCTCAGAAAACTTACATTAACCTGTAGTTAGACAAAATTATCTAACACAAAGCCTATTTTATAATAAACTGTTGGATATCTCATGTAATTTATTGAATGCTATACTGAAAGTGAAAAACAGAATGGTTGTATAGGTACTCAACACACAGTTTCTGCTGAAAGCATTTTGCTTTTTCAACATTATAAAGTTGAAAAATAGTAACTATTGTAAGTCAGTGACCATCTGTACTTCTAAAATAGTAGTATTGTGTTTAAAATGCAAGATTTATTGAAGACTCTAGGCTTTACCGATGCCACTGGCCAACCAGAGTCCCCTGTTACCAGCCATGGTCAACCCCACCGTATTCTTCTACATTGCCATCCCTGGTGAGCCCTTGGGCCCCAACTCCTTCGGGCTGTTTGCAGAAATAATTCCAAAGACAGCAGAAATGTGTAGTGCTCTGAGCACTGGAGAGAAAGGATTTGTTATAAGGGTTCCTGCTTTTGAAGAATTATTCCAGGGTTTGTGTGTCAGGGTAGTGAGTTCACATGCCATAATAGCACTGGTGGCAGGTCCATCTATGGGGAGACATTTGATGAGGACTTCAACTTGACGCATACAGGTCTAGCATCTTGTCCACAGCAAATTCTGTACCCAACACAAATGATTCCCAGTTCTTCATCTGCACTGCTGGAGCGCTTTGAGTCTAGGAATGGCAAGACCAGTAAGAAGATCACCATTGCTGACTATGGACAACTCTTATAAATTTGACTTGTGTTTTATCTTAACCACCAAATCATTCTTTCTACAACTCAGAAGAGCGCCCCTCCACCTCATTTGCTCGCAGGGTCCTAGAATCTTTGTGCTCTCACTGCAGTCCCTTTGGCTTCCATATTTTCCTTATTCCCTTCCATGCTTAGCTGGATTGCAGAATTAAATTTATAATTCTGAAACAAAAACTAAATAACAAAAAAAGAAGATCTATTGAACAGTCTGTTCACCAAGTTCCTGAAGTATGAAATACATTAAATTATAGCCATCAGGTATATTTAAATGAGGCTCCAATGTTCATATGAAAGGCAAACATTGAGAGTCTATCACAGTGTTATAACATTATTTAAACATTTATTTAATCAACAAATGACTGCATACTGAGGAATTTACAAGTAGAGAATATAATAGAGAGAAAGTTTATGAATGGTCCAGCACTAAATTTAGGTGAAGGGCCTAATCCAAAGAGGAAAACTTTTAGAGCTGGGAAATCTTAGATGACTTCAGGGCTCCTTTTCAGGGCATAGAGCCTCAAAGATGTTGGGTCTGCAGCCTGGGAGGCATTTCTCTGGGAAAACATAGCCTTGGAAGGATACCAGGCTTGAAGGTCTCTGCCCTTGCTGGGTATCAGCCCCATGTGCCTTTACACACAGTGAAACTTAGTGGTTCTCACCTAACTAGTAGTTTGCAAAGTTTTCTACAGAATCTTATATGTTTACGGAATTGTATGATGGATTTCCACAGGGAGAGGGGTGTTCTCTGTTGATGAGTAAGTAGGATCTGGATATCTCCTTCAATTTTTGCCAGAACTGTTCCACATTTTATCAGCTTTATATTAATTTTCTTGTTAAGATTTAATTTAAACCCAGCCTTTGAAGAAATGAAAAAGGACAAGTTTAATTTCTTGCATTATAGAGTATTAAAAGAGTCATAGCCTACCACATATTTCCTATGACCCCTAACTCTGAATACGAATGGTTAATAGATCGCCCATGTTGCATTATGGCCAAGGTAGTGTGTGGGACTCAGATGACACCAGCTTCAGAATTAGACAACACTTCAGAATTAGACATTACACTAAACTGTTGGCAAGCATGTGCTAAAAGAAAATTTGGTAGATAACAGGTACAAATGATAAATGGCTTCTTGAAAAGAAATCAACCAAAATGTTAGGGTTGTTAAGATAAATGTTAAGATTTATTATCCTGGCAACTAGATACAAATCAAAGCATCTTCTGTCACTTTGGTCATCTATAAGCCCTCTGCATTGGATTTCCTTTCTCTACTGGTTTGTTCGTAATGCTTTCTCACTATTCCCAGATAAAATATTACTGATAATTAATTTTAAGTTTTTATAAAAGAATATGAAATCAGCTGTTTCAAAATCTGGGTGTACATTCTAAAGGATAGCAGGATTCTCTGCTCCTTCAGAAATATGCTTTCCTAGAACAACAGGCTTTGAAGACCATTCTCACTGTTCTCCAACTTGTGAATCCAGAGACAAATGAAGGACAGCACTTTCTAGGGATAGACATTCGTTGAATGGCTTGCTTTGACAACTGCAAAAACTCTCTGCATGAATATCCCATTTGAACCCTACACTAAGAGACTTGACCAAATTTTAACACAACTTCCGATAGCTTAAGGCCACTTTGCTGGAACAACCTAGCCCCCATTTCAAGTTTCTGTCTGTCTGAAAATCTCAAGGCTGTCAAAAGAAGTTAGTGTTTGTTTTAGGCAATACCTGACCATAGGTCCCTGACCTCTCTTAGCATTTGCTGAAAGGGGCTTACAATATTGAATTTTCCACTGTCCCTTTGAGATGTATATGTATCTCCTACAACTCAAGAGTGTCTTTCTAAGGATCCGAAAGCCATTCCTTTGAAATATAATCATCAGGAAAGACAGGGCCTCTGTCTCACAGTCTCTGGGGGAGGATAGAATCCTAACTTCCATAATTGACAACTAGCAGACAGAGCTTCCCTAATCACATTTGTACTGACCAACACTTTGTAATTTTTCAATTGAGTCCCCTCTTCTTCTCCCTCCCTACACCCCATTCTCCCTTTAAAATTCCATATCATCTTTCAGCAAATTGGAATGAAGCTTAGCTCTTTTCCTTACTGTCAGTAGTTACAGAATACAATATTTTCAACACTTTAACTAACGTCCAGCTTTGTTTATCTTTGACAGTTTTAAAAGAGGAAACAATGATCTGGCTCTTGAGGGAGATTGTGGAAAATGGTCTGTGAGGAAACTGAAGCTTAGCATTGAGGGACCTTGGTTTTCAGGAGCTTGCTAGCAATGCTGGAGAGTAGTTCAGCAAGTCCTTGAGGGTGATGGGGCTGTCTTTGATAAGAATCCAAGAACATGTTACTTGATTCATACACAAGAGGCATAGAATCAGGAACTACAAGAGATAGGAAGTCTGGTGGAAGGTGAGTTAATTACCAAGAAGTTATCTCCCAAATTGGAAAAGACCTGATAGGTTTGAAAATTGTTGAGATAGTTTAGCTGTAGTTTGCATACTCTGACAATAGTTCGAGGCCCCAGAGGGAAGAAAAGACTAAACTCTAAGTAACTCTGAAAGCATTAACTTTGGAAATCCTCTGGAGTGAGGCAGGCTAGGAGAATCAAGTTACATGGGCTGCCATTTAATCAACATAAAGAATGATATCATTCCATGGAAATCTCTGAAAAGCAGTCATGAACAAAGCATGAGACAATGATAATAAAGGATAGGATTATTAGATATCTCAATCAGCAAGGACCATTGAGAAAAACTAAAAAGGAAATGTCTCTTAGTTACCATGTCCAATGTGCAATAGGTAAGAACTTACCAATTTTCTTTCAATTGTTATGTGAAAATTATTTATACTTTTGAAAAGCTTTTTCCAGATCACGCCTGTGTTAGTCCATTTTTATGTTGCTGATAAAGACATAACTGAGACTGGAAAGAAAAGGAGGTTTAATTTGACTTACACTTCCACATGGCTGGGGTGGTCTCATAATTATGGTGGAGGGCAAAAGGCACTTCTTACATGGCGGCAGCAAGAGAGAATGAGTAAGAAGCAAAAGCGGAAATCTCTGATAAACCCATCAGATCTAGTGAGACTTACTCACTATCACAAGAATAGCACGGGAAAGACCAGCCCT
The DNA here is from genome assembly GCF_028858775.2 of Pan troglodytes. Classification (NCBI taxonomy): domain Eukaryota; kingdom Metazoa; phylum Chordata; class Mammalia; order Primates; family Hominidae; genus Pan; species Pan troglodytes. The sequence goes on from NC_072401.2 coordinate 125,253,431, forward strand.
CATGATTCGACTACCTCCTCTTGAGTCCCTCCCACAACACGTGGAAATTCTGGGAGATACAATTGAAGTTGAGATTTGAATGGGGACACAGCCAAACCATATCAACACTCAATATTATACTTCTTTTAACAGATTCAGTATGGATTAGAGGAAATGTAATGTTAAACATTGGATATGTAAAACATGAATAATATTTCTTTGCTGGTTAAATATTGCCAGTGAGATTTCATTGGATTGGTACCGAACATGTCTAATTTTATAGTTGTTATAATGATTTGGATAAGGAAGACATAGTCACAACTAAGCTCTTCAGTGAAGCAGAGTATGCAGTTTTGTAGCTACATTTCAGAACGATTTGATAAGGCTGTATAAGTAGGTACAATAATATGATGACCAGTTACCTAAAGTATCATATTTCATCTATATAAAAGTTATAACTGGATGTTGCAAAGTAGAAAAGAGTTATTCTTACTTTGCCAGATATGTCATGAGAAAAAAGACATTGCTGAGTATAAATAAACATTTTGAGCCCAAATGAATGAGAGAATCATTTTTAGCCAGGACCCAGAAGTTTATAAGAATGATCAAGACAGAGGGTGGAGACAACCAACACTGTAGTTTGGGAAAGTCCAAGGTTTAATCATTAACAATTTCAGCTGCATCTTCCTCAATCTTATTGCAGTTTACATCAGTTCCTTTTTCATGAAAACTCTGGCATTTGTTTGGTTTGTCTTTTACTTTTCAACCATCAGGCCCTTTATTTTTTGGACTCCTCTTTTTCCTATCCCCCAAAATGGGCTGTTCCTTAAGATCCTATTTTCAATTCTCTTCTTCCACTACTTTTATTTAAACATTTTATTAATTTCATTAAATGTATTAAAGCAAATACATTCAAAGCTCTGGCACTGTCTTTGCACATATTATTGCTCATTGGATGGTAGTAGATAATATTTCTCCCTCTGATATTTCTTCTACTACTATAAACAATCACAGGAGCTGCTGCCCCTTAACCACTGTGAACCTGTCTCAACACCGGTGAATTAGATGTAATATCTACTTCATAGGATTAGCTTGAAGACCAAATGAATCAATATATAAAAAGTGACTAAGCAAACTGCTTAGCCTGAAAATAATCTATTTCTTTTTCTACATTTGCTTCTTGTTTTGACCTATCACATGAGGATGATTCTCAGGTTGTTCTCCATTCTAAATTGCTCTCCCCCACCCCTCCTTTTTTTAAAAACAAAAAAAGTATTAAAGGTCTAAATTGCTGTTGAACATCCCTGATGTGAGTTCATTTTTAAAAAAGAAAATCTTTCTTTGGCTGTTGAGATGGAAACATTATTTCTGTATGCTAAAAATATTTCATAATAGAAAGAGGGAGAAAAAGCAAAAATAAGAACTCATTAACTTTCCATTTATATCTACATTTTTTCCTGACTTTTCTTTTTCCTTTGGGAGTTCTACCATCTTTTGTGCTGCAAAAGTTGATATTTCAGCTTCAATTTTTGAAAATTGATAATTTTTCTTATTACATAGCAATATATGTTTCATGATATAAAATTCATAAAATAGGACTAATAAAAAAAGACTATAAAGAAACTCCTAAAATTTCACCAACCTGAGGTGATATTTTGATGTATATCCTCCAGGTACATACAGTATATGTATTTGTATACTGAATATGTATATCATTTTATCAACTGCTTTGTTTCATTTAAAACATAGAAATATTATCTATACCATTTCTCAAATTACATGTGTAGCTGATTATAATTCCATTTAACTTGTTTATAATATTATAATAAACAACCTATAGCAAAATTTTATGTCATTTTGACTTAAAAAATTTTTCTCCACCATATTCTATTTTTGTTTTGATTTTTTTTTGCAAAATTTTCCTACATATATTTTGTTTATTTCCACTGTTCTACTAATGTATTCCTTTTACTTATTGTGAAGACTAGTAAAATAGAGTAATTCAATTCAGCTTTTTAATTGAGAATCTACTGTAGGTCAGATATGTTAAGTACTAAGTTAAGTAAAGAAAGATGAATAAGAAAAAATTCTTTCTTTACACTGGTAACAGAGATAGAAATGAAACTTTTAATGCAGTGTGGTGTATGTGATACAAAGTGCTTGCAGAAAGCAATTATTGGAGTAATGAGTAGAAATTCTACTCACAAGTATACATTTAATATATTACACATTTTATGAAACATATATACATTTTTAAGAATTGTAGTGTGCTATTAGTTGGTATATTTTGAACTATTACAATTAAATATTAAACATTATTAATATTTTAAGTGTTAAAGATCAAACAACACATCTCAATAAATTTAAAAAACATTATATTAATGAAGCACACCTATAATCATAAAAGAGAAGTGACTTATAATTTATTTTTAAATAAAAGGAGCATTGAATCTATACATATGTTAACACTCATGGAGTCAATACCCAACCAAGACTGGGGAGATGTGGGGATGGGGAATATGAAAGCTGTGCAAATGTCAAATATCTAGTTTATTTGAAATTCAAACTTAACTTCGTGTTTTGTATTTTTATTTGTTATTAGGTTGCTGCAAAAGTAATTGCAGTTTTTGCCATTAAAAGCAATTACCAAATTACTTTTGCATCAGCCTAATACCTCTGTCAATCGTAAGTCTAGGCTATCTCACTGAGGGTAGAAAGCCTGACATGAGAGATGAAGGATGAGAATGACCATAAGAAAAGCTAGGATACTGCAGGAAACAGTAAGTGCAAAGTCCTTACAGCAGGTAAGAGATTGGCCTGCTCCACAAACAGAGGAGTGGGCACTGGAGCACAATGAACAAAAGAATGTTGGAGAAACAGAAGTTCAATAAGGTCACCAGAGAGAGGGAACAGCAAAGAAGGAATGATGATGCTACTTGTCAAATTCATAGAACACATTGAAGAAAATGCTGTGGATATTAATGTATTTCAATCAGGGGATCAAAAAACCAAAATCATATTCCAGAAAAAGCATATTGACAGTAGTGTTTAGGAAAGATTGGAGAAGATTAAGGGTGAAAGCAGTTAGTTTCAGTTAGTCATGTGAACAAAAGAGGAGAGCCTGCATTAACAAAGGTAGAAAATACCCTTCATATGAAATGTGAAGTTAAGTTTGAATTTCAGATAAACCAACTAGTTTATATTGGAAGATAGTGGGTTTTAAATTTCTCATTTGTGATCTACCATTAGAAACATTTTAATCCAGTACAAACTATGTGCATGTGCATGTAAACACACACATATACACACCTATTAAGAATATTACAAAATAATAATGTACTTAGCCTTACAACAGGAAATCCTCTCTGATATTTTTATTCTAATCATATCTATTCTTTCATTAAAAATCATTGGTAACTACCCACTAATTTTTATATCTACAAATGGATTATGATGAATAATTTAAAAATATTATTTTAAGAACAAATTCAGAGTAATGTCAGCAAGATGAAAGACTAGGAAGTTACGCTCTCTTTTCCTCACAGAGACACTGAGTAACAACAATAGATGAACCAGAATACCTCCATAAGAATTCTAGAGGTCAGTCAAAAGGCTACAGTGCCCAGGCCACTGTAAAATCAAGATGAAATCCAGTGAAAGGGTTAAAAAATTTGTAGCATTTGGCATGCCCATTTATGCCCCTTTCTCTGCATAGCTAGTGCAAAAACAATTAGAAGAAAACCTCTTATACCATGGTCCTTTCTTAGAATGGAAACAAAAGGGTGCACCTTGAATCTAATGCTCTGGCTTATTGGGGACTGCTTGTATTAGTCCATTCTCACACTGCTATAAAGAAATACCTGAGTCCAGGTAATTAATAAAGAAAAGTTTAATTGGCTCATGGCTACACAGGCTATACAGGGAACATAATGCTGGTATCTGCTCAGCTCCTTGGGAGGTCTCAGGAAATTTACAAACATGGTTAGAGGTGAAGGGGGAGTGACCAATTCACATGCCTGGGGCAGGAAGAAGAGATAGAGGTAGGAAGTGCCACATGCTTTTAAACAATCAGATCTCATGAGAACTCTATCCTGAGAACAGGATCAAAGGTGGAAATCCACCCATAATTCAATCACCTCCCACCAGGCCCCACCTCCAACACTGGGGACTACAATTGGACATGAGATTTGGGCAGGAACACAAATCCAAACCATATCTCTAGCCAAGAGACTGGTTTCTATCTCACCTGACTCAGATGCAACCAGTGTCAGAGTATAAAAGCCACTGAAAACAGAAGTAAGTAACATGCTGCAGTTCTGCAGGCAAATGCCAGGGTGAGCAAAAAATCATAAAAAGTTTGAGAGGATTAGAACCTCCAGTTAGCCCAACTGGTGAAAATCTTTCTTTGCACAAGGTCAGTATGCAAAGACTGGGACTGGTGGTCATTTTTCAAATGAGCAAATCCCAGGAAAAAATTACAATACATACAAAGAGAGAAGAAATTTGACCACACAAAGGAATAAAATAAAACCTAAGAAACCAACCCTAAGAAATACAGATCTATGAGCTGCCTCATAAAGAATTTGAAATAATTATCATAGAGATATTCAAGACATTCAATGAACTTTAAAAAAGAAGATCACAGATAGACAACTAAATGGAAACAGGAAAACTGCATGAACAAAATGAGAATATCAACAAAGAGACAGAAGCTATTACAAAGCTCCAAGCAAATATTCTGGAGCTGAAAAATACAGAAATTGAACTGAAAAATTTATTAGAAAATTTCAGCAGCAGATTTGATAAAGCAGAAGAATCAGTTAACTTGAAAATAGGTCATTTGAAATCATCAAGTTAGAGGCGCATAAAGAAAAAAGAATGAAGAAAAGAAAAAAGAGCCTTGGGACTTATGAGATACTATCAACGGGGCCAATATACACATTACGGGAATCCTAGAATTAGAAGAGGGAGTAAAGGGTGAGATACAGTATTTAAAGAAACAATGACTAAAAACTTCCCAAATCTGAGGAAAGAAATGAACTGTCAGTGAAATAAAACAGTCTAAAATCAAAGGCAAAAGAGAGAATCTTGAAAACAACAAGAGAAAAATGATTTGTCACATACAAGGGAACCTCAATACGACTCTCTGTGGATTTCTCAGCAGAAACTTTGCAGGCTAAAAGACAGTGGGATGATATTTTTAAAGTACTGGGGCAAACAACAATTGTTGACCAAGATTACTGTATCCAGCTAAATAATCCTTCAAAATTGAAAGATAAATCAAGATTTTCTGCAGAGAAACAAAACCTGACAGATATTACCACTAGACATGCTCTGCAAGAAATGGTAAAGCAACTAAATCAAGTTGAAACAAACAAACAAACAAAAAACGGTAGACAACAACACAAAGCTGTAGGAAAATATAAGGTTCTCCCATAAAGATAAAATCATGAACAAATATAGTAACCTGTACTATTGCAATTTTGATACAAATAATTTAAATGACAAAAGCATTTTAAAAACTACAATTGTATGTTAATGGGTACACAGTATATAGAAATGTAATTTGTAAAAATGGTAACATAAATTGGAAGAGCGGAGCTGTAAAGAGATAGAAGTTTTGTATGTAATTAAAGTTAATTTGTTATAAGTTTAAGATGGACTGCTATAACTTAAAGTGTTTTATGTAATTGCAATCATAGCCAAACTTAAATGGAAATGGAAAGGAAATAAAAATCACTATAGAAAAATCAATAAGACACAAAGGAAGGCAGCAATAGAGAAAAGAAGGGACAAAATCCCATGGAATAACAGAAAACAATGAACAAAATGGCAATAATAAGCCTTTTCCTATCAGCAATTACCTTAAGTACAAATGGATTACACTTCCCTATTAAAAGGCATAGATTGGACCAAGCACAGTGGCTTCCACCTATAATCCCCGCACTTTGGAAGATCCAGATGCAAGGATCACTTTAGGCCAGGAGATCAAGACCAGCCTGAAACCCAGTCTCTAAAAAATTTTCTCAAACTTAGCTGGCATGATGGCATGCACCTGTAGTCCCAGATATTTGGGTGGCTAAGGCAGGAGAATCAATTGAGCCTAGGAGTTTGAGGCTGTAATGAATTATGTTTGTACCACTGCACTCCAGCCTGGGTGACTCTGCAAGACCCTGACCCTGTCTATTAAAAAAAAAAAAAAAAAGATAGATTGGCTGAGTGAATAAAAACAAAAAAAAATTCCACTTTTATGCTATCTACAAGAGACTCACTTTAGATCTAAAGACACACAGGATGAAAGTGAAAGGATAATAAAAGATAGTCACATTTGTGACTACACAAATATAAGATAAAATAGACTTCAAGGGGGCAGGGCCAAGACAGCCGACTAAAAACAGTGTGTTTGGAGGATCTATCACAAAAAAACATAATAAGCATGTGAAACCTTCACTGGCAATCAAGGTATTCAGGTTCTCTCATCAGAACTCACTAGGAGGCTGGCATGACTCCATGGAGAAAAGGAAGAACAGTGTGGTGCAGTGTGGTGCAGCTCTCCACCTGAGAGCCACATGAGGCAGGGGACCCCCTCTCCCCAGCCAAGGAAGGCCATGAGTGTGCTACCCAGCCAGGGAAACTGTGCTTTTTACAGCACTGGGACTCACAACTGCCTAACATGCTAAGCTCCCTGGGTGGGGAAAAAGTGTTATCCATCTCTATAGATTCAGGCTATGCATTTCCCTTGCTGTATGCAGGGAGGCTGGACTGCTTGGTCCCAAGACTTGTCCCCCACAGCCCAACACACCAGCTGTGGCAGTCTGCAGCCAGAGTGCCTCTTCAGTCCTGACCCTGACCCATCCTTCCTCATTGGGTGGTTCTTCCCTGCAGGAACTCCAGAAACTCCAGCCAGAGGCTCAGGGACAGAACCCAGATCTCCCTGGGCCTGAGCCCCTATGGGGAAGGGTGGCCTCAGTCTCAGCAGACTAGCAGACTTAGCCTTTCCTCCTGGTAGTTCTGAGGATTCCAGGCAGCCCAGAGGAGTGGGTTTTCCCCTAGCAAGGCACATCGCCGCCACCAAGGGACAATGTGCTTCATTAAATTGGTCCTATTCCCCGTGCCACCCAACCGGGTGAGACCTTCCAACAGGGGTTGTCAGAGACCCTACACAGGCACAATCTTACTGACATCAGGTTGGTAACCCTCAAGGTCAGAAGTCCCAGAAGAAGGAGCAGGCACCCATCTTTGCTGTTCTCCAGCCTCCTTGAGTGACATCTCCACACACGGGAGTGAATCAGATGAATAGGGCCTGAAGTGAACTCCCAGCAAACTGCAGCAGCCCTAAAAAAGAAGGACCTGACCATTGAAAGAAAAACAAACAAGTGGAAAACAACAATAGCATCAACAACAACAACAAAGCCCCCACAAAACCTCCATCCAAGGATCAGCAGCCTCAAAGGCCAAAACTGGACAAACTCATGAAGATGAGAAAGAATCAAGGAAAAAATGCTGAAAACCCAAAAGGTCAAGATGCCTCTTCTCCTCCAAATGATTGCAACATCTCTCCATCAAAGGCACAGAACAGGATGAAGGATCAGGTGGGTGAATTGACAGAAGTAGGCTTCAGAAGATGGGTAATAAAAAACTACGCTAAGCTAAAGGAGCATGTTCTAACCCAATGCAAAGAAGCTAAGAACCTTGATAAAAGTTAGAAGAATTGCTAACTAGAATAACCAGTTTAGAGAGACACATAAATGACCTGATGGAGCTGAAAAACACAGCATGAGAACTTCGTGAAGCATACACAAGTATCAGTAGCCAAATCGACCAAGCAGAAGAAAGGATATCAGAGTTTGAAGACCACCTTGCTAAAATAAGTCATGCAATTCAAGACTAGAGAAAAAATAATGAAAAGGAATGAATAAAGTCTTCAAGAAATATGGGACTTCATAAAAAGACTGAACCTAAAATTGATTGGAGTACCAGAAGGAGACAAGGAGAATGGAAACAAGCTGGAAAACACACTTTAGGATATTATCCAGGAGAATTCCCCAACCTAGAAAGACAAGCAAACATGCAAATTCAAGAAATGCAGAGAACACCACTAAGATACTCCATGAGAAAATCAACCCCAAGACACATAATCATCAGATTCTCCGAGGTTGAAATGAAAGAAAAATTGTTAAGGGCAGCCAGAGAGAAAGGCCAGGTCACCTACAGAAGGAAGCCCATCAGACTAACAGTGGACCTCTCAGCAGAAACTCTACAAGCCAGAAGAGATTGGGGGCCAATATTCAACATTCTTAAAGAAAAAAATTTTCAACCTAGAATTTCATATCCAGCCAAACTAAGCTTCATAAGCAAAGGAGAAATAAAATCCTTTTCAGACAAGCAAATGCCAAGGGATTTCATTACCACCAAGCTTGCCCTGCAAGAACTCCTAAATGAAGCACTAAATATGGAAAACAAAAACCTGTACCAGCCACTGAAGAAACACACCAAAATATAAAATATAAAGACCAATGACACTATGAAAAAACTGCATCAAGTAGTGTGCAAAATAACCAAATAGCAGCATGATGACAGGATCAAATTCACACATAACAATACTAAACTTAAATGTAAATGGGCTAAATGCCCCAATTAAAAGACACAGACTGGCAAATTAGATAAAGAGTAAAGACCCATTGGTGTGCTGTATTCAGGAGACCTATCTCACCTGCAAAGACACATATAGGCTCAAAATAAAGGGATGGACGAAATTTTACCAAGCAAACGGAAAGCAAAAAAAAAGCAGGGGTTGCAATCCTAGTCCTGACAAAACAGACTTTAAACCAACAAAGTTCGAAAATGGCAAACAAGGGCATTACATAATGGTAAAGGGAACAATTCAACAAGAAGAGCTAACTATTCTAAATATATATGCACCCAATGCAGGAGCACCCAGATTCATAAAACTAGTTCTTAGAGACCTACAAAGAGACTTAGACTCCCACACACAATAGGAGGAGACTTTAATACTCCACTGTCAGTATTAGACAGATCAATGAGACAGAAAATTGACAAGGATATTCACAACTTGAACTCAGCTCCAGATCAAGTGGACCTGGTAGACATCTACAAAACTCTCTACCCCAAATCAACAGAATATACATTCTTCTCAGTGCCACATGGCACGTATTCTAAAATTGACCACATAATTGGAAGTAAAACACTCCTCAGCAAATGCAAAAGAATGGAAATAATAACAAACAGTCTCTCAGACCACACAGCTCAATCAAATTAGAACTCAAGATTAAGAAACTCACTCAAAACCACACAATTACATGAAAATTAAACAATCTGCTCCTGAATGATTCCTGGGTAAATAAGGAAATTGAGACAGAAATCAAGAAGTTATTTGAAACCAAGGAGAACAAAGACACAACATACCAGAATTTCTGGGACACAGCTAAAGCAGTGTAAGAGAGAAATTTATAGCACTAAATGCCCGCATCGGAAAGCTAGAAAGATCTCAAATTGACATTCTAACATCACAATTAAAAGAGCTAGAAAGGCAAGAGAAAATGAATCCAAAAGCCAGCAGAAGACAAGAAATAACTGAGACACTGAGACCAGAGAAGAATTAAAGGAGATAGAGACATGAAAAACCCTTGAAAAAAATCAATGAATCCAGGAGCTGTTTTTTTTTTGAAAAAATTAACAAAATAGACCACTAGCTAGACTAATAAGGAAGAAAAGAGAGAATAATCCATTAGACAATAAAAAATTATAAAGGGGATATCACAGTGACCCCATAGAAATACAAAATACTGTTAGAGAATACTAAAAACACCTCTTCGCAAATACACTAGAAAATACAGAAAAAATAGATAAATTCTTGGACACATACAGGCTCCCAAGACTGAATCAGGAAGAAGTTGAATCCCTGAACAGAACAATAGCAAGTTCTGAAATTGAGGCAGTAATTAATAGCCCACCAACCAATAAAAGCCCAGGACCAGATGGATTCACAGCTGAATTCTACCAGAAACACAAAAAGGAGCTGGTACAATTCCTTCTGAAACTATTCAAAACAATAAAAAAGGAAGGACTCCTCCCTAACTCATTTTATGAAGACAACATCATCCTGATACCAAAACCAGGAAGAAACATAATAAAAAAAAGAAAACTTCAGGCCAATATTCCTGATGAAAATTGGTGTGAAAATCCTCAATAAAATACTGGCAAACCAAATCCAGCAGCACATCAAAAAATTTATTCAACATGATCAACTTGACTTCATTCCTGGGATGCAAGGCTGGTTCAACAAATGCAAATCGATAAATGTAATCCATCACATAAACAGAACCAAAGACAAAAACTACATGATTATCTCAATAGATGCATAAAAGGCCTTTGACAAAATTCAACATCCCTTCATGTTAAAACTCTCAGTAAACTAGGTATTGATGGAACATATCTCAAATTAATAAGAGCTATTTATGATAAACCCACAGCCAATATCATATTGAATGGGCAAAAGCTGGAAGCATTTCCTTTGAAAACTGGTACAAGACTAGGATTCCCTCTCTCACCACTGCTAGTCAACATAGTATTGGAAGTTTTGGCCAGGGCAATCAGGCAAGAGAAAGAAATAAAGGGAATTCAAATAGGAAGAGAGGAAGTCATATAGTCTCTGTTTGCAGATGACACGATTTTATATTTAGAAAACCTCACCATCTCAGGCCAAAAACTCCTTAAACTGACAAGCTACTTCAGCAAAGTCTCAGGATACAAAATCAACGTGCAAAAATCACAAGCATCCCTTTATGCCAACAATAGACAAGCAGAGAGCCAAATCATGAATGAACTCCCATTCAGTCACCACAAAGAGAATAAAATACCTAGGAATACAGCTAACAAGGGATGTGAAGGACCTCTTCAAAGAGAACTGCAAACTACTGCTCCAGGAAATAAGAGAGGACACAAACAAATGGAAAAATATTCCACACTCATGGATAGGAAGAATCAATATCGTGAAAATGGCCACACTGCCCGAAGTAATTTATACATTAAATGCTATTCCCATCAAACTACCATAGACATTCTTCACAGAAATAGAAAAAAACTATTTTAAATTTCATATGGAATCAAAGAAGACCCCAGATAGCCAAGACAATCCTAAGCAAAAATAGCAAAGCTGGAGGCATCAGGCTACCTGATTTCAAACTACATTATAAGGGTACTGTAACCAAAACAGCCTGGTACTGGTACAAAACAGATATATAGACCAATAGAGCAGAACAGAGACCTCAGAAATAACACCACACATCTACAACCATCTGATCTTAGACAAACCTGACAAAAACAAGAAATGGGGAAAGGATCTCCTCTTCAGTAAATGGTGCTGGGAAAACTGGCTAGCCACATGCAGAGAACTGAAACTGGGCCGCTTCCTTACACCTTATACAAAAATTAACTCAAGATGGATTAAAGACTTAAGTGTAAAACCCAAAACCATAAAAACTCTAGAAGAAAACCTAGGCAAGGCAATACCACTCAGGACATAGGCATGGGCAAAGACTTCATGACAAAAATGCCAAAAGCAATTGCAACAAAAGCCAAAATAGACAAATGTTAGCTAATTAAACTAAAGAGCTTCTGCACAGCAAATAAAACTATCATCAGAGTGAAAAGGCAACCTACAGAATGGGAGAAAATTTTTGCAATCTACCCATCTGACAAAGGTCTAATATCCAGAATTTACAAGGAACTTAAACAAATTTACGAGAAAAAAAACAAACAACCCCATCAAAAAGTTGGCAAAGGATATGAACAGACACTTCTCAAAAGAAGACATTTATGTGGCCAACAAATATATGATAAAAAGCTCAACATCACTGATCATCAGAGAAATGCAAATCAAAACCACAATGAGATACCACCTTGTGCCAGTCAGAATGGAGATTATTTAAAAAGTCAGGAAACCATAGATGCTGGTGAGGCTATAGAGAAATAGGAATGTGTTTACACTGTTGGTGGGAATGTAAATTAGTTCAGTTATTGTGGAAGACAGTATGCCAATTCCTCAAGGAACTAGAACCAGAAATAATATTTGATCTAGCAATACCATTACTGGGTATAAACCCAAAGGAATGTACATCATTCTACTATAAAGACACATGCACACATATGTTTACTGCAACACTATTTACAATAGCAGAGACATGGAACCAACACAAATGCCCATCAATGATAGACTGGATAAAGAAAATGTGGTAAATATACACCATGGAATACTATGATGCCATAAAAAGTAATGAGATCATGTCCTTTGCAGGGACATGGATGAAGCTGTAAGCCATCATCCTCAGCAAACCTAACACAGGAACAGAAAACCCAACACTGCATGTTCTCACTTATATGTAGGAGTTGAACAATAAGAACACATGGACACAGAGAGGGGAACAACACACACTGGGGCCTGTTGATGGGTTGGGGGGTGAGGGGAGGGAACTTAGAGGATGGGTCATTAGGTGCAGCAAACCACCATGCCACACACATACCTATGTAACAAACCTGAACATTCTGCACATGTATCCTGTTTTTATTTTTTTAAGAAGAAATTTTTTAAAAAAAGAAAAAATAAAGCAATGCTTGAAATAAATAAAAAAATAGATTTCAAATTTTAAAATTTCACAAAAGAAACCAAGATATTGTATGATAAAAGGGCCAATTCACTGAGACAATATGACAATTATAAATGTTTATGTACCAAACCTTAGAGCTAGTAAATATATAGTGCTAACTTTGAGAGAATTGAAGGGAGAGATAGCAACATAATAGTTGAAGACTTTAATACACTCCTTTCAATAATGGAAAGAGAAAACATTACAACTGATAGCACAGAAATAAAAAGGATTATAAGAAAATACTATGAACAAATATAAACCAACAAATTGAATAGCCTATGATAAATGGATAAATTCCTAGAAATATACAACCTACCATGACTGAATCATGAAGAAATAGAAAATCTGAACAGACCAATGATGAATAAGGAGATTGAGTCAGTATTCAAAGACCTCTCAACAAAGAAAAGCCCAGGACTGGATGGCTTCATAGAGAATTCCAAGCACATTGTCAAGACAGCATTACCCTGATACTAAAGCCAGGCAAAGACACTCTAAGGAAAATAAAAACCTATTGAGTCAATATCACTGATGACTACTGATGCAAAAATCCTTTTAAAACAGTAGAAAACTGAATTCAACAGCACATTTAGTAGATTATACACTATGACCAAATGGAATTTATTTCTGGAATGCAAGGATGTTTCAACATATGAAAATCAATCAATGTCAAATACAACACTAACGGAATGAAGGACAAAAGCCACATGATCATCTCAATACATGTAGAAAAAGCACTTGACAAGATTTAACACTCTTTCATGATAAAAATATTCAACGAACTAGTAATAGAAAAGAACTACCTCAACATAATAAAGGGTATTTATGAAAAGCCCAGAGATAACATCAAACTCAAGAGAAAGACTAAAAGCTTTGCCTCTAAGATCAGGAACAGGGCAAAGATGTCCATGGCACCCCTATTCAATATGGTATTGAAAGTCTTAGCCAGAGTAATTAGGCAAGAATAATAAATAAAAGGCACCCAAATCAGAAAGAAAGAAGTAAAACGGTTTCTGTTTGTAGATGGCATTACCACTAATGTTTCTGTTGGTAGATGGCATCATCACTAATGCTTCTGTTTGCAGAAACCATTACTACTAATCCTGTGGCCACAGATGGTGCCCAGTTTGAGCAGGAATAAAATACCACATAGGGTTAACTGGCCAAAGTCCTTTGAGTGGAGCACAGAAACCTGCTTTAGAGAGCACTTGAATAAAGGCCCCAAATTTAAAGTAAGGTATGGTTTTCTATTAAAATTTTTGTGTTTATAATATTATATACTTTCCATAGAGAGGAAAACTGTCCTACTATGTTGATGCTTTAGCTCCTGACTCCCCAACAGATGCATGGTGAAGCAGTATGTCACATTCCATGTTAAAAAAAAGAAAAAAGAAGCAGAAGCAGAAGCAGAAGAAGAAGAGGA